>NC_142460.1:47374385-48624385 GCF_049115385.1 Moschus berezovskii | reverse complement strand
AGATGTTGAGTAGTCAGTCAAGTATCTGAACCTGGAATTCAGTGGAGGCATTAGGGCTAGCAAATTAAAATCAGAAGTCATCTGTTTATAGAAGATATTTCAAGCTATGAGGTTGAATCAGTGTACCTGAAAAGTGATGATGAGGAGAGATAATGGTCTGGATGCTGAGCCCTGAGTTACTCTCATATGATGAAGTCAGGAAGAAGGATCTGTAGGTGAAAAAGGAGGACATCCTGGGAGGGCTCAACCATGCCAGCTGCATCTGCTGGGCTTAAGTTAAATGAGGATTGAGAATTAGACATTGGTTAGGACTAGTGAAACTGAAACTGCAATACTTTGGCCACCTCATGCGACGAGTTGACTCACTGGAAAAGACTCTGATGCTGGGAAAGGTTGGGGGCGGGAGGAGAAGGGGACGACAGAGAATGAGATGGCTGGATGGCATCACCGACTCTGTGGACATGAGTTTGGGTGAACTCCGGGAGTTGGTGATGGACAGGGAGGCCTGGCGTGCTGTGATTCATGGGGTCGCGGAGAGTCGGATACGACTGAGCGACTGAACTGAACTGAACTGAGGACTAGTGGTCATTTCTTTGGACTAAAAAAGGGTTTTATGGGAATGGTTGGGCTGAAATTCTATTTTCAATGGGTTAAAAATGAGTGTGAAATGAGAAAGAAAAGGCAGCAAGTGCCGATAATTTTTATGAGGGGATATTCTCTAAAAGGGAATAGAAAAGTATGTTGGTAGCTGAAATAGAGAACTGTAAGTCAAAAAGTTTCTTTTAAGGTAGGAGGTATTTCAGCTGATGTGGCTGAACCAGTAGAGAAGGGAAAATTGCTGAATCAGTATGGATAACTGTAGGTACAAATCTTTGATATGGGAAGAGAAGGGATTTGGAGTATGAATAGAGGATTGGTCTTGGAAAAGTGTAGGGATAGTTAATCGGATATAATAAGGAGATAGAGTATATGAGTTTTAAGCAGAGAGCGTGGTAGATTTGATTGGGTGTTGATGATATTCTATAATTGCTTCTGTTTTTTCATTTATTTTTAAAGTCAAGGCAGTCAGTTAAGGACTTCTGTGGTGGTTCAGATGGTCTCCTGCAATTCAGGAGACCCGGTTTGATCCCTGGGTTGGGAAGATCCCTTGAAGAAGGAAATGGCTACCCATTCCAGTATTCTTGCCTGGAAAATCCCATGGACAGAGGAGCCTGGTGGGCTACAGTCCATGGGGTCACAAAGAGTCAGACATGACTGAGCGACTAACACTTAACAGTCAGCTGAAGATGAAAAGTTGAGAGAGAGGTGTTGGAAATTCCAGCTGAAAGGAGATACAGAAATGATATCTGAGAGAGTGGTTCATCATTATGGAAATAATATGGGATTTTTGAATGATTTTGAGGATCTACCTGCCAGTGAACCAAGAAGAAAATTGGCTTTGAGTAAGGCTGGAATTCTGCTAGGACTACAAGTTTTCCTTTGAATTTCACTGGAAGCTGTTTTAAAGGCTGGAAAGGGGCAATTGGTAAATGCTTGAAAGACAATTTTTTTCCCTCCATTTTCCTTGAATTTTCATATAGTTAACATTTCCAAAAAGTTGAGAACAAAGAAAAGAATAAGTTTAAAGAATTACAGTTTTCCAGAGCAAATCTGTTAAATAATAAGTCACAGCAGGAGGTATAATTAATTATAAGCCAAGTAAGCTTGAGAGATAATTGATTCAAATATACTCATCACCAAATATATTCTTCGTAGTATTGCTGGAGTAATAAACTTTCTCAAATGCAGATGTTGTGTGTGACTGACAAGTGTAAATCATTCTGTGGTAAACTATAGCCTATGATAGTTGTTTTCTAAACAGATGAATGCTAATGTAATACTCTGGTGAAAATGGAAATCTAGCATCTATTGTAGAGTTTCTGACACTTGAAACTGCCTCCCCCTTATAGATTATGTCATTGATTGATACTTTCTTGATCATATGAGATAGACGTATCAGAACCAAAAACATAAAACAGGATTTCACAAGTCAGTTATGCCATATCAAATATGGTCCCAGATATTTCTTTGATATTGTCTTTACCGTTTGTAATCCACTGACTGAAGGTGGGTTTCCTTGATTGTCTGAATGATCTTGAGCACAAAAAACTGCCATTGTGCACTAGGCGATTAGTAGGCAGCACGAAGGTACTGTTCAGTTTGCAGCTATCTAAGAAACAGTCTGGTGGTTGTAAAGCGTGTGCATGTGCGCTTGCTTTGGGGATGATGGGTAAAGTAATCAGAAGAGAAGCCTAACTCCTTGTATGCTATTGTCCCTAGGACAGAAACTATGGGTGCATGGATGCATTCAATTACAATTTTATTGATATTCAAAAGGATCTAATCCTAAATTTTCAGAAACATGCATATTTAAATAGATGGCGTTATTTTTAAAAGTGTACTTGAAACAGGGGTGTGACTGCACTTCTTTATACCCTTAGCCAGTCCTGGGAGGAAGCACACAGACTCTGAGACCAGTAGGCAGTAGTCACAGTAGGTTGTTTATTTCTGTGTCTTGAGGCACCAAGCTAGTATTTTCCCAGCTGCCGCTAGCAGCCCCATGATTCCTGTCCACTTGGCACTGAGGCATCTTCACTGAAGCCCTATGGGTATAAGAATCACATTTTCAAAATAACAGGTCTTAAGGATAAATTTCAAATCCCTGGCAAATTCAAAGTTCAGGTGTCTGATCTCTTTGTGCATGCGTGCTCAGTAGCTGAGTCCTGTTTGACTCTTTCCAACCCTGTGAACCGTAGCCTGCCAGGCTCCTCTGTCCATGGGATTTAAGAATACTGGAGTGCGCTGCCATTTCCTTCTCCAGGATATCTTCCCTACCCAGGGATCTAACCTGTGTCTTCTGTATTAACAGTCTGATTCTTTACCACCGAGTCACCAGAAAGTCCTTATCTGATCACTTTCTACCTCTGTACATTTAACAGTGCAGTTTCTCTCAGGTACCAAGACTCTGTGTCTTTATCCATGCCACCCCTTCTCCTTTAGAATGCCTTCCCTGCTCTACTTTGCTTTATACTCTATCTTATATTTCATGACCAAATATCTATTTCCTCTTGATGGAAATCTTTATAAAAGCTCTATAGTCTCTATCCTTACCCCTGTCCCTTTAAATGTCCTCTTGCCTGCCTCATTCCAATACACTTAATCTGGACTTTACCTTCTTACTTAAATACTGCATTTACATAGACCTAATTGGAAAAGACTCTGATGCTGGGAAAGGTTGGGGGCGGGAGGAGAAGGGGACGACGGAGAATGAGATGGCTGGATGGCATCACCGACTCTGTGGACATGGGTTTGAGTGTACTCCGGGAGTTGGTGATGGACAGGGAGGCCTGGCATGCTGTGATTCGTGGGGTCGCGGAGAGTCGGACACGACTGAGCGACTGAACTGAAGTGACTGAATAATGTATATGTATGTGTGTGTGTCTGTATAACATTGAAAAAAAATCCCCATGTTATTCTTTCCTACTAGATAACATGTCACATCAGTGACCTGCCTTTTGACTGTACTCCAACAGCATATGTTTGTCCTTCAATTAATGCTTACCATCTATTAGAATTGTACCTAAAATAAAAGTATATATATATATATATATATATATATATATATATCCTGAGAGACTATTCTGTACATTTCATGAGATATTTTCATGCAAGATGTTCTGCTTTTGGCTTTTGATATTAAAAATTATTTCTGTTTCAGAAATAGTTTTATTTTTTCACACTACCGTATCAGTTCAGTTCAGTTCAGTCGCTTACTCGTGGCCGACTCTTTGGACCCCATGAACCACAGCACGCCAGGCCTCCCTGTCCATCACCAACTCCTGGAGTTCACTCAAACTCATGTCCAAGGAGTCGGTGATGCCATCCAGCCATCTCATTCTCTGTCGTCCCCGTCTCCTCCCACCCCCAATCCTTCCCAGCATCAGAGTCTTTTCCAGTGAGTCAACTCGTCGCATGAGGTGGCCAAAGTATTGGAGTTTCAGTTTTAGCATCAGTCCTTCCAAAGAACACCCAGGATTGATCTCTTTTAGAATGGACTGTTTGGATTTCCTTGCAGTCCAAGGGACTCTCAAGAGTCTTCTCCAGCACCACAGTTCAAAAGCATCCATTCTTCGGCGATCAGCTTTCTTCACAGTCCAATTCTCACATCCATACGTGACCACGGGAAAAACCATAGCCTTGACTAGACGGACCTTTGTTGGCAAAGTAATGTCTCTGCTTTTTAATATGCTATCTAGGTTGGTCATAACTTTCCTTCCAAGGAGTAAGTATCTTTTAATTTCATGGCTACAGTCAGCATCTGCAGTGATTTTGGAGCCCAAAAAAATAAAGTCTGACACTGTTTCCACTGTTTCCCCATCTATTTCCCATGAAGTGATGGGACCAGAGGCCATGATCTTCGTTTTCTGAATGTTGAGCTTCAAGCCAAACTTTCCACTCTCCTCTTTCACTTTCATCAAAAGGCCTTTGAGTTCCTCTTCACTTTCTGCCATAAGGGTGGTGTCATCTACATATCTGAGGTTATTGATATTTCTCCTGGCAATCTTGATTCCAGCTTGTGCTTCTTCCAGCCCAGCGTTCCTCATGATGTACTCTGCATATAAGTTAAATAAGCAGGGTGACAATATACAACCTTGACATACTCCTTTTCCTATTTGGAACCAGTCTGTTGTTCCATGTACAGTTCTAACTGTTGCTTCCTGACCTACATACAGGTTTCTCAAGAGGCAGGTCAGGTGGTCTGGTATTCCCATCTCTTTCAGAATGTTCCACAGTTTATTGTGATCCACACAGTCAAAGGCTTTGGCATAGTCAAGGAAGCAGAAATAGATGTTTTTCTGGAACTCTCTTGCTTTCCCCATGATCCAGCGGATGTTGGCAATTTGATCTCTGGTGCCTCTGCCTTTTCTAAAACCTGCTTGACCATCTGGAAGTTCACGATTCACATATTGCTGAAGCCTAGCTTGGAGAATTTTAAGCATGACTTTACTAGCATGTGAGATGAGTGCAATCGTGCGGTAGTTTGAGCATTCTTTGGCATTGCCTTTCTTTGGGATTGGAATGAAGACTGACTTTTTCCAGTCCTGTGGCCATTGCTGAGTTTTCCAAATTCGCTGGCATATTGAGTGCAGCACTTTCACAGCATCATCTTTCAGGATTTGAAATAGCTCAATTGGAATTCCATGACCTCCACTAACTTTATTCGTAGTGATGCTCTCTAAGGCCCACTTGACTTCACATTCCAAGATGTCTGGTTCCAGGTGAGTGATCATGCCATCATGATTATCTTCGTCGTGAAGATCATTTTTGTACAGTTCTTCTGTGTAGTAAAGCCTTTTTAATTCATATGCTTTATATAATTCAGGGGCTTCCCTGGTGGCTCAGATTGTAAAGAATCTGCCTGCAATGCAGGAGATGCACATTCTTTCCAGGATCAGGAAGATCCCATCGAGAAGGGAATAGCAGTCCACTCTAGTATTCTTACCTGGATAATCCCATGGACAGAGGAGGCTTGTGGGCAACAGTCCCTGGGGTGGCAAAGAGTCCGACACAACTGAGTGACTAACACTTTCATTTCATTCAGCTTTAATTTTATTTGTGCCCTAAGTAATTTGTTAAAGCAATATTTTTAATAGAAAATCATGATCTATTTTCTTATATACTCTCTGACTTATAAAGTCAAGTTCTTCATAAGTATGGAGAGACTTCATTTCATAAATTTGTAAATATCTTAATGGTGATGAAATTTTAATTCTATACCATTTTACTTATGATGAAAAGATTTTACTGTAAGAGACCTACTGAAGAAAAATGAAATCTTTGTTTTAAATATGAAATGATATTTTGTTTCCTCATATTAAAATGCAGTTAAAAATGTCAAAATAGACATGCAAAGCCAAAATTAAATCTCTTGATCATATTTTTGTGAAGTGATGACTTTTTCTGTTTTAATTAACTCCCTAAAGATTTTTTAAATGTGAAAGTCTATAACCTAGAGGATAATTTTCAAACAATTACATAAATAATGATTTACTTTATAATTTTTCTCCATTCCACATAAAGTCACAATTTTATCATATACTTATCTTACCCACCCCAATGAAATGTTTGTTGTGTTAAATAACCTATAAGTTCCAATATATCTTCTGTCATATATCTATCATGACATATAATTAACTGATTATTTTGATTTATACATAATTTTATATAAATATAAGAATATGGAAATATGTACATACATACAGTAATAAGCAATCTATTTGTCAGTTTTATTTAATTAGTATGAAAGTGAAGTGCTCAGTCGTGTCCAACTCTTTGCGACCCTGTGGACTGTAGCCTACAAGGCTCCTCCATCCATGGGCTTTTCCAGGCAAGGGTACTGAAGTGGATTGCCATTTAATCTGTGATTATAAATTTAATTATAAATATATGCATCATATATTGATTTTTTAAAATTCTGATCTCAACATGGACAGTCATAGGAGAAGACCATAAAACCACCATGTTTTTTGTAAATTTATATGGAAACATTATAGATATATTCTCATTATTTTTTTTAATTAATTAATTTATTTTCTTAAAAATTTTTTTTTCATTTATTTATTTTAATTGGAGGCTAATTACTTTACATTATTGTATTGGTTTTGCCATACATTTACATGAATCTGCCCCGGGTGTAAATATGTTCCCCATCTTGAACCCCCCTCCCACCTCCCTCCCCATCCCATCCTTCTGATTCATCCCAGTACACCAGCCCCGAGTATCCTGTATCATGCATTGAACTTGGACTGGCGATTTGTTTCACATATGATAATATACATGTTTCAATGCCATTCTCCCAAATCATCCACCCTCGCCTTCTCCCACAGAGTCCAAAAGACTGTTCTATACATCTGTGTTTCTCTTGCTGTCTCATATACAGGGTTATCGTTCAGTTCAGTTCAGTTCGTTATCATCTTTCTAAATTACATATATATGCGTTGCTGCTGCTGCTGCTAAGTCACTTCAGTCGTGTGACCCCATAGATGGAAGCCCACCAGGCTCCCCCATCCCTGGGGTTCTCCAGGCAAGAACACTGGAGTGGGTTGCCATTTCCTTCTCCAATGTGTGAAAGTGAAAAGTGAAAGTGAAGTCGCTCAGTCATGTCCGACCCTTAGCGACCCCACGGACTGCAGCCTACCAGGCTCCTCCATCCATGGGATTTTCTAGGCAAGAGTACTGGAGTGGCTTGCCATTGCCTTCTCCGTTAGTATACAGTATTGGTGTTTTTCTTTCTGGCTTACTTCACTCTGTATAATAGGCTCCAGTTTCATCCACCTCATTAGAACTGATTCAAATGTATTCTTTTTAATTGATGAGTAATACTCCATTGTGTAAATGTACCAAAGCTTTCTTATCCATTCGTCTGCAGATGGACATCTAGGTTGCTTCCATGTCCTGGCTATTATAAACAGTGCTGCGATGAACATTGGAGTACATGTGTCTCTTTCAATTCTGGTTTCCTCGGTGTGTATGCCTAGGAGTGCGATTGCTGGGTCGTATGGCAGTTCTATTTCCAGGTTTTTAAGGCATCTCCACACTGTTCTCCATAGTGGTTGTACTAGTATGCAGTCCCACCGACAGTGTAAGAGGGTTCCCTTTTCTCCACACCCTCTCCAGCATTTATTGCATGTAGACTTTTGGATAGCAGCCGTTCTGACTGGCGTGAAATGGTACCTCATTGTGGTTTTGATCTGCATTTCTCTGATTATGAGTGATGTTGAACATCATGTGTTTGTTAGGCATCTGTATGTCTTCTTTGGAGAAATGTCTGTTTAGTTCTTTGGCCCATTTTTTGATTGGGGCGTTTATTTTTCTGGAATTGAGCTGCAGGAGTTGCTTGTATATTTTTGAGATTAATCCTTTGTCAGTTGTTTCATTTGCTATTATTTTCTCCCATTCGGAAGGCTGTCTCTTCACCTTGCTTATAGTTTCCTTGCTGTGCAGAAGCTTTTAATTTTAATTGGGTCCCATTTGTTTATTTTTGCTTTTATTTCCAATATTCTGGGAGGTGGGTCATGGAGGATCCTGCTGTGATTTATGTCAGAGAGTGTTTTGCCTATGTTCTCCTCTAGGAGTTTTATAGTTTCTGGTCTTACATTTAGATCTTTAATCCATTTTGAGTTTATTTTTGTGTATGGTGTTAGGGAGTGTTCTAGTTTCATTTTTTTACAAGTGGTTGATCAGTTTTCCCAGCACCACTTGTTAAAGAGATTGTCTTTTCCCCATTGAATATTCTTACCTCCCTTGTCAAAGATAAGGTGCCCATAAGTGCATGGATTTATCTCTGGGCTTTCTGTTTTGTTCCATTGATCTATATTTCTGTTTTTGTGCCAGTATCATACTGTCTTGATGACTGTGGCTTTGTAGTAGAGCCTGAAGTCTGGCAGGTTGATTCCCCCAGTTCCATTCTTCTTTCTCAAGATTGCTTTGGCTATTCGAGGTTTTGTATTTCCATACAAATTGTGAAATTTTTTGTTCTAGCTCTGTTAAAAACACCTTTGGTAGCTTGATAGGGATTGCATTGAACTTATAAATTACTTTGTGTAATATATTCATTTTACAATATTTATTCTTCTCATTATTTTTATATAAATTGAAGGGTCGTCTTTTTAAAAGTATCTCATATACAAGTTCAGAGATTTCTAAGAGAACATTAGTTAAGGTGTTTCTTTTGCGATGTGAATGTAAAAGTCTATCAGAAGAGCCGCATGTGATGTAATTTTGTATCTTGAGTGTACCAGTGCCACAGCTTGGCTAGGATATTGTACCACAGGTTTTCAGATGTTACCATTTGGGGAAACAGGTGAAGTCTACACAGGATCTCTCCCTGTTATTTTATGCAGCTGCATGATAATCTCCAATTTTCTTGAAATCAAAAGTTTAATTAGATCTTTTTAGAAACCTCTTTATGTAAGAAACATATTAGCTCAAGGAAAGTACATGAAAATGTTAATAACTATTTATTATTACCTCTCCTGGGTATTTGAAAGTAGTCTTCATTTTTATGGTTGGCATAGGTAATATTTTTTCAAATAATTTTTAAAGTAATTTTTGTTTAGATAGATCAGGACATCTGCTGCTTTTGCAGTCTTAAAACATCAGTGCCCACTAAAATCACCATGACTAGAACTGATCCTCAACTTCAGAGTTTACAATCCCCCTCCATTGCTTAGACTGGGTACAGGGATCAAACTCACACTAACCTCATATTTAAAAAACGATCTAATAATATTAGATGAAGTATTTGCCTTAAAAGTTAGTCAGGACCCTTGTGTTCAGTAGGAAAGTCACCTTTGTTTCGTTCTAAAGTGTTTCTGAATTCAAGTAAGTAATTATAAAGATTTTTAAAGTGAGCATGAAAGTAACAGTATAAACATTGCTTGGTCCCAGACAATATGTAATCTCGTTAAATAAGTGTCTTATGGACCATTTCTGCCTGATTGCTGCTACTACACCTGTAATAAGTGGAGAATTTGGATTTACCAACGAGTATTTCTTTCTTCCCATCGGTGCTGGATTAGTACTGGTGAACACATTTTATTAAGATTTGTGATAATGTTTGTTTTTCACCAAACCTAATGTAGATCATTGTTCTTTTCTCAGTACATTATTTTTCTAGAAATTTCATCAGTAACATCCTGGTTTTCAGAATTCAAACTTGTCACCTTGTTTATCCTTGGGTATTGCCTAACTCATCATCAAAGAAGCATTTATAAACTATGTGTTAGTTACATTTACTTCTGCTACTAAATGATTTACTTATTGTGTGTTGGTATTTATTTTACTCTGAAATGCTCTTTTTATCAGTCTCTCTCATTGTAGACAATTCTTTCCTGGAAAATTCATAGACTCAAGTCTTTCAAGAGACCTCAGTAACATAGTTTAATCTTCAATCTTTTTAGCATCCCTGTTTCTGCTTGCTCTTAGATGTCTTCACTACTCTGAAACCCATCTCATGAGGTAGCCCATTCCATATTTGAATAGGTTTCTCCATTAGGAAATTTGTTGTTATATTGAGTTAAAAATCTGTCTATCAATTTATAACCCATGGACACTCACAAAATATATCCAATCACTTTTCTACATGGTATGCCTTTGAGTATAATACCCTGGGGCTCTTTCTATTTGCATAATGTGTATTTCCATTTTCTCCTCAATTGTTTTTCCTATTGCATTACGTGCTTTTGGATTTTTATTTATTAGCAAACTTGAATTTGTCTATATCCCTCTTAGATTTAGAATTCTACATTTAATATACCAGATGAGTTCTGACTGTATCATATTTTATTTTAGTCATAAATTTCCTAGCCATTGCCTGGTATAGCCCTGCATTGTATCCATGCTGTTTTCTATTCATTTTATACCTGAAAAGTACAATTGTTGTAAAATACCTTGAGCATATTAAGATTTGGTTCGGTTCTGTCTCTCGCCTTGTAAATAATGTGTGTACGAGGTAATGGGGGGAAAAATCACTCTTTGAGTGATACTTCTTTTTCATTTTTTTGTTTTATTTTACCTCATTTATTCTCGCTGGCGTATACTGTGAAGATTAGTATTTTTTCAAACCTCAATACATGTCTAGTTGAAAAATCTTAAAATCTATCATAAATTTAAATTGGATTCTGAAAGGTCACTAGATTAAATCTCCTGTTATGCTTAGTGAAGGAAAATGTATGTTAAGGGAGGGAAAGCAGACCATTTTTTTTTAATGTTTTTAACAGGCTAAATTGGGAACTTGTTAGTGCTCACAATCCAGTTCTTCAGTATAAAAATGAACTTGAAGCACCCCGGTCACCTGACCTGGTGTGGAACATAGTGGTCACCACTGAAGAGGAAAGTGGTGCGTTGCTTTTCATGAAGAGCCACTGCCATCACAGGTGTTACCAACAAACACTGGAGCTTCGAAGAGCTATTGTATTTTCCTTCAGCCAGACATTGTGATGACAGCACTTTGGAGGTCGTTGGACCACTTTCAAATTTTTGTCTCTTAAAGGCTACAGTGGAAATATATAGGCAATCTCAATTAATCAAAATCATATCTGCTTTGTAATATGATCATAAGCCTTCAAAGACGCCTTTCCTTATGAAGTGTTTATGAATTATGGGAAACAAATGTAGGCCTTTTATATGTAAACATGACGAATATTCACAAAATGCAATTGTCTTTAATTGGATATTCCTCTCTTTCATCTTTAAAAGTGACACACTTTTCATAAAGTCAGCTATTGCCGAAGAGATGCTGATTGCAGCCATGAAATTAAAAGACACTTACTCCTTGGAAGGAAAGTTATGACCAACCTTGATAGTATATTAAAAAGCAGAGACATCACTTTGCCAACAAAGGTCCGTCTAGTCAAGGCTATGGTTTTTCCCGTGATTATGTATGGATGTGAGAGTTGGACTGTGAAGAAAGCTGATCGCCGAAGAATTGATGCTTTTGAACTGTGGTGCTGGAGAAGACTCTTGAGAGTCCCTTGGACTGCAAGGAGATCCAACCAGTCCAGTCTAAAGGAGATCAATCCTGGGTGTTCATTGGAGGGACTGATGCTAAAGCTGAAACTCCAATACTTTGGCCACCTCATGCGACGAGTTGACTCACTGGAAAAGAGTCTGATGCTAGGAAAGGTTGGGGGCAGGAGGAGAAGGGGACGAGAGAAAATGAGATGGCTGGATGGCATCACCGACTCTGTGGACATGAGTTTGAGTGAAATCCGGAAGTTGGTGATGGACAGGGAGGCTTGGCGTGCTGTGATTCATGGGGTCGCGGAGAGTCGGACACGACTGAGCAACTGAACTGAACTGAACAAGTATCTATGAAACAAAGGATCTTTGAACTTATTGTTTGATTAGCTTGCTCTATCAAGGGTCATGGAATTATATTCTTGGATGGTGACGGACAGATGTGGAAGCATCGTGTACAGAGATGCTTGCTTGCTTGGTACTGCAATGGTTGTAGTGAAACAAAGGTCAGTTTGAACCAATGGGCCAGACATTATAACATGGGATGTCATAACAGTTGGAAAAATTCAGCAAATTAGGATACAATTTGTATTTCAGAGTAATACTCATTTTTGTGTATAGCTTTGTTTTTCTGGACTTTTCTGCTTGTTTATGTGCCTGTTTCTTTCTCTGCTCACATTTACATCTTTATTAAATTTTATACCCTTTCTCTCTCCTTTTTTTTCCCCTTTATCCTTCAGGTAACTGGCTGTGAATGAATTTGAATCATATTTTTATGTTAGTGACAAGTCAGAGTGCCAAATTTAAGCTATTTCTGGTCTGTTGTGAGTAATTTATATATTTACAGTATCTGCTGCTGCTGCTGCTAAGTTATTTCAGTTGTGTCCGATCTGTGTGACCCCACAGACAGCAGCCCACCAGGCTCCCCAGTCCCTGGGATTCTCCAGGCAAGAACACTGGAGTGGGTTGACATTTCCTTCTCCAGTGTGTGAAAGTGAAAAGTGAAAGTGAAGTTGCTCAGTCATGTCTGACTCGTAGCGACCCCATGGACTGCAGCCTACCAGGCTCCTCCGTCCATGGTATTTTCCAGGCAAGAGTACTGGAGTGGCTTGCCGTTGCCTTCTCTGTTACAGTATCTAACATCTGCATTAAAAATTCTAACATTATGGTTATTTTCAAAGTAGGTTTGGCCATTAGCAATCAATACTATCAACAATGAAATACATTGTCATGGTAATTGTTAAAAGAAACATCCATGAGCAAATGGACTCTGAAAATGGCAACTTAAAATGACAAGTGGAGTGGCACATTGCTCTGCGATGAACTTCCTGTGATACATCCAGAATATCATGAGCTACACTAATATGTTAATAATATGGATGATAATAAGAGAAAACAAAAAAAAAATGTAGGCAACAAATATTAGAAGATAATTTGGGAGGCAAGGAAATATATGAGCTATCAGTTCAGTTCAGTTCAGTCGCTCAGTCGTGTCCGACTCTTTGCGACCCCATGAATCATAGCACGCCAGGCCTCCATGTCCAACACCAACTCCCGGAGTTCACTCAACTCATGTCCATCGAGTCAGTGATGCCATCCAGCCATCTCATTCTCTGTCGTCCCCTTCTCCTCCTGCCCCCAATCGTTCCCAGCATCAGAGACTTTTCCAGTGAGTCAACTCGTCGCATGAGGTGGCCAAAGTATTGGAGTTTCAGCTTTAGCGTCAGTCCTTCCAATGAACACCCAGGATTGATCTCCTTTAGAATGGACTGGTTGATATAATCAGTATAGTTGCTGTGTCTGTGGATAAAATTTGCCTGACTTTAAAGATTTTGGCCATGTTGGATGGGGGAAAGTCAGGCAGATCTGTACAAGTATTCCAGTCCTTTACTTATCTGTCCAGGTGATTTTAGTAAATCATATAAAGTCTCTTGTTTCAGTTTCCTAATCTGTAATTAGAGGATGATAACCCTTAATATGAGTGTTAAGAAAAGGTTAAATATGATTATATGGATAAAGCATGTGACTCATTATAGATTCCCATTGAAGGGTAGTATTCTGTTCTTCCCCTATCTCCCCTGAAGGCAGACTGATAGCAGCCAAAGAAGACATGAAATCATCTTCAGGAGTTAGCAGATTTATCATGACTCTGACAGTTACCTCATGTTGTTTGTTGTTTGTGGGGTTATTGAGTCTTGTAGTTGGAACTGTTCACAATGACAGTATACATGCCAACGAAAAAGCAAATGTAACAAACCTACTCCATGGCGTTCAGTGCAGGTTGAAAAATGTATTGAAAATGTTGTTTGAGAGTGATTTTCTAAAGGGAGAAGATGCCCAAATAAGTAGATTTTCCTCAAATGCCTAATTTAATCAAAGAGTAACATGTAGAATTTATATTTTTAAATAAAATCTCTCTCAAGAACAATTTCAAGAGAAGAAGCACAGTGGGTTTAACTAGATAGTGCCTCTGCTTACTTTCATATTGTGCAAAGGTTTGTTTTGTCTGCTTTTTTTGCTTTGTTTGTTTTCAATGTGGCATAGCCCCTAATCTGTGTGTAATAGACAAACAGACCATAGTGTTTAGGTTGCATATTCCTTCTTACTGGAGAGAGTAGTTTGACAAGGGTGAGTTAACCAACAACCCAAAAAACCATTGGTGATCTTGCTGATATTCAACAAGGATCCAAAACAGTGATTTTCATCAACAAAAACTAATTTTAGTAAAAGTAGCAGACTTAGATCCAAGGGACTTTAGGAGCTAATATAAAGCTAGTCATAGATGAACATGATTATAACATTCCTTGCTTAAGACATAGTTATATATATATATATATGATCCCTGGGTGGATAGAAAAATTCTCTCAGAGATTATATTTGATTAAAATCTGCTTGATATTTGAGCTTGGGTCCAACTCGGGCAGAGAATTCCAAGCAGAGATGTGAAGATCTTACGGCTGAGTCGAGCTTGATTGTGCTTAAGAAACAGAAAGAAGGCCACTCTTCGCTGGTACTCAGTGGAAGGCAGCTAATCACAGTATTAGACTGGTGCTTGATCATATCAGACCTTGTAACCAGGACCGTAGAATGGATTTTTATCCTTCATTCATGTCAAAATCCTTCTCAGTCAGAATGACCCAGCCCTTATTTTTAAATAAGTCCATCTCAACCTGGATCTCAATCTGTCCTTCATATGGATATTATAAATTATATATATGTAAAAGTTCTTGGCTATATTACAGCAGTATGGGTAGACTGTTAAATTAATTATTGCAGAACCCTTTGAAAATCTAGGCAGCATTGCACAGATGCAAAATTTATAACTGGAGCAAACAAAAAGAAGCTGATGTTTCCTTAAGGATACTGATGTTTTTGTGGTTTCTTTCTTTTGTTGTCGTCACCAGAGATTTATATAATGTTTGGGGAAATTTTCAATATTTAATCATAAGCATTCTTATTTCAATGTAGGCTATACATGCAGACCAATCTGAATTTGTTCTCACTAGAGGCTGAATATATTATTATTTTTTTAATTGGGGTATATGTCCGGATGAATGCCCATGTGTGTTAAAACTTACACAAATTTATGCATTAATAAGGAAGTATGATTAGTGAAGACTTTAATGATTTGACTTTTCATAGTGGTAAACATGTTGTAAAAGGCCCCTAAACAGGGATTGTAAACTGTGGGGGGAAAAAAGAAGAGGATAATCTTATTTGAGCATTCCAAATAATGTCTTGTTTAGTTTTCTTTATGAATATATCTTTCTAGAAGCCTACACCATACTAATTATATAGCCACATTTGTAGGTGTCTAAAGTATTGATTTAGGTCATATCTGAATGGTCTAGTGGTTTTCCTTACTTTCTTCAATTTAAGTCTGAATTTGGCAATAAGGAGTTCATGATCTGAGCCACAGTTCCTGGTCTTGTTTTTGCTAACTGTATAGAGCTTCTCCATCTTTGGCTGCAAAGAATATAATCAATCTGATTTCGGTGTTGACCATCTGGTGATGTCCATGTGTAGAGTCTTCTCTTGTGTTGTTGGAAAGGGTGTTTGCTATGACCAGTGCGTTCTCTTGGCAAAACTCTATTAGCCTTTGCCCTGCTTCATTCCGTGCTCTAAGGCCAAATTTGCCTGTTACTCCAGGTGTTTCTTGACTTCCTACTTTTGCATTCCAGTCCCCTATAATGAAAAGCACATCTTTTTTGGGTGTTAGTTCTAAAAGTTCTTGTAGGTCTTCATAGAACCGTTCAGCTTCGGCTTCTTCAGCATTACTGGTTGGGGCATAAACTTGAATTACTGTAATATTGAATGGTTTGCCTTGGAAACGAACAGAAATCATCTGTTGTTTCTAAGATTGCATCCAAGTACTGCATTTCACACTCTTCTATTGACCATGATGGCTACTCCACTTCTTCTAAGGGATTCCTGTCCACAGTAGTAGATATAATGGTCATCTGAGTTAAATTCACCCATTCCAGTCCATTTTAGTTCACTGATTCCTAGAATGTCGACGTTCACTCTTGCCATCTCCTGTTTGACCACTTCCAATTTGCCTTGATTCCTGGACCTAACTTTCCAGGTTCCTATGCAATATTGCTCTTTACTGCATCAGACCTTGCTTCTATCACCAGTCACATCCACAACTGGGTATTTGTTTCACTTTGGCTCCATCCCTTCATTCTTTCTGGAGTTATTTCTCCACTGACCTCCAGTAGCATACTGGGCACCTACCGACCTGGGGAATTCCTCATTCAGTATCCTATCATTTTGCCTTTTGATACTGTTCATGGGGTTCTCAAGGCAAGTATACTGAAGTGGTTTGCCATTCCCTTTTCCAGTGGACCACATTCTGTCCACATTCTGGAGGTTCGTGACATTGTACAGGAGACAGGGACCAAGACCATCCCCATGGAAAAGGAATGCAAAAAAGCAAAATGGCTGTCTGAGGAGGCCTTACAAATAGCTGTGAAAAGAAGAGAAGTGAAAAGCAAAGGAGAAAAGGAAAGATATAAGCATCTGAATGCAGAGTTCCAAAGAATAGCAAGGAGAGATAAGAAAGCCTTCCTCAGCGATCAATGGAAAGAAATAGAGGAAAACAACAGAATAGGAGAAACAAGAGATCTTTTCAAGAAAATTAGAGATTCCAAGGGAACATTTCATGCAAAGATGGGCTCAATACAGGACAGAAATGGTATGGACCTAACAGAAGCAGAAGATATGAAGAAGAGGTGGCAAGAATACACAGAAGAACTGTACAAAAAAGATCTTCACGACCAACATAATCACGATGGCGTGATCACTCACCTGGAACCAGACATCTTGGAGTGTGAAGTCAAGTGGGCCTTAGAGAGCATCACGATGAACAAAGCTAGTGGAGGTGATGGAATTCCAGTTGAGCTATTTCAAATCCTGAAAGATGATGCTGTGAA
The DNA here is from genome assembly GCF_049115385.1 of Moschus berezovskii. Classification (NCBI taxonomy): domain Eukaryota; kingdom Metazoa; phylum Chordata; class Mammalia; order Artiodactyla; family Moschidae; genus Moschus; species Moschus berezovskii. The sequence continues at coordinate 48,607,391 of NC_142460.1, read as the reverse complement.
AGTGTTGCACTCAATATGCCAGCAAATTTGGAAAACTCAGCAGTGGCCACAGGACTGGAAAAGGTCAGTCTTCATTCCAATCCTGAAGACAGGGAATGCCAAAGAATGCTCAAACTACCACACAATTGCACTCATCTCACACGCTAGTAAAGGCATGCTCAAAATTCTCCAAGCCAGTCTTCAGCAGTATGTGAACCGTGAACTTCCAGATGATCAAGCAGGTTTTAAAAAAGGCAGAGGCACCAGAGATCAAATTGCCAACATCTGCTGGATCATGGAGAAAGCAAGAGAGTTCCAGAAAAACATCTATTTCTGCTTCCTTGACTATGCCAAAGCCTTTGACTATGTGGATCACAATAAACTGTGGAAAATTCTGAAAGAGATGGGAATACCAGACCACCTGACCTGCCTCTTGAGAAACCTGTATGCAGGTCAGGAAGCAACAGTTAGAACTGTACATGGAACAACAGACTGGTTCCAAATAGGAAAAGGAGTACGTCAAGGTTGTATATTGTCACCCTGCTTATTTAACTTATATGCAGAGTACATCATGAGGAACACTGGGCTGGAAGAAGCACAAGCTGGAATCAAGATTGCTGGGAGAAATATCAGTAACCTCAGATATGCAGATGACACCACCCTTATGGCAGAAAGTGAAGAGGAACTAAAACGCCTCTTGATGAAAGTGAAAGAGGAGAGTGGAAAGTTTGGCTTGAAGCTCAGCATTCAGAAAATGAAGATCATGGCCTCTGGTACCATCACTTCATGGGAAATAGATGGGGAAACAGTGGAAACAGTATCAGACTTTATTTTGGGGGGCTCCAAAATCAATGCAGATGCTGATTGCAGCCAGGAAATTAAAAGATGCTTACTCCTTGGAAGGAAAGTTATGACCATCCTAGATAGCATATTAAAAAGCAGAGACATTACTTTGCCAACAAAGGTCCATCTAGTCAAGGCTATGGTTTTTCCCATGGTCATGTATGGATGTGAGAGTTGTACTGTGAAGAAAGCTGATTCCCGAAGAATTGATGCTTTTGAACTGTGGTGCTGGAGAAGACTTTTGAGAGTCCCTTGGACTGCCAGGAGATCCAACCAGTCCATTCTAAAGGAGATCAATCCTGGGTGTTCATTGGACGGACTGAAGCTAAAGCTGAAACTCCAATGCTTTGGCCACCTCATGTGTTGCGTTGACTCAGTGGAAAAGAGTGTGATGCTGGGAAGGATTGGGGGTGGGAACAGACGGGGACGACAGAGAATGAGATGGCTGGATGGCATCACCGACCTGTGGACATGAGTTTGAGTGTACTCTGGGAGTTGGTGATGGACAAGGAGGCCTGGCGTGCTGTGATTCATGGGGTCGCAAAGAGTCGGACACGACTAAGCGACTGAACGGAACTGAACTGAACTGAAAGTATTGATACTATAAACTTTAAGTTGCATTTATTCCAATGTAGTTGAGTTTTTTTTCTTAATTTCCATTTCCTGTTTCAATTACTCTGAAAACAGTTTCTTAAGTGATGTATATTGGTTTTTTTTTTCTTTTTACTGTTTCAGAATTGATTTTGAATTTTATTTGCGTTTCTTAGCTTTGTATGTACATTATTAATTCAGCTCAGGTCAATTTATTTAAAATTATTTTTTTAAAAAAGTTATATGACATGATTTCTATCACATAGATATTTACGGTTGTGTTGGGAAGACTGGTTACATGAACTGGTTTTCTCCTGGTCATGCTAACTAAAGAATTGTCAGGGAGATTTTGTGAAGCTTATGTTAAGAATTGAGTAATATGTAGAGTTTGGGGATAGAAGAGGAATGGACGATTCTTACATTTGATTTTGGGAGGTGCTGAATGGTTGTGTTTCTTAGTATGTGTGTTTATTTTCTCCTATCATCTAGAATTCTGTTATTGCCTAAAACACATCATTTGATGTAATAAACTTTTAGGTCTGGTCTATTTCAGTATTTAGTAAAAAGATTCAAGTTATTTGCTTTGTGTCCTGAAACTCAGAAAATTTTTGATCTTGAATTAGTCTTTCACTTTAGTAAAAAGTTTATTAAACTTGAAATTAGAAGGAGAAAAATTAATCTAGTACCTTCTTGTCAAAAATTGTCACTGTGAGATTTAGAAAGGTTATGTGCTTAAAGTGATTTTGGCAAAATCGACTAGAATGGTTTTCCTGACCCCTGCTTCTTTGCTATTTGTGTTTGTTTGTTAAAAATGCCTTCTTGATGTTCATTAAGTAAAGTCTGACTTAATTTTCTCATAAAATGCATCAAACCAAGCCACTTGCTTTCTTCATTTTTCAAAATTACTGAATTTATTTATTTAATGATTTCAATCAATAGCTAGTTTGGTTTGATAGACTTTCTCTTTTGCCTTAAAAACGATGATTTAAAGGGAAGAGAGGAAAACGAAAGAGAAAAGGGAGAGAGGAAAAGAGGTTAGAAAAGAAAAAGGAAGGGAAAGAGAAGAAGAAATCCTACGGAGAGCTAGTTCAGGGATTAAAGAGCCAGAGAGAGCAAGGGAAAGAGGCATGGCTTCTCAAGACCAATGGAAAGAGAAGAGTCTCAGTTGAAAGGTAGCAGTAGTCGGGGCAGTATTCAAGAAAAGTGTGAGACTTCATTGAGAAATAGACTGTACCATGAGTGGGAATTTCCCAGAAGTGTAACTTGCTAGAAAGAAAATTATCCCAAATGTATTCTTTTTAAAGAGGAAATTTCCGGTACTTACTGTGCCTGAGCACAGGCTTCAGCCGTCTCCCTATCCCCACCCCTACTCCTACTCCCAGAAGTGTTGAGTCTGCAGGTCAGTGGCTAGCAGTGGGCGCTCTGTTCTGCAGGATGGGGTTTGTTAAAGGTATCAAGAATAAGGCCTATTTCAAGAGACACCAAGTGAAATTTGGAGGAAGATGAGGGTGAAGCTGATTACTATGCTCAGAAATGCTTGGTAATCCAGGATAAAAACAAGTACAGCATATCCAAATACAGGGTGATAGTTCACATAAGCAACAGAGATACCATTTGTCAGATTGCTTATTCAGTATAGAAAGAGATATGACAGTTTGTGTGGCTTATGTGCATGAACTTCCAAAATATGGTGTGAAGGCTGCCCTGAAAAATTATCCTGTGACCTGTTCAACTAGCCTCTTGCTGACCCTCAGACTTCTCACTAGGTTTGGTGTGGACAAGATCTGTGAAGGACAAGTGGGGGTGACTGAAGATGGATACGACATGGAGACCATTGATGGTCAACCTGGTGCCTTCACCTGCTATGTGGATGCCGGGCTGCCAGAACTACTACTTGAAGTAAAGGTTTTGGGGTCCTGAAGGGAGTTGTGGATGAAGACTTGTCTATCCCTCTGATTATGATTTAGAAAGCAAGGACTCCTTTGTAGAAGGATACTGGAAGCACATCATAGTTTGGGAAGTTGCAGATCGTACATGTTACCTGATTGAAGAAGATGAAGATGCTTACCAGAAATAATTCTCTCAGTACATAAAGAACAATGTGACTCTAGATATGACTGAGGAGATACCTAAGAAAGCTCATGATGCTGTAGCAGAGAAATATCTCCTCATAAGAAGAAGCCCAAGAAGGAAGTTTAAAAGAAGAGGGAGAAGCATCTCAGAGTGTCAAATGTCCAGAAGCAAGGTGGAGTAGCTTAGAAGAAGGTAAGCCTACGCAGAGCTCAGGAATGGGCCACTGGAGCTGATAAACCAAAGCATAATTTTCTATGAAGATATTTTTGGATAAAGACAATAATAAATTTATTGACCAAGTTAAATAAATAGAAGAGAAAATTCTGGAGAAATATGACTCAAATAGTATTAAGAGTTCATTCACACAAAATTCCCACATAAAACTGTTTCTCTCTTATTTTTTCTTGGCTCTCACCTGTTTATTTGTTAACTAATATTTTAGAAAGCATTCCACAAAATGTGATTGTATGGACTATATTAGAATTGAATTTGAAAGGAGGCCCATATTAAAAGTTATACTTCAGAACTGATAGTATATAATACAAATGAATTCCTGCTGTGCCTGTCAGAAGTGATTGGCAGCTTTTCTGAACTAAGTTTAAGGTTATCTCCAGTAAGTTTGGATGATATATTGTCCAGTTTATCCTGTAGACCTCCACCTTCAATGTAATTTTTTTGAGGAGCTTCGCTTCCTTTTCCATACTGTATCAACAGATCCTTTCTCAACACAGTGTATTACTACCACATTTTTTTCTGTGTTATCTGTCACTGTTGTAATTAAATGCATTTCTGTTATTTGTAAAATGTCTGTCTCTCCCATTAGACACAAACCTCCACGCAGTGAGTATTGTATGCTTCCCATTCATGACTGTATCATCAGCACCCAGCACTGAGCCTGACACAAAGCAGATACACAAGAAATATTTGTTGAATGCACCACACTATTCCAGAAAAAAATAAATGCAGAATTAAAAAATAAGGCTTAGGATGATGGCCATGGAAGTCAGAATTTGCTAAAGAGTGTGTAACAACTCACTTGCTGAGTCCACTAGAAAAAAGGCTTATTTTATTATATTAGCTGACACATGCTCATCTTTTGAAAATTTATTTTCAGTATGAAAAGGTATTATAAGTATTAGACCGTATTGGTCTATTTCAATTTCTGTTTAACTTATATATAAACAAATACATTTAAAATCTTTTATCATCTAGTCAGTGTTACCTTAATCTGTCCTGAAGTGAGTGAAGTCGCTCAGTGATGTCTGACTCTTTGCGACCCCATGCACTGTAGCCCACCAGGCTCCTCCGTCCATGGGATTCTCCAGGCAAGAATACTGGAGTGGGTTGCCATTTCTTTCTCCAGAGGATCTTCCCAACCCAAGGATCAAACCCAGGTCTCCCGCATTGCAGGCAGACACTTTAACCTCTGAGCCACCAGGGCACTGCTAATCACATTAGACCAGTTTTCTTATTTAATCCCCTTTCAGGAGTGTGCTGAAATTATCTTCCATTTTGCAGATGGGAAAACTGAGACCTGGAGAAGTTATGTGCCTTGCCTAAGCTCATACAACTGACTTGACCACATGTTGGTGCTATGAGTATGTGGTTTTAAAAAATTGTTGACCCAAGGAAATTGCCAAAAACAAAAAGTAATACACACATAGTCATGTTATCATAGGATACTTAAGAGTTGAGATTTTGGACTCAGAAAGTTGAGTTCCACCTGTATTAGTTGAGTGACTTTGAACATTTTATTTAACGTTTGAAAATCTCAGATTGTCCAACCATGAAACACACACGTGATATTACAGCTTTGGCAAGTGAGACTATGTGATATGTGAGGACTAGAAATCAGTGGACACTCAGTAAATTTGAATTTCTTTCTCTTTTCTATGTAACACCCATATTTTCTGTTCTATTCTAGCCAAAGCACTAAACGCTAACTCCCTTTGTTTGTCGGAATGTGTTCAAATAGACATTAGAGAAACTTTTATTAATTAGCAAGATTAGTGCAAATTTGAAAACTGCTGAAGGAGATGTAGTTGAAATTATGATTAAATAAAAGCTTCCCATAAAGTTTTCTTTAATTTCCCACCTTCAGAACACACACAGAGGCATGTACACACAGTTTCCTGAAGAACTATTAACGGGTGCTGTTCTTTGCCTTCTGCTTTATCTGTCCCTATGGAACTGGTATTTCCCAGCTCATCATCTACCCGGAGTGCTTGTCTACTTAATGGTCATTGTTCACTGCTGCACTGCAACTTCTTTAGTATTGTAAATATCTATAACTTTACATAAACTTAAATAATATTTCTCCTGAATATTATCTTAAAATAGTTCTTCTTTAAGGGGAATGGTCAAGGAAAATCCTCTTATAGTCAGTATAGTCTATAAAATCATAATTATTTTGGAAATTATTTAGGAAAGAAAATTAATTCCCAGATGCTTTATATTTGTTTATCTACAGACCTTTGTTCTGCGTAGCTTGTATTCTTCTCCTTTACTTCTGATGCTGTTTATATGTACTTATCTTTAATTTGCCTCAAGTCAGTCTTTTGAAATGAAGCTGGCTAAATATAAATAAATAAACATTATATGTCTAATTATAAATTTTAATAAGATGATGGAAAATTATCAAATCATGAATGTTTTTTCTACAATAGAAATATTATAATTACAGTTAATCTATGAGAAATCAATCAGAAGGGAAAAACTAAAAAAGGAGAAAAACTGATAGGTGAATAGTTAGTGTTTCTAAACTTTTACCATTAAAATAAGCTTTTAAAAACTAATTACCAATTGTAATTTAATATTTGTCAGTAATGTATATCTATATACGTTTAAGTCACTGTCAGTTTTGCTCTGAGGCAGTAATTATCTTCATTTTATATGTAAGGTGAAATTATTAATCTTGTTTGGAAAAGATGGATGTGTATTTGTATACCTATAATGACATATACCTATCTGTATATGTCATTAGCTAACCTATAGTGATTTGTTGTGTAAAAGAGCAGTGATTGTTCAGATGAAATATGTAAAAATTTCATGTAAGACCTCCCTTATGTTTCATTATAGGAGATGATTTAAATTGGCTTTCTGCTCTCTGGACCTTGAGTTGCTCAGCTGTAGGGAGCCTTCCACTTTGAAAAAGATGTTTCTAAATTTTCTCCAAATGTTATATGTGTATATATATATAAAATCTGCTCTAATGCTTTGAAAAATCACCTTTGTAATTTTTGTGAGAAAGCAAAGAAATATAAATAATTTAAAAATAAGTAATATGAAAATTTAATAATTTCTTAATCACTCATTGTAATCATTGTCATAGAGGCTTGTTAGTTACTTTAGATTTATTTATTTTCTTGTGTCAGACTGAAAAACTTACTTTCACTGAAGGTCCCTTATCATTCCACTTCCCAGCCCCGTGCACATACGTACACACTTCCCATAAAGTGTACCTTTTTCTCATTCTTACTTGAGCAGGTAACCAGCTTGTTAAGAATATAAATTTATAGTAAAAAGAGACTTGAAAATTTCTCAAGTTGAATTTTTTCTTTAGTAAAAGTATAATTGAAAGCATTTAACATACAAAAGTGAAATATGCTATCCATTCCTACTTATTTCCTAGAGAATACCTGATTAGACTTATAGATAATAGAAATGGAGTTAATTTTAATTCAGTATTTAATAAGCTTAGTACAATTTAGGCCTTAAGGGAAAGAAACTGTTTTATTGTAATAATGAATTTAGATAACCAGGGCTCAGTGGATATAATATGATTAAACTGTATATTAATTTAAATAAAATAAAGTTATATAAGTTGAAATAAAAAATGTGATATTGGAAAGAAAACTTCAAAACCATATTTTATAATAAAAACCAATGTTTTGAAATTTATATTATTACAGACTTTTAGTAGTTGAATTAATATTTTTATCTCATTAGAGTCATGTGCTTTTTGCTACCTAATGTTATTTAAAATTAATATATACAGTAGCTGTAATATAATTCTGTTTCTAAAGACCCAGATACATTTTATTATATTGAATAGATGATACTATTATATTGCATTAGATATGAATAATCACTTTTTGTACTTTTCCATCTTTAAAAATTTTTCTCAATTCCAGTTGACTAACAGTATAATTTGTTGACAAAGTAAAAAGCATTTTCCCTTAATTGGCTAATTTAATGAAAATTATACTGACAGATGAAGTTTTTAAAAATTTTTTAAATAGTGTAGATAGTAAGATATTACCTGCTTTTCAGTGCTGATGTTTTAGAATATCTTCCTTTAAGAAAGTGTTATTTTCATTATGATTTAAGACTCTATCCTTCTATTTGACATGCTATCATTCCGTTCTGTCGTTCAGTTGTGTCAGACTCTTTGCGACCCCATGGACTGTAGCCTACCAGGCTTCTCCGTCCATGGGTTTCTCCAGGCAAGAATACTGGAGTGGGTTACCGTTTCCTTCTCCAGGGGATCTTCCCGACCCAGGGATCGAACCCAGGTCTCCCTCATTGGAGGCAGACGCTTTAACCTCTGAGCCACCAGGGAAGCCCTGACATGCTATACCTTTTCTATAAAAGAATTAAAAAAAAAAAACCTGAAAGTATTTTCTTTGTTCAAGGTCAATCTGCTGCCTCAGTTGAAATACCCAGATCAAAACATGTAACTTTTGCTTCATGGTTTTATGATGTACTTTTTAAATAGCAATTCAGCTTCAAAGACTGTAGTAGCTAAGAGGAATATATAATTTTTCTTCATAGTTTTTTATATTTGGTCACGACTTAATAATGTCTCCTACTTGTTACTATATAATATTAGTACAATTAGTAACATCTAGCTGATTGCAGCCATGAAATTAAAAGACACTTACTCCTTGGAAGGAAAGTTATGACCAACCTAGATAGCATATTAAAAAGCAGAGACATTACTTTGCCAATAAAGGTCCGTCTAGTCAAGGCTATTGTTTTTCCCATGGTCATGTATGGATGTGAGTTGGACTGTGAAGAAAGCTGATCACCGAAGAATTGATACTTTTGAACTGTGGTGCTGGATAAGACTCTTGAGAGTCCCTTGGACTGCAAGGAGATCCAACCAGTCCATTCTAAAGGAGATCAATCCTGGGTGTTCATTGGAAGGACTGATGCTAAAGCTGAAACTCCAATACTTTGGCCACCTCATGCGATGAGTTGACTCACTGGAAAGACTCTGATGCTGGGAAGGATTGGGGGTGGGAGCAGACAGGGACGACAGAGAAGGAGATGGCTGGATGGCATCACCGACTCTGTGGACATGCGTTTGAGTGTACTCCGGAGTTGGTGATGGACAGGGAGGCCTGGAGTGCTGTGATTCATGGGGTCGTGGAGAGTCGGACACGACTGAACGACTGAACTGAACTGAATTGAACTGAGTGGAATAAGTTGCTGATTTTGAAAAGCCTAGAAGTTACTCAGGACCAGAAATAAATACAACAGTTCACAAATGGTTTTGAATTAGAAAATGTAACTATATCTAATAAATGTTGTTACATCTGATTATGCTTGCTTGCAAGATAATTTGACTATGTTTTATTTCGTTATCAAGTTCATTTGCAAGATGTGAGACAATCAACAGTTTTGATTTTAGGGATATTTCCTAAAAATCTTAATATTAGAATTATCTGTGTGTGACAAAATTTTCTTAATAAATTCTCATTACTTGATTACAGGTTGAATATTTCAGACATCCACACCAATTAGAATCCTGATTATTTTGATTGCCAGAAATCCTTAAATATATATATTATCCATTGATATATTCAGTTTCTATATCAGACACTTGTGATTTAAATAGTTTTAGTGGTTTATGATTTACAGGAAAGTCAGCTGCATTTAATTTTTTGAAATTTTGGGTTTTGGTTTTTTTTTTTTCTTCATAAAATACATGAGTAAGCCAATCAATTGATCTTAGGTAGTATAGATGACATAGTGTTTGTTTCTAATTTATATGCTAATTGATTTAAGATAGAAAGCTAATAACTAAAATAGATTACCTCTCAAATACATTCAAACTGGCTTCTCAATATGTATTTGTTAGCATCCCCTTCCAAATGTTAACCTCTAACTCCTCCAGTTGTTTGGCAACTAGGCTATTTTGTGGGTTCTATGAATAGACTTTAAAGGCTTTGTGTCAATGGAATAATCTTAAAATCAAATTCCTACCTTGTCTGTTGTAACATACCAAGTAAAACTGTGCTCTTAAATTCTGCTTTAAATTTTTATGGGACTCTAATCAACTGGATGTATCAACTGTGTTAAAGGCTGTCTAGTGACATTTTGAAGTAGAAAAAGTAAATGGCCTTTTTTATTGTACCCTTTGCCAGACATTTTCTTACTTTGACTCAAGGCAAACCATTCAATTGAGATGATTCAGTTCATTTATTACTGCAGAGCTCATTGAGTAATATTTGTAATTCAGTCATAATTTGGAATACATCATAACTCTTCTTCTTAGCCCCCTCAAAGAAGGAAAATGCAATTTATGGGTGCTGAGTTTGAAATTTATGATAGTAGAAATAGTAATAGACATCTTTCAGAAATTTACATTTTCACTAGTATATATTCCTTAAACTTGTTCTGGTGTTCTATTTAAAAGGCAGTTCTTAGATTCAGTGAACTATTTCATTCATGTGTAAGCTTAATAAGTCCATCATTCATGTAACTGTTGGAAGCTAGGGTGCAAAACAGGAGTACCTCACCTTGGAGGTCCTTTATATTTAGATTTTTAACATGTATGTAAGATTTCACTGCTGCTGCTGCTGCTAAGTCGCTTCAGTCGTGTCCGACTCTGTGTGACCCCACAGACGGCAGCCCATCAGGCTCCTCCGTCCCTAGGAGTCTCCAGGCAAGACTACTGGAGTGGGTTGCCATTTCCTTCTCCAATGCATGTATGCATGCGAAGTCACTTCAGTCGTGTCCAACTCTGTGTGACCCCATGGACAGCAGCCCACCAGGCTCCTCTGTCCACGGGATTCTCCAGGCATGAATACTGGAGTGGGTTGCCATTTCCTTCTCCAGTATTCTGGCCCCCATTAAAATTGCTGAGAACTGAGTCTCTAATGAGCTTCCCTGGTAGACAGCATTTCACAAGTGTTGTGACAGTTTGTTGTTAGAGGAATTAAGTGTGACTCCACCAGGAGACAAGGACTCTTGGAAGCTTGCATCTAGACTCCTCTGAAGTTTGCCTCATGCACCTTTCTCTTTGCACATTATGCTTTTTATCCTTTTACTGTATGTGTAAATCATAGCCATGAACATGCCTGTATGCTAAGTCCCGTAGGTCTTCCCAGTGAATCACGAAATCTGGAGATTGTCTGGAAGACTCCCAGCCCAGCTGTCCTCTTGTAATTTAACTTCAGTGACCTGGAATAGATATATTTATATAATAATTAAATATATTGTCAACCTTAAGTTGGAAGTTTACATAGTGTAAGAAAAACAAAAAAGAAAGCTACATCTTTGTTTCACTATTAACTCTCTCTAACCTGCTCTTTTTCAACTTTGATTTCTGGATCGTGTCCATGCATTTACTCATGTATATAGTTCTGGTTATCTGGCCTTCCCAGGTGGCACTAGTGGTAATGAACCCACCTGCTAATGCAGGAGACTCAAGAGGCACAGATTCAATCCCTGAATTGGGTCTGGGAAATCCCCTGGAATAGGAAATGGCAACCTGCTCTAGTATTCTTGCCTGAAAAATACCATGGACAGAAGAGCCTGATGGGCTACAGTCCATTGGGTCAGAAAGAGTCAGACATGGCTTAGCACCTGAACAAGAACATTTTAGAGCAATATTTCATTATGCTGTGTGCTCAGTCATGTCCGACTCTTTGTGACCCCATTGGCCAGTAGCCCGCCAGGCTCCTCTGTCCTTGGGATTTTCTAGGCAAGAATACTGGAGTGGGCTGCCATTTCTTTCTCCAGGGGATCTTACCGACCCAGGGATTGAACGCATGTCTCCTGCATCTCCTGCATTGGAAGGCAGATTCTTTACCACTGGGCCATCAGGGAAGCCCTGTTAGAGAAATAGAAGTTAGTATTTTTTAAACTCATTTGAGCTTTTTAATTAGATATTCCATTTTCCTTATTATTTCTGATTACCACAGGAAATTCTTTTTCTATTTATTCAAACCAAGAATCTGTCTACTCACATTGTTATAGCCAAGTATGTTAAAAGCAGTTTTATAACTCCTTTTGGGACTTCCCTGGTGGTTCAGTGGCTTAGACTCAGCTTCCAATGCAGAGGGCATGAGTTTGATCCGTGGTCAGGGAGATGGATTCCAAATTGGAAAAGACCCTGATGCTGGGAAAGATTGAAGGCAAAAGGAGAAGGGGGCAGCAGAAGGTGAGGTAGATCACATCACTGATTCAATCAACATTAATTTAAATAAACTCTAGGAGACAGTGAAGGACAGGGAAACTTGGCATGCTGCAGTCCATGGAGTTGCAAAGAATCAGACATGAGTTAGTGACTAAACAACAACAACGTAACACTGTTTGGACAGGAAGAGGGTAGATTAAATATTGTGGTAATAGGATTCAGTAGGATATTTGGTAACTCTGCCTTTAATCAACTATGTGATATTGGGCAGGAATTTTTTTTAATTATTAAATTGACATCATCTTGGTTTGTACTTTGAATTGTAATATCATTGACTTTTTTTCTTCTTTTATCTTTGTAGATATTAGGACACTATTTTCTTATTTCAATGTGTCTACCTTGGAAACATTTTGTTCATGACATTTATGTTAGAAGTTGATAGAACATGTCCACTAGTCCAATATGGATTGATGTAAATGAATCAATAAGGTTGATATGAGAATGTAGTGTGATAAGACTGAAAGGATCCCAAAAGTACATATGCCATCCTTTGAAATTCAAACTGAAAAATTTACGGCACAGTTGTCCCTCAGGACCTTCAGGGGATTGATTCCAGGAGCCTCACCATATAGCAAGATCCACCAATGCTCAAGTCCCTTATATAAAATGGAGTTATTGTTGTTCAGTTGCTCAGTCATGTCCGAGTTTTTCCCACCCCGTGCACTGCAGCATGCCAGACTTCCCTGTACTTCACAATCTTCTGGAGCTTGCTCAAACTTATATCCATTGAATTGGTGATGCCATCCAACCATCTTATCCTTTGTCCTCCCCTTCTCCTCCTGCCTTCAATCTTTCCCAGCATCAGGGTCTTTTCCAATAAGTCAGTTCTTCACATCAGGTGGCCAAAGTATTGGAGTTTCAACTTCAGCATCAGTCCTTCCAATGAATATTCAGAATTGATTTCTTTTACAATTGACTGGTTTGATCTCCTTGCAGTCCAAGGGACTCTCAAGAGTCTTCCCCATCACCTCAGTTCAAAAGCATCAGTTCTTCAGCACTCAGCCTTTTTATGGTCCAACTCACATCTATACATGACTACTAGAAAAACCATAGTTTTGATTATATGACATATGGCGTAGTACAATGGATACAATGGTCCCTCTTTAGCCAGGGATGCAAAATCTGAGATTATGGAGGGATGGCTCTATATTTATTAAAAAATATAAATAGACCTATGCAGTTCAAACCTGTGTTGTTCAAGGGTTCCTATCCTCTGCAATATAAACAAAACCGTAGTGCATGTCAAATCAGGCCCAGGGACAATTTGTGATCTCTGGTTTACATATTCGTATCTTCATATTCATTCGTATCTGCCCAAGAGATTTCCTATTTAAACAGATTTTTTTCCTACTCTGGGGTATTTTGAGCTAAAAGTAGCTTTCAGTTTACGTTTCAGAAGTAAAATATACATTACTAATCAAATGGACAAATTAGGAAAGTCTGTCCTTTTCAAAACGTTGTTAAGGATGAGTTGTCAATATGCACATTTATTCAAGACTTTTTTCTGAAATTCTCATGGAGCAAACTTGTTAAAAAAAAGTATAGATGTATACTTCCTTTCAATTTTTGCAGTGAACTCAAAACTGCTCCCTTGTGGCTCAGCCTGTAAAGAATCCATCTGCAATGCAGGAGACCTGTGTTCAATCCCTGGATTGGGAAGATTCCCTGGAGAAGGACACTCCAGAATTCTGGCCTGGAGAATTCCATGGGCTGTATAGTTCATGGGGTCACAAAGAGTTAGTTGGACACGACTGAGTGACTTTCACTCCCAAAACTGCTCTGAAAGAAAAAGGTTATTAATTAAAAAGTAAAAAATATAGATATTAGAAATTTCTGTGTAAAATAGAGCAGTTTTGATCTGTTCATTTCTTTTTGTTAAACAGAAATTGTTTTTTTAAGCCTTAAATGAATATTCATTCTACCTTCACCATGACTTGGCCAAACAGTCTAGAATCTCCTGGTCCCCTTTCAGCCCTATTGGATTATTTGGATTTCTGTTTTGTTTTTTTTTTTCTCTCTTTTAACTTTGAGTAAGTTTTCAAAATTCAAAGTAACTTATCTAAAGCAGTTAATTACCAACAATACTCATTTTACTGCAGAGTTTAGATTTACAATTCTGGAGTTGATTGTGTTGACTTAATCTCCACTTAGGTCAGATTGCTCTTTAATATATGGAAGGTTAAAAAAATACATAAATTTCAAGTGGGTTAAGGAATTGTGTACATTCTTACTGCTTTGTCATTAAGCTAAATGAGGTATTAAAGTCTTAAAACTGTAGTTATAATGAGATAGAGAACTCAACCATAACTGTATGACTAAAAAAAATACTAATTGATGATGCCCTCTTTTCAATTGTCCGAAATAGACTTATTTCATGTGGCGTTTTTAATTGAGTTATAACTGTTTTTGTTTTTCTTTCTGTTTTTATGGGTATAAGACTCTTTAACTTGTAGAATTTTTACTTTATCAAACATCTATTCTCTAGTAATTAGGTCTCTTTCTTTTACCCTCACAAAGTCTAGTAAGTGTAGTAGTGCTTATCATAAAGTTGATTTCAGGAGTCTTTTTTTCTTTTAATTTTTATTCTAAACTATATCTGTTTGAAACTGTAGAATAAGGAAATATTTTAAGCAAACACTGAAGGCTGAAGGTAGTTTTCTATTGATAATGAAATTATGTTTTCTAGAAGAATCTATGTAACTGTGGTTATTTTACATGAAAAATCTTGATGAAAATTCAGAAATAAGTAATAGAATCATTTTGGTAACCATTACTATGTAGTAATCACTGTATGCTTGCTGAGGATAGAGCACTGAACAAGACAGTGTTCCTGCACTTTGGACCAGACTGGTCCATTTTCTTCTTAGTTTTTCTCAGACATTGAGTGATTTTTTTAGTTAAAGAAATCTAATAGATTTTCCTTTTAGAATGAATTTCATCAAACAAATGAGGTAAATATTAGTAGTTTTCTGGTGTTTATATAGTATATTTCTTTGAACATCATTTTATTTTTTATTGGAGGCTAATTATTTTACAATATTATATTGGTTGGTTTTGCCATACATTGACATGAATCCACCCCGGGTATACCTGAGTTCCCCTTCCTGAACCCCGCTCCCACCTCCCTCTTCCCCTTATCCTCCCTCTGGGTCATCCCCGTGCACCAGCCCCGAGCATCTTGTATCAGGTGTCGAACCTGGACTGGTGATTCGTTTCACATATGATAATATACATGTTTCAATGCCATTCTCCCAAATCATCCCACCCTCACCCTCTCCCAAAGAGTCCCAAAGACTGTTCTATACACCTGTGTCTCTTTTGCTGCCTTTGAACATCATGATTCCTCAGATAGTAATTTTGATTTTAATTATTATTCTTAACAAAGAGGTATAACAAGGAAAATGCTCTATACATTATGCCTAAATGTGTACTTATCTGTTATTTTAGCTGGGAAGTTTTAAGATTTCTTCTGTCAAATATAAGATGGTGGTTGGAAGAGTATGGCTTTGATGGATTTCGTTTTGATGGTGTTACATCAATGCTGTATCATCACCATGGAATAGGTAGGTAACCTGATACATTCCAGATGTAACTAATGATTTTATTTTATATTTTTACTGGAAGATTACAACCAGGCTTAGGATTCAGTTACATTGCTACAATGACCATTATTGTTGGCTTGATTTTTATTAGTTCTTTTATGTCTCTGATCACTTCTGATCCCTTTTTGGCAGGAAGTCAGGTGTAAATACTTTTTATAATTAAATAAAGGGTAATGATTTTCTTTGAAAAATTTCTACTTAATAATATGCTTGGATTGCAAGGAGATCCAACCAGTCCATTCTAAAGGAGATCAGTCCTGGGTGTTCATTGGAAGGACTGATGCTAAAGCTGAAGCTCCAATACTTTGGCCACCTTGTGGGAAGAGTTGACTCACTGGAAAAGACTCTGATGCTGGGAGGGATTGGGGGCCGTAGGAGAAGGGGATAACAGAGAATGAGATGGCTGGATGGCATCACCGACTCGGTGGAGGTGGGTTTGAGTGAAGTCAGGGAGTTGGTGATGGACATGGAGGCCTGGCATGCTGTCATTCATGGGGTCGCAAAGAGTCAGCCGTGACTGAGTGACTGAACTGAACTGAATAATATGCTATCCTTAATATGTGGCATTCTTTTAAAAATGTTTTTTTAAGGATATAATTTATTATACCAGTCTCAGGCTGTGAAAATGACAGCAATTGTAATGAAAAATAAATAACAAAATTAATAAATGAGAACATTTGTTAATGTATGGGTTAATTTGCATATTAAACATTGAAGATAATGTATACATTTTAAATATAAATGTGCTCAGTTAAAATTAAGTTGTAAATTAATTTGTAATTAAAACTATGGATTAGAGACCTTCAGTTTAAAAGTTGTACAAAGAAGTGGAATCACAGAATCCTAATCCTTCAGTAGATAACATGTAGAACAATTATTGTTTTTTTAATGACCAAATATTTAGCAACCTTATTCATAACTAATAACTGGAAACAAACCAGGGTAAAGAATCAGCCTGCCAAACAAGAGACTTAGATTCATTCCATGGATTGGGAATATCCCCTGGAGAAGAAAATGGCAACCCACTCTTGCCTGGGAAATGCCATGGACTGAGGAGTTGGCAGGCACCAGTCCGTGGGGCCACAAAGAGTCGGACGTGACTTAGCGACTACATAATAACAATTGACTGACAACAGTCAATCCATGATAGAGACTTTAGAAATCAAAACGTAACTGCCAAGAAAAGCTGCTACAGTCAAAATCTGCTGTTACCTGCTCTTATTCACGGTGCTACCTACTCCCCTCCCTGTGAAACATTTCTTGGGAGCAAGTTGAATCTATAAAACATGACAGATTTCATTGATACCTTCCACTTAGAAGAGAAGCTGACTTTGGAGGTGAAAACGGCAATCATGATAAAATTCAAGAAAGATCTTCTCCTAGATAAAAGCACCTACATGCCTGCCCCTTCAGAACCTTCCCCTGCTGAGGGCTAGGTGTTGTCCAAAGAACTGTGGAGTTGGGGAAATGAACTGAAATCTATGGATGTGGTATATGCTTCTTATGGATAGAGAGCTCAAAAAATGGAAAGAAAAACATTGAGTTATTTAGCATGTTTCCCAACTTTGAGATGAAGATGAAAATAAAAATTGAAACTGTAAAAAATTCTATAATATACCAGAAGAAATCTAAGATGACACTATTAACATAGACACAGTGTTTAATTTATAAAATTCTGTGATAAAGAAAAATTCATCCAGTAATATCTTGAAGAAAAAGTAATTTACCTGCATTAATGAAAAAAAAAAAATGGCTGAGCTCATACTATTCCATTGCCGCAGCAGTGTCTGCAAAATTCTTAAGGATAGAAACTGTGACTTGAGAATTGGATATTTGAATTGCCATTGAAGGATACATTTGAAAGAAATTGAAGAATCCAGGTAAAAATATCCTTCAATGATAGAACCAAGCAAACTGAAAAAAAAGGAGTCAAAATAAAGAACTTATATATAAGAAATCAGGGGGGAAAAAGGCAGGCATTCAGCACTAATTATACTTAATTAAAAATAATAAGAAAGAGCTGAAAGAATAGAAAGTTAATAGTATAATACCAGTAAGTTAAATATACTATAAGCAATCAAAATCAGGAGATGGGGCAAGTGATGGTAGAAAGAACTTGAGGGATATTAAACTGTTTTTGTCATCATAGGAAATCCATACTCTATAAGTTCTAGCCATATTTAAAATAATATAAACATTTTGTCTCAATTTTATGACGGCTTTCCTATTTGCTTGCCTTCATAGAGATCAAATAGGAGCTATCTAACATTAAGATCTCAGTGTGACCAAAAAAGTTATCTAAAAATTAAAATTATAAATCTCTGGTATTTTATTTTGTGCTGGACAATTCAGTTCAAATTAACTTAAAATTTTAAATCACAGAGATTTTGTTTGCTTTTGTAAAACAGAAGTTGAATTGCAGGATTGTCTGAACTTTGAATGTAGTTATCCGGTACTTTTAAGGTTAGATCATATAGTTACTAATAGCATTATGTGGTATCAAGGTCCATTACGCTTTGCTCTGATAACAAAACTGGTATAAACCTACTAATTTGGGGGGTGGCATTTGTGCAGAGTTAAGACTTGCATACTAACATAATGCATCCATATTGATTTTCTGTTTTCCAGGTGAGAATTTTTCAGGTGATTACCATGAGTATTTTGGACTACAAGTAGATGAAGATGCTTTGACTTACATCATGTTGGCAAATCATTTGGTTCACACACTGTATCCAGATTCTATAACAATAGCTGAGGTAATAATGATCTCTGCCCCCGACCCCCTTTAAGATACAACATTTTGTTGGCATATAATATTTGAATAATCTCTATGTTGACAATGATTGCATAAGTGAAATTATACCCTGACTATAGTGCAGCTATCTTGTCTGTGTGGCACATTATTCAGAATTCACTGTTTTTCTATTATGAGATAATGTTCCCTAATTACTTGTCATTATTCCGTTGTTAAAAAAGAAAATGCCAGTCGTTACAAAGTAAAATATCCTAATCAGTGGCCAGGTCCTTTTGCCATGAGACCTTCATCACAGAAAAGAATTGAATATTAATATGTGTCTATTTAATTTTTTTTCTTTTCTGGTTTAATCATCAGAGATGGCATGGTTCACTGCCTGCGAGCTTCTTTGAAACCTCCCTTGTTCTGATGCCATTCCCTTTCTTGTTTACGTTATTGCTCTCGGATTGCCAAATGTTCACTAGTTATTCATGATTACTGAAGGTTCATGATTAACTGTCCCAAAGCTGCACTGTAATGATATAATTCGGTATATGCATAATTGACAATTCCCCTCTTGGTGATAAATTTGATAAATTAAGAAGTTTGTTAAATGCTTATGCTAATTTAGATTTAGTACTAAAATCCCTCTGGTTTTGTGAGTCCTCTAACTAGGAATTATTATTAAAATTGAATTTCATGTTAAAGCTGTTCTATACAAAATGTGGAGGTTGGCATATAAAAATAGTAAGACTTTCATTGAAAGAGTCAGAGTTAAGAAGTATTTTCATGTTGTTGGCATTTAGTTCATTGAAATGAAATGTAGTCATGATGGTCTCTTTCCTGTAGTATTTATTATTTGTATGTCTTTTTTTCTATGCATCATTTCTCAAAACTCAAAATCTCAAACTAGTGATATGATTTCCTTGTTTATTCTCTGGATGGAGAACAGCTACTCTGTTTAGGCCTTTTGCCTTCTAAATCTCTTCTAGGATAGAGCAATGAATCCTAAATTCCTGGAGTAAATTTTCATATAAAATTTTTTTTAAAAATCCACAATTACAATGTCATCTTGATACCCTGTATTGTTTCACAGTCTCTCCTTACCTGTATTTGGTCATAACTTATAAGTCTTTCTAATACTTGTGCTAATACTTTCTGTGCTGGTTATTTTTAATGGACATCAGAAGATATTTTAAACTTTTATACTTTATATATTTTAATTTTTGTCTGTCAAACATAAAAAAGTTATTTAACTATTTATAAAAGTTAATTATATTTATGGCAATTTGAAGCAGAGACATTATATATGACAAATTACTACAAACAATTAATGACAGCGCACATCAAAAGCAGGTACTGAAGAAAAAGAAGCAATTATTTAATACATGAAACTGAAAATTGTTACATTGATCTTTCCGTTCATTTCAAGTAAAATAGTTTCATCATCTAGGGAGCTTTTGTCTGATTATTAGTGTTTCTACCAATGAAACTTTGAGACTTTAGCCTACTTTATATTACTTGGTTTTAGATTTTTTGAAAACAAGATGTGTCTTCAATTTATTCTACTTAAATTGAAAACTACTTCAATTTCAATACATCACTTTTCTGTCTAGTGGGAGTCTATGCAAGAAGTGGAATTGATCCTCATGAATTTTTTTTGTTTTAAGAGAGGAATGTGGTATAACGTATAAGTAATGCAATGTTATATATAGTCCTGTATATTGAATTTAGTTATAATGATAGTTACTAAAATTGAAGCCTTTTTTTCTGGAATATGTCTACCTTTATACGTGGTTATATTTGCTGTATTAATGAAAAATATTTTTTGATGACTGAAGTTTTCTCCCCCTCTGGAATAGTTATAAATGATATTTAGATTAAAGAATTAAAGCTATTTTAACTTCATTGGAAGCATATATAACCATTTGAATATCCTTTTGTTATCAACTTCTTTATATTCAAGTATATTTATTTTCATGACCATTACGTTTTCTCATTTTCTTCAAGATTTTAAAAGAATAGGTCTTAACTCTCCAATTCAAATAAGAGCCACAAATACCTCATATGCATTAATGGGGCAGCCTTCTAGGAGTCAGATTTAGGAGTTAAGACTTATTGGTCCCCAGATATTTTTCTTAGCAGATTCTACTTCTTATCAAGCTATTTTCTAAAATCACCTATAGACCAAATACAAAAAGCACCTTAATGTTTTCTTGAGAAAAAATTATCTTGATCTTTAATGTCATCTTATTACTTGTCTCATGAAAACTCTGGGCCTTATAAAAACTTTTCCGGGAAGGTACTGTGTATGTATTTCCAGTGTCTAACACAGGTGCCTGATACTTAACACATATGTAGCCAGCGTTAATAAGGAGTTGAACTGAATACCTTTTATAACTGTGAAAATGTGACGTAAAATGATTTCTTGTCTGTTAACCATTCATCCTTTTTCACTTTTTTGATTCATCTTTTTCCACTTTTATAAACTTATAAAAAAGTATGTAGAATAAGATATTATTGATGAATATTTTCTTATGGATATATTCCACCATGTGCTATATCTTGTTGTACCTCTCTTCCATTAGAAAACAATGAACACATTATTTTGGAAGTCCAGAGAGGTCATATGCTTGTTTTTTTATAGCTATTCTGTGGGAAGAGTTTGAGGACGGTATTGTGGAAGAAGAAGCAGTTAAGTCTCAGAGAGCTCAGAGTATGTGATAGTCTTTCACAGGAAGTAAGGATAATGATCCAAGGGAGAATTTGGGTAATGACACACACAGAAAAGCTGTCAGAAGCACAGGGAAGAGTAATTATTTCAGAGGGGGTGATATATTGAATATCTGAAATGAAACAGTAGAAATAATGATGGAGAGATGTAGGTTTTTTTCCCGCACTTGCTGTGTACTTCTGTTAACAATTATGACAACTCCATAACATTGTCATTTCATGATTGTGTGTGTTTGTGTGCACACATGTTTATTTAGGTTCTAGTTCTTGAATGCTGCAGGTCAAGTATTAAGTCCTATTTACCATCAAAGCCTTGGCAGCACCTTCATAAATCCACTTAGTCAGTAGTCATTGAGTTCCTGCTTTGTGCCAACTATTCTTCTACTATTCTAGATTCTTGGCATATGTCAGTGAGCAGCAACAGCAACAACAAAAGTCCTACCCCATGTGTCTTAAATTCTAACAGTTAGTGAGGAAGCAGATAATCAAATAATAAATTATACTGTCAGTGCTTACAGTATAATTGTTGAGTTGTATCCTAAACTGAAGAATTTAAGTTTTCTATTGTTGACTGTTGAAAGCTATTCGCAGGCATTGATAGGAGCAGACCATTCAGCAGCAGTTAGTGTAAAGAGAGACTGGAGATGGGAGTTCCACTTATGTGTGGAAACATAGTCGTCAGAGTAAGTAGTTAGGTGGAGTAAATAAGATAGTGTCTGTAGAAATGAGGCAAAAGAAAATAATTTATTTGAAAGATATTGTGGATTTAGAATTGCTAGTACTTATACCATATTCTCGGAGAAGGCAATGGCAAGCCACTCCAGTACTCTTGCCTAGAAAATCCCATGGATGGAGGAGCCTGGTAGACTGCAGTCCGTGGGGTTGCTAAGGGTCGGCCATGACTGAGCGACTTCGCTTTCACTTTTCACTTTCCACTTTCACACATTGGAGAAGGAAATGGCAACCCATTCCAGTGTTCTTGCCTGGAGAATCCCAGGGACAGGGGAGCCTGGTGGGCTTCCGTCTATGGGGTCACACAGAGTCGGACACGACTGAAGTGACTTAGCAGCAGCAGCAGCAGCATACCATATTCTACCACCGTTGTTACACTAATATATTTTGTTGCATCTGGGTCCTTACATCATTTTCTTTATACTTACCTGTTTGACCATATGTTTATTTGATTACTGATAATCTAGTGGTAGCATGACTGTAAGAAGACCCTGTCAAAAGGTTGGATGTCTGAGTCCCAGCTCTATCCTTGAGAAACGTGTCTTTAGTGAGCCCTTCACCTCAATAAGCCTCAATTTCTATATCTTTTAAATGAAGAGGATCCACTAGATAACCTCAATGACCCTTTCCAAGTGTAACTGACTCTCGTGAAAGCCGTCTTACAGTTTTGCTCTTAATGTGCTAACTCTATTTCTATTTCATCAGAAGCTAAGTGCTCACAAAATACATTCTCTGCCACTGCTGTATACACAGAGAGGAATAACAGATATACAGCACGTATATTTTTATGTTTGATGAAAGCAGTAGCTAATACATAGAGTACTCAAAAATTAGTGTAAGAAACTATGTTTCAGCAATAACACTTTTACTAATTTGTGTTCTCTATGTGCAACTAAGGAAAAGAGATAAAAAGTTGTCCTGCAATGAAAAGCACTGAACAAAATCTTATTGGGAAATGAGATATGCTATCACAGTGTTATCTACTTTTACAATTATGCTGTCAAAATGCTCCAAGAGTATATACCCCATTTATTATTTGTATTTATTGGCCTTGATTTACTGTCACAAGAATATTTAGTAAAAATTTGATCAATATGAACTGATAATGCTGATGCTTTTTATTTTAGGATGTATCAGGAATGCCAGCTCTGTGTTCTCCAATTTCCCAGGGAGGGGGTGGTTTTGACTATCGATTGGCCATGGCAATTCCAGATAAATGGATCCAGGTAAGGTTTAATGTAAATATTTTTCTGTGGATACTATGTCTTATGTTGGCATATTTATTATTTCTTTGATTTATTTCTTAGTTGTGATATTATGATTGATGTATTAAATTCTCTCATTAGTGTGTTGATTCTTGTGCCATTTAATATGATGCTTCTCAAACTTCTAAAAGTTCTAAAGTATTCACACTTACATTATGCAGGCATGGGGAAGATATGATTGATATAATGTTAGCTATGTAAATGGAATTTTGCATTGTCAGTGAAATTATATGAAACTCTGGCGGTCTATATTTAAAACACATTAAACTTCATCAGAGCATCCGTTTCTGCCTGCAAATCACCAATTAATGTAGAGTCACTCCTTAATTCCCAGTACTTGTTTCTTAGTATGGTTTTTTACTCAACAGATGTGGATTTATCCATTCCTTCATTGAGTATTTAAAAGTCCTTACCGTGTGTCTGTTACTAGGAATGAATAATTGCATATGACACCTTGCATATAATTTCTAATATACTTTTATTAAATTTAATAGCAATTCAAGTAGCTTGGATTATATTTTGTTTCATTTTATTTTTGTCTAAATGACAAAAGTTATTATAGTCATAAGTGATCTTTAGATAAGATTATTTTTAGATAACCTAAAATAAGACTTAGATTTGATATAGAACACTCTTGAGTGACAAAGTCTGAGTCACAGGCTGAATATTTATAAGAAATCAGATATGTATCAAATAATCATTGCTTTCTGATAAGCCATTTATGGACTTATCAGTTCACAGACATGAACTGGTGCCATGAGATTACAGTGGCAGAAGACCTTAACTTTGTTTTTGTTTTAATTTATTTAAAAAAATTTTTTTATTTTTGTTATTTTTTTAAATTTATTTTAATTGGAGGCTAATTACTTTACATTATTATTATTGGTTTTGCCATACATTGACGTGAATCTGCCCCGGGTGTATATATGTTCCCCATCTTGAAGCCTCCTCCCACCTCCATCCCTCTCCCCTCCCTCTGGTTCATCCCAGTACACCAGCCCCAAGCATCCTGTATCATGCATCGAACTTGGACTGGCAATTCATTTCACATGTGATAATATACATGTTTCAATGCCATTCTCCCAAATCATCCCATCCTCGCCCTCTCCCACAGAGTCCAAAAGACTGTTCTATAGATCTGTGTTTCTTTTGCTGTCTCGTATACAGGGTTATTGTTATCATCTTGCTAAATTCCATATATATGCACTAGTATACTTTGGCCACCTCATGCGACGAGTTGACTCACTGGAAAAGACTCTGATGCTGGGAAAGGTTGGGGGCGGGAAGAGAAGGGGACGACAGAGAATGAGATGGCTGGATGGCATCACCGACTCTGTGGACATGAGTTTGAGTGAACTCCGGGAGTTGGTGATGAACAGGGAGGCCTGGCGTGCTGTGATTCATGGGGTCGCGGAGAGTCGGACACGACTGAGCGACTGAACTGAACTGAACTGATACTGTATTGGTGTTTTTCTTTCTGGCTTACTTCACTTTGTATAATAAGCTCCAGTTTCATCCACCTCATTAGAACTGATTCAAATGTATTCTTTTTAATTGCTGAGTGTACTCCATTGTGTAAATATACCACAGTTTTCTTATCCATTCGTCTGCAGATGGACATCTAGGTTGCTTCCATGTCCTGGCTATTATAAACAGTGCTGCGATGAACATTGGAGTACATGTGTCTCTTTCAGTTCTGGTTTCCTTGGTGTGTTTGCCCAGGAGTGCGAATGCTGAGTCGTATGGCAGTTCTATTTCCAGTTTTTTAAGGAATCTCCACACTGTTCTCCATAATGGTGCATTCCCACCAACAGTGTAAGAGGGTTCCCTTTTCTCCACACCCTCTCCAGCATTTATTGCTTGTAGACTTTTGGATAGCAGCCATTCTGGCTGGTGTGATATGGTACCTCATTCTGGTTTTGATTTGCATTTCTCTGATTGAGTGATGTGGAGCATCTTTTCATGTGTTTGTTAGGCATCTGTATGTCTTCTTTGGAGAAATGTCTGTTTAGTTCTTTGGCCCATTTTTTGATTGGGGCGTTTATTTTTCTGGAGTTGAGCTGCAGGAATTGCTTGTATATTTTTGAGATTAATCCTTTGTCAGTTGCTTCATTTGCTATTATTTTCCCCCATTCTCAAGGCTGTCTTTTCACCTTGCTTATAGTTTCCTTTGCTGTGCAGAAGCTTTTAATTTTAATTAGGTCCCATTCGTTTATTTTTGCTTTTATTTCCAATATTCTGGGAGGTGGGTCATGGAGGATCCTGCTGTGATTTATGTCGGAGAGTGTTTTGCCTATGTTCTCCTCTAGGAGTTTTATAGTTTCTGTTCTTACATTTAGATCTTTAATCCATTTTGAGTTTATTTTTGTGTATGGTGTTAGGGAGTGTTCTAGTTTCATTCTTTTACAAGTGGCTGACCAGTTTTCCCAGCACCACTTGTTAAAGAAATTGTCTTTTCTCCATTTTATATTCTTGCCTCCTTTGTCAAAGATAAGGTGTCCAGGTGCATGGATTTCCTATGGGCTTCCTATTTTGTTTCACTGATCTATATTTCTGTTTTTATGCCAGTACCATACTGTCTTGATGACTGTGGCTTTGTAGTAGAGCCTGAAGTCTGGCTGGTTGATTCCCCCAGTTCCATTCTTCTTTCTCAACATTGCTTTGGCTATTCGAGGTTTTTTGTATTTCCATACAAATTGTGAAATTATTTGTTCTAGCTCTGTGAAAAACACCATTGGTAGCTTATTAGGGATTGCATTGAACTTATACATTACTTTGTGTAATATATTCATTTTCACAATATTTATTCTTCCAATCCACGAACGTGGTATATTTCTCCATTTATTAGTGTCCTCTCTGATTTCTTTCACCAGTGTTTTATGGTTTTCTATATATAGGTCTTTTGTTTCTTTAGGTAGATATATTCCTAAGTATTTTATTCTTTTCGTTGCAACGGTGAATGGAATTGTTTCCTTAATTTCTCTTTCTGTTTTCTCATTATTAGTGTATAGGAATGCAAGGGATTTCTGTGTGTTGATTTTATATCCTGAAACTTTACTATCTTCATTGATTAGCTCTAGTAATTTTCTGGTAGAGTCTTTAGGGTTTTCTGTGTAGAGGATCATGTCATCTTCAAATAGTGAGAGTTTTACTTCTTCTTTTCCAATTTGGATTCCTATTATGTCTTTTTCTGCTCTGATTGCTGTGGCCAAAACTTCCATAACTATGTTGAATAGTAGTGGTGAGAGTGGGCACCCTTGTCTTGTTCCTGACCTTAGCTGAAACGCTTTCAATTTTTCACCATTGAGGATAATGTTTGCTGTGGTTTTGTCATATATAGCTTTTATCATGTTGAGGAATGTTCCTTCTATACCCGCCTTCTGGACGGTTTTGATCATAAATGGATGTTGAATTTTGTCAAAGGCTTTCCTCTGCATCTATTGAGATAATCATATGGTTTTTATTTTTCATTTTGTTAATGTGGTGTATTACATTGATTGATTTGTGGATATTGAAGAATACTTGCATCCCTGTGATAAATAACCTAACTCTACACCTAAAGCAACTAGAAAAGGAAGAAATGAAGAACCCCAGGTATAGTAGAAGGAAAGAAATTTTAAAAGTTAGGGCAGAAATAAATGCAAAAGAAACAAAAGAGACCATAGCAAAAATCAACAAAGCCAAAAGCTGGTTCTTTGAGAGGGTAAATAAAATTAACAAACCACTAGCCAGACTCATCAAGAAACAAAGGGAGAAAAACCAAATCAATAAAATTAGAAATGAAAAGGGAGAGATCACAACAAACACAGAAATACAAAGGATCATAAGAGACTACTATCAGCAATTATATGCCAATAAAATGGACAACTTGGAAGAAATGGACAAATTCTTAGAAAAGTACAACTTTCCAAAACGGAACCAGGAAAAAATAGAAAATCTTAACAGACCCATCATAAGCATGGACATTGAAACTGTAATCAGAAATCTTCCAGCAAACAGAAGCTCAGGTCCAGATGGCTTCACAGCTGAATTCTACCAAAAATTTAGAGACGAGCTAACACCTATCCTACTCAAACTCTTCCAGAAAATTGCAGAGGAAGGTAAACTTCCAAACTCATTCTATGAGGCCACCATCACCCTAATACCAAAACACATAAAAGATGCCACTAAAAGAGTACTACAGGCCAATATCACTGATGAACATAGACGCAAAAATCCTTAACAGAATTCTAGCAATCAGAATCCTAGAATACATTAAAAAGATCATACATCATGACCAAGAAGAGCTTAACTTTGAGTAGAAAAACCATGAAGCCTACTCTGAAGGAAGTGGTTATTGTGAACATCTCATGTCTCTTCTGTGTCCACAGGCAATTTGGGTTGTGCACAGCTGTGACATTAAAATTCTACCAGCACAACTTCTGCTTTTCCATCTATAATGATTTCTTAATCATTGTCAGGTCAAAAAATAAGTGTTTTACAAATCTGATTAGAGTTAGAAATCAAAGAGACTTTAATTAGTTAAATTGCTCAGTTGTGTCTGACTCTTTGTGACCCCATGGTCCCGCATTATACACAGACACTTTACCGTCTGAGCCACCAGGGAAGTCCTAAAGAGACTTTACTAGCTGGGAAAGTTGCTTTGTAATTTTAAAAAAAAATTGTTGTGATCTTCAAATTTCTTACCTTGGTTTAGGTTCTTTGTCCGCCCACCATCTTTTACAATTTCTAATCTTCCACATAGATGTTTTCCCCCTTGCAAGTGCCAAATCTTGCTTTTTTAACATCCTACTGAAAAGCCTTCATCAGGCTTTTGGCAGATTCAAGGATATTTTGAGGTGTACATCAACCTAGAATTATTTCAGTCAATCATAGCTCAGAGCAGGCTATTTCCTTCTCTGCATAATAATAGCAGTTTTCTTTTTTTTTTTTAATATTTAACTTACTAAACATTTCAGTACCTTGTATACTCAAGATACTGTACTAGGCAGTACATCATACAAATGGAAGAAAAAAAAAGTGTATTGTTCTCCATTTAGATTTCTGTTTAGTTAAACAGGTGGTAAATTGGTAAAGAATTCGTTTGTCATCACAGAAGACACCAGAGATACAGGTTCAATCCCTTGGTCAGGAAGATCCCCTGGAGAAGGAAGTGGCAATCTATTCCAGTATTCTTGCTGGGATAATCCCATGGACAGAGGAGACTGACAGGATACAATCCATGGATTTGCAAGTGTCGGACACAACTTAGCTAATAAACCACCACCATAACATTTTTCAAAGCTATTGTACAATATCACAATCAGGATAGTGACATGGACATAGTCAAGATATGGAACATTACCACGAGTTTCCCAAATGTTGCCTTTAGAGCCACACCTACTCCCTTCTTCCCCAAATCACTCCTGAACCTTTGGCCACCACTAATCTGATCTCCATTTCTATAATTTTTTCATTTCAAAAATGTTATATAAATGGAATAATATAGTATGCAACCTTTTGGGCTTAACATTTTTCACTCAGTCAAATTCTCTGGGGATTTCATGTAGGTTGTTGCATGGTATATTTCAGTAGTATATTTCTTTTCAAGATTTTTTTAAAATTTTTATTGGAGTATAGTTGATTAACAATGTAATGTTAGTTTCAGGTGTAGAGCAAAGTAAATCAGTTAAACATATGCATATACCCACACTTTTTTTTTTAAGAGTCTTTTCCCATATAGGCCATTACAGATTTTTGAGTAGAGTTTCCTGTGCTATATAGTATGTTCTTATCAATTATCTATTATATATAAATGTGCTTAGTCATTTCAGTGGTGTCTGACTCTTTGCAACGCTATGGACTGTAGCCTGCCAGCCTCCTCTGTGCATGAGATTCTCCAGGCAAGAATACTGGAGTGGGATCCTCTGGGGAAAATTCCTGAATTGGGAATCGAATCCATGTCTCCTGCATCTCCTGCATTGAACGTGGATTCTTTATCCACTGAGCCATTGGGGAAGCCCCATTTTATATATAATAGTATGGATATGTCAATCCAAGTCTCCGAATTTATCTCTCCCCCTCTTTACCCGCTGGGAGCCATAAGTTTGTTTTCTACATCTGTGCTGCTACTTCACTGTTTCCCTTTTTTTTGTTGAATGCTGTCTCATGGCATGGTTGTATCACAGTTTGTTTAATTATTTTTCCAGTAAAAGGTATCTCAATGGTTTCTAGGTTTTGGCTGCTATAAAGAGAGCTGCTATAAACATTTGTGTGCAGATTTTTGTATGAACATAAATTTTCATTACTCTGTGGTAAACGTCCAAAAGTACTGGCTTTTATACTGGTTGGGATGTTGTTGTTATTGTTGTTTAGTCACTAAGTTGTGTCCAACTCTGCAACTCCATGGACTGCAACATGCCAAGGCTTCCCTGTCCTTCACTATCTCTCGGAGTTTGCTCAAACTCATGTCCGTTGAGTCAGTGGTACCATCCAACCATCATATCCTTCGTCGCCTCTTCTCCTCCTGCCCTCAATCTTTCCCAATATCAGGGTCTTTTCCAGTGAGTCAGCTCTTTGCATCAGGTGGCCTAAGTATTGGAGCTTCAGTTTCAATATCAGACATTCCAATAAATATTCAGGGTTGATTTCCTGTAGGACTGACTGGCTTGATCCCTTGCTGTCCAAGGGACTCTCAAGAGTCTTCTCCAGCACCACAGTTCAAAAGCATCAGTTCTTCAGCACTCAGCCTTCTCTGTCCTCCAACTCTCACATTAGTAAATGACCACTGGAAAAACCATAGCTTTGACCATACAGCCTTTTGTCTGCAAAGTGATATCTCTGCTTTTTTATATGCTTTCTAGGTTTGTCATAATTTTTCTTCCAAGAAGCATGCGTCTTTTGATTTCATAGCTGCAGCACTTTCAGCAGTGACTTTGGAACCGAAGAAAATAAACTCTGTCACTGTTTCCACTTTTTCATCATATATTTGTCATGAAGTGGAGGAACCAGATGCCATGATCTTAGTTTTTTGAATGTTGAGTTTTAAGCCAGCTTTTTCGCTCTCTTTCACTTTCATCAAAAGGCTCTTTAGCTCCTCTTTGCTTTCTGCCATTGAAGTGGTATCATCTGTACATCTGGGGTTATTGATATCTCTCCCAGCAATCTTGATTCTAGCTTGTGCTTCATCCAGCGTGGCATTTTGAATGATGTACTTTGCATATAAGTTAAATAAGCAGGGTGACAATATACAGCCTTGACGTACTCCTTTCCCAGTTTGGAACCAGTCTGTTGTTCCATGTCTGGTTCTAACTGTTGTTCTTTAACCTGCATGCAGATATATCAGGAGGCAGGTCAGGTGGTCTGGTATTCCCATCTCTTGTAGAATTTTCCAGTTTGTTGTGATCCGCACAGTCAGAGACTTTTAAACTATTTTTCTGAGTAGTTGTACCATTTTGCATTACCACAAGCAACTTTGGAGAGATACAGTTTCTGTACATTCTTGAACAATGCATTTGTTATTATTGCTGTTTTTTTATATTGGTCATTCTATCAGGTGTGCAGAGATATCTCACTGTGGGTTTAATTTGCATTTCCTTAATGGCGTGTGATGAAGAACTTGTTTTCTTGTGCTTATTTGCCATCTTTATATCTTCTTCAGTGAAGTGTCTGTTAACGTCTTTTGACCATTTTCTAATTGGATTATTTATTTACTGTGGAGTTTTGAGAGTTCTTTATGTAGTTTAGATTCAACCCTTTTGTAGGGTGGTATGTGATTGACAAATATATTTATACCAGACTTTGTTTGTGTTTTCATCCTCTACATGTGGACTTCCACAGAGCTAAAGTTCTTTGTTTTCTTTAAATTTAATGAAGGCCAGTTTATCATTTTTTGTTTTTTTTTTCCTTTTAGAGATCTCTTTTGGTGACAAGTCTAAGAATTCTTTGGTTCTCCTATATTTTCTATTAAACATTTATAATTTTATGTTTAAGTCCATAGTCCATTTGAGTTACTTTTTGTACTATCAGTGTTTACGTTTGTTTTTTTTTTTTTTTTTGTCTAAAGATGTCTAACACTTCCAGCATGATTTGTTGAAAAGTCTAACCTACTTCCATTGAATTGCTTTAACACAGTAGTCAAACTTAACTGGGCGTGTTTGTATAGGTTTATGGATTGTGAATAGACATATACAAATACTACACTGAATCTAAATAATACAAAGTGTCTTAAAATAATACAAATCTACTGTCACATGGTCACAAATCTGCAGTGGTCTTCCTAGACTAAAAATCAAGGCTTTGGTAAGGCTGCACTCGTTCTGGAGGTTCTATTTGTTTGACTTTTCTATCTTCTAAAACCCACCTGTATTCCTTGGTTCATGAGCCCTCCCCCCATCTTCAAAGCCAGGAGGGTAGCATCGTCCAATCTCTGTCTTACTCTGACAACCCAAGCATCTTTTAAGAAAGATTCCTGAAATTTCATTGGGCCCATCCAGGTAATCCAGAGAAGGGAAATGGCAACCCACTTCAGTATTCTTGCCTGGAGAATCCCAGGGACAGAGGAGCCTAGTGGGTTGCTGTCTATGGGGTCACACAGAGTCGGACATGACTGACATGATTTAGCAGCAGCAGCAAATTCCAGGTAATCCAGGAAAATCTCCCTATCTTAGTGTCCTTCACTTCAGCAGATCTCTGAAGTCCTTCTTGCCATGCAAAGTGACATATTCATAGACTGGGTATTAGGATGTGAACATGGGTGGGTGGTCATTATTCTGCCTAATACAGTCTGCCCTCTGGTGCCCGGTGATTCACCCTGCAGTTATGGGGGATGGCTAAGCACCTCTGACTGAATTCCACTGAGCAAAAAAAAAAAAAAAAAAAAGCAAAGGAAGACACAAAACAGGCTGGAACACTATTTCTTGTACCAAAATCTTCATTAATTTCCTATTGCTGTGTAACCAATCACCACAAATTTAGCAATTTAAAACATTTCTGTTATTAGCTCACCCTTTCTTCTAAGGACATCTATTGTATTCAAAGTTCCCTCCCACCCTCCAGGTAAAGGATTATACAAAGAGGTGTATCAGAGGGAGTGGGAATCCTAGGAACCATTTTAGAGTTCTGCCTGTCAGTGTGCAGGACAGAGAAATGAGCCCTCTTTAGAAATATTGTGTTGAGTGAAAAGAACAGGCTCTTTTTAGGCTGTTAATTCTGTGGAGCAGCAGCTTTTATAGGATAGTCAAAGAAGGGATTTTGCTGGATGTCTGAGTGGTGAGAAAACAAAACAAAGCAAAACAATGCAGAGCTTCACAATGGCAGCCTAAGAAGGAAAGCGTTTCATGGGAAGGGGTAGGGACAGCATTCTTTTCTTGTGCAGCAAGCGTTTGCCTAAGAAAGGACTTAGGACACAATCATAATCTGAAATTTCTACAAGTTCATTTGCACTGAAGAGGTTTTAGAGGTACAGAAGCCACACTGGAGACTAACAACCCAAGTGGAGACAAAATTGTGAACACTGTGAAGACTTATCTCAGAGAGACAGCAGTGAGTTGTGGTGGGAAGCGAGATCTTAATTCCCTGCCCAAGAATTGAATCTGCGTAGCCTGGATGAGCGGAGAAGGCAATGGCAAGCCACTCCAGTACTCTTGCCTATAAAATCCCATGGATGGAGGAGCCTGGTAGGCTGCAGTCCGTGGGGTCGCTAAGGGTCGGACACGACTGAGCGACTTCACTTTCACTTTTCACTTTCACACATTGGAGAAGGAAACGGCAACCCACTCCAGTGTTCTTGCCTGGAGAACCCCAGGGACGGGGGACCCTGGTGGGCTTCCGTCTATGGGGTCACACAGAGTCGGACACGACTGAAGTGACTTAGCAGCAGTAGCAGCAGCCTGGATGAGAACCAAGAATCCTAGCCACCAGACCAGCCAGGGCTAGAGGCTGAAGCTATTTTTCCCTGGATCTTTGACCTCAGTGAAAAATGCATTTATCACAGAGGCAGAAACTGTAAATGCAGGTACAAAGTTTATTATTAGAGGCAGAGCATAGCGGCAAGTGGGAAAGCACACAGAGAAATGGTTTGTTTAGTTAAGATGGAAGCAGAGCAGAAATGCACACTCAGAGAGAAGGGTGTGGTGAAGAGCAGTGAGGCAAAGAGGCCATGCCATGACTCTTACCTTAGCTGTTTACAAGAGACAGAAACTGGCTATTTACCCTGTTTCTGTTGTTACTTCCATTTTGGAGGGCAAACAGGAGGCTGATTGTAAGTGCCTTAACTGGAGCCCACCCATCTCCTGTCTCAGGAAATACAAAGGGAAGGTGGTTATAGGAATTCTGCAGGAAGCCCACTTCTTCCTGTCTCATGAAATTCAAACAGAAGGTCAGCTGTAGATGTCTAACTGGAGCCCACGTATCTCCTGTCTCAGGATGATAATTATTTCATGATAATCAGCTTTTATACATTGAAATAATAGTTGTTTTTGTTTAAGAAAGGAACAAGACATTCTTCTTGCTACCTTTTCTTTTTTTTTCATTCAAAGCTAAAATGGTAGCAAGTATATCTCTGCCTTGTGGAAGTTATTGAAAGATCTACTGCACAGCAACACTTTACTGTGGTCATTAATCAAAGTAGCAGCTGTTACAGAAAAAAAAAAAGGGTGCCAAAATCCTAAAGTGCAGTGGTCAAATCATCTGCACAAAAGTGAGCACGTGCACACCCACACACAACACCACTGTCATTTGGATAGCCTGTCCAAAAGCTGTGATTTCAGTAAAAGTGTCAACAAAGCTATTTTTGTTCTATGGGTGTGCTTGTATCTGTCTGTCATAATTTGGATTGATGTGATATATACCCTAAGTCTGGGTTATAGAGTAAGAATAGTAATGATGTATTGAAATTATTTCCTGCCTTGCATTTAGTTACTGAAAGAATATAAAGATGAAGATTGGAACATGGGCAATATAGTGTATACACTCATAAACCGACGCTACCTTGAAAAGTGCATTGCCTACGCAGAGAGCCATGATCAGGTAAATAAATAAGTGTGTAAACCGTTCTCTCTATGTGCCTGTATTTGTTAACGTATCTAAAATAAGCATATCTCAATACAAATTTCTATAGTTCAATACAATTAATGTAATGTGTTATATGTTATGTGACAGCTACTCTTACTTGAAAAACATTTCAGGGACTTCCATGGTGGTCCTGTAGTTAAGAGTTTGCCTTCCAGTGCAGAAGGGACCAAACAATCCCTTGTCAGGGAGCTAAGATCCCATGCATCTCACAGCCAAAAAACCCCAAACATAAAACAGAAGCAGTATTGTAACAAATTCAATAAAGACTTTAAAAATGGTCTAAATCAAAAAAACCTTTAAAAAAGAAAAACATTAAAAAAATTACTTTGCAGATCCATAAATTTCAACTTCAAAATGCAGTACTACTTTTACCCTGCCAAACCGTAATTAAGCGACTATGAATGACAATTGCAAGTGCTGTCTTACAAGTTTTCCTTTGTTGTCACGAGAAGAATGTTAGTGCTAATCCAGGTTAATTTTAATTTCCTTTCCATTTTAGGTTTCCTTCTAAAGATCTTCTTTTATGCCTTTTCACTTGCTTTCATCATTTTTCCCGCCTCAGTCACTAAATCTTTTGCTGATTGATCACCCTGATCTCTGTCCCTCTGTTTTAGTCCTTCGTCTATAATGTAGCCTGAGGTATTTTCCAAAGGGCAAAGCTAATTTTGTCAACCCAGATCTTTTGGTTAAAGTTTCTCACACACAGCCTGTCATATCTTGGCCCATGCCAAAGTTTCTTCTCTGTTCAATCCTCCAAGTGTTCTGTTCTTCAATACTGTAAAACTTTCACCCATTCATAAATAGGTCAACCTTGTCCCAATCTTATACTTTCCCCACACACCTGCAAATGCATACTTCACCTGGGAAACTACTATAAAGAACTAATGCTCTGACTCAGGTGTGTTTCCTGAAGCTTTCATCCAGGTGTTTAGGGGGAAAAATGGTTTCCCAATTCTTCATGTTCTCATCACATTTTAAGCAGAATATTTGTTTCCGTTTGTATTTGCAGCCTTAGTACTATGACTTTTAGTCATGTCCGACTCTTTGCGACCCCGTGGACTGTAGCCCACCAGGCTCCTCTGTCCATGGGATTCTCCAGGCAAGAATATTGGAGTGGGTTGCCATTTCCTTCTCCAGGGGATCTTCCCGACCCAGGGATCGAACCCAGGTCTCCTGCATTGCAGGCAGGCGTTTTAACTTCTGAGCCACCAGGGAAGCCCCAGTAGTCACTCAATAAACATAAATAAATGGAGGAGAGGCCATTTAGTTATTTAAAGCATGTGGATTGTCCCCATAAATTATATAAAATGAAGTCTTTATACTTTAAAAAGACAGTAAACATTTTGAAATTATTTGCAGTATATGAATTAAGAAAATTGAAGTTAAACAATAAGTTCTTATGTTATTTCAGCAGAAATTGACAATTTAAGTTGGAAACTAGTTTTTCAGATGCCTCCTTTTACTATTAAGAAAGTGTAAGTAGACCAGAGGTCAGCTATCAAAGCCCATGAGCCACATTCTGCCTGCTGCTTGTTTTTATAAAGGTAATTGGAACACAGGCATACTCATTCAATTACCTATTGTCTATGGCTGCTTTTGAGTCTTAATGGCAGATTTAAGTAGTTGATACTGAGAAAGTAGCCCACAATGCCTAAACTATGTACTGTTGCCCTGTATAGAAACTTTACTCATTCATGAAATAGACATATGAAGTTTTATATCTTCCTTATTGGGGCAGTACTTTCTTTTAAATTGACTGTGGAGCAAATCAAATAAATACCAATGGAAAAAAAAGAACCAAAATGTAACAAAATAAGAAATGAATAATATTAATTTAAAGATAAGTAAATCCCTTGTCAAGTATATTCAGTTTACTGCAGTCTCTCAGTCATATCTGACTCTTTGCAGCCACATGGATGGCAGTAGCCAGACTTCCCATCCATCACCAATTCCCAGAGCTTAATCAAACTCATGTCCATCACGTTGGTGATGCCATCCAACTATCTCATCCTCTGTCATCGCCTTCTTCTCCCACCTTCAGTCTTTCCCAGCATCAGGGTCTTTTCCAATGAGTTAGTTCTTTACATCAGGTGGCCAAAGTTTGGAGTTTCAGATTCAGCATCGGTCCTTCCAATGAATATTCAGGACTGATTTCTTTTAGGATTGACTGGTTGGATCTCCTTGCAGTCCAAGGGACTCTCATGAGTCTTCTCCAACAACACAGTTCAAAAACATCAATTCTTCAGCACTCAGCTTTCTTCCAACTATCCTTTCTATTCATGTCCAATATCACTTCCATTCATGACTATGGAAAAACCATAGCTTTGACTAGATGATGGACCTTTGTTGGCAAAGTAATGTCTCTGCTTTTTAATATGCTGTCTAGGTTGGTCATAGCTTTTCTTCCAAGGAGCAAGCATCTTTTCATTTCATGGCTGTAGTCACCATCTGCAGTGATTTTGGAGCCCCCCAAAATAAAGTCTCTTGTTGTTTCCATTGTTTCCCCATCTATTTTCCATGAAGTGATGGGACCAGATACCATGGATCTTAGTTTTCTGAATGTTGAGCTTTAAGCCGGCTTTTTCACTCTCCTCTTTCACTTTCATCAAGAGGCTCTTTAGTTCTTCTTCGCTTTCTTCCATAAGGGTGGTGTCATCTGCATGTCTGAGGTTATTGATATTTCTCCCGGCAATCTTGATTCCAGCTTGTGTTTCACCCAGCCCCATATTTCTCATGATGTACTCTGCATAGAAGTTAAATAAGCAGGATGACAATATACAGCTTTCACGTACTCCTTTCCCGATTTGGAACCAGTCTGTTGTTCCATGTCTAGTTCTAACTGTTACCTCTTTGTCTGCATACAGATTTTTCAGGAGGCAGGTCAGGTGATCTGATATTCTCATCTCTTTAAAAATTTTCCACAATTTTTTGTGTGTCAAGTGTATAACAATATGAAAATTAAAATACATTGCAAGCTTCTAGCAAGTAGCACATTTGGGCTCCCAATTTATTTTATATGAATGAATAAAAGAATAATGAAATGAGTGAAATAAACAAATTGAAGATGAAACTGATAGATTAATTTCATAATTTTTCTACCAAGATGTACAGAAACAGTATGGAAGATTTATTTCATACTTTAAAGATCCATGTAATTCCACCTTGTATTAAAAACTGTCAGGAATATACAAAAAGATTTAAGTTACCTAATTCTTCCTAAAAGCAAATACACTGAATTTTAAACCTGATAAAAATTGCAGATATGAACATATGAAAATAGTTTAGACTTTAAAGTAGGTTTATAAAGAAAAATATTTTTCTAAAAATGAAAATAATTGTATAGTAATAAGGTGAGGAGATTATGGTTTAATCTCTGTGTTTCTCTATATATTCTTCCTGTCAATAAATAATCCTTGGCATTAGTTAGCTATTTTTAACCATAAATCATTCCAATTAAGAGACCTTTTCTGCTGCTCAGGGTGTTTGTGAGTTACCTGCCCCATTTGTCAACTATTATATTTTCATATAAAACAAACTTGTTTTAGATTAGATTTCAAATATAATAAGAAAGCAAGTTCTACATTTTAAGAAAAAGTTGTCAGTTTGCTGCTGAAAGGGAAAAAGGTCCATTGTAATATATTTATATACATGTTTTATGTACATAAATATAAGTGTGTATACATATAAATGATTTCTAAGAAACTCTTCCATTCCTTTAAAACAATAAAGTCATGATAAACAAGTCATTTTTAAAAACTGTTAGTATTCTAATAGTTTAAGATTAAGGGATTTTATGAAATCATGTGTGTGAAACTTTGAAAATTGTTAAGCATTACAGAATTTAAGGAATCTGTCATTCAATTTAAAAAAATCCATTGTTTTAAATCCTTAAAAAAGGCTATTAGTGTTTTCAACATTATAACACATGTTATTCTAATTTCTAATGCTTAGTATTAGCAGATATTCAGGTAGCTTATCATGAGTTTTTCACCAAGCTATTTTATAAATAAAAGAAACATAGATACATGAGCTTTCTCATGTATTTCACCAGCTTACGTTCAGCATAGATAGTGACTATTGGAAATACATGGAATTAATACTAATTCACACACTTCTGCACTGTTTTTGTGAAATCACGTGTTACACTAGCATAAATGACAACTCCCTAGTACCTATTCTTTGCATTTACATCAGTGACTTTTATTTTATTAGGCACTCGTTGGGGATAAGACGTTGGCATTTTGGTTGATGGATGCTGAAATGTATACCAACATGAGTGTTCTGACCCCGTTTACTCCCGTTATCGATCGTGGAATACAGCTTCATAAGATGATTCGACTCATTACTCACACACTTGGTGGAGAGGGGTATCTCAATTTCATGGGTAAGTATGAATTGAACCTATATCCAATCTGTGTTTAAAATGTTAACCAATAGTATATATGACACAAGTCTTGTACGATATTGTGCTATAGCTGTTCAGGTTTAAAATAGAATATTATAATTTTATTTCTGTAAAACACTGTCATGTGTAAACTGTAAAAATTAAATTACTTTAAGATTATTGTTATACTAATATATGTTGCAAAATTAACCTAATGGCTGGTATCTTATTTAATACTGTTGTCAATAAGTGGGGTGAAATTTTTTTTAAACATAGAATTGTTATTCTGAATTTAATCATTCTGATTTATGTCATTATTGTAGTGTTTGCACATTGAACATAGAAGGATGTAATTGTCATGTCATAACAACATACTGATCTAATATTATTGGTCTTCTTTGAGGTAACTGTACACCAGTACATTTGTATTATAAATGTGGAAACCAAGGCCCAGGGTATTGTGATGGACAAAAAGGATACTTATTTCAAAAATAGGGAACATGACTATTCAAAAGTCATTGCTGTCTGAAGGATCTTGAATTATAAAATATACAATCAACTAGCACTGTTTTCTGTTCTATTTGGTCAACCAAAA
The DNA here is from genome assembly GCF_049115385.1 of Moschus berezovskii. Lineage (NCBI taxonomy): Eukaryota > Metazoa > Chordata > Mammalia > Artiodactyla > Moschidae > Moschus > Moschus berezovskii. The sequence goes on along the minus strand of NC_142460.1, from coordinate 48,568,380 downwards.
CCATTTGAGTTTTAGGAAATTTTATCAGTTTTTAGGGTAGAGAGAGCTGGAAAGACTGGAGTATGCATATGGGAGCCTGACTTAATTTTCTTTAATAAAAGCCTTAGAAAATGAAAAGTGAAAGTTTCTCAGTTGTGTCTGACTCTTTGTGACACCATGTTCATGGAATTCTCCAGGCCAGAATATTGGAGTGGGTAGCCGTTCCCTTCTCCAAGGGCTCTTCCAAACCCAGGAATCACTTTGGATTAATTCATTTCTACCTGGAAATTTTTATTAAAAAAATCTCTGATTGGACTTATAAAAGCCTCTATCATTTGCTTTCATGAGACTAGGAAGCTCAATCAATTAAAGCACATACCAGATTTCCCTGTACAGCCTGTACCTTTTGGTTCATCCCTCTCCTCTCCGGATCACCAAATCTGTTAATATTTCCAACCTGTCAGGAAGTGACCCTCGTGACCTTGAGATTGTACTTTGTCTTCCAGGCACCAACCTGGGCTTTCTGGGTGGACTTTGCAGGCATTGTATTCATAAGTAAAATCAGCCTCAGTTCCTTAAAGGCAGCTGGTCCTCCCAGACACAGTGGACGTCATTCATAAGTACAGCCTTTCCTAATAGAGAAACAAAATCAATTATGACCTCTGAGTTCATGTTGTTGGTCCTGTCATTAATTCTTGAAGCCTACTGCATCCGAGAATTCTAGTAATCCAGACTTGGTTTACTGCTTTAGTCTGGAAGTTGTTAAGCATTGTCAGCTTAGAAGCCTGTACTGAAGAATTGAGAGTGTCAGTAGTTTGTAGTACGTGATAGTTTTTTTTCTGACACTGTGCTTCATTGAAGACAATTCTAGCCCATAGCATGTAACATAGCATCTGAGTAAAACAAAACTATCTGCAGATAACAGAGACTTAATGTCCCTAGTTAATTGATTATTGATAACTTTCAGATAAAAAATGTCTGAAAAAGTTCATAATGAGAACTATTTCTTGAGTCTTGGTATTATTTTCCCTGAAGGTAAAAATGGATCATGGACAGCTAAGATCTTAACAAATTTCCAGTAATTACATAAATTCTTTGAAATGTTTATATTAATATCATTTTAACTGTATATATTTAACTGAGGGCTGACTGAACTGCTTTTCTGTTTTGGAAACTCTTCCCATAGAACTTTCAGTAGTAACCCAACTAAATAAACATAATTATTTGTCTCTCTTATAAGGTCTGTAAACTGACCATATTTGTGGTATCAAATGTAATTTTGAGATTATTCTTTGATATAGGACTCAAAGATATTTTGAAGTTTTCTTTCTACATTTGTTCTTCAAATGGCTTATAATGTTTAACTCCAACAGAACACTTTTTAAAAATTTCTTCTGGCGCAATCAGTTCAGTTCAGTTCAGTTCAGTCGCTCAGTCATGTCTGACTCTCTGCGACCCCATGAACCACAGCACGCCAGGCCTCCCTGTCCATCACCAACTCCCGGAGTTCACTCAAACTCATGTCCACAGAGTCGGTGATGCCATCCAGCCATCTCATTCTCTGTCATCCCCTTCTCCTCCCGCCCCCAACCTTTCCCAGCATCAGAGTCTTTTCCAGTGAGTCAACTCGTCGCATGAGGTAGCCAAAGTATTGGAGTTTCAGCCTTAGCATCGGTCTTTCCAATGAACACCCAGGATTGATCTCCTTTAGAATGGACTGGTTGGATCTCCTTGCGGTCCAAGGGACTCTCAAGAGTCTTCTCCAGCACTACAGTTCAAAAGCATCAATTCTTCGGCGATCAGCTGCAATATCTTATCTAAATCTAGCATTTCTCTGCTAACTCTGAAATCAGTAATCTCTAATATCTTTATGATTTCTCATTATTGATGTTTTATGAAATTTAGTATTTTCCCATGAGCTCCCATGACTTTAAATATTGTTTTTTCCACTTTCTGATCATGGCCTTCTCCTGCCTCATGGCTTTAATGCCTGCAGTGTTCTCCAGCTGACCTGTAGGCCTTGCATGAATGGTCTCCCATGGGTCTCCCCGCTGATGGCCCTGCTCCAACCAAGTAGACTTTCTTTCATTCATTTCATTGAATGCACCAACCTGCTTCCACTCTGATCTCTTTATATTTTGCTGTTCTCCCCTCTTAGACGCATCCTACTGAAACGCCCCCTTGCTATACCTGACAAAATCCTTCATCTGCAAATCTTGTTTCCTTAGGAAAGCCTTTTTCTAAAGCCTCAGACTTCACTAGTTTTACCTATTATACATTTTTATATTACCCTATTACTTAACTTTTGTGGCACATAAAAAATTATATTTAAAACATTATTAAATATGTGACTGCCTTGGTAAATTTAAAATGAAATGAAAATTGGGGTCTTATTCACTTAAGACTAGTAGCAATTAGCACAGGATCTAGCACATCACAAGGCTTTCATGTTTTTCTGAAAAAACATATTTTGTATATTTATATATATGTATATGTATATATATAATTACCTTGTAATATTTTTAGCAGTGGTTCATTAGTTGCAATCACCACTTGTAGTTATAAGCAAAGTTATTTTTTTCAAGTGGCATGGAAGAAATAAATTTTTTAAATGATCAGTTAAAGAAATTTAAGACCAAGGAGCAGCAATCTGGTTGTTTACTCATGTTTTAGGCATTCTAAAACTTGTTAGTTTTCTAGAATTTTATTTTTATTTCCCTCTAGTAGAGAGAGAATGAGTTAAAAGAAGAAAGCAACAACACATTTTTGTATTTTTTCATTTAAATATGTTTACCTAAATTTGTCAGGCATTTAGATATGTGTTCTGCTTATCAAAAATCATTAAGATCAGTGTAAACTTTTCACAATGATGCCAGTTTGGTAGATTTACTTTGTTTTGTTTGTTGTTATCTTATATACTCCTAATTCTGTGTTTCAAAAAATTCTTTCACTCTGATAATGGCATTTGCAGCAACATGGGTGGACCTAGAGATTACCATACTGAGTGAAGTAAGTCAATATAAAGAAACACAAAAATCATATATCTCTTATTTGTGGATTCTAAAAAACCAGTAAAATGAACTGATTCACAAAGCAGAAATAGAGTCATATATGTAAAATACAAACTAAGAATGGGGAATAAATTGGGAGATTGATATTGACATATACACGCTGCTGCTGCTGCTAAGTCACTTCAGTCGTGTCCGACTCTGTGTGACCCCATAGACGGAAGCCCACCAGGCTCCCCCTTCCCTGGGATTCTCCAGGCAAGAACACTGGAGTAGGTTGCCATTTCCTTCTCCAATGTGTGAAAGTGAAAAGTGAAAGTGAAATTGCTCAGTCGTGTCCTACCCTTAGTGACCCCACGGACTGCAGCCTACCAGGCTCCTCCATCCATGGGATTTTCTAGGCAAGAGTACTGGAGTGGCTTCTACTAAATATAAAATACGAAACTGGTAAGAATCTACTGTATAGCACAGGGAACTCTACTTGATATTCTATAATGGCCTATATGGGTAAAGAATCTAAAAAAGAGTGAATATATGTATAACTGATTCACATTACTGTATAGCAGAAACTAACATAATGCTGTAAATCAAATACATTCCAATAAAAATTAATTGAAAAAATTTTAAAGCAGAACATTTATTCTTTTTCTCTCTTTAAAACACAATAAATGTTAAAGTTGTATTGTTGAGTCACTCAGTCATGTACAGCTCTTTGTGACCCTGTGGCCTGCAGCATGCCAGGCTTCCCTGTCCTTCACCATCTCCAGAGCTTACTTAAACTCATGTCCATTGAGTCAATGATACCATCCAACTGTTTAGTCCTCTGTCATTTCCTATTTCCTAAAAAAAAAAAAAGAAAGAAGGAAATCCACTCTGGTTGAAGCAGGGGAATACTTGCTTTTTTTTTTTTTTGGCTTACTAGGTTATTTTAATTATGAATCAGTTCAGTTCAGTTCAGTCAGTCATGTCTGACTCTTTGCGACCCCATGAATCACAGCACACCAGGCCTCCCTGTCCATCACCGACTTCCGGAGTTCACTCAAACTCACCTCCATCAAGTCAGTGATGAATAGATAGATTTATATTTCCTGTTATTACATCATATCATCATATGAAGGAATCAGGTATAAAATGGGGACCTAAATTAGCCGAATTATTTGTATGTTTTTGCATCCTAAGAGTTGTCATTATAAATATTAGTAAAAGTAAATTTATATAGACACAGCATGCTATATTGTCTTAAGACATTTTCTATGCATCATCATCTAAATTAATCTTCATAAAAGTTTCTTTTTTTTTTTTAATACAGTCTTAGTTGCAAAGAAACGTGAGGTTAAAATTAGGGGAGTACTCAGATATCTAGGTAGATGTCCCAAGCCCCATTTTACTAAAGCTGCAACTCGGACAGGAAAAGCAACACACCTAACATTGTGCAACTAGAAAATTAGAGCAGCTGATTATCTTTCTCTTCTATTTCCTGTTTCAGATAATTAGAAACAAAATTATTATCAGATCAGTATATAGATTAGCTACCAAAATGTGGTTAATAAATATATTTCTGGGAAAAGGTAGAGCACTGTGATTAAGAAAATGATCTGGATGGGAACCCAGGCTTAGCTGTGTGAGCTGAGTAAGGGGCATCATAACCTTGTGCCTTTGTTTGCTCAGTAGTGGAATGGAGTAGTGCAAGCCTCATAAGATTGTTTCCAGGGTGAAAATGATTTAATACGTACACAAGACTTAGCATGTTATCAGGCACATAGCTCATAGTTAATGTTTATTTAGATTTAATTTAACTCTAAATTAGATTTACTATTACTATTTTTATTATTACTAGCTATTCTATTAAATAGAAAGAAAGAAAGTGAAGTCGCTCACTCATGTCCGACTCTTTGCGACCCCATGGACTATAGCCTACCAGGCTCCTCCATCCATGGAATTTTCCAGGCAAGAGTACAGGAGTGGGTTGCCATTTGGGGTCCTAGCTGCTGATATTCCAATTCCATCCAGGAGTGCCTCTTTAGGCTCTCATCTGTTGGTATACAGTTTAATATAAAAGCATCATAAAATATTTAATTCATTTCCTCTAAAAATATCAATAAAATTAGGAATTCTTGTTAAAAAATGAAATGACATTTCCTAGGTGGTATTGTGTGGTTCACAGGACTGGAAACAGTCAGATTTCATTCCAGTCCCAAAGGACAATACCAAAGAATGTTCAAACTACTTGACAATTGCACTTATTTCACATACTAGCAAGGTTATGCTCAAAATCCTTCAAGCTAGGCTTCAGCAGTACATGAACTGAGAGCTTCCAGATGTACAAGCTAGATTTAGAACAGGCAAAGGAACCAGAGATCAAATTGCCAACATTCAGTGGATCATAGAGAAAGCAAAGGAATTAAAGGAAAACTTCTACTTCACTGACTATGCTAAAACATTTGGCTGTGTGGATCACAACAAATTGAAAAATCCTTAAGGAGATGGGAGTATGAAACCACCTTACTTATCTCCTGGGAAACCTGTATGTGGGTGAAGAAGCAACAGTTAGAACTGGACATAGAAAACAACTTACTGGTTCAAAATTGGGAAAGGAGTACACAAGCCTATATATTGTCACTGTGCTTATTGAGCTTCTTTGTAGAGTACATTATGCAAAATGCTGGGCTAGGTGAATCACAAGCTGGAATCAAGATTGCTGGGAAAAATATCAACAACCTGAGGTATACAGATAATACCATTCTTATGGCTGAATGTAAAGAGGAACTAAAGAGCCCCTTGATGAGGATGAAATAAAAGAGTGAAAAGGCTGTCTTGAAACTCAACATTAAAAAAACGAAGATCGTGGTATCCAGTCCCATCACTTCATGACAAATAGAAGGGGAAAAGTGGAAGCAGTGACAGATTTTGTTTTCCTGGGCTCCAAAATCACTGAAGATAGTGACTGTAGCTATGAAATTAAAAGATGCTTGCTCCTGGAAAGGAAAACTATGACAAACCTAGGCAGCGCATTAGAAAGCAGAGACGTCTCTTTGCCATCTAGTCATGGTTTGTCCAGTAGTCAAGCACGGATGTGAAAGCTGGACCTTAAAAAAGTCTGAGTGCCAAAGAATTGATTGCTTTCAAACTCTGCTGCTGGAGAAGACTCTTGAGAGTCCCTTGGACTTCAGGGAGATCAAACCAGTCAATCCCAGAGGAAATCAACTCTGTATATTCATTGGAAGGACTGATGCTGAAGCTGAAGCTCCCGTACTTTGGTCACTTGATGCAAAGGATCAATTCTTTGGAAAAGACTCTGATTCTGGGAATGACTGAGGGCAGGAGGATACGGGGGAGACAGAGGATGAGATGGTTAGATTTCATCACAGACTCGATAGATATGGATTTGAGCAAACTCTAGGAGATAGTGGAAGATAAAGGAGCTTGGTGTGCTGCAGTCCATGGGGTTGTAAAGAGTCGGACATGACTTAGCAGCTGCACAACCACAGTTATGTGGTTATTTATATAGAAATTAAGCTGTTTTCTGTAGTCAATCTCACTAAGAGTTAATATTGTTTGTTTTTAATTCATGGTTATGTCTTTTGAATGTTGTTGCTAAAACATCTTACTTTGTTTTCCTGTATGAAGAGGTTTGATGGTTGCCTGGATTCTCATTTCTAGGATAAGCCAATGTGATGTTAATCAGTTAACATTTATTATATGGTTTCTATGTATGAGTGTGTGTATGAGCGTTAGATAAAACTTAACATGTTTTTCTTACAAACCTGTGCTCAGATTTATGTCACACAGAAGTAAGGGCGAGGCAAGTGAGCAAGAGAAAGACAGAGGAGATAGAGACAGAGAAGCAGTGTGAGAGAGAGGGGTAGAGAAATCATTGATTTAAGGCAAGTCCTGTTTAGAGAGTCAGTGAATTTGAGATATATATCAATTTCAACTATATATTTCATATATTCATAACACATTCTAAAATGTGTTCTAACACAGTTTATTACATTCTTTCATGCTTCAGACATTTATATGTGTCTACTACATGCCAAGTATTGTTAAGTGGTGGATATCCCTAGGTGAAAAAGACTTCTTGCCATCAGGGTCTCAAAACCCAAGAGGAGTCCAGACAAGTAAGCAGACCAGTATGTCTGGCCTAGTTCATTCACTCACTACAGTGATAGAGATAAGCAGAGAATGTTATGTGAATATGTAGGAAATTGAATTAACAAATTGCATTCTTGGTGGAATTTATGAGCTGCTCAGCCAGACAAACTTAGAAGAGTAGAAAGACACAAAAAAGCCATACCACAAACTTAGGAAAAGTCCAAGAAGGAGTAGGACTGAATTAACAGAGTAAGATTAAAGTCAGCTGGGAATATTAAACTTCAAATAAATGAAGAAATGGGCCCGAGGAAATCAATTTAGAGATCATTCATTGACTGGCAAGTTTAATGAAAAAATGTGGTTTTCAATCACTTTAAAACTCTTCAGTAAGAAAGGCCTGGTATTGATTGATAGTTTAATAGCTTTATGTTTTTTTTTAATCTATTTATAATATAACTAAAAGAAGACAGATTAGAAAAATATGATGTGGTTATTGATAATCTATGTGGATATATCTATGCTATTTGTGAAATCAGTGGTTATTTAAGGTTTAATTTTTAGTTAAAAATAAATATAGAATGAAAAACATCTGCTTTACACATAGGGTTACCTCAGTGAATATATGTTGCAGGAATACCTAATTTTATTGTGCTTCACAGATATTATGTGTTTTACAAAGTGAAGATTTGTGGAAACCTTGCACTGAGCAAGTCTATGAACACTGTTTTACCAAGAGCATTTACTCATTTCCTGTATCTGTCCCATTTTGGTAAATATTGGAATATTTAAGACATTTTCATTATTATTATATTTCTTATGGTAATCTGTTACCAGTGCTCTTTTTTTTTTTTCATTGAACTATAATTGATTTGTAATGTTAGTTTCAGGTATACAACATAGCGACTCAAGATTTTTACATATTCTATTTTTTAAAAGTTCTTACAAAATAATGGCTATATTTCCCTGTGCTGTACAATGTCCCTGTAGCTTATTTATTTTATACATAGTAGTTTTTTATCTGCCACCTTTATTTTGCTCTTACCCCTCCCTTTCCCCACTGGTAATCACTAATTTGTGAGTCTGTTTCTGTTTTTTTATATTCATTTGTTGATTCATTTTTTCAATTCCATACATAAGTGATAATGTAGCATATTTGTCTTTCTTTTTCTGACGTTTCACTAGGCATAATACCTTCTGGGTCCATCTACATTGTTGCAAGTGGGAGAATTTGGTTCAGTTCAATTCAGTCCAGTCACTTAGTCGTGTCCGACTCTTTGTGACCCCATGAATCACAGCATGCCAGGCCTCCCTGTCCATCACCAACTCCCGGAGTTCACTCAAACTCATGTCTATCGAGTTGGTGATGCCATCCATCCATCTCATTCTCTGTCGTCCCCGTCTCCTCCCGCCCCCAATCCCTCCCAGCATCAGAGTCTTTTCAAGTGAGTCAACTCCTCATATGAGGAGGCCAAAGTATTGGAGTTTCAGCTTTAGCATCAGTCCTTCCAATGAACACCCAGGATTGATCTCCTCTAGAATGGACTGGATGGATCTCCCTGCAGTCCAAGGGACTCTCAAGAGTCTTCTCCAACACCACAGTTCAAAAGCATCAATTCTTCGGCACTCAGCTTTCTTCACAGTCCAACTCTCACATCCATACATGACCACGGGAAAAACCATAGCCTTGACTAGACGGACCTTGGTTGGCAAAGTCATGTCTCTGCTTTTTAATATGCTGTCTAGGTTGGTCATAATTTCCTTCCAAAGAGTAAGCGTCCTTTAATTTCCTGGCTGCAATCAGCATCTGCAGTGATTTTGGAGCCCGAAAAATAAAGTCTGACACTGTTTCCACTGTTTCCCCATCTGTTTCCCATGAAGTGATGGGACCAGATGCTATGATCTTCGTTTTCTGAACGTTGAGCTTCAAGCCAAACTTTTCACTCTCCTCTTTCACTTTCATCAAGAGGTTTTTAGTTCCTCTTCACTTTCTGCCATAAGGGTGGTGTCATCTGCATATCTGAGGTTATTGATATTTCTCCCAGCAATCTTGATTCCAGCTTGTGCTTCTTCCAGCCCAGCTTATGCAGGTCAGGAAGCAACAGTTAGAACTGGACATGGAACAACAGACTGGTTCCAAATAGGAAAAGGAGTACGTCAAGGTTGTATATTGTCACCCTGCTTATTTAACTTATATGCATAGTACATCATGAGAATTTAGTTATGTTTGAGTAATATTCCATGTGCCTGTATGTATTTATAAATACGTATATATTTTTTATATCATATCTTCTTTATCCATTGATCTGTTGATATACACTTAGGTTGTTTCCATACCTTGGCTATTATAAATAATGCTGCTGTGAACATCAGGGTGCATGTATCATTTCAAATTAGTGTTTTCATTTTTCTTCAGATATATTCCCAGGATATATGCTGGATTGTATGATAGTTCTATTTTTAATTTTCTGAGGAACCTCCATACTGTTTTCCATACCCACAGTGTATTGGGGTTCCCTTTACTTCACATCCTTGCCACCCTTAGTTATTTGTACGCTTTTTGATGATAGGTATTTTGACAGGTATTTGGTGATATCTCACTGTGATTTTGATTTGCTTTGATGGTACTACTACAACTTGCTGAAAGTTCAGATGGTGGTAAACATATTTTAACAATACATTTTTTTAAATTAGAATATGTACATTGTATTTAGAAATATTGCTATTGTTATAGATTATCAGTTCAGTTCAGTTCAGTCACTCAGTCGTGTCCGACTCTCCGCGACCCCATGAATCACAGCACGCCAGGCCTCCCTGTCCATCACCAACTCCCGGAGCTCACTCAAACTCATGTCCACAGAGTCGGTGATGCCATCCAGCCATCTCATTCTCCGTCGTCCCCTTCTCCTCCCGCCCCCAACCTTTCCCAGCATCAGAGTCTTTTCCAGTGAGTCAACTCGTCTCATGAGGTGGCCAAAGTATTGGAGTTTCAGCTTTAGCATCAGTCCCTCCAATGAACATCCAGGATTGATCTCCTTTAGAATGGACTGGTTGGATCTCCTTGCAGTATAAGGGACTCTCAAGAGTCTTCTCCAACACCACAGTTCAAAAGCATCGATTCTTCGGCGATCAGCTTTCTTCACAGTCCAACTCTCACATCCATACATGACCACGGGAAAAACCATTGCCCTGACTAGACGGACCTTGGTCGGCAAAGTAATGTCTCTGCTTTTTAATATATTATCAAGGTTGGTCATAACTTTCCTTCCAAGGAGCAAGCGTCTTTTAATTTCATGGCTGCAATCAGCATCTGCAGTGATTTTGGAGCCCAAAAAAACAAAGTCTGACACTGTTTCCACTGTTTTTCCATCTATTTCCCATGAAGTGATGGGACCAGATGCCATGATCTTTGTTTTCTGAATGTTGAGCTTCAAGCCAACCTTTTCACTCTCCTCTTTCACTTTCATCAAGAGGCTTTTGAGTTCCTCTTCACTTTCTGCCATAAGGGTAGTGTCATCTGCATATCTGAGGTTATTGATATTTCTCCCAGCAATCTTGATTCCAGCTTGTGCTTCTTCCAGCCCAGCGTTCCTCATGATGTACTCTGCATATAAGTTAAATAAGCAAGGTGACAATATACAACCTTGACGCACTCCTTTTCCTATTTGGAACCAGTCTGTTGTTCCATGACCGGTTCTAACTGTTGCTTCCTGACCTGCATACAGGTTTCTCAAGAGGCAGGTCAGGTGGTCTGGGATTCCCATCTCTTTCAGAATGTTCCACAGTTTATTGTGATCCACACAGTCAAAGGCTTTGGCATAGTCAATGAAGCAGAAATAGATGTTTTTCTGAAACTCTCTTGCTTTCTCCATGATCCAGCGGATGTTGGCAATTTGATCTCTGGTGCCTCTGCCTTTTCTAAAACCTGCTTGAACATCTGGGAGTTCACGGTTTACATACTGCTGAAGCCTGGCTTGGAGAATTTTGAGCATGACTTTACTAGCGTGTGAGATGAGTGCAATTGTGCCGTAGTTTGAGCATTCTTTGGCATTGCCTTTCTTTGGGATTGGAATGAAGACTGACCTCTTCCAGTCCTGTGGCCACTGCTGAGTTTTCCAAATCTGCTGGCATATTGAGTGCAGCACTTTCACAGCATCATCTTTCAAGACTTGAAATAGCTCAACTGGAATTCCATCATAGTATAGTGTAAATTAACTTTGGTATGCACTGAGAAGCTAAACAATTTGTGTCACTCACTTTACTGCCATATTCACCTAACTAAGGTAGTCTGGGACTGAACCCACAATGTCTCCTTGGTATGCCTATGTTTGTTTGTAAATAAACTGCTAAAGCAATTCAAAGAAGAAGAAAATGAGGATAATGATATATTTTGTCCCATTTTCCGGTGGTTCTCTAGTTCTCTTAGATGTGCTACCTTTTGCTAACCCAGTCTTCTGAGCTGGAGGGAGTAGCCACATGGCCCAGTCATGTGACTTGTCAGGAATTGCTGTAGAGAGGTATGGCCAGGCAGGCAAATGGGTTACTATGTCCAATAACTGTGAAAGAGGAAAAAAACACACCAGTATTGCTACTGCAGTATTAATTACAGGTACGGTTGACCCTTGAACAGTGCAGGTTTGGACTGCAAAAGTCCACTCATATATGAATATTTAGGACTATAGTACTACACAATAAGTGGTTGGTTGATTTTATGGATAAGGAGAGACCATGGATATGGAGGGTAAGTTATTAGTGGATAAACTGACTTATTGTTCAAGAGTTAAGGGTAATACCAAAATAATGCAAATATTATTTAATCGTTTTTATATTTGAATTTCAATAATGATATGTATTAAAGTATTGTCATCGTTAATTAGCTCTAAGTAGGTTTCTGTGAAAAATAATTTTCTGGCTCTTCAGAAAGCCCTTTGTAATCCTGTCCTAGACTGGGCAATGATGAGGAGAAATTTATATTGAACAGCTAACTCCAAATATTTTCATTTTAATGTAACCAGATTTCTTATGTAATAATGAAGAAAATCTTTTTAAGCAAGTTTTTTTTTCTTTGGTAAAGATTGTAATCTTATTAATGAGAGCTTGCTGCTAGTTTTGTTTCAAAGGAAGTTGGTTTGGTTTTCCCTTGTGATTTGAATACATTTTCTTGAGTTTCATCATGTATAGATAGAGATTCAAATGCAGAATGATCTGAATCACTTTCAGTTCTGTCATGTTCATATTCCACTCTTTCAGAAATTCTTTGAAATAAAATAAGAATCTTTCTTGCAACAGAAGCTTTGCTTTCTCAGTTTTCATTTTCTTTTTCCTCTTGGGGATTCTATGTTAGAGAAGAACGTTTTCTAATGAGTACACCTTCATTCTATTTTAAATTTTAATGCTGCATATAACTCTCAGGGTGTATCTCAAAACATAAATGATTCAAAATTCTCATTTAAAAAATACTGAACTAGCAGAGTTAAATCAACAAAACTAGCAATATTTCACTACTGTAATATGGCATTGTAGTCTAGAAAACTGAAAAACCATGTTGTAATCATAAAACACCTATTCCCCATCACATCAATTGTTAATGCATAAAACTGAAACGTCAAAAGTAATCTGGAATCAATGGACTCATTGATTTGTTCACACGTTTATTTATTCATTCATTCAGTTAAATTCATTGTTTCCATGTCAGTTTCTAGGTGTAAATACGGATTGTTTGTAAGCAGAGCTGTGTGAAGACAAGTTTTCCTTGATAGCTTTTATATTATCAGTGAGTTCTTTGAGAGTGGAAAGAATAAGAGAAAAAAGTAGAACTATGAAACAGACATCTTCAAACTGTAGTAGGATATCTGATTTATACTTAATGCTCATTGATATTTGTAATCAAGATTATAAATCAAATCAGCCTCTTGGTTGTGTGATTTTTTTCTTTTCTTCTAGAAGACCATGGTTGACCAAGGGTTGAAATTTTGTCAGTCATCTGTCAAAAAGAGCGAAAAGTTTTGAAAGCATTAGAAAAAACTGATAAAATAGAGAACCCATTAATCAGTAGATCTTTGGAATGACCTGGAGAGTTTCAAAAAATACTATACATTGACTTGGTCTTGGCTATAGCCTAGGATTTGGAAATTTTTAAAGATTCCTTCAAATGGGTATAACTATGCCAAAGCCTTTGACTGTGTGGATCACAATAAATTGTGGAAAATTCTGAAAGAGATGGGAATACCAGACCACCTGACCTGCCTCTTGAGAAACCTGTATGCAGGTCAGGAAGCAACTGTTAGAACTGGACATGGAACAACAGACTGTTTCCAAATAGGAAAAGGAGTACGTCAAGGCTGTATATTGTCACCCTGCTTATTTAACTTATATGCAGAGTACATCATGAGGAATGCTGGGCTGTAGGAAGCACAAGCTGGAATCAAGATTGCCAGGAGAAATATCAATAACGTCAGATATGCAGATGACACCACCCTTATGTCAGAAAGTGAAGAGGAACTAAAGAGCCTCTTGATGAAAGTGAAAGAGGAGAGTGAAAAGGTTGGCTTAAAGATCAACATTCAGAAAACGAAGATCATGGCATCTGGTCCCATCACTTCATGGGAAATAGACGGAGAAACAGTGGAAACAGTGGCCGACTTTATTTTTCTGGGCTCCAAAATCACTGCAGATGGTGATTGAAGCCATGAAATTAAAAGACGCTTATTCCTTGGAAGGAAGGTTATGACCTACCTAGACAGCATATTAAAAAGCAGAGGCATTACTTTGCCAACCAAGGTCCGTCTAGTCAAGGCTATGGTTTTTCCAGTGGTCATGTATGGATGTGAGAGTTGGACTGTGAAGAAAGCTGAGCGCCAAAGAATTAATGCTTTTGGTGTTGAAGAAGACTGTTGAGAGTTCCTTGGACTGCAAGGAGATCCAGCCAGTCCATCCTAAAGGAGATCAGTCCTAGGTGTTCATTGGAAGGACTGATGTTGAAGCTGAAACTCCAATACTTTGGCCACCTGATGCAGAGAGCTGACTCATTTGAAAAGACCCTGATGCTGAGAAAGATTGAGGGCAGGAGGAGAAGGGGACAACAGAGGATGAGATAGTTGGATGGCATCACCGACTCGATGGACATGGGTTTGGGTGAACTCCAGGAGCTGGTGATGGACAGGGAGGCCTAGCGTGCTGCGGTTCATGGGATTGCAGATTCAGACACAACTGAGCGACTGAACTGAACTGAACTGAAAGATTCCTTAAGGATAAGAAGTGAAGAGAGAATTCCAATAGGAAAGTTCTCTGATTCTAGAACAGAAATCATAGAGGGCGCAGTACAATAATGTAGAAAGAAGAGAAGGGAAGTTGGGACAGGTGGGGGCAATGTGGTGAATCCAACTGTCAGTGAAGGGCCAATGAAGAGCCAGGAGGCTGGCCTAGGACTTCCCTTAGCAAACATGGCAAACAGGAATGGGGCTGCTCCTGGAGTTTTCCTGGTTGGAATTGAGATGCTTTCGCAAACAGATTTTTATCAACAGATAAAATTTAAATGAGAAGGCTTTTCTACTTTTCTTATGTTGTTTTCTCTATTTATACACCAACTAAAGTCATGACCATGGAGGTAACTATTTTTAATTAATAGTGTGGTCATCTGATAACATGTACATATGTTTTTATTGCTTTCTTGTTTAGGAATCTCATTACCATGTTGTTATTCTAGTTTCTGTAATGAGTCGTACCTGCAGAGAATGAGGCATAATTACAAACTGGCAATTTTCTCTCTCAGCAGTATTATAAATTTTCCATTACTAAATTTGAAGTATATTCTCAATATGATTATATTGTATTTTGACATTTGAAATTCTGTGGGACATTCTTTAATGAATATGTTACATTCTCCCTAAAGCCATAGGGAGAGTTGGATGGATTTTGTGTCAGTCTGCATTTAGTGATAGCTACATTATACTTCAGTGTAAAATGTGTGATCCTACTTCAAATCTTCCATCTGTGATTGTTTAGTGTCAAACTTATAAATTCTTCTTTCTTTCTGATAGATAGGAATACAATAAAAATTTAAATGTCTTCCTGCTAAGTGCTGGAATTGAAGCAGTTATCAGAGGACAAAATACACTCTACTGAACAGTAGGAGTGCTAATTTTTGGCATTTTCTCTTAGCTTGTTGAAACAAGTTTGCTGAATGTAACACCGCTAGAAGAAGTCTATAAAACTGAGCTGTGAAAAACTGCAAAATTCTCAATATGAGCAGTTGTAAATGGCTTGCACTCCTGTTAAAATGCTCAAGGATCCAAATATAATCTATTTTTAAATGGAATAGACTTAAAAGTAATGGGCCTGACTTGATTCACGGCACACTGATAACCAATTTTGGCTGGCATTTAATGACAGCTTTCCATGAGGATGACATGGGGCTAAGAGTTAAGGAAGTGCTGCTTACAGTTACCTGGGGAGCTTGAAAATACTCAAGCCTGAGCTTCATCAAGCTTTCACAGTAGAATCGGTGATTGTGAGGCTGTGGCATTAGTGGTTTTTAAAAAATCTCACTAAGTGATTTTATTTTGTGGAGTTGTAACATAATGATCTACTGATTGGAGGAAAATACAAAAATGAAAGTTGGGTCAGAGACAGATCCAGACTGTGCTGGGGTCAGTGGAGGCTAGCTAAGGGACTCACCTATTTATCTCCCCACGTGATTTAAATACCCTAATCCATATAGGAAATGTTCTTTCTGCCCAAAAGAACCTTCAAGTCCTTGCTGATGATCATAATCTGGAAAAAGAGTCACTTTAGAGAATAACCTATTGGAGAATGTTTCTGATGTAACTTATCCACATTTTTCTCTAGTCCAGTCACATTGACAAGTTGAATAGATCACACCCTTTACAAACAGTAAATGGGTCTAAGTAATCTGGATGTTGAGAAGGAAAATAGGTAATTGAACTCATATGTCCTTAATTCTTTCAGTTTTGGTCTCAGTGTAGGATCCCTGCCTTTCTTCCTTGGGGTCTTTGTGGTTATCAATGGTGTTATTGGGTGTGACCTTAATAATTCTCCCTAAACTACTGTTCAGCTAGACTGACCTCCTACTAAAATTCTCAAGAAAGAGTTAAAGTAATAAGATGAGACCTACATCCAGTCTTCATCCATGGAAGCAAGGTCTGCTGCTCTGTGGTCATTTGCATCTAAGCCTTTCACTCCAGAAGCAGGAAATTTTTTCTCTTTGGTTTATTGCTCTAAAACTGCATCAGAAAGTAGAGTTATTAATTACTACTATTGGTTCAAATATGTAGTAATAAATCTATACTTTCTGATGCAGTTATAGAGCAATAAACCAAAGAGAGAAAAAAATTTAAATTTAGAGAAGGCAGAGGAACAAAGATCAAATTGCCAGTGTTTGTTGGATCATAGAAAAAGCAAGAGAATTCCAGAAAAACATCTGCTTCATTGACTACACTAAAGCCTTTGACAGTGTCGATCACAAAAAACTGTAGGAAATTCTTAAAGGGATGGGAGTACCAGACCACCTGACCTATCTCTTGAGAAATCTGTATGCAGGTCAAAAAGCAAAAGTTAGATCCTTACATGGAAAAATGGTCTAGTTCCAAATTGGGAAAGGAGTTCGTCAAAGCTGTATATTGTCACCCTGCTTACTTAACTTCTGTGCAGAGTACATCATGCAGAATGCCGGGCTGGATGAAGCACAAGCTGGAATCAAGATTGCCGGGAGAAATATAAATAACCTCAGATATGCAGATGATACCACCCTTAGGAACTAAAGAGCCTCTTAATGAAAGTGAAAGAGAACAGTGAAAAAGCTGGCTTCAAACAACATTCAAAAAACTAACATCATGGCATCCAGTCCCATCACTTCATGGCACATAGATGGGAAAACAATGGAAACAGTGAGAGACTTTATTTTCTTTGGCTCCTAAATCACTGTATATGGTGACTGCAGCCATGAAATTAAAAGACGCTTTCTCCTTGGAAGAAAAGCTATGACCAACCTAGATAGCATATTAAAAATCAGAGACATTACTTTGCTGTCAAAGGTTCATCTAGTCAAAGCAATGGTTTTTCCAGTAGTCATGTATGGATGTGAGAGTTGAACCATAGACAAAACTGAGCACTGAAGAATTGATGCTTTTGAACTGTGTTGTTGGAGAAGACTCTTGAGAGTCCCTTGGACTGCAAGGAGATCAAACCAGTCAATCCTAAAGGAAATCAGTCCTGAATATTCATTGGAAGAACTGATGCTGAAGCTGAAGCTCCAATATTGGCCACCTGATTTCGAAAAACTGACTCATTGGGAAAGCCCCTGATGCTGGGAAAGATTGAAGGCAGGAGGAGAAGGGAACGACAGAAGATGAGATGGTTGGATGGCATCATGGACAGGATGGAAATGAGTTTGAGCAAGCTCCGTGAGTTGGTGATGGACAGGGAAGCCTGGTGTGCTGCAGTCCATGGGATCACAGCCTCAGACATGACTGGGTGACTGAACTGCTAACTGAACTGATTGGTTCAAATGTTTATTTCATTAGAGAGACTTATTGGGAAAATAAAATTGTCTTTATATGCAGGACATGCTAACTGATGGAATATTATTCCTCATGTGTTATGAATTTTAAGCTAATACCTTCCATCTAGGACACTGACTTTTCTCCTGGAGAAGATATATAATCATATCTTTATAAAGAAAGAAAATTCCCATGCATAGGAGACACTTGTCTTTCTTTTCATTTCTATCGCCTCAAGCTGAGACAATCACAAATAGGAATTTCAACTTGTGGCCTGCATACCAGATTTCCTAATGTAACAAAAAATATAAAATGGGCCTGGATCTTAAAATAAGTCCCAGTGAAGAGAGTAGGTTTTTTTTTTTTCTTAAAGTTAATATCTTTATCCTTTGCTATTCGGTTACTACACACACAAACACACACTATATATATATATATATACTGTGCGTATGCATGTGTGTGTGTACGTATGTACTGTTTAGTTAGTATATCATGTCTGACTATGACCCCATGGAGCCCGCGAGGCTCCTCTGTCTATGGGATTTCCCAAGCACGAATACTGGGGTAGGTTGCCATTTCCTTCTCCAGGGGATTTCCCAATCCAGGGATAGAACCAGGGTCTCTTGCATTGGCAGGCAGATTCTTTACCGCTGAGCCTCCAGGGAAGCCCATTTGAATGGACTCACTATTCACATAGCTCTGGGCTAGAAGTTTAGTATATAAACTTCTCTAGCTCTACCGTTGAGTTGTCGATGGTTGAGTTTCCAGAATGAACTGTGTAATTTAACCTTATTTAGAAACAAAGGAATTTCTACAAACCTTCTTTATTGTTACCTAACATTTTAAATGGAGAAGGAAATGGCATCCCACTCCAGTATTCTTGCCTGGAAAATCCCGTGGACAGAGGAGCCTGGTGAGCTGCTGTCCATAGGGTCACACAGAGTCGGACACGACTGAAGCAACTTAGCATGCATACATGTATTGGAGAAGGAAATGGCAACGCACTCCAGTATTCTTGCCAGGAGAATCCCAGGGACAGAGGAGCCTGGTAGGCTGCCATCTATGGGGTCGCACAGAGTCGGACATGACTGAAGCGACTTAGCAGCAACAGCAGCATTTTAAAGGCACTCCAGAATCTCACTTAATTATCATCAGTGTCCCATAGAAGAATCCTCTAAATTCAGGGAATCAGCTAAGTCCGGGATCCTATGCCAAATTACTCATCTTCCTAAGGAGAGAAAAACAAGAGTGTTATCCTAGGGCATGTGAGTAAAGATAAATTAATATATAATGGTCATCATACCTAGCCTCTGAATTCCTAATTTAGAGTTAAATCTTTAAGATTAAGTTAAATCTTTAAGATCTCTGCCAGATCTAATCCTAAATGCCTACCTGGGTGATAACCTCATCTTATTGGTGGAATTTTCCTAAATGAGATACCAATAAATGCATAGGTTTAGGTGGACTCTGGGAGCTGGTGATGGACAGGGGAGGCCCAGTGTGCTGCGGTTCATGGGGTCGCAAAGAGTCGGACACGACTGAGCGACTGAACTGAAACTGATCCCACTCTCCTCACTGGTCCCATGGTATGAATTTCCTTTACACGTCACAATTTTTCTGCTGTAGTATTAGGCTCTTGAATCATTTCTCCCCTTCACTAATTCTTTTCTCTCCAGTTTTACTGTATAGTAAATCTTGTTATTTGACTCACAGCCTTTTAGAACTTTTCATAGGCTTGTAGAGGTTACCAAGAAGCCCCTAGATCTTCCTTCCAAAAAGGACTGATCAGAGTTTATTTTTGCTAAGAGACTGAATAGCTGACTCTTCCAGTATTATTTAAGCAGGCTGTAAAGATCCTTATAACCATATGATTCAAAAGGCGATAGATTATATATTACTGGAGCTGGTAACCTATGTATATGGCTGTAATTTTTGGGGATGTGATGATGACTTCTCTAAACACAAATAATCTGCTCTGGCAGAGTTTCTCCTGAGCAGCTTGCCAACAGGAGATAGGATTTAGAAGGTGAATTTCTTCGCCTCTAAAACTTTAGATCATTATCTGAGTTTTAACTCTTCACCCCAGCTCACTCTCCCAAACAAAGCAGGATGGTGATATATACACACTAATCTCAGTTAGTAACAGAGAGAATAAATACCTTAGGAAATACAATTTTTTCTTTTCTCTTTTCACTGAAGAGACATGGGTTTTTCTTGGGGAGTATTTATTCCTTGAGGAATTGGGACATGCATACTATTTGGGTGACTTATCTTAATTTGACAGTCTTTGAACATGCCAGTCTAAACATAGCTCCAATGTCTTGAATATTTACTCTGAGCAAGACAGTACTATAAGTCCTCTACCTATAATATCGCATTTAAACCTGATTTGTAACCCTGAGAGGTAGGAATGATTACCTTCATTTCACACGTGAGGAAAATAAAGGTTAAATGGCTTGTTCAGATCAATACAAGAGCCAGAATTTGAGCCCATCTCTGCCTGCCTCCAAAACGCACTACTTCATATGAGTCTGTGTAGTCAGCCCTTGTTTCTCGTGAAGGGGACTAGAATTTTGTTCCCAGGACAGCAAAATCCGCGGACGTTCAAGACCCTTATGTAAAATCGCATAGTACAGTCTGTCTTCTGTATCAGTGGTTTCTACATCCCGGGATATGGAGGGCCAACTCTGTTATTTTACCAGACATGTATGCTAAGATTCTCGGTGATGTTGGTACAGTAAATCTCTAACTACAGATGTTCCTCTAGAGGAGATAAGCCAAAGAGGAAAATAACAAAGCAAATTTCATATTGTGTAACAATCTTTGAAACAAATCAAGGGAGGAAGTAACTCATGCTCAAATTTCAAGGCAGCTTTACAAATGACTTGTTAGTCCCCTATGCTTCCTTCATTCTACAGTGATTCAGCACCTACTGCTGGGTCGGGCACCGGCCTAGCACCAGACTTAACAAAGAGATGTAGGCATTAGCTCACGGAAACCACTGTCCAGGGAGCAGACTGACAAAGCCAAGTAGTTGTAGGTGTGTTGGGTGATATTTGTCACCTTCAAGATGTGCACTGGGCAGTGTGAGTACCCCAAGGAAGGACACTGAACTGACCCTTGGGGGAGGATGAGGTGGACCATCAGGGAGGGTGTCCTATAGAAAGGGATTTCAGTTTAAAGGACCTCCTTTCTTCTCTGTCTTGATTCTCTCTGACTGTCCCTCATTGGAATGGTGACTATGAAAGGTAAGAAGGGGAAACAGAATGAAGGACATATTAACTTAGAACATGAATGATTGAGAGAGAGGCCAGGTCAGAGAACGCTACTGAGGGTTTTACAGGAGATTGACATTGCCAGATCCATAGGTTAAATACGTTACTGGACTAAAAATGTGAGAGAGAGATTTAAGGGGGCAGTCACCTCACACTAAATATAGCACTGCAGTATCTTCTCCCACTGGAGTTCTTTAAAATTGGTTTAAAATTGTAGGTCTCTATTATTTCTGCATTATTCACATCAGTCAATAAATTGGATATATCCTTTGTGTATGGGTTCAAAATCATTTACTTTATTTAAAAAGAAAAAAGACTTCGAAAGTTTGTGAGGAAAATAAAACTGCCTTTTTCCAGAGCCATATAAATTCTAGGATCCGTCTGATTATTACCTCAAATGAAAGAAAAATTTAATTGCTAATTCCACCTAAGTTATGTAATATAAGGGTAGAAATATCATTATATTATTTAGGTAAATTATCTTTGCTGCATATTTAAATCCAAAGTAATCAAGCAATAGTACTTGAAAGTTTTGTTCTATGTAGGTCATATAAGAAATATGTTTTTTTGAATGTGCAAGTTCAAATCAACCTCTGCATTTTATTTCATAATTCATAAATGTTCCAGGTACTTGATTTAAGCAGTTTCAAAAAACATAAAGTAGTATAAGTAAAACTCACATTATGAAGTAGCTATCATTTGGAAAATTTTTCTTTAATTTGGCATTCATAAAATGAATAATTTGACATGCAATTGAAAATTGTGTTATTTTAAAGAATTCTGTAATACAGCAAAGAATTACCACCTGATTTATCTTTCATGAAAACGTTTTCATGTAGTTAAGCTCCTTAAAGTAAGTTTTACCTATAGAAGCATAAATTCTAAGTTTAAAAGAATGATAGCATAACTTTGAAAGCCTAAAGCCATAACTTTTAAAGCCCATATTTCATAACTATATTATAGAAAGCCTACCATACAATAGTTATCTGTCCTTTAAAAACATATTGATATTTAGGAAATAGACTGAAAAATTAACTAAAAAGCTTATTCTATTAAACTTTAAAAATGTCAATTTTCAGTTTTTATGGAGGGATTTTATAGCTTGGGAGAAACAATCCAGAAGCAGCTTTCCATCTCTGTTTCTACATCTAATTGTCTAACTGACCCTATGAATTTAATTACCTTTAATAAACAACTAATGACAGGTGTTTGAGGTACACCAACACAAAACTGCCATAACTCAACGGTTCTGAGATGTGTTGAGATGATCTTTTGGGATGAAAAGATGAGAAAAATAAAAGTTTGAAAACCTATATAATCAGTACCTTTTCAACACTTTTAATCTTATGTACATTATGATTATTTATAGGTCATAAGTGAAAGCTTCATGTTATACTTGATAACAAATTGGTAAGGTAGGTAAGTAAACTTATGAAGTCATTACATGAGCTATTTTCATTGTTTCCATTCCCTCTATGCTAGCCAGCCTTAGTAACACCTTTCCACAAATAAGAAGACATTCAGATATTTCGGATTATTCCAATATATTATCTATAGTTTTATAAAAATATCAGTTATATTATGTGGTTAACAATTCATTACACATTTTATATTTTCTTTTTCTTTACTGTAATGTAAAAATGCTCTGCACTTAAAATAATTTTTAAGATCAGCTTATTTTATGCTTAGCTATAGACTTTAAAATAGTCCTGTGACAGAAGAACTTAATTATTACATGTAGAGCAAATAAGCATTTGTAAGCCCAGTACAGTTTGAAAAATCCATTTATTGACTTTTTAAAAGGCATTTTATTTATTAAAGCAAGGTGTTCTGAAAGCTATGTGAACTAATAGGACTCTCTCTTTTTTAATTAGGAGACTTAAATTCTGCGTGTATATAGGCTCTCCTATAAGAGAGGCCAAAGAAATATTAGCAGAATAAATAAAAATAGTCAAACATGTTCTTTTGCTTGCAAAGTGCTGTTATGATATTTGTTAGTCAATTCCTGTAGTTTTAGAGTTGCTGCTGCTGCTGCTAAGTTGCTTCAGTCGAGTCCGACTCTGTGCGACCCTACAGTTGGCAGCCCACCAGACTCCTCTGTCCCTGGGATTCTCCAGGCAAGAACACTGAAATGGATTGCCATTTCCTTCTCCAATGCATGAAAGTGAAAAGTGAAAGTGAAGTCACTCAGTCCTGTCCGACTCTTAGAGTGATCCCATGGACTGCAGCCTACCAGGCTTCTCCTTCCATGGGATTTTCCAGGCAAGAGTACTGGAGTGGGGTGCCATTGCCTTCTCCAAGCTTTAGAGCAGACTTTTCTAATAGCTCCTAAAATGAGCTTGATAGGAATAAAATCCAGGGGGCATGGACCAGGCTTGTCCTTTCTATATACTCTTCAGTTCAGTTCAGTCGCTCAGTCGTGTCTGACTCTTTACCACCCCATGAACCGCTCTTGGAAGTTGCATAATCAAACACTTCCTTGATTACCTTTCATACAACATGTGCCTTTGCTACATCAAGAAGTCTGTGTGCCCTTATTTTCAACAGCATGCCTGTCTTCCTGGTTTCACAAACACACCTTATTCATGCATTCTCAAGAGGGTGCTGTCATCCCAATGGGAGTAAAATTTGATCATTAAGGGAGGGCAAACAAAACTTAGATAATTTAATAGTTTTTGCCTTCTAGAGCATCGTAGCATTTGTAAACAGATATGTAGTCAATCTGCACTATTTAAATTTCATGGGATGTAAGCGATTGGGGGGAAAAAAAAACAGTCTCAAAAGGTTTGTGTGTGTGTGTGTATGTGTGTGTGTGTATGTGTGTGTGTGTGTAGTCAGTTGGGGGGCAATGACGAAAAGGTTGAAAAACACAGCATTTTTCATTGTAACTCTAGGCCTTCTATTCAAATGTTGCCCTCTAGATGCTATTTATCTCAAAGTAGTATCTCAAGGATAGTTGTTTCAATTTTCTAGTTTGATGCATAGATTCTACTTTTAGAGTAGACACAAAAAATTTTTGTCCTGGCTTAGCCATTCCCATGTAACTAAATGTTCTTTTTTGAGAAATGAAACAAAGACGTTGGCCTCATATTCTTCCTAACATTGATATCGATGAGAGTTCTTATTCTCTTGGAAAAGATTCCTCAACTAGCTAAGAAAGAATTGATTTAAGTTTGAAATATTTTTGAAAATGAAAACAAAAGTTTTCGATGAATGCCAGCCTACTCCCAACTTAATTCTTTTGTTGTTCTTCCCTTTTGTCTTTTTCCCTTGTCAATATATGCTGCCCCCTACTAAATGAGGGCAAGAGTTGCCTGAGCAAATGTAACATCAAAGGCCAGACAGCATTAGATAAAGAGCTGAAACTTTTATATTATACTTTTTCTTCCTATAGACACCCATCGTTTTTTTTAGTAAAGGACAAGGGTATCTGTTCATACTTGATCCGTTTTCTTTAAAGTCACATGTTTAAATTGTGAAACAGTTCTAATATCTTGATACTGTTATATGCATATTACGAAAATTACTTTCATGGATAAGAAAATAATTTAATCATTATACACACAAGTATTTTGTATATTGAAATCCAATTGTATTAATAGTTTTGTTTCCTAAAATCAGTTTCTATCTTGTTACTAACAATTGGTACACAAAACACATGTTTCCATATGAGTCAGAAATATTTTCATATATATTTTAAATTAACAAGATTAACTTCAATAGACAGATATAATTATTATGACTTACTAATAAAAAATTTTTAATTTTATTGACTAGCAGAATATTTGCTACTTTATTGATTAGCAGAATATATGACCCTTATCATGAGGTACATTATGCCAACCAGTATTTTCTCTGCAACTTGGATGGTATACTTTCAGTTCAGTTCAGTTGAGTTGCTCAGTCATGTCCGACTCTTTGCGACCCCATGAATCGCAGCACGCCAGGCCTCCCTGTCCATCACCAACTCCGGGAGTTCACTCAAACTCACATCCATCGAGTTGGTGATGCCATCCGGCCATCTCATCCTCTGTCGTCCCCTTCTCCTCCTGCCCCCAATCCCTCCCAGCATCAGAATCTTTTCCAGAGAGTCAACTCTTCACATGAGGTAGCCAAAGTATTGGAGTTTCAGCTTTAGCATCAGTCCTTCCAATGAACACCCAGGACTGATCTCCTTTAGAATGGACTGGTTGGATCTCCTTGCAGTCCAAGGGACTCTCAAGAGTCTTCTCCAACATCACAGTTCAAAAGCATCAGTTCTTCGGCGATCAGCTTTCTTCACAGTCCAACTCTCCCATTCATACATGACCACTGGAAAAACCATAGCCTTGACTAGACGGACCTTTGTTGGCAAAGTACTGTCTCTGCTTTTTAATATGCTCTCTAGGTTGGTCATAACTTTCCTTCCAAGGAGTAAGAGTCTTTTATATTCATGGCTGCAATCAGCATCTGCAGTGATTTTGGAGCCCCAAAAAATAAAGTCTGACACTGTTTCCACTGTTTTGCCATCTGTTTCCCATGAACTGATGGGACCTGATGCCATGATATTAGTTTTCTGAATGTTGAACTTTAAGCCAACTTTTTAACTCTCTTCTTTCACTTTCATCAAGAGGCTTTTTAGTTCCTCTTCACTTTCTGCCATAAGGGTGGTGTCGTCTGCATATCTGAGGTTATTAATATTTCTCCCGGCAATCTTGATTCCAGGTGGTGCTTCTTCCAGCCCAGCGTTTCTCCTGAGGTACTCTGCATATAAGTTAAATAAACAGGGTGACAATATACAGCCTTGACGTACTGCTTTTCCTATTTGGAACCAGTCTGTTGTTCCATGTCCAGTTCTAACTGTTGCTTCCTGACCTGCATATAGGTTTCTCAAGAGGTAGGTCAGATGGTCTGGTATTCCCATCTATTTCAGAATTTTCCACAGCTTATTGTGATCCACACAGTCAAAGGCTTTGGCATAGTCAATAAAGCAGAAATAGAGGTTTTTCTGGAACTCTCTTGCTTTTTCCATGATCCAGCAGATGTTGGCAATTTGATCTCTGGTGCCTCTGCCTTTTATAAAACCAGCTTGAACATCTGGAAGTTCACGGTTCACGTATTGCTGAAGCCTGGCTTGGAGAATTTTGAGCATGACTAGCATGTGAGATGAGTGCAATTGTGCGGTCGTTTGAACATTCTTTGGCATTGCCTTTCTTTGGGATTGAAATGAAAACTGACCTTTTCTAGTCCTGTGGCCACTGCTGAGTTTTCCAAATTGTTGGCATATTGAGGGCAGCACTTTCACAGCATCATCTTTTAGGATTTGAAATAGCTCAAATGGAATTCCATCACCTCCACTAGCTTTGTTTGTAGTGATGCTTTCTAAGGCCCACTTGACTTCACATTCCAGGATGTCTGGCTCTAGGTGAGTGATCACACCATCATGATTATCTTGGTCGTGAAGATCTTTTTTGCACTGTTCTTCTGTGTATTCTTGCCACCTCTTCTTAATATCTTCTGCTTCTGTTAGGTCCATACCATTTCTGTCCTTTATTGAGCCCATCTTTGCATGAAATGTTCCCTTGGTATCTCTGATTTTCTTGAAGAGATCTCTAGTCTTTCCTATTCCGTTGTTTTCCTCTATTTCTTTGCGTTGATTGCTGAGGAAGGCTTTCTTATGTCTTCTTGCTATTCTTTGGAACTCTGCATTCAGATTCTTATATCTTTCCTTTTCTCCTTTGCTTTTCGCTTCTCTTCTTTTCACAGCTATTGTAAGCCTCCCCAGACATCCATTTTGCTTTTTTGCATTTCTTTTCCATGGGGATGATCTTGATCCCTGTCTCCTGTACAATGTCACGAACGCCGTCCATAGTTCATCAGGCACTCTGTCTATCAGATCTAGTCCCTTAAATCTATTTCTCACAGTCCACTGTATAATCATAAGGGATTTGATTTAGGTCATATCTGAATGGTCTAGTGGTTTTCCCTACTTTCTTCAATTTAAGTCTAAATTTTGTAAAAGGAGTTCATGATCTGAGCCACAGTCAGCTCCCGGTCTTGTTTTTGCTGACTGTATAGAGCTTCTCCATCTTTGGCTGCAAATAACATAATCAATCTGATTTTGGTGTTGACCATCTGGTGATGTCCATGTGTAGAGTCTTCTCTTGTGGTGACATCGAAATTGTTTTTGTTTTTAAGCTGAGCTTAAATAAAACAATAGATATCTCCTTTTTTAGTGTGGCTAAACATACAACAAGAGTCGGACACGACTGAGCGACTGAACTGAACTGAACTGAAACATACAACAACATCAGCAGTAGTTAACATTGGACCAGAACCAATTCTTCTCATCATGATTTTAATACACATTTGTTGTAATTGTTTTGATAATTATAAAATAACTAGGAAGTTAATCTATCAAATACTTGACTTCTAAGACCATCATTGTCCTGAAGGTCTTTGCACCCACTCCCTGAACTCTCTTAATCACCTGGTTTCCTTGGACATCTCTCGTGTCTTCCTTCCCTGCCTTCCTTGTTCTATCAACCATGACCCCGTCTCCTTCACTGTCTCCTTTTCACCTGTTTCTCTTTGCAATGTGTATACTTTCTCAGGGGTTGTCCTGGGCCTCTTGAATTTTTTTCCCCCTGCTCTTTCTCAGAAAGCTCATCTGCTTTTAGGCTTTGTCCATCTCTTTAATGCAGATAATCCCCCAATCTATATCACAGAATCAGACCTTTTGTTCTAAACTACAAAGATAAGTTTGAAAACTGCCTGCCTGAGATCTCTACATTGTATCTTCCTGGATCCTCAAAGTCACTGAATCCAAAACTGGAATCATCCTCCCCCCATATTGTGATGCCTTTCAAAAATTGTTATTCAGTGTCATCAGCTGTCCTTAGTAACCAGTGGGTGAACACCTGAGTCATTTCAGTTGCCCCTTCCTTTCGCTTGTTTGTAACATACAGGTAGTAGCCAAGTCACTGCATCCTTGCTCTTCATGTCGTTTTTCCTGTATACGCTCCTACATAATTTTTCTATTTATATTGCATTTCTTTAAACTTTTCAAGTGTATAAAGCATTTTTTGCATGCATAATTTCACTTAGTGCAACCAACCTGCAAAGTCAGTATTCTTTCTATAATTTTCATTTTGAGACAGTATAACACAATGGTCACGAATTCAGTTTTGTAGACAGTCTGCCCACATTCTGATCCTGACTCGTTTACTCCTAGCTGTACAACCTGTGTCACATTACTTAAGTTTTTGGTATTTCACCTTCATCATCTTAAAACAGGATTATAATGATACCTATTTTCTTGGGCATTTGTAAGAATTAAAGTATTTAGTGATAGTAAGTCTTTGGAATAATACCTTGAACGCAATGTGTTTAATAATTGTAAGCTTTAGTTATATTACAAATAAGAGAAAGTTACACAACTTGAGGTTATATATGGCGACAGTCCTAAAATTCATGTCTTTTGTATCTATATCCCATGTTTTACTCACTGTATACACATAATTTTATTTTCTAATTTTTATAAGAGAAATTATTTAATGAAGACTGGATTATGTTATATTCAAAAATTATTTAAAACATAAAACTGCAATTGAATGTGAGTTGTGTAAGGTAAGTCAGTTAGTGGAGTTTACCTCTCAGTGTATTTTTACTCTGTGCTCCCAGGGTTCCTGTATAGTTTCCTTTTAATGGGTCCCAGGAATAACATTAAAGCAAATATGTATATATTCCTGGATGGTTGTTTAGAATGTCTGCTAAGTTATGAATATTTAGGTATTTCTTGAATCTTGACATCTGTCACTTGGAATGTTAAAAGTTTCTTTCTCCCCCATGAAAAGATACAGTGTTTCTATGTAAAATTTCAAGAAGTTTGGGGACAACTTTGAGATAGTATTTATATAGATTCGTGTACCAATTTGTGAGGGATTGTTGAACCACAATTCTGGATGCTTATTTTAATATATTTTTAGTGTAATTAGAGGCTCTTGAATATTTCTTTACTATTTAGACAAGCTATAACATCTACTTCTGAATAACTTTCTTTATATTATTTAAGAAGACACTATATTTATTTCAGATTAAGCTATGTGCTCTGTTATAATAGCATCTTTCATATTGTTTCCCTCTGTTGTTGTTTAGTCACTAAGTTGTGTCTGATTCTTTTGCCACCTCATGGACTATAGCTCGCCAGGCTCCTCTGTCCATGGGATTTCCCAGGCAAGAATACTGGAGTGGGTTGCCATTTCCTTCTCCAGGGGATCTTCCTGAACTAGGGTATGAACCCACATCTCCTCCATTGGCAGGCGGATTCTTTACTTTTTAAATATTATTTTTTGTGGCCTTAGTTTTCTATTTTTTTTATTTTTCTTAAACTTTTTACTTTATATTGGAGTACAGCCAGTTAACAATGTTGTGATAGTTTCAGGTGGACAGCAAAGGGCTCAGCCATACATATTCATATTACAGACATGAAGATTGTTTGTGTGTTTTTGAACCCTCCCGTTTAATTGCCTTCAAAGTCAGTTTATTGGGCAGTTCATAAACTCGCCATTACATTTTTAAAATTCACAGCCTGTTTTATTCAGAGCAAAGGGAGACATGTGAAACAAGCAAGTACAAGTACTGAGAACCTTTCTTCCTGCTGGGGGAAAAAGTTCACAGTGTTTCCCACAAGCCACTGTGGTGCTAGGGAACTTTTTTTTTCTCATTTCTTTGCCTCCAGTGGCCTGAGAGGAAGCAAGAGCTGACAGCAGGGAAGCAGAGAAGGATAACTAGCTGTTGGCAGGAACTGGGAGGGCTGGAAGCATCGTCCAGCGGCAAACTGATACTGGTTCTTTGATTAAGTTATAAGTAGGTAGTTAAGTCTCCCTACCAGGGAGTTAGAGTTGCTGCCTACAGAAGAAAGGCTGTGGGAGATTGAACTTCAGAAAAACTGCATCCAAGCTAGGCCTTGAAAGAGCCTTAGATTCTTACAGAAATACTCATCTAGCCTGGGAATGATACCAAGATTGAGTGAAACAGATGTTGGTTATGGAGTATAGAGAATTTAAATGAACAGTTTCTTTCCAGGCTTATTTCCTGTGGTTCTGTACTTCCTTTCTAAATGTGTCTGCTTAGCTCTTAATAATTCATTAGGGAAGTGTGTTAATTCCTATTACTATATAAGTTTGATGTGACCACAAGAAACTGATCTTGACTTAGTGTTAACATATCCTAAATTATAGGCTAATTTTAGGGGAAAATAATACAGTCTGACTCTACTACTAAACTTTTGCGTATAAACCTGAAGTTAGAATAGCCACAAAGCCACGTGTGCTGTCAGTTTTATAATTAGCCAATATATTCTCTGTCTGTGTCCCTATTTTCCTGGCTTGTTTTCTACCACATAAAAAGGTGTGAAATCTTTCAGTGGGTGCCCTGTTCACATGCAAAACTTTTACAGTTTTTCCATGGCTGTCAGCAAAATCATTTTCTAGGACATTTGTAGCTACTTGCGAAAAATCTGAATTCAATTAGGATTTTAGTAAAGAACCCCCCTTTCCCACCATTTCTTCCTTATTCCCACTCCACTTCCCCTCAAAGAGTATTGTAATTTCTCTGCTTCATGTCGCATCCAAATGGTTTTGTAATGAATGGCAAAAATCCATTTCTGTTGCTATCAATTGTCTTAAGAAAGTAATATCTAGCTCTTAAGAAATGGTGCTTGCATAACAATTATTCTCAATTCAGTCTCATTTATGTTGTTCATTGTCTTATCCCTGGTTTAATTATACTTTTATTGTTTATTTTAAAACAAAATTGTCCCACAAGGATGGAGTATAAATCAAAGTATATAGAGCAATATGAACTATTTGAAATCTTACCTCCTGTTGGCATGACATTCAGAGGAAAACACCAGAATAGGCCTGTGAGAAATAGAGAATTGAGGTTCACTTCTGATGTACATAGATCCTCCCCTACCTGGTAATGTTGCTGTGCTCTTCTTTGTCTAACCCCTTTCCACCCCAAGCACTTTTATCTGTTTTTCTTATGGACTTATAAAGACCAATTTTGCTATTAGTAAAAAAAGAAAAATTATTATAAATGTTCTTTAGCTGAGTCCCTGTGCTGTGAACTGTATAATCAAAAAGTAAAATAGAACTTTCTATAAGCAGTATATAGCCTACAAAGAGAATCAGATTTCCTTCACTTTTTTCTTTCAAAATGGGCTTAATAAATCCTTGAATGTGTACTCTGTACCTGTTTAGATTAGGCAATATGATTAATAAAGATATCGGATAACTAGGGTATAGGATGTCTACCCCAGTCTAATGGAGACAAGCAAAAGCAAAATAACAAACACTAAAAAATTTTACACTATTTAAGTAATTGTTTTAACAAGGGAAAAATTTATATCTAAGTAACAATGGAAGCACAACCACCAAAGCCTTCCTACAGAATGTTTAAAAAAGGCCTTGTGGAGACAAAACGGCTACAACTTGGAAGGGTAACAGCAGGAGTAACAGAACACACAAGGAACATGAGTCAGTAACGGTATAATTTATATGCCCACTTGAGAGTGGAGTTGGAAATATATACCTTTACCTCTTTTTATAGCTCTTTCATTATCTTCCCTAATGCCTATACTTTCGTAATAGGTTTCCAACTAATATTATCCAAATTAAGTACCTAATGCCAGATACAATGGAAGAATATAGATGATTTGGTTTGAATACTAACCTTGATACTTTATGCCTTATATCCTTGGTTATATTACCTCCCCGATCTATTATCTGAAAATAGGAATAATGTCCCCTCCCATAAAAGTGAAAGTGTTACTTGCTCAGTCCTATTCGAAGATTTGTTACCCCATGGACTGCAGCCCTCCAGGCTCCTCTGTCCATGGATTTCTCCAGGCAAGAATACTGGAGTGGGTTGCCAGTCCCTTCTCCAGGGGATCTTCCCAAGCCAGGGTTTGAACCTGGACTCCTTCACTGTAAATGGACTCTTGACCATCTGAGCCACCACGTTTTTTGGTGATTGTTATTTGAAATAACTGCTAAAATTCTGGCACAGAGTCTGTGTATATAGAGGCCTCTCAAGTAATTACTGTTGCTTTTATTATTTGAATATAGTTTTATGATTATTTAGTGTTTTTTCCTTTTCTTGATTTAAATAAAAGCATTGAGGAATATATACTTATCCTTCAATATATTATTGCTAATCCTTTAGCTTTTTAAATGACTGGTTTATAAACGTGTCTACTTTTATTCAATCACACTTATAGGTAATATAAAGTTACTCTGATTTTTTTCATAAGGATGTTGATAGTTGAGTAGTTTTTGTTTGTTTTCTTGGTTTATTTTGGCAATATTACTAAAACACTTGCGGTAAGCATTTTCTTCACCCCTATCCATGCTTTATTGATGGGAACTTATCACCCAAAGCCATTCTAATCATGTAGATAAGTAAAGGGATTTATTGGTTTGGCCATGGACCAAGCATAGTTCAGGTTGAAAATTGTTTTTCCTCGATGCCCAAAGCTCATTTGGCTATTGTCTTAAGAATTTTTTATATGCAATTAATCAGGGGGAAGTCTGGGGAGAGCAGGGCAGAATGAGGGTATTGACCAGACTGACTATCACAGCTCCAACAGAAGCACTGTTCCTGGTCCCTTGAAGCTGTCACAGTGTCACAGGCACAGACAATAGTCATGACAGTATTATTAGGTGGAGGGAGAGAGCAGACGCAGTGTTTGACTCAGGCCACCATGCCCTTTATCTAGGGGATGGATGTATGTTATCATGTCTTTAGTTCAAAATACTAGTTTGTAAATTTGTTATAGGAATTTTAAGGAAACCTAATGGTATACTAATCTTTTTTTGTTTTTTTTAATTCTTAACATAGAAAATATGTATACTCAGGTGACATACTCATAAAGAATCTGCCTGCTAATTCAGGAGATACAAGAGATACTGGTTTGATCCCTGGATTGAGAGGATCCCCTGGAGGAGGAAATGGTAACCTACTCCAGTATTCTTGCCCAGAGAATCCCATGGACAGAGGAGCCTGGTGGGCTACACAGTCCATGCATGGGATCACAGAAAGTGAGACACGACTGAGCACACACACACTGTGTATGGTGTGTACATGCTGGAGGGCATGTGCTGGCTGTGCAGGCCCCAAGCTGAGCATGCATGACCTGCGTGTGTGCAAACATGGGTGTGCCTGACCCTGAGCCAGTCGCTCATGCCAACTGGACCAAAAGCACATATACCATAAAATGCTTTAGAATTAAAAATTTATGAATATGAAGTTTGCATATAGAGATCGATCTTGGGTGTTCATTGGAAGCACTGATGCTAAAGCTGAAACTGCAATACTTTGGCCACCTCATGCGACGAGTTGACTCACTGGAAAAGACTCTGATGCTGGGAAGGGTTGGGGGCAGGAGGAGACGGGGACGACAGAGAATGAGATGGCTGGATGGCATCACTGACTCTGTAGACATGAGTTTGAGTGAACTCCGGGAGTTGGTGATGGACAGGGAAGACTGGCGTGCTGTGATTCATGGGGTCGCGGAGAGTCGGACAAGACTGAGCGACTGAACTGAACTGAACTGAACTGAACAGAAAGTGTTCTCTCCCAGGTCTTTAGTTGAGTGTACTACCTGTCAGAAAATCATAGAACAAACAAATAGAAACAAAACATTTATTTCTCACGTTACAGTGTTTCCCTGGTAACTCAGTTGGTAAAAAATCTGTCTACAGTGCAGGAGACCCGGGTTCGATCCCTGGGTGGGGAAGGTACCTTGGAGAAAGAAATGGCAACCCACTCCAGTATTCTTGCCTGGACAATCTCAGGGACAGAGGAGCCTGGCAGGCTTCGGTCCATGGGGTTGCCAAGAGTGGGACACGACTTTGTGACTAAGCCACCACAGTTTTTGATTCCTTGGTTTTACCCTCAGACGTGATGGCCGTCGCTCTCTTTCCTTTCATCAGTGTCCTCTCATTACTTGGTCTATTGTAGGGCCCCAGGGTTATGGGTGTATATATATCAGTTCAGTCAGTTCAGTTCAGTCGCTCAGTCGTGTCCAACTCTCCGCGACCCCATGAATTACAGCACGCCAGGCCTCCCTGTCCATCACCAACTCCCGGAGTACACTCAAACTCATGTCTACAGAGTCGGTGATGCCATCCAGCCATCTCATTCTCCGTCGTCCCCTTCTCCTCCCGCCCCCAACCTTTCCCAGCATCAGAGTCTTTTCCAGTGAGTCAACTCGTCGCATGAGGTGGCCAAAGTATTGGAGTTTCAGCTTTAGCATCAGTCCCTCCAATGAACATCCAGGATTGATCTCCTTTAGAAAGGACTGGTTGGATCTCCTTGCAGTACAAGGGACTCTCAAGAGTCTTCTCCAACACCACAGTTCAAAAGCATCGATTCTTCGGCGATCAGCTTTCTTCACAGTCCAACTCTCACATCCATACATGACCACGGGAAAAACCATAGCCTTGACTAGACGACCCTTGGTTGGCAAAGCAATGTCTCTGCTTTTTAATATACTATCAAGGTTGGTCATAACTTTCCTTCCAAGGAGCAAGCATCTTTTAATTTCATGGCTGCAATCAGCATCTGCAGTGATTTTGGAGCCCAAAAAAATAAAGTCTGACACTGTTTGCACTGTTTCCCCATCTATTTCCCATGAAGTGATGGGACCAGATGCCATGATCTTTGTTTTCTGAACGTTGAGCTTCAAGCCAACCTTTTCACTCTCCTCTTTCACTTTCATCAGGAGGCTTTTGAGTTCCTCTTCACTTTCTGCCATAAGGGTAGTGTCATCTGCATATCTGAGGTTATTGATATTTCTCCCAGCAATCTTGATTCCAGCTTGTGCTTCTTCCAGCCCAGCGTTCCTCATGATGTACTCTGCATATAAGTTAAATAAGCAAGGTGACAATGTACAACCTTGACGTACACCTTTTCCTATTTGGAACCAGTCTGTTGTTCCATGTACAGTTCTAACTGTTGCTTCCTGACCTGCGTACAGGTTTCTCAAGAGGCAGGTCAGGTCGTCTGGGATTCCCATCTCTTTCAGAATGTTCCACAGTTTATTGTGATCGACACAGTCAAAGGCTTTGGCATAGTCAATGAAGCAGAAATAGATGTTTTTCTGAAACTCTCTTGCTTTCTCCATGATCCAGCGGATGTTGGCAATTTGATCTCTGGTGCCTCTGCCTTTTCTAAAACCTGCTTGAACATCTGGGAGTTTACCGTTCACATACTGCTGAAGCCTGGCTTGGAGAATTTTGAGCATGACTTTACTAGCGTGTGAGATGAGTGCAATTGTGCGGTAGTTTGAGCATTCTTTGGCATTGCCTTTCTTTGGGATTGGAATGAAGACTGACCTCTTCCAGTCCTGTGGCCAGCGCTGAGTTTTCCAAATCTGCTGGCATATTGAGTGCAGCACTTTCACAGCATCATCTTTCAAGACTTGAAATAGCTCAACTGGAATTCCATCACCTCCACTAGCTTTGTTTGTAGTGATGCTTTCTAAGGCCCACTTGACTTCACATTCCAAGATGTCTGGCTCTAGGTCAGTGATCACGTTATCATGACTATCTTGGTCTTGAAGATCTTTTTTGTACAGTTCTTCTGTGTATTCCTGCCACCTCTTCTTAATATCTTCTGCTTCTGTTAGGTCCATACCATTTCTGTCCTTTATCGAGCCCATCTTTGCATGAAATGTTCCCTTGGAATCTCTAATTTTCTTGAAGAGGTCTCTTGTTTTTCCTATTCTGTTGTTTTCCTTTATTTCTTTGCATTGATCACTGAGGAAGTCTTTCTTATCTCTCCTTGCTATTCTTTGGAACTCTGCATTCAGATGCTTATATCTTTCCTTTTCTCCTTTGCTTTTCGCCTCTCTTCTTTTCACAGCTATTTGTAAGGCCTCCTCAGACAGCCATTTTGCTCTTCTGCATTTCTTTTCCATGGAGATGGTCTTGGTCCCTGTCTCCTGCACAATGTCACGAACCTCCATCCAGAGTTCATCAGGCACTCTATCAATCAGATCTAGTCCCTTAAATCTATTTCTCACTTCCACTGTATAATCATAAGGGATTTGATTGAGGTCATATCTGAATGGTCTAGTGGTTTTCCCTACTTTCTTCAATTTAAGTCTGAATTTCGCAATAAGGAGTTCATGATCTGAGCCACAGTCAGCTCCTGGCCTTGTTTTTGCTAACTGTATACAGCTTCTCCATCTTTGGTTGCAAAGAATATAATCAATCTGATTTCGGTGTTGACCATCTGGTGATGTCCATATATATATGTGTGTGTGTGTGTGTGTATTTATTACATGTGTATGTTAATATATGTATATTTATTTGGCTATGCCAGTCTTAGTTGCGGCAAGTGGGATCTTAGTTGTGCCCTGTGGGATCTAGCTGCCTGACCCCGGTGCCTTGCATTGGGATCATGAAGTCTCAGCCACTGGAACCAGGGAAGTTCCCAGGCTTCAGGTTTTACTTCAACTTGCCAGCACTTATTTTCTGTTTACCACAGTTTCCTCTAGGAAGCACTCCTTCTCAGGGGTCAGTCTCTAGTCTCCCACCCACCCTGGTTTTCCTCCTCTTACTCTGGCTTTTCCTCTGCAAGCTTTTACAGGGTCCTGTTCCTCTGCCCCAGCTGGCCATACAAGTGTGTCTCAGGTCCCATTATACTCTGTTTTCTGCCATTCTTACCCGCATATTCTCCCCAGGCAATTTCATCCACTCCCATGGCATCAGGTACCCTGTGGGTTTTGAAAAACACTATACACAACTAGTATGCAAAGATTTTTGTTTGGTTGGTTTCCAATAGCAAGGGAAATTCTAGAAGTCCACAACTGAGTTCACAAGTCTGCCTCTTCCCCCTTCCCTGATGTTGGCATAATTTCTGACCTGTTATGCTGTTCTGTCATCTCAGGACATTTACAATTTGCCCTTGGAGGATATTTGCTGCCACTCTCTGCTTTCCTCCCCTAAGATTTTTTGTCATTTTAGCTCTTAATGATCCCAGAAGTCATTTCTCACCCACTTCCCCTCTTTAAGGAAAATTGTATTTTTCAGTTCAGTTCAGTTCAGTCGCTCAGTCGTGTCCAACTCCTTGCGACCCCATGGACTGCAGCACACCAGGCCTCTTTGTCCGTCACCAACTCCTGGAGTTTACTCAAACTCATGTCCATTGAGTCAGTGATGCCATCCAGCCATCTCATCCTCTGTCATCCCCTTCTCCTCCTGCCTTCAATCTTTCCCACCATCAGGGTCTTTTCCAATGGGTCAGTTCTTTGCATCAGGTGTCCAAAATTTTGAGTTTCAGATTCAACATTGGTCCTTCCAGTGAACACTCAGGACTGATCTCCTTTAGGAGGGAATGGTTGGATCCCCTTGCAGTCCAAGGGACTCTCAAAAGTCTTCTCCAACACCACACTTCAAAAGCATCAGTTCTTAGACCCTGAGCTTTCTTTATAGTTTCATAGCATTCAGTTCAATTCAGTCACTCAGTCGTGTCCCACTCTTTGCAGCCCATGAATCACAGCACACCAGGCCTCCCTGTCCATCACCAACTCCCAGAGTTTACCCAAACTGATGTCCATTGAGTCAGTGATGCCATCCAGCCATTATCCTCTGTCGTCCCCTTCTCCTCCTGCCTCCAATCCCTCCCAGCATCAGGGTCTTTTCCAATGAGTCAACTCTTCACATGAGGTGGCCAAGGTATTGGAATTTCAGCTTCAGCATCAGTCCTTCCAATGAACACCCAGGACTGATCATCCTATAGGATGGACTGGTTGGATCTCCTTGCAGATTTTTAGAGCTGCTTAATTCTGTCTTTCCTCCTTATTAGATTGTAAGCTCTATGAGGACAGGGACTGTACTGATGTACACTGAGCATGTTATCTAATACACAGAATACACTTCAGTAATTTGAAAATTATGATCTACTGTTACAGTTGAGCATATGGCCAATATAGGGAGTCATGGGGCTCAGAATATAGTCATTGACTTGCATGAGGAGTGTGTACAAGGGAAGATCCAGAGACCCAGAGACCATACCGTTTGACTTTAGAGTAGTCTTTGGTACAATGAAAAGGAATGGGCATTAAACTTTTCCTTGATTTTATAAAATATTTTCCTTTGGATTGTATCAAGGAATGGTGTACATAATACATGTGTGCGTATAAATATACTTAATATCAGCAAAGAATTGCCTAAAATCTTCAGGGGATGGATGCAGGATGTGACAGACTTTAAGGATAAATCCCAGTGGCACTGCTCAGTTTTGTTCTGGTGCCTTAGCTGGCATGCCACCCCCTATCTCCTCTTCTGGGTCTGATAGTTATATTTTGTTTCTGTTCAAATTAGATGATGTTAGACTTTTACCAACTGTAAAGGGAAACATCCAACCTTAACAAATAGAAGTCCCTGTTGTAGGTCTAGTGCATGCTGTGGAAAGTGAAGAAGAGACGGTGTAGCCACTTCCTGGAGCCTTGGTGATCAGTGTCAAAGGTGGGAGGAAGACTGGATAGCAGGTTTATTTTTCTGTAAAGGGAGATCACACTCACTAATATAGAAAAAGAATTTTATACTGTGCCCCACCTTCTGGTGCTTTTGAATGCCAGAGGAGACTCTTAAGAGTCCCTTGGGCAACAAGGAGATCAAACCAGTCAGTCCTAAAGGAAATATTCACTGGAAAGACTGATGCTGAAGCTGAAGCTCCAGTACTTTGGCCACCTTATATGAAGAGCTGACTCATTGGAAAAGTCCCTGATTCTGGGAAAGATTGAGGGCAAGAGGAGAAGAGGGCAGCAGAGGATGAGATGGTTGTGTGGCATCACTGATTCAATGGACATGAGTTTGAGCAACCTAAGGGAGATAGTGAGGACAGGGAAACCTGACACACTGCAGTTCATGGGTCAAAAAGAGTTGGACAAGACTTAGCAACTGAACAACCTCCTGGTGACTTGATGGCCTTGAGAAAGGTCAAAGCATTTGATTTTATAACAGATACTTCCTTTAAAGAGTTAGTCTTTGGTACCATCAAGAGGAGTAGGAGCAAAAGTGGTTTGTTTTTTCTTTAATTCTCATTAAAACTGCACCTTATTCTCATATATACATAAACTTGGTATCAACAAAGAGTTATATAACATCCACAGCATGGAGGCTGTGATAGACTTTAATTAATTCCTAGGTAAAATTAGTATGCATTACAGTTTAGAGAAACAAAACACAGAAAGTGGCTAATCAAAACGTTCAGCTAACAGAGCAGGGGCTTTTTTCATTAGTTGCATTGTCTTGAATTTCATCACTGTACCAGCTGGCTTCTTGTCAATTTATAGTTTGGACCTTTACATCAAACAGCAAAAAATTAATTACAGGAAAAGAAATCCCAATAGGAACTTTGTGCTTAGAGGTTTTTCACAATTAACCAGACATGAATGGTGCTGTTTACAGAGGAAATGGAAAGGGAGAGAAAGAACTTAGTAGAATTTTCTAGAATCATTAATTAACTGTAGCAGTGTTAGTCACTGGCTTCCCCATGTTTGTTTTAAAGTGTTTAGCCAACGCTTTCAGCCTTCTCATTTCTGAAAACACCCACTTCAGTTACTATATTGAATGCAATGAATCATGGCCTGCAATGTAACTTTTCTTACAAAATGTCTCAAGTGACAGCTCAAAAAATTACCATCCTCCGTGCACTTTGAAACAAGTGCCATCCGATGTATTACATTAGTGATCATAATCATAATTTAATGAGCAGAAAGAGCATGCTTTGATGGTTAGTGCCTGGTTACTTGTAATGCACATTTTTAGACTTGGAAGTTTTGTTCTCTGAAGTCACACTCATTGCCTCTCTGAACTAGAGTTCATTTCAATGTGACTTTTCTAAGCCTCTTATCTGTTCAATAAACCAGCCAAAGATTTTTAAAATGCCTTCCTCAATTTAGGTTTCTACCCTTTTTTTTTTTTTTTTCTTTTTTATGTAGCTTAGAAATCCTTCCACCAGGGCTTCCCTGGTGGCTCAGACAGTAAAGAGTCTGCTTGCAGTGCAGGAGACCCAGGTTTGAACCCTGGGTCGGGAAGATCCTCTGAAGAAGGAAATGGCAACCCACTCCAGTATTCTTGCCTGGAAAATCTCATGGACTGAGGAGCCTGGTAGGCTACAGTCCATGGGGTGACAAAGAGTTGGACACGACTGAGAGACTTCACTTTCTTTTCTTAGAAATCCTTACTTATGTTCCATTATTCTAGTTCCTAACATTCTAATACAGTGAATAGTTCTTACTCTTTTTAAGACTCAGATGCCTGGAGGAGATGAGGAAAACCTTCTCTCCTCAGAAAAATGCACAGATGAACATATATCATTTTGCATAAAATATCAGGAATCAGTAGGGAAGCATGAATCCCAGGTTATAAATGCCTGTTGCTTTTCATTGAAAAATCTATCTATAATATATGCATGTAAACATAACATATTTATATATAATTTAAGAATATATATACACACATATTTTTTAATTTGATTAAATTAAAATTCTGATTCTGATCCTGTGTTCCTTATTCCATCAAGTTATCTGTACTAAAACAAATCAATTACCTTCTTTGCCATTACCTGAATAAATTTAGATTTCCCATCCATCTTTATATACAGCAGAGCTTACTTATAAGCTTATTTGGCTGGCCATATTTCACTGTACTCTCAAGTGCTGCTACATTTCCTAAGTAATTTGTAGACCATAGCTGAGAAGAACATTCTTAACTTGTTTTAATGATGGTATTTTTCTTCGTTAGGTTTGTGAGCTGTGAGCTAGTATAAGATACTAACAGGCATTTTCCACTTTTCTCGTTCAGTCTGAGAATGGTTCACTGTTATTCCAAGGTCACTTTGAAAGTCTTTCTGTGATTTGCTTCCATTTATTTTATGCTCATGTTTACAGTTTTGAACCAAATATGAAATTTAATGTTGCGTTTGTCTACATTAAACTTAATTTGCCCCTTGTCAGGTCATTTACAACAGAGACAACATTCAAAAGCCACTCTAAAATGTTTTGTCTGCAATCACTAATATAATTTTTCTATTTCTTTGTTATATGCAACTTATCATTTAGTTTAAAAAGAAGCCTCTCCAGGAGATTTTTCAGAGAATCTAAATTAGTCTCTAATAAAGGTTAATAAATTATTCTCTAATAGAATAGGGTCTTCTTCATGTCATATTTTTTAACAGTTCTTTTTTCTAATTCAGAAGTTTAATTTCATATTCCATATTAAGTAAGCTTATTGGAATATGCTTTAAAGTAGTGACATACAAAATCCTAAATTGGATTATGATACCAAACATTGTTACCACTTTCATCTCTTTCTAATATTTTTCCAAGTACTTAATTTGCCCTCATGTAATGAATGTTCTTCTTAATAGTTAATAACTTTAGATGTTATTGAAAAGATAAGTGAATGCTTAAGAACCGTCTGGGAAGCCCATGTATATTAGTATAGGTATGATACAGATATAGATACAGATATATAGCTCTTGGGGGTTTCCCAGGTGGCACTGGTGGTAAAGAACTTGCCTGCCAATGCAGGAGACATGAGATGTGGGTTCGATACCTGGGTTGGGAAGATCCCCTGGATAAGAGGGCATGGCAACGCACTGCAGTATTCTTGCCTGGAGAATTCCATGGAAAGAGGAGCCTAGCGGGCTACAGTCCATAGGGTCACAAAGAGTCGGACACAACTGAAGCGACTTAGCATGCATGCATGTAGCTATAGCTATAGATATAAATGAAAATAAATACAACATTTACCAAGAGGGAAATAGTGGTATTATTTTGCTTGGGCTGCTATAATAAATTGCCAAAGACCAGGTAGTTTATAAACAATAAACATTTATTTCTCACAGTTTCTGGAGGCTGGGGATGTACAATGAGAGTTACAGCATGGTTGAGGGAGCTTTAATAGGCCATATCCTTTTGTGGTGGAAGGAGAAAGCTCAGTGCAGCCTCTATTATTAAGAGCACTGTTCCCATCTATAAGGGCTTTATCCTCATGACCGAAATACCTTCCAAATGTCCCATGACCATCATGTTGAGGATTAATTTCTAGCATATAAATTTGGCTGGGGGGAACACTAACACTCAGACCATAGCAAGTAGTTATGTGGTAAGATTTTAGGTGTTTTGTATGTGTTTCTAATTGTGAATTTTAAAAATAACTTAGTACATTACTTATATAATAAAAATAATAAAAGAAAATATAGCAGTATAAATGTAGCTAAGATTTATTGAGTCACATATTGTGTCTTGTACCCTTTTAAATAATTTGCATCTATTACTTCAGTTTTAATCATACTACTCTTCAATCCTTATTTATATTATACATTATAAGGCTGTGAATTTTCCTCCTGGAATATTCAAATAAATTATAATACTGTAGTTTCACATTGCATCAGTTTTTTAACGGAGTCCATTAACCCTTGAGGCTTCATGGGTATGTATGTGTGTATGTGTGTCTGTTTTAGGGGAGCAGGTACTTAACTTTCAATCAGATTATGACATGGTTTCATACTGTTTCCACTCATTTTGGTGCAAAATATTTTGGGCTCCAAAATCACTGCAGATGGTGACTTGTAGCCATGAAATTAAAAGACACTTGTTCCTTGGAAGAATATGACTAACCTTGACAGCATATTATAAAGCAGAGACATTACTTTGCCAAGAAAGGTCCATTCAGTCAAAGATACATTTTTTCCAGTAGTCATATATGGATGTGAGAGGTGAACTATAAAGAAA
This sequence comes from Moschus berezovskii, assembly GCF_049115385.1. Classification (NCBI taxonomy): domain Eukaryota; kingdom Metazoa; phylum Chordata; class Mammalia; order Artiodactyla; family Moschidae; genus Moschus; species Moschus berezovskii. The sequence goes on along the minus strand of NC_142460.1, from coordinate 48,525,716 downwards.
GTTGAGCACCGAAAATTGATGCTTTTGAATTGTGGTGTTGGAGAAGACTCCTGAGAGTCCCTTGGACTGCAAGGAGATCCAACCAGTCCATCCTAAAGGAGACCAGTCCTGAATATTCATTGGAAGGACTGATGTTGAAGCTGAAACTTCAATACTTTGGCCACCTGATGCAAAGTGCTGACTCATTGGGAAAGACCCTGAAGCTGGGAAAGATTGAGGGCAGGAGGAGAAGGGGATGACAGAGGATGAGATGGTTGGATGGCATCACCGACTCAATGGAGATGAGTTGGTGATGGACAGGGAGGCCTGGCGTGCTGCAGTCCATGGGATCGCAGTGAATCAGAGTCAGACACGACTGAACTGAACTAACTGATATTGAATTGTGAATGTATGCTCAGTCACTCAGTAGTGTCCAACTCTTTGTGACCCCATGGACTGTTGCCAACCATGCTCGTCTGTCCATGGGATTTTCCAGGCAAGAATACTGATACAGATTACCATTTCCTACTCCAGGGAATCTTCCCCATCCAGGGATGGAACCCATGTCTCTTGCAGTTGTCTGAGCATTCTTTGGCATTGCCTTTCTTTGGGATTGAAATGAAAACTGACCTTTTCCAGTCCTGTGGCCACTGCTGAGTTTTCCAAATTTGCTTACATATTGAGTGCAGCACTTTCACAGCATCATCTTTTAGGATTTGAAATAGCTCAACTGTAATTCCATCATATACTATAAAATAAATGTTATATAGCATAATATATACATAGTGTATTGCATATATGTGTGTATAGTATATAGCTTGTGTGTGTCTTTATAACTGTAAATAACACCTGAGAGCTTGTTCAGCAGTTTCAGGATGAAAATATAGTAGGAATAATGAAGGAAGAGAGCAGAGAGGAGATTCGTGACTGATCAACTAGATTTGCCCCATCAATCTGAGTGTCTTGTAGCAAAATCACTTTCACCTTGAGTTCTGCTTTTTAAGATCTGCAATAGAAGATAATTGAAAGAATGTTGATACTTGACTTAGGGAAATGTGTTTATTACATGCATGAATAAATGCATCAACATTGAATTTCCACACTTTAGAGGAAAGGATAATATTGTACCATGAAACTTTGTGAAGAATAGCCAAGTAGCTGCTTTGAATTCCTCCTGGTTACTTGTATGTCTGCTGAAGAGTTGGGCTGGTCAGTTCCCTCCTCAGAAGGAGGGGAACCAGAAACTTTAGGTTTATAGTAGCTCTCACTTATTGCTCTTTATGTCATTCTTTCCTGAGCAGCATTGGTAATGGGTGTGTAACATAAAAACTGTCAAACTTTGAAAGCTTCAGCTGCCAGACCTTGTGTCAACTGCCTTACTTACCTCATTTGAATTTTACAAAAGCTTATATGAAACATTATTCTATTTTACAGATGAGGAAACAGAGTACTGAAGAGATTCAACTGCTTAAATTCATATTTCTCATAAATATTCTTATTGATATTAAAACCCATGCAATAGAGTCTCATAAAATCCTATTTTTTTCCACCTGAGACATGCCATTCATTTCTCCATTCCCAGTGTATCTGGTCATCTCTTATTCTTTGAACTCCATGTTAGCTTTCCTACCATTCAACTATTTCCAATATCCATTGTCTTTTCCACATGGTACCAGAGATATTTTAATAAAAGACCACATCTGAGCTTTGCATCCCCTTATTCAAAAGCAGCTTAAGTTCCGGAGATTATGAGACTTCTCCTAATCTGAACTTCATCCCTCCTGTCTCAACTCTTCTCCTCACTACAAGTCCTATTTTATGGCCAAACCAAAGTCCTCTCTACATCTCACCTTCTCACTTCAACTCTTTGCACATCATTCCATTTTCTCGGAATCTCTGTCCATATATGAGAGTTTGGTCAATTTTTGCATTGTTTTCCCATGGTATCTGCTTCTGAACAATATGGTAGAGTGGTAATCAAGAGTCAGTGTGCTAAAATCAGACTTTCTGAACTCATGGGCCCTGCTACTTAATAGCTCTCTGTTCCTCAGTTCAATTCAGTCGCTCAGTCGTGTCCGACTCTTCGCGACCCCATGAATCACAGCACGCCAGGCCTCCCTGTCCATCACCAACTCCCGGAGTTCACTCAAACTCATGTCCATCTAGTTGGTGATGCCATCCATCCATCTCATGCTCTGTCGTCCCCGTCTCCTCCCGCCCCCAATCCCTCCCAGCATCAGAGTCTTTTCCAGTGAGTCAACTCATCGCATGAGGTGGCCAAATTATTGGAGTTTCAGCTTTAGCATCAGTCCTTCCAATGAACACCCAGGATTGATCTCCTTTAGAATCGACTGGTTGGATCTTCTTGCAGTCCAAGGGACTCTTTAAGAGCCTTCTCCAGCACCACAGTTCAAAAGCATCAGTTCTTCAGCGATCAACTCTCTTCACAGTCCAACTCTCACATCCATACGTGACCACGGGAAAAACCATAGCCTTGACTAGACGGACCTTGGTTGACAAAGTCATGTGTCTGCTTTTTAATATGCTATCTAGGTTGGTCATAACTTTCCTTTCAAGGAGTAAGCATCTTTTAATTTCATGGCTGCCATCAGCATCCGCAGTGATTTTGGAGCCCAAATAATAAAGTCTGACACTGTTTGCACTGTTTCCCCATCTATTTCCCATGAAGTGATGGGACCAGATGCCATGATCTTTGTTTTCTGAATGTTGAGCTTCAAGCCAACCTTTTCACTCTCCTCTTTCACTTTCATCAAGAGGCTTTTGAGTTCCTCTTCACTTTCTGCCATAAGGGTGGTGTCATCTGCATATCTGAGGTTATTGATATTTCTCCCAGCAATCTTGATTTCAGCTTGTGCTTCTTTCAGCCCAGGGTTCCTCATGATGTACTCTGCATATAAGTTAAATAAACAGGGTGACAATATACAATCTTGACACACTCCTTTTCCTATTTGGAACCAGTCTGTTGTTCCATGACCAATTCTAACTGTAGCTTCCTGACCTGCATACAGGTTTCTCAAGAGGCAGGTCAGGTGGTCTGGGATTCCCATCTCTTTCAGAATGTTCCACAGTTTATTGTGATCCACACAGTCAAAAGCTTTGGCATAGTCAATGAAACAGAAATAGATGTTTTTCTGGAACTCTCTTGCTTTCTCCATGATCCAGCGGATGTTGGCAATTTGATCTCTGGTGCCTCTACCTTTTCTAAAACCTGCTTGAACATCTGGGAGTTCATGGTTCACACATTGCTGAAGCCTGGCTTGGAGAATTTTGAGCATGACTTTACTAGCGTGTGAGATGAGTGCAATTGTGTGGTAGTTTGAGCATTCTTTGGCATTGCCTTTCTTTGGGATTGGAATGAAGACTGACCTTTTCCAGTCCTGTGGCCACTGCTCAGTTTTCCAAATTTGCTAGCATATTGAGTGCAGCTTTCACAACATCATCTTTCAGGATTTGAAATAGCACAATTGGAATTCCATCACCTCCACTAGCTTTGTTCGTAATGATGCTCTCTAAGGCCCACTTGACTTCACATTCCAAGATGTCTGGCTCTAGGTCAGTGATCACGTTATCGTGACTATCTTGGTCGTGAAGATCTTTTTTGTACAGTTCTTCTGTGTATTCTTGCCACCTATTCTTAATATCTTCTGCTTCTTTTAAGTTCATACCATTTCTGTCCTTTATTGAGCCTATCTTTGCATGAAATATTCCCTTGATATCTCTAATTTTCCTGAAGAGATCTCTTGTTTTTCCTATTCTGTTGTTTTCCTCTATTTCTTTATATTGATCGCTGAGGAAGGCTTTCTTATCTCTCCTTGCTATTCTTTGGAACTCTGCATTCAGATGCTTATATCTTTCTTTTTGTCCTTTGTTTCACTTCTCTTCTTTTCACAGCTATTTGTAAGGCCTCCTCAGACAGCCATTTTGCTTTTTTGCATTTCTTTTCCATGGGGATGGTCTTGGTCCCTGTCTCCTGTACAATGTCACGAACCTCCATCCATAGTTCTTCAGGCACTCTATCTATCAGATCTAGTCCCTTAAATCTATTTCTTACTTCCACTGTAGAATCATAAGGGATTTCATTTAGGTCTATCTGAATGGTCTAGTGGTTTTCCCTACTTTCTTCATTTTCAGTCTGAATTTGGCAATAAGGAGTTCATGATCTGAGCCACAGTAGGCTCCTGGTCTTGTTTTTGCTATCTCTATAAAGCTTCTCCATCTTTGGCTGCAAAGAATATAATCATTCTGATTTCGGTGTTGACCATCTGGTGATGTCCATGTGTAGAGTCTTCTCTTGTGTTGTTGGAAGAGGGTGTTTGCTATGACCAGTGCATTCTCTTGGCAAAACTCTATTAGCCTTTACCCTGCTTCATTCCGTGCTCCAAGGCCAAATTTGCCTGTTACTCCAGGTGTTTCTTGACTTCCTACTTTTGCATTCCAGTCCCCTATGATGAAAAGGACATCTTTTTGGGGTGTTAGTTCTTAAAGGTCTTGTAGGTCTTGATAGAACCATTCAACTTCGGCTTCTTCAGCATTACTGGTTGGGGCATAGACTTGGATTACTGTAATATTGAATGGTTTGCCTTGGAATGAACAGAGATCATTCTGTCATTTTTAAGATTGCATCCAAGCACTGCATTTCGGACTCTTTTGTTGACCATGATGGCTACTCCATTTCTTCTAAGGGATTCCTGCCCACAGTAGTAGATATAATGGTCATCTGAGTTAAATTCACCCATTCCAGTCCATTTTAGTTCGCTGATTCCCAGAATGTCTACGTTCACTCTTGTCATCTCCTGTCAGTTACCTATAAAATTGAAACCGTAATAGTACCTACTTCAGGGTAGTTGAAAATAGAATTAATTCATGTGCAATGCTTAGAATAGTGCCTGATTCCTAATAAGCCAATATTAAGCATTTGTTGTTGCTTCTTGGTAGCACTGATATAACTTCCCCCCCTCAAAAAAGCTAAAGGAATTGTTTATTAATATTGGCATCAACTTAAAGATTCTTGGTCATAGCAAAGTAAAAGTATTATGCCTACAGCGAGCCTCCATACAGTTTGTAGGCTATTATATCTAAGCTATCCTATGGCATTTCTAGTCTCTCCCAAATTCCTCACTAGTTGAAATCCCACTAGTACTTGGGATATATAATTTTCCCTAGACTGGTGGTACCTTCATTATCAGAAATGAATGTACCTAACCAGGTTACTTCCCTGGTGGCTCAAATGGTAAAATGTCTGCCTACAATGCGGGAGACCCGGATTCAATCCCTGGGTTGGGAAGATCCTCTGGAGAAGGAAATGGCCACCCACTCCAGTACTCTTGCCTGGAAAATCCAATGGATGGAGGAGTGTGGTAGGCTACAGTCCATGGGGTTGCAAAGAGTCAGACAAGACTGAGCAACTTCACTTTCTTTCCCTTTCAACCACAATTCTGAAGGTGCCTCATTTTGCTGATTGAATGGATGACAGAACCAGCTATGCCATGAGTACAGCATGGGCTGATGTGAATCAGGCTCCAAATCCAGGCAGAACTCCTAAGTACAGCAGAGGGAAGTTCCTTTACCATTTTAAGACACCATAAAGTAAATAATAGGGCTTCCCTGGTAGCTCAGTTGGTAAAGAATCTGCCTGCATTGCAAGAGACTAGGGTTCGATCCCTAGGTTGGGAAGATCCCCTGGAGAAGGAAATGTCAACCCACTCCAGTATTCTTGCCTGGAGGATCCCATGGAGAGAGGGGCCTGGCAGTCTACAGTCCACGGGGGTCACAAAAATCGGACACAATTTAGCAACTAAACCAAAGTAAATAAAGGCCTGCAGATTTAGAAATATGATTCCTTCTCTGTCACACAGGCAGCATCATAAAACATATTTTTAGGCTGAATTATTAGAATTAATTAGTTTACTAATTAATTAGTTTACAAATTAGAATTAGTAAACTCTGGGAGTTGGTGATGAACAGGGAAGCCTGGTGTGCTGCAGTCCATGGGTTGCAAAGAGTTGGACAAGACTGAGCAACTGAACTGAACTGAACTAATTCAGAATTAAGGAAAATTTTTGAAGACAGTTTAATTTTTATGAAGCTGCTACAAGCATATTTGTTTGTATATTATTTTTATTTTGATGACTATGGTTCTGAACAGTTAAATGTAAACTGCAGTGTTTCTTAGTAGAGCTCACCATTTAAAACAGCTCTACAGTAAGTCGTAGTGAATTACTTTGTAACTTTTTAGTTTTTATTTATTAGAATATTAATGTACTAGCTTATTTTTGCTTTTATTTTTATTGAAGTATAACTGACATAACATTATGTTAGTTTCAGATATACAACACAACTCAGTATTTGTATATATTGTAAAATGATCATCACAGTAAGTTCAGTTAATGTTCATCACTGTAGCTTCCCTGGTGGCTCAGCTGGTAAATAATCCTCATGCAATGCAGGAGACCCCAGTTTGATTCCTGTGTCAGGAAGATCCCCTGGAGAAGGGAATGGCTACCTACTCTAATATTCTGGCCTGGAGAATTCCATGAACTGTATAGTCGATAGGGTCACAAAGAGTCAGACACAACTGAGTGACTTTCACTTTCACCATACATAGTTACAAAAACTTTTTTTCTCAAGAAAAGTTTTCTTGAGACAGAACTCTCAGGATTCTGTCTCCTCGCTTTCAAATATGCAATGCAGTATTATTAACTATAGTCACTGTTCTATACATTACATCTCTCTTTTTTTATTTTATAACTGGAAATTTGTATCTTTTAACACTCCAGCCATTTTGCCCACCTCTTACCTCTGTCTCAGGCAACTACAGGTTTGTTCTCCGTATCCATGAGCTTGTTTTCCCCAGTTGATTGTTCATTGTTGTTACTTTTTTTAGACTCCACAATTCAGTTAGATCATACGATATTTGTCTTTATTCTGTCAGACTTATTTCAGTTAGCAGCTATTTAGACTACAGTAGGACACACTTGGGTCAGCTATGGTGCTTTCTAATTCAAAGGAGAAATTTGTGATTTAGAAAATTGCAGCATTAAAGTAACTAATATCAGCAACTTTTGGAAAGTAGTGTTTAATATTTAGGGGGGAGAAAGAAGCCGTAAAATAAAACTCTAATTTGAGGAAAACAGCAAGAGCCAATCTCTTAGGCTACTAATATCTGTTTGATTTTCAGAATGAAGAATGTGTAATATGTATGTGTTGTTGTTTATTTCACTTTTAGAGCCTTTAAGATTTCTGGTTCTCATCACTACAATGAGAAATAATATTAAATGAGTTCCCAACATAGTGTCCCAGGTATATACATGTGCGCACATGCGCCCGCACACACACACACACACACACACACACACACACCCCACATTTAAATTAAAGATATAAGTCTAATGGTGGCACATAGATCTGAGAAATAAATGGGGAATATGAATAGTAAAATTGCTGATCTGGGCTTCTGTAGCCCAGGTATAAAACCTGAAGTATAAAAGTTACTTGCCTAATGGGATGAGGTAGAAAGAACTTTGGATTTTAATGAGAAGAACTAGATTTTAATGCTTGCTTTTCTAGTTACCATCTGTGTGAGGTTGGGCAAATCCCTTAACTGTCAAGAGTTTTGTATTTCTCATCTGTGAAATGGATATAATAGGGAGTCCTTGGAGGATCAAAAAATAATGTACATACAACTTTTGGAAATTGCAAAGCATGGTACAGATTTCAGAGATTATAGAAGAGATTTTGAAAATGATTCAGTGATTTCAGAGATTATTTCAGAGGTAAAATAAGTATGACAGAGATACTGTTTTCAGTTTGTACATGAAAAAAAAAATGAGATGTGGAAAAAGGAATGTGTGGCCAGGCTAAAACTGGACCTGGGCTCTTGAGTCCAAATGCTGGCAGTATTGTGTGCTTGACTATGCTGTTTCTAAACTAGGGTTGTGCATATTTCACAGGGCATAGCTGTAGTAAATTAACCTAAACTGATTTCAAGGACTTTTAAACATATAATTATTGAGATATCTTAATAAGAAGTGCTAATATTAACCAGATGATGTTGATGTTTGTTTTCAAATACAGGTAATGAATTTGGGCATCCTGAATGGTTAGACTTCCCAAGAAAAGGAAATAATGAGAGCTACCATTATGCACGAAGGCAGTTTCATTTAACTGATGATGACCTTCTTCGCTATAAGTTCCTAAATAACTTTGACAGGGATATGAATAAATTGGAAGAAAGATGTGGTTGGCTTTCAGCTCCACAGGTAAGCTCTTTACTCTCAATGTTATGTTTTAGTCACCAGTGTTGTACATGCTTAGAATGGCAATTGACTTAAATCTATATGCAGATCTCTTAAACAGCACGTTATTATTCCACGCACAGTGCCCTGTGACATACTTCAAGTTGTCAAAACATGTCACCAAAATCTCCCCAATAGATAACGAAAATCTTCAGCATAATTCCCTGCTTACTTTCCTGGTTAGCTTGTCGATGTTGTTTAAATTTGGTAATTTTTATTTCAGTCGGTTAAAACTAATGACAAAGGCTCCACATGGAATCCATTTTGGAAATTGCTGTGGAAACATCTTAATTGTTTTGACTGTTTTTTCTTTATATAAATAATTATGCTATCATATGAAACTACTTTGACAACATGGAGATTTCTTTATTCTTATTTTTCCTTCCTTTACTGGTCTCTAACTTGTCATTTCAATAGATGCCATTATACCCGCATGCTGTTTTGTATTTTTCACGAGCCTGACTCTCCTCTGGAATTAAAGTCTCCATTTTTCAATAAGTTTTAGAAAATGTAATTAACAGGTGAAAATTTTATACAGGCTTTTTTTTTATCCCCCTTTGCAAAAATTAGCATATAGTATGTGTTACTTATAATCCATTTACTTTTTACTGGTGCCATTTGAAATTACTGTTGATGTGTTTTTACTTTGGTGTCTCTGATTTTTTTTTAATGGTTGAACAAAGGTACTTATACATTCAGGAAGATTGGCTACATGACACAAATGCCCTAATCGCATTTATTAGTAGTGCTGTTTCCAGAAGAGAGAGCAAAATGATGCTCCTTTTCAATAGGAACAATGTTGAATACCAAAAGGCATGCTGTTTACTCTAGAGCCTTAGCTCACATTTCTAAATTACCAAGAGTAGTGCTGCTGACACGCATGGAAATAAGTCCTCTCAGAGCTGGGGCTGGAAGAGGGAAGGGTTGAAAAAGCAAAAGCTTCTCACTGCCTACCGTAAAATGTGATGTAGAAAATAAGAGAGATTGTAGATGTTGTAATTGCTTTTGAAAATCTCTTTCATTAGACCAAAAAAAAAAAAAAAATGTCTAGGCCTTTTGGTTGCTTTTGAATTTGACAAAGCCATGCAGTACTATAAAGTTTTTGAGAAAAATGCAGCTTCAGAAATCGGGATATAATAACAGTGTTACAGTATATTTTGAAAAATAATTTTATGTGCCTTCACTTATCAGTCTAGAGACTAAAAGAAAAGTCTTAAAGAAAATTCACTTATAAGTAGATCTAATATACTTATACACGCACACATGCACACGCACGCACACACACAGGTGCTTTCTGTATAGCACAGGTACTGTGTTTTTACTTAAAGCCTAATCCTCTGTCTGTGCTTTGTTTGAGGTTGGCAAATGGTTGGTGAGATTTGTGTACTCTTTAAGCAACTTTTGAAACTGCTGTTGGCCTTGATATGGCAAAATTTTGATATGGCAAAATTTCAACAGGTTCAAAAAATATAACATGCTGACACTTTCATTTTTGGCTTAATAACAGGGCTGTTAATAAAGACAAAAAGCAACTTTTTGTAAAGAATTTACTTCTAGCAGCATTTGGCTATTATTTGTATATATTCTGTGTGTTAATTCTTGCAGGCCTATGTGAGTGAAAAGCATGAAGAAAATAAGATCATTGCTTTCGAGAGAGCTAGTCTTCTTTTCATCTTCAACTTTCATCCAAGCAAGAGCTATACTGATTACCGAGTTGGAACAACATTGCCAGGAAAATATCCTTTTTGTTGCCAGTTAACATGACTGTCATTCGATTTTTATTACATCATAGAGTGTAAGAAAGACTAATGCTGATCTTGGTGACAGTAGCTCTCGGTTTCTTCATCTGAAAACTGAGGGACTTGAAATAGTTAATGTATCTTTGCTCAGTTCAGTTACACTAAAGTAATCCTGAACTCCATTCTGGCTCTAAAAAGTATGATTATGAACATTCTCTTAAGTAATATTTTAATCCAGTGTGTAGTATAGGAGGTGATTGTTGTTTCTTTTTATGAAAATATTTTACAAGTTGCCTCTGAGAGTCATCTCCTTTCCCCTCTCCATGGAATGCGTGAATAGGTGGTAGTTGTAAAGACGGCCTCCTTCTTTCTTTTTCCTGTCTTCTAAAATACAAGACATAGCTCACTTTTTTGGGGGGTCTGAACTGATAAGGAATCAGGGCATGAGAGGTGTAAGCAAAGGAAATATCAGGGAGAATGTTTAGATACTGTTTGCATTCATTTACTTGTCTATTCATTCATTTCACAGATGTTTTATGAGCACCTATTTATTGAACACCTGCAGGTCAGCCCTGTGTGAGGTGCTAGAAACACAGGAATTTTCCTGGCAGATATAGTCACAACCTTCATCAAGCTTTTAAACTAGTGAAGAAGACAAATATTAATCATTTGAAGTGTGATCCTTGTTACGAAATGAAACATGCATGTGTTTGAAAGAGTTTAGGACTTACCCAATCCATGGAAAAACAACAACAGATTCAGGATGTAGTAATAACAACACAGCGCAGATTTTTAAACCAGCAGTAGAAAGAATGTGTTCTTCCCCTGAAGCCCTGATAGTGATTAATGTCTGCCACCTGAGGAGGATGCCTGACGCCAGCATGATCTCTTGCGAGCCAGGGTATCTCTAGCTACAGTAAGAGAAACCCCCCTCTTCAGCTGGCTCAGGCAATAAGGAAAAGTGCATTTTGCCGAACAATGGAAGCCCTGAGGTCAGGTGACCCCAGCACTGTGACAGTATCATCAGGTTCCCTAGTCCACTGGCCTTCCCACTTCCAACTCTCAGGGTGCCAGCAGCGTCCAAAGGGTGTCACCTGATAGAGTTGCAAGACAACAGTCTTGGTTCCAAATGTCACCTTCAGACACAACAAAAGGCAAATAGATTTGTGTAGTTTTCAGGAACTAAGTCACTTTAGCAAATTTCCTTTGTATTCCATTGACCAGAATTCAGTCACTTATCCCCAGAGAAGTGTCTAGGGAGGAGAATGCTTTCCTCAGCATTAATAGCTTAATCAGGAATTACCCCCTGAGTCTCCAGGAAGTGACCCCCTTGGGGAAGTGGTTGTCCAGAAAGTTTCTCTGGCCGTAAGGAGGAAAAGGCCACGATGTCCAGTGAGTAGCCTGTGGCATCTGCCACCAGCTGGTGCTGCTCAGGGATGCTGCAGGTGGTGAAAGATGTTCCCTGTCTTCTCTCTGCTCCTCCCTGATCACCCCATCCCCTAGGACATCAGAGCATGTAGGAGGGAAAGCTATTGCTGTGGCTAAATATGCCCCAGTTAACACAGAGACTGCTCAGATCATGGAAATCAGTGTCACGGGGTTGTCTGCCCTGTAGAAGAGCTGTACTGTTCAGGAGGCAACTGTTCTCACTATCTCTTTGAAGAAATACAAACAGCTGCTAGACATGTAGCAACTCACACATAAGCCTTCTCAGCGACAAACTGCTCAAGTATTAACCCCTAGACTAGATTCTGCTGTATCTAATGATGGCATATAATCAAACTGTAATTTTGATTATTATTAAACCAAAATGCATTTACAGAACACTTGGGATCTACTGCAGTGTTTGGTAGTTAAGCACTGCCCTTGACCCTAAGTGGGAGAGAAGAGACTTGTAAACCCAAGCTAAGATATAAGGCACGATGCCATACAGGGGATGGGGCAGGAGTGTTCCATGAGACAACAGAGGGGAAGTAAAAGGAAAAGAAATAAATGTGATGGTGGGAGTAAAAACAGAAACAGAGATTGAGTAATTGATTGACTAATGAGATTTTTAAGCCTATATCACGCAGAGAGAGAGACAGAGATGATTTGTAGACCAATTGACTAAGAAAAGACCTTAAAGCCTGGACCTTGAGAAATGGATAAAAGTATGGTAGAAAAAATTGAGAAAGGCCATTCCTGCATTTGGAAATCATAGACTATTCTTAGATAATGGACAGTACGATAGATTAATTGGGAGAATGATGACCCAAAAATTAAACTGAAAAGATAGATTGTGATCACATAATAGAAGATTTTAATTTTAACTAGTTTAGGGTTGTTTTTTTTTTTTCTTTTTGGAGTTTCATTAGGATCACTAACAAATGGAAATAATGGAATTTCAGTGATGTTGCTTAGGAGAAAAACTTGGCTTAAGCTACACTGAACTCCTATCTGAAGTTTGTGTGATTTAACAAATATTATTAAATGAAATATATATAATAATATAGTATATTTTATTAAACAAAACCCACCCAAAAGTTAATTTCATTCTGTGATACAAAGTTACACTGTATGTGAAAGTCTAGTTTGGCTTTGGTACACCTTGCCACAAATAGAATCTTTCAAAACTTAGCAATTTGTTTAAATGTCTAAAAGCACATTTTATAGAGAAATTTTCCATTTTAATAAACACTGAATACTTCATATTAGTAACCAGAGAAAATGCACACATCATGTGTTGCAGTGATACACACTTCTTGGAAGATTGGGCCATATCTTCATAGAAGTCATAGTTGCAGCCTTAGTCATCTGTTGCACCTCTAAGAGAACCTTGAAAATATTGTTGCTTCTTTTATTACAAGGATTTTGTCTCCTACAGATCTGTGTCCACTTGGGCCTTATTTACTCTTGCTGCCTTTCTCATTCCTCCCTTTCTGTCAGCAAGCTATAACTAATTCCCATATGTTATTGCCTCCTCTGAGGACATTTGCATTTTAATAACCAGTCTCCTTGAATACTCAAAAGTATGCTGGACCTAATGAACTAGATATCTAATAGAATATTTTTTTAATAATGAGTATTTTTTTTGGAGGGAAAGAGATCAGGAGAGAATTTCCAACATACCTGAAACCATACTTTCTAATGAGCTACATATTAATACTGTCAGCCTTAAATCTTAGCTTGAAATTAGAAAATCTTCTGGAGTTTGTGATGGTTTGTACTCTGATGACCCAGTTCAGTGAAGAAATCCCATCTATATATTCCTCTGCAAATCATAGCTGTCATTAGGGCACTTTCCACTCCTATGACTCACTGTTTCACAAGGTAAACAATTCAAAGTTTGTTTTTTCGGTTGTTGTTTTTTTAATGTAGCCTTAAATGTCAATGTATTATATCTGTACTCTGGGGCCAGTGCCTGTTCTACATGACAGCTATTCAAATCAAAAAGGCATTTAAGTTGTTCCTCACAATACCACCTCTCCCTGGTCTTCCCTCTTCCAGACCAAAACTACCTCTGGTTTCTTTAATAGATTCTTGTGATGCTTTCCAGACCTGTTAGCATCATGTCTCTCTTATCAAAATGTACCCAATATTGTTCACTTTCCTCTTCATTGTGCTTCCAGGACTAACAGCAGAATATTCCAGATAACGGTCTGGCAAGTATGACATGGAGTGCCCCATTACCTCCTCTTGTCTTGAGACTGCTCTGTCTCATTAATGGAGTTAAAGTTACACCAGCTTTTCTGGCAACCATCACATTTTTCACTCTTATTCACATTCATATAAAAAGTTTTAGTTTTCTTTGTACTTGTATTATGACATATCTCCTTACTCTTTATTTATTCAGCTAATTTAATTAAATTCCCAAATTTAATATTGAGCATGATTTTTACCTCTCACTTGTTAATAGACGAGATAAAAGAGTACTAGAATATTCGTTATATGATTGTACCACCTTCCCTAAGCAGTAGGTAGATCTTCTTGTTGTAGATTTCAGCTTCTTGTTGTTCCTTGCTTAGCTTACACAGTCCTTTTTATTATCCTTAGCATTGTACAAGTCTCATTTCTTTTTGGTCTTTCATCTTTCTCACTTTATTCTTATACCTTTAAACAACATTGTAGTTCAGCATTATAGAATCATTTCTGGAATAGGAAGTACAAAAATATTGGTATTTCTATGCTGTAGTTTCTGACTTTACCAAAGTATTCTATGCCATTGGTATTTCCAGCTACCGAGCCAGTGAATTGAATACAGATTTCCTCTGTGAAGGATCCACAGAGGCAAGATTGTATGTGTTAATCAAGTCAAGAAATTCATCAAATTTTTAATTCCCAGGAAGGCAGGATTTGGTACCAGCACAAATTTAAAGTTTCTAAAGAAGTCATTTGAACTTCCTCTGTCACTATGAAATATAAACCTGCAGTAGGTAGCATGTCTGAATTCTTGAATAGTTCCATTTTTTGAACCTGTGTATCGTGTATATCAAATAGCAAGACATCAACTTTCACTCGTATCTGTGTAGAATATGAGCTGTCTTTCCAAGAAACTGTTGTAAGGGGAGCTATTTTGGGGGCAATGCCAGGCAGAATAGAAGCAACACTTTGAGTACTTTCAGCTGTCACTTGAAAATAAGATGATAAATTTGGGAGGTTGAAGGGGCGTCTGCTTTGTATTACTGAGGTTTTGAACCGAGTCTTCATGGTGACTGCTAAAAGACAGAGTGTCGTTTCTGCAAAAGGAATCTGCAGGATTGTTCTAGAAAACAAACAAACACACAAAAATAGCAACAGTAAAAACACTCTGCTGGTGCACTGTCTCCCATTTGTCTTTCTATCCACTAATCTTCAGTGTAATAATCACCAGTGTTCTTTCATACAGTGGGTAGTAACATGAGTAAAACAGAACTGAGACCCAACGTACTGGCTAAGGAGGTACGTTCAGAGTTACATGCTCAGGAAGACAAAATGCTGTATGATGTAGTATATTTGTTTATGATTTTATGTTGTTTAGCTGGGTAGAAAGAAACATAATTCCCTTTATAGTATGAGAATCAGTATTTAATTTCTATGGTCACATTTCTTCACTTAGAGCATTATCAAATCAGTGTTGAATCAAAAGGAAGACCGCTAAACCCCTAAGGACTGACTGCTCTCTCTAATCCATTTTGAGTAACACAAATGATGATGCCTCATTTTGAGGGATGTAGAGGGAAGTGTGGGTAGAGAGGATCTCTTTTGAGGTCCTTCTGTTTACTGGCCATTTAAAAAAAATCTAGTTTAATATTTCTAGGTGCCCTATAAGGTAGGTTGTATTAAATTCATGTGACTGATCAGGAAATGAGGGCTTTCTGTAACTATCTAACTTCCCTCAGCACATGGCTGGTGAAGGTCGAGCAGTTTGTTACAAAGCCCATATTCTTCCTCTTTCTGTCCATTCATGGGTGCATCCATGTGGTTGGTGGTGGCAGTAACAGTGACATCAGCAATGCTGATTTATTTCTGTAATGTGCAAAGTGATTTTGTTATAGTTCTGGGAGAATAGGCAGCATGAGAGAATCATACACAATTCCATGAGCTTTTCTCTCCTCAGGTTCTCTCAGTACCTCACCATCACCCTCTACAAATTTTTCCCAACAAATTCTTCCCCATGACCCCTGTCATCATCATCCAAAAGAAAAAAGAGTATTTTTAAAGAATAAAACATGAAATAATTGACTCAGGTCAATTACTGTGATTTCTCTTCATTCTGGAGGAGAATATAAATGTGCTGTAGTTCTTTGTTCAAAGTGAGACTCTTCTGGTGCATCACGTCAATTAAATTTACTGTGAAATATTCACCTAAGTGTTAAGCCCTCATAGATCATTTATAAAATATGTGTCTTGGTAGATACAGATTCTTATCACTCCAAGAGCATAAACAACACCAGTATCAAATGTTTTCAAATCTTTTGTCAGCATGCTGTTGAGGTGGGTGTGGGAATAATAGTGTAATAGCAGCCCCCTTTCCAAATGGCTTTTCAAACTGTTACAATACTGCAATGTTTAGAGGAGTAATCATCAAGTATGGCTTGTGAAGACTATGTGAATCCAGGCCAAAAATATTTAAAACTAAGGGAACGGATGAGTAAACAGTTGGATCTGACTCAAGATCTTTGCAATATTTTCGTTAAACTGCTGTAGGATGTACTTTTTAAAATGTAAATTCAGACACTGACATTTGCAACCTGTACACAGAGTTTCTTTTGAGCAAATAAGGTCACTTGGATGATTCACTGAAGTGTGATCACTGAAGGCAGAGATGTGGCTGTGAGTTGCTTAGTTTACAGGAGCCTTTGAAGCATGGTTATGTAACGTTCTGTGTTTATTAAAATCTGGGCTTTGTGCAGCAAATAAAAACAAAGGACTTAATTTAGGAGGATTAGCTAGATGGCCACATTCTATTCAGATTTGATATATAAAGGTTAATTTCTGGGCTAAAAATGTAGAGTTTAACATACTTTTCCACATTTACCAAGTTTTGATAAAAAAAAATTTAAACAAATATAAGTGTTTCTGATAAAAGATCTACATAGTGACTTTGAACGGACGCAAGTGTGTTCCTTTTCCTTGTGTGCGTATGTGAGGAGAGAGAGTGTGTGCTTTTACCCTGTGTGGCGATATAGTGATGAAGCTGTTTCTGTGAACAGGGACAGGTAATCCTACTAACAGTGCTATATTTAATTCCCTCTTTTTTTCAATAACTTCACTATGGATGTATACTCATGGCCTTGGTTCACCTTCTTTACTTTCAAGATGAAAGTGATACTTATAAACATTACCTAGAGGTACTTTCAGTAATTTTTCATTGTTAAACCCTGTCCAGAAATCCCTGAGATTTAATGATAATGACAAATGTGTACCTCCACCTCCACTGGCAATAAAGAGCCTATGATTTAGCTTCATTTCTCTACTCAGAAATTTGAGATGAATCACAAAGTAAGAAAAATATTTTGTAGCTGATGTAACACTTTGATTGGCTTAATATATATTCATAAGGCTATAGGCAGTCATGAATAATGAGTGAGCCCTTACTACACACATATGTTTTTAGATTTTTTTAGGAACTGAGTGCTATTCAGTGTCTCAGTGCTTCTGAGACATTCACATCATTTCTGGTTTTGGTTCATAGCTCAATTGCTCAGTGATGTTCTCCTCTGGTTCCAAAAATTCATCTAACAATAGCTCAGTCAAGATTTCTCTTCTCTGTTTCTTGTCCTTCTGGGGAATAAAGAAATCAGAAATACTATTGCATCCTATAATAATAATACATTCTTCCCTGCTAGTTGTATCACTAATGAGGGGGAAATATTTGTTCCTAGCATAAATTATTTTTACCAGTTTGTGAAAGGAGGTATTCAGTTCAGTTGCTCTGTCATGTCTGACTGTTTGTGATCCCATGGACTGCAGCACACCAGGCTTCCCTATCCATCACCAACTCCCAGAGCTTGCTCAAACTCATGTCCATTGAGTCAGTGATGCCATCCAACCATCTCATCCTCTTTTGTCCCCTTCTCCTCCTGTCTTCAATCTTTCCCAGCATTAGGGTCTTTTCCAGTGAGTCAGTTCTTTGCATCAGGTGACCAAAATAATGGAGCTTCAGCTTCAGCATCAGTCTTTCCAATAAATATTCAGTGTTATATGGAAATTGACTCCAAGATACTTGGTAAGACTGAGTGTCTCTCTTACCTGCATATTAGCAATTATATTTTTACTTGGAATCTATGAGGTAAGCATAAAACTAAATTGTTGATGGAAGGATGGATGGATGGATAGATGGATAGATGAAGAGAAAGATGGACAGATGAGTGAATGATGGATAGATAGATGGATGAATTGACAAATGGATGGATGGATAGATAGATGGAGGATAGGATACTCTAAAGGTGGAAAAGCCCCTGAAGTTGTTTAATATTAATTAATTAAAACACAAAGATTTCTATAATCCATTGCTTTCCCCTTGGAATAGATATTTAATTAAATGGTAGAAAGGAAAAAAATTGATAAAACATTTTAAATAACATACATCATGATTTTGTAGAATTTAAAATTATGGAGTCTGCTGTCAGAATACTTGCTGAACAGACTTTCATACTAAGAGCTACCATCTATTCCAAACTTATTACATTTTGCATGCTACAAGCACTTTACACTTACTATCTCATTTAGTAAATTTTTTTCCTTTCCTGTGGAATAGCATTGCAGACTCTAATGGAAGGAAAGCCACAATGAAACGTTGGCCTGAAAGATTTCATATCTAGCTTCCTTTTTAAATAGTCTTTTATTTAATCAGTCCAGAACAGATTGTTCTCTTCTATTTTGAAAAATAAATTATATTTATCACCTTTATATCTGATGACATTTTTTTAAAAAAATAGAGCATTCATTATCTACAATAAATCTCTAATACTGAATGTTAATTTACCTTTTCCTCTGCGTCTCTGTAGAAATTAGCCCCCCCACCCCCCGCCTTTTTTTTCCACTGAATATCTCCTGCCTACAAGAAAGCTGCTTGGATCTTCTGTAAGTGAGATATTTTTATTTTCACCATTTTCTATTAAACTTTTCTAACTCAGAATCTCACAGGGTCAAACTGAGGGCTCAGTGTTTCATTTAAATGTGAAAATGGTACCATGAGTATTCCACAAGATTTCTTAAAATTAATCCATGATATAATTACTGTTTCTCTATAACTATTTAAAGGCTCGTAAGGAGGAGACAGGGACGACAGAGAATGAGATGGCTGGATGGCATCACCGACTCAATGGACATGAGTTTGAGTGAACTCCGGGAGTTGGTGATGGACAGGGAGGCCTGGCGTGTTATGATTCATGGGGTCGTAGGGAGTCGGACACGACTGAGCTACTGAACTGAACTGAACTGAACTGAAGGATATATGGATGCTATAGCCAAAAGGAAGTTATCTTTTTCCAGGGAAAAGTGGAAAAATAAAGCCATGAACAATGTGTTCTCAGAAACAGTGGTTTCAGTTATAACCCTGTGTAAAAACCATTTCTGCTTCTATTAATGTGGTATCTTACCCTAATTATGGAAAAATGCCTAATTCCTATTTTATTTGTGAAATTTATCTGTGAAACAATGATATTCTTGGTAGTTATATGAACTGTTGAAGAAGGAAAACATTCTTTAGATGTTATCAAGTAAAATTATTTAATTAATGAATGTATAACTTAAGTACAGTCATATTATCTTTTATTGTTGATGAGTCGCTGAATCATGTCCAACTCTGCGACTCCATGGACTGTAGCCCACCAGGATCCTCTGTCCATGGGATTTCAGTCAAGAATACTGGAATAGGTTGCCATTTCCTTCTCCAGGGGATCTTCCTGACCCAGGAATTGAACCCACATCTCCTGTATTGCAGGCAGATTCTTTACCACTGAGCCACAAGGGAAGCCCCATTACCTTTTATTGGCAGACAATAAATGTCTATTATAGGAACACTAATTGAGACAAAATTATTTTCTGTCTGTAAAATTATAACCATTACTGTAATTTTTTCTGATAAGCTCTTTATTATTTTTGTGTTTGTGTGCTTAGTTACTTCAGTCATGTCTGATTCTTTGCAACCCTATGGACTTAGCCCACGCTCCAGGCTCCTCTGTCCATTGAATTTTCCAGGCAAGAACACTGGAGTGGGTTGTCATTTCTTGTTCCAGGGGATCTTCCTGACCCAGGGATCAAACCCACATCTTGGGTCTCCTGCATTTTCTGTCAGAGTCTTTACCACTGTACCACGAAGGAAATCCCCTTTATTATTTAGGGAAAGTCAATTTTCACTCCACTACTTTTGCTTCTAACCCTCTTCCTTTTTGTCCAGTTAAGGAAAACAAAAGGAAAATTAGTTTCTATGGTGGTAGCATTCTTTTCTGATTCTGAAATGTTCTTTTGTTCAGTTTATTCTCTTACCCTAACATTTTGATCTCACAAAAGCTCATGTAACTTGTATGATAGTAAGTGTTTCTGGGTCTCATATTTGTAAACATTGAGAAATATGCTGTTATAACTTTGTTGTTCAGTTACTCAATCGTGTCTGACTCTTTGCAACCCCATGGACTGCAGCACTCAAGGCTTCCCTGACGTTCACTATCTCCCAGAGTTTGTTCAAACTCATGTCCATTGAGTCGATGAGGCCATCCAACCATCTCATCCTCTGTTGCCCCCTTCTCTTCCGACTTCAAAATTTCCCAGCATTAGGGTCTTCTCCAATGAGTCCACTCTTCACATCAGGTGGCCAAAGTATTGGAGCTTCAGAATCAGTCCTTCCAATGAAAATTCAGGACTGATTTCCTTTAGGACTGACTGGTTAGATCTTCTTGCTTTCCAGTGGGACTCTAAGAGTCTTCTCTAACACCGCAGTTCAAAAGCATCAATTCTTTTGTGCTCAGTCTTCTTTATGGTCCACCTATCACATCCATACCTGACTAGTGGAAAAGCCATAGCTTTGACTAGAAAGACCTTTACTGTGTCTGCTTTTTAATATGGTGTCTAGGTTTGTCATAACTTTTCTTCCAAACATCAAGCATCTTTTAATTTCATGACTTCAGTCACCATCTGCAGTGATTTTGGAGCCCAAGAAAATAAAGTCCGTCACTGTTTCCATTGTTTCCCAGTCTATTTGCATGAAGTGATGGGACCAAATGCCATGATCTTATTTATTTGAATGTTGAGTTTGTTTTTTTTTTAATTTTCTGAATGTTGAGCTTTAAGCCAACTTTTTCACTCTCCTCTTTCACTTTCTTTTTTTTTATTTATTTTTTTATTGGAGGCTAATTATTTTACAATATTATATTGGTTGGTTTTGCCATACATTGACATGAATCCGCCCCGGGTGTACATGAGTTCACCTTCCTGAACCTCCCTCCCACCTCCCTCCTCCCCTTATCCTCCTTCTGGGTCATCCCTGTGCACCAGCCACGAGCATCCTGTATCATGAGTCGAACCTGGACTGGTGATTAATTTCACATATGATAATATACATGTTTCAATGCCATTCTCCCAAATCATCCCACCCTCGCCCTCTCCCCCAGAGTCCCAAAGACTGTTCTATACATCTGTCTCTTTTGCTGTCTCGTATACAGGGTTATCATTTGCATCTTTCTAAATTCCATATATATGCATTACTATACTGTATTGGTGTTTTTCTTTCTGGCTTACTTGACTCTGTATAATAGGCTCCAGTTTCATCCACCTCATTAAAACTGATTCAAATGCATTCTTTTTAATGGCTGAGTAATACTCCATTGTGTATATGTACCAAAGCTTTCTTATCCATTCGTCTGCAGATGGACATCTGGGTTGCTTCCACGTCCTTGCTAGTATAAACAGTGCCACAATGAACATTGGAATACATGTGTCTCTTTCAATTCTGGTTTCCTCGGTGTGTATGCCCAGGAGTGCGATTGCTAGATCATATGGCAGTTCTATTTCCAGTTTTTTGAGGAATCTCCACACTGTTCTCCATAGTGGCTGTACTAGTTTGCATTCCCACCAACAGTGTAAGAGGGTTCCCTTCTCTCCACACCCTCTCCAGCCTCTATTGCGTGTAGACATTTGGACAGCAGCCATTCTGACTGGTGTGAAATGGTATCTCATTGTGGTTTTGATTTGCATTTCTCTGATTATGAGGGATGTTGAGCATTTTTTCATGTGTTTGTTAAGCATCTGTATGTCTTCTTTGGAGAAATGTCTGTTTAGTTCTTAGGCCCATTTTTTGATTGGGTCGTTTATTTTTCTGGAGTTGAGCTGAAGGAGCTGCTTGTATATTTTGGAGATTAATTCTTTGTCAGTTGTTTCAATTGCTATTATTTTCTCCCATTCTGAAGGCTGTCTTTTCACCTTGTTTGTAGTTTCCTTTGCTGTGCAGAAACTTTTACTTTTAATTAGGTCCCATTTGTTTATTTTTGCTTTTATTTCCAATATTCTGGGAGGTGGGTCATGGAAGATCCTGCTGTGATTTATGTTGGAGAGTGTTTTGCCTACGTTCTCCTCTAGGAGTTTTATAGTTTCTGTTCTTACATTTAGATCTTTAATCCATTTTGAGTTTATTTTTGTGTATGGTGTTAGGAAGTGTTCTAGTTTCCTTCTTTTACAAGTGGCTGACCAGTTTTCCCAGCACCACTTGTTAAAGAGACTGTCTTTTCTCCATTTTATATTCTTGCCTCCTTTGTCAGAGATAAGGTGTCTATAAGTGCGCGGATTTATCTCTGGGCTTTCTATTTTGTTCCATTGATCTATATTTCTGTCTTTATGCCAGTACCATACTGTCTTGATGACTGTGGCTTTGTAGTAGAGCCTGAAGTCCAGCAGGTTGATTCCCCCAGTTCCATTCTTTTTCCTCAAGATTGCTTTGGCTATTCGAGGTTTTTTGTATTTCCATATAAATTGTGAGATTATTTGTTCTAGCTCTGTGAAAAACACCATTGGTAGCTTGATAGGGATTGCATTGAATGTATAAATTACTTTGGGTAGTATACTCATTTTGACAATATTTATTCTTCCAATCCACGAACACGGTATATTTCTCCATTTATTAGTGTCCTCTTTGATTACTTTCACCAGTGTTTTATAGTTTTCTATGTACAGGTCTTTTGTTTCTTTAGGTAGATATATTCCTAAGTATTTTATTATTTTCATTGCAACAGTGAATGGAATAGTTTCCTTAATTTCTCTTTCTATTTTCTCATTATTAGTGTATAGGAATGCAAGAGATTTCTGTGTGTTGATTTTATATCCTGCAACGTTACTGTATTCATTGATTAGCTCTAGTAGTTTTCTGGTAGAGTCTTTAGGGTTTTCTGTGTAGAGGATCATGTTGAGTTTAAAGCCAGCTTTTTCACTCTCCTCTTTCACTTTTATCAAGAAGCTCTTTAGTTCTTCTTCGCTTTCTCCCATAAGAGTGGAGTCACCTGCATACCTGAGGTTTTTGATATTTCTCCTGGCAATCTTTATTCCAGCTTGTGCTTCATCCAGCCCTTCATTTTGCATGTTGTACTCTGCATAGAATTTAAATAAGCCGGGTAACAGTATACAGCCTTGACGTACTCCTTTCCCAATTTGGAACCAGTCCGTTGTTCCATGTCCAGTTCTAGCGATTGTTTCTTGACCTGCATACAGATATTTTAGGAAAATTTCTCAGAAAAAATTCTCTTTCAGAATTTTCTGCAGTTTGTTGTGATTCACTTAATCAAAGACTTTCCCATAGTCAATGAATCAGAAGTAGATTTTTTTTTTCTGAATCCTCTTTCTTTTTCTATGATGAAGTGGATGTTGGCAATTAGACCTCTTATTCCTCTGCCATTTTAAACTCAGCTTGTACATCTGAAGTTCTCAGTCCATATACTCTTGAGGCCTCACTTGCAGATTTTTGAGCATTACCTTGATAGCAGGTTAAATGAGTGCAAATGTGTGGTAGTTTGAATAATCTTTGGCATTGCCCTTCTTTGGGACTGTAATGAAAACTGACCTTTAAAATGCAATACTTGTTAAATGACTATAAAAATAAATAATTAAGTCTACATAGAATTTGATTCAAAATGTGCCAGAGTTTTTACTCATTCAATTGTGTAAGTTATCTTTATGTTTGATTATCACCGCCAAAACATTTGTTGATTTTGTTTTGAATTGTACAGAAATGCACTTTACAAAAACAACTCAGCAGCTTACTCTTTCCGTGTGTAATTCTCTTCCATGTCTGCCTAGTAAGATTAAACCAATATGATGGGTTTATAGATGCTTGTAAAGTACTATACTAGATTTTTTGTACCCCTAGGAAATACGTATATTAACAGTCACATAATCTGAACTTATAGCTCTTTCACTCAATGTTTTTGATGCCTATGGAGAACCTTTGAACCTTTCCTCTCACAACGCTTAACCTAGGGAAAATTTTGATAGGCGTGGGCTATGTGCCCAGAAGTGCTCAGGAATGACTGGGCATAATGATGCATGTTTGGTAACATACACACAGTTCAGTTCAGTTCAGTCGCTCAGTCGTGTCCGACTCTTCACGACCCCATGAATCACAGCACGCCAGGCCTCCCTGTCCATCACCAACTCCCGGAGTACACTCAAACTCATGTCCACAGAGTCAGTTATGCCATCCAGCCACCTCATTCTCTGTCGTCCCCTTCTCCTCCCGCCCCCAACCTTTCCCAGCATCAGAGTCTTTTCCAGTGAGTCAACTAGTCACATGAGGTGGCCAAAGTACTGCAGTTTCAGTTTTAGCATCAGTCCTTCCAATGAACACCCAGGATTGATCTCCTCTAGAATGGACTGGTTGGATCTCCTTGCAGTCCAACACTCTCAAGAGTCTTCTCCAACACCAGAGTTCAAAAGCATCAATTCTTCAGTGATCAACTTTCTTCACAGTCCAACTCTCACATCCATACATGACCACGGGAAAAACCATAGCCTTGACTAGACGGACTTTTGTTGGCAAAGTAATGTCTCTGCTTTTTAATATACTATCTAGGTTGGTCATAACTTTCCTTCCAAGGAGTAAGCGTCTTTTAATTTCATGGCTGCAATCAGCATCTGCAGTGATTTTGGAGCCTAAAAAAATCAAGTCTGACACTGTTTCCACTGTTTCCCCATCTATTTCCCATGAAGTGATGGGACCAGATGCCATGATCTTTGTTTCCTGAATGTTGAGCTTCAAGCCAACCTTTTCACTCTCCTCTTTCACTTTCATCAAGAGGCATTTTAGTTCCTCTTCACTTTCTGCCATAAAGGTAGTGTCATCTGCATATCTGAGGTTATTGATATTTCTCCCAGCAATCTTGATTCCAGCTTGTGCTTCTTCCAGCCCAGTGTTCCTCATGATGTACTCTGTATATAAGTTAAATAAGCAGGGTGACAATATACAGCCTTGACGTACTCCTTTTCCTATTTGGAACCAGTCTGTTGTTCCATGTACAGTTTTGACTGTTGCTTCCTGAAAACACACACACATCCACAAACTCCGGTAGGCTTTGCTTGACACTTTCTCAAAGGAAGCTAGCTCTGCCCCTTCTCATTTACCTTTCTAAAGCACTGAGTAAGCCCTAAGGCATTAGATTTTCTGCTGCTGCTGCTGCTGCTAAGTCACTTCAGTTGTGTCTGACTCTGTGTGACCCCATGGACGGAAGCCCACCAGGCTCCCCCGTCCCTGGGATTCTCCAGGCAGGCACACTGGAGTGGGTTGCCATTTCCTTCTCCAATGTGTGAAAGTGAAAAGTGAAAATGAAGTTGCTCAGTCATGTCCGACTCTTAGCGACCCCACAGACTGCAGCCTACCAGGCTCCTCCACCCATGGGATTTTCTAGGCAAGAGTACTGGAGTGGCTCGCCATTGCCTTCTCCGTTAGATTTTCTATTTGGTCTTAAAAATTAAAATACAAAGAAGCATGTATATTGACTATGGTAGTGGTGGTTCTTAGTCACTAAGACATGTCCAACTCTTATGATCCCATGAACTGTAGCCCAGCAGGCTCCTGTGTCCAAGGGATTTCCCTCACAAGAATATTGGTGTGCACCAATATATTGATGATTCATTACTGCTAATAAGGTCTGCCTTCAGATATATCCAAAGGATGATTCTGCTACCAAAACTAAATGAATCAGCCTTCAAATGGTTAAGTATTTTAGTGTTTATTTATGTTGCATACTTTAACTGGCAGATGCTGGTAGGGTGATAGAAAATATTATACCTAAGTGCATATTCTGGCCTTGCCAAATTTTATGTATATATATATATGATGTACACATATATGTATATATATATATATGGTTTTCACAAGTTACAGTGATGTTCAGTGCTTAAGTTCAGTCATCTGTATAAAGAAAGCTCACCAGTCAGTTTGATAATACAAGTCTTTGAGTATATGTCAGCTTTAGTGAACATGTAATCATTTACCCACTTCAACTAAGAATTATATAAAATGTCTATCTCCAGGGCTCATACCAATCAGTTATTCACTTGAGAACTAATTGCTTCAAGCTGACATGCATTTGTTTAACTGTTGTGACTGTTCTAAAAAGAAAGAAAAAGAAATCTTTTAAAATGTCTCAAGTAAAACTTTATAGATAATGAAGTGGCATTGTGTTAGAAGTTATATTGTACAGATCTTTACAGATAAAACAAGGGAAGAAACTCAAGGTTGTTTTTTTATGACCAAAGTAGTATTAAATTATTTCTTAAAGTTTAGCAAAAGCACGCATAGATCAAAACCCAGGGAGGAGACTGCAATAGGAAAATAATGCAAAGACTATCCACTCAGTAAATATGCCAGGTATTAATCCAGGTCCTGGAGGAGGGGTGTGTAGGGAAGGACAACTCCCTTATAGAGATTTATTTAAATTAAAGAAAGAGAAAAAATATAATAATTAAATTTAAAGGATGATAAAAGTGGACAATGCTATGTTGAAAAATTGGGGCAAATGCAAGAGGGTGTGTTGTGTGCTTAGTAGCTCAGTCATGTCTGACTGCGACCCCATGGACTGTAACCCATCAGGCTCCTGTGTCCATGCAATTCTCCAGGCAAGAATACTGGAGTAGGCTGCCATGCCCCCCTCCAGGGGATCTTCCCAACCCAGGGATCGAACCTAGGTTTCCTGCATTGCAGGCAGATTCTTTACCAACTGAGCCACCAGGGAAGTGTTTAATTTTCAATTAGGATGTTCAGAGTAGTCTTCTTAGTCATTCTCAGAAGCATGAGGATCATTAAAAAAATTAAATAAAAATTTTAAGTGTGTAGTCCTCAAAGAGGCCACGGTACTGTCCAGTTAAGCTTCAGTGCTCAATCTTTTTAAATAACAGGGAAATTGTTTAGATTCTAGTGAGAATAAACTCATGGGAGAGATGAAGGGGAATAAAGGTCAGAAAGAAAGAAAAGGCCAAGTTGGATTAAAAAGAAAGAGAGTAAATTGACACTTTTACAGTTTCCATCACTTAAGCTAGCAGTTTAAATGGTCCAGGGCCAATAATAATAATAATATAAAGAGCAGCTAATAACTTGGGCACTTTTCCCAATGCTAGGCACTCTGTTAAGCACTTGATGTACACTGTTTCTGTGAATCCTCACAGTAACCCTCTGATATATTATCCCAATTTTAACAATGAGAAACTTAGTCTTAAGGAAATTCAGTAACTTTCTGGAAGACACACAGTTGGTAATTAAGAACTCAGACTAGAGTGTAATTGTTGGACCCCAAAGCCATGCACCCACTGTATTTTGCTGTTGTAGGAGGCTTTCGCCTATTCTTGTCTGTCTGCATGAAATGGCTTAGATGATACTTACTTATGCTTGCAATTCTCATTATTTTTCAGGAATTTTCAAGTTTCCAATGATCTTCTCCCTTTATATATATTGCAAAGAACTCAATTAAAGGCTGTATTAACATAAGTTTGAGTGAAGATGTTTCTTTATAGTCTATGTTAAAATTGAGTTCAAAAGCACAATATATTTATTAAAAATGTTGCATCTGCATGGTCAAAACTCATTTTGATGAGAGAGCATGTGTTTGAAAGATGTATAAAAATCTGTTGTTTTTCTCTTTTGCAGTTCTCACTGGCTGATATCGCTTCATCAAATAATTGAATTTATAATTTCTTTGGATGATCCTTGGGGTTTCCTTGGTACCTCAGTTGGTAAAGAATCTGCTTGCAGTGCAAGAGACCAGGGTTCAATCCCTGGGTCAGGAAGATCCCCTGGAGAAAGGAATGGCAACCCACTCCAGTATGCTTGCCTGGGAAACCCCATAGACAGAGTAACCTGGTGAGCTACCACCCATGGGGTCCCAAGAGTTGGATAGGATGTAGCAACTAAACCACTACCCTTGGGTAATTATTAATGGCACAGGCAAATGTTAGAGGGTAGTTAGTCTATAAGTGTGAGCATAGTTTTTTGTTATTTTCTTTTCTTGAGTTACTGAGAACAAAGAAGTTTCTAATTAGGTTAGTCAAAGAATTCTGTAAAGTATTTAGAACAATATTCTTATTTGCATAGAGAAATATGTAGTGCTCAATATTTTACATTATCATTTGATTTGCTGTTACTGATGTGTGTCATTAAGCATGCCTAAGAATAAACTAATAATTTGCGTGAAAATGCATTTCAAAAAGCATAGCAATCCATTAATTAATGTGGTAGATTATATTTGAGTCCCTCCTCCTTTGAGTTTGTTTTATTGCTATTCTGCATTGTACAGTTTCTAAGAATGTATAATTAAGGAAGTAAATTTGCAGGGACTAGAGTTTATTTTTTAGGCTAAAGTCAGAAACCTGTTCATGAAAGAAGCACATCCTAAACTATACTATAAATATACTTTTGTTTTGCACTTAATTAAAACATGTGGTTGTCTTTTAAACTTGTAATGAAGACAGTGTTCACAAACTTGAATTCATATATGGCTCATATATTGAACTTGTTCCTTTTCGCAAAGACAATAAAATTTTAATGTAAACTAAAAAGAACTTTAAAAAATATATTGTACCCTTAAAGGGAAGCTACATTTGCCTTTCATTATAATTTAAAATATACTTTGACTATATTCAGTAGTAAATTTCCTATTTATTTTTATATTGCCCTCTGTTTTAATTTTATTTTAGAAATATTATAATATTGTGGGAGTTTTTTAAAACTAAAGTTAGGTAGAGAAAAAAAGCTAAATGGATATTTTCTATTGAAAGTAATATAAATGCCCACAGCCATAAAATAGTTTCAAACAAATAATGAAAATATCAGAACTTATTTCCAGCGGTGAATTTTTAAGTCGCTACGTATTCTAGTTGACAAAGCTAAAGACAGAATGCCTAAATCAGACACACACATACGCCTGCCTCGCTCTAACACACATATGCATCCATAAAATATACAGCAGCACTTCACTAGTTTTTGCTACTTCTCTATTTGGAAAGAGAACAGAGAAAGCAACTAAAGGTTGTCATTTATGACCTGGTCTATGGTTCAGGACAATAAATGTGGTATAATTTAAGTATACTTATGAAATAGAGGGGCAGATCTATTTGAGATGCTATACAGTCAAAATGCTATACAAAATTTGTGAATTGTGGTTGGCAATAAATTCAATTTATGAAGCATAAAAGGAGGAACATTGTTAGAACACTGAGGCAAGTCTTGTGCTGGCTAGTTATCTTTAGATTGTTAAAAACATGAAATTATTTTTATTTTCTACCACCTGTTCTTAGATTATCAGATGTCTGTTTACAATTCCTTAGAATTTTGTACCTAATGTTTTCTGCCTTTGATAATACATTCTCTCTCCTAGGGTCACTTAACTCCCAAAAGTTATTGCAAGCATAATACTGTGGGTGGGTTGATTAAAGAGTCATATCTGAAAATAGCATACCAAATTTATATGTTTTAAGTGTACATTTTTAACATGTCAACTGGGATATGTCTTACAGTGATTGGCATGGTAGTGATATTTTTCTTTTTAGTGCAGTCGTATAAAATAATTCATCTTAAAATTGATGGTGTCTTAGGTTTAAAGATATATGGTAACTTACCAGCTTTGCCATCTTTATGGCCATCTACTCACTAGAGAACCCCTTTTATTGTCACTCAGTCTGAAACCTCAGGGTTTGTACCTTACAATAAATTTCCCTGGTTTCATCAGCAGGAGTGAAGTGAGTTTAGTGCAGAATGGTATAAATGATAGTACTTCTTACATCAAAATCCTTATACTTTGAACAGACACTTTATCAAGTGGCTGAGCAAACACAGCAGCTTTTGAAGTATTTGAAGAGCCATTGAATTTAAGAGTCTTCATGCCTTCACTGTTCTTTAATCTTATTAGTACAGGTCTTCAGAACATGGCTCTTCCTTGGTTCAAATTTAAGGACATAAATTATAAAATAATGCTTAAAACTTCTTATCGATTTCAACCTGTTGATAGATATATCAAATACTTAGGAAAGCTCTTGAATTTAAAATAAGAAGAAATCAAAATATTTTAAAATGATATCCAAATGGATAGGGATCTATTTGATCTCCTTTTAAAAAAATCTCCATAAAATTTTATCATTCTTTCCCTGCTCCATTTTCCCAAATTGAGCAAAGTACATTTTGTATACCCCAAACAACAGATCAAATGAACCAACTGAGCAAGAAATTGATCTAGAACAAATGCAACAAACCTCTGATATTCAGACTCCTTAATACAGTCCTTTAGCACCAATCTTTTAAACTTAATTAGACACTAAGCTATCACTTTATCTATTTTTCTTATTTTTATTCTTCATGCCATGTTCATTCTAGGCTCTTTATGCTTAGAATCTCAAAATTAGAATTAAACAAAGAAACTGCCAACAAAAACACTCTGCCTGATTCTTGGCATAAAACAGGCATCCACTTGTGGAGAGTAGGGTAATTAAGTCCATGTTTGACCTGTGTCTACATCCCAGCTCTGCCACGAAACTTACTGTGTGTCTTTGCCTCAACTCTTCCTCTTCTATGTGTTTCCTCAAATTGGGCATCAGTTTCCCATTTGAGTACCATCAGTTGTACATACAAAAAAAAAAAAACCTCATTGGTTTATGTATGTCTCTCCATTTGTACTATCCAAGTTTAACCATGCTACTATCCATGGACCACTGTTAGATTCCTGGCTGGTTTTTCTGACTTAGTCTTTCCCTTGTTCATTCTATTCTACCCTCAACCTTTACGTTAATTTTGGTTGTTTATTTTTGATTCGCATAACCTTTCTCACAAAGCTTCAACATTCTCACACTTAATTATAAAATAAATCTGAACAGTCTAGCCAGCATTCAAAGCTTTTTGTTTATAAACTGTCAGTCCTACCTTTTCTCCTTGGCTTACCTCTCACTGAATATTGCCTTCTGCTTTATTTATGGACATTCATATGTGTTTCTAATCTCCCCTTAACAGGCTATGAGTTGCACATAAACTAAAACTACATCTTAGTCATTTTTTTTAATATCTTGCGCAGAGCCTCCTACATTGTGTGTATTTATTAAGTGAATAGGAAAAATAATTTCTTCTACGTTCCTCTAATATAAAATATAAGACATGCAATTTGGCCTTTCTTCATGAATCAGAATTATCATCCTGAATATCAGTTTCAGAGATGTAATGAGAAGACACTCTGCTAGATGTAGGGAGGCAGCTATGAATAAAAGAGATGTGGAGGTGCTGAGATGCCCTGCTAAATTTCTCTACTGTGGAATTGGAAATCCTATGAAGAAGACAGTTTAAGGGTAAATGCGTTCTGAGTTATGTTTTCAGAGGGATATTCCCTAGTGGCAGACAGGGCAGGGCTCTGTAGGGGTGTTGGTGCTCTGTGGGTCCCACGTCATGTGTGTAATCTGTGTGTGTGTCCGCATGGACATGAGAAAGAGGGAGTGAGGGAATGCCTGAATGAGAGAAGAGAAAAACAAAAATCCAGTTGCCCAGGTAACCCTTTTTAGAAATGTTTATTCTAAGCAGTGTTCCTGAAAGATGGGATTTCCTGATTCTTAAGTAATATAGTAATTTACAATTATAAAGCTCTGTCACAATCATTACTTTTAATCTAGTGTTTTAAATTGTTGGTATTTCTGGAATTAAGGGTTATATTTTCTAAAGGAACTTATTGTAGTCCCTGGGTAATATAGACACAGGACTGGGTAATTCCAAAAGTAGCTATGGCAGAATTTTTTTTCTTTAAATTATAGATCAGAGAAATAGGTCTAAACTGATGTTTTGAAACTTTATGGCTTTTCCTTTATAGCTATAAATTATATACATTAAGTGAGTAGATTCATACCATTTTCAGTGTGATGATCCCTTTCAATGTCAAAAATATATTGATCCTTATATAACAATTGCTCTTTCAGTATCCTTCATTGAGAAAATATATAGGCAAAAAACTTACTATAAATTCTGTGACTTTTGAAAAGCCTCTATGTCATATTAATCAAAAAAGTGGACATTCTTTGAAATATAGTACCAAATGGGTATAAGAACACATAATTTAGTCTTCACACAGGTATATACAGAATCCCAGTCCCTTATAATAAGGTAATTACTCATTCTGTGAGACACTTATGATAACACAATGGCCAGTGGCCATCGACCCACAGGTTGGGAATCAGTGCTTTTCATGATATATTTCCTTTCTTCAGTCACTACTACCAATAATCTGTGTTGTTAACCAATAACTTAATAATTGATAAAGTATTTCTGAATGGATTCTGAAGGTGTTTCAGAATGGATTCTAGGTCTTTATTCTCTAAACTGTATTGCACTCTTTTTGTTTTTGTTTCATGCTTTTTGAAGATTCGTGCAAGTATTTAATGAACTAGGATGAAGAACAAAAGCTAAGCTTCTCTTTTAGTAGTTCCTTTCATACCACAGGGCTTCGTTTATTTACTGTGTTCCTAATGATTTGTTCTCACTATCCTGTCCATATTTCTCCAGTAAATAAATCACATGCTCGAATCACGTGAGTTTGTTTAGAAGGTGCTTGTGCCCTGTAGTCATCTTTTGAACTCAGTCTCTGTCCCTCTCCCTCTGCTTTAAGCTCATTAACACGCTGATTGTTAGTCTAGATTTGCATTAGAGTAGACTGACCTGGATTGACTGAAATGGAGTCACCACTCCCAGCAAAATGCCTATGGTGCAACCGTCTGCATCTCTTAAACAAAGGTCTAGGAATGAAAATGATAGTCATAGCTTCTTATCCCCATGTACTTTAAATGTGATAGCTTTTGCTGTAATAAAAATAAACAAACATTTCTGAGATTAAATACCAGGAAAATGCAAAGCACCTAGGCACCCATCTGTTTCCCTCCTTAAGGTAGAAGAAACTTAAATTTCTAAGTATCCATGTATATTTCAGTTCAGTTCAGTCGCTCAGTCGTGTCCGACTCTTTGCGACCCCATGAATCACAGCACGCCAGGCCTCCCTGTCCATCACCAACTCCCGGAGTTCACTCAAACTCATGTCCACAGAGTCGGTGATGCCATCCAGCCATCTCATTCCCTGTCGTCCCCTTCTGCTCCCACCCCCACTCCTTCCCAGCATCAGAGTCTTTTCCAGTGAGTCAACTCATTGCATGAGGTGGCCAAAGTATTGGTACTTGTAGATTTTTTAACCATGTATCATTTCCAGACATTCTGAGTATAAATTTGAATATAGTCACCATAGCTGTTCTTTTGTTATAAATAAAATACTCAGTCAACTCAGTCAGTTCAGTTCAGTCTCTCAGTCGTGTCCGACTTTTTGCGACCCCATGGACTTGCAGCACACCAGGCCTCCCTGTCCATCACCAACTCCCAGAGTTTACTCAAACTCATGTCCATTGAATTGGTGATGCCATCCAACCATCTCATCCTCTGTCGTCCCTGCCCTCAATCCTTCCTAGTATCAGACTCTTTTCCAGTGAGTCAACTCGTCGCATGAGGTGGCCAAATTATTGGAGTTTCAGCTTTAGCATCAGTCCTTCCAATGAACACCCAGGACTGATCTCCTTTAGAATGGACTGGATAGATCTCCTTGCAGTCCAAGGGACTCTCAAGAGTCTTCTCCAACACCACAGTTCAAAACCATCAATTCTTCCGCGATCAGCTTTCTTCACAGTCCAAATCTCACATCCATACATGACCACGGGAAAAACCATAGCCTTGACTAGACAGACCTTTGTTGGCAAAGTCATGTCTCTGCTTTTTAATATGCTATCTAGGCTGGTCATAACTTTCCTTCAAAGGAGTAAGTGTCTTTTAATTTCATGGCTGCAATCAGCATCCGCAGTGATTTTGGAGCCCCCAAATATAAAGTCTGACACTGTTTCCACTGTTTCCCCATTTATTTCCCATGAAGTGATGGGACCAGATGCCATGATCTTCGTTTTCTGAATGTTGAGCTTCAAGCCAACCTTTTCACTCTCCTCTTTCACTTTCATTAAGAGGCCTTTGAGTTCCTCTTCACTTTCTGCCATAAGGGTGGTGTCATCTGCATATCTGAGGTTATTGATATTTCTCCCAGCAATCTTGATTCCAGCTTGTGCTTCTTCCAGTCCAGCGTTCCTCATGATGTACTCTGCATAGAAGTTAAATAAGCAGGGTGACAATATACAACCTTGACGTACTCCTTTTCCTATTTGGAACCAGTCTGTTGTTCCATGTACAGTTCTAACTGTTGCTTCCTGACCTGCATTCAGGTTTCTTAAGAGGCAGGTCAGGTGGTCTGGTATTCCCATCTCTTTCAGAATTTTCCACAGTTTATTGTGATCCACACAGTCAAAGACTTTGGCATAGTCAATGAAGCAGAAATAGATGTTTTTCTGGAACTCTCTTGCTTTCCCCATGATCCAGCGGATGTTGGCAATTTGATCTCTGGTGCCTCTGCCTTTTCTAAAACCTGCTTGACCATCTGGAAGTTCACAATTCACATATTGCTGAAGCCTAGCTTGGAGAATTTTGAGCATCACTTTACTAGCATGTGAGATGAGTGCAATTGTGTGGTAGTTTGAGCATTCTTTGGCATTCCCTTTCTTTGGGATTGGAATGAAGACTGACCTTTTCCAGTCCTGTGGCCATTGCTGAGTTTTCCAAATTTGCTGGCATATTGAGTGCAGTACTTTCACAGCATCATCTTTCAGGATTTGAAATAGCTCAATTGGAATTCTATCACCTCCACTAGCTTTGTTTGTCGTGATACTCTCTAAGGCCCACTTGACTTCACATTCCAAGATGTCTGGTTCCAGGTGAGTGATCACGCCATCGTGATTATCTTCATCATGAAGATCTTTTTTGTATCTTCTGCTTCTGTTAGGTCCATACCATTCCTGTCCTTTATCGAACCCATCTTTGCATGAAATGTTCCCTTGATATCTCTAATTTTCTTGAAAAGATCTCTTGTTTTTCCTATTCTGTTGTTTTCCTCTATTTCTTTGCATTGATCGCCGAGGAAGGCTTTCTTATCTCTCCTTGCTATTCTTTGGAACTCTGCATTCAGATGCTTATATCTTTCCTTTCCTCCTTTGCTTTTCGCTTCTCTTCTTTTCACAGCTATTTGTAAGGCCTCCTCAGACAGCCATTTTGCTTTTTTGCATTTCTTTTCCATGGGGATGGTCTTGGTCCCTGTCTCCTGTACAATGTCCCGAATCTCCATCCATAGTTCATCAGGCACTCTATCAGATCTAGTCCCTTAAATCTATTTCTCACTTCCAGTGTATAATCATAAGGGATTTGATTTAGGTCATATCTGAATGGTCTAGTTGTTTTCCCTACTTTCTTCAATTTAAGTCTGAATTTGGCAATAAGGAGTTCATGATCTGAGCCACAGTCAGCTCCTGGTCTTGTTTTTGCTAACTGTATAGAGCTTCTCCATCTTTGGCTGCAAAGAATATAATCAATCTGATTTTGGTGTTGACCATCTGGTGATGTCCATGTGTAGAGTCTTCTCTTGTGTTGTTGGAAGAGGGTGTTTGCTATGACCATTGCATTCTCTTGGCAAAACTCTATTAGCCTTTGCCCTGCTTCATACCATGCTCCAAGGCCAAATTTGCCTGTTACTCCAGGTGTTTCTTGACTTCCTACTTTTGCATTCCAGTCCCCTATAATGAAAAGAACATCTTTTTTGGGTGTTAGTTCTAAAAGGTCTTGTAGGTCTTCATAGAACTGTTCAACTTCGGCTTCTTCAGTATTACTGGTTGGGGCATAGACTTGGATTATTGTAATATTGAATGGTTTGCCTTGGAAACGAACAGAAATCATTCTGTCATTTTTAAGATTGCATCCAAGTACTGCATTTCGGACTCTTTTGTTGACGATGATGGCTACTCCATTTCTTCTAAGGGATTCCTGCCCACAGTAGTAGATATAATGGTCATCTGAGTTAAATTCACCCATTCCAGTCCATTTTAGTTCACTGATTCCTAGAATGTCAACGTTCACTCTTGTCATCTCCTGTTTGACCACTTCCAATTTGCCTTGATTCATGGACCTAACATTCCAGGTTCCTATGCAATATTGCTCTTTACAGCATCGGACCTTGCTTCTAGCATCAGTCACATCCACAACTGGGTATTTGTTTCGCTTTGGCTCCATCTCTTCATTCTTTCTGGAGTTATTTCTCCACTGATCTCCAGTAGCATACTGGGCAACTACCGACCTAGGGAATTCCTCATTTAGTATCCTGTCATTTTGCCTTTTGATACTGTTCATGGGGTTCTCAAGGCAAGTATACTGAAGTGGTTTGCCATTCCCTTCTCCAGTGGACCACATTCTGTCAGACCTCTCCACCATGACCCGCCCGTCTTGGGTGGCCCCACACGGCATGGCTTAGTTTCATTGAGTTAGACAGGGCTGTGGTCCATATGATCAGATCAACTAGTTTTTAACTGGAAAAACAATTGCCTTGACTAGATGGACCTTTGCTGGCAAAGTAATGTCTCTGCCTTTTAATGTGCTCTCTATGTTGGTCATAAGTTTTCTTCCAAGGAGTAAGCGTCTTTTAATTTCATGGTTGCAATCACTATCTGCAATGATTTTAGAGCCCAAAAAAATAAAGTCAGCCACTGTTTCCACTGTTTATCCATCTATTTGCCATGAAGTGATGGGACTGGATATCATGATCTTTGTTTTCTGAATGTTGAGCTTTAAGCCAACTTTTTCACTCTCCTCTTTCACTTTCATCAAGAGGCTATTTAGTTCCGCTTCACTTTCTGCCATAAGGGTAGTGTCATCTGCATATCTGAGGTTATTGATATTTCTCCCGGCAATCTTGATTCCAGCTTGAGCTTCCTCCAGCCCAGCATTTCTTATGATATACTCTGCATATAAGTTAAATAAGCACATATAAGTTAAATAAATACACTACTACTATCATACAAATAGTTCATTGTGAAAAACCAGGTGTTAAATTGTAGCAGATCATATGATTACAACATGAATTCTGTGGCATAATGGATAGTATGTTTACATGATCTTGAGCATTAATAGAAGCATGTGTCTGTAACCAAGGGTGCTCGGTCTTCAGAACACATGTGTACCCTTGGTTCACTTCTGTGTTCCTCACTTTGTCAGCCAGGATCTAGCAAACTAGAATGAATTCAGAGATGGGAAAAGAGAAACAGCCATATCACATAAGAAGTGATCGAAGGTTCTCGGATTCTATTAATAAGTATTTAGTAGAGGACCATTGGAGATCTAATGGCTATTATTAAATACTTGAAAGCTACTGTATTTTGAACTTATTCTTTATGACTTTTCTGGGTGGAAAAAGTTTTCACAAAATCAAAATTCTGCTCAATATGGAGAAGAATTTCTAAAAAATGGAATTGGTTGCACAAAGAAGAAAGTAGATTCTTCACTAATAGGTATGGATGATCATGTGCCAAGCTGTGATAAAAGGATAACAAAGGTCCCGTGTGTGTGTGGACTAGATTAGCCTACAAAGCCCCTTTTAAACATGAGAAACTGAAATAGTAGAGAAGAAATGAGAACATAGCACAAATCATGATTTAACAATGTTCAGAATCAGTTCAGTTCAGTTCAGTCGCTCAGTCGTGTCCGACTCTCCGCGACCCCATGAATCACAGCACGCCAGGCCTCCCTGTCCATCACCAACTCCCGGAGTTCACTCAAACTCATGTCCACAGAGTCGGTGATGCCATCCAGCCATCTCATTCTCCGTCGTCCCCTTCTCCTCCTGCCCCCAACCTTTCCCAGCATCAGAGTCTTTTCCAGTGAGTCAACTCGTCGCATGAGGTGGCCAAAGATTGGAGTTTCAGCTTTAGCATCAGTCCCTCCAATGAACATCCAGGACTGATCTCCTTTAGAATAGACTGGTTGGATCTCCTTGCACTATAAGGGACTCTCAAGAGTCTTCTCCAACACCACAGTTCAAAAGCATCGATTCTTCGGCGATCAGCTTTCTTCACAGTCCAACTCTCACATCCATACATAACCACGGGAAAAACCATTGCCTTGACTAGACGGACCTTGGTTGGCAAAGTAATGTCTCTGCTTTTTAATATACTATCAAGGTTTGTCATAACTTTCCTTCCAAGGAGCAAACGTCTTTTAATTTCATGGCTGCAATCAGCATTCGCAGTGATTTTGGAGCCCAAAAAATAAAGTCTGACACTGTTTCCACTGTTTCTCCATCTATTTCCCATGAAGTGATGGGACCAGATGCCATGATCTAGAATACTCGCTACTAAATCCTGTCTCAGACATATTATATAATGTCTCATTCAACTCCTGAACTGTTGTAATTCCTTAAGAGCTGTACGTACAAAATTGTGCTCGATTCAGATGCAGCAGAATATGGAGGACACAAGAGACTGGACCACGGTACCGAATTCTTCTCTGAGCCTTTTGAACATAATAACTGTCCCTGTTCCCTTTTGGTAAGTAAGATTTTAAGGTATTTTCATTTCATTTAAATTTATTCTGTATTTTCAAAGTGATGCCTTTTTGTCCAAGAAAACAACTCTTCAGCAAGTAAGCAGCATGGAAGCAAAGCAGGGAGTAGGGAAGGGGTATTGATCGCACTAAGAAAACAGATGCCATGTGTGGTGCTGGGCTCACTGGGTTTTGGAAAAACAAATAATAAAGGATATTTAGCAGACAATTGGGGAAATTTTAATATTAATAGGATTAAAAGTTATTTCTCAAGACATAAGAGGAAGGCAGGTTTTAGTTTTCTTTCTATTATATTTCTAACTTTTCTACAACAGTTTACTTTCCTTCTGTTCTTGCAGCTTTCTGTGTTTTGGACTATCAAATAAAGTTTCATTTTAAACACCTTAAAAGAATCTGTATATACATTTTTTTTCTTTCATGTATTCATTAAAGACTGTGAAATCATTCTAGTTATAAAATTCTCTGGTTTCTTTGTATTACTGAGGAGAGTGTTGTTTTATATTAACGAAATTTTACTTTGTGAGGTTGACACAATGACAGGATACTGCTTTAAACTACTAAATTGAATTTCTTTTTAAAATGTAGAATAAAATTTTGCCATTTACAACAATATGGATGGATCTGGAGAGTATTATGCTTAATGAAAGAAGTCGGAGAAAGACAGATACTATTTGTTATCACTTATATGTGGAGTCTAAAAAATAAACAAGCGAATATAACAAAACAGAGATGAGTCACAGATATAAACAACAAACTAGTGGTTACCAGTGGGGATAAGGAAGGGGTAGCAACAGGACAGAGTTAGGGATTAAGAAGTACAAAATACTATGTATGAAGTAAATAAGCTGCACAGATATATTGTACAGCACAGAAAATATAGCCAATATTTTATAATAACTATGAATGGAGTTTAAGGTATAAAAAATCTGAATCATGCCGTACACCTGAAACTATATTTCAATAAAAAAATTGTAATGTAGAACTTAGAAATTCTGCATAGGTGGAGAAATTCTTCATTTATGGCCAAGTCCCCGTCTGCATTATATACGTTTCGCTTTTCGTGACTAGTCAAGTATCTCGCTCTCTTTCTTTCTCATCCCTCTTCTTCTACCTGTCTGTCTCAGCACTGCAGTTTTTTATTTGCTTGTTTCCCAAGGAGAGGACTTGGATTAAGATTTGTTTCACTTATGTAAGGCCAAGATATATCCCATAATGTATAGTTTTATCATTGCTATTTAATTCTCTCATGAGAAAAACATTTAGGTAAATATCAAACATGAGAATCTGTATGATACCCCTTGCTCCCTGCTTTTGCTACTATATTCCCACCTCCCAGGATGGTGCCAGCACCTTACTTTGTAAGCTGCTATTATATATGTCAAAGACAGCAGCATCAAATAAAAGAGCAGAGATGAGTAAGATTAAATTGTTGATTATCAGCTCTGAGCAAAGCCAATAGCCTTCGGAGACCTAGGTGTTACCCTCAGTATGTGTGTAGGGTGGTGGTATTGATGATGATGTTGATTTGGCTTTAGATGGAAATACAAATTCAAATGTATTTTCAAGAGGGAGGGCTCACAGGTGCTAGCAGATTCTTTCTTCACAGAATGCTTGCTGTGGTTGTCAGAACATTCAGTTTTGACATGTAAAATAAGACTGATAAAAATAGTTTCTGAAATGAATGAGAAAATGATTTGATCTTAAAGCTCTGAAATAACCGAAGAGTTAGAGACCCGTGAGGGGTTAGGGAAGGTGACTGAGCTCATAAGGAGGGGTCATGGAGAAGCAGCATCCAATTGTGATAAAGCCGAACTTGAACCAGTTGATATAGACTGAAAGGAATTTGAAATTTCAGCCAGCAAATATGTTACATAGCTAACTTTCCTAAAGGTTCATGTAGCCAAAGAGGGTTATGTTGGTGAGGGACGCCTGGTAATACAGGGAAAAGATCACAAAATGTCATGGCAGGGGATTTGGGGTTAAGTCGCCAGTCTGCCATTTATGGATACCAGCTATGAGAACTTGAGTAATTTGACCTTTTTGTGCCTGAGTTTGCCTGTCTGTATAGTAAGGATTAATAATAGTATCCTGCCTACAGCAACAGATTCTTAGATATAAATTCATTAACACAGCCAAGTTTGGGGAAACTGCAAAATGCTGCTGTACATATATTTTTAAATTATTATTGTCATGGCTGTTCAATATTTATTTAGGTATTCTAAGCGTGCCAAGACACTAGATGCTTTAAGGACATTCTCCCAGCTTTGGAGAAATTATCATCTTAGGCGAGGGCTTGCAATCTTTGAGGCTGGGTAGAAAATATCTTGATATCCTTTTGATTTTTTAAGGGCAAAGATATTCTGTCATAATTAAAAACAAGCCAAGTAACCAGTGGCAGCCACAGACAGGAGATTACTTTTCAAGCACTAATTAAATTGATCTTGCAAATATGGACTGTGCAGTTCTAAATGAGCTCATGGAATGGAGAATGTCACATAAGTCTCCATAACAGGTAGAGAGATACAGCCGTGCAAGCATATGAGAAATAGAGCAGAGCTTAACCACTACCTGTAATAGAATTCTGATCCCACTGGGTCAGGAGGTAAATATTGGTTCTGTCTTCCCAGCAGCAGCATCTTGTTTTTGATGACTACAGGTGCTTTAGGAATAACTCATTTTAAATGAGTCTTTAGATTCCAAATGAAATGATCATGGGTTTTAATGTAAAAAATAAGGCACCCAGAAAATTAACTGTGCTACAATTTAAAAAAAAAAAAAAGGTTGGTGGTTAGGGATGATTTCTTAAGCAAGGTGTGGGTACATAAAATAGTATTTGTCATAGTATTCATTATGGTATTGTGATTTTTGAATAATTTATATTAATGCAATGTAATAATATTTTTTATAAAATAAGGGAGCCCCAGTAGACCAGAAAATCCAATAAAACAAATTCCTTCTTACCTGAATTGTCTTTTGAAGATTCAAATATACATCCAGTATAAGAATGCCTCATTATAACGTAACTCTTTATTAAACTGATGGATAATGTGCTGGGATCCAGTCAGGTTTTAGGTCTCATTTGACCTGCCTTCTGCCTCACACATGCCTAGAATAAAGAGGGAAAGGAAGACAAAAATGTAACTTTTCCAGGAAATTTCTGTCCATCACAACTAGCACACTGTATTTGCCAAAGCTTAATTTGCAAGCTCAGTAATCCAGAGGATCTGCTGAATAAGTGTCAAATCTGTTTTCAAAGATAGCAACAAACAGAACTCAAAGGAATCTTAAAATAGCCACACATGCTGCAGCTTCAGCAGGTACCACCTCGGCATCTTCTTGATGTGCTCCATCAGTTAAAACTGTGACACCAGAGGAGAACCGCGTGTGTACTGCTGCTGAAATGTATATGCTAAGGTTGGAGTATCTCACAAATGCCAAGAAGCTATAAGGCAGAACTTTTCCATTCTGCTTTACTGGCAATTTTTGGAAACTCCATTTTTGCATAATGATTTCTCTGCATTTTAGCTTCTGATATAGAGACTTATATTTAACCTGTAACTTCATCAGTAAACCAGGAGGGGTGAGGGTGCTTTCTTTTTCTTTTCTGATTCATAAATTCAGACTCCATGGCACAAATGAAACAACAGTGATGCTTGAACCTGAAATAAATTAGATTGCTTTATAATAACTTAAGTAGTCTTAATGGTGAAATGTGAATAAAGCAATAGTTTTAGCATCTATTACTTTGCCAGTAAATCTC
The DNA here is from genome assembly GCF_049115385.1 of Moschus berezovskii. Lineage (NCBI taxonomy): Eukaryota > Metazoa > Chordata > Mammalia > Artiodactyla > Moschidae > Moschus > Moschus berezovskii. The sequence continues at coordinate 48,483,506 of NC_142460.1, read as the reverse complement.
CTTAATCTTAAGAAATAGATCTGCTTACTTCCATTCTAAATTTGGTGATTCAAAGGTAGACTTTTAGTTTAAATAGGGTGTTTGACATAGATATATCTTTTTTATTGTCCCTCAATTGTAGGCATTGAAAATATAAATTAAGTTGGGAAATGTTTTTTTGCTCTACCAAGAATTATGAAAATGTTTAGTTTTTTTTTAAACAAATCAATTTTAATCAATTTTAATTTGTAAAGTTTTCTCTTTTTCATATTTCTATATAGAAATATTTACTAGATCACTTTTCTCTTAAGCCTAATGCAAAATAATGAATTATAATAAGTTTTTTCCTTAGAAAATATTTTATAAATTAAAGGATATATGTGAAAATTAAAATTATTTTACGTCATCCTTATCCTTATTTTTCAAAATAATTTGTGATAAACATATATGTAGATTGTTAAGATCTAATGCCCTTTTCAACAAATGCTGTTTTCACTATGATTTATACAGTTACTAAATTTTACAATTTATAAGAACATTTTAAAATTTGCCTTTTAAGTATTTTTATTGAAAATTATTTTTGTTTGCTGTTTCCAAATTTTTGATAACCTGTTTTCAAAAACCGTGTAATTAATATTTGTAAATCAATTTTGACCCAAGAAGAACATAACACTTTGCTTGGATGGCATAATATATTACATCATTGTATGATCAGTTTTTCTTTTTAATCCATAGTAATAGTTCTGAATAGTTGGGGTAGTGATTAAGTCATTATGTAGTCAAAATCACTGGGTAGATGGCATGCATTTTGACTCTCTTAATAAATGAACTGGATTACGCTGTGGCATTCTGATTCCTTGTGAAGAATAGAGTACAAAGACAGCTAGGAAAAAATAAAATTCATGAATTTACATTGCACTGTCTCATATGTTTTTAATGTGATCCTAGCTACAAAATGTTCATGGCTTAGTGACTAGTAAATGGGCATGATGAATGTGTTTGTCAGCATATACTATCTGTGATGTGTATACTAAGTGGTTTCTGTATATATAAGCTTAAATATGAGATATTCATATTTAAATATAAGCAGTTATATTTAAATCTACTTAAAATATGTTCATATTTATTTTGCCATAGGAATCAAAACTATTTATAGAATTAAAATTGTAAATTGAGATTTACAGAAGCCAATACTTAGCACTAAATTATAAAGCCCCAAATTGTTTATGTCTGTAATTGTCTCATCATAAGAATTAGCTCTAATTCTCTTAAGTCTTTTAGTATAATTGGTGGTCATTTCCTAACTACTAAGAACATTGATTTATATATGCAGAACTCTAATAGAGACGAAAACTCCAAAATCCATAAATAGCCATAGTTAAGGAAAAAAATCTGTTGCTTGGGGAAATTTTTTCATGTTGCCTATACTGCAAGGGCTTGAAGCAACATGAACACATTCTGGTAATTAACACTGCAGTGAAAAAGTATAATTACACAATATTCCAGTTAATGATATTATACAATTATCAACCAATGGGTTTTGAGCAGATAGTATTAAGCGGCCTTGAAGTGTGACTGGAATTGGCATCATAAAGGTCCTTACATAAAATGGCCAGCATCATTTAGAGAGAATTCCTAGAGCATTTTTTAACAATTGAATGCCAAAAGAGGAAATTCAGTGCATTTACTGCAAACCTTGAGGTTCTTTCATCACCCTTTTTGTTTTACTCTTAAATTTTGGCTAGCTAAGATACAAGAGATCACAGAGAATAAGATTGCTTCTAAATTATCAGCTTATAGTTATTCACATTTCATTAATTAAATCAGTATGAGGTAATAAAATCAGGGTAGCTACCGAAGCTGTAAGATCCAGTACAAGACCGAGGCAACGTCCTGCTGCATCTCTGGGCTGCACTGAGCAGGGGCCTGCCACTCCTTGTCCTAGGCCTTCCATGTGCTTCCCTGCTTCTTTCTCAGGAGACTTGGCCAATCAGAATTTCTTTATCTGCATATAGGGTCAAAGATACCAGAGAAATATTTTTAAGGTGAATGGAACGGAAATCCTTTTCTTCAGTTTCCCATGCTACTAAGAAATTTAGATCAGTCTTCAGTTTTAGAATGGTCTTAATAGAACAGTTCAGAACCATTCTGATTAAACCCGCTGTCCCACTGATTACTTACACTAGTTACTATGTACAGATAAAATAAGGCAGAACAGATATCTCTCTCTCTCTCTCTTTTTTTTTTTAATTTTTTGACTCTGACATGTGGCATCTTAGTTACATGACCAGGGATCGAACCTACACCCCATGCATCGGAAGCATGGAGTCTTAACCACTGAAATGCCAGGGAAGTCCCAGAACTGCTCTCTCTTGATTCATGCCTGTTTTGAGAAGACTTGGAGAGGGGATTGACTGAATCTAACTGTTGTTTTCTTTGATTTCTCCTCTCTGGCTTTGGTCTGTGTTGCTTTAGACTATAGCATCAATGTGGAAATAGGCCATAGTTCGCACTAGATCTGTCTGGACCCCAGGGTATAGTCCTGCCTTTGTTCATGGCTAGCTCCAGCTTTCTTTTGTTGAGCCAATCTTATAACAGCTTACTTGTCACTGTCAAAGAGAAAATATTGAATGGGAGAGATATTAACCATTAAATCATGATGTAGTTTAAAAGCTATATGACATTAAAAACAATGTGTAAATTGTAGGGAAACTGATTATGGCATTGAAATGCACATTTCCCCACACTTAATGAACACAAGGATGTAATATTTATCTTTTGGAAGTTAAGTACTGGATTGCATATCAGTCTGAGACAATGAGTAACCCAGTAAACCGTTAGCTTGTGTGGCATTTTTCTCAGATGACAGTGCTAAGTCACTGTTACTTTTAATTCAAGATTAGAAAAACTGTTCTCTAGTTATTGCATTCATAATATAAATTTTTTTCAAAATTCCATCATTTAAAAACTGCTTAAATCATTAATGTTCAAAACTAACTGTATTGGTGTATCTGATTTTTTAAAAACTGTTGTAAGATGTCTTTTAAAAACTGTTTTAAGATGTCTTTATCACAGCCACCTTGTGGGAAAACATGTTCATTTGCTGACTTGAGATACACTGGACATACAGTGATCTCAGTCAGTGAAAATCAGCTGTTCTGTTCTTTAATTTTTTCCCCTAAAGCTCTGTGTTGTTTTTTTTTTTTTCATCTTTCATTCTCATTCTAAACTATAAAAGCCTTTCTCTCTTTTTTTTTTAACCATTGGTCAAGTTTTCAGTTAAAGTAACTGAAAATTGTACCTTATTCACAAATTCAGAAATGGAGAGATACTCTCACAATGATGACAGCAATATGTAATATTATTTTTACTGTCTGGTTTGTTAATAGTAATTAATCCCTTATGTGTAAAATAGCACACAGTTAAGCATCAAGCAGTTCAAATCTCAGTTTTATAAAAGTTATTTTAGGTGCAAGTATATTAAAGAATATCTTGTGAAATATACATTTATTGATCCCACAATTACTTATTTCTTTATCCACGCTTTTATTTAGCCATCACTGGCACCTACTTTGTCCACTGGCACCTACTAAAAGTTAGAAATATGAAGACATATGGCCTCTGCCCTGGTAAACCTAATAGTCTAGTGGGAAAGGTTAATCATAGACTTGAAAAAAAATTACAAATTGTATTAAATGTTCAGATAGAAAAATGGTGCTGTGATAGAAAATGAAATGGAGACACCATCAGACCTAGAGTTGGCAAAGAACACCTCTCCATGGAATTGGGATTTTTCAAGATCTAAGAGATAGGAAACTAGCCTGGGAAAGAGTGTTCTGAACAGGGGACCAGGCAGAGGCCAAGACCGTGAGGACGGAAGGGAAGGATGTGGTGTGTTCAAGAACCTGCAAGGAAGGCTCTGTGGCCTGGGCTGGTCAAGGGAGAAGGGATAAGTGAAAAGCGTATCTGAGACAGGAGTTGCACATATTCAAGAAGGAGCTGAGTCAGGACTCTGCAGGGCATGCAAAGAAGTGGACTGCACCTTCAATCAGTGGCAAGCCTCTTGACTGATTTAGATTGGGGCAGGGACTAAAATACACTTAAGATAACCTTATACTATTACCGTTAAGGTTTTGTTCCTAAAATGACAGGAGAAGCACAAACCAGAACGGTAAGTGTCCTGACTTGACCAGTCTTTTGTACGTTACTTTTATTTACCTGACTAGACTAACGTTGTGAACTGGAGGGCAGCCTGCCTTCACCACCTGCTAGTTCGGAACTAGAGCCGCCAAGGCTGTTTCTGTCCTTTGTGTCTGGGGAGCATCGGTTTTTGTAAAGCGTATGGAGCCCTCTAGCGGTGATCGTTTTAAAGGCGTCTTAATGCCAGAACTGTCGTGTCGTATAGAGCCTCCTCAGAGCCAGTAGAAGTGTAAAGGGAGATGGAATTTACGCAAATGAGGACTGCATTGTACTTTGATACATCACGTCGCTTTGATACGATATCAAGCCCAGTGTTTCTTTCAAATGCACTGACCCGACTGTGTTGATTTAGGTGTACATTCCAAACCGAGTGGCCCTCATCCTTCGCAACGTGGACCTGCCCAACTGAAGAGATCTGATTTCATCTCCCGCAGAGGAAGACCTGTGCTTTATTTTCCCATGCTCACTGTCCCAGAACTTGTAATGTGTAAGCTTTTCAAAATATATTTGTCTAGCCAAAATGTCCGATGTCTGAAATTCAGTATTGGTTTATGAAAATGAATGTCAAACTTTATTCTTTAAAGAGTAGAAGGGGACATATTTTTGAAATTTTAGCGATCCTAGACTACATTGTCCAGCCATCTGAACCACTAGGATCCTTGAAGTATTGTATGTCGTGTCTTTAAAGAATTTTGCCTTACAGCCCAACTATTTAATCCTTTTAAGTTCAAATTTGAATCATGTGTCCATGTTTGATTATTTCTGTTGAATGTATACAGTATTTTTTTAAGGCAAATATTTAGTGACTTTATTTGTTCTGGTATCTCTTGGTCTAAATTACAAGACACTAGAGATTGTTACTTTCCTTTTTCAAAGTGTGTTTAGAAATACTGTAATAAATATATAGTAATAATATAAAACAAAGAATTGTGTCAAATATAAACGTTGTTACCTATGAACCCATCCATGCCTTATTTTGCATAAGTTTTATCTTGTGGTCTCTATTTCATTTAGTATCTTGGTAGATGCTAGTATCTTCATTTCTGAAGGCTTGACCTGGTAATTGTAACATTTTAGAAAACATCTTTTACTTTCAACCAATAAAAAATATCGCACAGTTGTCTCTGCTAACATTTATTTTACCATGATGCTATGGAATTTTTTAGAGTGAAATTTAAATGCCTATCTCCGCTCTGAGACCTTCCCCACACTTATGCACATATTCATGATGGACTAGGTGTGGGAGTTAATACTTTTTTTTTCTTTAGCTACTGTTTTGTAACTTGAAATTATACCAACCAACTCAGATATCTAAGCTCCTCTCCAACTCTAAAGCTGAACACTTTTAGAAGCTGAGTTAACTGCTTCGACAGTTAATAGTGAGATACTGCATCATGAAGTTGCCCCTTGGTTTATTAAATAGCAGGCCACAAATGTGTAATCACTGATATGTAATCCATTTGTAACTGAGAAATTATGATGTACTTATGAGACATAAAGTATTTGTCACCTTTTTAAAGATTTAATATTTTCCTTTACATTAATACTGACTGCTTGGTTTTAGCCTGATTATCATGACTAATAAGGAGTACATGAAAGTCTTTCTCTTAAAAACTGGTTTAGTAATGGAAAAGATTAGCAAAAAAGACTTCCTTTTATAGCTAAACCATCTTCTTTATCATTTGAGTAAAACCTTAAATCTAGGTCTGACATGTATAATTTGCTTTAATTTCAAAGTAGAGTAATAGTTTGATTTCCTGACAGCGAAGCCAGCTGATGGTGATGCACCCTAGAAAACAACTGAAAGAAAGTCTTCTGTAATGCTTTTCCCCTTTCAGATATGTTATTAACATCTTAGCACTGCCACGGTCTCGTACCATGCCTGTTACTGATAATAACATAATGTACAACCCTGGCATTTTGTGTTCTAGCTTATAATTTCTTACCTTTCTTTACATTTCTTATGTGTAAAGAGATATGCTAATTTTCTAACATGGCTCTTTAAAAAATGATAAGGAATTATTTCACACCTAGAACTTGTTTGGTATTTTTTTTTCCCCCTTCAACCTCTGTAGAAAATCATAAAGACCAGTGCAGTTATATGCTATATTTTCATTATGTTGATTGACCTTACTAATATGGTCTTTAGAGTTCACAGTGTAAAGTTCAAATTTATACCTGATATAATGTAAGTTAATTGTATTTGTCAAGTTTTTCCCCACAGAAGGATTATAAATATATATTGCTAAGAGTGAAATATAAAAATATATGCAAATAAATAAAACATTGTGTCCAAAATAGAATGTGTTTGGAGTTTTTTCCTCTACCTGTCATAACAAACAGCCTTTACAGAACATTTTAATATTTGCAGTATACGTCACTTTACATCTCCATTTTTGTATCAGGAACATTCTCATCATCATGTATTCTGGTGAGAATATTTTCTTTTTATTGGTTAAACATTTTCAATAATCACAACAGATAGATGCAAAATTTTATTCTGTCTGCCCTATAATAATGTTTTCTTCTCTGTTGTGTTTGTTACCAACATCAAAAGTGAGAGTGATCTAGCTTCATTGACATTTTTAGGGTAAGTATTTTTGCTGTTTTAATTTTTTATGTTCTAGAAAACAGATGACTACAGACTTATTTCCATCACTTTTTAATATTAGCAAGAAAGTATTAGGAATTGCTTTATTATCAAAAATAGAATTTACCCATCATGCTAATAATGCTTGATGTTTTAGTTTAATACTAGAAAGTGCCATCGTGTTTAATAATCAAAACTTGAACTGTAAACATTTTTCCTAGAATGTTTCTCCCTTTATACCATTTGAACTCTGAGGGTCAACTCATTTTCATATTTTCTTTTCTGTACCTTTGATGTTTCTCACTTTGCCCTGTTCTTAGCTGATGTATTCATCTCTAACATAAAATGAGGGATTTAGCCACCGTGTTCCTCAAGATCAAAAAATAACCAATGACAATAAATTGACTTTTCTCATAGCCACTGTAAAAGAATGCACATATTTTTTTCCTCTGACTCCAGACTCCCCTTAGCAATATCAATTCAACATTTGTCACCCATCAGGGTTATAGCCATTGCTATGCGGGATCATACAGGAGGCTGTCTGGATAAGGAACCTATTCTTCAAATGATACAGGAGAGAGTGCAGACAGATCTGGGGGAAGCGATGGAGGGTAATGTGTTTTCCTCTGGTGTTCTGCTTGCAGCTTCAGGGCAAATATCTCTTCACTGTCTCTGGTCCTGCAGCCATTGAATCAGGTGATGAAAGCATCATAAAATAGGTTTCCTGTTGCTCTTCCTGTTTAGAATGAAGCAGAGCAGACATGCCTGACAGAAACCAAAACAAGGAGGCAGCTGACTGCCTGGCCTTACACCTCTCAGACTCTTTCTTTTTGCCTGTTTTGAATCATGTCCTGAACTAGGGTTCTTTTGAGGGGTGGGGTTTCATTAATCTACATATTCCTTATGCAGAGACAAGCACTGAGCTATGAATTTTGCTAGGTGGGATATTCTGATGAAAGAAAACAGAAATCTAAACAGAAATCTAAGGCACAGCAATGTCATGTCCTTTATGCAGTAGAGTTCATTTATCATTCACAAAGCGTGAGAATTGAAATGTAGATAAATTCTCCCACTAAAGCCAGCCTTCAGGGGGAAAAAAATCAAATGAACTCCCTACTAATTTTTCTGCTCTATTATCTTATTAGTGGTGATTTGTAGAGAAATGCAGAGAAACAGTCATACTTTAGGGCAGAATTTCTTAATTTGTAGTGTAAGGAATCTTTAAGATTACAGTAGTTATAAGTGTTTTTGTCTCCATAATTTAAAACATTACATCTGGATTTTAACTCTTGGCAAAAACTCGGCAGAGAATGTGCTGTTTATTTATGTGAGCAAAGGGGAATTCTGGGATGGTTCTACTTATACCAAAGGGCAAGTACTTCAGAAGTTTACTTATTACTTAACAGTTCTTCTTGTCATTTCTGCTGGATCAGAGAGAGGTATTTGACCCTCATGTATGCTTGCACAGACTGTTTCACCTGGAAACCTGAAAAATGCTTTAAAAGAAGTGATATAATGTTTAGAAGAACTCAGTTCCAGTTGTAGCTCTTAATTCCCAGTGCCTCATTTTAGAAAGCACTCTGACTTTTCCAGGGTCTTAAGACAATTAAAGTAAAAGTGAGGGGAAAAGCATCATCACTGGTTTTTAAAGATCTATTGTTTGATCAGTAACTGCGTGGATGGTGAGTCAGCATTTGGAGACATATTCCAAGTTTTTTGTCACCCGGAACACACTGTTACTGTCACCTGACACTTGTCTGTCCTTCAAGGCTTCTGCACTGTTATCCACATTCTTCCAGGCACGGGGTGCAGGCTGTTTTACAGAGCAGGGGATTTTGCATTTCCTCCACTCCTGCAGATGACCAAAGTATCCCTCTTCTCCCATAACGGCTTTTACTTGCTTATTTTAGCTTTTTCTCTGAAGGCACTAGGAGGTCACAGTGAATTCCTTTTGGTGCTGTTAAGGTATTACCCTCTTAGCGTGTCAGCTACTCAGACTCTTCCCTTAGGTAAGCCAGCTTTATGAATGAGTTAGCAACCTCTTAATGGCAACGGTAGGTCAGGATACACTGAACACAAAATGGAATGGCCACAGCCTCCAGTGAGTCGCAGCAACCAGGTGTCAAGGTCTCTCTTTCCCTCCTCCCCTTCTGCTCACAGTCCAGTATAGCCTGCTGGCAGGACAAATAAATGACAGAGGAAGCTTAAGAACTGCAACTGCATGTAAAATAATGAAATCAGAACACCTCCTAACACCGTGTTTTTGTTCAGACACTCAGTCATGTCCAACTCTTTGTGACCCCATGGACTGCAGCACACCAGGCCTCCCTGTTCCCCGTCTCCCAAAGTTTTCCCTAACACCATACACAAAGATAAATTCAAAATGGATCACAGACCTAAACGTAAGACCAGAAACTATAAAGTTCTTAGAGGAAAATAGGCAGAACACTCTCTGACATAAATCACAGCAAGATCTTCTATGACCCACCTCCCAGAGTAACAGAAATAAAAGCAAAAATGAACAAATGGGACCTAGTGAGGAAGTAAGACTCAGTCACTCAGTTGTGTCTGACTCTTTGCAACCCCCATAGACTGTAGCCCACCAGGATCCTCTGTCCATGTGATTTTCCAGGCAAGAATATTGGAGTGGATTGTGATTACCTACTCCAGGGGATCTTCCTGACCCAGGGATCAAACCCACGTATTCTGCATCTCCTGCATTGGCAGGTGGATTCTTTACCACTGAGCCACCTGGGTAGCCCTCTAGATAAATGGGGCCTAATTAAACTTAGAAGCTTTTGCACAACAAAGGAAACCATAAGCAAGTTGAAAAGACAGCCCTCAGAATGGGTGAAAATAATAGCAAAGGAAACAACTGACAAAGAATTAATCTCTAATATATACAAGCAACTCATGCGGCTCAACATCAGAAAAATGAACAACCCAATGAAAAAGTGGGCAGAAGACCTAAAGAGACATTTCTCCAAAAACATATAGATGGCTAAGAAACACGTGAAGAGATGCTCAACATTGCTCATTATTATAGGAATGCAAATCATCTCACACCAGTCAGAATGGCCATCATCAAAAAGTCTACAACAGTAAATGCTGGCAAAAGTGTGGAGAAAAGGGATCCCTCTAACACTATCGGTGGGAATGCAAACTGATATAACCACTATGTAGAACAATATGGAAATTCCTTTAAAAACTAGGAATAAAACTACCATAAACCCCAGCAATCCCACTACTGGCCATATACCCTGAGGAAACCGAGTTGAAAAAGACACATGTACCCCAATATTCACTGCAGCACTATTTACAATATCCAGTGGTCATGTATGGATGTGAGACTTGGACTGTGAAGAAAGCTGATCGCCGAAGAATTGATGCTTTTGAACTGTGGTGTTGGAGAAGACTCTTGAGAGTCCCTTGGACTGCAAGGAGATCCAACCAGTCCATTCTAAAGGAGATCAATCCTGGGTGTTCATTGGAAGGACTGATGCTAAAGCTGAAACTCCAATACTTTGGCCACCTCATGCGACGAGTTGACTCACTGGAAAAGACTCTGATGCTGGGAAAGATTGGGGGCGGGAGGAGAAGGGGACGACAGACAATGAGATGGCTGGATGGCATCACCGACTCCGTGGACATGAGTTTGAGTGTACTCCAGGAGTTGGTGATGGACAGGGAGGCCTGGCGTGCTGTGATTCATGGGGTCGCGGAGACTCGGACACGACTGAGCGACTAAACTAAACTGAACTGAGGACATGGAAGCAACCTAGATGTCCATCGGCAGATGAATGGGTAAGGAAGTTGCACTACATATACACAATGAAATATTACTCAACTATAAAAAGGAATGCATTTGGGTCAGTTTTAATGAGGTGGATGAACCTAGAACCTATTTTACAGAGTGAAGTCAGAAAGAGAAAGACAAATACTGCCTATTAACACATATATATGGAATCTAGAATGATGGTACTTACAATCCTATGTCCAGGGCAGCAAAGGAGACACAGACGTAAAGAACAGACTTTTGGACTCATTAGGAGAGGGAGAGGGTGGATGATATGGGAGAATAGCACCGAAACATGTACATTACCATATGTAAAACAGATAGCCAGTGGGAGTTTGATGTATGATGCAGGGAACCCAAAGCTGGTGCTCTGTGACAACCTAAAGGGATATGGTAGGGAAGGAGGTGGGTGGGGTTTAGGGTGGAGAGGACACATATATACCTATAGTTGATTCATATTGTTGTATGGCAAAAACCATCACAATTTGTAAAGAATTATCCTCCAATTAAAATAGTCTTTTAAAAAAGAATTGCAAATGAGAGCTCATAATTAAAAAACAGTTTGGCCCATCAGTTTTTTGGGTTGAAAGGTTGTACTGTCATCAGAAACATACATCTTCATTCAGTAAATATTTGCACAATTTAAAAGTAATTTTTTGAAGAAAGGAGGAAGTTATCAACCATCGATCTGCAATTTCCACAGTTGTCTGGTACTTAGAATAAGACAGTGCAAAGCAGAAAACTAACAAAATAGGTATCATGCCAAATTACTTTGCCATAAAAAGATATAAATTCAATGAGGTAAGTGTTTGAATTATTTGTGCATTCTTGTCTAAGTTAATAACAGGAAACAGCTGTAAGTGTATGAATAAACTCTTCTGACATACATGTATTTATCCACACATGGTGTGTGGATATGCACAGACATACATATATAATATGCAAGTGAACTGAAAAAAGAGTTCACTGATTCTTAAATTTATCTTGAGCTAATGAATCACTTGATCTCTGTGTATGATACTCATACCCAATTTTAGATATTTTTCTGGTCATATTAAGAGCATTGATCTGACGAGGTGATTTTACTTGGATTTGAAGAAGTTCGCAAATCTTACAGTGAAATGCAATATACATGTTTTGATCTCTTTAGAGAATTTCTCACCTCAACCTATTTGGCTGTAAGTCATTTATTTTTCCTCTAGAAGGGGGCGAAGGCGGAAATGAAATATCTTTATTACTTCTTTATTTACAGCCACTAGGGATTCTTTTTAACTGAGTTTGTAGTGTCACTTTCCATTCACTCCAGTAATATAAATAATGAAAAACACTGCATGTAATTTCATTTCACAGATCCCTCTAGTCATGTTGTCAACTATTGATTAAAACCAATCATATGATATAGAGGTCTCTCCCCCAACACACACACACAGAGTCACTCTCTATCCCCTTTAATTTTTCTTATGGTAAGTATGCATCACTTAGCTACATAGAAACAGCAATAAGATGCCTAATTCTAGCAGATACATCTATCTAGATAAATCTACCTATCTGGGTATTTTTTTAAAGACATACTTCATTGGCTCACAACTTCATCGTGTTGAGTGCTTTCTTGTTGCTGTACCCTATGCTGACACTTCATACACATTATCACTGAGTCTCACAAACTCTGAAAAATGATGATTTTTATCCTTATTTGGGTCTAAGCTCATGCTCATCAAACTCACTCTGCTGACTTCCACCACAGATCACAGATGATCTCTGAATCAAGGGTAAAAATTTGGCTCTCTCATTTGTATTGCTTGTTTATCTTTTCTTTTTTTGGCCACATTTCTTAAGGGATCTTAGTTCCCCAACCAGGGATCAAACCCAGGCCCCAAGTAGTGGACGTACAGAGTCCTAACCAATAGAACACCAGGGAATTCCCTTGTTTGCTTGTCTTTAGTTAGATTTGAATATCTTCTGTAGGGGGAGGGGATAGCATTTGAAGCCAAACTAAGACATATAATTTTTTAGTGTTTTTTTTAATCTTTGTGAGAGAAATATTAACAACTTCAGATGTGCAGATGACACCATCCTTATGGCAGAAAGCAAAGAAGAACTAAAGAACCTCTTGATGAAAGTGAAAGAGGAGAGTGAAAAAGTTGGCTTAAAACTCAACATTCAAAAAACTAAGATCATGGCATCTGGTTCCATCACTTCATGGCAAATAGATGGGGAAGCAATGAAAACAGTGAAAGACTTTATTTTGGGGGGCTCCAAAATCACTGCAGATGGTGACTGCAGCCATAAAATTAAAAGACACTTGCTCCTTAGAAGAAAAGCTATGACCAACCTAGACAGCCTATTAAAAAGCAGAGACATTATTTTGCCAACAAAGGTCTGTCTAGTCAAAGCTACAGTTTTTCCAGTAGTCATGTATGGATGTGAGATTTGGACTATAAAGAAAGCTGAGTGCTGAAGAATCGATGTTTTTGAACTGTGGTGTTGGAGAAGACTCTTGAGAGTTCCCATCCTAAAGGAAATCAGTCCTGAGTATTCATTAGGACTGATGCTGAAGCTGAAACTCCAATATTTTGGCCACCTGATGCAAAGAACTGACTCATTGGAAAAGACCCTGATGCTGAGAAAGATTGAGGGCAGGAGGAGAAGGGGATGACGGAGGATGAGATGGTTGGATGGCATCACTGACTCAATGGACATGAGTTTGAGTAAACTCTGGGAGTTGGTGATGGACAGGGAGGCCTGGCATGCTGCAGTCCATGGGGTCACAAAGAGTTGGACATGACTGAGCAACTGAACTGAACTGATCTTTATGGCAAGATAATTTTCAAGTTCCAGGAATTATTTTTGTCATGTGTTACATAGAAACAAAAATTTAAAAGAGCTTGAACCCAGCTTATAGATCTTGGTTTCTAGTGTTATTCTCCAAAAGAATGAACTAGGACTACTTGGAGAAATGGCTGATTCTAGGACTAGGGAAGGGAATATACAAGGTAAGTCCAGGGTTTCTGGGAGTGTTTAGAGAGTGAAGAGGTGCCTCCAAATTAAAAGAATGGAGTGTGTCAAAGGGAAACAGGGATTAACTGAATGGTACCCAATGGCCATACCTGAAATAATCTGAGCAATAAAATAATGTGTCCCTGCATAAAGTATAAAATAAATATCCATGAGTTCTTACTGATATAAATGATTGTGTAAACAAGTAAAGGCAAAGAAGAGACAAATCTGTCCAAGAGAATGCTGAAGGTTTTCATAGACACTCCCTCTTAAGAAGGTAGAGAACTTAATTCTCTTTACCCCCAATTCCCTCCCTTGAGTATGGGCTGCACTCTGTGACCACCTTCTAAAGAGCAGAGTAGGTAAAAGGGAATAAAGACTTTGCAGTTGAAATATCTGGAAAATTAACTCAGAAGGTGGTCATGGCTTGCATCATCAGTTAAGTCATGCTGATAGTGTGCACTCTTGGTATGATCTGTTGAGAGTGATGAGAATGGCAAAAATACAATCCACAGACCTGTAACTCCAGTCTAACCATGAAAAAAATATCACACACACACAGATATACACAAATCAAGAGTTGTATATACATATCCTTTGTGTATATATAAAACATATGCATTGTGTACATACATACAATATGGAGATCATATATCAAGAGATTATACATATAAATCATTGTATATATAAAATTTTATATGTGTGCATATCTCTTTATATAATATATATAATGCAAATATAAGCAGATTTATTTTAAGGAATTGGCTCACGTGATTATGGGGACTGATAAGTCCAAAATCTATAGATCTGGCTAGCAAACTTGAAACTCAGATAACAGTTTATATTGCCATCTTGAGGCAAAATTCCTTCTCTGGAAAACTTGGTTTTGCTCCTAAGGATTTCAACTGATCAGGTGAGGCCCCACTCACATTATCTAGAGCAATTTGAAAAATGAACCATTATAATAATCTTGCTCTACTTACAACAGTTATATCCCAATAAAACCATCCTAAGTTAAAAAGACTGGAAGTTGAAATGTGTTTAATACACCTAACCAACTTAACATTACAGCTTAGCCCAGCCTACCTCCAAGTGCTCAGAACACTTATTATGACTACAGTTGGACAAAATTGTCCAACGCCAAACTTGTTTTATAATCAAGTATGGACTATCTCAAGTAATCTATTAAATTCGGTATTGAAAGTGAAAGAATCGTTCTGTCAGTGGTTGCCCTACTGATCATGTTCCTGACTGGGCACTGAGCTTGCTGCCACTGTCCAGTATCCTGAGAGGGTATCTTCCCATTTATCACTAGCCCAAGAAACAATCAAATTCAAAATTCGAAGTACAGTTTCTACCGAATGTGTATTTCTTTTCCATCATTAAAATTAAAAGACGCTTACTCCTTGGAAGGAAAGTTATGACCAACCTAGATAGTATATTAAAAAGCAGAGACACTACTTTGCCAACAAAGGTCCATCTAGTCAAGGCTATGGTTTTTCCCGTGGTTATGTATGGATGTGAGACTTGGACTGTGAAGAAAGCTGATCGCCGAAGAATTGATGCTTTTGAACTGTGGTGTTGGAGAAGATTCTTGAGAGTCCCTTGGACTGCAAGGAGATCCAACCAGTCCATTCTAGAGGAGATCAATCCTGGGTGTTCGTTGGAAGGACTTATGCTAAAGCTGAAATTCCAGTACTTTGGCCACCTCATGCGATGAGTTGACTCACTGGAAAAGACTCTGATGCTGGGAGGGTTTGGGGGCAGGAGGAGAAGGGGATGACAGAGAATGAGATGGCTGGATGACATCACTGACTCGATGGACATGAGTTTGAGTGAACTCCGGGAGTTGGTGATGGACAGGGAGGCCTGGCGTGCTGTGATTCATGGAGTCACAAAGAGTCGGACACGACTGAGTGACTGAACTGAACTGAACTGAAAGTAAAAAAAAAAAAAAAGAATTATAAGTCAAACCATCCTAATTCAAGGACCATCTGGAGATGTTAGCCACCATATCTACAAAATATCTTCACTCTAACACCTAGGTTGTTGTTGTTAAGTCTCTCAGTCGTGTCTGATTCTTTTATGATCCCATGGACCAGAGCCCACCAGGTTAATCTGTCTATAGGATTTCCCTGTCAAGAATACTAGAGTGAGTTGCCATTTACTTCTCCAGGGGATCTTCCTGACCCAGGAGTTGAACCTGTGTCTCCTGCATTGTCAGGCAGATTCTCTACCACTGAGCCACCAGGGAAGCCCAACACCTAGGTTCAGTTCAGTTCACTTCAGTCGCTCAGTCCTGTCTGACTCTTTGCAACCCCATGAATCACAGCACGCCAGGCCTCCCTGTCCATCACCAACTCCCGGAGTTCACTCAAACTCATGTCCACAGAGTCGGTGATGCCATCCAGCCATCTCATTCTCTGCCGTCCCCTTCTCCTCCCGCCCTCAATCCCTCCCAGCATCAGAGTCTTTTCCAGTGAGTCAACTCGGCGCATGAGGTGGCCAAAGTATTGGAGTTTCAGCTTTAGCATCAGTCCCTCTTCACTTTCTGCCATAAGGGTGGTGTCATCTGCATATCTGAGGTTATTGATATTTCTCCCAGCAATCTTGATTCCAGCTTGTGCTTCTTCCAGCCCAGCGTTCCTCATGATGTACTCTGCATAGAAGTTAAATAAGCAGGGTGACAATATACAACCTTGACATACTCCTTTTTCTATTTGGATCCAGTCTGTTGTTCCATGTCCAGTTCTAACTGTTGCTTCCTGACCCGCATACAGGTTTCTCAAGAGGCAGGTCAGGTGGTCTGGTATTCCCATCTCTCTCAGAATTTTCCACACTTTATTGTGATCGACACAGTCAAAGGCTTTGGCATAGTCAATGAAGCAGAAATAGATGTTTTTCTGGAACTCTCTTGCTTTCTCCATGATCCAGCGGATGTTGGCGATTTGATCTCTGGTGCCTCTGCCTTTTCTAAAACCTGCTTGAACATCTAGGAGTTCACGGTTCACATATTGCTGAAGCCTGGCTTGGAGAATTTTGAGCTTGACTTTATTAGCGTGTGAGATGAGTGCAATTGTGCGGTAGTTTGAGCATTCTTTGGCATTGCCTTTCTTTGGTTAGTATATAGTTAAATAACTGGGCACTGTCATCTAGCCAGTTGACCTATGAGAATAAACATCATAGAGATACCTACCCAGACCAGGAAATGCCAGACAAGGTAAGTCTAAGAAATTGTCAAAGCCTAGAGTTGATTAAAGAGACACAACAGCTAAGGGAATGGTATGTCCAAGATGGGATTCTGAAGCAGAAAAGAAGCATTAGAGAAAAACTGGTAGAATTCAAAGAAAATGTAAAGCTTAGTTAATATTTTTAAAAATTGTGTAAAAGGAATGCCTGAACAGACAATTCTCCTTTACAGAAGAAATGTAGTGTTACAACAAATCACACCCATTGTACCAGGCAGACAAACGAAAACTGAAAAGACACTGAGCCTTGCAGGCTAAGAGCCTGACCGCAATTTTCTAAAGTGGCAGAAATAATGATGACCAATCATCCTTTCCCTGTCCCCTTCCCTGACCAACAGACAAAGGAAAGCTCTAAAATCATGAGTATGTGAAAGCAAATGTCTAAAACGTATGTCTTGTTGGTCTCCACTGAATTACTTTTTCAGAGATAGTATACTTAATTATTTGAGTATCGGCCTCCAAGCAAGCAAATAAAACATTCGGAAACCAAGACTCAGGGGTTTTTAGTAAACTTGCAGTAATCCTATGGGCAAAATCATTCATTCAGATACTCCAGTGTTTATTTTTCAACCATTTACTTCTGTACAACATTTCATGCTAAGAAATGATATTTGTAAATGTTCTCCCCAAATTAGGAGCTTGCCTACAATCCTCAGGCTTCGCAAAGTGAGACTGAAATTACAAGTGAACCCTAAAATCTTAACGAGTGGATGAAACAAGAGTATTTTCATTTCACATCACATTTCAGTGCAGAACAGGTGACACCTCTCCAGCTTGTAGCTGTGCTGACCGGAATATGTTACCCCCAAAGTCACAACGCAGGAAGAGAACACTGCAGAATTACAAGGATAAGTCCAGGTTGGAAGTGGTTTATACCCGTCCTGTTTCGCCTTCTTAGCCAGAGTTCATTCACATTGTTCTGACCTAATGGCAGGGGAGGCTGGATCTTTCTTTGTGAAGGAAGGTGAAACACTGCAATAAAAGCGTGCAGAACATTGTTGTAATTGTCAACTGAGTTTGAGAAATCTTACATGTCTTACTCCCCCCACAGACTGATAATGCAAATTACACATTAAAGACCCTGAGATTTCTGATATTAAGGAAACTGATCTAATAATGTTTAACTTAGTGTTTCCAGAACATATTTAACATTATATAACTCAGTTCTCATCCACAAGGAACATCGATATCCATCATGGGGAGAAAGAAACCCACTATGTATGCTTAAACACAGTATACACTAACTTGAAAATGCATTGCTCTTCTTTTCCTATGGGCTTCCCTAGCGACTCAGATGGTAAAGAATCTGCCTTCTAAATGCAGGAGACCCAGGTTCAATCCCTGGGTTGGGAACATCCCCTGGAAGAGGAAATGGCAACCCACTCCAGTATTCTTGCCTGGAAAATCCCATGGACAGAGCAGCCTGGTGTGCTACAGTCCATGCTTCCATGACTAGTAACTCCTTTTTCAAACTATTTTGTGTGTGTGTGTGTGTGTGTGTGTGTGTATTCATTTCACTTTCCTTCAAGGTTAGCTTATCTAGGAGTCAATATTTTCATTAAAATCACTTTGTAGTCTCATAATCTAACTGTCAGTGGGCAATTTACATCTCCCAGGTTCAGAACTCTCCTGCCAGATGTTTAACTGTATCCCAGGTGGCGCTAGTGGTAAAAAACAAACCTGTCTGCCAATGCAGGAGACATAAGAGATGCAGGTTCAATCCCTGGGTCCAGCAGATCCCCTGGAGGAGAAAATTGCAAGCCACTCCAGTATTCTTGCCTGGATAAAGGAGTCCCATGGATAAAGGATCCTGGCGGGCTACAGTCCACAGGGCTGCAAAGAGTTAGAAACGACTGAAGCGACTTAGCATGCACACATGAAATACTAACCTTAAAGTTCTTTGGAATAAGTTTCCCCAGGTTATAAGAAATCTTAGAATTAGATTAAAGTCCAACTTCTAGAAAATGAGTATAATTTAGGGTTATGTATTTCATGCTGGTGGTGGTTTAGTCGCTAAGTCGTGTCCAACTCTTGGCGATCCCATGGACTGTAGCCTGTCAGGCTCCTCTGTCAGGATTCTCCTGGATTCTCCAGGCAATAATACTGCAGTGGGTTGCCATTTCCTTCTCCAGGGGATCTTCCCGACCCAGGAATGGAACCTGAGTCTCCTGCACTGCAGGCAGATGATTTGCCAACTGAGCTATGCTGCTGCTGCTGCTGCTGCTAAGTCACTTCAGTCGTGTCCGACTCTGTGTGACCCCACAGACGGAAGCCCACCAGGGTCCCCCGTCCCTGGGATTCTCCAGGCAAGAACACTGGAGTGGGTTGCCATTTCCTTCTCCAATGTGTGAAAGTGAAAAGTGAAAGTGAAGTCGCTCAGTCGTGTCCGACCCTTAGCGACCCCACGGACTGCAGCCTATGAGGGAAGCATAATTACCTAACTCCTGGGTTGATCTGTTTGTGATTGTTGTTGCTGTTACTCCAATCTTCCTTTGCTCTCACTATTCTTCCTTTTACATTTAAATTTTATTTTTACATCCCTTACTTTTAATGTATCTAAATCGTTTCTGAGTAAGGCAGAAGGTGTGAGAATGATAGATTATAGATTAGGTAGATTAGATAGGTTGATTGCAGGCAGGGAAAATTTTAAACTCTAGCTCTGGTTGTCAGGATGTCACAGTCTGTAGCTGTGTGTTCCCACAGTTTGTGACTGGTTTCTGAGGAACCACTTAGAGCTAATAAGAAGTACAGGAGATTCCCTTGATATTTTATTAGTCTAAAATTTGGATTTTCTAGAGTCATGAAGATTTCTTCCCAATATCGTGACACCAGGATGTTAAATCTCACTATAATATGTGAAACATTTTAAAGCATACATGAAACAATGATGAATATTTTTGTGTATGACCAAACAGTAGATTCTTACATCTTTTAGCACATTTATATTCCTTTATAAATATATATCATTTAAGATTTGTTATGTCAGAAATCTGAAGGTAATATAAAAATTTAAGGTAAACTAAATATTGGAAAAGACTAAAAACTAAACTTGGGTTTTATATATATATATAGAGAGAGAGAGACAGACAGGCAGTTACAGAAACAAGGTCAGTAATATTCACTGTTTCTTCTCTTGAAGGAGAATTCCCAAATACAAATGATTCCTGTCCTCCCTGGCTTGGTGTTTCTCGTACTTCCCACATTCCTAGTACAAGTATGATGCGGGCCCCTTCTTGACATTCAGGAAGGCT
This sequence comes from Moschus berezovskii, assembly GCF_049115385.1. Lineage (NCBI taxonomy): Eukaryota > Metazoa > Chordata > Mammalia > Artiodactyla > Moschidae > Moschus > Moschus berezovskii. The sequence continues at coordinate 48,463,445 of NC_142460.1, read as the reverse complement.
TAGCCAAATGTCAGTTTCAGAAAAGATAAGGTTGTTATTCATTCATTATTATTCATCCATGTATTGAGATACTGTGCCAGGTTCTAGGAATGTAAAGATAAATAAGTGATAGAATTTCACAATTTAGTAAGTTGACTGTAGTCTCAAAGGAGCAAATAGATTTGTTGTGGCAAAGTGTGCAAGTTTCCTATCCAGTGTCCGTTCTTCTGTCTTCTACAAGAATAGAACCATTATTCAGATGCCAGAAGACATCATTTTTTCCATCCATGTGACTAAATTCCAAGCAAAGAAAGAAGTTGGGTAAAACTTTCAGGAAGACTTCTTAAAAGGGAAAATAGAAAATTAGGGCATTTACTAACAACAGACTTCCCCTCCTCCTTTAGCTGGTTGGCATGTGAATAAAATGGCTAGAGGTCAGCCTCCATCTTAGATTATGAGAAACTGTACAAGCTTGATGGCAGATGAGAAAGATGTGAGGTTCTAGATTCCTGATGATTATGGATCAACCATACGACAATGGCCTGTGTTCACTCTGGATTTATTTTATGTAAAAAAAAAAAAAGTCCTTATAAATTTACTAGTATACTTAAGATTTTCTGTTAATGCAGCGAACCCAATCCTAAATTATTTACTTATCAATGAAACCAAATGATCTAACTGATGAAAAAATTCAAGAACTAGGTCTTGCATGAATAAGACTAAGAAGGTGAACGAAGTCATATATAAACAGAGAGAAGGCACATGTGTTATATCAGATGTATGAAATTAACACTGAATGTTCTCTGAACATATTAATTCATTCAAAATGAGTTAGTAGTTCAGAGTCAGGCTCTATGAAGGAAACAACAAATGACAGTGGAGTTATGTCAGAACCAGTTTATACATAAACTTCAATATCTAAGCTAAGAAGATTGGGTTATATTGTACTGACTATATAATTGTTAAGAATTATTTGCAAAGTAGGAGAAAAATAATAATATTTAGAGCTTAATGGACCTTAAAATCCCTTCCTTTAACTGTTTTCATATGTGCTACGTGGGGGATCCCCATGAGAACTACTTGGTGGGTAGCGGACTGGGGCACAGAATAGGGGGCTGCTGCTGCTGCTAAGTCACTTCAGTCGTGTCCGACTCTGTGTGACCCCATAGACGGAAGCCCACCAGGCTCCCCCGTCCCTGGGATTCTCCAGGCAAGAACACTGGAGTGGGTTGCCATCTCCTTCTCCAATGTGTGAAAGTGAAAAGTGAAAGTGAAGTTGCTCAGTCCTGTCGACCCCCAGTGACCCCACGGACTGCAGCCACGTAAGTCTACACAGCACCACAGTTTCTCATTCAAAGAGCTCTCTATTTTTATCTGTTTATAATTCCACATAGCACTTCTTTGAACAACATTCTAAAGCTAACAAAATGTGAAATCTTCCAAATTACACCAATCCTTTCATTGTATTTGCTGGAAACTTTTGACCCTGAGGAGCTTTTTGCCCAGGATCTCAGTGCAGGTGAGGACTTGACCACTAGTCTACAGAACATTAACCAGTTTTCCCCATTATGTTATGGTGCACCTAAGAGCTGTAACTCAGGAAGATGTTCTAAACTGCACTTTGTAGGGGATAAATGTCAGCAGCTGAGAGACCAGTCGTAAAGCCGAGTGCAATTCCTACCCCAGAGATGGGATAGGCCTGAAGCCAGGGTAGTTTCAATAGAACTTCACAGGTAAGGAGAGGCATCAATCAATCCCCAGATGCATTCTAAGCCTTTTTCATAAACAGTGTAACCAAATTCCTGCTCACAAGTCCCTGTGTTTTAAATACTTATAATGGTTTCTCTTTTTTCCAGTTGTACCCTGACTTATATTCTTTTCCACCATACCTAATGGACTGCCATCTCATGTCCACTAATGATAAAATCACTACTGTCTTCAGATCTAACTAGGTGAGATAACCAAAGCAAAGAGTCGTCTTTGGATAGCTCCTACACAGGAAATTCTTCTGATGCTAAATATTGTATCTGTCAAGGGTAAGCAGGAAAACAAACATCACTACAAATATTAAAAAATAATTTACTATTAGGGTCATAGAATGGGCAGTAACGCAAAGGTGAGGACTCTCACTTCTGACTTTCAAAAGATCCAGAAGTACAATACTTACAAAAGCCACCACTAATAAACTCAGTCCTCTATACACCAGAGCTAGTGATTCTCAGGACCATACTTCCCAGATACTGCTAAAAGCTGTTCTTGATTATCAGAGGTTTCTGGAATGTGAAGTCAAGTGGGCCTTAGAAAGCATCACTACAAACAAAGCTAGTGGAGGTGATGGAATTCCAGTTGAGCTATTTCAAATCTTGAAAGACGATGCTGTGAAAGTGCTGCACTCAATATGCCAGCAAATTTGGAAAACTCAGCAGTGGCCACAGGACTGGAAAAGGTCAGTCTTCATTCCAATCCCAAAGAAAGGCAATGCCAAAGAATGCTCAAACTACCACACAATTGCACTCATCTCACACGCTAGTAAAGTCATGCTCAAAATTCTCCAAGCCAGGCTTCAGCAATATGTGAACCTTGAACTCCCAGATGTTCAAGTAGGTTTTAGAAAAGGCAGAGGCACCAGAGATCAAATCGCCAACATCCGCTGGATCATGGAGAACGCAAGAGAGTTCCAGAAAAACATCTATTTCTGCTTCATTGACTATGCCAAAGCCTTTGACTGTGTGGATCACAATAAACTGTGGAACATTCTGAAAGAGATGGGAATCCCAGACCACCTGACCTGCCTCTTGAGAAACCTGTATGCAGGTCAGGAAGCAACAGTCAGAACTGGACATGGAACAACAGACTGGATCCAAATAGAAAAAGGAGTATGTCAAGGTTGTATATTGTCACCCTGCTTATTTAACTTCTATGCAGAGTACATCATGAGGAACGCTGGGCTGGAAGAAGCACAAGCTGGAATCAAGATTGCTGGGAGAAATATCAATAACCTCAGATATGCAGATGACATCACCCTTATGGCAGAAAGTGAAGAGGAACTCAAAAGCCTCTTGATGAAAGTGAAAGAGGAGAGTGAAAAGGTTGGCTTGAAGTTCAACATTCAGAAAACAAAGATCATGGCCTCTGGTCCCTTCACTTCATGGGAAATTGATGGGGAAACAGTGGAAACAGTGTCAGACTTTATTTTTTTGGGCTCCAAAATCACTGCGGATGCTGATGGCAGCCATGAAATTAAAAGATGCTTACTCCTTGAAAGGAAAGTTATGACCAACCTAGATAGTATATTAAAAAGCAGAGACATGACTTTGCCAACCAAGGTCTGTCTAGTCAAGGCTATGGTTTTTCCCGTGGTCATGTATGGATGTGAGAGTTGGACTGTGAAGAAAGCTGAGCGCCTAAGAATTGATGCTTTTGAACTGTGGTGTTGGAGAAGACTCTTGAGAGTCCCTTGGACTGCAAGGAGATCCAACCAGTCCATTCTAAGGGAGATCAATCCTGGGTGTTCATTGGAAGGACTGATGCTAAAGCTGAAAGTGCAATACTTTGGCCACCTCATGCGACGAGTTGACTCACTGGAAAAGACTCTGATGCTGGGAAAGGTTGGGGGCGGGAGGAGACAGGGACGACAGAGAATGAGATGGCTGGATGGCATCACCGACTCTGTGGACATGAGTTTGAGTGAACTCCGGGAGTTGGTGATGGACAGGGAGGCCTGGCGTGCTGTGATTCATGTGGTCACGGACAGTCGGACACGACTGAGCGACTGAACTGAACTGAACTGAACTGAATGGCACTGAAGTGGGTAATTCTCAGGAGAATGCCTAGAAGTTACTATCAAAATTTCTCCCTGCCATCAGCTGATGGTCTTCCTCCAAAAAGAAGGAAGTTCCTAAGCAAGAACACCCAAAATGCATCCCAGACATATGGGAGATGCTGAAAATGAATCAATACTACACCTAGTACTTGTTTTACACAATGATGAGGAATCATAAAAAGTGAATGTGAAAGCTGAAACCACAGAAAAGAAACTTAGTAATCAAAAAGAAAATTACAATTGTTTTACAACCTTTAAAAAAGTTTGTCAAAACATTAAAATCTCTCTTCAGTTCAGTTCAGTTCAGTTCAGTTGCTCAGTCGTGTCCGACTCTTTGCGACCCCATGAATCACAGCACACCAGGCCTCCCTGTCCATCACCAACTCCCGGATTTCACTCAAACTCATGTCCACAGAGTCGGTGTTGCCATCCAGCCATCTCATTCTCTGTCATCCCCATCTCCTCCTCCCCCAAATCCCTCCCAGCATCAGAGTCTTTTCCAGTGAGTCAACTCGTCGCATGAGGTGGCCAAAGTATTGCACTTTCAGCTTTAGCATCAGTCCTTCCAATGAACACCCAGGATTGATCTCCTTTAGAATGGACTGGTTGGATCTCCTTGCAGTGCAAGGGACTCTCAAGAGTCTTCTCCAACACCACAGTTCAAAAGCATCAATTCTTCAGCAATCAGCTTTCTTCACAGTCCAACTCTCACATCCATTCGTGACCACTAGAAATACCATAGCCTTGACTAGATGGACCTTTGTTGGCAAAGTAATGTCTCTGCTCTTTAATATACTATCTAGGTTGGTCATAACTTTCCTTCCAAGGAGTAAGCGTCTTTTAATTTCATGGCTGCAATCAGCATCTGCAGTGATTTTGGAGCCCAAAAAACAAAGTCTGACACTGTTTCCACTGTTTTTCCATCTATTTCCCATGAAGTGATGGGACCAGATGCCGTGATCTTTGTTTTCTGAATGTTGAGCTTCAAGCCAACCTTTTCACTCTCCTCTTTCACTTTCCTCAAGAGGCTTTTTAGTTCTTCTTCACTTTCTGCCATAAGGGTGGTGTCATCTGCATTTCTGAGGTTATTGATATTTCTCCTGGCAATCTTGATTCCAGCTTGTGCTTCTTCCAGCCCAGCGTTCCTCATGATGTACTCTGCATATATGTTAAATAAGCAGGGTGACAATATACAACCTTGATGTACTCCTTTTCCTATTTGGAACCAGTCTGTTGTTCCATGTCCAGTTCTAACTGTTGCTTCCTGACCCGCATACAGGTTTCTCAAAAATGCAGGTCACGTGGTCTGGTATTCCCATCTCTTTCAGAATCATCCACAGTTTATTGTAGACTAAAAACATAAAGGAAAATTTAAACAGTAGCAAAGCTAATATTTAGTGCACAGTATGAACTCCGAGAGTTGGTGAGGGACAGGGAGGCCTGGAGTGCTGTGATTCATGGGGTAGCGGAGAGTCAGACACGACTGAGTGACTGAACTGAACTGAACTGAACTGAAAATAATTCAATGCAAAGAGTGTGTTTGGTTTCTTTGAAAAAAACATGTCAAGAGTAGTTTGACTAATGCTTGCCTTTTTGTCATATAACTTTCTATACAAAAGGAAACATCTTTTCTATGCCTCAGTGAATTTTATACTCCTTTCTAAAAGTTTAAATCAGCTCCCAACATTTTATAGTTTGAACTTTCAGGTCCATGAAATATCTTTGAGAATTCCTTTAATGTAGTTTTTGCCAGCATCACTTCTTTTAGGAAAACTGTATCCTTGCTGTCACAACCAATTTCCTCATTCATGTCAATAAGTTCATCTCCTGTGAAGTAGTGACTATGTAGCTGAATATCTAGTCTCTTGAATGCTTGAGGTATCAAGATTCCCCACAGTCAGTCATATTTTCTAAGACATCATTTACATTTGATTACAGTTTCCCTTGAACTTTTATCACTTATCATTTCTTTTCTTCATTTCCATCTTTTTGGTCAATTTCCTTTTTACAATTATCCATCTTTGTAATAATGCACATGGATTTATCATGGGAGACAAGGAGTCAATGAAATTATATATAATTTGTGCAAAAGCTGAGCACTCATTAATACACTCTGTGTATGTCCTTAGTCGCTTCAGTTGTGTCCAACTCTTTGCGACCCCATGGACAGAGGATCCTCTGTCCATGGGGATTCTCCAGGCAAGAATACTGGAGCGGGTTGCCATGCCCTCCTCCAGGGGATTTTCCTGACCCTGGCATTGAACCCAAGGCTCTTATGTCTCCTGCATTGGCAGGCAGGTTCTTTGCCACTAACACCACCTTGAAAACCCTAATATACTCTGGAAGATTATTGATCAATGAGCATGTATCACAGCCATTATTTACATAACAATTTATAGATTGAACCCTGGAGAAGGAAATGGCAACCCACTCCAGTACTCTTGCCTGGAAAATTACAGGGACAGAGGAGCCTGGTAGGCTACAGTTCAAGGGGTCTCAAAGAGTTGGACAGGACCAAGCAACTTCACTTTCTTTCTCTATTTTCTTTCTTTCTTTATAGATTGAAAAGCTATCAAAATATTCATGCCTTTTGCAATTACTTGGTTAATATATCGTGGTATTTGAACTGCATTGTTTGGAAGTGCTTTTATTTAACTAAAACATAGTGACTAAAATTCTTGTATATTGGAGTCTTGCAAAGGAAGGACTGTTTGGCTTGGTGACCAGTTGGAGTCCTATGATAGTGTGGGGAGCAAGAGTTGAAAAAAAAAGAAAATCAATGATAACTTTAAAAATTTAAAGAGGAAAAGTGGTAACATGAATAAGTGACATAGAAACAATGTTGAAGTTGGGGGGAAAACGAGGATATTGATTTTGAACCTCTTATGTTTTAGGTGCTGAAGCAAATACACGTGGTAATGTCTAGCAGGCTGTTAAAATTTCAATCCATGCCTCAGGAGATTTAGGAACCAGAGATAAATATTTGAATGCCACCCACAAAGAGGTGATAAACAAAGTTAGGAGCTGGAACTGCTAAAGTCAGACTTTTCCCAGAACTCAACATATTTGGTGTATGGAAGTTCACAAGACAAAAGAATGACAGAGAGAAGGGAGGCATACAGGAATCCAGAAAATGCAAAGCTATGTGACAAAGGAGGTAAGATTTTGGAACAAAAGTAACAGCAACAATAACAAAATTTAGGTAATTGCTGAGGAGTAAGACAAGTCTGTAAGTGAAAAGCCAGGATATGATCTCCCATTTAGATTGTCAATGGTGATTCTTTAAGAAAAAACTCAACAAAAGGCTGGGAAGTAAGAGGAGAAGGAGACTGGGAAGATTTGATGAGTGAACTGTAGCCAGCTGATGACTGGCAACTGTAGGTTTGTTCAAGAAAGAAAGAAAAGCTTGTTAATACACCTAGACATAAAAAGCATGATCTCTTTCCTCGTTGAGACCAAGGGCAGTCACCAGTTAGATCCCCTAAATGATAACTTGCTTAATAAATAATATCCTGTAAGCTGTCTTCAATAAGCTTGCTTTAATTGTTCTTGCAAACTAAATACACTTCCAACATCAAAGAGCTTGGACAATAAAACACAGGACTCCTTTAACTGTCCACTTAGATAACAATTTTGATGTAGGATTCACTATAGTAACAGTTGCTTAAGTAGATTTTTGGAGCTAGTCTTGCTCAGTTCAAACCATTAGAGACCACTGACCATTCAACTGGATTTGCACGAGTATCCGATGGATGACCTGTTGACTTCAGAGGGTCAAAAGCTTCACCCTTAAATCACATTTTTTAGTAGTTTTGAATGTCACTCAGTCATGTCTGACTCTCCATGACGCCATGGGCTGTAGGCCACCAGGCCCCTCTGTCCATGGGATTTTCCAGGCAACATACTGGAATGGGTAGCCATTCACTTCTCCAGAGGATCTTCCCAACACAGGGATTGATCTGTGTCTCCTACATTGCAGGTGGGAGTCTTTACCATTTGAGTCACCAGGGAAACCCCTAGATCATACTAATGCCAGAATTTTCAGAACATACATACCATAAACAAGCATGTAAATCAGATATGCCTTCTCAGAACACTGATGACTACTTCTTTTCCTTGCCCCCAGTCATTTTCCTTCAAGTCTCAGACCACCCTACTTCTCTGTCCCATAAATATCCTAAACCTCTTGCCTGTGGGGAGGCAGATCTGAGAACTGATCTCTGATCTCATTGCTTGGCTGCCTCAGGAAGAAACACATTCTCTGCTGCAAACCTCTGCATCTCAGCATTTGGCCTCCTGTGAGGCTGGAAAATGAACCTGGTTTGGTAACATTGGAAAGTTCAGTTCAGTTCAGCCACTCAGTCGTGTCTGACTCTTTGGGACCCCATGGACTGCTTCATGCCAGGCCTCCCTGTCCATCGCTAACTCCCGGAGCCCACTTAAACTCTTGTCGATTGAGTCGGCGATGTCATCCAACCATCTCATCCTCTGTCATCCCCCTCTTCTCCTGCCCTCAATCTTTCCCAGCATCAGGGTCTTTTCAAATGAGTCAGTTCTTTGCATCAGGTAGCCAAAATATTGGAGTTTCAGCTTCAGCATCAGTCCTTTCAATGAATATTCAGGACTGATTTCCTTTAGGATGGACTGGTTGGCTCTCCTTGCTATCCAAGGGACTGTCAAGAGTCTTCTCCAATACCACAGTTCAAAAGCATCAATTCTTTGAACATTAGAAAAGGAGAGTGTATACTTCCTGCCAGAGAAGGAACCAGTCAGTAGAGAGAGAGAAATTAAAGGTGTAAATTGAGAAATGGAGAGGGTTGAAGTCCAGAGAACAGGCTGAATGTGATTTGGGCAATTCTTCCAGAATCACAAAAGAAGCAAGAGTTATCAAATAATATTTTTAGGTGACAAGGAAAGAAATTGGTGGTCACTTTATTAGAGCGTCTTTTCACTTTGAGAAGTAAGAGTGCAGCATGAAACTGAAAACTTGTGAAAGCAGAGAATGGTCTTTAATATTCATTATAGGAGCTGATTAAACATATCTAAAAGAATTGCCTAGTGGTTGTTTAGCTTCTTCTGGTAAGTTAGAGCACATGAATTTGAGGCATAGGCAAACTGAGATTTTATATATATATATGAAACTCCAATACTTTGGCCACCTCATGCGATGAGTTGACTCACTGGAAAAGACTCTGATGCTGGGAAGGATTGGGGGCGGGAGGAGATGGGGACGACAGAGAATGAGATGGCTGGATGGCATCACCGACTCGATGGACACGAGTTTGAGTGAACACTGGGAGTTGGTGATGCACAGGGAGGCCTGGCGTGCTGTGATTCATGGGGTTGCAAAGAGTCGGACATGACTGAGCGACTGAACTGAACTGAACTGATTATCTATTACTGTTCATGTCGACCTGAAAGTCGGAGACGAGAAAGGGAAAGACGGTGCTTTTAGAAGGACAATGACATCAGTTCTGTCAGTTCATTTCATTCGCTCAGTCATTTTCGACTCTTTGCAACGCCATGGACTGAAGAACACCAGGCCTGCCTGTCCATCACCAACTCCCAGAGTTCACTCAAACTCATCTCCATTGAGTCATTGATGCCATCCAACCATCTCATCCTCTGTCGTCCCCTTCTCCCACCTTCAATCTTTCCCAGCGTGAGGGTCTTTTCAAATGAGTCAGTTATTCGCATCAGGTGGCCAAATATTGGAGCTTCAGCATCAGTCCTTCCAATGAATATTCCAGACTAACTTCCTTTAGGATGGACTGGTTGGATCTCCTTGCAGTTCAAGGGGGACTCTCAAGAGTCTTCTCCAACAACACAGTTTAAAAACATCAATTCTTCAGCACTCAGCTGTCTTTAAAGTCCAACTCTCATATCCAAACATGGCTATTGGAAAAACCATAGCTTTGATTAGACGGACGTTTTTTGGCAAAGTAATGTCTCTGATTTTTAATATGCTGTCTAGATTAATCATAACTTTTTTTCCAAGGAGCAAACGTCTTTTAATTTCATGGCTGCAGTCACCATCTGCAGTGATTTTGGACTTCCAAAATAAAGTCTGTCACTGTTTCCTTTGTTTCTCCCTCTATTTACCAGGCAGTGATGGGACCAGATGCCATGATCTTAGTTTTCTGAATGTTGAGTTTTAAGCCAACCTTTTCACTCTCCTCTTTCACTTTCCTCAAGAGGCTCTTTAGTTCTTTGTTTTCTGCCATAAGGATGATGCCATCTGCATATGTGAGTTGACTGATATTTCTCCCGGCGATCTTGATTCCAGCTTGTGCTTCTTCCAACCCAGCGTTCCTCGTGATGCACTCTGCATGTAAGTTAAATAAGCAGGGTGACAATATACAGCCTTGATGTACTCCTTTTCCTATTTGGAACCAGTCTGTTGTTCCATGTCCAGTTCTAACTGTTGCTTCCTGACCTGCATACAGGTTTCTCAAGAGGTAGGTCAGGTGGTCTGTGATTCCCATTTCTTTATGAATTTTCCACAGTTGGTTGTGATCCACACAGTCAAAGCTTTGGCATAGTCAATAAAGCAGAAGTAGATGCTTCCTTTTCATACTGTTCATGGGGTTCTCAAGGCAAGAATACTAAAGTGGTTTGTCATTCCCTTCTCCAGTGGACCACATTCTGTCAGATCTCTCCAACATGACCCGTCTGTCTTGGGTGACCCCGCATGGTATGGCTTAGTTTCATTGAGTGAGACAAGGCTGGGGTCCACGTGGTCAGATTGGCTAGTTGTCTGTGATTGTGGTTCCAGTCTGTCTGCCCTCTGATGCCCTCTCTCAGTGCCTACCGTCTTACTTGTTTTTTTCTTACCTTGGATGTGGGGTATCTCTTCATGGCTGCTCCAGCAAAGCGCAGCAGCTACTCCTTACTGTGGGTGTGGGATAGCTCCTCTGGCCACCCTTGTGCACTGTCTCCAAGCCAGGTTTCAGCAATACGTGAACCGTGAACTTCCAAATGTTCAAGCTGGTTTTAGAAAAGGCAGAGGAAACAGAGATCAAATTGCCAGCATCCACTGGATCATCAAAAAAGCAAGAGAGTTCCAGAAAAACATCTATTTCTGCTTTATTGGCTATGCCAAAGCCTTTGACTGTGTGGATCACAATAAACTGTGGAACATTCTGAAAGAGATGGGAATACCAGACCACCCGACCTGCCTCCTGAGAAACCTATATGCAGGTCAGGAAGCAACAGTTAGAACTGGTCATGGAACAACAGACTGGTCCCAAATAGGAAAAGGAGTACATCAAGGCTGTATATTGTCACCCTCCTTATTTAACTTATATGCAGAGTACATCATGAGAAACATTGGGCTGGAGGAAGCACAAGCTGGAATCAAAATTGCCAGTAGAATTATCAATAACCTCAGATACACAGATGACACCACCCTTATGGCAGAAAGTGAAGAACTAAAGAGCTTCTTGGTGAAAGTGAAAGAAGAGAGTGAAAAGCTTGCTTAAAGTGCGACATTCAGGAAACTAAGATCATGACATCCAGTCTTATCACTTCACGGCAAATAGATATGGAAACAGTGGAAACAGTGGCTGACTTGATTTTGGGGGGCTCCAAATTCATTGCAGATGGTGATTGCAGCCATGAAATTAAAAGACGCTTACTTCTTGGAAACAAAGTTATGACCAACCTAGATAGCATATTAAAAAGCAGAGATTACTTTGCCAACAAAAGTCCATCTGGTCAAGGCTATGGTTGTTCCAATGGTCATGTATGGATGTGACGGTTGGACTATAAAGAAAGCTGAGGGCAGAATTGATACTTTTGAACTGTGGTGTTGGAGAAGACTCTTAAGAATCCCTTGGACTGCAAGGAAATCCAACCAGTCCATGTTAAAGGAGATCAGTCCTGGGTGTTCAATGGAAGGACTGATGGTAAAGCTGAAACTCCAATATTTTGGCCACCTGATGCGAAGAGCTGACTCATTTGAAAAGACATAAAGATGGCTAACGAACACATGAAAAAATGCTCAACATCCCTCATAATCAGAGAAATGCAAATCAAAACCACAATGAGATGCCATTTCACACCAGTCAGAATGGCTGCTATCCAAAAGTCTACAAGCAATAAATGCTGGAGAGGGTGTGGAGAAAAGGGAACCCTCTTACACTGTTGGTGGGAATGCAAACTAGTACAGCCACTATGGAGAACAGTGTGGAAATTCCTTTAAAAACTGGAAATAGAATTGCCATATGATCTAGCAATCGCACTCCTGGGCATACACACCGAGGAAACCAGAATTGAAAGAGACACATGTACTCCAATTTTCATTGCAGCACTGTTTATAATAGCCAGGACATGGAAGCAACCTAGATGTCCATCTGCAGAAGAATGGATAAGAAAGCTTTGGTACATAGACACAATGGAGTATTCAGTCAGTTCAGTTCAGTCGCTCAGTCGTGTCCGACTCTCTGCGACCCCATGAATCACAGCACGCCAGGCCTCCCTGTCCATCACCAACTCCCGGAGTTCACTCAAACTCATGTCCACAGAGTCGGTGATGCCATCCAGCCATCTCATTCTCCGTCGTCCCCTTCTCCTCCCGCCCCCAACCTTTCCCAGCATCAGAGTCTTCTCCAGTGAGTCAACTCATCGCATGAGGTGGCCAAAGTATTGGAGTTTCAGCTTTAGCATCAGTCCCTCCAATGAACATCCTCTAGTTACTCAGTCATTAAAAAGAATGCATTTGAATCAGTTATAATGAGGTGGATGAAATTGGAGCCTATTATACAGAGTGAAGTAAGCCAGAAAGAAAAACATCAATACAGTATACTAACGCATATATATGGAATTTAGAAAGATGGTAATGATAACCCTGTATACGAGACAGCAAAAGAGACACAGGTGTGTAGAACAGTCTTTGGGACTCTGTGGGAGAGGGTGAGCGTGGGATGATTTGGGAGAATGGCATTGAAACATGTATATTATCATATGTGAAACGAATCACCAGTCCAGGTTCAACGCATGATACAGGGTGCTCGGGGCTGGTGCACGGGGATGACCCAGAGGGAGGATAAGGGGAGGAGGGAGGTGGGAGGGGGCTTCAGGAAGGGGAACTCATGTACACCCGGGGCGGATTCATTTCAATGCATGGCAAAACCAACCAATATAATATTGTAAAATAATTAGCCTCCAATAAAAAAAGAAAAAAAAATAAGGTGTATGTACAAATTAATAAATAAATCTTTAAAAAATAAAAAAGAAAAGACTCTGATGCTGGGAAAGACTGAAGGCAGGAAGAGAAGGGGATGACAGAGGATAAGACGGTTGGATGGCATCATCTACTCAATGAACATGGGTTTGGGTGGACTCCGGGAGTTGGTGATGGACATGGAGGCCTGGAGTGCTGTAGTTCTTGGGGTCACAAAGAGTCGGACATGACTGAGTAACTGAACTGAACTGAACTGAGATGTTTTCTGGAACTCTCTTGCTTTTTCAATGATCCAGTGGATGTTGGCAATTTGATCTCTGGTTCCTCTGCCTTTTCTTAATCCAGCTTGAACATCTGGAAGTTCACGGTTCACATGCTGTTGAATCCTGGCTTGGAGAATTTTGAGCATTACTTATCAAATTGTCAATTCAAATAAATAGAGGAAAATGATAGAATGAGAAAGACTAGAGATCTCCTCAAGAAAATCAGAGATACCAAGGAAATATTTCATGAAAAAATGGGCACAACAAAGGACAGAAATAGTATGGACCTAACAGAAGCAGAAGATGTTAAGAAAAGGTGGCAAGAATACCCAGAAGAACTATACAAAAAAGATCTTCATGATCCAAATAATCACAATGGTGTGATCACTCACCTAGAGCCAGATATCCTGGAATACAAAATCAAGTAGGCCTTAGGAAGCCCCACTATGAACAAAGCTAGTGGAGGTGATAGAATTCCAGTTGAGGTATTTCAAATCCTAAAAGATGATACTGTGAAAGTGCTGCACTCAATATGCCAGCAAATCTGGAAAACTCAGCAGTGGCCACGGGACTGGAAAAGGTCAGTTTTCATTCCAATCCCAAAGAAAGGTAGTGCCAAAGAATGCTCGAACTACTGCATAATTGGACTCATCTTACACGATAGTAAATTAATGCTTCTCTTGAATATATTTTTCCTTTTCTCCTTTATCTTTCACATCTTTTATTTTCACATTTATTTTCAAGGTCTCCTCAGACAACCATTTTACCTTTTTTCATTTCTTTTTCTTGGGGAGGGTCTTGAATTCTGCCTCCTGTACAATGTCACAAACCTCCATCCATAGTTCTTCAGGCACTCTGTCTATCGGATCTGATCCCTTGAATCTTTCTCACTTCCACTGTATAATTGTAAGGGATTTGATTTGGGTCATACCTGAATGGTCTAGTGGTTTTCCCTACTTTCTTCAATTTGAATCTGAATTTGGCAATAAGGAGTTCATGATCTGAGCCATAGTCAGCTCCCAGTCTTGTTTTTGCTGTCTGTATAGAGCTTCTCCATATTTGGATGCAACGAATATAATCAATCTGATTTTGGTGTTGACCATCTGGTGATGTCCATGTGTAGAGTCTTCTCTTGTGTTGTTGAAAGAGGGTGTTTGCTATGACCAGTGCGTTCTCTTGGCAAAACTCTGTTAGCCCTTGCCCTGCTTCATTCTGTACTCCAAGGCCAAATTTGCCTGTTACTCCAGGCATTTCTTGACTTCCTACTTTAGCATCTCAGTCCCCTATACTGAAAAGGACATCTTTTTTCAGTGTCACTTAGCAGAATTTTAAGCAAAAAAGTGATCTTTGAGTGTCAGATAAAGCATTGCTAAAAAGAAAGTCTGAAGTTTCCCATGTGGCTCAAGGGTAAAAATCCTCCTCTAATGCAGGAGACCCCAGCTCAATCCCTGGGTCAGGATGAGCCACTGGAGAAGAAAAATGATAGCCCACTCCAGTATTCTTGTCTGGAAAATCTCAGGGCAGAAGAGACATGTAGGCTACAGTCCATGGGGTCACAAAGAGGTGGGCCTGACTTAACAATTATCCACCCATAATTGCCCATAATAAATGCTCAGTTAATAGTTGAACACATAGAAAATAAATAAAAATCAAGTCTGAATGAGGAGAGTAAAACCAGGTTGAAAAAAAATGTGAATATATAGGGGTTAGAGGACAGGATGATTGAGAAGTTCAAGTTTATTAAGGAATGGCAAGCAATTCTTAAAATAGAATTGTCTTTTAGTTGTTCAATGAATGTCCACCAATGTCAAATAGCTTATCTTCAAATTCAAATACATAATTATATTCAAACAACTCTAGGGTGCCTCTTCAAGCCCTGCATGTGTTTATCTCTTTTTCAGAGAATTATGTCAGACTGTTGGATCTCTGGCTTTTTTTATCAAAAAGCTTTTTCTATGGGATTTATTTCTGACATTATTCAGTATAATTCATTTTTGTTTCTTTTATAACAAATAGATTTTCCCACAGCTTTAAAAAACCTTACGGTGTGAACGGGAGATTCTGACCACACTCCCCCATCCATTTTTTAAAGCAATAAAACCTAATAGTTTTATGTCTTTGGGGGAATGAACTGGAAGAAGCAAGTTATAAATATCTTTCCTTCTACATAATTGTTTCCACCGGGGAATGGTGTTTCATAAACAATGAACTATGGATGAGTACTATCTGTTCATGTGGTGAGTTTGATGTGGGTATACACACATCAGTTCTGCCAAGTGCTTTGGAACCACCTGGGAAAAGAAAATATTTGGTCAAAAGGGGAAACTTAATGTGCATTGTTTTGACCTAATGTGTATAAAGAGAAATTAATTCTTTTACAGATAGAATCACCTCCTAAACTGGAGATTGGTTGAAGGGTTTTCCTTAATAGATCAGAATTAAATGTTAAAATCAAGGACTAGAACCTTGATATGCTCAAGAAAGGCGTAAATATAGTCACAATCAATCTAAAGACTGTATAACTGCTGAGGTTGTTATAAGAGTCATTTTTTGGATTAAATGACTCCGTTTACCAATCTGACTTTGGGCCTAGGAGATGAAGCAATCTGTCCACAGCGCTATGAGGGGGTAGTGGAGAAGAAAAGACATGCAGCCTGCTGAGAGATCTTGGTGTAAATAAACTATGGCTAATAAATGCATCTACATATGAATATGCGACATATTTGTTTAAGTGCAGGCTCTAAACTTCTCCTGAGTTCACCCCTGGGAAGCACAGCAATTCACACTCAGTCAAAAGTTTGGTTCAAAAGTGCTTCTGACATCACAGTTGCTAGTTGTGAGCTGCATCAAGCCACACAGAAAGAGCCCTCAGTCTAAGATGTTTTTGTAATCCAAAAAGGTGTCTTTAAACAGCAAAGCTGATGAGCTGGGGAAAGGGTCGCTGGAGGACAATACTTTACAGCACTGAGGGGTGGGGATTATTTAAATCTCTGTGTACACTCCCAGATTGGTTCCCCATCTGCCTGATTTCCAAACTTCTGTTTGCTCTGCTGGCCTGTTCATGTTTCAGCCGCCCACCTTCAGGCTTCTGATTCCCATCCCTCCTTTTGTATCCAAAGTCTGTCGGTTCAAAACTCACTTTGAATTTCTCTAAAGGAGACAATTTCAGAAAAGCATCTAGCACGTAAGCTTTTAAATACTACAGTTGTAATGAAGTTTATTTCTTGACCCTCTGATTTCCCCTTTTTCTTAACTCATAGCTTTTAATCTTTCCCAGTGGCATCTTTTTTAGGTGTTACATTTCATTGCTATGAATATTTCATATATGTGTGTTTTGTCTCCCTAACCCTATTATTGTACAAACTTGAAGCTCAATTCCTTATATTCTATGGCTTTCTGTTCTTAAATTCACAATGCAGTGTTTAGTACAGTGACACAGAGAATATGCTCAATTAATTTTTGTGTGAACAAATAGTTTCTGTCATAGAAGAGAAAATTTTCACCTAAACGTATCATTTATCCCTTTGACATTTTGCCTACAAAGGGCTCATGCAATACAGCTCACCAACTTCCATATACTGAGTTGATAATCTAATTTTCATTATGCAGTGTTTCAAACTGGAAGGGCTGATAAGATTTAGCCATTATATTTTGCATGTGAGGAAACAAGAATGTTTACTCAGATAACTATAACTTCCTAAAGACAACAGAGAAAAACATAGCAACAACCAGGAGAAAAGCCACATAACATGCAGGGTTGTCATCTATCCCCAAATATATTGTTGCCCACCCCTGATTGCAGAAATTTAGTTTGTCTGAATTTTCTACAATATAAATTTGAGGCATAGGAATAATTTCATTACTTTTGAACCTAAGTCACTTTCACACTTAATTCTTCATAAAAATGTTTTCTGGGTTATGAAAAGAATTAGACTTTTTTATGTTTGGCCTGCCTTACAGTAAAGAGCTGGAAAATAGAATTAACTGAAACAAAATGGTGTGCTATGCATCACTTTAAATTATTCATTTTTTATTTCTTTTATTGAGCTTGAGTTTTTCCTCATGATTGACCTTCAGATGCTTCTAAATATCTTTCTGCCACAAAACTGCATAGTCTAGCATCTGGCCTTCCTAGGTTATGAAGTACAAATTGAACTGGTTCTCTTGGGGCTTAAGGCTAAGGTCACTGAGAGTCTTTTAATGGAGACTTATGAATTGAATAGTCACAGTTTACTCTTTGAAAGTTAACATCCACCTATAATCAAAGTCCATTTGTGCTCTGGCCTTGATAATTTTAGTGATGACTTTATTACAAGCTGATTCCAGCAGTGTTTTTGGCAGTACTTTGGGCAAATTCTGATGCGAAAAAGAACTGAGCAACGTAAAAAATAGCATACTCAGAGTCAACATTTGATGACATTCTTTTTAAAATGTCAAGGCAATCATCAAGAAACATACGGTGTTCTAATGGTGCACTGGGAGTACAAGGACAGCTGTGTGTGATTCACTCTAGATTTCCAATATCGTGTTTCTGAGCACTGTGGAGGTGCACAAGAAAATATGACATTTTCCCTCAAATAGCGTCAAGTCTATTTGGAGAGACCAAATGAGAGAATGGTTATATGTTTAAAACTGAGATAAGGGAGAAGTTGTGGTAAGATGAAATATTTAAAAGGATTTTTTAAAAAATATATAATTTGGCCACAATGCAGGGAAGAATTTAGACTGATTGATGGAAAAAGCACAGTCAGGTGAAGCAGAAGAAATAACATGAGTGAAGACAAAAGCGTGAATGTGAGTATTATGTGTCAGAGGACATAAGAGGGCAACAGCCAGAAGAGAATAGACCATTTTTAGTGGGGCATGGTGGGGAACGAGGCTGCAGATGCAGATATACGAAGGACTTAATACAAGTGAATAGTGCATCCAATGGAGAATCAATACAGTGCATGTTCTTGAACAGTGGAATCAGAGACTGACATCATTCTTCTCCAAAGGTTAATCAGATTGATGCATTAAGATGATTGAAAGAGAGAGGCAAGGGTTAGAGAAAAATAGAGATTTCCAACTCAGAACTACTGCAGAGAAAAAGGGAATGGAGGAGAAGGTATAAATATAAAAGACATTTTAAGGAAGAAACAATTGAGTGCCAGGACTTAGCTGAAGAAAATGGAAGTGAAAACACAGTCAGCAATATGCCAACCTTACAAATGACCAAATATCTCTAATGAGTAATAAAAACGTTCAGTGTGTTTACTTAGCTCTGCCACCTTGACTGTTCAATGAATTTATTCACTAAAAGGTAATGTATCAATGTCAAGCTAGGATGTAGGAGGCTAGCAAACAACAAAGTGGCCTCACCTGGCGCTGCTCTCAGTCAAGGGAATGTGTACCCATTATGTTTTACAGAATGTCCTTCATGACTGTTAAACAGGGACCAGATCTTTTTCATGTATGACATAAAACATTGCAGTTTCCCAGTGTTGATTCTTTCACCCTCATGGGAAACGTGTTCTTTCAGTTTCATGCTGTACTCTATCCTTCCATCCCATAGATGTCAGTTTCCAATTGTCTATTGCTTTAGAAAAATGTGAAAACATTCATACCTTAGTCATTGCTGCCTCTACACTCTAAGATCTGACATGAGAGTCTGCTGCTTCTCTAAAATTTTGAAATCCAGCCTTTGTATGACCACAGTTTTTCATGCGTTCAGTCAATTTCATACCCGCATTCTCAATACCAATAATTTCTCAGTGATCACCAGCTGTCTTTGCTCTCTCCAGAAATATATAACAACATAACCTTAACTCTCTTGCAAACCTCCCATGATACCACAAAGTAAAACTCCAATCCTGAGTTTATACCATAATCTACCAGCCCTCCTTATTTGAGATACAGTATAAGAATAGCCATGCTCTTATAGGTTCTTACTAAGGCAGATTTCTCAAGAACAGAAAAGCTAGACCATGTTTTACTTGGGTCTGTCCTATATGGGCTTTATTATGTTGAAATAGGGCTTCCCTGGTGGTTCGGATGTTAAAGAATATGCCTGTAAGACAGGAGACTGGGGTTTGATCCCTGGGTCAGTAAAATCCCCTGGAGAAGGGAATGGCTACCCACTCCAGTATTCTTGCCTGGAGAGTTCCATGCACAGAGGAGCCTGGTGTGCTATAGTCCATGGGGTCACAAAGAGTCTGACAGAACAGAGCGACTCACTTTCACTTTATGTTGAAGTAGGTTCTCTCTATGCCCATTTTTTGGAGAGTTTTTTTTTTTTTTAATCCTAAATGGGTGTTGGATTTTGCCAATAAAAATGGAAAAAAGAAAGAAAGCAGAGCTAGTTCCCTGACATCCTCTGATAGGCCTCCCTCCCCTTTCTGCTCCATACAACACAGTCACCCTGGGCCCCTTCAGTATATCAGGTATTACTCTATGGGACCTAGATTGAGACTCAATGGTCCCGATTTTAGCCAGTGGACTTACAGAAGGCAGCAGAGTGGAGAAGGGTCTCTCCGAGGATGGCAAGGCCCAGGGAAGCCACTCTGGTAGGGCCTGCCCTTCTGAAGAGGCTGCTGGTATTGAGGTATCCATCCCAGGGCGTGGGGTTGCATGAGCAACCCATGAATCCTAACCTTCATTTTCTGCCATCTTTGTGGGTTGCCCTTGGGAATAGACTGCTTCTCTTGAGTCGCTGGGCTCACCTGCCCACCGGCTGCGTGTAGGTATGGCTGATGGGGAACTGTGCGAGGGCTCAGTGCCCACAGGCCTCTTTACTACAGGAGATGGTGGGAGGAGGTTATGCAAGGAGCCCCTGGGTACCTGGCCTGCTCCAGCCAAAACACCCTCCACTGGGGGCCGGCAGCCTGGATGGGACAGATGCTTGACCCCAAGGGCTCAGTTCCAGAGCTGCTCTGTGGGTTCTCTTCCTCCCTGTGTCCATGGCCTGGCGCGGAGACCAGTCAGCCCAGCTTCTCTAGTGTTGTTGGGTCTGAAAGCTTGCTTTTGCCCTCGCCTCAGCTCAGCACCCCACACTGTCTGGCGCTCTTCTGCCACTTGGAAGGGAAGAGGTAAATGAAGGCCATGTGCCCGGCTTGGCCAGCCCGAGACAGAAATACCTGTCCCAGGAAAGGGGTGGTGAAGGGGAGATGTGGGATTCTGGGGGCCAGGTTGGCTCAGAAACGTGCGGGAGAAGGAACAGAGAGTGAGCCCAGTCCACAGGCTTCACGGGGAGGCATGGCCTGTGTTTACGTGTTAGGGAGCAGCAGGCATCTGAATTGCTCTGTACCTGACTTCCCTTCTGGGCTCCAAAATCACTGCAGATGCTGATTGCAGCCATGAAATTAAAAGACGCTTACTCCTTGGAAGGAAAGTTATGACCAACCTAGATAGCATATTAAAAAGCAGAGACATTACTTTGCCAACAAAGGTCCGTCTAGTCAAGGCTATGGTTTTTCCCGTGGTCATGTATGGATGTGAGAGTTGGACTGTGAAGAAAGCTGATCGCCGAAGAATTGATGCTTTTGAACTGTGGTGCTGGAGAAGACTCTTGAGAGTCCCTTGGACTGCAAGGAGATCCAACCAGTCCATTCTAGAGGAGATCAATCCTGGGTGTTCATTGGAAGGACTGATGCTAAAACTGAAACTGCAATACTTTGGCCACCTCATGCGACGAGTTGACTCACTTGGAAAGAGTCTGATGCTGGGAGGGATTGGGGGCGGGAGGAGACCGGGACGACAGAGAATGAGATGGATGGATGGCATCACCAACTAGATGGACATGAGTTTGAGTGAACTCCGGGCGTTGGTGATGGACAGGGAGGCCTGGCGTCCTGTGATTCATGGGGTTGCAAAGAGTTGGACAAGACTGAGTGACTGAACTGAACTGAACTGAACTGACTTCCCTTGGGCCAGGTCCATGGGGAGAGGTAACCTGACCAGACTCACGGCTGCCTATCTTGGAGGGTGTACCCCTCAGCAGTGGGTCCTGGCTTCCAGGGCTTTCCTGTCAGTGCCAAGGAGCTTCCCCAACCAGCCTGGCCAGGTTTCCATATGCCATTTGTCAGCGTGCAGGAAGGAGCTCTGTGTGCGTCTGGGAGAGTGTGCATAGACATGGATGGTTTCCTTTAGAACGGCCTAGGAAAGGGAAAGGAGTGTTCCCTCCAGTGGTCCCTCCCTCCAGATGGGCGTGACTAAGGATCTGAGCCAAAAAGAAGAGAGTATTCAGCTTCCGACTTGTGGCATCAACTCAAGATAACAGAGATGGTCACGCCTGCTTGTAGTCCCCCATGTCACCCCCACCCCGTATTCCGTTCCCTACACCTAACTTGAACTGGCCGAGTTGCTGTATAGCACAGGGAGTTCTGTCCCTGCTCTGTGAATACCTAGAGGGTTGGGGTGGAGTTGGGGTGGGAAGGAGGCTTAAGAGTGAGGGGATATACATATACTTATGGCTGATTCACGTTGTTGTGGGGCAACCGACACAACATTGTAAAGCAGTTATCCTCCAATTGAAAATAAATTTAAAGAAAATATATAAAGACAAAAAAAGAGATGATCTGGCCCATCTTGTTCCCGGAGATCCAGTGGTGTGTTCGTCTGTCAGCTTGGGAGGAAGCCACAGACTCAGTCTCCCCAAGTCAACCTCCTCTCTTTCTCCTGGGACTTCTCAGCATTCCCAGAGGCTGCCTGTAGGGTGGTTGGGATGTGTGGGGCGACCGGGCTCTTTCCCACCAGGTACCTCAAGTCCTGCTCTCAGATCATCCCTTGCGCAGCAGCCTCCGTCAGGGTTTTGCAGTTTGTGCTTGCTGATACTTATTTTGTGGAGCAGACACGGCTTGCCCAGAGAGCAAGTTGTCAGCACGGTGGTTCCAGCTCGCCCTCCCTCTGGTGTAGTGGGGCTTCTGGAAGACCCCTCCTCCCCCTCCCTCGGCCAGAAAGACTTCCTAGAATTTGTAGACAGGGACCCTGAGTCATCTGAAGGGGAGATGGGAGGGAGGCCAGAGGAAAGGGAGCGCGGGTGTGGCACTGCTAGACAAGTGCCGGTTTTTGCCAATTGGGGGCAGGCAGAGGGCAGGTGTCCTAGTGGGAGGGGCATCCTCGCTGTGCACCCTGCCCCGCCCTCGGGAGCTGGGGAGAGGCCAGGAGGCGGAGCGAGCCTTCCTCTTCTGTGGACAGAGCGAGCCCTTTGCTGTTGCCCTTGTGACATTTTGGTACACTGGTTTGCTACTCGTGGGATGAAACCCAAGAGCTTGGTTTCAAGCCAAGCTGTTGTGGAAAATATTTTTCAATGTCAGTTTTGTATATTTGAAAGAATGCTTCATTTCGTTCGATTGGTGCTCAGTTCAGTTCAGTTCAGTCGCTCAGTCGTGTCCGACTCTCCGCAACCCCATGAATCACAGCACGCCAGGCCTCCCTGTCCATCACCAACTCCCGGAGTTCACTCAAACTCATGTCCACAGAGTCGGTCATGCCTTCCAGCCATCTCATTCTCTGTCGTCCCCGTCTCCTCCCACCCCCAATCCCTCCCAGCATCAGACTCTTTTCCAGTGAGTCAACTCGTCGCATGAGGTGGCCAAAGTATTGCAGTTTCAGCTTTAGCATCAGTCCTTCCAATGAACACCCAGGATTGATCTCCTCTAGAATGGACTGGGTGGATCTCCTTGCAGTCCGAGGGACTCTCAAGAGTCTTCTCCAGCACCACAGTTCAAAAGCATCAATTCTTCGGCGATCAGCTTTCTTCACAGTCCAACTCTCACATCCATACATGACCACGGGAAAAACCATAGCCTTGACCAGACGGACCTTTGTCGATTGTCGATTGGTGCTATCGTGGTAGAAAGAATAAGATAGTATGACTCGTCATTTTTTTTTTTTTCCCGCCCGGGAATTGGCAGGGCCTCCGTCGTTGCCCCCAGCCCTGCCTCGATTCCTGCTCATTCCCAGGGTGGGCTTGCCGGGCACCTCCCTGTCAGCCGCTCCTGCAGCGGCTCCCTTCGGAACCAGTCTTTGTGACTCCCCTTAACGGCTGCAGAAAAGTATTTTTGCCAAGTGGACTCTTGGTGCCCTGTGCCCCTGCCTCTTTGCTAACCTTTGGGACATTTTGTAATGTTTTCTTTGTTTTGTAAAACCTTTTGACTCTGCCAAATAAATATGCCAAAATGACCTTTGGAAATAAATGGTCATTAATTTGTGTACTTAGCATCATGAATTTTAGTCTGAGGTGTTTCTGAGTTTGAAGATCTCTGAATGTAAAAGGACCTTCACCATGGAACTTACTGTTAAATGTTACCTTCATTTACTGTTATTAAAAGATATATGAGAAAAAAAATTGACATCATCTTTCCATTCCACAGTGGAATCTTTATATTTCCAAGAATACATGTAGAGAAGAAAATAAAGATGGATATTTTCTATTCTTGATATCTCTCCCATTATCTGAAACAAACAAACAAACAAAAACACCCAGGAAACTACTAATGGTTGTTTCTCTAATTACAGTGGACCCTGTGTGTGCCTGCTCATGTGTATACATGAGTGTGTGTTTCTTTCCAGAGAACAGCACAGATTAAATGAAAGAAAAATCAATTTGCTTATTTAACTGTAAACCAATCCTCACTCTCTTACTCCCCGCACCCCGCCATTTCTTCTGACAGCTTTTACTTCAGTTTCTGCCCCATGAAGCTCTAGTTTTATGCAATATATTTTCCTTTAAATCTTGAGATAATAAACATGTCTCAAGATTTTCCAAATTATGTGTTGTGGTGCAAGCATTACAATGTAATGTAGGACTTGAAAACTTTGCTCTTTAGCAAAATTTTAAGTAAATGAAAAAAGTAACGATAAGCATTAAGTTCTACACGTGTATATATTTAATATTTGTGAATTGAACATTGTACCCAACCAAAATTCAGAGATAAGGAAGGCATCTTAAATGTAACATCATATTTACACATGCTTCTGCCATTCTGAGAATTACAATATTCTTTTACTTAAGAAAACCAAACTCCCAACATGGTTCCTTGAATCTCTCATCAGAAGGGATTAGCATACAAGTTTTCTTGACCTGAAAAGTAACCTTTAGCTGACAAACGCTTGTAAGGAAATGAAAAACAGCAGTGTTTCTACTCTTATCCATTTTTTTCTGATCTCTTCTGATGTAAAAATATTTCCGCCTTCAAAAAACTATTGTTTTACATCTGCATATGTTAAGGAAAGCTTTAAATAATTAAGGTGTTTCCTGAAGTGAGCATACATATAAATTTAAAATTTAAGGCTAAGCAATAAAGCATTCTCTTTGAATTAAACTGACTTGCAGACATGATTCATTAAATCCATAAAAATAATTCAAACTTCAAGAATATATACTAATGAATATTTCCTACATAGCTTGCAAATTAATTTGGACAAGTCTACAAAGAAATAGCTATCAGTATGGAGATACTGATAAGGCATGCAGATTCATGCTTTTACTCTAAAAAGTTGATTAACACTTGAAATATACAAGATTGTGTATATTTTGAGTATATAATTAGGAACCTCACAAAACCAATGATTTTACACAGGTAGATTTTCCATTGTTCTAAATTTACCCTTAAATTCCCCAAGACATACATTTATTGAAACAGTTGTTACCAAAGGGAGCAGAGAATATAAACATTAGAGATGGCTTACTCAGAAATACTTAAGTTTCATGTAGTTTTGTTACCTTTCATTTGGCTTAATGACTCCAGCCAAATGAAGTCAGCCTCATCAATGGTTCAAAATGTAATTGAAAAGTGTCAAGAAGTTAGAAATTCCATGAAGATACTTACTATATATTTATTCCCTAAGTAATACTTTTCCCAGAAAAAAGACTCTTCTTTTTGCATAGATATAAATTATTCATATTTAATTTGATTAACATATAACAATATTTATGAATCTGAAGATACTAAATTGATTCTAAAAATTAGATTTTAAAGAGATTTTTGAACTCCTTAATTAAAAATTAAGATAATGATATACAGAGATGTGGGTTATATGAGTTCCCTGGATCAAGCAATTTGTATTTAAAGTAAGAATAGAAGATATCTTTTTCTTCCAGTAAAAGAAGATATTTATTAGATACTAGCTTTTTAATATGACACTAGCTAGGCATTAATATGCCCATTTTTGTAACTGAAGTGACTAAAGCTCAGGTAACTGTCCAGAAATTATATGGTTAGTGAACAGGAAAAGCACAGTTTTGAATTTAGACTTGCCGAACTCTGAAGACTGTATTTCTTCCACTAGATTAGATTTCCTCCTACTTTTGATATTTTTCTGTAAGACTATAGGCAATTTTGAAAATATCCAGTCTATGATTTACTAAATATCAAATACAAACTGATTTATGATTAATGCATTATAGACTAGGTAGGATAACATTTTGGGAAGCCAAATTGACAATAAGCAGCAGATACTTATGGAAGCTACTGGGGACAAACTTTCTGGAAACTTCCCACCCCAATACCTGGGAAGGGCCTGGATGTTGCTGGACACAGGTAGAACCAGGTGGTTGGATGTAGTTAAAGAAAAAATATATATATATTCAATGACACTTGTAAATGATGGCAAACAAGATGTTTTGCAAGTGATGCCATTGTGATAGAAACAGGGTCTTGCAGTGGGAGAGAGAGAGATTGGGCTCAACTCCAGAAACAGCCAGCCTTCCCAGGTGTTATTTGTGATAAAGAACCCTCCTGCCAATGAAGGCGACATAAGAGATGCAGGTTCGATCCCTCGGTCAAAAAGATCCCCTGGAGAAGGGCATGGAGGGCATGGAAACCCACTTCAGTATTCTCTTCTGGAGAATTACATGGTAAGAGGAGCTTGGTGGCCTACAATCCATGGGGTTGCAAAAAGTCAGACATGACTGAAGTGTCTTAGCATGCACACACACCAGATATAGGCTGGATAAGTGGGAATTTGCAACCAAGAGCAGAATGTGGGTCATTGTATTGAAAACTGCATGGAAGCAGCCCTGTAAGGGGAGATTCTGCCTAATACATCCTATCAGAAGTCTTGCTGAAGGAAGGGCTGGGTGATCCAGCATCAATTGAGGGATGATGGAAGATGTGGAACCCAATGAGCTATCAAATTGTGATCAGAAACAGAGGATGAGGAATTCTAACTAAGCCAGCTTACCAGGATTCTTATTAATATGGACAATACAGAGACAAACAGGGAAGTCTGTAAGATTGAAGGCCTAGCTGGGAAAGTTCAGGGCATCCTAAGGAGAGTTTGGTCGGGGAGAGATCCTTTATCAATGTCTTTGGGAGATTTTGTTCCACCTTTTCTTTCTGTTCTTCTTTGTATCCTGGAATCTCAGAAACCTGCTTTCTCCACAAGGCTGGAAGTATAGTCACCAGCAGCTCTGGGTATAGTTTTTCAAGATGAAACAAAATCAGTTTTCAATAACCCTCCCCAACTCCCACGATTCCTATTTATAAAGCTATTTGGAAAGTAGACTAATCTGGCTTGGACCATGTGTCTATGCCCTGGTGAATCACAGTTGAGCAGGGGTGCAGAGAGGTGGGATAGGCTGTGCTTGGATCAGATGCTCATCCTTCCACACATCATTGTTGCTAAGAAAGTACAAGAATGTAAACAACAAATAAGCCTGCTCACTTCAAAATCTTTTCCCCAGTCCTGGGGAATGGCACTGTCTTAGAAAGACAAGACAATAAATATGTACTGAGTGCTGAGGAATTGATGCTTTTGAACTGTGATGCTGGAAAAGACTCTTGAGAGTCCCTTGGACAGCAGGGAAATCAAACCAGTCAATCCTAAAGGAAATCAACCATGAATTTTCATTGGAAAGACTGATGCTGAAGCAGAAGCTCTAATGCTTTGACCACCTGATGTGAAGAGCCGAATCATGGGAAAGACCCTGATGTTGGGAAAGATGGAAGACAAAAGGAGAAGTGGGTGGCAGAGGATGAGATGGTTAGATAGCATCACCTACTCAATGAACATACATTTGAGCAAACTCCAGGAGACAGTGAAGGACAGGGGAGCCTGGTGTACTGCAGTCCACGAGGTCACAAAGAATTGGACACAATTTAGTGACTGAACAACAGTAACAACAGCAAAAATAATATTTCCTCCTTTTCTTGAAAAAATTCAAATGCATTCTAGTCATTGTAGCCAAAAAACTTTAAATTATGAAATGAAAATATTTGTAGTATGTATGATAAAGTATACTAAAGAAGAAAGCTAAATAAAAGAGAAAGTTTTTATACATACAACATCCATTTTAATGTAACAATCACTGTTTATTATCACCTACCATTCCATTTTTCCCTCATCCTCATAATTACCCAAACTTCACATAGGTGTTGACTCCTCCACAGTCAAAGTGAGATCCACTTCAACCTCTAGGCCTGTGCTTGATTGTCTCAGGGAAATCCCACAGTGATTAGCGACCCAGGCCTAAGTCAATCAGTGCACGGCCTGTGCTGGCCACAGGGCTCAGGAACCACCATGAACCTCAGGAATTCACAAGGGGGAAATTGCAAAGTTTTTCTGGGATGACAGGAAAGAAGTCATCTGAGTTTTTATGAGAGAGAAATCAGGGGGAAAAAATTGTTCTCTGCTCTACCAGATATCTTGATGTGTCGATGTGTGAAGCCTGGTGCTGCTAGTGGCATTTTGCAACCATAATGGAAGCTGGTCTTACAGTTAAGTCCACATCCTGAGAAGGACACATCTGGAATGAAGCCAGAGCCACTGTATTAAGAGAACTGGTTTGTCTTGCCACTGGGTATTCAGCTATCTACACAAATATGTGTGTCCTTTAGATTTGTTATTTGTTACCTTTTCTTTTATTATTTCTATTGCAAAACATCCCTAGACCTGAAGCTTTCATTACAGAATTGTTACAAACAATACGAATGGTCAACCAAAGAGGAGTGGGAAATAAGATTTAAAATATCCACTCGAAGAAATATTTTGGAGACATTGTTATTATCATGAAGACTATATAACAATTGTTGTTGTTCAGTTCAGTTCTGTCTGATTCTTTGAGACCCCATGGACTGCAGAATTCCAGGCTTCTTTGTCCTTCACCATCTCCTGGAGCTTGCTGAAACTCATGTCCATTGAGTCATGTCCATATACCAATAGGTTATTTTAAAATTAAATATAGTTTGTTTACATTGTATTACCTGAATTTTTTGTTGTTATTTAGTCAATAAGTTGTGCCTTATCAGTCAGCATCTGGCAGTCACATTATGTTTCATATATTCTGATGCTAGCATAGTCAGATATCAAAGGTCTGACATCACTGGGATGAGATGTTCCACAAAGGGTCTACCTAGAAATACTCATGCTTTAATTTTTTAAAAAATAAGTTAAATGTTTTTATGGGAACATTTGTATGATGTGTTAAATACATACTGTCTTATTGGAGTAGGGCATATGATTGAATGTTTTCTTGTGTGACTCTGGGCCATCATTGTACATATCAATTTTATCATGTATAGTCAAATAATTATTTGAAGAGATGTTTGCCTCAAGATGCTATTCCTTTTGAAATCTTGGGTCAGTTTGATGTGTTTACTTTTTATAATCACTTTGTGTATTTTACGGTTCCTCTAACTTGTCCCTCTCTATCTGCCTGTCAACTTTCATTTCTTGCTGATTGTTGATGGCCTGCCAATATAGTCATGGCCCCTTCTGATTTTCTGCATCTAACCTGTTTTAGATTAGAAAGTCAAATAGGCACACTTTTCAGAACTGTGTTTGAAGAAGCAGTCAAGAGTTTTTAGTAAGAAATTTGTCTAACATAACAAGTTCTGGAACAGAACATTGAGTTGTTTTGTTTGGACTGTACAAATACCTAAGATAGAGTCAGGAAAAACTATCAAACCATTTTCTAATTACAGAAGAAAGAGATCATTTGTGTGTTGAAGGAATTTTTCTGTTATATCTTAAAATTAATGGGATTGTTTTGAACAATATTTATATTGAGTTAATTTGAATTTTGCCCTGAAGTAAGCTTGTTGCCAAGTGACATGTAGATGTTAGATCTGTGGTGAGTCTTCAGCTAAAAAGCTCATTAGTCAAGATGAAAAGATTCTTCAATTCACTGGAGTGCACACCAATTTCAGTGGTGTTCCTTAGCTGTTCTCAGCTAAGAATGGAGCTGGTCTGTTATCAGTACTGTTTTCATAGCGCCAGGGTTTTCTAAATGAAAACATCCAAGTAAATGTGCTCCTTTCCTGTCACTAAAATTATACATTTTTCAACTGAATGGGTTTTTGAAAGAAAAATGAACTATTGACTAAATGTATTTTAAAAAATCTGCAGTGCCTTGAATTGACATCTTTGGACTGAGTTTATCTTGAGTCTCAATGGATAGTATTTATTATGACATCAATTTGAAGCACCAGGAAAACCATATGGAACTGATACCTAAAATGTTTTCTTGATGCCTTAAATACAATTATTTTTATAGTTATCTTTAATGTATCTACTTTGCTTAATAGCAGCTTTTAGCCATTGTTCATCCATCAGCTAAAGCACGTAATGTACTGTTTGGTGTAACAGTGTCATTACAAGCAAAATCTTTGCTATCTTAATTTGCTAACTCCAATTTTGCAGTTTTTAACCAGAAATGCATACTTGTAAATAGGATCATAAACATTTCACTTAGATAAATTAAACCAGAAGCTCTTAAAATAAATGTCTCAATTGTCCTTTTTCAAGAAGGATGAAACTTTGTTTTGAGAAGTCTTACCGAGTTTGAGCCTCTAAACACAAAAAAAAGGAAGGGGAGGATTCTAGAGTTCTCTGGTTTATAAAGAAGGTATTTGCTTCATGGAAAATTTCCCTCAGACTCAG
Organism: Moschus berezovskii; assembly: GCF_049115385.1. NCBI lineage: Eukaryota > Metazoa > Chordata > Mammalia > Artiodactyla > Moschidae > Moschus > Moschus berezovskii. The sequence goes on along the minus strand of NC_142460.1, from coordinate 48,433,333 downwards.
TCCATATGGATTATCCTTTAAAATGTTTCCGTCAGTTTTGCCTTTCTGCCTTCAGTTGAAATAAGCCTAACCCTTGGATGTTGCTGAATTTATAGTTCTAGTAAAACAAACTCTTCTCACATTTCCTACACACAATTGGGTTTCTTAGCTGCTCGAAAGATTTGAGCTACAGTACTTTGCTTCATTATTAAAGACATATGATGCCTGTTGTACAGATTTCCCCTTGGGCAACAGAGCTGATAAAAGAATAAAGAATTTCAAGAATCTGTATATCTCGAAAATAAGTCCCAAGGTATCTTTCTTTCATTTTTTTTAAGTTGTAGGAGACCTCGCAAAATAATTTCCATTTTTATTTAGCTTTGTACTTATTGTGAAGCTGTGTGAGAATACAGCATTTGCCAGATGAAATTATTTGTCTTTTGAAATAAACATATGTTCTTTTACCTTTTTGGCCACAGTTGATGATGTTAATGAGACATTCCTAAAAATGGGAATATGATGTCAGTCCTAATCACAATCCTGCTTACAGGTATAGTATTATTCCAAAGGGAGCAAATGTGGTTTACTCCTGAATGTTTTGCACTTTATACCAGGTCAAATTTTTGCACAGTTGGTTGTGAAGTGTTTAAGGATGACAGCTTTCATCCATCCTAATGCCTTAATGTCAGTCCAGTGGTTCTGTGATCAGAATGTCTTTGTATTAAATCTATCAAATTGCCAGGCCCCTTGCAAGCAACTTTGGAACAGAGTGTGCAAGCTGCAATGAGGTACTTTGTGTTTGTATGTCAGGGGGAAATGGCAATTTTAATCTAGATGTGCCCTCTTACATGGGCTGTGCAGCTTTCTACAGGTGTATGAAATGGCTGAAAGATTCCTTTTGTTAGTGCAAAGAGGGGAAATGAACAAGGGTAAGACATCTGTTAGAAATCAGCCTAGAAACAGGAGCTGGCAGTGTTCCCAAAGTGGTTTTCACCTTCTGTAGTTGATCATCGATGAACTTGGATCTAACTGACATAAGGGAGAAAAGCACATTCTAGAATTTAGCATTTAAGTCCTTTCACTGTCTAAGTCATAGGTGATAGAGCTATACAAAGAAAGTGTTATAGCTATACAGAGAAAGTGCTGTAACTGAAAGGATATGTTTTCAATAAATACAGAATTTTATCTGTGGTATGGTCCCCAAATTTGCAGAAATCCCTTGGGGTCCCAGCCTTAAGCCCAGTGCATTATAAAGACTCACATTCATAGGAAGTGTTCAATTAAGTACTCGTTACAAGTAACAGTTTCGGCTGCTGCTTAACTTGCCCTGCCCATGTTTATGGGATGATTGACTATAGAAAATGCTTCTCTTTAACTTTTTGTCTAAATATAATGCTGAAGTAGACTTCAAAGAGAAAGAATGTAACAGATCTTTAATTTTATAGAGGAAGAAAGTTGGACACATAGAAGTAAAACATTTTGGTAAAAGTCACAAAGGTAGAAGCCAAGGTTAAAAATTAAATTTCTTAAACCACGATATTGTGCTCTCAACTTTAAAAAATAACTGGAATGTATCCATATTTTAGACTATGCTAAGGGATTAGGGAATAATTTTTATATATTATTCCAAAAATAATAAACAATGTTTATTGAGCATATTATGTGATAGGCACTATTCTTTATATAAATCATTTCAGTAAATCCTCACAGCAATCCTATAAAGTAACTTATCTCAATTTTACAAGTAATATTTCATATATAAGATATATATTTATATATGTCTATAAATATATATTTGTACCTATTTTTTCTTTGTGCCTATGTATGTATGTATCTCTCTAGCTGTCTTCCATCTATCTATTTTTGTGTCTACAAAGAATAAGTAAATGCAGAGCTGGTGAAGCACAGATATAGTAAGAAGACTACAAGACTATGTAAGAAGATTCACTCTGTTTCTCCCCATAAAACAACACAATTAGCCAGAAGTTAAGCAAAGAACAACAAAAATACTAGGACTGAACAACAGTATCTCAGATTAAATATCTTTATTTTGAAAACAAACAATGCTTCTCAGGTGACACAGTGGTTAAAATAATCTGCCTGCCAATTCAGGAGACACAAGAGAAGCAGGTTCCATCCCTGGGTCAGGAACATTTCTGGGAGTAGGAAATGGCAACCCACTCCAATATTCTTGCCTGGAGAACCCCCGGACAGAGGAACTTGGTGGCTACAACCCACAGGGTTGCAAAGAGTTAGACATGACTGAGCGACTAAGGATGCATGCATGCATGACATAAGCAACCACTGCTCTGATTTTACCATCACAAGTTAGTACTTTCATGGTCTTCTTCTGCTAATTTATCTGGGTCAGACATCATAAAAGTGTAAATACTTATGGCTGCTGCCACTGTGTCTACTCAGAACAGAATGATGGCTCTTCATTGGTACCCATCTTGTAAAATCCCAATCAAAACAGTATATCAATCTGGGAAAGTAAGTTACTTGATGCAGGAAGATATTTTAATTTGGCAAGATAAAAGAAAGCCCTTGGATATAGGTGAGCTTGGAATGCAAGCAATATTATTAAGAATAGGGCTGGGGTTAAGCTAAGTGCTATGATAGGTACGCTTCAGAGCAACAATCTGCTCCTGACCTTCATAGAAATGGAAATATGATATGTAATCTTTGTGCCTCGGTTTCTCTGCTCAACATAGTGTTTTTAAGAGATTCATTTGTTGTGTCACATGTATCAGTTTACTTTTCATATTATTATTGTTATTGAATACATGACCAAACCACGCACTGTTTTATGTATTCCTGCTGAGAAGCACTTAAACAGTTGCCAGTTTGGGGATGAAATTGACTAAAATGGCTACAAACCTTCATGTATGAGTTTTTGTATATAAAAATACTTTTAAGTTTTCTTTTTAGTAAATATCTACATAAGGAATTGCTTTGACAAAAAGTAAGTTAATGTTTAGCTTTATAGGAAATGCCAAACATATTTCCTAGGTAGTTCTACTATTTTACCCTCTCATCCACAATATGAGTATTCTAGCTGCTTTACATCCTTGCTAACATTTGGGCTGATCAATTCCTTCAATCGTTTCTAATTGATGTTGATGTGGTGTCTCACTGTAATTTAAGTTTGCATTTTTCTGATGACTGATGATAGCAAGTCTCTTCCTGTGTGCTTATTCCACTTCAATTTGTTCTTTTGTGAAGTATCTTTCAATATTTTGCTAGTTTAATATTTTGTTTTTCTGTTACTGAATTGTAGTAGCTCAGATATTCTGGACTCAAATCATTTGTTGGGTATTGTTCCAGCCTTTTCATTTTTTTTATGGTGTGTTTTGATGAACAGGAGTTTTTAACTTAAAGTCCAACGTATTATACTTTTTCTTGTTAATACTCATTTTGCCTTTTCTCGTAATTTATCCAAGATTCCCAGAAATATTTGTCTATGTTTATTTCTAGAAATGTTATAGATTTGGACTAATGTTTCAGGTCTGTGAATATCTCAAGTTAATTTTTTTATTATTGTGAGATAATGGGTATTAAAGTTAATATTTTCTCATACTTTTATTCCATTTTTTCCAGATCACTTGTTGATAAGAATTTCCCCTATTAAATTGCTTGACTGTGTGTTATGGAAAATCAGTCTCTTTCTTCATTTTCTTTTCACTTCCACTAATCTATTTGCCTGTCATCCTACCAACATTTCCTTGTTTTGATTTCTGTAGATTCATGGCAACCAACAAACAAATAAGAACACTATTTTTGCCCTTATTTCTGATTTTTGGTGTGCCACATTTGGCTATAAGCTTTATCTTTAATTAAAGACATAAAACAAATAATTAGCTGTCATGACATTTTATACCTAAAGAGTCTGATGCTAGGAGGGATTGGGGGTGGGAGGAGATGGGGACGACAGAGAATGAGATGGCTGGATGGCATCACCGACTCAATGGACATGAGTTTGAGTGAACTCCGGGAGTTGGTGATGGACAGGGAGGCCTGGCCTGCTGTGATTCATGGGGTCGCAAAGAGTTGGACACGACTGAGCGACTGAACTGAACTGAACTGAACCTAAAATTTCAGCTGTAGTTAGGTTGGGCTTCCTGGATAGTTCAGCGGTAAAAGAATCTGCTTGCAATGCAGGAGACTTGGAGATGGTGGCTTCAATCCCAGGTCAGGAAGATCCCCTGGAGGAGGAAATGGCATCCCACTCCAATATTCTTGTCAGAAAAATCCCATGGACTGAGAAGCCTGATGGGCTACAGTCCAGAAGTCACAAAAGCATTGGACAAAACTCAATGACAAAACAACAACTTAAACTTCCAGTTATATTGGGCACATAACCAGGCTTCTAAACTATAGCAAGAGATAATTTGACCATTTACTTCATTATTGCATAATAGGTAACATCAAAGATCTTCTGAGGTAGACAGTTTCAAACTTTTTCACATTCCACTTAGATTTAGTCAGTTAGTTTATATTTTAACCCACTTCAGTTCAGTCGCTCAGTCGGCTCCGACTCTTTGCTACCCCACGGACTGCAGCACACAGGCTTTATTGTCCATCACCAGCTCCCAGAGCCCACTCAAACTAATGTCCACTGTGTCAGTGATGTCATCCAACCATCTCATCCTCTGTCGTCCCCGTCTCCTCCAGCCTTCAATCTTTCCCAGCATCGGAGTCTTTTCCAATGAATATGTTCTTAGCATCAGGTGGCCAAACTATTGGAGTGTCAACTTTGGCATCAGTTCTTCCAATGAATATTCAGTACCGATTTCCTTTAGGAATGACTGGTTGGATCTCCTTGCAGTCCAAGGGACTCTCAAAAGTCTTCTCCAACACCACGGTTCAAAAGCATCCATTCTTCGGTGCTCAGCTTTCCTTATAGTCCAACTCTCACATCCATACATGACTACTGGAAAAATAGCTTTGACTAGACGGACCTTTGTTGGTAAAATAATGTCTCTGCTTTTTAATATGCTGTATAGGTTGGTCATAGCTTTTCTTCCAAGGAGCAAGCGTCTTTTAATTTCATGGCTGCAGTCACCATCTGCAGTGATTTTGGAGCCCCAAAAATAAAGTCTGCCACTGTTTCCATTGCTTCCCCATCTATTTACCATGAAGTGTTGGGACCGGATGCCATGATCTTAGTTTTCTGAATGTTGAGTTTTAAGCCAACTTTTTCACTCTTCTTTTTCACTTTCATCAGGAGGCTCTTTAGTCTTTCTCTTTCTGTCATAAGGGTGGTGTCATCTGTTTATCTGAGGTTATTGATATTTTTCCCAGCAACCTCTTGATTCCAACTTGTGCTTCATCCAGCCCGCATTTCGCATGATGTACTCTGTGTATAAGTTAAATAACCCGGATGACAATATACAGCCTTGGCATACTCCTTTCCCTATTTCCAACCAGTCTGTTGTTCCATGTCCAGTTCTAACTATTGCTTCTTGACCTTCATGCAGATTTCTCAGGAGACAGGTCAGGTGGTCTGATATTCCCAACTCTTTAAGAATTTTCCACGGTTTGTTGTGATTCACATAGCCAAAGGCTTTGGTGTAGTCAATAAAGCAAAAGTAGATGTTTTTCTGGAACTCTCTTGCTTTTTGGATAATCCAGTGGATATTGGCAATTTGATCTCTGGTTCCCTGCAAGTATCAATTCCTGAAAATGTGAATCTTTAAACTTTGTGATAGACTCTTAATTATAAACTTGCTTAAAATAATAATAAAGAGGAAATATCAGTTTATATAACAGAACAATCCAGAAGTAAGAAAGCCAGCTTTAGGAAGAGTGTCATAACTGCTGTCTCGGTCTTTTTCCTGTCCCCAGCCCCTCTTACCATCAGTTCTAGCCATCTCTTCACTCTTATTTTCTGTGTTGGTTTCAATCTCAGGCAAGCTTTCCCTATATAGAGGCTGTTGGTGGCTCTTGGCTTATCAACTTAGCTTCTCTTTCCAGTGATTTCTGAAAGAGTCTTGGGCTTAACTCCCTGGCTCAACTAGGATCTTATAACTGTCCTTGAGCTACTCATTGTAAATGTGTTTGACTGGATGTGTCTACTTATCATCCCTCAGAGCAGAGTGAAATGGGGCCAGATTTACGTGAATTACTTTGCAAGAGAAAATAGAGTTCATAATTGCCACAATAAAGGGGGGAAAACGCAGGCTGAACAGACAAAAACAAGAGACTATTACTATAGTTCATGATACCAGAGTTAAATTAGATGACTATGTTGAAGTAATTATTTTTAAAAGGAATTTCATTTCATAATTTTTCCTTCTACTCTTTATCTTCTATCCAAGGACACGAAGACACCCAGTTTCTTCTTGCCACCTAACTCAAGAGATCTTGAATGTAAAATGAACGTCCAAAGTTTATTTTAAAACATTGAAGTTATTTTATGTCAAAACTTCTGATACATATGGTTTAACACAATGTGTATTTTTGACTTTTCAGCAGCATTTCCTGGCCACTAATGATAGTGGCATGAATGCATTGCTGTGCTATAAGTAGTTCTAGGCTGGTTTTCAGTAGTTTAAAATGTAATTTCTCTGAAAGAAATTCCAGATAAAAAATTGGCATTCTGATCTCTGCAAGTATGCTTCATTTTTATAGTGATTAAAAAGGTCCATTTAGTTGATTTGTCAGCCTTGTAAGAACTTTCTGTTAGACACTCATCCAAGTGCTTTGGCAAAGGGCCATATTATATGGATAAAAGGGGAGGAGAGTTTAAATCTTTTTGAATAATTTTTTAGTTTCTGATGCAAATCACCCAAAGTCCACATGTACATTAACTCCAGCATTACCTCAAGGTTAAACAAACTTGTTTTACCATCACTTTTGATCTCTGGACAAAATGGATTTACTTTCTGTGAATCCATGTAGCTACAACCATAAGTCACTGTCCTCAGAATACTTTAAGGGATTTTTTCAAATATTATTGCTTAATAAAAACATGCTAGAAAATGAATCATCATGTCCTCAATAAACATCTCTGTTTAGTATTAAAAACTCACCTTTCTAATTTCATAGTCAAGGCCTGAAAGTCCCTGGATAAATTGGACCCCACTCCAGATGGTGTGTTAAGCAATCCATTCTACTTGGCCAGCATTTGGCTCAGAGACCAGCAAACTTAATTATCCTCTCCTTATTTGTAGAGTTATTTCACCTTAGCACCTTCTAGCTCCAGAACACATTATAATGTAACAGAACTCTCTGGAAGACTCATTTCTCTTATGGCCATTAGCATCTGTTTTTTCAACCTCCTTCTTGCTTGCCCTCAGCATCTGTTTGCAGTCCTTCTGGCCCCTTTCATGGTAGCCAATTATTTTACAAAGGGCCCCCTTCCCTCCCCTTTGTTGTTGAAAACATCATTTTCTATCTCTCTACTCCTTTTTTAAAAAATTATTTTAAATATATTTCTCAATATGAAAAAACAACTAGATCATTTTCCCAAGAGATGCTATTGAGAAGAATAATCAGCTTCATGCAAGCTGTTTCTTGCCCTTTTTCCCCTGGTAACCGCTACACTGGCCTTCACAGATTGTTCACTTGGCAGAGGGAAATAAGAGGAAGGGCTTCTGGTAGCAAACTGGTTGCGACCCTTGTAATCCCAGTGGGACATCCAGGTCAATGAAAAAGGGACGCGGAGATCTTCAGTCACCTCTTGGATCTCTGTAGGTGTGTAGTTCTCCTGATTTCTTTGGTCCTTGCTTTCCGGTGCTGCCTTGGGGTTCTTCCAGACATCTAACACAAAGATTCCTAAGATCTTCCTCTGATGATTGCTTCTTCTTTGATGTCCTGGGTTTCCCAGGACCTGCCGCTGATAAAGTGACCTTGTTCTGTTCCTCTTCTATGCAATATTGCTTTCTCGTACCTGTAGCTCTTGGTCAATGCCTTAGACTAGTTGTCCAAAATGAAACACAAAGCATTTCTGCTTGTTTATAAAATATATTCTTATAGGTTATACATAGGCATTCCATTATCTTATCATGAAACTTGATTCTCTATTATGTGTCATTATCCATATAAGAAGTAGCACAAAACAGTGGGTAGATATCATAGGTCTTGATGACAAACTGCCTAAATTCAGGTCCTAACTCCAGTCATCACCAGCTGTGTGACCTTAGAGAAGCTACTTAATCTCTCTGTGCTTTGGTTTCCCAATCGTAAAATAGATAAAATAGTAATGCTCAGTTAAATGTTATTGGAAGGACTTAGTGTCTACAGCCCTTGTCTAAAATCCACCAGACTGGAAGTACCCTAGAATTAAGACGTTTTTCTTTTCTTTTTTTCCTTTTTCGGGGGGGGGGGGGCGGTTAAGGTTTTTTTTTCTTCCTTGAAACAGACGGGTCCCTGAAGGGTGCCTCTCCACCGCCCTTCTCCAGTTTGGCTACAGTTCTGAATGTTGCTCGATTTTGAGCAGCTCCACCTCAAACACCAAGGTTGCACCAAGGTTGGAATCTTTGAGGGAGCTCCCCACTCTCCATACCCCAGCTCTGATGGAATCACCAGCTTCTGCTTTGCCTCCTCACACATCTCTATCAGCCCTGGTCCCAGCCCTTGATGACCTGGCCTGTGCCCAAGGAGAAGACAAAGGGCTGGTTCTGGGGCAGGCTGTTGTCAAACTCTGTTCCATCTTCTAACTTACCCGTGTAGTGCAGCTGCAGGATGTCCCCTTTCTGTGATTTGATGGGACAGTGGTCTACCCATTTCTTGACTCCAATCTGCAGCTTCCATTTGCCCTTGGCCCCTGTGGCCATGACCAGGGTGCTCAGGCAAATGGATAGTACTGTCAAGACCCAGCTCAGCCTCATCTCTCTCCTCGTCTCACCCCCATTTTTAATATTTAAAGAAAGGTTAAATAGAGTCTATGTGTCACACAATACCCCATGACAGAGTTTGAGCAGTAGAGTCAAACATATTAATTATTCTATAGGAAAGTACACAGATACTCACACTAAATTGAATTTAAAAAGGCTGGAAATAGTCACATAGCTGTTCAGGTGAAGTTTTGCCATCAAATGACTTTAAGTTAGGTCAGGTATTGCTGTCCATTGAGTTGTGAAGAATGTGTTTCAGCTGGAATTGCCTGACTATAGTGTTTAGCTAGGTGTTTAGTACATAATAGGAACTTCCCTAGTGGTTCAGATAGTGAAGAATCTGCCTGCAATGCAGGAGACCTGAGTTCAATCCCTTGGGTTGGGAAGATCTCCTGGAGAAGGAAATGGCTACTCACTCCAGTATTCTTGCTTGAAGAATCCCCATGGACAGAGGAGCCTGGCGGGTTACAGTCCATGGGGTCACAAAGAGTCAGACATGACTGAGTAACTAACACTTTCACTTTCACTTCGTACATCGTAAGTTCCTCAGACATTATCTACTTTTTATAATCACTAATATTATTGTCAAAACATTTATTGTCTACCACATGCTGTTTATTCTGACATGTTATTGTCATATGTCATAATGAGCTACTTGATTGAAGTCAGATCCCTTTCCTTCTCATCAGACTGTTTAATTAATTAATGCTTTTTTTTTTTTTTTTTAAAGATTGGGTGAACGCTTTGGAACTTGAGGAGAGAGATGCCAGAAGATTTTTTTCTAACAAAATTTAAAAAATTTTCTCCTCTGGATAACTTTAATAATTACATATGGACCTCATTGGTTTAGTTTTTAAAATTTTTGTTGTGTAATTGACAAAGTTTTAATACATATACAAAGTATACAATGTGATGATTTGATATATGTATACAGAGGTATGAAATTAGCATATTCCCACCAAAGTAGTATATTCATCACCTCACATATTTACTTTTTTTATGAAAACATTTAAGTTCTATTTTCTTAGCAAATTTTAATTATACAATACAGTGTCACCAACTGTAGTCACCATGTTGTACATTAGATTCTAATCCTGAGGTGGTAATGGGTCCAGGCAGAACTGGAAATGGCTGCTAATCCCATCCTGAAAGAAAGTAGAAGTGAAAGTGTTAGTTGCTCAGTCCTGTCCAACTCTTTGTGACCCCATGGACCATAGCCTGCCAGGCTCCTCTGTCCATGGGCTTCTCCAGGCAAGAATACTGGTGTGGGTTGCCATTCTCTTCTCCAGGTGATCTTCCCTACCCAGGGATAGAATTTGGACCTCCTGCATTGCAGGCAGATTCTTTACCATCTGAGCCATGAGGGAAGCCCAATCCCATCCTAGCCCTCTTCAAGACAGAGTGGTTCATTCTTCCTCAAGTTCCTCCAGCACATCTGGTCTCTGTTCTTGAGATGGTTCATCTCACTCTTATATTTGAGATGACAGGCTATGTCAACAGCCAGTTGTAACACTTTGTTTTCTATTTGAGCCCCTGATAGGTGGCATATTCTGTATTCTACTGGATATTACATGGTAGCAAGTATGTGAAAAATTTCATGACAAATTACAAAATACACAAACTATAGAAAACCACATGCTCCTGTTCTCCTTACTTATATATATGACACTTTGGGACTAGGGCAAAGGAACACATGGCATCATTCACTGCTAACAACAGTTTATTGAATCGGTCTGTTCACAGATGAAAGAAGCCTTGTTCCAAGCTAACTGGCCAAGGCCTTAACCTGCAGGACAGTCCTCATAGATTTTAAACCTAAGCATATTCAGTGACCTGGATAAGTGATAAAAGAGTTCATCAGAATTTTTTTCAGCTAAATTTCTATAAGTAGTCTGTCCTCTAGTTTTCATTTTTTAAAAAGGTTACTATTTTATGATCATAGACCAAACTAAAGGAATATTCTATAAATTTTTGTGTAAGTAGGTTGGCCCCTGGTTTTCATTTTTTACTGTTAAATAACCACAGATTGAATACAAGAAATTACATATGTATACTTATATATACAGACAGATGGTATTATAGGATATATAGATAAAAGTATATCTATGTATTTTATATATAGATATTTAATATCTATATCTATTATATATTTTATCTTATCTATATATGTTTTATCTTATATCTAAGTATTTTTATATATATTTCGGTCTATCCATAGATAGAAATACAGTTATCTTCTATTAAAACTCTGTCTAGACTTTTTCTGCCAAAACCTTTTTTTTCAGTATACATCTCCTCTATCCACTCAGTGAAATGTGAAATTCACTCAGGAGGCCACTTTATTCCTAGCCTAAAATTCCTGATGTTCTGAACACTTGATATGGTGCCCTTTAGGATTACTGCCAGTTGAACCTAAATTCTGTGGCCATTACCCCGCAAAGTACATCAGGCTGTGAGACAAGCTCTTAAAGGAAAGTAGTTTTTCAAGCTACATTATGGTGCTTTTAAAGGGAATAAAATCCTTAATGAGAAAATGAGTCTCTTGAGACTTCTGGCTCCAAGGTCAGCTCCGCACACTTGCCCTCTTGCTTGGCAGAGAATCTGTTCAGGGACATTTCAGGGAGCCCATTCTCTAAAAGGTCCAGGATGAAATAGGATGACAGCCGGTTCTCTGGAGCCTCTGTTGAGCAACTTTATAAGTCTCTGACAGATTCCCTGAAAAGCTGTTCCCACACAACAATACCGAGTCACCAGCCTCTCCTGCTGTTACCACCCAACCAGGGAGGGAGGAACTGGGTTGCTAAGGAACCTGATGCAATAGCACCTGATGGAACTAACACTTGTCAGCTAATAACAGTTTAGTGTGAATAAACTTCTCAGAATCTTCCCGGGTGCATTAATACACTGCCAGATTCTGCAGGGCTTGGGCCCTGTATTTATTTACCTTTATTTCTACTCACATCTAGGGCAGTGCTAAGTAAACGTTTTTGGAGTGTCAGCTGAGGTCAGCCTGCTCGCCAATATTGTCCTCAGCTGGTTCTTCCTTGTTGGGGGTGAGGAGGAAGAAGAAGGGCTTTTTACTAGCCACTGTTACCCGTGGCTTGAATCTATACTGGAAGTAGTACAAAGAGGGGATTTCTTTCAGAGACTGCAGAAACTGGAGGCTGACAGAGCTTACGTGAACCATGGAGTGTGATGGTTAGGAGAGAAAATGATGCTTCAGATTCAGAATCCTCCACCAAATGCTAAGATAGATATTGTGGATGTTGCTGAACAAAGGATGATGGAAAGCCTCTAGAAATTATTGTGCATACAACTTTTGGAGTCTCTCTGGGTGGTCTCCATTAGGTGATGGTATAATTTAAGTGCAGCTGCCCCTTTTCTAGGAGAGTGGTTAAATAAAGCCTTGATAATGAGATACAGAAAACAGGATTGGAATCATTTTGTTCATTTCGGCTTCTCATGCACCCATATTTAAGGCTTCTTGGTAAGCTACAATGAACACTTCAACATTATGAGAAATAGAGACGACACTAAAATGTAATTATATTTAATATATGGAATGCAGAATAATAACATTCTGTAAACTAGGACAGGTCAAAGAAAGGGAGAATCTAATCTGGTTCCCTGCACCTCTTTCCATCTCTTCAACATTAACTAAAGCTCACAGTAAGATATATTAAAAGGAGATGAATTCATTGGTGTGGTTCTTTGTTATTTTACCTTCACCCAGAAATGTAATTAAGAAGCAAATTGTATTACTTTGATGACAGAGACAAAGTATGTCAGAAACGGCATTATGACTACAAAATTAGAGAAAACACAGACTACATTCCCACTTCTAATTTATCACAATAGTGATAAAAGTTCTAAATGCTCCAAAATGGTGAAATCGAATGAGAACAATCAGCATTTTGTTACTTATGAGCAGAACTAATTTCCTTTCAGCCTTATGGAATTAATGACATAATTTATGGTGCATTTCGTTGCTTTTAATAGTGGTAGTATGTATAAAACGGTGCATACTGTATATGTATAAAAACAATACTTTTTTCTCAAGCTCTTATCAGCCTATGAATTCTTGAGATAAACTTAAAAGTCATCAAAGTGGTAAGTAGTGTTCTTGATTAAGAAAATAAGACTCAGGAATTCAAAGGTTTATGAACTTTATTCAAGTTTATGCAGCATCTATTTCCCAGGATGGAAAAAAATCTCAACCTGCTTTATTTCACACACCTCCTGACTCTGAGCCTCTGGGGCATAATAAAGTCACTGGTCTATACTTTCACCCTGATGAGATCTTCTGTCAGAGGTGACCTTTTTGTTCTTGTTCAAGCCAGACCCAGTGCCAATATGTGCCTGATGACTTATTGAAAGCTCTAAACTCTCTTAACTCCTTGTATGCTGCAGTTCTGCAGCCTGAATCTGCCCAGAGACTGCATGTAGTGCTTCCCATGCTCAGAGCCCTGGTAACAAACTGCACACTCCAGTCGAGACTCTCCCAGGTCACTGAAGGGATTTGATGAAATACTATGTCCCTTCTAGGTGCTTTTCATCTTGTTAAAGGAACCATGATCATTTTAGGAGGACATCCTCAGCTCACTTGTTGCTGTGCAAGGGTTTCTTTAAAGATTTTCCAATATCACTCTTCCTTCCCCTCTCCTGTCCTAGCACTTGAGACAGCAAACTGGTTCTTCCAGTATCTTTGTAGCAGGAGAGGATAAGGGACAACATTTTTTTTTTTTTTCTTTTTTGGTCAAGAGGAAGAAAGGCTCAGAGCTGGGAGTCACATTAAAAGAGTAAGACTGTTGACTTTTGCCCTGGCCCTTTAGATGGCACAGTGGTAAAGAATCCACCTGACAATCCAGGAGATACAAGAGACACAGGTTCTATCCCTGGGTCAAGAAAATTCCCCTGGAGTAGGAAATGGCAAACTACTCCAGTATTGTTGCCTGGATAGTCCCATGTACAGAAGAGCTACAGTTCCTGGGGTCACAGAGTTGGACATGACTGAGCATGAATGCGCTTTACACACATTTGGTGCTAGGAAACAGCAAAGGTTAAAGAAATCCTCCCACTCTTGTGTTCCAGCAAACAGCATACTGCAGAAGCCAGCCTACCCCATATGATTTAGGTGTAACTCACAGATGTGCCCTTATTTACCTATGACAAGTCAGATATAGACTCTCCAAATTTCCATTCTTTGCCTCATAAGTGATTTGCTGAACTGCCTATTCTTGCTAATCAATCAGAACACTCAAACTTAATTTTCTCTCCTTTCCCCAGGTCCCTGAATTTTGACCTCCTTCATCCTAAGCCAGCATCCTAACTCTCCTAAGGAGCTCCTGTCAAGAGTAGGGGGCTTCACAGTAAACCAGTCTTTGATCTGCTGTCTCATCAGGCCATCCTTCTTCCCACTTCCCCACATGTGGTTCTCTCTAGCCTTGTAGACTTCTTCCTGGAAAAGAAAAGCCTTTTCCTGCTTAACTGTTGAGACACTGGCAGATCTCTTGTCCAGAGCATTCTCTGTGTTGCAATAATAGTTCACCTCTCCAACTGCAATAGTTACTCCCTCCAATCTGTTCTTAGGCCAAATTCAATGCTTTGATATTTCTTCTCACTACTAATCTCTTTGGATCTGTCTCTGCCTTATACATACACATACACAGATTCCAATATGGCTACTTATGCTTCTTTAATTAACAATTGTGATGACTGGGCAAGTTACAGGTAGGTTAACCATAGAAAAGCTAATTTTTCTTTATCTCTGAATTTCTGCCTACCTTTGATGTTCTCTCAAATTGCTTGGCAATCTCAAACTCCTTATTGAAATCTCTTGTTTTATACAGATGTCTTTCAAAACCAATTGGTAAAGCCAATCAATTTAACTCAGAAGAAAAACAAGCTTAGAAAACACGAGCAGCCCTTGATTTAATTGTTTCTTTTCCTTTTCAGTAAACAGAACATGATTTGCCATAAAAACCTCAAACTGTCATAGTTGACTGAATAAATTCTGAGGATTTTAGATAGAATAAATAATGCTTATTCTAACTTGGTATTGTTTTGGTATTTTTTTTCTCATGGGAGAGGATTTGTTATGTGTTTTAAGTTAAAAATAGTATTTGTTTTTCATAGCATTCATTACTTACCATGCCTATGTAGACTTTCATGGTTTAAGCCTTTTCAAATTAAATTTGAAGGACTGCTATTCTTTCCTATCAGAGTAAAACACATTCTAAATCCTAATAAATCTATTTCTTTAATATGCCCCTTGATGTATAACAGTGCAAACAAAAACACATAATGGGTTCCTCTTGAGAAAGGAAAATGTATTCACTCCTGATGAAAGATCTTTTGATAATTCACTCTTGGCTTCACCACTTGATTTATATCATCTTCCCACATTAATTTGTTTTTAATTTTTTCCTGCCTTCTAAGGTTTTTCTCATTTCAGTGACATGTACGTGACAGATGAGGTTGATGAACTACAGAACTAAAGATCCTTAACTCAGATGAAAACTTTAAATTATTCTGTAGTCCCATAGAATCCATGAAAGAAATCGAGGAGCCTGGATTTCCAAGAGCTTGATCAGAGCGTTTTAGAAACAAGTGATGAAATCGACAACAACAAAACATTAAAACAGAGTGTGTTTCTTTCACCAATATTGAATGGCTCCCTGGAGTGTATTTTTTCCAAGTCTTAAGCCGATTCAATTTTGTAATCTAAAATGATGGCAAATATATGGAAGCTCTATAAAATTTCTTCTTTATCGTAGATTTTAATTTCAAAAATGTATTCCTTCTATGAACTTCACTTTAGTTTAGGGGAAATTAAATAATTTAAATATCTTCATTTAAGGGAGGAAGCAGCAAAGATGACAATGTCTCAAGGTAAAACTTGTATCAGTTCAGTTCAGTTCAGTCACTCAGTCGTGTCCGACTCTGCGACCCCATGAATCACAGCATGCCAGGCCTCCCTGTCCATCACCAACGCCTGGAGTTCACTCAAACTCATGTCCATTGAGTCGGTGATGCCATCCAGCCATCTCATTCTCTGTCATCCCCTTCTCTTCCCGCCCCCAATCCTTCCCAGCATCAGAGTCTTTTCCAGTGAGTCAACTCTTTGCATGAGGTGGCCAAAATATTGGAGTTTCAGCTTTAGCATACAGTAATAATCCCTTTACACATTCAGCCTGTGTATGTACCTTCATATGGAAATTCAACTACTTCAGTCCTATTTTGTTTTCCACTAGCAGATTTAGAAGCTACATATTAGATCATTTTTCTGTATTCTGTCTTAGTAATGGGCTAATGTTTGGGTAATCTTTTCTTCTCCATGATTAGATTTTGTGATTAGATTATTTTATGTATCTCATCAGTTGTCCTTTGATTTCCACCTAAGATTGAATTGAAAGTATAAACTCTGCTCCTGGCAATGCTTCCTGGAGTAATTAAGAGTGATTCTGTATCGGTTTCTTCATCTGTAAAATGGAATTCAAGAGGAGATGAGAAAGGATTATACATTTAAAACATCAGTTGCTGGGGATTGATTGATGCTTTTAAACTTGGTGCAGTCATCCCTTGCTATTCACAGGGTATTGGTTCCAGGACCCACACTTGATATAAAATCCACAGCTGCTCAAGTCCCTTATGTAAAATGACATAGTACAAACCATTCCTTGGTATCTGCAGGTCCCACATCCTGTTGTTGCAGAAGGTTGATTTAGTTGAGGATGATGTGTCCCATTTATTTAAATTATTAGTTTTATTAGTTTCATTTAAATTATTAGTTTTCCCCAGAGCACCTATATATACTGAACTTTTAATATTAGCCTGAATTGTATTGGAACTTCTGACTGTATACCCATTGGATGCTAGAAATATCCTGGTTCAGGAGTAAGTTTGGCTTACAAAAACAGGTGACCAGGGCAATTTATTTATTTACTTTTTAAAATACATTTGCCTTTATGCTTGTCCATGCTGAAGCTGAAGCTCCAATACTTTGGCCACCTGATGCAAAGAGCCAACTCATCAGAAAGGGCCCTCATGCTGGGAAAGATTGAGGGCAGGAGGAGAAGGGGATGACAGAGGATGAGATGTTTGGATGGCATTGCTGACTCAATGGACATGAGCTTGAGCAAACCCAGGGAGATAGTGAAGGACAGGGAAGTCTGGTGTGCTGCTGTTTATGGGGTCACAAAGAGTTGGACACAACTTAGTGCCTGAACAACAACGGTCCTTTTGGAAAGTAAATTCTTCAAGAAGAAATAGGAATGGGGATACTTTTAGATAGGAAATTCCTTCAGAATAAGTCAGCTCAGTTCATTTCTTACTTAACACCCCTGGAGCAATACTATATTCAGAACGCTGGACTGGAAGTATTTGATTTGTGTGTTAAATTTTAGGATCTTCAAGCTGCAACTGCAGGAAGGTATGGGGAAGTCTATTCCTGTCCCTGTGGTGAGCATCTTCTCATCTCTATCATGGGCATCTCTCTCCAGCAGAAGTCCCCTGGGGATCACAGTTTACAAATAGAAGATTTTGTACAATCTACAAGAAGTACATAATATCTTTGAAACATGGGCTTGTGGATAGCTTTGACGATTTAATTCTTGTAATTTCATTTCTACATGGACCCATATTTTCAAAGCTATAACATAAGTGCTTTAAGCTACAGCATTCCTTAGCAACCCACCCACACTACTGACTTATTTAGATGTGTTCTATGAAATTGTATGTGAGGAGACTTTTTGAGAAGCCCTTTTTTTTTTTTTAATCACTGAGAACTGATATATTTCCCACTGACAAATGGCCTAACAACTAATGATTATCAGTGTGAATTTTGGAAGAAGCTATTTACAAATATTCTCTTCATTTTAATGCATCCATGCCCTCTAATACACTATTTCAACAAAAGGCACCCCCTTGTGCTTTACTAAAGAGATTTTCTTTTGTAATTTGATACTAATATTCTTATACTTTGTTGCCTGATCATTTATGCTTTTGAAATTAAGAATCTATTTACATTGCCTGTTAATCAGATTTTTTTAAAGCAAAGTGATATAAATAAATTGACCAAGATGGAATACTATAGAAAAGTTAGGTGCTATTCCTATGTTTTCATTAATCCCCATGACAACCTTGCAAATGTATCTATCTTAAGGAAAAAAAAAATGTGGCTTAGAGAGTATGTGTAGCTTGCTCAAGTCACATAGCTGGTCACTAGCAGCATGGTCTGGAGAAGGAAATGGCAACCAACTCCTGCGTTCTTGCCTGGAAAATCCCAGGAACGGGGGAGCCTGTTGGGCAAACGTCTATAGGGTCGCACAGAGTTGGACACGACTGAAGCGACTTAGCAGCAGCAGCAGCAGCAGCATGGGCATTCTAACCCACTCATCATAACTCTAAAGCCCATTCCTGTACTTCATCCTAGGTCCCAGGTCTGTGTATGTATTGTTTGTAACACAGGGTCTGGCACAGCGGTCCCTCAAAATTATTTGTTGGAAGATGAATGAAGAACAAGTACTTGATGAATCAATATATCCATCTATTAAATCTCTATATTGTATTTTATACTTTTATCAAAGCAAAGGCAAACAGCCAGACCTCCCACATACCTGTCCTACCGGAGAATTACTTATTTCAAACAATCATAGAATAATAGGTGTTGTCGATGTAGAGTTTAATGTGATCCATTGCACTTAGGATGAAACAGATATCAGACCTAGGAGAGAGACAGACCTTAGCACTTGAGCTGTGGGTTTTTTGTTTTTTTTTTTTCATTATATGATTATGAAGTACCAGCCTTTTCCCTGTCGTGATCAGGGGCCCAGTTGTTGTGGTTGCAGCTACTTGGTGTATTGGCCAATGACACGATCTGCCACTCGAGCTGTCTTGTTTCAGGCAATGTGGGCTCCTCCCTTGACTTAATAATGAATTGGAGTCCATCCCTATTGCTACACAAATATGATATGGTAGTTAGGTGACCTATTGACCATCTAGGAACTCTACCAGCATTATTTGATTTAAGGATTTGTATTGCAATTTTTTGTGGAACTTTGTAAGAGATCAACAGTCAGGAAATCAGATTGAATAAGTTATCTCTTTTATTTTTGTTATAGTTTATATAATTGTTTTATTTTATATATGTTTATAAAAATTGCTATTGGTGCCATGTCTCCTCGATATCATCTATATAACCCTTCACCGGGCTAATTTTCCTTTTTTCTTTTCTTTTTCTCTTTTGGGAAGAACATATAAACTTTCAAGTTAGAAAAAGATCACTCAGGAATGAGAATAGCTGTGATAACAGTTACAAAGATAAGCCAGAATTAGTGTGATAATTACTTCTGCTTAATACTTTTTGTTAAACAAAACCCGATTTGTTAAGGAGAGAGGGGGAGTGGTTACCTACCTGGTATGATAAGAGGCATCAAACTTTCTTGTTCCTCAAATACTCCCATTTCTTTTGACTACATTTTAAAAAATCCTGCAGTAAAAGATTATTTTGCTTAATTAAAAGCTTAAAATGACAGTTCTCCTGGGAAAGCTTACACTGAGCAACTATCAATCCTTTTTGTGTGAATGAATTTCTGAAGAGTTAATAAGAAAAGAGATTTAGAGGGGGCCAGTAGTAAGGAGAGTCTCCCTAAAGTGACTGAATACAGAATAGGATGATGAGAGAAGTCACTCAATAGGAAAATGTAAAGTTAATGTCATTAAGGCCACATTCATCTCTTTAAAGTTTTTTCTATTTCTAATGCTGCCCTAACCTATGACTTATTAAGTGGCAGTTCCTTTTTCTATTTTTAAAGTTTACATATGTCCAACATCTGGATAATTAAAAAATTCAATTAGACTCTCAATGTATTCGGGTATTTGGAAATAAATAGCTAATCAACCACTTTTCTTTTAACCTTCTTTCCAGATGGAAAGAATCATAATCCTAAATGAAATTCCAGGATCACCATGAGCATTTTAGTTTAATCTACTTAACAAAACAATAAAGATGGAAATGGTAAAATGAATATTATGGATAAAGTTATGAAGTCATCTCATTCAGCTAAAATTACATATAATTTTAGTTCTACTATGTACCCCAGAGGAATAGAAAGGAAATATTTGAATTTATTTATGTTCTATTACTTTTCATTCAGTGGAGTCAATAGTAAAAGTGATGGAGATGTTGTATATTATGTTTTAAATAGCTTGTTGTCTTTTCTTCTTGGTCTTAGGCTACCTTTTCATTTCTTTTGAAAGGCACAAGTGTGTTTATTATTGGCTTAGATATAACAAGGACTTCCCTGGTGGCTCAGACAGTAAAGCCTCTGTCTACAATGCAGGAGACCTGGGTTTGATTCCTGGGTTGGGAAGATTCCCTGGAGAAGGAAATGGCAACCCACTCCAGTACTCTCGCCTAGAAAATCCCATGGATGGAGGAGCCTGGTGTCCATGGGGTCGCAAAGAGTCAGACATGACTGAGTGACTTCACTTCATTTCACTTAGATATAACAAAATCCACTCATAATTATCTAGGCAAAACCTGAAACAGTATTGGCATGTTTCAGGAAATCCAAGGATAAGAATTCAGCCAGGCTTTGCATGGAACTAAAACGAAGAGCACTCAAACCAGAGCAATCCAGATGACCCAGAAACCAAGATGACAACTTGCTCTTGTTTCTTCCTCCCTCCATTTGTGTTCACATGGCCTTTAATTAGGCTTTCCAGGTGGTTCTGTGGTAAAGAACCTGCTTGCCAATGCAGGAGACTTTAGAGAGCAGGTTCAATTATGTTTCCCTCTGCTCTTCACTCTTCTGCAATTGGCCTTTCTGCTTGCCCAACAAGGCTGGTGGGTAAGCATGACTGTTCCAGTTCTAACTTTCCATGTTTTGCATGGGTCAGCACCCAAAGCCCATTGGAATCTGTTCCAATTTTTAAAATTCTCGAGAAAGTAAATTTGACCTAACTTGGATCAAAATATGCACTTATAATCTTATTTCATCACCACCACTTAAGCCATTTTTTAATCACCAAGGAGTTTTTCAAGTTACTTCATCTTTATCCATCTAAATATTTTGAAGTACAAAAATATTTGGATTGGCACATGAGGTTGTTGCTAGATATTTTATTCTCAGCCACAAGTAGTCATTCTGGTAATATTAGAACCACTGGTATTCATTTTCACAAATGTATTTTGCAGTCTCCTCAAAATAAGTAACTGTTGCATGTATTTTAAAAATTATCCTTATATGGCTTATTTGTCATAGCATCCAGCCCATGACATCATGAGGTAAACCCTCAAAGTTTAATCTCCAAATTTTTTGTGGCCCCAACATACTCCATTCTATTTTTCACCAGATTCATTTGGGTCTGTTAATATTAAAAAATAAATCTATTTAAGATATTTTTAACTGGAATGCAGTTGTTTACAATGTGTTACTTTCTGTTGTACAGCAAGTTGAATCAGCGATATGTAAACATATCCCTTCTCTCTTGCACCTCCCTCTCAGCCTCCATCCCATCCCACCCATCTAGGTCACCAAAGAGCACTGAGCTGAGCTCCCTGCACTATACAGCTGGTTCCCACTAGCTATCTGTTTTACCTATGGGCAGTGCGCACACGTCCATCCCAACCTCCTGATTCATCCCCCACCATGAGCCCCCTCTCCATGTTGGACACATCCATTCTCTAAGTCTGTGTCTCTATTCCTGCTATTTAAAAACAAAACCAAAACATTTTTCCCCATGACATGTTCAGTCTAGTTGTTATCTCTCTGTGAATCTGTCCCTCACAGTTTCCCTGACACAGCCCCATTGCATAACAAGAAGATCCTCCTACCTGGTCTCAGATCCTGTAACACATTAAATGTGTCACAGATGGTAGTATTAATATTTTGTAACTGTTTAACTTTTCTCTTTTGGGGATTAAGCAATCAGCGCTCACAGGACAGAGATTCTGCCCTCTTCAGTTTGTGTATTCAGTGCCTACATAGCACAGTGGTAAGTACACAGCAAGCGTACAATAAAGGTCAGTGTCACTCAGAAATAGCAAAATTCAGCACCAGTGGCTATAGTATAGTGATGCACCCTGGCCAATGGAGTTCATTCTATTCTCAGATACAAATTTAGCCAGAAATGGTGAGCTATTCATCTTGGGTTGAAACTTTGTTATACATTTTTCTTTTCATATAGTTTGGAGGACTCCCAAGAATAGAGTAGTTTTTTATGTAAAGCGGTACAAAGAACTCCAGTTTTATAAATGAGAACTTTGCGCAAATTTATGTGACACTGATATTAATGTGTAGCATAAATCAATCTATTATCATTTTTTTTTGAAGCAAATGATAGTGAGGAGTTAACTACTTGGTTCCAAAAATATTAGCATGCAATCACATTCTTTTTGACCCAAGCTTCTTATGATAACCTATGTTATATATTTAGAAATAACCTTATACTTTTCTTAAGTTAAAATGACAAGTCAGAATATGTTAATGGAGAGAGAACGTAAAAGAAAAGTGTAATAGTGTCACAGTTTAAGTCACAAACTTAGCAATTAAATAGATCACATGCTGTCCTAGTTTAACAGCCATGTCTTTCTGCTTTTCTCCGTATCACTGAGGTCCATATCCAGACTTGCGCTCTTTGTCTCCATCCTGCGTCTCCTACTCGGTTTGGTTTTAGGCATGTGGACCGCGTATATACTGTTATGTTCTTCGTGTCTGCTTGGCTTCTGAGTATCTTCAGTCAAGACGCAGATCATCTTCCCTGGTTTCAGGCCTTGGTTTCTGTCCTTGTATCTTTCTTGAAGTGTCTTCATGTTATCTCTTTCTGATCAAGAAGATTCCTAAGAGGCTGGCCCTTACCTCCCCAGGACGCACACCTCAGTTAATCCTTGAGGAAATCCTAGCAAAGATTTCCGAGGTTATGATGTAAAATTCTCTGACTTTGGGCTATTTACCACTCACTCTGTCAAGGAAAAACTTCTGGATTTCTTTCACACTTTTCCCAGAGAATGAAGAGGTTACCATTTCCTGATCTGTTTTCTGCCTGTGTTGTGCCATCATCAGTACTCTGTGATAGCTACCTTGTGTTGTTAGGCTGCTTCTCCAAAGGGTTTTGATATTTTAAAATTTACAAGTTTAAAACAAAGAATAAGCCTTCCTCCATTAATATGGATGTTTGTAACAGTTTAAAATTTTGGTTCCAAGGTACATAGGACTTTTTTTCCTTACCTTTCAATTTCACTTTCCCCATGTTTTCCTTTCCACCAGAACTGGAAGACACATTTTTTTTTTGGAAAGAGCTTTGTGTTACATTGATCTTTGGGTTGAATTAAGTCCTCCCAAAATTCACAAGATGAAGGTGTACCTCCAGTATGGAGGGGATGGTGTTTGGAGATGAGCCTTTGAGAGGTGACTGTGGTTAGATGAGGCCATAATTGTGGGGCTTTCATGGTGGGATTAGTGTCTTTGTAAGAAGAAACACAGGAAGCTTTCTTTATTTCTCTCTTTACCATCAGGGGACACATCAAGAAAGTGGCTGTCTAAATGTCAGCAAGAAAGCTCTCACCAGCATCTGATCATGCTGACACCTTGATCTCAGACTTCCAACCTGTAGAATTGTGAGAAAATAAATTTCTGTTGTTTAAGCCACCCGATCTGCGGTATTTTGTTGTAGCAGCCTGAGCTGACTAAAATACATATCCTTCTTATGCCTACTGCATGGCTTAATCTTAATAAAGATTGCAGGAGATTAAATGCAATTTACCAAGAAGGCAAAATATACTAGGGGTATTATAAAGTATTATTGCTACTATGGATAAGAGGACATAAAGAAGAGCTCAAATTCAGACTAAATAATAAAAAATCGTGGCCACATTATTTTTCAAACTGTAGGTTACAACCCATTAACAGACTGTGACAACAATCAAGCAGGTCACAGTTAGCCCTCATCTTAATGATTTAAAATAGAACAAAACAAAAAACCTCAGAGTTTGCCTTGTAAAAAAAAAATATTATTTAGTTATGTGCACAAGTATATTTGCTTCCTGTCCATATACCAGTTTATATAAAGTACATTTCTTCCTGAGGTATTAGCTACTAGAATTATACCCAGTATGTTCAAGGGGATGAAGGTTTAAGAACATCTTCTCGTTCTAAGTCTCCATTGACTTCAACAAAGAGGTACTCGCAACAGTGCCTTCTGAAAAGGACCATGTCTGTCTGAGAGAGCAGTACAGGATTTGACCTTCCAGTCTGTTCCCTGTCTCTCATGCACATGTTAGGTTTATCTGGATTTCAGAATTGATGGTGACACCCCACAACCACATAAAAATTTTTTTGGTATTTTATAGGTTTTCTTCAACTTTTCCCACTTTCTTCCCAGTTTATTCTGACTCCTCCTTTAATAGCCACTTGACATGATTTAAATTCTCTTAGGAAAATTTTTGTTATTTGGAAAATAAGAGAGCTGGACTTGCTTTTGTTTAATGTCCATTCCAGCCCTAAAATTCTACAATTCTCTTGCTTTTGTATTAGAGGGTTGCATTAATAACATTGCTTCTCAACCTGGAATTTCATGACCAACTTCTAAGCATCTGAGGGTATATTTAAAGGACTAGAAAGCTTTAAAGTTTGTTTCCATAATTTTTGTATGTGAGTTCTTAACCCTGGGGTCTCAGATCCATTTTACTGATTGTTGTTGTTTTGTTGTTCAGTCACCCAGTCATGTCCAACTCTCTGTGATCCCAAGGACAGCAGCATCCAGCCCTCTCTGCCCCTCACCATCTCCCAAAGTTCACCCAAGTTCATGTCCATTGCATCAGTGATGCCATCCAGCCATCTCATCCTCTGATGCCCTTTTCTCCTTCTGCCCTCAATCTTTCCCAGCATCAGGGACTTTTACAATGAGTCAGCTGTTGGAATCAGATAACCAAAATATTGGAGTTTCAGCTTCAGCATTGGTCCTTGCAATGAGTATTCGGGGTTGATCTCCCTTAAGATTGACTGGTTTGATCTCCTTGCTGTCCAAGGGATGCTCAGGAGTCTTCTCCAGCACCGCAGTTCGAAGGCATCAATTCTTCAGTGCTCTGCCTTCTTTACAGTTCAGCTCTCACAACTGTCTGTGACCACTGGGAAGACTATAACCTACACTATATGAAACTTGTTGGCAGAGTAATGTCTCTGCTTTTCAACACACTGTCTAGGTTTCTCATTGCTTTCCTGCCAAGAAGCAAATGTCTTCTGGTTTCATGGCTGCAGTCACCATCTGCAGTGATTTTAGAGCCCAAGAACAGAAAATCTGTCACTACTTCCACCTTTCCCCCTCTATCTGCCATGAAGTAATGGGACAGGTTGCCATGATCTTAGTTTCTTTAATATTTAGTTTTAAACTGCCTCTTTCATTCTCCTCCTTACCTTCATCAAGAGGCTCTTTAGTTCCTCTTCACTTTCTGCCATTAGATTGGTATCATTTGCATATCTGAGGTTGCTGATAGTTCTCCCGTCTATCCTGATTCCAGCTTTTAACTCATCCAGCTCAGTATTTCTCATGATGTGCTCAGCATATAGTTTAAACAAACAGGGTGAAAGAAGACAACCCTGTGTTATTCCTTTCTCAATCTTGAACCAATCAGTTGTTCCTTACAGGGTTCTGACTGTTGCTTCTTGACCTGTATACAGGTTTCTCAGGAGACAGGTAAGATGGTCTTTTACTGGATGAGTGACTTAGGCAAGGCTTGTTTAGTATAACTGAAGCATATTTTATTACATGTAGGGATACAGAATAAGCAAGAGATATAAACAGGGGTTGGATCATGAACAGTCTTGACTTTAACAGTCAAACTTTATTCTGAGATGGTTATGTGTATATGTGGAATGAAGAAAGGTGGTCATCAGCACGTTTATGGTAGAAAATGTAGAAAGAATGCGTTAAAGGGAAAAGTGAAATCAAGTTTTCGTTTTAGAATTACTGCAAAGGTAGAGAACAGATTGGAAGTAACAAAATCCTAGGTCTAGTCAGCAAGGGTTTAATGTTATCAAAATGAAAATTTATGCTTGTTTACACTGGGGCAGCCATGAAATTAAAAGACGCTTACTCCTTGGAAGGAAAGTTATGACCAGCCTAGATAGCATATTAAAAAGCAGAGACATTACTTTGCCAACAAAGGTCCGTCTAGTAAAGGCTATGGTTTTTCCCCTGGTCATGTATAGATGTGAGAGTTGGACTGTGAAGAAAGCTGATTGCCGAAGAATTGATGCTTTTGAACTGTGGTGTTGGAGAAGACTCTTGAGAGTCCCTTGGACTGCAAGGAGATGTAACCAGTCCATTCAAGAGGGGATCAATCCTGGGTGTTCATTGGAAGGACTGATGCTAAAGCTGAAACTGCAATACTTTGGCCACCTCATGCGACGAGTTGACTCACTGGAAAAGACTTGATGCTGGGAGGGATTGAGGGTAGGAGGAGACGGGGACGACAGAGAATGAGATGGCTGGATGGCATTACCAACTCGATGGACATGAGTTTGAGTGAACTCCGGGAGTTGGTGATGGACAGGGAGGCCTGGCGTGCTGTGGTTCATGGGGTCACTAAGAGTCGGACACGACTGAGCGACTGAACTGACTGAACTGACTAACTGACACTAGGGCATAAATGGATAGTTGGAGAAAGCAGACACTTCGAGTAATATTTTATAGATAGAATCATCATGAACTGATATTGGATGAGATATTTGGAATAACAGAAAGGGTGTGTGGAGGATAACTTTGGCATCTGGCTTGTGCATTTTGGTAAGGTGATGAAAGTCCATCTGAGAGTATATTAAGAAATGATGGAATGGGAGGTGGGAAGAAAATTAGAAAAAAGATAGTTAATGTGGAAACAGGGAGAAAAAACTACCTACACATATTCTAGTACTATCAGGCAGTGTGGAGAGATAATTTAAGGTAGGATATTATGAATCGGTACACTTTTTATCCAGCAAGCATTCAGTAACCAGTTGTTTAGTCCCTAAGTCATGTCTGACTCTTTTGCGACCCCATGGACTGTAGCCTGCCAGCCTCCTCTGTCATGAGATTTCCCTGGCAAGAATGCTGGAGTGGGTTACCATTTCCTTCTCCAGGGAATCTTCCCATAGATGAGTACTTCCCATAGTAATTCAGAATTGGGAAGAATACAAAAAATAGACACAAGCTTGGATGGCATTCTTGGGAAACTGAAGAGTCATTAATATGTTTCATAGGAGTTTTAATTGGATCAATTTGGGTCTTGTAGTGCACATAAGATCAATAGCATTAGAATGAAAATGAACATAGAATTGGACAGAAGAAATTACTGAAACACTATGCAGTGACAAATGCCCCAGCCAAATTCACCAGCATGTCTGGAACTAAAGTGACCCTTTAGCTTTGTCCCTTGGAAGCAAGGAATCCTAGTCGTTTCACTCCCAATGTATCTGGGCTGCTTCTGGAGAGTGAGATATGACCTTGTGTGAGGCACCTTTTTTCAGCCTAAGGCAGTGGCTCTCAAAGTATGTTCTCAAAACAGCAGAGTTAGTATCATCCTGGTGCTTGTTAGAAAGATAGAATATTGGACCCCTTACTAAATCAGAAGTCTGAGGGCACAGACATCTTAGAGCACATCTGTGCTCTAAGCTTTCCCAATGATTCTAATGCAACTTAAAGTCTGAGAACATCTGGCTTCTGGAAATTTTGGAGACAGACTCAGTTGAAAATTGCCAGCAGTCTAGACTCTCAGCAGTTGGAAATGAGTGTCTCAGTCCTGTAGGGAGATATGTGGGACACTGCATCATCAGTAGTAAAATCAGAAAATCAGGCTGTGGGGCCTGATCTTCTTTTCTGAGTTGGGAATATTGAAGCCAGCCTTAGTAGGAAGGAAACAGAGGGCAAATTAAAGAATTTTAAATTATGAAAATATACTATGAAACATCAGTTTTCACTTATTGCATTTTCCTGTATCTCAAATGTTTATTGAATACAGGGGTCTCCAACCGCCAAGAACAGTCCATGTTCCATCGGGAACTAAGCAACACATCAGGAGGGGAATGGTGGGTGAGTGAGTGAAGCTTCATCTGTGTTTATAGCTGCTCCTGATCACTCACATTACTGCCTGAGTGCCACCTCCTGTCAGATCAGCAACAGCACTAGACTCTCATAGGATTGCAAAAGCTGCTTTAAATTGTGCATATGAGGGAACTAGGTTGCATACTCCTGATGAGAATCATCCAGGAAACACCCCCACGCCATCCAGGCAGAAATTTTCTTCCATGAAACGGGTCCCTGGTGCCAAAATATTTGGGGAACCCTGATCTAATATATCAGTTAAATAAGTATTCTTTATTTTTTTTCCCTTTTTAAAAAATTTATTTTATTGGAGGCAAATTCAGTTCAGTTCAGTTCAGTCGCTCAGTCGTGTCCGACTCTCCGCGACCCCATGAATCACAGCACGCCAGGCCTCCCTGTCCATCACCAACTCCCGGAGTACACTCAAACTCATGTCCACAGAGTCGGTGATGCCATCCAGCCATCTCATTCTCCGTCGTCCCCTTCTCCTCCCGCCCCCAACCTTTCCCAGCATCAGAGTCTTTTCCAGTGAGTCAACTCGTCGCATGAGGTGGCCAAAGTATTGCAGTTTCAGCTTTAGCATCAGTCCCTCCAATGAACATCCAGGATTGATCTCCTTTAGAATGGACTGGTTGGATCTCCTTGCAGTATAAGGGACTCTCAAGAGTCTTCTCCAACACCACAGTTCAAAAGCATCGATTCTTCGGCGATCAGCCTTCTTCACAGTCCAACTCTCACAACCATACATGACCACGGGAAAAACCATTGCCTTGACTAGACGGACCTTGGTTGGCAAAGTAATGTCTCTGCTTTTTAATATACTATCAAGGTTGGTCATAACTTTCCTTCCAAGGAGCAAGCGTCTTTTAATTTCATGGCTGCAATCAGCATCTGCAGTGATTTTGGAGCCCAAAAAAACAAAGTCTGACACTGTTTCCACTGTTTTTCCATCTGTTTCCCATGAAGTGATGGGACCAGATGCCATGATCTTTGTTTTCTGAATGTTGAGCTTCAAACCAACCTTTTCACTCTCCTCTTTCACTTTCATCAAGAGGCTTTTGAGTTCCTCTTCACTTTCTGCCATAAGGGTAGTGTCATCTGCATATCTGAGGTTATTGATATTTCTCCCAGCAATCTTGACTCCAGCTTGTGCTACTTCCAGCCCAGCGTTCCTCATGATGTACTCTGCATATAAGTTAAATAAGCAAGGTGACAATATACAACCTTGACGTACACCTTTTCCTATTTGGAACCAGTCTGTTGTTCCATGTCCAGTTCTAACTGTTGCTTCCTGACCTGCATACAGGTTTCTCAAGAGGCAGGTCAGGTGGTCTGGGATTCCCATCTCTTTCAGAATGTTCCACAGTTTATTGTGATCCACACAGTCAAAGGCTTTGGCATAGTCAATGAAGCAGAAATAGATGTTTTTCTGAAACTCTCTTGCTTTCTCCATGATCCAGCGGATGTTGGCAATTTGATCTCTGGTGCCTCTGCCTTTTCTAAAACCTGCTTGAACATCTGGGAGTTCACGGTTTACATATTGCTGAAGCCTGGCTTGGAGAATTTTGAGCATGACTTTGCTAGCGTGTGAGATGAGGGCAATTGTCCGGTAGTTTGAGCATTCTTTGGCATTGCCTTTCTTTGGGATTGGAATGAAGACTGACCTCTTCCAGTCCTGTGGCCACTGCTGAGTTTTCCAAATCTGCTGGCATATTGAGTGCAGCACTTTCACAGCATCATCTTTCAAGACTTGTAATAGCTCAACTGGAATTCCATCACCTCCACTAGCTTTGTTAGTAGTGATGCTTTCTAAGGCCCACTTGACTTCACATTCCAAGATGTCTGGCTCTAGGTCAGTGATCACGTTATCGTGACTATCTTGGTCGGGAAGATCTTTTTTGTACAGTTCTTCTGTGTATTCTTGCCACCTCTTCTTAATATCTTCTGCTTCTGTTAGGTCCATACCATTTCTGTCCTTTATCGAGCCCATCTTTGCATGAAATGTTCCCTTGGAATCTCTAATTTTCTTGAAGAGGTCTCTTGTTTTTCCTATTTTGTTGTTTTCCTCTATTTCTTTGCATTGATCACTGAGGAAGTCTTTCTTATCTCTCCTTGCTATTCTTTGGAACTCTGCATTCAGATGCTTATATCTTTCCTTTTCTCCTTTGCTTTTCGCTTCTCTTCTTTTCACAGCTATTTGTAAGGCCTCCTCAGACAGCCATTTCGCTCTTTTGCATTTCTTTTCCATGGGGATGGTCTTGTTCCCTGTCTCCTGTACAATGTCACGAACCTCCATCCAGAGTTCATCAGGCACTCTATCTATCAGATCTAGTCCCTTAAATCTATTTCTCACTTCCACTGTATAATCATAAGGGATTTGATTGAGGTCATATCTGAATGGTCTAGTGGTTTTCCCTACTTTCTTCAATTTAAGTCTGAACTTCGCAATAAGGAGTTCATGATCTGAGCCACAGTCAGCTCCTGGTCTTGTTTTTGCTAACTGTATACAGCTTCTCCATCTTTGGCTACAAAGAATATAATCAATCTGATTTCGGTGTTGACCATCTGGTGATGTCCATGTGTAGAGTCTTCTCTTGTGTTGTTGGAAGAGGGTGTTTGCTATGACCAGTGAATTCTCTTGACAAAACTCTATTAGCCTTTGCCCTGCTTCATTCCGTGCTCCAAGGCCAAATTTGCCAGTTACTCCAGGTGTTTCTTGACTTCCTACTTTTGCATTCCAGTCCCCTAGAATGAAAAGGACATCTTTTTTGGGTGTTAGTTCTAAAAGGTCTTGTAGGTCTTCATAGAACCGATTAACTTCAGCTTCTTCAGCATTACTGGTTGGGGCATAGGCCTGGATTACTGTAATATTGAATGGTTTGCCTTGGAAACGAACAGAAATCATCCTGTCATTTTTAAGATTGCATCCAAGTACTGCATTTCGGACTCTTTTGTTCACCATGATGGCTACTCCATTTCTTCTAAGGGATTCCTGCCCACAGTAGTAGATGTAATGGTCATCTGAGTTAAATTCACCCATTCCAGTCCATTTTAGTTCACTGATTCCTAGAATGTCGACGTTCACTCTTGCCATCTCCTGTTTGACCACTTCCAATTTGCCTTGAATCATGGACCTAACATTCCAGGTTCCTATGCAATATTGCTCTTTACAGCACCGGACCTTGCTTCTATCACTGGTCACATCCACAACTGGGTATTGGTTTTGCTTTTGCTCCATCCCTTTATTCCTTCTATAGTTATTTCTCCACTGAGCTCCAGTAGCATACTGGGCACCTACCGACCTGGGGAATTCCTCATTCAGTATCCTATCATTTTGCCCTTTGTCACTGTTCATGGGGTTCTCAAGGCAAGTATACTGAAGTGGTTTGCCATTCCCTTCTCCAGTGGACCACATTCGGCTGTGGTCCATGTGATCAGATCGGCTAGTTTCCTGTGATTATGATTTCAGTTTGTCTGCCCTCTGGTGCCCCCTAGCAATACCTACCGTCTTATTTGGGTTTCTCTTACCTTGGTCGTGGAAAATCTCTTCACAGCCGCCCCAGCAAAGTGCAGCTGCTGTACCTTACCTTGGACGAGGGGTATCTCCTCAAGGCCGCCCCTCCTGACCTTGAACGTGGAGTAGCTCCTCTCGGCCCTCCTGCGCCAGCGCAGCCACCGCCTGTTGGACGTGGGGTAGCTCCTCTCGGCCGCCGGCCCTGGCCTCAGGCGTGGGGTAGCTCCTCACGGCCGCACCTCTTTGTGTGGTTCGTTGGAGGCAAATTACCTTACATTAATATATTGGTTGGTTTTGCCATACATTGACACGAATCCGCCCTGGGTGTACATGTGTTCCCTTTCTTGAACCCCCCCTCCCACCTCCCTCTTCCCCATATCCTCCCTCCAGGTCATCCCCGTGCACCAGCCCCGAGCATCCTGTATCATGAGTCGGACCTGGACTGGTGAGTCATTTCACATATGATAATATACATGCTACAATGCCGTTCTCCCAAATTATCCCACCTTCACCCTCTCCCACAGAGTCCCAAAGACTGTTCTATATACCTATGTCTCTTTTGCAGTCTCGTATACAGGGTTAAGGTTACCATCTTTCTAAATTCCATATATATACATTAGTATACTGTATTGATGTTTTTCTTTCTGGCTTACTTCACTCTGTATAATAGGCTCCAATTTCATCCACCTCATTATAACTGATTCAAGTGCATTCTTTTTGATGGCTGAGTAATACTCCATTGTGTATATGTATCAAAGCTTTCTTATCCATTCATCTGCAGATGGACATCTAAATTGCTTCCATGTCCTGGCGATTATAAATAGTGCTGCAATGAACATTGGAGTACATATGTCTCTTTCAATTTTGGTTTCCTTGGTGTGCATGCCCAGGAGTGCGATTGCTGGATCATATGGCAGTTCTATTTCCAGTTTTTTGAGGAATCTCCACACTGTTCTCCATAGTGGCTGTACTAGTTTGCATTCCCACCAACAGAGTAAGAGGGTTCCCTTCTCTCCACACCCTCTCCAGCATTTAATGCTTGTAGACTTTTGGATAGCAGCCATTCTGACTGGTGTGAAATGGTATCTCATTGTGGTTTTGATTTGCATTTCTCTGATTATGAGGGATGTTGAGCATTTTTTCATGTGTTTGTTAAGCATCTGTATGTCTTCTTTGGAGAAATGTCTGTTTAGTTCTTTGGCCCCTTTTTTGATTGGGTCATTTATTTTTCTGGAATTGAGCTGCAGGAGCTGCTTGTATATTTTGGAGATTGATCCTTTATCAGTTGCTTCATTTGCTATTATTTTCTCCCATTTTGAAGGCTGTCTTTTCACCTTGCTTATAGTTTCCTTTGCTGTGCAGAAGCTTTTGATTTTAATTAGGTCCCATTTGTTTATTTTTGCTTTTATTTCCAATATTCTGGGAGGTGGGTCTTGGAGGATCCTGCTGTGATTTATGTTGGAGAGTGTTTTGCCTACGTTCTCCTCTAGGAGTTTTATAGAATCTAGTCTTACATTTAGCTCTCTAATCCATTTTGAGTTTATTTTGGTGTATGGTGTTAGGAAGTGTTCTAGTTTCATTCTTTTACAAGTGGCTGACCAGTTTTCCCAGCACCACTTGTTAAAGAGACTGTCTTTTCTCCATTTTATATTCTTGCCTCCTTTGTCAAAGATAAGGTGTCCATAGGTATGTGGATTTATCTCTGGGCTTTCTATTTTGTTCCATTGATCTATATTTCTGTCTTTATGCCAGTACCATACTGTCTTGATGACTGTGGCTTTGTAGTAGAGCCTGAAGTCTGGCAGGTTAATTCCTCCAGTTCCATTCTTCTTCTTCAAGATTGTTTTGGCTATTCGAGGTTTTTTGTATTTCCATACAAATTATGGATTATTTGTTCTAGTTCTGTGAAAAATATCGTTGGTAGCTTGATAGGGATTGCATTGAATGTATAAATTACTTTGGGTAGTATACTCATTTTCACAATATTTATTCTTCCAATCCACGAACACGGTATATTTCTCCATCTATTAGTGTCCTCTTTGATTGCTTTCAGTAGTGTTTTATAGTTTTCTATGTACAAGTCTTTTGTTTCCTTGGGTAGATATATTCCTAAGTATTTAATTCTTTTCGTTGCAACAGTGAATGGAATAGTTTCCTTAATTTCTCTTTCTATTTTCTCATTATTTTTGTATAGGAATGCAAGGGATTTCTGTGTGTTGATTTTATATCCTGCAACTTTACTGTATTCATTGATTAGCTCTAGTAGTTTTCTGGTAGAGTCTTTAGGGTTTTCTGTGTAGAGGATCATGTCATCAGCGAACAGTTGAAGTTTTACTTCTTCTTTTCTAATTTGTATTCCTTTTATGTCTTTTTCTGCTCTGATTGCTGTAGCCAAAACTTCCAGAACTATGTTGAATAGTAGTGGTGAGAGTGGGCACCCTTGTCTTGTTCCTGACTTTAGGGGAAATGCTTTCAGTTTTTCACCATTGAGGATAATTTTTGCTGTGTGTTTGTCATATATGGCTTTTATTATGTTGAGATATGTCCCTTCTAACCCACTTTCTAGAGGGTTTTTATCATAAATGGATGTTGTATTTTGTCAAAGGCTCTCTCTGCATCTATTGAGATAATCATATGATTTTTATTTTTCAGTTTGTTAATGTGGTGTATTACGTTGATTGATTTGTGGATAGTGAAGAATCCTTGCATTCCTGGGATAAAGCCCACTTGGTCATGATGTATAATCTTCTTAATGTGTTGTTGGATTCTGATTGCTAGAATTTTGTTAAGGATTTTTGCATCTATGTTCATCAGTGATATTGGCCTGTAGTTTTCTTTTTTTGTGGGATCTTTACCAGGTTTTGGGATTAGGGTGATGGTGGCCTCATAGAATGAGTTTGGAAGTTTCCCTTCCTCAGCAATTTTCTGGAAGAGTTTGAGTAGAATAGGTGTTAGCTCTTCTCTAAATTTTTGGTAGAATTCAGCTGTGAAGCCGTCTGGATCTGGGCTTTTGTTTGCTGGAAGATTTCTGATTACTTCCTCTAGTTCCATGCTTGTGATGGGTCTGTTCAGATTTTCTATTTCTTCCTGGTTCAGTCTTGACAAGGTGTATTTTTCTAGGAATTTGTCCATTTCTTCCAGGTTATTCATTTTATTGCCATATAATTGGTGATAGTATTCTCTAATAATCCTTTGTATTTCTGTGTTGTCAGTTGTGATCTCTCCATTTTCATTTCTAAGTTTATTGATTTGGTTCTTCTCCCTTTGTTTCTTGATGAGTCTGGCTAGTGGTTTGTCAATTTTATTTACCTTCTCAAAGAACCAGCTTTTGGCTTTGTTGATTTTTGCTATGGTCTCTTTTGTTTCTTTTGCATTTATCTCTGTCCTAATTTTTACGATTTCTTTCCTTCTACTGACCCTGGGGTTCTTCATTTCTTCCTTTTCTAGTTGCTTTAGATGTAGAGTTAGGTTATTTAGTAGACTTTTTTCTTGTTTCTTGAGGTGTGCCTGTATTGCTATGAACTTCCCCCTTAGCACTGCTTTTACAGTGTCCCAGAGGTTTTGGGTTGTTGTGTTTTCATTTTCATTCATTTCTATGCATATTTTGATTTCTCTTTTGATTTCTTCTATGGTTTGTTCATTATTCAGCAGCATGTTGTTCAGCCTCCATATGTTGGCATTTTTAATAGTTTTTCTCCCGTAATTGAGATCTAATCTTACTGCATTGTGGTCAGAAAAGATGCTTGGAATGATTTCAATTTTTTTGAATTTACCAAGGCTAGATTTATGGCCCAGGATGTGATCTATCCTGGAAAAGTTTCTGTATGCACTTGAGAAAAAGGTGAAATTCATTCTTTTGGGGTGAAATGTCCTATAGAGATCTATTAGGTGTAACTGGTCTATTGTGTCATTTAAAGTTTGTGTTTCCTTGTTAATTTTCTGTTTAGTTGATCTATCCATAGATGTAAGTGGGGTATTAAAGTCTCCCACTATTATTGTGTTATTGTTAATTTCCCCTTTCATACTTGTTAGTAATTGTCTTACATATTGCGGTGCTCCTATGTTGGGTGCATAAATATTTATAATTGTTATATCTTCTTCTTGGATTGATCCTTTGATCATTATGTAGTTTCCTTCTTTGTCTCTTTTCACAGCCTTTGTTTTAAAATCTATTTTATCTGATATGAGTATTGCTACTCCTGCTTTCTTTTGGTCTCTATTTGTGAGGAATATCTTTTTCCAGCCCTTCACTTTCATTCTGTATGTGTCCCTCGTTTTGAGGTGGGTCTCTTGTAGGCAACATATATGGGGGTCTTGTTTTTGTATCCATTCAGCCAGCCTTTGTCTTTTGGTTGGGGCATTCAACCCATTTACGTTTAAGGTGATTATTGATAAGTATGATCCCGTTGCTATTTTCTTTATTGTTTTGGGTTTGAGTTTATATACCCTTTCTGTGTTTCCTGTATAGAGAAGATCCTTTAGT
The DNA here is from genome assembly GCF_049115385.1 of Moschus berezovskii. Classification (NCBI taxonomy): domain Eukaryota; kingdom Metazoa; phylum Chordata; class Mammalia; order Artiodactyla; family Moschidae; genus Moschus; species Moschus berezovskii. The sequence goes on along the minus strand of NC_142460.1, from coordinate 48,397,437 downwards.
ATTTGTTGGAGAGCTGGTTTGGTGATGCTGAATTCTCTCAGCTTTTGCTTGTCTGTAAAGCTTTTGATTTCTCCTTCATATATGAATGAGATCCTTGCTGGGTATAGTAATCTGGGCTGTAGGTTACTTTCTTTCATCACTTTAAGTATGTCTTGCCATTCCCTCCTGGCCTGAAGAGTTTCTTCTGAAAGATCAGCTGTTATCCTTATGGGGATCCCCTTGTGTGTTATTTGTTGTTTTTCCCTTGCTGCTTTTAATATTTGTTCTTTGTGTTTGATCTTTGTTAATTTGATTAATATGTGCCTTGGAGTATTTTGCCTTGGGTTTATCCTGTTAGGGACTCTCAGTGTTTCTTGGACCTGGGTGATTATTTCCTTCCCCATTTTAGGGAAATTTTCAACTATTATCTCCTCAAGTATTCTCTCATGGTCTTTCTTTTTGTCTTCTTCTTCTGGGACTCCTATGATTCGAATGTTAGGACGTTTAATATTGTCCCATATGTCTCTAACATTGTCCTCATTTCTTCTAATTCTTTTTTCTTTATCCATCTCTGTTTCATTTATTTCTACAATTCTATCTTCTAGCTCGCTTATCCTGTCTTCTGCCTCCGTTATTCTACTGTTTGTTCCCTTGAGAGTGTTTCTGATCTCATCTATTGCATTAGTCATTGTATATTGACTCTTATTTCCTCTAATTCCTTATTAAACATTTCTTGCATCTTCTCAATCCTTTTCTCCAGTTTATTTATCTGTAACTCCATTTTGCTTTCCAGATTTTTAATCATTTTCACAATTAAAATTTGAAATTCTTTATCGGGTAGTTTCCCTATATCTTCCTCTTTTGTTTGTGTTGGTGGGCATTTATTCTGTTCCTTTACTTGCTGGGTATTTCTCTGCCTCTTCATCTTACTTATATTGCTGTGTTCGGGGTGGCCCTTCCGTCTTCTGGCAGTTTGTGGAGTTCTCTTTATTATGTAGTTACCTCATTGTGTGTGGGGTTGGATGGGTGACTTGTCAAGGTTCCCTGGTTAGGGAAGCTTGTGTCGATGTTCTGGTGGGTGGAGCTGGATTTCTTCTCTCTGTAGTGCAATGAAGTGTCCAGTAATGAGTTTGAGATGTCAGTGGGTTTGGAGTGGCTTTGGGCAGCCTGTATATTGAAGCTCAGTGCTATTCTCCTGTGTTATTGGATAGTTTGTGTAGTATGTCTTTCACTGAAACTTGTTGACCCTTGGGTGGTGCCTGGTTTCAGTGTATGTATGAAGGCATTTGATGAATACCTTTCAATTAATGTTCTCTGGAACAGGAGATCTCTGGTGTTCTCAGGATTTGGACTTAAGCCTCTGCCTCTGTTTTTCAGTCTTATTCTTGCAGTAGGCTCAAGGCTTCTCCCTCTGTTACTTCCAAAGCAGTTCCTTCTGTTGAAAAAGCTCTTCTGTTTTCTGGTCTCCTCAGTGTCTAATTCCCGTCCTGACACCTGGATGCGGTGGTGGACACTTTTTTTTTTTTTCCCCAGCTCACCTGTTCAGTCCTTCTGTGGGGAGGGAGGAACGCAGCTAAGAAATATCCCTGGCATCTGTGGGGAGTGCTCACAGTGTCTCGGCTACACTGGGACTGCTCCCGCTCGAGGTGTGTGTGCTTTCCCTGTTTATGCTGCTTAGGCTTTAGTTTGCTCTGCTGCGAGCTGTCCGCGGCTGGCGCTGGGTTGCATGCACTTCCCAGGTCTGAGTGGCTCAGATTCAGATCCTCGGGTACTCCACAAAGGCACAGACTTGGCTGGGCCTGCGTTTTGTGTCTTCCCCGGTCCGAGCAGCTCAGGTGACCAGGCGTTTGGCGAGCGTGGTGGCTGCGACTTATCGCCTTCCCGGTCCCTGCCGCTCGGTTTTCTGGGAGTACAACCGGCACAGTTTCTCCGGCAGATATCAACCGGCCCAAACCCAAGAAGTCCTGGCCAGCAAGCAAGCCTGCCTGCAGCTTGGAACGGGAAGCTTCTCTGGGGCCACGGCTGCCCCCGTCCCGGTGCTGGCTGCCCTCCCCGCCCGCATCGGCGGAGGCTGGGGGATGGGCCACCCACTGCCGGCTCGCTCTGCTCAGCGCCCTGTTCTGTGGGCGGGGCTGGCGGAGTCCTGGGTTGGGGCTTTTTGCAGGCTTTTCCTAGCCTTTTCGCCTTTTAGCTGCAGCTTCTGCTTTGCTATTTTAAGTTCGCGCCCTCAGTTTGCCCTGGGGCGTTCAAGCCGGGTTCTCCCTCTAAGCACCATCGCCCGCGCCTCCCTGCTCAGCCCCCACCTGCTAGTGTAGGGCGCGGGCGTCTGTACCGCTTCTCCACTGAGAGTTTCCTCTGGGCACTTAGTCTGTGAGTTTTAATTATTTATGTCCTTTGTCTCCCAGTTATGCGGCCCTCTGAGGTTCCACTCGCCAGTGTTTCCAGGTGTTTGGAAACTTCTCTATCTTTTTTTTTTTAAGCCTCCCTTCCCAGGGCGTAGCTCCGTCCCTCCCTCTTTTGTCTCTCTTTTTATCTTTTATACTATTTCCTACCTTCTTTCGAAGACTATGGGCTGCTTTTCTGAGTGCCTGATGTCCTCTGCTGGTATTCAGAAGTTGTTTTGTGGGATTTACTCAGCGTTCAAATGTTCTTTTGCTGATTTTGTGGGGGAGAAAGTGGTCACCCCGTCCTATTCTTCCGCCATCTTCCCTTGCTCCCCCAATAAGTATTCTTTAATATCAACAACTCTCCTGAAGCCAACTGTGATTATAACAAATGCCTATGGGTAAGGATTTTTATGCTGTGATTAAGCAGTAGAATATCCTGCTAGTTCAAATAGTTAACAGTAACACACAATATGTTTTTTTCCCTTTGTTATGTATAAGCTGTAAATAATTAAGCAAGGAGCTCTTGAAAGTAAATTAAGTTCTATTATATAGAAGTACTAATCTAAAGCAAATACACCTTTGTTCAGATGATTAGCACAGAAGTCAAGTTTTCATTAGAATAAAATACCTAATAGTTCATTTAAGCACTCATATGATTGGGTAAAACTTGATTTTAAACCCACATTCAATCAATTTTTTCCAAGATCGTCGGTTATATACACACTTTATTGCCGAGCTTCTGCATCTTAAATCCTTGTAACTTCAACCCTGACTGGAAAAATGTTCATTACCAATGCACACTTTATTTAACGCACAAAACAGTGGACGTCTTGGAGTTTTCCCACTGTTAACGGCTGATGGTATCTGGAAAATGGTAATCCATCTTGAAAGGGGGTAAAAGGGAAGCCTGTTAAGTCACTTTGCCTTACTTTTAGATTGCATGCAAAAGAATTTACTCTTGCAGGAGACAGTAAGCTTTCTGTGCCACTTGAAACAGAATAGGTGCTCTTTGGCAAATAGAAAAAATATAGCAGGTTTAAATAGCTCTGAAGATGGGAAAGACTTTGGTTTACTCACTACCTATGGATAATTAGTAGCTCTTTGAGAAAAAAAAAATTTAAGGTTTAAATCTCTCAATGAAAACAATTTTAAAACAAGGTAAAATATAGAGAAAACACCTAATAGGCAGAGCATTGCAATGTAGCAATGTATGTCTCAATTTGATAGTTGCTCTCTAATTTCTGAATGACCAGATCTCAGTGGATCGACTCTGCACCCTGGAATTCAGTTAGCTAGATGTTCCTTGTTGGGACGTGTTAGTGTTCCTCCTGGCTTTTTATTATTTATCATTTTACTTGTGTGGAGAAAGATGGTTACAGAAGATAATAAGCAACACTGGACAGTGGGTTTTATAGGCTGCTTGGAACATGTAAGAGGGGAAGTGGAACTGAGCAGCTTACAACAGCTTTTGATCAGCACTGGTACTTTGGTAGATCCAAAAGACAAATGGAAATGGTTGCAGAGTTCTGTTGTCCGGGAAGGAAATATCAGTTATCCCCATCTTGTTCAGTGAAACTCTGTCTTTATCCACATTAATCCTTTTCATAGTAGGTTGTTTTTCTTCATTCAAATTATTTTCTGTGTGCCCTGTTCATATCGACCACTTATTTTACTGCAAATAGGAATAGATTTCAGTGTGTTTTATTCAATGTTAAAGCCAGAGTGTAAAGTCATTTACGTGACTCCTAAGTTTATTTCCTTGCTCTGGGTGCACTGCCTTGATTTTAATATACCTCTCCTCCCTCATCTCAGGAGGGCATGTGGTGCAGGAAGCTGACTTTATTGCCAGGTACAGAGGTGGCTCCATGGCCATGGTGATTTGCTCAGAAGTGGGCTTCTGGTTTAACTTGTCTGATCAGAATGAATTTCCGGGCCTTTATTTGGATATTGTGGCAGACATGCTTTCCTCTGCTGGATAAGAATGCAGAAGTATAATTGCTTGGAAACCACTGCCATTTATCTTGTAGTATAAGGAGAGAAGCCTCTAATGAATGAGGGAAATGCCTGAAAGAGGGGTTGAAACATGCAAAAAGAGTAAAAGTCCTGGGTAATACCTTTTGAGCTGTGGTTCAAGCACTATTGAAAGACTTTTCAGCTACAAAAGCAGTAAATCACCTTTATTAATTAACCTTGAGTTGCGTTTTCTACTACCTGCAAACAAAAGCATTTTGATAAATGTAGTAATCCTCCATTCTCCAATCCCTAAATTGTATGGAAAAGATTAATAAATAAAAAGAAGCATATACACATAAGCAACAGTATTTCTATAGAGATATAAACATTTTTTTCTGACTTTTCTGCATGATTTGTATATTATAGATGCATGCAATACCTTATTTTAATTGCTTATCTCATAACAACATATGAGATAAGCCACAAATGCCTGATACCAGTGAGCAATTTGGAGATCACTTACTTTATTTCCATTTCCCTCACTCATTTGTCAAGGAAATATACATAATATAATCAAACTATTATTTAGAAGTCAGGAGGGCTTTTCAACATTAACAGAAGATAGTCATCTATAAACAAAAATTCTGTTTCATTCAAATGTTTTGCTCATGGTAATAAAGAACACAAGAAGGAGAATGGAAAATCAGAGAACAAACAAATTGTTTCTTCTATTTCAAAGATTACCTGGAGGTATCTGTTGCCCTTTACTGTATAATTACAAAGATGCATTACTTGAAGTTAAAATTTCAAGTGAATAAAAAACATGTTTCCATGAATATATTGATCTAAATAACTTAGAGGAAACTCATATGCTTTTATTGCAGGTCAAAACTTGCCAGTGGAACTACATCATTAAATAACTAAAAATGTCTTTTTCTTTTTTATAAACTTGACTGCATGGGTTTATATAATAGTTATTAACTACATATTCTAGTGTGTCCTTTTTTTTTTTTAAGTATTAAGAGGCTACAGTAAGAAGTCCACTTGGAATGTTGACAATGAAGGAAATAATTGACTCTCTGGGAGATAAATGATAGAATCAATATTAGATTATAGATCAGCAGATTTATGACAGACCAGATGGCTTCTGACTGAAGTATTAACATATTTAAAGAAAAAAAGATGCCACATAGAAGGGGCATCAGTCAACTGTGGAAATTCAGGAAAAGAAGCCAAGACTTTGGGCAAAAGTTAATGATCATGAAAGGAAGGAGGGACCGTAGTTGCTGGGCATCAAGTTATTTATGCCCCACTGGCAAGGCTGACCCTTAGATTTGGAGCCATGGGATATCTCTCAAGTATTTTCGATCTAAACTGAAAGTCCAGCTCTATTGTGAGATGGACCAACAGGTATTCACACCTGTTGCCATTAAACATTCAATTCATCTAACTCCCATTATTTTGATTCCATGCTCACCAAGAAATCTGACTCTCGTGTCTGCTCTCTTTGTTTTATGGTCCTTGTCAATATAATATTTCATAGTAAATAATTAAAACAGGCATTGGTTATGTTTATTGCATAACCACATAGTTTGGCCATGGGGAGGCAATGTGCCAGCCCTATTGACTCGAATACTTTGTGTAAAACTTATAGTTTGTGTAAAAGTTTTAATTTCTCAGGGCATATAAATAAATTGATTCTTTGATATTTACTAGGTGTGAACCAGTCATTGAAGGCCTGGCTACACTCTGGAAAAGCCAATATGAAAGCATCTTTGGGGACTTCAAAATAAAGGAACATTATAGAAGGATTAATTCTGTATAATACCACTTGAAGTTAAAGTTTTATTTTATTTTATTTTTTGCTTTCTACTTTAGACTTTATTACTTTTTATAGCAACATTTTCCTTTTTTCTTTTTCTAGAAAGAACAAGCTACTCCTTTGATGGCAGGCTTTGTGTTTCTAAAATGCCTCTCTGATAATGCACAGCATATTTCCTCCTGGAAGCCATAACCTATTAGGACATATGAAGGGAGCGGAGTTGGGAAGGGAAAGGACACAAGCCAAGTCAATTCGGCAGACAGCCCTACGCAGGATGCCCTGAGCGCTTTCCAGCCAACTCTCACAAGAGACCGCCACTAATGCATTCAGAAGTTAAAGTTTTAGTTGCTCAGTTTTGTCTGATTCTTTGTGACCCTATGGACTGTAGCTCCCCAGGCTCCTTTGTCCATGGGATTCTCCAGACAAGAATACTAGAGTGGGTTGCCATTCCCTTCTCCAGGGTATCTTCCTGACCCATGGATCAAACCCGGGTCTCCCACATTGCGGGCAGATTCTTTACCATCTGAGTCACCAGGGAAGCCGAAATAATACCACTTGCCTAGCTGGTAAAGAATCTGCCTGCAATGCAGGAGACCTGGGTTTGATCCCAGGGTTGGGAAGATCCCTTGGAGAAGAGAAAGGCTACACACTCCAGTATTCTGGCCTGGAAAATTTCATGGACTATATAATCCATGGGGTCGCAAAGAGTTGGACACAACTGAGTGACTTTTACACTTCACCTATATATCATTACAATGGATAATATAAATTATCTATCAGAAAATTGTCAGGCATGGTAGGTTCATTTTTACAAAATTTGACCATTTCCTCAAATCTTTCATAGCCTTCTATTGCCTTCAGGATAAAATTTTGGCTACTTAGGGTGGCATGCACACTCCTTCATGATCTCACTTCCATTTTCATCTCTTGATGTCCTGCTGAATTTAAGACAGGCACATTTGCTATTATTTGAATTACCTACACATTAAAGTTTAGCCTGAACATTGTCTTAGGGGAGTCACTCCTGCCCTTTCTCCTTTGACTGAATACAACCCTCCTTTGGAGCTCTACTCTTTGCTCTCATAACATTCTTGGCAGTACCATGATGTGCTGGAACTGTTGATTTGTCTATCTCATCCATGACATGACCAGTCTTTGTGAGGAGCAATTCTGAATTTTATCTTGAAATGACTAAGATATAAGAAAAGTGCTTATATGTGAAAATCAAGGGAGTTTGCCGAATGGATGGATAAAGCAATGAATTAATATAGTAAAATTTGACTTTCAACCCAATTTATTTTCCTTGTTTCTAATTATACTAGGCTGACACAATGACCCAATACTTGACATCTCCCTGTGTCCATATCCATTGCCATATACTTTTGGTAGGGCCCTTGCACTTGGACTCTTGAACTCTGCATTGGGCCAATGGAATGTTGATAAACAAGATACAAGCAGAGACTAGTGGAGAGGCATATGAAGTAGAATTACTTCACAGAAAAATGAATGAGCCCAGCCAAGCCCAACAAAGCCTAGCCTGGATTAGCTCATGCCAGTGAATGGTAAATAAATGGTCAATGAAATTTTGAGTGGTTTGTTATGCAGCATTGTCACAATACAGGTCTGACACATTCATGATCATTAATGATCTTAATTCAGCTGTCGCCCTGGTAAGAGTAAAACAATGATTAATGTTGACTGTAAGCAGTGTGGACTAATGGTTAAAATAGCATGCTACAAAGCCAGACTGCTTGGCTTTTAACTTCAACTTTGCCACTTAGCAGTAATTTTACATTGATCAAATTACTGATTCATGTCATACTTCAGTTTTCTCATCTATAAAGTGTGGAAAATAATAGTATATACTGCCTAAGTTTTGAATATTAAACATGTTCCGTTCCGTTCTGTCGCTCAGTCGTGTCTGACTCTATGCGGCCCCGTGGACTGTAGCCTACCAGGCTTCTCCGTCCATGGGATTCTCCAGGCAAGAATACTGGAGTGGGTTACCGTTTCCTTCTCCAGGGGATATTCCTGACCCAGGGATCGAACCTGGGTCTCCCGCATTGGAGGCAGACGCTTTAACCTCTGAGCCACCAGGGAAAACCCATTAAACATGTAGTACATGTTATTAATACATGATATTTAAAAGCAGAGACATCACTTTGCCCAGAGAGTTCCATATAGTCAAAGCTATGGTTTTTCCAGTAGTCATGTATGGATGTGAGAGTTGGACCACAAAGAAGGCTGAGCATGAAAGAGTTGACTTTTTCAAATTGTGGTGCTGGGTAAGACTTTTGAGAGTCCCTTGGACAGCAAGGAGATCAAAGCAGTCAGTCTTAAAGGAAATTAACCTTGAATAGTCATCAGACGCACTGATGCTGAAGCTGAAGCTCCATTACTTTGGCCACCTGATGCAAACCACTGACTCACTGGAAAAGTTCCTGATGCTAGGAAAGATTGAGGGCAGGAAGAGAAGGTTGGATGAGGATGAGATGAGGATGGCATCACCTACTCAAGGGACATGAGTTTGAGATGGTGAAGGACTGGAAGGCCTGGTGTGCTGCAGTTCATTGGGTCACAAAAGTTGGACATGACTTAGCAACTGAACAGCAACAACATGTAAAATGCATGTAAAGAACTGTGTCTCACATGGAATAAATGGTCAAGAGATGTTCCTATGTGCAAATATAACCTTGTCTAATTGTTCTTTCCCTTGATAAGTATTATGCTGTGTTCCTCTTAGCCATGATTATGATTCTATACATCTGTGAAGAATTGTAAAATTTTAATGGTTTATCATTTTGGTTAACAACATGACTCTTATGAATTCAGAGGAAAGAAGAATTCTAAATTGTAAGCCACATTTAGGCAACTATAAAAGGGGAAATAGCAGATTTTTTGAGATAGTCACATGAGATATCCTAATAAAATGTAGAAAAGTAGGATCCTAGAAGAAAAAGCCAATTCATGAGGAAGCTAATAACCAAACCCCAAAATATTCAGGTTGAGACTCTTCATGCCCAACTTCACTTAATTTTAAAGCTATTCCCAAGGGTATGTTATCTGGATAGATCCTCAAGGATTATTAAAGTAGCCTGGACTAACCTTCAGAACTTTTGTTATTTCTGGCTCTTGTCTAGCAGTTCATACACCACTTTTGGGCTCCCCATTTGTTGGTACTATGGAGTCTCTTATGAATCAAGTGACAGCAAATGTATGCGTTACTTTTCACTCTGAGGGCCTTTGGAGAAGGAATCTTTGGGAGTAATAATTTATCAGTGTGCTTAATGCCTCCTACCATTATGCATAAGGTTTTCTGTTATACAGAAAACTCAAGAAGGTGCTAAGGACAATATTCAGCTTTACCAGAATTTGATGGGGCAGGCAGATAAATAAAGTCCTTGGACTTTGCCAGGTTCTTTATTGCCAACTTCTTCTAAATAAGAAGAGGCTCCTCAGACATCTTCAAGGATTCTCCCCATAAAGCACTGGTAATGTGTCTCAGGATGCAGGTTGCCTGTCACATCATCTGCAAAGAAGAGAGTCAAAATGCTGTAATTGTTGGGACTTGTCATCTCTCTCCAGCACTGGTACAATCCCTGAATGAGCTGCTTTCAATCAGCTACTGTGCAGGGCTAAAGAGGTGTTCCCAAGTTACTGGTGGCTTCTGCCTGTGTAAAAGCAATTTTCTCTTGATAGGAGAGGAATATAAGAAACTACATGAATAGTCTGGATCTCTCTCTTAGAATTTTGTACAGACATGGTTTCCATTATTAGCAGACTGGAATTGAGGTACTTCTAAACTGAAGTGGATGCGAGTACAATTATGATGCAAAGCTAGTACATGAGAACATGACCTTGTGGGTGACAATTCAGGGGCTGTGTTAGAGTCATTTCCCATTACTGATGGTATAGAAGTATAAGTAATTTGTAGATTTGGCTTCAGGATCATCTTTTTCTGAAGACCTGCTTAGGGAGATGAGAAACAAGGATTATGTTATCGGAATATAAATTTGGCCTCTGGGAAAGCCCTTTCAGCTCAAAAAATTATGGACATCTTTACAACATTCAGAAACCTTCTGCATACACGACAACCTGCTGGAAATATGGAGCTGGCTGCACACAACAGAGATCCTTAGGAGAATGTCTTTGTTTGGAATGAGACCAAAATAGCTATATCAACTTATGCCTGTGATGACCATTTGTAAAGCTAAGGATAGTCCTTGGAGATGCAGAAATGAAAGCTTTCGGTACATGCTGCTGGCTTGTAAGCTTTCTGACAGATGACTGTTAAGAGCAATAGGTGAGAAAAGAGACCCAGCCTGTGTCGGGGGCACTAAAACGGTTTGGCAATCCATGGGGGTTATTGGCATTATACCCTTTTCCAAGACCACCTTTCAACATGGTGAAAAATGAGGCAATAGAGCAGGTCTTGGGTGCCAAAGTTTCACTCTGGGTACACTTCGGGGGAGACACCCAGGGTGGGATTAATTCATTAATCTCCTTTAAGCTTTCTACCATTACTCACAAGGCTTTACATAGAATGCTCTGTGTTTTTTTTTTTTTTTTTTTCCTTCCTGGAAACAGTGGAGCTCTATTTACATCAGAAGGGACATCAAGTACCACAACAATCACTAAAAATGAAATCCTACAGCTCAGCCTGCCAACCAGCATGGAAAGTGTACAGCTGTAAGTGAGCTTCACAAGGCAAGTCACGCACAAGGGAGGGAAGACAGCAAGATGCCAAAATAGCTTATGGAGAGCATGAGAAAGGGGGCTGACTGAGAACGGCAGGCGGCAAAACCTAAAAAGACTCACGAAAGAGAAATCTTTGGCTTAGCTCTCTGGAAGCAGACAGAAAGAAGAATGGAGAGGCTGCAGTGGGTGTGTGCAAAGGCAGTATCAAACCCAGAGGTAAGACCTGCCCGAGTGTCTGTGGCTGGAAATGCAGGGTTTACCGCCACTTGAACCCAAGGGTGTACAGGGATCCTGTGTGACATTTCAAACTTGTGTTTGATACTCCCACTGTCATTTGTATCATTGTTGAATATAATGGGTGATATGCTAAGGAGTTGCAGGATGCCAAAAGTCACAGGTTCGATCCCCATATGGGCCATAAAAAAAAAACAACAAACAACAGTTCCAGAGATATCTTATATATTAAGGCTATACACATAACACTCTCAACATGAGATCACAACCATAAACATTTCATAAAAGTTTATCTAAATGCTCTATGTATCTGTTATTTTTATATACACTAACACCTCTATGTAGACAATAAAATGCAAGAAAATATATTTCACCTTTGGTTAGTATCGTCCTTTCTCTGTTATTCTATTAGCTTTTTTGGCCCCTATTTCCACACATCTGAGAGACAAAACACTTTAGAACAATGTATATGTGAAGGATTTGATGGTGTGTTTATAAGCTGCACACACATGTACCCTTGTTTTTTAAAATCTGAGCCCATCCAAACCTTGTGGGAATTCTCCTTGCTTCTCAAAAGATCTTACACTACTTAATCTCTATTCATGTGAAATAAGAAACGGTGTCCTTCTCATTTTATTCCGAAACCATCTCTAATGCCAAATGGATATGGGGGAAGTTGACATTTACTCAGAATTATTATTCAATCAAAGTGCTATTTTCTTCTTATGATGATTTCATTTGTCAGAGCAGTTTTAATGCAAAGCTTGTGATCAGGTTTTTTTATTTCCTTAAACAATTGGTCCTACCATCTGTGTCACCTGAGGCTTCTTTTTGTTGATTATTTTGCATTGTAGCCTCCTGTAATGTGATACAATGAAAAAAATAAATAATTTGAGCCTTGTTTTGCTGGGAGAGAACACTCCAGACAGTTCTGTAGTGCCGGAGTACCTATTTCAGAGAAGGTGAGGCAGTATAATATTCTTCCCGTAAAAATATGCCACCTTTTTTTTAATCCTCTCTTTAAAATTCTTTGTTTAGTTTGATTAGAGATCTACATCAGAGGTATTTTCTAGGGCTTGGGACCTGCCTGCTTGGGAACTTCCCACTGTGCTGATGAAGAACCATTCACCTAGCATGAGCTGCTGGAGTTCAGAACAACCCTAGGGCATTTTTGTTTTCTGTTTTATATCCCGTTTGTACTTTCTCTTTGTTCTCGTCCATTCAGAGGAAGGTGTGTGCTAATGCCAACTTGTTAGAAGTATACCCAGCAGGAGGAGGAAATGAGCTGTTTGGATTCTTTAAAATAGTTCTTGCTTATTTGCCCAGTGCTTTAGATTACAATTAGAGGGTAGTCTTTTGGTAGACAAAAGGGGCTCACTCCTCACATAGCTTAGGTTAGAACTTGCATTGCATAGTAAAAACCTATAGACTTTAATGGTTTGCCCCAACTCTCTGGTAATCAACAAATGGTCTCCTCCCCTCCCCCACCCATGCCCAGTAGAAATGGTTTTTGGCTATTCTTTCTATAACTGAAGTGTTAGTTGCTCAGTCAGATCCTACTGTTTATGACCTCATGGACTGTAGCCCACCAGGCTCCTCTGTCCATGGAATTCTACAGGCAAGAATACTGGAGTGGGTGGCCATGTCCTTCTCCAGGGCATTTTCCTGACTCAGGGATCAAACCCGGGTCTCCCACATTGCAGGCATATTCTCTGCCATCTGAGCCACCAAGGAAACCCTTCTATAACAGAGCTGTCTTCAAAAAAATGATACACTGGGGATAGATTGATTGTGAAATGTTTGGAAAATGCTGCTTTTGATTGTTTTTGTTTTTACATGTTTGTGCTCTCTTGAGGATGCAGATACTCTTTGCATATATTGGAAAGTGTTTAGTGGTGATAGAAAGGGTGATGAATACCCACTTAAGCCAGATAAACTATCCTGAACAATATATTATCCTCCTTCAAACATTTTTCCTTCCTATCCATGAAAGACCCAGATTGAAGTATCAGGACTTAGAATGAGCACCAGTGGACACGAGGGACTCTGATTTTCTACACACTTATTACTCAGAAAGGTTGATTAAGTATGTTTTACTCAATTAACCACAGATGAGCCTTTGTGCACCACTAGTTTGTAATCGCCCTAATTGATTCTGAGGCGAGATCTCTGGTCAGAGTCAAGCCAGCTGTAGGCTTTGTTAGTGATTTTGATGGAATGACCCCAGGAAGCTTCATTTTTACAGCTTTGATATAAAAAAAGCCCAAGAAGCTTGCCCAAGTCTCTCTGCTTACTTAATTATATTTTTGATAATTTATTTTACCAATTGACTTCTAGCCAGGCCAGGTTATGTTTGATCTTGATGAGGTTGCAGACTTGCATGGGAGGAGGAAATGTCCTAGCTCATTATCATCTATTTTTGCTTTATCAGACCTGTTTTCTGGAAATCATATGCAAATTCTGGTTCTCAGACATTTCTTTGAAAACCATTCTTTCTTTTCTCTCCCCTCTTCTGAATCATTTCATTAGCATAAGGTGAATAGTCTGTCTCTTGGCTTCTAATCACTGATGTTAGAGATTTCACCATTAGCCACTTATTCTGCTATCTTAAGGATTATCTTTTCAAGTCTATTCAAAAACCAGTATTATTTTGGTAAAGTGGAGCTTTAGGTAGAAGATTAGGTTAAGATAAAATTCTATTACATACAGCAATCCGATTAATTTAGAATTCTCAGTTCTTAGAACTTTACTTATAAAGCAGTGTAGCAGAAAACTTTTTGATACAGAATTTTATTCTTGATGTTTCCAAATTAGGCTCTACCTTCCTCCCATCTTTCTCTGGAAGAGACCAAGAGTAGAAGCCAGAGAGTAAGCAAAATGTTGAGCTTTCTGTCAAGAGGAAGAATGAGGGCTTGAGATAGACATTAAATTAATAATTTTAAAAAATTAAGTTTTATTTTATTTTTTCCCAGAACAGGAGTTTGGGCTATGGGGTTCACGTTTACTATAGAAAATTCTGTTATACTCTGATATAATTGTTCTTATAAACATTTGTTACAGGAGTTCAACTCTTGTTGACTCACAAAAGCATGCTCTCTTGGAATGGAGATAACTCTGGGAATTGAAAAATATAAAGTTCTTCCCACTCTAATACCCTTCCAGATGGAGTTCTTGCAGAGAAAAAATAAAAGATGTTGGAATCCAGGAAGTATTCAGTATATATGTGTAGTTGCTGGTGGGCAAAGATAAATATTCTGTGCATGTTTCTTTGGAGGAAAGGGTGTAGGCTCAGAGTGAGAGGGGAGGAATGCAGTCTTGAAGACACACTTCATGTATGACATAATTTTACCTACAGCTCCAGACTTTTCTGTTACTCTCAGTCTCATTGAGTAGGCAATTCATGGTCCATGGTTATATAATAAATATTTCATGCAGTTATAAAGAGAAACCACAGCCCCCAAATGGCATCACTTGTGCTAAAACCCAAGATACCAAACCTAGATTTAATATCTAACCTAACTGCAGCTTCAACCTTCACCAAAAATATAATCTTAATCAACCAGTCTGAAGTTTTCTGGTCAGCACCAGTGAGATAATCTGTCGCGTGGGACCACTCCATCCCCCATAGGAAGAAGAGGCAATTTCAGTGATAAAGCTCTTGCTGTCCCCCATGCCCCTGAAAAAAGATATCCTGACCTAAAAATGAACCCTTGTTGTTTTTTTTTTGCTAATAACTCCCTGGCCCCACTCTTCTGTCCTATAAAATTCTTCCATTTGTAGAATCCCATGGAGTGCCCTTTCAGCTGCTAGATGGAATGCTGCTCAATTCATATATAGCCTAATAAAGCCAGTGAGATCTCCACATTTACTCAGATGATTTTTTTTTCAATTATGCATACCTTTTGTATTTTTAAGATTCTGCCATATTGACCCTTTCCTTGGTGGATTTCATGAATGTTGTCACCGAAGTAAAATGTCAGATTGTGCAGTTGTGTGGAGTTTGAACAGACATACTGAGAACACTGTTATCCATGTGTGCTCAGTTGTGTCAGAGTCATGTCTGACCCTGCGACCCTATGGACTGTAGTCAGCCAAACTTCTCTGTCTAGGGGATTCTCCAGGCAAGAATACTGGGGTGGGTTACCACGTCCTTCTCCAGGGGATCTCCCCGACCCAGGCATGAAACCTGCATCTCTTATGTCTCAAAGAGCTGGATTCTTTACCACTAGCACCACCTGTCCACATAGGGGAGGAAAAAATATTTTTCCTCTATCTATCTCTGGTGGGGCCCTATAAGTTCAACTGTAAAAAAACAGATTAACAAGAGGAAAACAAACAGAAATTTATTAATGTGCATTCTGCACAACCAAGGGAACACCCAATGATGAGTGACCCAGTGGGCTGATTAGAACTGGGGCCTATAAACCATCTTAGGGTTTTGGGCTTCTGGGAGTGGAATGGTCAAGTTATAAGAAGGTAATCTGGAAAAGTATAGTAAACAAGGGTTGTTTAGTAAGGTTTGTCATACAGATTTAAGTTGTCTGTATAGATAAGAGTTGTTAAGAGCCTTTTACCTACATCTGCTGTTTCCCAATGGCCAATATCTCAAAAGAATCCATATGCCAAAGAGGTATAACTTAGAGTTACCTATCCTGGTATTCTTCATCCATCACTTGCCCAACCTGCATTACTTACGGTACATTCAATTACAAGTTAAAGACAGTTGAGCTCAAACTGCCTTGAACACCAAAATGAAATAAAAAGTTCATCTTTATAAAAAGGTTTAATATTAGATTTAATCCAATGACTCAACTTGGTCATCAAGGACACAGTTTCATTTCTCCACTGTGTTTCTAATGGATTAGCACCTATTTTGGGATTGTTTCCCCCATCAACACATAAAGATTTTCCAGCAGATTCCAGGGTCAAATGCCTACAACAGAAGAAAGAATCTTAGTCTCAGAATTCTCAGCAAAGTTCCTATTGGGCCATTTAATTGGTCCAGAGCAACTTTCTGATTTCACACTAATTAAAGCAGCTAGTTTATATGCCTGTCCCTTAAGCAATTTTTATGGGCAGGAAATTCAGTACACTGATGGACTTAATTGAGGTCATAGCCTCCAGTCCTGAACAATCCCAGCCCAACATGCAGCTTCAATGAAAAACATAGGCGGAGACTGGGGATAGATGGTTCCCCTACATTTTCACTGTTTATTCTTGCCAAAAGAAACGGGAGTAGTTGCTGGAGAGAAAAATAACCATCAGTGACTTTGAGAGTCACCAGTTTAGAAACTATGTACATATATATAGAGAAAATGTAGGTATATGTCAGATTTGTGTGTATATGTGTGTATGTGTGTATGTGTGCATATGTTAAGCAAAAGTGGTAGAAAACTTGAAAGGACAGCTTTTTATCAAAAGAAATACAGAGCCTAGGGAGTGCTGCCATTGATTGGAATGGGTATAGCCTTTGAAATAGAATCATGGACATTTTTAGTGTCACAGAATTTTAGTAGGATTGAACACAAGAAAACTAGAAGACTCCAGTTTTAAAAATCCAGTTTCTTATATTGAGCTGAATTCTTCCTCCTTTAAAATTTCACCAAACCTTATTTTCCCTGTTATTGCCATTTGAAACTACTTCTAATAAGAAATTCTTCTTTTATATGACAGTCCCTCAAACATTTGAGGTTGGTTGTAGATAATGACCGGAGTGATACTACTCCAATATATTGGAGTAGTGCTTTTAAGTTTTCAAAGTTTTGTTATGTTTATTATCTTATCTACATATTAAAAAACCTATATGGAATTAGAAAAGTTAGTCAGACTAGAAATTTCCTTGGCAGCAAGTGATAGATATCAATTTCAAGGATGATGTAAAAAAAAGAGAAGCACACTGCCAAGTGATTCCAAGGAAAAGTTGAACAACAAAGAAACTAGTAATGTAGAGCTGAACTCAAAATGACTCAAGAGCAAAACAACATGACTTTCTATTTCTTAACTGTCAATCTCTCTCTTTATCAGCTTCTTTCCTATTGCAGGCTGCCTTTCTTTGGAAGTGACTATCATCAATAGCAGTTTTTAGCTGTCATCTCCCAGCTTTGGCTATTGAAGACCATCTGACCTCTCTGTCTCTCTCTCTGGCTCACACATTCCATGAAGGGCTTCATGGATTAAACGGGATCAGGTTTCTTAACCTGTTACAACCAAATATAGTTAGAGGTTTGTTGAAGGAGGCAGTGAGTCAAGAGGGTGTGACTTCTGGCTGACACCTGAGCTGAACTCTGGGAATGGGAGGCTTGTTACCTCCTCCCCTGACCTTGGAATGTACATCCTGTGCATCACCCATCATTCCCACACTAGGAACTGTTCCAGGGAAACAGCCTTGAGAGAACAAAATATTGAGACCATCTGAACTGAATAGGTGACGAAACCTAGCTAAGGCCTCTGTATAAACTCTTTAAGATACCGGCAGATGGGTGCAGAAATCTATTCTTCTTGACACCTCTCAAGACAAGTCATGTGAGTAAGTTTACTTGCTGACTGAAACTGCCATCTACCATTCTGAAGTCCTCTGCCTCTTTCTTCAATCTACCCTTGCCCTCTGTGTATGGAGGCCAGTTTCAGATTTCACTGGGGAAATTTCAGAGACTGAGAAACAGTGATTGGTGAGACAAAAGGAGACCAAAGCAAAGGGTCTTGGGAATATTAAAATCAAACACAAATGGAGACCAGAATTGAAAATTCACTGAGCAGACAAAACTAGTAAGTCAAACAAGTAGTTTTAAGTTAGCTTATTTTGCAAGACAAGCAAGGTTAACTTGACCTGGGTCACTTCTTGCTGTGTCTCTGAAAATCATAAGCAGAACTTAAAACATTCCCCAAAGTTGATACGTGGTTACCACTAACTAGTTCCTGTTTATTTAAGAAAATTCTAGTATTATAACCAATCTCTATACAGAATAAACACTTACTGCCTTCACACTCGGAGAAGGCAATGGCAAGCCACTCCAGTACTCTTGCCTAGAAAATCGCATGGACAGAAGAGCCTGGTGGGCTGCAGTCCATGGGGTCCCTATGAGTCAGACATGACTGAGCGATTTCACTTTCACTTCTCACTTTCACACATTGGAGAAGGAAATGGCAACCCACTCCAGTGTTCTTGCCTGGAGAACCTCAGAGACGGCGGAGCCTGGTCTGCTGCCGTCTGTGGGGTTGCACAGAGTCGGACATGACTGAAGTGACTTAGCAGCAGCAGCAGCAGCCTTCACACTATATAAGATCCTTTATGAAAATTTATCTCTGAGTCTCACTCCATGGTTCAGTTTGAGTGTCCAGCTAGAAGCTGAAGTCCAGTTAGAGAGCTGGGAAAAGAGCTGAGGTTAAAGAAGGAGATGCAGGTATCCAGTGCTCTGCTCGCTTCAGGGCTGGCTGGCAGACAAAGTGGTATAGCAGGATACAAACTGAACAGTTTAGTGTGCATTTTGCAAAACTAGGAGGGTACAAACTGCTGAGGAGTAAGGTCCGGGTGTTTGTGACAAAGCCTGGTTGGGACATTATGTGGAATCTCTGAGAAAGTGAGGACAGTAAAGAGGAGTATGTTGTGATTGACAGTGAAAGGTGACAAGCACTCTAATACCTGATCTGAGTCTAACCCCAGCCATCACGGCGGCCCCCAGTTCAGGAAATGTTCATGATGAGAGAATATACTCCCTCTGAGCTTATCAATACAGTGGCCAAGTTCCAGCAAAGGACCAGGGAAAGTAACCAAGCATGGTTAGTGCAGCTGTGGATACAGGGGGTGATGGCATTTCTCTGACCAGGCAGGAGGCAGAGGGAAAGAGCAATATCAACCCAAGCTCCCTGCCCTCCAGAAGTGCCTGCCTGGCACTCAGGGGGTTCAGGGTATTCACTCCTCACTCCCCTATATATTGGACTATTCTATTCTATAGGGAAGCTTGGCCCTGGGCATGTGGGACCCTGGAAGTCTGCAGAAGAGTTACAAAGAATTTTTAGGGAGTTGGGAATGAGACAGGCAACCTATGCTCATCTTAAAAGGCTCCAAGTAGCCACGTTCACTGCAGGAATGGAGGATGACATATTCCAATTCATCCCAGCACCTGGCATGGAAAGCTGGTCTCCCTCCCTCCCTCCCAGTTTTGGGACAAGATATTATGTTGGACAATCTATTACTGATCTGGGGGAAACTGATAAATCTTGGGAATGGGTATGGGCTGTGGGAAAGGTCCAAAACAGAGAGAGAGAGCTCAAAAAGCCAAAAGGCTACCACAGTCAGCTGTAAAATGTCTTCTAACAGGAACCCAGAAGCAAATGCAGTTTGACTTCATTGATGCCAGGGCCCCCCTAGAAAAGACAGACCCATAACCCATGATTGTGTTGGTCAGCCTGTGCAAACCCTTAAAACCTGGATAACAGTTCAGACCTCCCACCTGTCCTACCATCCCTAATACCCTGTCTGCTCTAGCACAGGCCTCAGGAACACAGTCCTATTTGGGTGGGTGCCTCCAATGCCTAGGGTAGGCTGCAAGCCTAGATTGCCTCCATGTGACGACCCTTGGTGGTGGTAGGAGACTTTCTGTTGGGCTCATTATTCACTGCTCCTAGCAATGCACACTGGAGAAGGAAATGGCAACCCACTCCAGTGTTCTTGCCTGGAGAATCCCAGGGACGGGGGAGCCTGGTGGGCTTCTGTCTATGGGGTCACACAGAGTCGGACACGACTGAAGTGACTTAGCAGCAGCAGCAGCAATGCACACAACACTCCAGGAAGATCCTTTCAGGAAGGAAGAGCATATCATGGGAAGACCATCTCTTCCTTTCAAGAACTGAGTCAAGAAGATGTTCTGTCCACTACTCCAGCACTAGGAGCTGTTTCAGAGACATTGCCTCAAGAGAGTAAGGTGTTGAGATCAGGACTGAAGAGGTGACAAACCCAGCTAAGGGTTCTGTTTCAACTTTTCAGATTCTGGCAGGTGGGTGCAGAAATCTACTCTTTTTGCCACTGCCCAAGAACAGCCTCACATGTTCCCTTGCATGTTAAAACTGCCACCTATCAATCTGGCATGGTCTGCGCCTTTCCTCAGCTTCTCCCTGCCCTTTGTGTATGGGGAAGCAATTGCAGATATCATCCAGAAAATTCCTAAGGTTGCACACAAGCAAGGTTGATCATAATTCCCATGTAAATACTGGATGGTTTTCCAAGAAAGGCTGTTGGGAAGATAGGCACACAATTATCTAATACATCATTCTAGTGGTAACGGATGAGGAAATAGACTTACAGATGTCAGCCAATTTATACAAGACTGTTTCTTCAGCAATTGGTAGGTCAAGAACTTCAGCCTTTTGACTTTCCATCTTTTTTATCTTTTCCCAGCGTTTTCTCTATTCTAACCTGCTTTGCTCCAGTTTAGCTAACTATCTGGATATAACCTTTCAAGTACACTCTTCTGTAAGTGTTCAATTTCTGCATATTTTTGTATTCAGAATTTAGAAAAATTTTATTACAGAGTAGAGAAAACCAAGGAAAAAATACTCAAAATATTCCCCTTAAAGGTATTATTATAATATTATTCAGTTAAGTCACATTAGTCATTTGTGACATCTCTGCAATAATCTAAAACCTCTTATATTTTTCACCCAAAAAGATCTGTGAGGTGGGACTTGCTAATCTTCTGTTAAAAAGATAAATCTCTTTGATATTTCATGTTTTAAGTTTGACCCACTTTTTTACTTTCTCAAAATTTCTGAAAACCTTATTCTGTCAATCACTATATGTCAATAACGTTTTCCTGAACACAGCCATCTGAATATGTGATCTGATGAATCTTTATGCTGCTTCTAGGTATGTAATTCTGTCTAGCTATCCACATTTTAAGTTTCCTGTATAAAACCAGAGTGCAAAAGATCCTCTTATCCTCTACCTCTGATTCTACTCTTTGTAGAAGAAGATATTCCACTGAAATACATGAGGCAGAACAGTGGAGTTTTGACTGTTTTTTGACTCCTTTGGTTCCTAACGAAAGCATACACAAGCTGGTTTGGTGACAATGAGAAATCATTAATGTACATAAAGTTGCAGGGCAGGACTGACTCAGGCATGATCGAATCCATGTGCTCCAGGGATACCTCACAACAACTCTTCACCTGCTCTGTTTCTGTGAATTGACTTAATCTTCAGGCAGGTGTTCTCCATGTTGTAGGACTTTAGGAGCCCCTAGTGGAAATCATCTGCATTTTCCAACATCCAAAATTAAAAGAAAATCCATGCTCATCTAAAAAGAATTTATAGAGCAAATCCCAAGGTTTTGTGTTGAAAACAAGGTCTATTGCCTAAAAAGAATGTGGCTCTGAGCTGTAAGGATCTGGTGAAAAGGTACCCGGCTTGTGATGAGAGCTGAACTCAAGCCAGGACTTCACCTCTATACCTCATTTCAGCATAATATGCACAGCCTAGATCAAAATATTTTACAGGAGCTATAAAAATTCTCAGTCTTTGTGTTTCTTGGCTGGTACATGTATGTATCCCTCCTAAAACTCATTTACACTTATAATCATAAATGAAAGAAAATCTTATCTTTGTTCATTTGGATGCTTTTACATTTCTATGGTCACAGAGTTCTTTGCTTTGAGGTCTACTAATTTGAATGTACTATTTTACATATTGTCCATAAATAATAATAAAGACTCAGATGTTATTAGAAAGTATATCTTGCTTTTGTCATATTTTAGAAGTCTATACTCTCAGTTAATATTTACATAAATAAGAATTAAAAACCTAGCTACTTGATTTAGCTCTAAAATGATCTACCTTCAAAATACAACTGCAAATGATATTATTTTATCAAAAGAATAAAAAGTGTTAGTTAAGATTTAATGGCTTCAAGTGTTCATATTCAGCTTGAACAAGCTGAAGTAAAATGTAAACTTAATGACTGGCTTCTTGGCTGATTGGGAAGATAAGAAAATAGCTCAACCTCACAAATAACTGGAATCAGGGGCTTAATGCCTTCAGAGCTCTCTTTCCCATTCAGGCTTCACCAATCCGAAGTGAAAGTGAATGCCTCTAATTCACCTACTTTATATCTATCTATCATCTGTTTGTCTGTCTATCTATCCATCTGTCCATCCATAAATAACAGCAACAGTCAGTAAAGAGAGATTTAATTCCCTTTTTCTAGTTTTGTAATCTTTAGCGGAATTCTTATTAGTTGACCTTGGATCAGAGACCAATCCTAGTGACCTAAATTTGGAATTTGAAAAGAACTTGGTCCCAACTTTTGTCAGATGCTTATGCCAACTGGAGCACATGCCCAATCCTCATCAGTAGCCAGTATTACTTGAAACTAAGTATTTTCTTATAGTTAGTATATAGATGGGAAGGAGCTACCTTTCAGAAAGGGATCTACAATATCCAGCATACTAAGCAATGGATTTTCTTATAGCCAGATATTAAGATATTAATTCAAGTCCTCATTGAAAATTTAATGTATGTATCTAGCTGTAACTGGATTTCACATTTTAGCATTCTTGCTAATAATATTATATGCAAACTAAATTTGTCCTTTTCAATGTCACTTGCATATATATTAATTACGAGTGCTCTAATTTTTTCCTGTTTGTCCCATGACAACTCTTGAATATGGTTGGCATTAACAACAAATATTTTTAACTTGACTAAAGGAATAACAGTGATTATAGAATTTAAAAGACAGGAGAAGAAACATGCTTTGGAAATTTGTTCTGTTGGATACTTGTTTTATAGAGGGCATGGCAATTGTACACATATTTTATATGTTATGTTTCTCAAAGAAATTTTAAAAAATATTCTATGAGATTTATAAAATTCCTAAAATAAAAGCTGTAACTAATCTTTATAATTATAAATAGTTGATTTTAGAAACCACTTGAAATCTTTATTAGATAAAACTTTTCCAGAACATCTCATACACCAAAAAGACACTGCTAGAAGGCACTAGCATACCATCTTAATACAATTAGGTTATCCCAAAGAAGAGGATTAAATTTCAAAACATTTTTTTTCTTTTTTCATGCATTGTTCCGTAAGAGCAAAAATGCCTCTGAGTAGCTTATTAACAGAAAATCATTTTAATAGGTGGATTAGAATTGGTAAAAATCTGAATTCAGACCAGTTATAAAAATTTACTAAAGATTGCCATCTAGAGGCCTACAGGGGTATATTTTGGAGAATATTTTCTGATACATTTTCTAGATTCTAAAATCTTGATATTCGTATGTTTAATATATTCAATAAAATGAAGACAACCGAAGGGAGAACATTTCATTTATTACTGAATCTTCACAGGATATTTTAAATAAATAAATTTTTAATTTTAAATAAAAACTTTGCTTCTATTTTTACTTATACAATAATTTTGGTAGTTACATTATTAGAAAACTTTTTTAGCAAGTCTGAAAATTTCTTCACACTATATGAGAGAAGGAACAGATTTACGTGTACAAATATGTATATACAAATAATGTATATAGTGATTAAAATTTTCTTGACTGTTAAGGCTAACTGTTTTTGGGTTATGTGTATTCCTGGTGAGCACAGCTGTTTGATGGATGGAAAAAGAAAGCTGTTCATGTTAAATAATTACAGGAGTTTGGAAAACAACATTTCCTGATAATAAAAGAAAAAGCTGCTGCTGCTAAGTCACTTCAGTCGTGTCCGACTCTGTGCGACCCCATAGACGGCAGCCCACCAGACTCCACCGTCCCTGGGATTCTCCAGGCAAGAACACTGGAGTGGGTTGCCATTTCCTTCTCCAATGCATGAAAGTGAAAAGTGAAAGGGAAGTTGTTCAGTCGTGTCCGACTCTTCGTCATCCCACGGACTGTAGCCTACCAGGCTCCTCCGTCCATGGGACTTTCCAGGCAAGAGTACTGGAGTGGGTTGCCATTGCCTTCTCTGAAAAGAAAAAGACATCATTCTAAAAACTAGGTCTAGTACCTTATCGTTATGTGGCTGTATATAAATAATGTGAATTTGGGGTTCTTTAAGAAATGATTGTAATGCGTATCATTGCTGCAATAGATTACACAGTGGAGGCATTTATCAAGATTGCAAGTGTGTTTTCATGAATGTTTTACAATTAGCTTATCAATGTTAAAACAAAGGATAATGAACTTTAAAATGTAGGTTATGGGGCCACAATAGAACCTATTTCTAATGAAAACTTTCCGATCTACTGAATTGAAGGTTAGGAAATTCCACTTCTCACTGTGTCACAGGGTGCTGGTTTTGGCAGTAAAAGAGACAGGAATGTTATGGTTGCTGCCACGATTAATGCTTTACTTTGTCAAGAAGAGGTGGTGAGCATACTACATGATACAGACAAATATGTTCCATTTTATTTATTTTTTAATATGTTCCATTTTAAACAGCACTAGAAAACACTGAAAATGCTATCTTGAAAAAAAAGTAAATATTTTGAGATACTATACCAATATTAAACCACTGCATGTTTTAAAATAATTTTAGTTGTTTTTTATATTTTGGCTGCACTGGGTCTTCATTGCCAGTGCTGGCGTTTCTCTAGTTGTGGCGCGTGGGGGCTACTCTCTAGCTGCAGTGCGTGGGCTTCTCATCGCGGTGGCTTCTTTTCAGGTTCTAGGGCATGCGGTCTTCAGTAATTGCGGCTTCTGGGCTCTAGAGCACAGGCTCAATTGTTGTGGCCCACGGACTTAGCTGCTCTGAAAAACATGGGATCCTCCCTGAACAGGGATCGAACCCGTATCTCCTACATTGGTAGTCACTGTTTACCTCTGAGACACCAGGGAAGCCCCTAAACCATTGCATTTTTTTTTTTCCATTTTAAGAGACCCTCTAGTTTAAAATGTAACATCAACATTTGGGGTGGTGTATCACCTCACTAAATGTATACATTTATATCTGCTTTCATGATGTTAAGATGTTTTCCAGTGTCAGACTTCCTAAATGGGGCGAAAGTATTTCTTAAAAATGAGAAATTGCTGTAATAAAAATGGCTTTATCTAGTAGAGGTAATACGCACCTCTGTAATTAAGTATCTCATGTTATAATTACTTGGTGTCCTTACACTGATCTCCAGGAAGAGTATCTGAATGTTACATTATATTTTCAGCATTTGTCTTTTAAAATAGTACAGTTCCTGTGAAATGTAGTGCATTATGTTGATGAAATATCCATGACAATTTACCAGCAGAAGGTTATGCCCGCAGCAGTGAGGCTCATCTGCATCGTTCCAGAGAACTTTTTTTAATCTTGAAATCGACTTAAACACAGTAATAAGATTGAACAGACATCTCAATCTCTGTGCTCATCAGTGTTTGGGGACCACATGAACTATGGCTACCTGAGGCTGACTGATCACTGTGCATCATCCGCAGCCCGGTAATGATAGCAAACATTTCACATTGACAGTCCCAAGATCTGATCATGAGGAAAGCTGGCTTGGGGTGCTGCCTGAAGGAAGACACTTTTTGAACTCAAAACAACTTCACACTATGATCAAGCATGCCGTTTATCACAGCGGAACTCCTGTTTACTGGTGAGTTAATAAGCATAATGTCATTTGAAATCTTCCTGACCACAGTAGCACATCTTACAAACCACTGGGTTTGTAATAGTGTGTGTGTATGCGCATGCGCCTGCATGCCATGTGCATGTGATTGCTAATCATGCCTTGCTGGTTTGTCTTCAAAATTCAAACTGTTGCCTTGTCAAAGCAAGGTAATTCATTTTCTTTTAGAAAGTGAAACCACTAACGAAAGCCTCAAAGAACCCGCTGGTCAATGCAGGAGATGTAAGCGACACGGTTCAATCAGGGAAGATCCCCTGGAGGAGGGCACAGCGACCCACTCCAGTATTCTTCCCTGCAGAATCCCCATGGTCACAGGAGCCTGGTGGGCTATAGTCCATGGGACCACAAAGAGTCAAACACGACTGAAGCAACTTAGCATGCAAGCATACATGTCACCCTACACCCCCCAAAATCCAAGTCTTATACATTTAGGTGCTCATGAGTCTCATATATTTAAATCTTTAAAGATTTTCTTCACTTGGCATAATGGTTACTCTTATGGCTATAGTATTAGACCATTTAAGTTCATACCCCAGCTTCTGCCTAGCTCTGTAACTTTGGGCAATTCACTTAAAACCTTTTTGTGATGATGCAAATAGGGATATTAATTGTACATACCTTTTTAGTATTATTGTGAGAAAAGAATGAAGCAGAGTAAGAGGTCAGTCAGTATTCACTATTAGTATGATATTATATTTAATCACCAGTCAATAGTCTTGAAACCTACCAGTGTAGTTTATTCCCCTGGGTCAACAAAAAATCTTGATTACTCTTTCTGACAATAGACTCTTAGGTAAAAATCAACACCTAGATTTTACAAGAAGTTATTAAGTATAAGAGGCAAGCTGAGTTTAGATTTGACAGTGTTCCAAAGTAATTTTAAAAATGCTTGATTTTCTAAAGAACTAAATATACACTTGAATAAAGGACATAGTGTTGATGAAAACATGAAAGGCAGTGTGGTGTTGTAACAGTGGGTATTGCTGTCATACCTGAGTTACAGTTACTGGTCTGTCACTTGGTCAACATCTGTAGGTCTCACACCGCTCATCTCTAACTTAGAATAGAATGGTATCATTGCCTTCATTAGGGTTGTGATGAGGCTTAGGTGATAAATAATGAAATCTTTTAAATAAGAGCTAATAAGTTAGGTTTTTTTTGTTTGTTTTTTATAGAGAGAAAGGGCAGCATGGTAGAAGTTGACTAGAGGTAGGAATATTGCTACCTATGTTAACGATTCTGATCCTGTTTTTCTCTCTCTATGTCTGTACAATCTGTTCCCTATTGCTTTCCTTATTTGCCTTTTGCTTTCACCAAATTCTCCTCTTGCTCTGTGTTTATGTTGCTTCTTTCCTTCCCCTCTTTTCCTGCTGTTATTTTCCACTAAACCCCAAGTAGCATTTCGATGAAAGTATTTTTCTAAGTTTGCAAAAAGCGATTCATGTTTAAAATTGCTCATGAAGTAGAGTATAAAATGGCTAGCATGTATTGTTTTGAATAAAGGGAAATGAATATATATAGAGAGAAATACAAATATATCTGTATAGGGCCAGTCGTAAATATTTTAGACTTTGTAGGCTGTGTGGTTTCTGCTGCAATTGTTCACCTCTGCTTTGCGATATGAACTCAGTCATAGACAATATATAAACAAACTTGCATGGCTATGTTTCAATAAAACATTACTGAATTTTATATAATTTTCACATACCATTAAATAGCGTTCTTTTAATTTTTCCCAACTGCTTAAAAATGTATGTCATATTTAGACCATGAGTTGTAAATGTATAATATTTAGACCACAGGGTGACAGAGCAGATTTGGTCCACAGCTCATAGTTTGCAGACCCTTGACAAGCTATGGGATTTATGCTGATGTTAAGGAGTTATATATTCAACTAAAATTAGAATAGGGCTTCCCCGGTGGCTCAGTGGTAAAGAATCCACCTGCCAAGCAGGAAACATGGGTTAGATCCTGGGGTCGGGAAGAGCCCCTGGAGAAGGAAATGGCAACCCATTCCAGTATTCTTGCCTGGGAAATCCCATGGAGAGAGGAGCCTGGAGGGCTATAGTCCATGCAGTTGCAAAAGAGTTGGACATGACTTAGCAATGAAATAGCAGCAGCAGCAGCAGCCACAAATATCAGAGTGAGTGACAACGGGTTATGGAAGATTTAGAATAGCATTTAGATAAATATGTTGTCAATAGATTGCTTTATTCTTAAGCAAGTGACTTAAGTCATACAAACCATAATCGAGGGAGATTCATGTGGGAGTGATGTGCAGTGTGGACAGCAAAAGGAAACATGAGTTAAAGTGAATTTTTGTCCAGGTGTCAGTTACGGAGGTCCTTGACTCGGTGGGTGGCTTTGAGAATTGTGTAGAAGATGAAAAAGGACAAATCAACGTAACTTGATGAACAATTGGATTTAAGGGTAAAATGGAGGAGATTGCTAAATAAGATGGCAATGTAATTATTAAAGTCAGCCTCTAGGATAAAATAAGAAAGTGAAAAAGGCACAGAGAAGTCACAATTTGAACTATGTATATTTTCTAGACTGAAGACTGAGTGCCATAGGACTTCAGGCTTTTCCAGAGAGACTCACAAGAAAAAAACCTGTTGGTTTTTCTTTTTTGGAGGTAGTTTAATCTGTTCATATTATAGTTTTTATGTTGTAATCAGAAAGTCTGCTAATTAGTAAAGGCTGAACAGGACCATTAAAAGGCCTGCATGTGAGTGAGTAAAGTAAGAAAAGGCTGTCATAAAAATCCCACAGGCAACGACTAAACTCATTGTAGTTTAATAAAGCATAGGGTATGTACACACATTTGTTTTTCTTTGTTCTATTAGTATGTAATGGAAGAAAAATGGCTTTTTTCAGATCCCATTTTCTGGACATTTTTACAACATAACACTCAAGGATGTGCATTCCAAGTAAAAATATTTATCCATACCCTAAATCACTGAGAATTAACTCAGTATTTTCAATAGAAAACTCAATTTTCAAACTATCATATCTCGTTCCTTTCCAGGGACATGCTATCCAACTCATGGCTCCCTTATGTGGACTTTTTATCCATCAACTGGGAGAAGTGCTGTGCTTCTAAGAAGAAGGCATAGAATAGGACCTTAGGGCTATGAAGTTCTAACTTCTTGCATTTCCCAATAAAAATGGCTCTTTTAAATAAAGTATTCCCCTAAGCACAGACTGAGTTTAAATAACACATTTGGTGATTTCCCAGAAGTTGAGTGGTATTATGTGACAAGTTAAATATATTAGTTTCTACAGGGTAGTTGACAAATGTGCACGTGTGAAGTTAGTTTTGGTCCCTGTGAGGTGTCTTTTTGTACTTTGAATGATTACCTTCCATTTCCTTTTTTAAACTGAGAAGCAAAAACATTTTTTTTCCTGTTTCAAAGCAGCAAAGTGCTATCTAAGCAGTTAGCATGCAACACCTTTATGCCATACCCTGTGTCTTTGGAATTGTAGTCTGTAGCCAGCACAGCAAAAAGCCTTCTGTCACGTGCAGGTGAGGTTGGTAGTACATCAGTTAATTGAAAAAGTTGACTACTGTGAAGAATCACAAAATAACCTGCTATATGCATGCATTCAAGCTTTCCTATTAACCTAAAAACTACAATGAAAGTAAAAATATTAGACAGCTGTGTCCAACTCTATGTGACCCCATGGACTGTAGACTGCCAGGCTCCTCTGTCTGTGGAATTCTCCAGGCAAGAATTTTGGAGTGGGTTGCCATTCCCTTCTCCAGGGGATCTTCCTGATCCAGGGATTGAATCTGGGTCTCCTGCATTGAAGGCAGACTCTTCACCATCTGAGCTACCAGGAAAGCTAAAAACCTACAGTACTGTTCATTAACTTTCTTAAAATACAGAGCAAAGTTATTTTTTGCTTTTTTTCCCTAAAGGATGGGCCCAATGTTTTATCTTTCCAGCATAAATCATACAGATAATAGATCCTGTATGAAAGTCAGTTCTGTTTTCTTTTTTAAGTGGACAAGAACTTAAAGACCATTGTGAAATAACTAATATTGGTAGAGAAGCCTTTAAGATGTTTAAGGTTTTTCCCTTTAATTATTTAAAGTTGTGTCTCCTAAACTAATTCAGCCCTATTGGTAACCTATTTTTATTGAGTCTTAAAAGAGAATTCAAGTTAGAAACATCATCAAAGACACATTTCACAACCATATTTAATCAGCTTAAGCAATATTTAATTGACTTATATAATCATAAGCATAACTTATATAAACATGTTTGGGAACAAATCCAAATTTTACTCTTGATAAAAACAAAGCAAAAACATGAAAACCTTTTACTAGTGGAAGGAAAAGTATTAAAGAGTATAAGAGAGATCCTATTTTTGAACATTCACTGTACTATGAACATTAGCTATGCTATATCATAGGACAAATAGATAAGGCAGGTTAATATAGAGAGATATTTAAGTGATAGTTACATGGCATACGTATATTGGATTTTAAAAGTTGCTCTATTAATTTTTTTGACAAATTTTGATGTATCTAGAAAGCACTGGGAGGTTTTCAGCTCTTGAGAGTCAGCATGCATGCTAAGTTGCTTCAGTCATATCTGACTCTGTGCGACCCTATGGATTCTAGCCCACCAGGCTCCTCTGTCCATAGGATTCTCCAGGCAAGAATACTGGGAGTGAATTGCCATGCCCTTTTCCAGGGGATCTTCCTGAGCCATGGATTGAACCCGTGACTCTTAGGTCTCCTGCATTGGCAGGTAGGTTCTTTACCATTAGTGCTACCTGGGAAGCATCTAATTCATGGTTGGATGACCAGTACCTACCACAGTACCTGATGTATAGTAAGCATTCAATTATTGCTTGAATAGATAAATAAGTGGATGATTGACTGAATATCTACTCTAAAGAGGAAAAGGATAAACAATGATTTTTACATGGTTTCATAAGACATGAATTTAGATTATTAAATTAATTCTACTGTGAAAATATGCTTTTTTGTGTTATATATATTATGGGAAATGTTTTCTTTGCTTATTTATATGATATAGAAAGAAATCCACCCTCAGTATGAGCTTATTGTTTCTTAAATAGCTCAGCTAACAATATTCTACAATTTGTAATTTGACTTCCAATCTTAACAAAATTGAAATAAATTTAAAGGTTAAGAATGATAATCTAAATATTTAATTACAAACTGAATCAGGCAGTCATCTATTTTCATTTCTTCAATATTTTACACTCCTATCCTCACAACCTATACACAATTTCTAAAATGCAAAACATTCAGGCTACCTGCAGGCTAAATTACCTCTGGACAGTCTGATTCTTCTCTTACTGTATTTTATAAGTGTATTTACTTTCCCTCATAAAAATAGAACTACTGATTCTGAAATAGCATTCAGGCTTCTTATTTCTGCCTCAAGACTGATTTCCTACTGTAGTTTAATTGTGATAGTTGGTGTAAAATTTCTATCAGAAATTTTAATAATGGTAGGCTTTAAAAAATTCATATTATAAAGTCCTAAGCACAAAATCTTCATCTAATGCACTCCTAAAATGATGTTACTATGTGCAAATCACAGTAGTATATTGGAATTGCTTTGAATAAACACTTTCTTTTCACTCATAAAACTATTGATATATCATATAACTTTTATAGACTCTGTTCTGTGATAAGATTTTCATGCATGTGAATGTACCCAGGATGGGAAGAAAAATTCCTTCTGATAAAATGACTTCCATTCTGCCTCCAAATAATTTTTGCTGGTATCGAGTGAACACAGAAATCACAACTCTAATAGCTCTTTCTCAGTTTTTCTTGATCCCTCTCCTTTCTTTTTGGCTATTTGGTTCTCCTTGGAATCCTCTGACAATAAGTTCACCTAGCCCTCTTCTAATTTTTCTCTTTTCTTTGTTCTCATGTTCTTTCTGTTTGCCAGATTGTTTCAGGGAAGCCTCTAGTTGTCCCTCAGTCTTCTTTATTAGGGCACTCTTCATCTTTTTTTTTTTTTTTTTAATACACAGTTACCACAATGCAGATGCCTCTCACATATTTTCCTGTTGTTCTGACTGTCTGTTTAATTCTTGTCCTGTGTATGCAAAAGTTGGACAGAACCTTCACTTGGCTATTCAGTCGTCATCAAACTAAAATCACCGTGAGTCTCTTCTTCTCAAATAAACTACCTCCTTATTCAGGGGCTCCACATTTTTGTGGAGGGGTGTGTTTCCCACACAGCACTAAGCGATTCTCCAGACACTAGCTGGCGTCAGCTCGGTTCAACACTATCTCCCCAGAGTTAGCATTATGTCGCTCAGGCTGAGGATTCAGTCCCTCGAGACTGCCCTCCTTCTCTCCCCACTTCAGATGCCATTCAAAAGCCCAGCTGCCTCTAACCATAGTTTCTCATGACCCCGTCTCTGGGTTCTGCTGCTAAGTCACTTCAGTCGGGTCCGACTCTGTGCGACCCCATAGACGGTAGCCCACCAGGCTCCCGTCCCTGGGATTCTCAAGGCAAGGACACTGAAGTGGGTTGCCATTGCCTTCTCCAATGCATGAAAGTGAAAAGTGAAAGTGAAGTCACTCGGTCGTGCCCGACTCTTAGCGACCCCCCGGACTGTAGTCCACCAGGCTCCTCCATCCATGGGATTTCTATTAATCTGCTAAAGCAGCTCACAGAACTCAGAGAAACACTTTGATTACAAGATTACCAGTTCTTTATAAAGAGATATAACTCAGGAACAGCCAGAAAAGAGGTGTGTAGGACACGGAATAGGGAAGAGGCAGAGAGCTTCTATACTCTGACTGCACCACTCTCTCAGGTCTCCATTTGTTCACCAACACATACCTGACCTTTCTTTTTTTTTTTTTTTTTAATGGAGGCTTCATTACATAGGCATGAGTGCTTGAACTCAACCTCCAGTCTTCTCCCCTTCCCCAGAAGTTGGAGGTGTGAAGAACTGAAAATTCCAAGTCTCAAGTCATTACATGGTTAGTTCTGTTGTTACACGGTTGGCTCAACCTGCTTCCACCACTAGGTGGGGTACAAAAGTCATCTCATTAACATAAAAAAGATAACCTTTGCTATTTCCTCACTTAGGAAATCCCAAGGATTTTAGTACCCAGAAATGGGGATGAAGACCAAATATCTATTTCTTATTATAAATCATATATCATAGCTTCTCATTGTCCCTCTTTCTCCACATTTTAGAATGAATATTTTTAGTGACTATTATGTTCCGGGTACCACATAAGAGCCTAGAGAACTAAATCTTGATTCTAGATGTTCCTCATCCAGGTAGTCTCTTACTAGTGCAAAATGAAAGATGTTATGGAAGAAGAACAATTAAGAAGATATGAGAAGGGATAAACAGTCGCTTTAAATATTGCTTGACACTTTGGACAAAGAGTGGGATTTTTTTTCAGATAAAGAAAGGACAGATCAGATCTTGTATTTTCATTATCTGAACATTTGTTTGTGCTATTCTCTCTGCTCATAACTTTCTTCTCCTTTTGTTATATTTGTCAAAATCCCACTCAACTGTAGGACTTTTGGTTGACTTTCTTGTTCAAAACGTCTGGTCCCATCACTGGGAAATAGATGGGGGAAAAAATGAAAACAGTGGCAGGTTTTATTTTCTTGGTTTCCAAAATCACTGTGAATGGTGAGAAGCCATAAAATTAAAAGACCCTTGCTCCTTCAAAGAAAACTATGACAAACCTAGACAGTGTATTGAAAAGCAGAGACATCATTTTGCCCTCAAAGGTCTATATCATCAAAGCTATGGGTTTTCCAGTAGTCATGTATGGATGTGAGAGCTGGACCATAAAGAAGGCTGAGTGCTGAAGAACTGATGCTTTTGAATTGTGGTGCTG
This sequence comes from Moschus berezovskii, assembly GCF_049115385.1. Lineage (NCBI taxonomy): Eukaryota > Metazoa > Chordata > Mammalia > Artiodactyla > Moschidae > Moschus > Moschus berezovskii. Next base: position 48,363,882 of record NC_142460.1, on the reverse strand, counting down.
GAGAGGACTCTCAGGAGTCCTGTGGACAGCAAGGATATCAAACAATCCAATCTTAAGGAAATCAACCCCCAATATTGGAGGGCTGATGCTGAAGCTGAAGCTCCAATACTTTGGTCACCTTATGGGAAGAGCTGACTCATTGAAAAAGACCCTGATGCTGGGGAAGATTGAGGGCAGGAGGAGAAGGTGGTGACAGAGAATGACCTGGTTGGATGGTATCATTAACTCAATGGACATGAGTTTGAGCAAACTCCAGGAGATAGAGAAGTACAGGGAAGCCTGGTGTGCTGCAGTCCATGGAATCGCAAAGACAGACTGGATGAGCGACTGAACAGCAACAGCAATTTGTTTTTCAGTTGATTGTAAATGTGTGTATCCGTTGTAAACTCCATCTCATTAACTCTAATATTTCTTGCTAGTACTAGCATTATATTTAACACAAATATACTGCTAAATCAATGACTAATTGTATGAGAAAATAAGCTATTTAAGAAAACAAAAATGCAATTCACACTGAATTTCAAATTGTGCATTCTCTTTCTGCTGTTTTCACATATGAAATTGGGAGTTGATATTGGGATCTTAATTGTGAAGTGTAATGTAAGTACTCTGGGGCCTTGTAGTTAGAAACAATCAATCTTTTTTCATGTGGAGATATTCACAACAAATGTTACGACCTACTATCCTAGAATCTTTTTAGTTATAAAGAAGCAGAAGTTTAATCACAAATGGAAATTCAATTATAGTGAATAATAGTTATCTGGATCTTCTGTTTCTTTTAATCTTCTGTTCCAGTGTTTTTTAACTGTAACCTTGCTTCATAGTCTGAACTAAGGAAAAGTTGATTTTTGCTGATTTAGTCATTGAAATATTGCACATCTATAGTAATAAAATTAACATTTAATATTTGTTGAGTGCTAGCAATGTGCTAGCCACTTTACATATATTTCTTCACTTAATTTTTATAGCCACCTGATGAATTATTTACAGGCTTCCCTGGTGGCTCAGTAGTGAAGGATCTACATGCAACGTAGGAAACATGGGTTCAACCCCTGGGTCAGGAAGATCCTCAGAGAAGGAAACAGCAACTCACTCCAGTATTCTTGTCTGGAAAAATCCCATGGACAAAGGAGCCTGACAGTATATAGTCCATAGGGTGGCAAAAGATTCGGAATGACTTAGAAAAAATAACAGCAAGGAGTTATTCACTCAGTTTTATGGATGGAGCTAAGGATCAGAGTGATAAAGAATGAATGTTTTCTTTTAGAAGTTAATATCCGTACTAGTTTGGATATTTCAGAGAAGATGATGTTTGTCAATTACACCTCAATAGAGCTGAGGAAAAAAGATGAATGCTCCTTCGTTCCATATGATAGTCTATTGATTGTGGCTTTGGTTAGCCTGGTGCAAAACTAACCAGTAAACACTTGAGAGTGAAAAAAATTAACCAGTGGTTTGAGCTGTATAATGGAAATAATGAATTGGGAATTCTTTTCATCCACTTCTTTTCACTGAGTTAATTTGTGGTTTTCATTTTACATAAACACATTCACTGAAGAGCTACTCAGACTTGGCAGTCACTCCTGCCCTGACATGCCTTAGCACAAGGGCTTGAAAGATACATTTTTTAACTTCCTCTTTTTCCTCTTCCTTTTGTCTTCTCAGAGTATTATATATCTAAGTGACAGGAGTCTTGCAAATATTTAGAAAGATAACCCTCTGCCTGTATTAGGTACAACAGAAGGATTCATACATCCACTATGAGCTCCGTTCACCTGTCTGGTGCCAGGGAGGACAGTACCCCAGATGGGCTCACTCTGCTATGGCTGATTGGTGTAGAGGACATTGTTACTGGTGGTCATCATTGGTTTATAGATGTCACAGAGGATAATGCTCCCAAAGTGGGATTTATGCAGAAGGGCTCAGAATCATTATATGTTATTACTCACTTGCAAAATGATGAACACCGTGTTAAGATTCAAAACGGTTTCTGGAAAGCATTTTGAAAGAAATAAACATTTTACCATTTTCCACAAAATTCCACTTAAAAAGAAATAGGTGGATAATCACCATTTTACAAATAATTCTTGATATTTTGAATGTTTTTAATGGTTACCTCTCAAAATCCTAGTCAACTCTTCCTTTACCATAAAAGAGAATCTGGAAAACATGTCCACAATGCTCTTACTGAAAAACCCAGAACAGTGATTGTCCCTGATTTCATATGAAACCACATGGTTTTTATTTCTCTCTTCTCAGTGAATTGATCAAATTGGGGCTAACTTACTTGCTTGGTTATTACATGTGGAAAACTTACATAACACAAAGAGTCTGAGTCATTGCAGGCTTCTCAGGGAGTTTAATGACCATGTGCTTTATGGATTTGATGCCAGTTTTGCAGCTTCCCTCACACTGAACAAGACAGTAGTCTGCCCTTGCCGACACCGTCTCTCCAAAAGGTATTGGTTGCAGCATTAGAGATGGTCTGCTGGAAAAGGACTTGCAATTGGGGCTGACCCATACAGGGTGAGTAACCATACTGTGTGCACTGTCTTCTCCCAAACCTCAAATATTACCCTTCAGTCATGATTCTCTTTACTTAGAGAAAAGGGAAATAAATTAATATCATTGAATTTGAAGGGTAGCCATGCCACAGATGCCTTTCCCTGCCTTTGTACTATGTTTGATGTGGGGATATGTTTTGCAGGCACATTTTACCCATAAGACACACCTGAAATTCAAAGATTATTTTGCATTTGCTTGACAAAGGAAGCATCCTCCTACCCTGGCACGTGCATTTATGAGTAACTAACAATCACTTTTCCATGACAGCTTTTCCTCCTCAAATACATTCTCTGTTAAAACCTTGTTTTATACCGCCTTTGCATGGCTCTGCATATGAAATACTAAAACATCATCAGTTTTAATGAAATAGTCAAGCTACCACTTGAAGAATTTATATTTATGGCCCACAGACTAGCTACCCTCCAACATGAGCTAGGTGATGCATTTCTAGGAACTTCAAATTAATCCTTTTCATTACAGAAGTAGGTACCCATGAAAATGAATAGAAGTAGCTGATCTCATTAAAGGCTGAATTGAAACCAATTCTTATGGTGGCAGTAGCTACAACCTGTGATAATTTCCCTAGCTGCTGTATGAGTTAAGTCCTGTAATTACTTTTTAAAAAATTCTAAATAGCATAATTTTAGGTTACATTGTATTTTTTATGTGTATATTTGTATGTATGTTGGAGAACAGGGTATAGAGTTGTATTTAAATAAGCTTGAATTTTAATTGGCTTGGCTTGGTTTTTACATTCACAGGGCTTTATGGATGTCTTTCCACAGACACAACTTTTTTCCTCTAATTCTTTTTGATTCTCATTCTCATTTTGAGAGACTGATCCTTAGATTATGACTCTCGTTACAAATGCATGCAACGCTAGAGGGCTATTTTTACGCTCACAGACTCAAATCATTCTGGGATTTTAATTTCTCTTCTATAGTTCGAAACAAATTTTTAAATTTAAAAAGATGAAGACATTTGTCCTTGCCCTAGGGTCCTGATTCAAGGTTTAGACAGAAGGTTAAATATCAGAACTTTAATATAAATCAAGTGTGTGCATTTCTGAATAAAGGTCTGGCATCATCTGCACAGGGCATTGATTCCTCTAGCTAGCGGGCTGGAGAGTCTGTTTACAAAAGAATATACAATTTAGACAGAACAAATGCCCTTCTATCAAACAGAAGAGAAGAGCCATGTTCATTTGTCATTACAAGCACACCATTTCCTTTTTGGTGAGTTAATGCCCTTCCTTAAAAGGAGATTAGTCCTTTAAAGTAAAGAAATTGGAGCTAGCAGGCAGCACCAGGAGTAGACACAGTTGCGAAATTCTTTAAAAGCCTGAGTGCAGACCCATTCAGAATGTCTTAAAAACATTGCCAGAGAATCCTTGTATATCCACATTCGCCCACCAGGATTATTTCAGAGTCATGACTACATATCTTTTCACAGTAAGAATATCCATGCAAACAGACATCAGTTCTCAATAGACAAGCTGGAATCCCTGCGGTTAATGCAGCAAGAGTGTATGCACAGCAACATGAGGGAAAGATACTAATCCTAAAATATGACAGGAAGGGTTATACCTTGGTTTTACTAATGTCTGTCCTCCACAAGTAGATGACCCCAGTTTCTTGAATAATTTACCCTCAAAATTAGATGCAATGGGTAATTATTTTGGTAGAGAATATAAATTCAGGCTTTGATTCCTTTCATAGATGAGGCTCATACTATGAACACAATGATAATAATAGACTGAGGAACATTTAAATATTTATGCAGATTCTACTTCAATTTATATTTGGAAACTTTGCAATGCTGGTAGAAAGAATATTTCTCTTCTCACTGTGTATCATAATCTCTAGGACTTTAAAAGAGAATATTTTAGCACAGAAAAGCAATGGAGAAGCCTTGTGACCTCCAAACTTTGAATAAAGACAATTCTATTAAAGTTTCATTTGTAAGTCACACTCAGGGGATTGGCTGAGAATAATAACATGCACCATAAATAAACTGAAGATTGCTCCAGGTAATATAATGCAATAAAATATATGTAATATTGATACCTATTAAAGATATTCTAATATATCCTTAATAGCTTTGAAGCCACTTATAAAGCTTGTATCTATTTTTTAGCTGCTCAGTTGTGTCCTGACTCTTCATGACCACGTGGACTGTAGCCCACGCTCTTCTGTCCATAAAATTCTGCAGGCATGAATACAGGAGAGGGTTGACATTTCCTTTTCCATGGTGCATCTATTTAGGATCTTCAGTAATGGCATTGCATTTTTAAGGATAAAAATTAATTTTGAAGTTATTTGGCTATTTAAATTTAGAACAAAAACTTGATCAGTCAGTTCAGTTCAGTTGCTCAGTTGTGTCCGACTCTGTGACCCCATGGACTGCCCCATGCCAGGCCTCCCTGTCCATCGCCAACTCCCGGAGTTTATTCAAACTCATGTCCACTGAGTCAGTGATGCCATCCAACCATCTCATTCTCTGTCATCCCCTTCTCCCTCTTTCAATCTTTCCCAGCATCAGGGTCTTTTCCAATGAGTCAATCAGGTGGTCAAAGTATTAGAGTTTCAGCATCAGTCCTTCCAATGAACATTCAGGACTGATTTCCTTTAGGATGAACTGGTTTGATCTCCTTGCAGTCCAAGGGACTCTCAAGAGTCAGAAGCTTCCATAAGCCTCTTACCCTTCTCCATCAGAGGGCAGACAGATTGAAAACCACAATCATAGGAAACCAATCAATCTGATCACATGGACCACAGCCTTGTCTAACTCAATGAAACTATGAGGCTTGCCGTGTAGGGCCACCTAAAACAGACAGTTCGTAGTAGAGAGTTCTGATGGAATGTGGTCCACTGGAGAAGGGAATGGCAAACCACTTCAGTATTCTTGCCTTGAGAACCCTTGAACAGTATGAAAACGCAGAAGCTTGATAGTATAATTTCTTTTATATCAACCAAGATTTATTTTAGATTTTTTCAATGAATTATTTTTAGGCATATTATTTCAATAATAATATTACTGCCCTGAATTTTATATACAGTAATTTTGATAGAAACAAAAAACGAGTATAAAGTCTATGAAGGTATATTCTTGAAAATGGAAAAACAATGAAAGAAAGCAAAGACATCTGAAAGGATGTCATGTATTATGGGAAAAAAATCACTTTTTTAGATTTGGTTCAAATTCTGGCTTTAAACTAGCTGAGTGATTTAGAGCATATAACTTTGAATATCCTAGTTTCTTTATCCATAAAACATAGTTAATATTGCATTTGATTGTTGGATGGGTTAAAGGAGATACATGAGAAAGCTTGGAATATAGTCCTCATGATATATTCCTGGGGCTTCCCAGGTGGCACTTGAGGTAAAGAACCTGCTTGCCAATGCAGTAGATGTAAAAGATTCAGCATTGATCCCTGGGTGGGGAAGATCCCCTGGAGAAGAGAACAGCTAGTCACTCCAATATTCTTGCCTGGAGAATCCCATGGACAGAGGAGCCTGGTGGGCTGTGGTCCACAAGGTCACAAAAGTGTTGGGCACGACTGAAGCAACTTAGTATAGACACATGCAGGATATGTTCCAACTACTACCGTTTTAGGTGAAGTCAGGATGCAAAAATTGCCCTCATTCCATGTTACTTTAGAAGGCCTTGGAAGAGAAATTTCTCCGTTCCTCAGTTCTTGAGTTTTCCTGCCAGGCAGATATACCAACTAGCAGGTTAGGCAGAACTTCATGGACTACAACCTTATAGTTTACTGCGGACATTGGTGTGACCAGAGTCAGTAGGCAAAGCAAGTACCTTGTAGCTCAGGTGAACTTGCAGATGCACTTCCTATATGGCTCAGCTGGTAAATAATCCGCCTGCGATTCAGGAGACCCCAGTTTGATTCCTGGGTCAGGAAGATCTGCTGGAGAAGGGAGAGGCTACCCACTCTGGTATTCTTAGGCTTCCCTGGTGGCTCAGCTGGTGAAGAATCCTCCTGCAATGTGGGAGACCTGGGTTCAATCCCTGGATTGGGAAGACCCCCCTCGAGAAGGGAAAGACTATTCACTCAAGTATTTTGGCCTGGAGAATTCCATGAACTGTGTAGTCCATGGAGTCGCAAAGAGTCGGACACATCTGAGCGACTTTCACATACTTAACTCCAATTCTTTTCTTCATGACGTATCAGTTTTGCCTGCAACACAAACGCCTACTAACCCTGATTCAAAACCTATCCCCTGCATTTGTGCATGTGCCTGCTTAGTTCTAAACAGAGCTCATGTGATTTGGCCTATACATTATACTTAATTTCTAAGCACCTTTATAATAGCAAAACCACACAGATTGTCACTGCTGACAGGTAAAAGGTGGTGGATTTTGCGCTGGGCAAGTTTTACTGAAAACAATACCCAACATGTTTCATCTTTTACCTTATTTATGGTTTTCTCCATTTGTAAGGATTCAATAAATTGGTAGTAAAAATTGTTGTATAGATAATGTAGCCATGATTCAAGCATCCAGTACTTAGCCTTAAGTTGGCCAAGCAAAAACAAAGACTAGCCACTAAAAAGATGTGTCAAAATGAATTATATTGATTACATGTTTCAAACTCCACAAGAAGATATAAGCTCATTGTAATATTACTTTTTTATCCACGTCCGACAAACCCAATATCAAACTCGAATATCTTAGTCTCCTTAAAAAAATGCCGTCCCCACACTTCCAGTTTCCAGTGTAACTCTTCCTCAGTCTTTCCCATAATAATGCATTACAATAAAACAAAGATCTACTTGGAATTTCAGAATGCTCCTAATTGTTTGGGGAAAAGGAAGAAACTTAGCAGGCAGAGTGAGGCATATTTTAGTGGGAAGGGGGTAGGCTGGAACTATTGTTGATATTTTTATTTTGGTTTTAGAATCTTCAGGTACCAAATGACAGAATACAGTGGGAGAACAAAGAAGTATGTTGGACAATGAGTTCTGTCAGTGGATTACTGAAAGCAATTTTGCAACATAGGGATCAAAGACTGCAAATTGTTTCTGCTTTATTAATATATGGTGAATTAAACACTGAGGGAAATGGAGAATATTGAAAAAGGCATGAATCTGAATTTTGTATTCTGGTTGAGTGGAATTTATCCTTTTGGCAGAGAATACTACATATCTGCTGTTTGGAATGACTAGTTTTTTTTTTCTGTTCAACACTGATCAATAAAATCAATAAAAATTATAAATATAATAAGTTTTTATTGCTCATTGTCTTGATAAATAAAAATTAACTGATGACTGATGGTAATTTATAAATTAAGTCTCAATTTCTTCACAAATAATTCCTGATGAATTTAAAATTAGGATTTTAAAAGGAAACAAACCCCAGCTCAAACCAATTATTCATTAAGTCTTGTTTTGTTAGTTTTGTTGGGTTTCCTGGTTTCTTAATTTTCCATTTAGTGTTTAGGATCTCAGTGCTGACTTTCTCCTTGCATTTCTTTAGAACCTTCATTTTGTATAGCCAACATTTATTTCTATACTTAAGACCAAACAGGTTCCTTCCAGTGAACACTTCTACTCCCCTTCCACTGCCCCCAAACTTCTGTTAGATCCTCCAGTGATGGTAATGGTCTCTAAATTTATAGCTACTGAAAAAGGTAACTGCCAAACAAGGAAAACACACTTAGTGATTCATTTTGAAGTGCTTTCAGAGGATGTCAAGATAAATGAGTTGTATGACATAAACAAACAAAGAAATATTAACAGATCAGGAAGTCATGATTGAAACAGAGGGGTGAATATATTGATCTGATAAAAAATGGTTTAACCTTCTCATAAATGAATCGCTTTTATGCACAACTTTGGCACAATTGCATTCTACAACATTTAAAAACATCTTCAGTGACATGGCTGTTTAAGATTTTTATTTCTTCAGACTTATATGTGTTATAATAGCCTCTGTGTATTGTGCCCTCACTCTTTGCTGAGAATTGTGTTAGCATTAAAAGGTTATTTTATTCAGTCCTTAAAAAACCCTACGTAATAGGTATTATTAATCTCATTTTACCTATTAAAAAAAGTGCTTCCAAGAGGTTAAGTAAATTGCCCGATTCTGCATAACTAATAAACGTCAAAGCTGGCATTCAGAGCCAAGTCTATAGTACTCCAAAGTCCATAGCTACTGCCTTAACATAATAATCCAATAAATTAATTTCCAAATATCAAATGGAAAGTATATTAAAAATTAAGACTTCTTTTCTTGAAAGTTGTTCCCACATCTTGTGATAGGTTACTGTGAATTGCTTTAGGATCTTAGAATCTCAGAGGACCCTATGTCTAACCTTCTGCATAACTCAGGAATCTTGCCTATAATATTAGTGATAGATTTGTTCCTTCTTGTAAATGTTTCTAAGAGCAAACAATGTCCTTCTCCTAGGGCACATGTGCATCTCTATTAATTATGGACCATTGTATTTTTACCTATATTTTTTATTCTCTATATTGAGCAGATATTTGCCTCTATTAATATCCACCATTGATTCTAAGCCTGCAGGAACCAGAATAAGTCATAAATATCTCTAAGAAAAGTGTGAGGCTGAAGAAGAAGCAAGCAAAACTAAAGCTTTGTGTATAGGTAAATTCATGAGAATATTTATTCCTGAGTGGTTGGGAAAATGATTTTATTTTCTTGTCTAAAAATTTTTAATCTGGAATCCTATCAAGGGTACATTATTTTACTGCAAAAGCATTGTAGCAACAGAATCATATAATAGAATGATAAGCCTACAGAAAATGTGAATTGTTCACAGTCAGATGTAGCTAAGGTTATCCAGTGAAGAAATAATTTTAAATCAGATGAAGACATACCCAACTTAAAAAAAAGTAATATTTTCAAACAGTCCATGTGACACTGGAGAATATAAACAATAAAAGAGACATTTTTGTCACGACACTGTTTGATGGAAATGATATTTTTGAAGGACTGACAAATCAAATATATGGCACAATATTCAATATATTAGCATTCGTTTTTTGGCCATGCAGTATCTTAGTTCCCTGACCAGGGATTGAACACATGCCCCCTGTATTGGGATCATGGCATAATTAACCACTGGACTGCCAGGAAAGTCCCATTATCAGCATTCTCATGCAGAGTAGCTAGTAGCTTAAGCCTCTTGATGAAAGTGAAAGAGGAGAGTGAAAAGGTTGGCTTGAAGCTCAACATTCAGAAAACAAAGATCATGGCATCTGGTCCCATCACTTCATGGGAAATAGATGGAAAAACAGTGGAAACAGTGTCAGACTTTGTTTTTTTGGGCTCCAAAATCACTGCAGATGCTGATTGCAGCCATGAAATTGAAAGACGCTTGCTCCTTGGAAGGAAAGTTATGACCAACCTTGATAGTATATTAAAAAGCAGAGACATTACTTTGCCGACCAAGGTCCGTCTAGTCAAGGCAATGGTTTTTCCCGTGGTCATGTATGGATGTGAGAGTTGGACTGTGAAGAAAGCTGATCGCCGAAGAATCGATGCTTTTGAACTGTGGTGTTGGAGAAGACTCTTGAGAGTCCCTTATACTGCAAGGAGATCCAACCAGTCCATTCTAAAGGAGATCAATCCTGGATGTTCATTGGAGGGACTGATGCTAAAGCTGAAACTCCAATACTTTGGCCACCTCATGAGACGAGTTGACTCACTGGAAAAGACTCTGATGCTGGGAAAGGTTGGGGGCGGGAGGAGAAGGGGACGACGGAGAATGAGATGGCTGGATGGCATCACCGACTCTGTGGACATGAGTTTGAGTGTACTCCGGGAGTTGGTGATGGACAGGGAGGCCTGGCGTGCTGTGATTCATGGGGTCGCGGAGAGTCGGACACGACTGAGCGACTGAACTGAACTGAACTGAAAGCTCATGACACGACTGAGCGACTGAACTGACTGACTGACTGAGAGCTCATGAAGGAGCTTCCCTGGTAGCTCAGCTGATAAAAAATCTGCCTATAATGCAGGAGACCCCAGTTCAATTCCTGGGTTGGGAAGAGCCCCTGGAGAAGGGATAGGCTACCCACTCCAGTATTCTTGGGCTCCCCTGCTGGCTCATACAGTAAAGAATCCACCTGCAACTCAAGAGACCTGGGTTCCATCTCTGGGAAGATCCCCTGGAGGAGGGCATGCAACCCAGTCCAGTACTGGTGCCTGAAGAATCCCTATGGACAGAGGGTAGGCCACAGTCAATGGGGTCGTAGAGCCAGAGAGGAATGAGTAACAAAGCACAGCACAGCACAGAGATCATGAAACTAAACAATTATGAAGAAGGTAACAATATTATCTGCTTCTTTATAATATCGAAAATCTTAAAAGGCATTCAGGTGTGTTTGAAGGAGACTAAGTAGCCAGTGCAGGATTGTATTTCCTCGTTGGATGACACTGAGGAGTTAGCGGGTTTTCAGGACCGTGGATGAAAGGTAGCATAGATGTCTAGGGTAGGAAAAAACGAAACACAAATAGAAGCTGTGTGTTGTTTGCCTGAACCAGTTGTTCATATCTTTTTTAGTGTAAGCACTCATCTAATATATAATAGTTCCAATCAAGCACCTGGGCAGACAGACACTGCTCTGGAGCATTTCATCGCCTTCCTTTGATCTTCTAATCCTTTCAATGTTTCTCCTTTATTTTGCTTATTCAGAATCTGAGTTGTATCTTCCTCCCCTAATTACTTGTTCTTGAATTTCCTCATTCTCCCAGCACCACATCATTCTCACCAGAATCATCAGTACTTTTATTGAGTCAGTGTGGGGGGTCTAAGTGGAGTGCACATCAGAATCACAGGATGCTTGCTCTGCCCCCATGATTTCCTAAGTGTGTGGTCCTCAAAATGGTGTGTACATATTCAGGCTTCTGTCTACTTATTTATTAAATAATACTGTATTTCAATCAGCCTAATAATCTATTAAGGAAATTTGTACTTTTATCCCATTTTACAGGTTAAGTGAAGAATGTGTCTAAGGTTACACAGCTGAAAATTGGCAGAAATGAGAATCACTTCCAGGCAATCAAGCTCTGGAGTCCAGTCATCTTGACCAGGATGCTACATCACCTCTGTAATATTACCTAGATGCTATAACATTGGGGCTTCCCTGATGGCTCAGATAGCAAAGAATCTGCTTGCAATGGAGGAGAGCTGGGTTCACTCCTTGGGTCAGAAAGATCCCCTGGAAAAGGTAATGGCAACCCACTCCACTATTCTTGCCTGGAGAATTCCCTGGACAGAGGAGTCTGGTGGGTACAGTCAATGGAGTCACAAAGAATCGGATATGACTGAGCATAAAATAACTCAGTCATAACTTTGGATCTTAATGTGATTCAACTTTTGTGTTCAAAGAGAATAAGAATTTGTGTGCTCAGATCTGCATCATAGGAAGCTCTATATTTTTCATTACTAAAGTCTTTAAACTTGCAAGAATAGTAAAAAAAAAATAACTGATAAATACCCAGTTTGCCCTTTTATGATGAATGCTTTGCTTGCAGTGAATAGGTCCAGATTTTACTTTTATTTCATTCTATTTTTCATTCACCAGTTGGAATTGTTCTTGGACCTTCCTCCACAGCTCCTTATGAACCGGGCTGTACACAGTGTCGTTCAGGAGACTATGCCACAGTGAAACCCTCCTGTTATATATCATGGGGTAATGGAATAGGTAGTATTTTAGGCTCTCATCCTAAGAGAATTTTATCATCTGTAGTAATTCTTAAAAGATTTGAACTACAACTGGTTTCTCCATCCCATTGGATTTGTCTGTATTATTGTGTTAATTCTAACCACATCCCCGATTAATTGGATACCATTTGGTTTCCGCAATGAATGTGGTGAATTTGGAATAGGTGGTATATCCTCAAGAGATGCTTTTAGGTTTTCTAACTTTGGGTATTCGCAGAGAGGTGGCATTCAGCTATGGGCATTAGGTAATACCCATAGAAGGTGTTGTTAATGGATCTACAAATATAGCCTTCTTTGGGTGAAACCAGTCTTTTTATTTTTACAGCATTGTGAGGAAGCACTGAAGTGAAATGCTTAGGTTCTATTCAAAGAGATAGCTGAGAATAACCCTGGCTTGTCTTGGAATCTCCTGAATGTTTTCTCTCGCCCCTCCCTTTGTTTGCACTTTAGTTTTGAGTATTCTTTCCAGTCATATTGTAGAAAACTTCTAGTAGCTTATTTGTGATTATGGCTAGTTAGGACAACACAGTGCTATCCAGGCTGTTGAGATGATGGTCACAAATCTGAAACAAACACATTATCCAGCACTTATTGTGGTGTCACTTAGCAAGCCTTCATGAATGTGAAGCTTTCTGCATTTTCCCAGTTGAGTCCCCAGACCTATTATTAGCATATTATGATTTACAGGAGAGCGGGTTTTTTAATAACAACACTGAGAAAGCAAAACCCATTTGTTCATCCCAAGAGGTTTGAGAGCACATTTTAAGCACAGGGTGGTCAGAATAAAAACTAATATAAGTACATAGTCCATGATTGCTCCTAATCAGAGAAAACACCCAATTAGAGCCAAAAGGATGAAAAGCAAATTGTTTACCACAGTAAATCATCCTCATAAATAACATTATTTAAAACATTTGAACTCTACTTAAGGACTTAAACAATGATGTGGACTTTGCAAGGAACACTAGACAGCTGGCTGGCTTTAAATCTTAGTGGCGACCACATTGGAAGCTGCCAGGGGCTTCTACTGTTCCATTTTAGCTAAAGGCAGGATTACTGAAGCGGCATTATATCCTCCATCTCATTTTCAGCTCTATTGCACCAATTATGCTGCATTGAGGCTTATAGGGGCTTACATTGAGTTTCAGATAGATGGAAGAAGCCAGTCTATATTCTTTGTGATAAAAATAGTCATTAATTACTGAGACTTGTAAACCGCTTAGCAGACTTCCTAATGTGGCCCGTCAGGTGCTTCTCCTCATTCTATAGCTAATCAGCAAAAGAGGAGAAAAAGCCTCAGAAGAAGATGATCTATTCTGGCTCAAAGAGAAAACCAAGGTTAAAAATAAATTTAAAATACACTGAAAACCTAAGCCAATATGCGTTCACTGGCAAAATACTGACTTGTTTTCTTTTCAATCAAAGTTGATTGGAGAAAAATTTCTTATAACATTGTTCCATGGGGGAACTATTTATCAATATAATATTTTCACTGTCTGATAGCAAACACGGTGTTCTGAGAGCTAGACGCATGAAAACGCGTTTACACATAGCTCAAGTTGAATTAGATAATTATCTAATTAAAGAAAAATAAAATGTCATAGGAATTAATGAAGAAATTCAGTAGCGAGGGAACCCAGCCAGTAAAGGGTCTGCTGAAAGCAACAATAGGTAGTCTCACCTTTGAGTGGATTAAATATGCTGGCAGAATTTCATGTTAGTCGGTTTTAGAATTGACTGCCATTTCCAGTATTTTAATTTTTAACTAAAGCTTTATGCTTAACTGGTAAAACTGTCCATTATGCCACTTCATTAAGGCAATCAGAATTATGGTTAACGTCAATATGATAAACTATAATGACCTTCATTTGGTAAACAAAATACAAATGAATGGCTTTTATATATAAAAGTATCCCACAGGTTGGAAAGATAGGAAGCATTCCTACTATAGGGAGTATAAACAGGTATTGAAGGCTTCGTTCTTTAACATACATATTTTATAACTAAAAACCAAGCTTCAAGGAATGCCGTACAACCACATTTCATGCATTTCGATATGACTAATATTTTTGAATGGGAGGACAGTTTTTCAAAGCAATGGGCAAAGAAAATTGGAGTGATGGTATATTGGCTAAGTTGATTTTTATAAAAGCCTTGTAGAGAGCTTTAAAAATGAACAGTGTGTGCAGGGAGAGAAAAAAAAAAAAACTATGAAAGAAATTACAAGTGGGTCTCACTACATTACAAGCTTGAGACTGCTTATTAAATACATAACTTGTTTTTCTGCCATACCAGTCATTTTACATAAGTGTGTGGTTTGGCTTCCATTTATAATGTGTAACTGCAGCATGTTTCAATGGTGCCATGGGGAATACTTGTTATGGATTGAATATTTGGTTAAAATCTTTGGAAAAATTCCAGAAACTTTAACACAGCCATGGCAGCTTTGGGTAACACTTCTTTTCAGTTCACTTCCCTCCTTGGTAAATAGGGAGAAAACAATTGCCCTCCAGACATGGGACAGATAATATATCCTCATTTCCTTTCTTCCCACTCTGAATTTTTATGATTTGGTGGTATCTGTATTTGAAAGTAATTAAAATATCTCTGGCTCCTTGGGAAAAAGCTGCTTTAGAATCTATAAAATTTCAAGCGATATAATGCCTTCTCTATAAATGTATAATACTTTTATTCATAAATAATTATTTCATCTAAAAGCAACAATGCAGTGATGACCGTTTAGTACAGTTTCCAAGTAATATCCAATTGCACAGCAATTCTGAGAGGCAGGAAGAGTAGAGAAGAATTGTTTTAAAAGCAGATGAACAAGAAATTAATCTGAAACATAAAGAAGTGGGTCCTTCATATGCTAAACGAAGTATAAATTCAGGCACAGATTTTATTATGGAAAAAGTAAATATAACATATATGTGTGTGTATGTACACACAGACACATGGGGCTTTCCTGGTGGCTCATTAGTAAAGAATCCACGTGCCAATACAGGAGACCCAAGCTTGATCCCAGTGTTGGGAAGATGCCTAGGAAAACCCACTCCAGTGGCAACCCATTCCAGTATTCTTGCCTGGAAAATCCCATGGAGAGAGAAGCCCGGTGGGCATGGGGTCACAAAAGATTTGGACATGCCTTAGCATCTAAACAACAACATATATGTATATATATGTGTGTATATATGCACAACGGGTAATTTTTTTTCCATTTTAAGATCTCACTGGAGAAAATTATGTGTATGTACACACACACACATACGCACACATATATGTAGCATTTAGATATGGTTGTTGGTTTACTGGTCTTCCCTGATGGCTCAGATGGTAAAGAATCTGCCTGCAATGTAGGAGACCGGAGTTCGATCCCTGAGTTGGGAAGATCACCTGGAGGAGGGCATGGCAACCCACTCCAGTATTCTTGCCTGAAGAATTCCCGGGAACAGAGGAGCCTGATGGGCTAGAGTGCATGAGGTCTCAAAGAGTTGGATAAAGGAATCTCTGCTGCTGCTGCTAAGTCACTTCAGTCGTGTCCGATTCTGTGCGACCCCATAGACGGCAGCCTACCAGGCTCCCCTGTCCCTGGGATTCTCCAGGCAAGAACACTGGAGTGGGTTGCCATTTCCTTCTCCAATGTGTGAAAGTGAAAAGTGAAAGTGAAGTCGCTCAGTCATGTCCGACTCATAGCGATCCCACGGACTGCAGCCTACCAGGCTCCTCCATCCATGGGATTTTCTAGGCAGAGTACTGGAGTGGCTTGCCATTGCCTTCTCCGAAAGGAATCTCTAAAGGAAGCCAAATGGGACTTAATACTGAAAGAATGGAGAAGAAATATTTAAACAAGTTCCAGGATTGTTCATTTTCTAGCTGCTTTGCTATATCTTGTACAATTTGAAAAGCTTTGTATGAACAATCTGTTAGCAGAGGGAATACAATCTTATTTTTCATAAAAAGCAAAGCACGTAGAGACTGATGAAAATGAAGTGAAAGTCGCTCAGTCGTGTTTGGCTCTTTGTAACCCCATGGAATTCTCCAGGTCAGAATACTGGAATAGATAGCCTTTCCCTTCTCCATGGGATCTTCCCAACCTAGGGACTGAATACAGGTCTCCCACCTTGCAGGCAGACTCTTTACCAGCTGAGCCACAAGGGAAGCCCAAGAATTCTGGAGTGGTAGCCTATCCCTTTTCCAGTGTATTTTCCCAACCCAGAAATCGAACCAGGGTCTCCTGCATTGTAGTTGGATTCCTTACCAACTGAGCTATCAGGGAACATTCTCTCCTTTTCACACTGTCATATTTCAGTCTACACAGGGGCCACCTAGGTTAAATGGCATTTGGGAACCATTACTTTCTCTGATATCCCTTCTTTTTCTTCACTGCTCCTCATCCTAACACTTCAGTTCCTTCTGCATCTTTTCCAGTGTGGTCTGTTCACTCTTTACCAGGATATTAGGATGCAGGTTCTGCCTTGGCAGGGAGCTGTAAAGTCAATGTCATGTGAGAATTCCTGGGTAGGTTTAGACGTAGCTGATAGCAACTTGTATTCATGTCTTTGGTAGGAGTAGACGTGTGTGTATACTCAGTTGCTCAAAATGTCTCTTTGTGACCCCATGGACTATGTAGCCTTCTAGGCTCCTCTGTCCAGGGAATTTTTCAGGTAAGAAAACTGGAGTAGGTTGCCATTTCCTCCTCCAGGGAATCTTCCCAACCCAGGGATGAAGCCCATGTCTCTCGCATCTCCTGTATTAGTAGGCAAATTCTTTACCACTCTGCCACCTGTGAATTCCAGGAGTAGCCTTAAGTCTTTCAAAATGATCACAGTGCAGCATCTAAAGACCTCCTTGCTGTCAGGGTTGAGGAAGTGAAGGAATAAGAAGAACCAAAAACTGAGTTACTCTCTTTCTAGTGATTTTTGAGCTTTTAAAACAGATAGCACTGTGTATCTTTCCTCAGTGAGTCGGTTTGTGTTTTTGGAGTTGGGAGTATGATATCTCTAAGTACTGTGTACCAGGGAGCAGACATCCACCTGGGGGAAATTTTTCTTGGGCATACATGGCAGATCATATGTCAATTATGCATAGAACTAAAGAACCAATTCAAACTGAAATAAGTAAAAGAGGAACATTATTTGAGGGTCCCACAATTGAGGTAAACAATTTCACCGAGGACTAAATTGTTCTATTTTTCAAATTCCTTCCCTTGGCTTCAATGCCGAAGAATGCTCAAACTACCACACAATTGCACTCATCTCACACACTAGTAAAGTAATCCTCAAAATTCTTCAAGCCAGGCTTCAGCAATATGTGAACCATGAACTTCCAGATGTTCAAGCTGGTTTTAGAAAAGGCAGAGGAACAAAGATGAAATTGCCAACATCCGCTGGATCATTGAAAAAGCAAGAGAGTTCTAGTAAAACATCTATTTCTGCTTTATTGACTATGCCAAAGCCTTTAACTGTGTGGATCACAATAAACTGTGGAAAATTCTGAAAGAGATGGGAATCCCAGACCACCTGATCTGCCTCTTCAGAAACCTGTATGCAGGTAAGGAAGCAACAGTTAGAACTGGACATGGAACAGACTGGTTCCAAATAGGAAAAGGAATACGTCAAGGCTGTATGTTGTCACCCTGCTTATTTAACTTATATGCAGAGTACATCATGAGAAACACTGGGCTGGAGGAAGCACAAGCTGGAATCAAGATTTCTGGGAGAAATATCAATAACCTCAGATATGCAGATGATACCACCCTTATGGCAGAAAGTGAAGAGGAACTAAAGAGCCTCTTGATGAAACTGAAAGAGGAGAGTGAAAAAGTTGGCTTGAAGCTCAACATTCAGAAAACTAAGATTATGACATCCTGTCCCATCACTTCATGGCAAATAGATGGGGAAACAGTGGAAACAGTGTCAGACTTTATTTTTATGGGCTCCAAAATCACTGCAGATGGTGATTGCAGCCATGAAATTAAAAGACACTTACTCCTTGGAAGGAAAGTTATGACCAACCTACACAGCATATTAAAAAGCAGAGACATTACTTTGCCAACCAAGGTCCGTCTAGTCAAGGCTATGGTTTTTCCCGTGGTCATATATGGATGTGAGAGTTGGACTATAAAGAAAGCTGATCGCTGAAGAATTGATGCTTTTGAACTGGGGTGCTGGAGAAGACTCTTGGGAGTCCCATGGACTGCAAGGAGATCCAACCAGTCCATCTTAAATATCAGTCCTGGGTGTTCATTGGAAGGACTGATGTTGAAACTCCAATACTTTGGCCACCTGATGCGAAGAGCTGACTCGTTGGAAAAGACCCTGATGCTGGGCAAGATTGAGGGCAGGAGGAGAAGGGGACAACAGAGGATGAGATGGTTGGATGACATCACCGACTCAATGGACATGGGTTTGGGTGGATTCTGGGAGTTGGTGATGGACAGGGAGGCCCGACGTGCTGCAGTTCATGGGGTCGCAGAGTCTTACACAACTGAGCGACTGAACTGAAGTCCTTTGACTTCAGCTTTCTTCTTCAGTTTTAAATGTCACAAGATGGCTGCCAACACTTCCAGAGTAAAACCATTTTATTACCTAAAAGTCATGAGAAAAGGCGTGCATATGTGTGCACTCTATTTCATCTAAGAGTTAGGAAATTGCTACTTCAATGGAGCAGGCTTGAATTGACAAAACTTGAGAGTGATGATATAGTTGTTTTCTGAAAGCATGCTTGAGTGGCCTGGTTTATTTTTAGTCGGCATAAAATACAATTCCCCCTTCCCACAACATCCCAATCCCCCTCCCCCCTACCTCCCCCTCCCTGCCAAAATGGAACATCTGAAACGCTTTCAGAATGGAACACTTACATAGGGAAAGTGGCTCATCTTCTGTCAGAAACAATTGCCAACACTAGTCAGCATCTGAGAAAGAGGGAAACCCTGTAAATATGAGAGCAGACCAAGTGAATCTCATTAACTGCTTGCAAGGATCATGGGCTTTGGTGCTGGCTTGTGAATCAACCTATAATTCTAGTTTGTCACCAGAAAATCAAAGACACATGTGTAAGAGTTAATTGGAGTAGGGTTGATACGTAATTTAGGGTTTTGCTTAAATATCTTAAGAGTTTATTAATAGCATTTCAAATAAAGTACTCTGCTAATGGAAAAGTTAAATTTCTTTTGAAGTATATGATTTCAGTTCTGAAATGTTCTCTATCAAAAAACAAATATATGGACTATTGATGAAATGATTTACTACCATGCCTGAAATGTTGATTATTCAAAGGGACTCTGAAAATAATCTTTTTAAAAAATTATGCAATATCTTATTATGACCAAATTATGTACATGACCTTGAGTGATAAAGAAGATGTCTATAACCTTCATTAGTGGCTGAGGTCAGCAATTCTTTTATTAAACACTAGTGGAAGAACTCAATCAGTTTTTTCGCAATTGTGTCAGGTGTTCATATTTTCACAGAGAAGTCAAGGAATTCATATTTTTACAGAAAATATTGACTTTGTCCATTACTACATACTTAAGGTCTATCATATACTGCACTTTTTTTTTCTGGTGAGACAATGATGAAAACCATTGAATTTGTCCTGTTCTTATGTAGCTTACACTTCATTGTTGGAAGAGGGGCAAAAATGATCATCAAATAATCCTACAATGTAAATGAATCTGAAATAAGTGGTGTCAAGAAAGGTTCATGATTCTGAAAAGATTATAATAGAGGGGTTTGATCTAGTTGATGAGAATGGGAAGTGGTTCTGGGGACAGGAAACAGCTGAAGGATACTAATCTGAAGGATGCTTAAAATTTACTTAGAAAAGGCAAAGCGTGTAGTGGTAAGTACAGAGACCCTGTAATGAATGGGAAGAAACATAGCTTCTTCCTGGCAGTGAAAAATCAATGTGAACAGGGTACACATTTTATGTGAAAAAAAAGGGGCTGAGTGAGGAATGTCAGAATACTTGGCTTGAAGGACATATTAAGGATTTTGGACATTGTTCTAAGAGCTCTGGGAAGCTACTGAAGTGTTTAAAACAGAGTGTGAAATGTTTAAATTATTTCATTAAGGTTGCTCTGCTGGCTTTATGTGGAGAGGGACACAGTAATTATAAGTACACCTTTCAGGCAGCTCTTGTAGTAGCTCAGAGGAGAGCTGACCACCCTCCAGAGGAGTGGTGATAGAGTTGGAGTTATATATACAGGCCTGGGAAATATGTAGAGATGATAATCATTAAGACTTGGTGAGGCTTTGGATAAAGGAAGTGAAGGGGAGGGAAGGATTAAGGACAATTCCTAGGTATTTGGTATTGCACCCTTGACCATCAGTTTCATTAAGAAAGGAAAATGATCAGTTTTGCTGTCATAGCAATATGCATAATTGCTAAAGAGGTTAAAAGAAGTGGCCAAAACGTCACATTAAGTGTTGAACAGCTCACATTGAGGTTTCTTATACACACCTCCCCCCGCCACCCTTGTATGTTCACGGAGAGCTAGGATGGTGGCATAATACCCAGTAGAATAATCAGCATTGGAGTCAGTCAATTATTGTCCTGTGTATAAATTTTTGGATATTTAGCTGCAAACAGCAAAAACCAATTCTGGTTAAATTAAGCAAAAGGGAATTTATTGGGAAAAATAATGGAGGTTAAAGGATTCGTGGGACACTGGGTATGAGAGTTGCCAATGAGCAGGTCAAGTAGCCCCAGAAGCTAGAAAACAAGAACAATAAGAGTCTAGGAAGAGTAGTAATCTGGGTAGGTTACGGCTTTTAGAATGGGATGGGTTCCAATTGCTCTCTTTTTCCTTTTACCCAAGAGGAAGCATCTGATTGACCTGTCTCATATTACATGTCTCATCTATGGAATGACAGCAGAAGATGCCAGAGAAGGTAATTCCTCGAAACAAGGACGTTCTATTAGAAAGGGGAATTGAAATCTGAAAAGTCAAAAACAAATCTTGGCTACACCTTGAAAGGCACTAAAGAGTCTTTACTGAAGCAATGCAGAAATGAAGTAACCCTTGTAAACATTTGTCTGCTCACACGCGTGAAAGCAGGAGCATCCTCTCTTAATTGGCAGTGACTAGGAACAATGAATGGGCTTCCCAGATGGCGCTGGTGGTAAAGAATCCACCTGCTAATGCAGGAGGTATAGAAGACCCAGGTTCGATCCCGAGTAGGAAAGATCTCCTGGCAGAGGAAATGGCATCACATTCCAGAATTCTTGCCTGGAGAATCCCATGGACAGAGGAGCCTCACGGGCTACAGTCTATGGGGTCACAATGAGTTCGACATGACTGAAGTGACTTAGCTTATATGCAACAGCAATAAATAATCAATTAAATTTGCCTCTCCCTACATCTTCCTTCCCTTTTTTTACCTCACATGTTCTAGGGTTGACAAAGTGGCTCTATCTACTCACCTTAGATTTCACAATTACTGAATATATTACCTTATAGGGGGATAATAGTTTGGGAAGAGTGGAAGAAACTTTCTTTAGAGCACCAAGGCAAGCTAGTTAAAAATACAAATAAACTTTATATAAAGTATTCTACACAGTTTGTCATAAGTCAGATTGAATTCTAAGGGGATTGCATCATGATTTCAAGAGATATAAATATAACTTTTTATACTGCAGTTTTCTCTCCACAAAATAAGCATTTTTCTATAGTTTAGTCCTAACTGTTCTAAAGTTATGCACTTTAAAGAGGATTTAAAGAGGAGACATTCATAGCACAGTTGATTTACATATATTTTATAATACTCCCTCACCTTCCACAAAGACAATTCAAAGATATTCATCAGAACGTATACAGTTGCATATGAAATAATTGCAAGGGTTTTGTTTGTGCCCATCGCTGTCCTGTCAGTACAATTCTCCTCACTCCTCTCAGGAAAATACGTCGCTTTCTTTCTGAACACAATTTTGGTTCCCGACTGTGTTAAGTAATTTATCTCCAGTTGTTGTCCCAAATCCTGCATCAAATTACCTAAGTTGTCAGTCAGGTTTCCACATATTGATTCAGCAATCTCAGCCTTATGTCCTGCCCAACTCCAGCAGAGAGTTGATTGCTTTACTCCAAAATCCTTTGAAAAGTTAAATTGTTAACAATACAAATTCACTGGAAATTGGGAAAACTCTTTGCCTTAGCTTCAATCTCTTCACCTTGAGCCCTGGGCATTTAGAACTCCTCTCTGGGCAGCAGGGCGAGGAACTGGATAGGAAAGTGGTAAAGCAGTCACTGCCAGGAGACAAAGGAGTAGTAAGAGGTCGCTTACTCTGGCAGTGGTTGCAGTTCAAGTTCAGACATTCAGCTGCTTCCTAAAGCAAACAGCTACTGATGGAGCTGCTGCTGCTGCTGCTAAGTCAGGAGGGTCAACTAAATATAACCTGTATTCCAGGGTCCCTGCTTATTCCTGGCCAGTTAAGCAGAGAGAGACAAAAAATAAATGGTCTCTCAAGGTAAGGGTACCATTTACTTCAATCCAAATCTTTGCCTTGATTCACCTCTTGTCCAAAGAGAAACATTTTCTTATAATACCAGTTAGGGACATTGTTCTGCGGATTATTTCCATAATAGCTAATGAAAATCATATCTGATTGCAAATACCATAACTTTATAAGAAGGCACTAAAGCCTTAAATAGTCTTGAGTGCTTTTTACTTAATGTTCAATTTGTAGTTAATATATCTTAGGAGTTAAGTGCTAGTGTTTAACCTGTTAAGAGATTGTAAGTTAATTTGGGTGTTTAACAATGAGCTGTTTTGATGTGAGCAGGTGTTAAAGAGAGTGGATCATAATTTAAAGTACTTGACTGAAAGCTAGGAATACTTTTAATGACATTTATGTGTTAAATCTTTGGTAAAAAACCCTATGCTTTGAAATTATGGTGCTAGAGAAGACTTTGAGAGTCCCTTGGACAGCAAGGCAACCAAACCAGTCAATCCTAAAGAAAATCAACCCTGAATATTCATTGGAAGGACTGACTCTGAAGCTGAAACTCCAATACTTTGGCCACCTGATGTGAAGAGACGACTCATTGAAAAAGACCCTGATGATGGGAAAGATTGAGAGCAGGAGGAGAAGGGGATGACAGAGGATGAGATTGTTGGATGGCATCACCAACTCAATGGACATGAGTTTGAGCAAACCTCAGGAGATAACAAAGGGCAGGGAAGCCTGGTGTGTGCTGCAGTCCATGGGGTTGCAAAGAGTCAGACATGACTTTGTGACTGAATAACAACTATATGGAAAAATAAAAAATATTGACCCAACAAGGCAGAATTGTGCAAGAATTCTTCTGTTCTTCACATGACCGTGATACTGAATCTTGAAGTTAAAGGGAGCCTAGAGTTTTATTGCATTTTTTCATCCATTCTTTGAAAAAATATTTTCCCCCATTTTACCTTCAGCAACTTTTCAACTTCTCTGTTTTCTTTGTAAAAAAAAAAAAAAAAACCCAAAAGGAGTCTTTTAACCCTGTAACCTTAGTTCATCTTCTCTTATTCTCTCTTAGACACATTCCAATCAGTATGTTGACCCTGTCACACCGTAAAAATACTCTGTTAAGGCCACCAGTGATCTCCACCCTCCAAAAGCCAATTACGAATTGTAATCTCATCTTAGTTGATATCTCAGAAGGATTTTACACAGTTGACTGTTCCCTCATTCATAAAGAGTTTTGTTCACAGGGCCCATGGCATGCATTCTCCATTGCTTCTCCTTTCTTTCATTGCTGGCTCCTCTTCAGTCCCTCTTCATCTCTCTGACATTTTAATGCTGAAACTGCATAGATATATGTTTTCTTTCGACCTTCATTTCTGATATTATCCAATTTCATGACTTCCTTTGTTAAACTCTAAATAAAAATTTTTAGACTGAAATGCTCTGAGAAAAGTATTCCTCTTCCAGCCACACTACATTAAGTATACATTCTGTCTTGGTTAACTCATATCCATTATATGTTATAAATGTGAACTTCTTGCCACCTAGTTCAAGTACACCAGAGAATCCATATATTTGCCAATTTTCAGCTAAGAATGAGCATAGACTATTAAGACTGAACCAATGACATAGAAACACCCCCCAAAGCACAGTTGAAATGGAAGTTTATGACACAGTATTTTGTTTTGGTGCTTGGAAGAATGTTGGAAGAGGCTATCAGGAGAATGTGACTGCATGTTGACCTGTGGGATGGACCGAGGCAATTGGAGGCTCCTAACCCCCTACACAACCCACTCCAGTGTTCTTGCCTGGAGAATCCAAGGGACGGGGGAGCCTGGTGGGCTGCCGTCTATGGGGTCACACAGAGTCGGACAGGACTGAAATGACTTAGCAGCAGCAGCAGCAGCAACTCCCTACACTCCAGGAGTTGGTGGTAGACATGGAGGCCTGGCGTGCTTTGATTCATGGGGTTGCGCAGAGTTGGACACGACTGAGCGACTGAACTGAACTGAACTGAACTCCCTACTCTGTCCCTAGAATGTATCTTCTGCCCACCATACCCATGCTTGGTGCTGTTTCAAGACTACAGACTTGAGAGAATAGAGTGATGTTGAGGCCATCTGCATTGTATACATGACTAAACTCACCTAAGACTTCTACGTAAACTTTTAAGATTCTGGTGGGCTGTGCAGAGATCCGTTCATCTGGAAGCTGCCCAAGACAAATATTGCATGTAAATTCCCTTGCTTAGGCCAATCTAGAGTGGCCTTCAGTCTCTCCTTGCCCTTTGTGTATAGAGGCCATACACAGATTCCACCCTGGAAACCTCTGGGGTTACTAACCAACCAACAATTGGAAAGCCAGCCAAGAGATCAAAGAAATTGTTCTTGGAAAAGAGGCATCCTTAGGGGAAACTCCAGGTTGGCCATTAACCTCTCTGCAGAGAGGGGTGGTCTGAATGTTAGATATTTATGGGCCACCCTAAACACTGACTTAGTCTAATGCAGTTGTTTGAGAAACTGTGCAGAGTGCCCTGCAGCAAAGTAGGCAAACACAGGACTGTTGCTGTGGGCTGGCTTCTACGATGGGCAGGTCAGCTCAGCGCTAATGCCCAACTAAAGGCTCAAGCTTAAGTTAGAGAGTTGGAAGAAGAACTGAGGGTAGAGAAGGATGTGAATGTGTCCACTGCTCTGTTTGCATCAGGGCTGGCAGAGAAGGTGGGAAAAGCAAGATAACAAGTTGGAAAGCTTCCTGTGCGATATGCAAAGCTAGGAGGGTGCCAACTGCTGAGGAGCAAGGTCTAGAAGCTTGTGATAAAGCCTGGTTGGAATGTTAAGAAGTGGATTTCCTGAAAAAGTGAAGAGACTAAAGAGGAGGATGTTGTGATTGACAGTAAGACAGACAGAGCCCCTGTGACACCTGAACCCTAGCACAAAGGAAAGTCAAAGCACTGTGACAACAACCCCAGCCATCAGGGAGGCTCCTGATTCAGGAAACTCTCATGATGAGATAATATACTCCCACTGAGCTTATCAATTCAGCTGCCAAGTTCCAGCAAAGAGCCAGGGAAAGGGGCATGGTTAGTGCAGCTGTGGATGTAGGAAAGTGAAAGTGTTCATCACTCAGTTGTATCTGACTCTGCAACTTCATGGACTGTAGTCCCCCAGGCTCCTTTGTCCATGGAATTCTCCAGGCAAGAATACTGGAGTGGTTTGCCATTCCCTTCTCCAGGATATCTTCCCGAACCAGGGATCAAATCTGGGTCTCCCATATTGCCCGCAGATTCTTTACCATCTGAGCCACCAGAGAATCCCGTGGGATACAGGGGTTTATGGCAATTCTCCGACAAGGCAGGAGACAGAGAGAATAAGCAATATCACCCCACACTTCCTGGCCTCCAGAAGTGCCTGCCTGGCACTCAGGGGGTTCAGGGTACTCACTACTCACTCCTTTGTAGATTGGACTATTCTATCCTGCTGGGAATCTTGGCCCTGGGCATGAGACCCTGGAAATCTGCAGAAGAGGTATAAGAAATTCTAAGGGAGTTGGGAATGAGGCAGGCAATCTCTGCTCATTTTTAAAGGAACTGAGTGTACCACATTCAACGTAGGAATGGAGGCCAATATACTCCAATTCACCCCTAGCACCTGGCGTGGAAAGATGGTATCCCTTCTGAGTTTGGTTGTGGGACAAGATATTTATGATGCTAGAAAATCCATTTCTGAGGGGAAACTGACAAATATAGGGAAAAGTATGGGCTGTGGGGAAGGCCCAAGGCAGAGAGGGAACACAAAAAGCCAAAAGACTACCCCGGTCAGCTGTAAAGTGTCTGCTCATGGGAACCCGGATTCAAATGCGGTTTGACCTCATTGCAGCCAGGACCCCCTGAAAAGACAGAACCACAACCCACGGTTGTGTTGGTCAGACTGTGAAAAACTTAATACCTGGACAACAGTTCAGACCTCCCACCTACCCCTACCATTCCTTATGGGGTGGGTACCTCCCATGCCTGGGGTAGAATGCAGGCTGAGATTGCCTACTGGTGAGATGAGAGGAGGCTTCCTATGTGGCTCACTATTCTCTGCTCCTAACAATGTATACAGCGCTCCTCCCAGAAGAGCCTCTCTGTTAGGAAGGCCATATCATGGTGAGAACTCTTCCTAACAAGGGCTAGGTTGGAAAGATGTTCCATTAACTCACCTCTACCATGGCTCAGACTTCCACTTTGACTCAGTGGCTACTTGCAGCAGAGGAGTTCTTGTCTGCCAGCCCGACCTCTCTAGAAATGCAGTGCTACTAGGCCCTGCAGAGCATAGAGATTCTCCCAATGTCCCTGCTCCTCTTCTTGTGTGGTCCCTGCTGCTGCTGCTGCTAAGTCACTTCAGTCGTGTCCAACTCTGTGTGACCCCATAGACGGAAGCCCACCAGGCTCCCCCGTCCCTGGGATTCTCCAGGCAAGAACACTGGAGTGGATTGCCCTTTCCTCCTCCAATGCGTGAAAGTGAAAAGTGAAAGTGAAGTCGCTCAGTCGTGTCTGACCCTTAGCGACCCCATGGACTGCAGCCCACCAGGCTCCTCCATCCATGGGATTTTCTAGGCAAGAGTACTGGAGTGGTTTGCTATTACCTTCTCTGGTGTGGTCCCTGCAGGCTGGGGCAAATTCCTGATGCTTGTAATAAAGGGGGTTCTAGGGCAGTCTGGCAACATGGATTGTAGTCATTATTCAGGCTAACACTGACACCAGCTGGAATGGACCTCAGTAGCCAGTGGGCTCAACTTACAGCCATCTAGCTGGCGATCATTCACGATTCCTAGACATTAACCCTTTGCACTGACAGTTGGGCTGTTCTGAAGAGATAATCCTTGGCTTAGACAATGGAAAGCCAAGGGGTAGATGATCATAAATAAACCTTTGCATGGTCAGGATGTGTGGAAAGATATTTGGGTTCATCTGCAAGAAACTGAGGCAGTGCTCACTGCCTTCCACATCCTGGCTCATGAGGCATTGACACACTCTGGCAATCAGGATGCACTACCAGGTACAAGCCCTCACAAACAACCCTTAGGTAGACAACAGCAGATTGGGTGCATAGAAAGAATGGCCACCATAGTTCCCAGGTGGGAAGGCAGATGACCAAGGATGCCAGATTGCCCTTGAAATACGGTAACTTGGTTAATGCAGTAATAGCATTTCCTGTGTGTTCTAAACAATGCCCAAGGCAACTGCCAAGGGAGCTGGAACCTTATGCTAGAGTTCCCAACTGGTGAGGGATTGACAATTTGTTTATATTGGCCCCTTCCTTCTGAGTGAGAGGTCAAATATGCCTTAGTTTGTGTGGATACTTCATCTGGCTTAACTCAAGCTTTCCTGTGTTCCTGTCCAAATCAGAATGCCCTTATTAGTGGATTAGAAAAGCTGAGTAACACATACAGATACACTGTTAAATAGACAGAAG
This sequence comes from Moschus berezovskii, assembly GCF_049115385.1. Classification (NCBI taxonomy): domain Eukaryota; kingdom Metazoa; phylum Chordata; class Mammalia; order Artiodactyla; family Moschidae; genus Moschus; species Moschus berezovskii. The sequence continues at coordinate 48,335,703 of NC_142460.1, read as the reverse complement.
GTGCGATGGGAGTCACATTTCAAAGGTCATGATGTTCAAGACTAAAAAAGGAACATGATATTGAATGAAAGATCCATCTCTCCTATAACCACAGACTGCAGGTTTTGTAGAAAAGAATGGAATATTAAAGCATCAGATTAAATTGCAATTAGGTAAAACCACCCTGGCCAGGTGGACTAAAGGACTACTTCAGACTTAAATGTACTTGAATGATCAGTCACTAGGGCCTATTGTCCCATGTGTCAGAGTGGGTACCCCTGCCAGGACATGAAACACCATGAAGGTATTGAAGTCCCAGGAAACAACTATTGCCCCTAATCTTGCAATGGGTCAACTCTTAACATAGATTATACTAAAAATGCTAAGTCACATCACATCTAGGAAAGGCATTATCTATTGAAATTTGCAATGGGACTTCCCATCAGGATGGCTAAGTTACTTCACCCCCAGGGATGAGAAAAGACTATTCAGTCTCAGATGGGATCCCATTGTCTTGCTGCACGCCTGACCTACTGAAACAGACTATGCCTGAAATGGAATACATACCATGAAAGAGGGGAGAAGGTGGGGACTTGGTCTGGCTTATGCCACCCAAGTCCACCTCCTTGTGCCTGACAGCACTGCCTCCCCCAGCCAACAGGCATGGTCATATTCCCAAAGCTGTAGCCACATTGACATGTAAGACTCAGGCCACAATTGTTATTTTAGAAAAGGGAAAGACCTTCTATACACATTTCTAGTAAATACCTATCTTTTCGATGTCAGACTTCCACTGCTTCTGTGGTGTCTAGTCAAAGGATGGCCACCTGATTGAAATATATTTCAACAGAGGGCCCCCTTGTATGCCTGGCAAAAGAATCAATCCAAGTGTTGAATATGTGGGCAGCTGTCCTTCTTTAGCTCACCAGGATTGCCATGGTTGTACCACTACACTAGGAAGAAGACTAGAGGCTCCTAAAGCAGTACATTAAGGAAGAAGAAGCTAGGATCAGCACTCCGTTCATCTGATATCACCAGTAAGAATCCAGACACCTGGTCTGTGGCCCACGCTATCAAGAACACTGAGCATGGGTACTCTTCTACTGTAGATCAAACTATATAGGAGGCACAGCAAACTCCTGACCAGAAGAGTTCTAAAAATACCCCAATTAGAGCACTGTCTGACTAGGCTCAGACTTGGGATGGGTTTATGTGGCTTAACTTGGGTTATAGATATTTGCATAGCCAGAGACCCCTGTGCTGGGAACAGAAAAATCCCTTGAAACAGAATCACCCCAGCTGTACCAGGAATATGGGAAGGGTCTCCCTGGAACTGTGTATTCACTCTGTCACATTAAAGGAGAGTGACTGGCTTGATGCTGACTGATCATGCAACCCAACTATTTATTGAGTATTGCCAAATGACACCTAGTGCTTTGTGGCACAAATCTTTGGCCATGGCTCCCACTTGGGGTTTTGGCTATTGTACCCTGGTTTGAAAACCTGGGTTTTCATTGAGAAAAGGGGAGAATCTGGTCCATGGAAACAGAAATTGACAACCTCCTTCTTCTCAGTGTTAGATGGGCACATTCTGTCTTCCATTGGTGCTATCGTTTGGCCACCTTCATTTTTCCTTCCATGGGCCTGGAGGATGTTATAGCACACAGTTCAGTTCACTTCATCACTCAGTCATGTCGACTTTTTGCGACCCCATGGACTGCAGCATGCCAGGCCTCCCTGACCATCACCAGCTCCTGGAGCTTGCTCAAACTCATGTCCATCGAGTCGGTGATGCCATCCAACTATCTCATCCTCTGTTGTCCCCTTTTCCTCTTGCCCTCAATCTTTCCCAGCATCAGGGTCTTTTCCAATGAGTCAGTTCTTCACATTAGGTGGCCAAAGTATTGGACTTTCAATTTCAGCATCAGTCCTTCCAATGAATATTCAGAACTGATTTCCTTTAGGATTGACTGGTTTGATCTCCTTGTAGTCCAAGGGACTCTCTAGAGCCTTCTCCAACACCATAGTTCAAAAGCATCAGTTCTTCAGCTATCAGCTTTCTTTATAGTCCAACTCTCACATCCATACATGACCACTGAAAAAACCAAACCTTTGACTAGAAGGACATTTGTCAGCAAAGTAATGTCTCTGCTTTTTAGTATGCTGTCTAGGTTGGTCATAGCTTTTCTTCTAAGAAGCAAGTATCTTTTAATTTCATGGCTGCAGTCACCATCTGCAGAGATTTTGGAGCCCTACAAAATATAATCTCTCACTGTTTCCATTGTTTCCCCATCTATTTGCCATGAAGTGATAGGACCAGATCCATTATCTTAGTTTTGTGAATGTTGAGCTTTAAGCCAACTATTTCACTCTCCTCTTTCACTTTCATCAAGAGGCTCTTTAGTTCTTCACTTTCTGCCATAAGGGTGATATTTCTCCCAGCCATCTTGATTCCAGCTTGTGCTTCATCCAGCCCAATATTTTGCATGATGTCTTCTGCATATAATTTAAATAAGCAGGGTGACAATATACAGCCTTAACATGTTCCTTTCCCTATTTGGAACTAGTCTGTTGTTTCATGTATGATTCTAACTGTTGCTTCTTGGCCTGCATACAGATTTCTCAGGATGCAGGGAAGGTGGTCTGGTATTCCCAACTCTTGAATAATTTCCCACAGTTTGTTGTGATCCATACAGTCAGTAAAGCAGAAGTAGACTCTTTTCGGGAACTCTTTTGCTTTTTGGATGATCCAGAGGATGTTGGCAACTTGATCTCAGATTCCTTTGCCTTTTCTAAATCCAGCTTGAACATCAAGAATTTCACTGTTCATGTACTGTTGAAGCCTGGCTTGGAGAATTTTGAGTATTACTTTGCTAGTGTGTGAAATGAGTGAAACTGTGGTGGTTTGAGCATGATTTGGCATTGCCTTTCTTTGGGATTGGAATGAAAACTGACCTTTTCCAGTCTTGTGGCCACTGTTGAGTTTTTCAAATTTGCTGGCATATTGAGTGCAGTACTTTCACAGCATCATCTTTTAGGATGTGAAATAGCTCAAATGGAATTCTGTCACCTCTACTAGCTTTGTTTATAGTTGTTCTTCCTAAGGCCCACTTGACTTGGGATTCCGGAATGTCTGGCTCTAGGTGAGTGATCACACCATTGTGGTTATTGGTCATGACGATGATTTTTGTATAGTTACAGCACAGATAGATGCCCTTACTTACTATATTCACCCAGTCAGATTTAAATGACAGATGGCAAAGCCTGTTCTTACTGAACACTGAAATGTTTCTCCAGAGAAGAGCTGTCTCCCAAAATAGAGTGCCCTGGAACATTATTACTTCCTCACAAGCAGGCTCCCATGCCATTATCCAAACAATGTTGTGTGTTCAAACCTGATTAATCTGCTAGTGTGTCACCTTTATTAAATCACATGAGGCACAGAAGAGTTAGTCAATCAGTGTTTTTGGACCATGAGGCTCTCAGTTGAAAATTGTGTTACTTATATCAGAAATTATTTTAATTTGCATTTTCCCTTGAATGTGCCTCGATTTTAGCTGGGGCATATGCCTCCACTGCAGCCAGATAGTGGCCCAATGCGTCACCTCCAGTCTAGTGAACCCCTTGCTAACCTCTTGGGGCACATTGAAAAAGAAGGCAGGTGAGATCGCAAGAGCTGGCAGGTCAGGAGCAGTAGTGTATTGGACAAGGTCGTTGAGAGGACCTGACAGCCGGTGGATCCACCAGCTGGACTTGGGCGATCAGAGAGGCCTCATTCTGTTTCCCGTCCTTGAAATACATTTCCTACCTGCGATTTCCATCACTGTCAAAGCCCCCTGGGATCCTCAACCTGTTGGATCAGAGTTCCCACAAGAACCGCTGCACCTGACACCTGGATTTGGCAGACCTTACACAGAAGTGCTGCTCACAATACCTCCAATCTGGATGGCTGTGGCAGCCAGTAAACGGGGCCTTTGCAAAGCTGCAATGCCCAGCACTTCTTTCTGAGGTCCTTAGAACTACAAGACATTGGAAGAACTACACCAGCGCCACATGGAAAGTCGGTGCCTGAGCGCACAACCTCCCATGTGTCCATTGTTTGATCAAAAAAACAAACTTTTCCTTTTCTTCTGAAGTGATATGTCTGGTTCTTTTGTCTTCCGTGACACTGGGCAGCTGGACCCTTGCTGTGGCCCAACTCCAGAGGGTGGGTAACATTTCTACCTGTATGCTCAGCCACTTTAGACTCTGTGACACTAGGGACTAGAACCCAGCAGGCTCCTCTGTCCATGGAGTTTTCCAGGCAGTTCTCTCCAGGAGTTCCTGCTCCAGGAGATCTTCCTGACCCAGGGATCAAACCCACTTCTCCTGCATTGGCAAGCAGATTCTCTACCACTGAGCTACCTGGGAAGCCCTAACATTTCTAGAGTGGGATCCATTTTCATGGATGTGGCCTTGAGAAAACAATGTGTTGCTGAGACCGTCTGGACAGTATACACAAGTGAATCCAGTTAAGGCATCTACATAAACCAAGATTCCAGCGGGTGTGGAAATCTACTCAACTTACTGCCGCTCAAGACAAGTCAAGTACGTTCCTCTGCTTATGAAAGCTGCCAACTGCCAAGCTGGAGTGGATGCCTCCTATTTCAGTCTCTCCATGTCTTCCTTGTCTGGGGAGAGGTGGGCAGTTTCAGATTTAACCCAGGAAATTCCCTAGATTTAGAACCTACTAGTTTAAAAGATGACAAAAATTCTATTTGAAGTGCAAAAATTCACCATAAACACTTCCTATCAATTAGTCATTAACTATGATCTATAAGCAACAACCTCCCCTCCCAAATACCTTTTAATTGCATGCTAATACCAGCACTATAATTTCTCTTTGAACGGTTTGATTTGCAATTTGGTGTCTCTGAAAGCGGTCTTTGGGATGGAGCTTGAGATTCAACATGTATTGAATATACATATACAATATATATAAGATGTACTGAATATACTTACACAATATTTAAGACATAGAAATTTGTGAAAGAAATGAAGAGGCAAGCTTGGGCAAAGGGAATAGTAAAACAGACTAGACACAGAACAAACAGCAGGGGTCTCTGTCGCAAGTTTATTTGTCAGAATGTTGTGCACCAGGCTGAACTGTTTGAACTTAATACTCGCCTTACTTGGTAAGCAGCTGAGGAAGTTAACTGGAGGGTATTATACAATTCACATCATGGTGTTACTTACACACCACATCAGGTTCTGTCTTTGGAGAATCTGTGCCTCATCATATCTATCCCAGTGTGCCTCTTGCACCATAGGGTCTATTCCATGTATACTCAGACAGCAGCTCCATCTTACGTGTCAGCACCCTAGGATTTCCTATTCAGAGCCCAGTTCATGGCATAACTGACTGGCTTTAGAGCATTTCACCTTGTTTGTTGTTGTACAGTGAATCACATGGTCTGTTATGTCCTAGACTTGGTCTTTGCTTTCTTCTGTCCTGTCGTGCAGGTGATAAGACCATCTTTGTAGGCAGTCAAGCAATCCTCTGGCTTTCATACTTGGTTTTCTTTTTTTTTTTTTTTTGCCTGGTACCTCTGCTGCTTGTTATGTTTCCAAATGGAGCATGATTGGTCCTTAGCCATATCCACCCCTTCCTGTCATCTTTACATCTATGAGTTCTTGCTAAGTTGTAAGGTCTGATCTTTACCTGTGCTCACATATTCCCCATTTCCCTGGGATGGTCATCACTGGTAAAGCATTAACTTCCACTTTGTTGGAAGAGTTTTCTTGACCTAACAGCAGTGATGAAGTCCTCACTACCTGCTGGTTGCTGAATCATCTAACCCCCAAAACTCCATCAAATGGCCTATTTTAGAGATCCCATTTCTGGATTCTCCAGGAGCTGAGATAAAGCTGGGGTGCAAAGTGTTTATTAAGGAACAACTTCCATGAAAGGAAAAGGAGGAGGCAAAGCTTGACCTTGAAAGAATTACAGTGTGGGCCCCATACAGCCGTAACCAACGTGGTAGGGAGCTCTAGAGTGAGTAAAGGCCGTCAGATCACCACATCAGGCCCAAATTCCTGGGACTTTATACCCTCACCTTGCTCTGCAGTGCATATGGGCTCAAAATGGTCTTTATTCTAAAACTGGGGCAGACCCAGAAAGAGCTAAGAGCTGAAGGCTACTTTCTGAATATGCCATAGCTTAACAGCAAGTTCATTCTTGGAGCTGTGCCTCTAGGCAGCACATATCTGTGTCTTCCACAGAACTCTTTGTTGGTCAATAAATAAATGCATTTGTATAAATATAGATAGATCTTTTGATTTTTAATATTTGTCATTTCAATTTTTGAAAATTCAACTTGTCTTAACCATCGTAATCAACTGCCCTCTTTTCCAAACCTTCTTCAGTCTCTTAAATTAATCTAATCTTTCTTATTTATGCTTTCACAGTACTAGCATTGCCTCCCTATGCCACACTTGTAATAAGGTAATGGTCTATCAGGGATGATATTTTTGAGGAATTTCTATATGTGTTTTACTTACTGGAAAGAATTATTACCTCTTCCTAAAATCTGTCCATAATTAGGGCAAAAGTATGTGACTTTATGCTCCCTGGAAGAAACATAAGAAAAGTATAACATACAATATGTATCTGCTGTCTGAAAATAGTATAAGAAAGATCCTCATTTCCTGTAAGGAAGTATAGGATTTATAGTATGCTGCTGCTGCTAAGTCACTTCAGTCGTGTCCAACTCTGTGTGACCCCACAGACGGCAGCCCACCAGGCTCCCCCGTCCCTGGGATTCTCCAGGCAAGAACACTGGAGTGGGTTACCATTTCCTTCTCCAATGTGTGAAAGTGAAAAGTGAAAGTGAAGTCGATCAGTCGTGTCTGACCCTTAGCGACCCCATGGACTGCAGCCTACCAGGCTCTTCCATCCATGGGATTTTCTAGGCAATAGTACTGGAGTGGCTTGCCATTTCCTTCTCCGAGGAAGGAGAATGAATATACATATACACTCTCTTACTTTGTAAGAGAGTGTTTTGTTGAGGGGGAAAAGAAGGGAAGGAGTGCTTTTTTGATCCCATTTCCTATTCGGAATTTAAAATGAGAATTCACTATGGGGTAGCTACATCAGGGTAGAAACGGATGTGTGTTCTGAGCAGGCAGAGACAAAGAGAACTGGAGTAGTGGCAGTTTGGGTGTGTGTGCAGAAGGGATAAATGGAAACATGCCTCTGTGATTTTAAAAGGATGCAGGTAACTGATAGTAACGGCTTATGGGCTTGGGGGGAGGATGAGGAGAAAATCTTGATCCAGTGGGGCAAAGTACACACCTGGTCAAGGTTATGAGGAGAAAGTGGGGCGAGCCCAAACGGCAATGAGGATCAGGGTTTTGATGAGACAGCAAAGGACAACTAAGCTTGCTGAACCCACAGCATAGAGAAGTTTGGATTCAGAGGACAGGGTGCAGGTTGGAGAGAGTGTCTAAGCCTGAAAGTCTCATAAACTCCACTCCTCCATAATGCATTGGTTTCTTAAGGAGCAGAAGTGGAAGTAGCAGAAACAGCATGGTGAGGATTAAACTTTGAAATAGCTGAGCAACTAATAAAATTAGACTATCAACCAAACTTGAAAAACCAGTTTCATCATTGTGATGAACCAGAGTGGAGATCTGAAGCCAGGTTAGATCAGATGTGAAAAATACACATCCTCCGTTTTCTTGGCATCTATGAACAGTCGAGTATAAGTTGCATTGATCTGTTTATACACAGCATTCCTCAGGGGAATGTGGGCTCCTCCGGATCAGACAGGACTTCTCCCCATCTTTTTAATCCTTGCCATGGCATTTAGAGTCCTCATCTAATGTTTGCACTTTTAAAGCAGAAGGGAAGCGTTTGCCTTATTTTTCTGTGTTTCTTACAGTGCTATCAGCTGAGTTTGGGAAATAAAGGTCATTTGGAGAACACTCTTTATAATTAACTGTATAATTTTGTAATCAACTAGTTTTCTTTTCTTTATGACTAGGGATCTACTGTTTATGAAAGAAGTCCCCTAAAAGCATTTTGAACATTTTTTTAGATTAAATTTATCAGTCCTCTTGCATTTCTGTGTATTACTGAGAGTTTATAATGCTACTTTCCATTTCACCTAAAAGTATCTTTTGTTTTAATTTTAATAGATGACTTTGGGGGCACTAATTAATTTTTCCTTGCTTATACATTTAAAAAATAGCTAATACTTTTGAACAAGAAAATGGGTCTAATGAAAAGTATTTATTGCTAATTCACTTAATAATATTTCTTTACTTGATTTTTAAATATGAATGACGCCATTTACTGGAACAGAAAATTTCACAAGGTTTTTAACATTAATTCTTCCTTTAATTCTTGCCAATTTGCTGCAACAATGTAATTGCATTGCCTACATTATGGTTAACAGGAAAGATTAGGTATGTAGCATTTTATTGTCTTTGACAGCTTGATGAATTGTGACTTGAAGTGAGCAAGTGCCTTTGTTCTAATTGTCTCTTTTTCATTAAAGCTGCGAACTATACTTGGGCATTGGGGGAATACTCTTCTTACTGCTTTTAAGTTAGAGCTGTTCACACTGATGAATGTTCTCTACCTAAATATTGTGCAGGCAGCTCTTTGTTTATATTCCACCCTTTTTATCATTTCAAGGCTAAAACTGATGAAGATCAATCAACATAGCAGGATGAAAAAAATCATCAAGGAAAGTGGAATGTACTTTCCTGTTTCCCAGAGTAGAATAAGATGAAAGAGTGCTTGAGATGATGCCATTTTTTTTTTTTTTCCATGTAAGAGTTTTGTTTGTCTGTGTAGGGTGAATCTGTGGTTCATTAACTCAGTTACCCAGCATGGTTGATATAGGTTAACTTCATTACTTTGATCCCTTAGAGTGCACACTTGCATTTCTTTTTCCCCAGAGCTTTAAGTTAACTCTAACTAGCTGTTCCATACTGTCATTTATCCATTCATGCATTCGCAGTTAATTAATTTCTTTTATTTGGCATACTGTTGTTGAGGGTCAACCACGAGCCAGCTCTATATCGTGGGCAGTATGGACAGAAGATAAATGCAATATATCCAGTCCCTAAAGAGGTTACTATCTACTTTTATGATGGATCAGAAAAGACTTTGACTCCAAAAGTGAAAATTCCAACTCTTTGCTGCAAATATCAAATTCATTCATCATTAATATCTTTTGTAGGATGGAAGTGCAGCGTCACTTGGGGAATAGCTAAAAGGAATATGTTGGAAATTTTCACTATAATGCACAGTTTCAGTGGGTGCCCTTTACATAACAACAGTACACAATGTCCCGCTGGGGTGAAGCGGGGATGAAGATGTATGTTCAGGTCATGCTATCCTTTCTGTTAGGCGAAGGAGTTTGGTAGTGATTTTATTCTGAAACTGGGAAGAAAAACTTCAGTTTTAAGGAAATAAATGAGGGATTATTTCTGAGTTTACAAAGCTAAATGGCTGCACTGAGAGTGGATTGAAAGCCGTCAGAGTAGCTATTTCAAAATTCCTTTTGAGATCAAATGTTTTTAATATATTTGTAGTGGAAAATGACAAACCAGTCAAACCTGATTTAATTCCAGGTATGTCGTAGAGGGAAGAGAGGTGATTGGCATCTCTCCTTCACTTTCTGCTTGACTTCATGTACCCCTTTGCTACTTTTTCTCCAGTAACTCTGGCGACTCTGACAATGCCTTGTTGACTTGTGTTTGACTCCTGGGTAGCCTAGGAAAAAAAGCATCAGTCTCTAAGACTTGGTAGCTTTGCAAAATGCATGTGAGATTCAGTAAATTGAGACCATTAATTCAGGATAAAGTAGATGAAACAACTACAGTATGCTTGAAAGTGTTTTTCAGGTGAAGGACAACTCATATCAAAGAGCATGCAGGTGTTGGATGAGTGGATTCCTACATCCTGGAAAGAGAAACTACTTTAATGGTAGAATCTTTGAAAAAATATGCTATGATATTCAATGTTCAATGGAATACTGATGTTCAATGGCTGGCAGAAGTATGTAAGGTCTTGAGTCAGAAGAGGTCACACTGATATTTGGCTCCTTTGCCTGACTCACATTCCATTTTCTACTCAAAGTGGGTAATTTTTGGATCTCTACCTCTAAATTACTTTTTTCTTTTTTTTACTGACTTTGTTTTTTAGGGGCAGTTTCCTGGCTCTATGTACAGTATTTCTCTGAATTATAGATGCTTACTTGAACAGGTAAGACCTGGAATAAATTAAGAGAGGGGTTGTTCAGAAATGCATCCAGGTTGATTGACTTGTATCAATACTGTAATTTATTTGGCTATTTGTGCATTTTGAAAAATGGAAATGACCATGTGGTACATGGGTTATTGAACAACAGAACTATAAGGAAATCTCATTTTATGTAGTTGTTACTTATTTTGTTGGGAGGAGGGCCCTAGTGAAGGAGGGGATTCTGGACTGCTTATTTTTTTGTGTTGTCTTACCTCTAATCAACCTGGAGTGCATGGGCACCTGAACCTGTTGATCAGATGCACACATTTGGTGGCTTCTCTAGTATTTGAATGGCTCAGAACTGCTTAAAGGTTATGAAGATTGTGGCCTTGAAATAATGTCACCTTTCAAAAAAAGGAAAAAAAAAACTACTGGCCTCATAAAGCATCACTGGTGATAAGGGTGATATTAAAAACAACCTCCCATGTTGGTCAGTGAAAAGTCATTAAAAGTCACTGGTATTTGTAGACTTACTTTAAACTGTTGAGAATTATAAACAAGGGAATGTTGTTCTTGTAATGTTGCATTTCATTATAGTGGCTGAACAAATAGTTGTCACCAATGATATTTCATATGTAACTTTGGGCAGTGTTAGTACCCTATTTTCCATACTCCTTAACTAAAAATCCCCCAGATCAGTTTGTCTTTACTTGACAAGTAACACACTCTGTGTTTATCTCTCAAGCTTTCCTGGGAAGTGTCATCAGGAATTGCACAAACTCAAGTAAAATATGGGCTTCTCAATAAGGTCTAAACATTTTAGGATATTGATGATATTTTGCTAGTGGTGCCTACTGCAGATCTCTTCTCATTACATTACATGGCATCCAAGCCAAGTGACTCAGTATGAATGGGACCTTAAATGAGGATAGACTCCAAGGTGCTGCCATACAGCTGCCATTGGGGCTAACTGGACTGCAATCCTTCGAGACCTTTCATGGCATATTAAGTACAATTTGCTGGCCTTTTTGTCTCTCCTTGTAAATTATGAGGCTCACCAACTGTTTGAGTTCTTCAGGTATTGAAGGGAATGCATCCTTGGTAATTTTACTAAAAGCTCTATCCCAAGGCATATGATTAGTGGCCAAACTTGATTGACAGGCCATCATCTCGAAATGTGTCCATGTAGCAGTAAGACAAGCCCTGTCTTTGGGATATCAAATACCTGAGATCTAAAATTGCAGATTCCTGGGGCCAACCTTAGAGCTGTAGTGAGCCTTAGTAAAAACAACCAAAGTCAAAGCAAAACATAGCATAACATAAGATAACAAGCAAAAGCCTCCACTAGCATTCAGTTTCCTCTGGGGTTTTGTACTTGGGAACTTTATTCTGAGACCTAGCAATAGGCCTCTGATTAGGCCCTACTGAAGGCAAATCATTTTCACTGAAAAAGGACTGTGGCTTTTCCGGCAAAGCATTGTCACTGAATCATAAATTCCATAAGAGAAGGTAAGCGTATAAATAATCTGTTGTAAAATGGACATGATACAACTATCAGGAGTGAGGCTTAGTATCGGAGTCTTAGTTAATGTCTTGAATAGGTAGGTATTTATGTACCTAGTACCTACATGCTAGGTAATGTAGCTACCTAGTAGTTTCTCACAAGATGTCCCACCTATAGCTTTCTCTAAACTGTTAGCTCAATAGGGATCTTGTCAATAAGATTTTCCACTTTAAAAAAGGGCATAAATCACTAATAAAAATCAGTCCTCCTCCGTCCGTCCGTCCCGTCGCTCAGTCATGTCCGACTCTTTGCGACCCCGTGGACTGTAGCCTACCAGTCTTCTCCGTCCATGGGATTCTCCAGGCAAGACTACCGGAGTGGGTTACCGTTTCCTCAGAGGTGGGTAAATCCTATGGAATGCCTTGAAAAAATGTCAAAGTGTTGGTTGCATCCAATTCTTTGTGACCCCATGGACTGTAGCCCGCCAGGCTCCTCTGTCCATGGGATTCCCCAAGCAAGAATACTGGAGTAGGTAGCCATTTCATTCCCCAGAGAATCTTCCCAACCCAAGGATCAAACCCAGGTCTCCTGCACTGGAAGGCAGATTCTTTTCTGTATGAGTCACCAGAGAAGCCCCAAGGAATACCTTAGCCATGTGCCAAACATGAGACAAGTTATTTGTACCCAGCAGCATTACATTAGTAGTTTTATGGTATGGACTAAATTTTAATTCTCCATGTGTCAGCATTCCTGAAATTGACTAATATAAACATCTACACTAATGCACAGTACATGACACAGGCTTGTTCCTGATCCAGACTCTACACAGGTTACCCTGAACTTTTCAACCAGACTTCCATTTTCCCACATTTGTCTCTGCATTATCCAAGTTTAGCAAGAATCCTGCTTATTTGGCATAACTCACCAATTATAAAAATTAAAATACTCCAGATATGAGTGAAAATGTTTGTTGCTGTTTACAACTGCAACCTGTTAGTCCAAGTAGTTTTGTTTTAACATGGCCTTTATCAATTTCTGTTATAGACTCACGAGTTTAACTGTCCCATTATAATAGGGGACAATATATCATGTATTATATAGTATATAAGAATATATAATGTATTATATAATACACATCAACAGTATGGTTATGCCATTTATTAATACAAATACAAATATATAGTCAATTCATTGTGTCTTAATTTAATCCTTGTGCACATTCCATTTTTAAGTGCTTAAGTTGGTGCACTATTGCAAAGAAAATGAAGTGATATAATTAACCAGCCATTAAAGACTTACTTCTACAGGTTAAAAAAAATTTTTTTCCATATCCTATTACCCTTGAGAACTAACCAGGTTTCTTATTCTTCACTGTCCCCCAGGTAATGCCTGATCACCTTGGCCTGCCTTCAGCAAGAATCTTGTTAGTTTGTTTAGCCAGAATCCCTCCTTATTCCTAAGGTTTCCTCTTAGTAATTTTGTATCCACTGACCTGCACACTCCTCTTTGGCTGTAAATTCCCACTTGCGAACCTTGTACTTGGAGGTGAGTCTAGTTTCTCTCCCCACTACAAAACCCCATTGCACTGGTTCCTACACCCATTATAATGACTCCCACTGAATAAAGTATTTATCCGATGCTTTCACAAGTGGCATAGAACCACCATAATTGACAGGAATGTCCAATGGGAAATGTTTTGACACTCAAAGAATCCTCTATTTGCCCCTGATCTTGTGGCTCAGATATCTGCCTGCAATGCAAGAGACCTGCGTTAGATCCCTGGGTCAGGAAGATCTTCTGGAGAAGGGAATGGCAACCCACTCCAGTATTCTTGCCCGGAGAATCCCATGACTAGAGTCTGGTGGGCTACAGTCCATGGGGTCACAAAGAATTGACATGATTTAGCAACTAACACTTTCACTCTAGCCTCTCCATTACCTATATCCACTAGACTGGCGGGGCTGGCTGCCTGCTGCTCTTTAACAGTTGTATATACACTTTATATATACTTTGCTTTGACTGAGCAACAGTGCATTCAAGAAGCATAGGTTAGTAAGATTTGGAGGAGGAATATGTTAGTCATTTTCAATATTTTTAAAATTTGTGTTTGCTTTGGCAGTGGTGTTTGGATGACAGTTTATGAACTTGGTGAGTAAATGAATAGTGTATACTGCCAAGATTAAGGACACCTGGAGTGATTTGATTCTGTATAATAGTTTTGCCTCTTACACCTGTGTAGCTGTCTTCTTTTATGCCCAGAAGTTTCTGAGTCCCTAAAGAACTTATTTTTAATTAAAAGTGGATTTACAGCCTAACTTGCAAACAAAGAGGAATAACAGACCTCAGTGGTCACGTACCAATACCTCTGACCTCAGAAAGTTTAGTGTGTGTAGTTTTCCTGTTTTAGATAAGGATGAAAAGGCCAAAATGGTCCTTCACAATTGTTTCAAGCAGTGACTTGCTATCTTTCTCAGCTGCAGGAGACCTACTAGGTAATTATGCAAGAATCAGTGTGACCCAGAATCCATAAGAGTTAATGGAAAGACTCATACTTAATGAGCCACCAAAGGCCAGGGGGTGGGCTGAGTAGAAACAAATTTGGATGAGTCTGAAGCTCATTCTCCTCCTCTCCACACTCCCACTTTCTTTTGGTAGCTTAGCAGGCTGCTCGCACAGCAGTTTTGAATTAGCTCAATAGTAAAACAGCCGGGTACCAGAGGCAAAGCTTAAAGGCTCTCCAGCTGTGCTCTACCTAACACGCCTCTTGACTTGATCCAAGAGGATGGAGGAGTCTTGCCCTCTACTGCATCTCTGCTTGTGAGTTTTCCCAGTAAACCTCTTATTTTACAACTACACCTTGCAGTACCATGGTGTATGTGTGTCCATGGATGAAAAATGCAGAAAGAATATAAGCATCATTTTTAGCCACAGACCTTTCTTTAAACCCTGATGGTAGGGAGGAAGAAGCTCTATTAAGGACCCAGGAGGAAACATAAGATTTGTCAACATTATTTCAAGTAGATGTGGATAATTTAAAACCCATGAATATGTAATGCATAACTGAAAAGGTTTCAAATATAAGATGTAAATACGTTGTAATAGGACTTGCCTCAGAAGACAGAGGAAATTATTACAGGGCTTTTAGTGCATGTAGATAACTCTGCCTCTATTACCATTAGATTATAACTGTAAAATCCAGGTGTAGAGTACAATAAATCACAGAGCACAGAGTTGCAGCTTGGTGAAAAATGTTTCAAATAAAAGAAATCTTATACTGAAGAGGAATACACAAGAGTTTTCTTTCTAATGGGATTTCTACAAAGATGGCTTACTTACTAGGAGTACATCCAAGTTGTATGTAACACATACAACTACAAATCTCATTTTGAATGGTTATTGTGAGACCAATGATGAAATTGGTGTTTCCATCTGGCATTGAATGGGACATCTGTGGCTTGAGAGTGGTTCTGTGAGTTATAAAACAATTCCATTTTTTGTTTTGGGAGATCAGGTATCATGGTTAATAAAGAATGGGTTGCTTTGATCCTGAGCTTTTACACATCTTGGTGTGTTTGGGAACATCAAATACAAGATGGCAGTTGTAGAGGAATTCTGCATTAGTGTTACAGTCAGGGGGAGTGACTGGAATTGAAAGATGATATATGAAATGATTCCCTGAAAAAAAAAAAAGGGAGTATCTTGGAAGTTACTAGCAACTGAACTCATAGGTAAAGAACTCAAAGTCTTAATGACAGTTATGAAAAGTATAACTACTATTCATTTCAGACATTTTGAAAGAACTGAAATGATAATACTCTTCACTATTGGACTTATTAAAAATACATTGGGAGAAAAATGATTACTTCTAATAGGGAAAATCAGAAATAGTTACAGATAATGTGATTCATGAATCTTTAGAAAGAAAGAGAATAAAGAAGATAGTGTTTTATCTTAGTGAGAAAAAAAGCACTTCTTCAATCTTATGGAAATTACTAAAAATTTTAGTGTCATGACATCAGAAATGATTAATGACAGGGCTCAGAGGACCAATGGCCATTGTCCTTTAGCAGGAACAGAACTGAACCTGAGGCAAAGGAAAGGTTTAAATATGATGATGGGCTTGGCCTGCCAATTGTTAAACATTGAGCCAATCCATTCCAACAGAAAATCATGAAATTCCATCTACTTGATGAGGTACTTAATAATATTCTTGTTCAATTTTCATGAATGCTATCCTGGTGCACGTTCTGTCAATTATAGTTATAACTTGGGTGGATAGCCCAAGTCCCCACAAATGAAGTATTTACAAGTTTTTTTTCATATAATTTGGAAATATTTTTTAAAGTATAAGGAAATAGTCCCAGTAAAATAAAAGAAAGACACACAAAAATTGGAAGTTCTTTGGAAATTATTGGAGCCTATCAAGTGACGATTTTAGTGGGTAAACGTGTCCTATTTCTAGGAATGATTTCTAAGGGGTTTTCATTTGGGGGATAGATTACATTTTTAAATTTACACACAATGAAATCCACATATTTTGGCATACAATTCTGTGAGTAATAACAAAACATACAGTTGTGTATCACCAACACAATAATATACAGAACAGATCCATCACCCCAAAGAAGTCCTCCATGTTGACCTTTGTAAGCACACCATTATCTCATATCCCAACACAAATAACTACAGATTTGTCCTTCCTTTCTATAAAAAAGTATGTATATATAATAAAATTATATTTATGACATTGTACAACCGTTACCACTATTTATTTTCAAAACTTCTACATCACTCCCAAACAGAAACTCTCTGTTAAGCAGTAACTCCCTATTTCCCTCTCTCCCCAGCTCCAAATAACCTCTAATCCCTTTGTCTCTAGGAATTTGCTTTATAGTTTATATAAGTGGAATTATACAATATTTGTCCTTTTGTGTATGACCTATTTCACTTAGTATAATATTTTCAAGGCTCATACATGTTGTAGCATTATCAGAACTTCATTCTCTTTTATGGTTGAATAATATTCCATTGTATATAGATACCATATTTTATTTATCTCTTGATTGATGTTTTGCTCTTTTCCAGCTTTTGGCTATTGTGAATCATACTGGAATGAACAATGGTGTACAAATATAGGTATGAGTCTCTGCTGTCAGTTCTATGGGGTATATACCTAGGTTTACATTCTTACTAGTAATATAGAAGGATTCTAATTTCTACCTTCTCACCAAGATTCTACATTGTTATCAACACCCTTTCCCCCACTTTTTTTTTTTGCATTATAGCTATCCTAGTAGGTATAAAGTAATATTTAATCATATTTTTGATTTATATTTCTATGATGATTAATTATGCTGAGCATCTTTTCATGTGCTTATTTACCACTTGTATATCTTTGATAAAATGACTATGGAAGTCCTTTGCCCATTTTTTAATTTGGTTACTTGTTACTCTTGAGTTATAGAATTTCTTTATATATTACAGATATTAAATCCTTTCCAGATATATGATTTGAAATCTATTCTTCTTTTCATTACATAGTCTTTTTTACTGTTTTTGATAATATTTTTTAATACACAAAAGCTTTAAATTATGATAAATTTCAAATTACCTAGGGGTTTCCCTGGTAGCTCAGATGGTAAAGAATCTGCATGCAATGCAAGAGACCCAGGTTGGATCCCTGGATAAGGAAGATCCCCTGGAGAAGGCAATGGCAACCCACTCTAGAATTCTTGCCTGGAGAATCCTATGGACAGAGGAGACTGTCAGACTACAGTCCATGGAGTTGCAAAGAGTCAGACACGACTGAGCGTTAAACACTTTTAGAATTATCTATATTGTTATTCATGCTTTTGGTATGTTATCTAACAATCCAGTGCCAAATCAAGTTACAAGGATTTACTTCTATATTTTTGTCTAAGAATTTTATGGTCTTCATTCTTATATTTAGGTTATTGATTAAGTTTTAGTTAAATTTTGTATATGCTGTGAGGTAGGGGTTCAAATATATTCTTTTGCACATGGAAATGTAGCTATTTCAGCATCATCTATTGACTATTCTTTATCCGTTGAATGGACTTGGCAATTTTGTCAGAAATTAGTATAAAGTTATGCTGTGTGTGTGTGCTCAGTCACTCAGTTGTGTTTGACTCTGTGCAACCCCATGGACTATAGCCTGCCAGGCTCCTCTGTCCATGGGATTCTCCAGGCAAGAATACTGGAGTGGGTTGCCATGTCCTTCTTCAAGTTATGCTAGTTTTACTAGTTTCTATACAACTCTATTCTATTGGCTTATATACCTATCCTTATGCAGGGACCACTCTGTTTTGATTATAGTTTTGTAGTGAGTTCTGAAATGGGAAGTGTGAATCCTCCAACTTTACTCTTCTTTCTAAAAGCTGTCTCAATTCTCTGGGTGCTCTTGTGTTTTTCCACATAAATTAGAAAATTGGCTTGTAATAAATGTAAGTACATGAAATACACACCAATTAAAAGACAGTGATTGTTACATTGGATTAGATATATGCTGTCACAAGAAAAGCACTTTGAATAAAATATTAAAATTAGATTAAATGTTATGCCAAAAAACAAATTGTAATACATTTTGAAAGATTTAACTTATACAGTGTATCTTCTCTGGCTATAATGGAATGGAGCTAGAAATCAGTAACAGAAGAAAAACAGAAAAATTTTAAAAAATATGTGGAAGTTAACACACTTTTAATTTTCTTTTTTTGTTATTTTTTTCATTGACGTATAGTTGATTTACAATACAGTGTAACATCAAACACTGCTATACAAAAAAGTGATATTATACATATATTGATCCTTTTTAAAAATATTCTTTTCCATTATGTTTTATCGTAGGATATGAAATATATTTCTTTGTTCTATACAGTAGGACCTTGTTGTTTATCCATTCTGTATAAAAAAGCTTACATCTACTAACCCCAACCCCCTCAATTCATCCCTTCCCAATCTCCTACCCCTTGGCAACCCCACCAGTTTGTTCTCTATGTCCATGATCCTGTTAAAACAACACACTCTAAAACAACCAATGGATGAAAAAAAAAAAATCACAAAGAAAATTAGAAAATATTTTAGTATTAATAAAAATGAGGTTTTATGGGATGCAGCAAAGGCAGTGCTCAATGGATAAATTTAGCTATATTGTCTAGACCGGATTTCTCTCAGGGTTTTGTGGGTTTCTTACTTTTTATTTTGAGGTAATTGTACATTCAGGTGCAAGTAGAAGTAATACAGAGAAATGTTGTATACCTTTCTTTTTTTTTCCCAGTAGTAACATTTTGTATCACTAGAGTAAAATATCACAGTTTGGACACTGATGCAATCTACTGAAAAAAACAGACTAGTTTTACATGCACTAATTTGTGAGTTTCAGTTCAGTTCAGTTCAGTCGCTCAGTCGTGTCCAACTCTTTGCGACCCCTTGAATCACAGCACGCCAGGCCTCCCTGTCCATCACCAACTCCTGGAGTTCACTGGAACTTTGTGAGTTTAGTTCTACACAATTTTATCACATATGTAGATTTGTATGACTACCATAGTACTCAAGATATAGGACAGTTCTATTACAAGGATCTGTCATCTACCCCTTTTATAATCATAGCCACTTTCTTTGGTCCGCCTACTGACCTGCTCTTTAACTTTTATCAATCACTAATCCATTTTCCATTTCTATAATTTATCATTTAAGAAACATTGCATAAATGGAATCATATAGGGTATGACTATTTGAGATTGATTTTTGCACCCAGCATAATCCCCTTGAGTTCCATTCAAGTTATTACCATTATCATTACTTTTTCCCTTTTTATTACTGAGTAGTATTCTTGATAAGGATATACCACAGATTATTCAGTCATTGAAGAGTTGGATTTTTTCCAATTTCTAGTTATTATGAATGTAGCTGCTTTGAATATTCCTCTAGAAGGTTTTATATGAACGTAAGTATTCGTTTCTCTGATAATTACTCAAGAGTGCAAATGCTGAGTGATATGGTAAGCACAAATTTAATTTTATAAGAAACTACCATACTGATTTCCAGAATGGTTGTACCATTTTACATTCCCACCAGCAATGTATGAATGATCCATTTCTTTTATAGTTTTAGGTTTCTCTGCTGCTGTAACCAGTTAATATTGACTGACTTCAGAGCAGGTCCAGGAAAGAAACAAAAAACAAACCAAAAATAAGTCAACAACAGCAAAATCTGACCAGGGATTCCTCTTACATTCTCTATCTGAAGAACTTCCTTTTTCCAGTCCATTTTTAATGGGTCTTCTCTGGGAGATTTTCACCATCTATAAGGACTGATGCTAAAGCTGAAACTCCAATACTTTGGCCACCTCATGCGACGAGTTGACTCACTGGAAAAGAGTCTGATGCTAGGAAGGATTGGGGGTGGGAGGAGATGGGGACGACAGAGAATGAGATGGCTAGAAAATGGCATCACCGACTCGATGGACATGAGTTTGAGTGAACTCCGGGAGTTGGTGATGGATGGACAGGAAGGCCTGGTGTGCTGTGATTCATGGGGTTGCAAAGAGTCGGACACGACTGAGCGACTGAACTGAACTGAACTGAACTCATAGCTTCTATTCAGCTATGGGGTCTGGCTCACTCTCAGATCAAATAAGAGAGAAAAAAAAGTGGAGGGGAATTATTAACTCACCACTATCCTGGATTCTCTTCGCATTTTGACTTCCATCTTCAACCTGTCTGTTACTGTTTATTTTGAGAGTCTTTCCCAGTTTCTCTTTGTATTTTCTCCAAAGTTTTAGTTATTACCATTGCTAGCTATAGGTTATGCTTCATCTTGGCCATTACCACAATCATTTCACACTTTATGAATTCTCAAACTATTGGTACATTTTCAAATACATTGCTGTTCCAGCATTTCTTTCACATCTCTTAGATTTCTTTTTGGCCAGCCGGGAAAGATATTTGAAAGTATTCTAAAGTGAATAATGGCTGAGTAATAATTGTCATCCAGCTGATGATCTAATAGATGAGAATACAACTTTTGACAGTGAAGATGAGGAATAATGTAAAATTAATGGTATGCCTTGAAACCAGGACATCTTTGGAGTTCTTTGAAGATGACTACTCCCATTGCAGTACTTAGGAAATTTTGATTCTTCAATGGGTGATGGTTAAGTAAAAAGCTTGCTGAACAAATCCTTTCATTTAGGGGAAAAAAAATGGTAAATCCAATTTCTATTTCTGCTTCCTCTGTTATTCTTCTATTTAGCTTACCTTTGGGTAGAGTAAATCAGTGCAATTTCAAAGGCACGAGCTTAATCCATGATATATTAGGGTGTCCAAATTCCTTCTGGGATTCTAGTCTTTGCTCGGGATAGATAATTAACCTCTGAAAGTAGTCACTTATGCAGCTTCACCTGGTGGTTTGTTTTAAGGATTAATTTATCTCATTTACCTTTCTGACTTATCACTTCAGGCTGAAGCCATGATTGGTAAGGATGTAGAAAAAGAAGTAACCCTCACAGGGACATTTCAGCAATGGGAAACCCAAAGTATTGCATTCTAGTGTTCAATATTTAAAGTTTATGCTGCCTCTTAAAATAATAATTCTAGGATACTTTTCTTTCCCTTATGCCCAGAAAATTTACAGGACTTCAACTCTAGAAAGAATTTACTTTGCATCCAGATCTACCATTTGCTAATTATGTTACTTTGAATAATTAATTATTGTAAGCCTTGGTGTTCTCATAAAAAGAGGTGGTTAATAATATCAATCTCGTTATTATGAGCATGTGAACTTGATGACATACTTTTGTTCTGAGTTCTAAATTTTATATGTATACACATCTGTGATGTAATATATATATATTTACTTATGTACATATAAATATTTAGTTTAACATTTAAACACATATTCAAGTGCTTTGTGAGATTTTAAACAACATACAAAATAAAAGAGTATTATTTTTCTGTAAATAATTTATGCCGGAAGAACAATTATTTCTTTCCCAGTGGGGACAGGAGAAATATTAGTGAATTGCTGAGAGTAGTTATGGGAATATTTACAATATTCTATACTATATTTCTACTAGTAATATCTCTAAGTAGATTACAGAAACAGGATTCTTTCTGTTCCAGTTTATAATTATATTTTGAAGGCTTTCTTTGAGGTTCTGAGTCTTTGTACTCACTAGTTTAGAATCTACATATAAATTGCTGTGTGCTGTCAATTTTACTATAGTCAAATACATTTCAAAAGCCAAACATCATGATGTTTAAAAAGGGGCAGAGAACAATTATATTTGACAAACAATTTTTATATGACCTGAAAATGTCTCAGGATTAAAAATGATCCTTTTATACTCCGATTTGCTTGGATGTGTTTGTTTAGTTGGAACTTGTGAAATCATTTTACATTACTTTAGGGGCTGATTAGGAAAGTTGGAAAAGTCTCAATAAAGATTTTGAATTTTGCCTCTTTACTATCTCAAATGAGAGCTCCCAGCAGAGGAATCATCAAGTTTGTAGTGAACATATTAGGAGCTATTGCAACTAACACTGCAATCATTTATGTAATTTTCATGAATACCCAGGAGATGGTAGTACTTTTCATTTTCAGAAGGATAACAGATTTACTGCTCAAAACACTTGACATAACTACAAGGAAACATCTAATGTTGAAGTAGAAAATAGTTATCTTTTTGTTATACTTAGCATAAAAGAGAAGAAGTAATTTTTTTCACAGTTTAAAACTTAGAAAATTTTGTCTCAGTCAAAGGGCAAAAAAATAATAACTCATACTGGAAAGTAACTACCCCAGAATCAGAAATTTCCCTAAATATGAATTTCAATTGACTGCACTTTTCAAATTCTTGTTTCAGTTCTCTGTATATATTCATAATTCAGTGAAAATTTGTAAACTGATGGAAAGGTTAAAGAACAAATCCTAAATGTCAGTTGGGTCAATAAAGTTTGAGTTGTGCAGTTTTTCTTCTTTCCCTGATTGTGCTAACTGAAAGTTCAACTAATTTGCCATCCCATCCTTAGTGTTTTCAAAGATATTATTTTAGAATTAAAAATTTTTAATTGTTTTTAAGAATGATTCAGAAGATTTAAGTTATTTTGGCACATTGTTTCTACAAATAAGACACATGAAATAAGCACTTTTTCTGAAAAGAACTGGAGAAGTTGTGATGTCCGCTTCCTGAGAATAAATAACTTACAGAGACAGGTCAGTACCTTCAAAGCCTCTAACATAACCACTTCCATTCTTTAAAGTGAAAGATTTTGCCATGTTTCAATTAATTCATAAGCACACATGGAGATTAGTAAGAAGGCCACCTCTCACCCATGGAAGTAAAAAGAAAAGAAAAAAAAAAATTCCCCAAGCTTAGATAAGATGAAGGATAGAACCTTAAGTCCCGAAGTAGAGGTTAATGTTTGATTTTATTAAGCTTAGTAGGTAAGGGTCAAATTATTGTTATAACACCGCAGACACATAAGTTCAGTTCAGTTCAGTTCAGTCTCTCAGTCGTGTCCGACTCTCCGCGACCCCATGAATCACAGCACGCCAGGCCTCCCTGTCCATCACCAACTCCCGGAGTACACTCAAACTCATGTCCACAGAGTCGGTGATGCCATCCAGCCATCTCATTCTCCGTCGTCCCCTTCTCCTCCCGCCCCCAACCTTTCCCAGCATCAGAGTCTTTTCCAGTGAGTCAACTCGTCGCATGAGGTGGCCAAAGTATTGCAGTTTCAGCTTCAGCATCAGTCCCGCCAATGAACATCCAGGATTGATCTCAATTGTAAATAATCTTTTTCTTTTGTTTTTTTCTTTCCTATGAGAAGTCATCAAACAGAAGATGGCTTTGACTAGTGCTATTATTTCTTTATCTTTTGACTAAAAATAATAGATGTTAAGTAAGTTACCTATAATATAGCATATATATATATATAAGAATGAAGTCATTCTCCTGTTATTAAGGCCCCGGTTTAACATTACCAGCATAATCCTCATTGCTATATTCTGAAATTCTGTTTCTAGATTATATCAATCTTTTATCTGAATGATTTTTGCTCCTATATTTAGTAGAGGAAAATGCATGTTTTTGTATGTTTTTTGAGAGTGTAATAGTTTGTCCTTTAGATTCTTAAAAGTCTGAACAACAGAGTAAAATAGCATATCATATTGTTTCTCTTGAATAATACATATACATTTCTGTGCCTGTGTGTGTGCTCAGTCGTGTCTGACTCTTTGCGACCCCATGTACTGTATCCCTCCAGACTCCTCTGTCCATGGGATTCTCCAGGCAAGAATACTAGAGTAGGTTGCCATTTCCTGCTCCAGGGAATCTTCCTGACCCAGAGATTGAACCTGTTTCTCTTGCAACTCCTGCATGGGCAGGCGGATTCTTTACCACTGCACTACCTGTCAAGTGCACATATACATTTAGATATTATAATTTTATATCCCCCATATCACTCAAAATGCTTTTAAAATGATTATAATTTAATAATTAAAATTAACAAAAACTAAGAAACTAAAAAATGGCAACCCACTCCAGTGTTCTTGCCTGGAGAATCCCAGGGACTGGGGAGCCTAGTGGGCTGCCATCTATGGGGTCACACAGAGTCGGACACGACTGAAGTGACTTAGCAAGAAACTAAAAATAAAAAGTTCTTAGATGCTTTAAGCCTCTCTTTGAACTGTAGTATCCCAGTGCTTTACATGAAACTTATTGTATGTTGAAGGTAAAATGGAAATCTTAACTTTCCAGTGGTAAAATGAGGGATTGAAAAGGAATATAATGAAAGAGAAGGGAAATCCAATTTTGTGTTCTAATTCCATATTTATTCCATTACTATAAATAAAACTATCCTTCTTCTAAGAAAATGGTCCTGGATATTTGTCTTTGGTGCTAAGAAATTAAAGGTCATATGGTTCTATATCTCATTCTCAAGGGAAAAAGTATCCTCTAACATGTTCTATAGTAGAGGATGGAAAAGAGGAAAGGAAGGACAGAAGTCGTCCATGAGCAGTGGGTCAGGGGGACAGCAATTATATTTAAAAGTCAATCAGGGAATATTGTTCAGAGAGAGCTAATACTTGTTATTTATCAATTTCAAATATTACTCATTCTTCTGTTAAATGTATCTTCTCTCTTTTTTCCTGCATAAAACTACTGCTTTTTTTTTTTTTTTCATGGCTCAGGCAAAGACAACATTTACGCTTCACTTCCCTTTTCATTTATACCTCCAAAACAGAGAAACATTGATTCCTTTCTTCCTATTGAGAAAACAGTCACCAAATTTTAATGCCTTAATAGTTGTATCGGAGAAGGCAATGGCAAGCCACTCCAGTACTGTTGCCTAAAAAATCCCATGGATGAAGGAGCCTGGTGGGCTGCAGTCTATGGGGTCGCTAAGGGTCGGACGCGACTGAGCGACTTCACTTTCACTTTTCACTTTCACACATTGGAGAAGGAAATGGCAACCCACTCCAGTGTTCTTGCCTGGAGAATCCCAGGGACGGGGGAGCCTGGTGGGCTTCCGTCTATGGGGTCACACAGAGACGGACACAACTGAAGCGACTTAGCAGCAGCAGCAGCAGCAATAGTTGTATATCTCTGGTAAGTGAAGTGACTTAGCAGCAGCAGCAGCAGCAGTAGCAATAGTTGTATATCTCTGGTAAGTCGCTTCAGTCGTGTCCGACTCTGTGTGACCCCATAGATGGAAGCCCACCAGGCTCCCCCGTCCCTGGGATTCTCCAGGCAAAAACACTGGAGTGGGTTGCCATTTCCTTCTCCAATGTGTGAAAGTGAAAAGTGAAAGTGAAGTCGCTCAGTCGCGTCCGACCCTTAGCGACCCCATGGACTGCAGCCTACCAGGCTCCTCCATCCATGGGATTTTCTAGGCAAGAGTACTGGAGTGGCTTGCCATTGCCTTCTCCGTGTATATCTCTAACTAGACTGAAAAAAAACCTTCCTTATTCCTTGTATTTGGTACTTAGTAGGTGCATGATAAATATTTGTCAAATTAAAGAATACACTTACGTACAAATTTGAATACATATATAATCCTCACTAGAAAATTTGGTCCATATACAAAGGAGAAAAAAATGGATTAAAATTTTCATTATCTAAGTCATGTATGGATGTGAGAGTTGGACTGTGAAGAAAGCTGATCGCCGAAGAATCGATGCTTTTGAACTGTGGTGTTGGAGAAGACTCTTCAGAGTCCCTTATCCTGCAAGGAGATCCAACCAGTCCATTCTGAAGGAGATCAATCCTGGATGTTCATTGGAGGGACTGATGCTAAAGCTGAAACTGCAATACTTGGCCACCTCATGCGACGTGTTGACTCACTGGAAAAGACTCTGATGCTGGGAAAGGTTGGGGGCGGGAGGAGAAGGGGATGACGGAGAATGAGATGGCTGGATGGCATCACCGACTCTGTGGACATGAGTTTGAGTGTACTCCGGGAGTTGGTGATGGACAGGGAGGCCTGGCGTGCTGTAATTCATGGGGTCGTGGAGAGTCGGACAGGACTGAGCGACTGAACTGAACTGAAATCATCTGCATATTATTACCTCAGCATTATTCTTGGCATTGTGTGTGTGGATACTGATTTGTTTGTAGTAATGACATAAAACTTAATTCTTATCTCTCTTTTCTATACACTGATGGCAACATTTTTTGAAGACTCCTTTTTAGCAGCTGACAAAAATCTAAATAATTTATCATTGATTATCATCACAGAGCTATGGAAAAAGTCCTATAAAAATATGTAGCTAGCATTGAATACTACTACAAAATAATTCTTTCTTCAAATGAAGGGATATATATTGAAAAAGACAGAGAAAGAATTGGGAAAAGAATAAAACTATGCTGAATTCGTTTATTCTAGAAATTTAGAAATGTTGCTAGATAAAAAGTTGATATTTATAAATCAACCATATTTACATACAGACTATCATTCCAATGACCTTTGAAAAGCACACCCCATCTCTATTAGTAGCCACATCACTTGCAATTTGCAAATATTTTCTGCCAGTCTGTAGGTTATCTTTTCATTTTTGTTTATGATTTCCTTTGCTGTGCAAAAGCTTATCAGTTTGATTAGGTGCCATTTGTTTATTTTTGTTTTTATTTCTGTTGCCCTGGAAGACTGACCTAAGGAAACATTCAGTTCAGTTCAGTTCAGTCGCTCAGTCGTGTCCGACTCTTTGCGACCCCATGAATCATAGCACGCCAGGCCTCCCTGTCCATCACCAACTCCCAGAGTTCACTCAAACTCATGTCCATCAAGTCGGTGATGCCATCCAGCCATCTCATTCTCTGTCGTCCCCATCTCCTCCCACCCCCAATCCTTCCCAGCATTGGAGTCTTTTCCAGTGAGTCAACTCTTTGCATGAGGTGGCCAAAGCATTGGAGTTTCAGCTTGGTAGGATCTTTTTCAGAGAGTGTTTTTCCTCTGATGTCTTCCAGGAGTTTTATGATACTATGTCTTATGCTTGTATCTTTAAGCCATTTAGAGTTTATTTTTGTGTATGGGGAGAGGCTGTGTTCTAACTTCACTCATTTACATATGGCTGTCCAACTTTCCTAACACCACTTGCTGAAGAGTCTGTATTTTCCCCATTATATATTCTTGTTTCCTTTGTTGAATATTAATTGACTATAGGTGTGTAGGTTTATTTCTGGGCTCTCGTTATGTTCCATTGACCCACATGTCTGCTTGTGAAAATACCACACCATTTTGATTACTGTAGTTTTGTAGTATTGCCTGAAGTCTGGGAGGGTTATATCTCCTGCTTTATTCTTTTCCTTCAGAATTTCTTTAGCAATTCTGGTCTTTCATGGTTTTATATAAATTTTAGGATTATTTGTTCTAGGTCTGTGAAAAATGTCATGGGTAACTTGATAGTGATCACATTAAATCTATAGATTGCTTTGGGTAGTATGGCCATTTTAACAATTTTAATTCTTCCAATCCAAGGGCATAGCATCCATTTCCTTGCTCCAACTTCAGTTTCCTTTATTAATGTTTGGTAGTTCTCAGCAGATAAGTCTTTTGCCTCCTTGGTCAGGTTTATTCCTAAGTACTTTTATTTTGGAGATGTGATTTGAAAAACTCTTTGTCTTTTTGCATTTGTTTTCTGACATTTCATTTGTTAGAGTAAAGAAGTGCAACTGATTTCTGTATGTTAATACTGTATCTTGCTACCTTGCTGAATTCATTTATTAATTCTAGTAGTTTTTGTGTGAGTCTTTAGGATGTCATCTGCTCATAGTAACAATTTTACCTCTTCCTTTCTAATTTGAATGCCTTTTATTTCTTTTTATTATCTGATTGTTGTGGCTAGGACTTCCAATAATACACTGAATATAAGAGGTAAGAGTGGGCACCCTTGTCTTGTTCCATATTTTATCAGGAAGTCTTTTAACTTTTCACTGTTGAGTATTATATTGGCTGTGGGTTTGTCATTAATAGTGTTTATTATATTGAGATATGTTCTCTCTATGCCCACTTGGTTAAGAGTTTTTGTCATAAACATATGTTGAATTTTGAAGACCTCTGATGCTGGGAAGGATTGGGGGCAGGAGGAGAAGGGGATGACAGAGAATGAGATGGCTGGATGGCATCACCGTCTTGATGGACATGAGTTTGAGTGAACTCAGGTAGTTGGTGATGGACAGGGAGGCCTGGCATGCTGTGATTCATGGGGTTGCAAACAGTTGGACACGACTGAGCGACTGAACTGAACTGAAGTGAAGTAGATATTTCTCCAAAGAAGACATGCAGATGACCAATAGGCATATGAAAAAAATGCTCAACATTGCTAATTATTAGAGAAATGATAATCAAAACTACAATGAAGTACTTCCTCACACTCGTCAGAATGCCCATCGTTAAAGTCTAAAAAAATTGCTGGAGAGGTTTTGTGAAAAGGAACCTTCCTACGCTGTTGGTAATGTAAGTTGGTACAGCCACTGTGGAAAACACATGGAAGTTCATCATAAAACTGAAAGTAGAATTACCATGTGACCCAGCAATCGCAATCCTGGGCATATATCTAGGTAAAATTGTAACTCAAAAAGATAAATGCACCACTGTATTCATAGCAGCACTATTGACAATAGCCAAGACATGGAAGTAACCTTCCATCAACAAATGAATGAATAAATAGGATGTGGTACATATATATACTGGAATACCTCTCAGTCAAAAGCGCGGCTGCAACGGCGCACGAATGCAGCAGCCGTGTGTACAGGAGACAGGCATAGAGACCATCCCCAAGAAAAACAAATAAAAAAGCAAAATGGCTGTCTGAGGAGGCCTTACAAATAGCTGTGAAAAGACGGGAAGCAGAAAGAAAAGGAGGAAAGGAAAGAAATACCCATTTGAAAGTAGAGTTCCAAAGAAAAGCAAGGAGAGATAAGAAAGCCTTCCTCAGTGATCAGTGCAAAGAAATAGAGGAAAACAATAGAATGGGAAAGTCTAGAGATCTCTTCAAGAAAATTAGAGATACCAAGGGAACATTTCATGCACAGATGGGCTCGACAAAGGACAGAAATGGTAGGGACCTAACAGAAGCAAAAGATATTAAGAAGAGGTGGCAGGAATACACAGAAGAACAGTACAAAAAAGATCTTCGTGACCCAGATAATTATGATTGTGTGGTCACTCACCTAGAGCCAGATATCCTGGAATGAGAAGTCAAGTGGGCCTTAGGAAGCATCACTAAGAACAAATTTAGTGGAGGTGATGGAATTGGAATTCCTTCTATTGAGCTATTTCAAATCCTGAAAGATGATGCTGTGAAAGTGCTAAACTCAATATGCCAGCAAATATGGAAAACTCAGCAGTGGCCACAGGACTGGAAAAGGTCAATTTTCATTTCAATCCCAAAGAAAGGCAATGCCAAAGAATGCTCAAACTACTGCACAATTACACTCATCTCACATGCTAGTATAGTAATGCTTAAAATTCTCCAAGCCAGGCTTCAACAATACACGTACTGTGAACTTCCAGATGTTCAAGCTGGTTTTAGAAAAGGCAGAGAAACCACAGATCAAATTGCCAACATCTGTTGAATCATTGAAAAAGCAAGAGAGTTCCAGAAAAGCATCTATTTCTGCTTTATTGACTATGCCAAAGCCTTTGACTGTGTGGATCACAATAAACTGTGGAACATTCTGAAAGAGATGGGAATACCAGACCACCTGACCTGCCTCTTGAGAAACCTGTATGCAGGTCAGTAAGCAACAGTTAGAACTGGACATGGAACAACAGACTTGTTCCAAATAGGAAAAGGAGTACCTCAAGTCTGTATATTGTCACTCTGCTCATTTAACTTATATGCGGGGTACATCATGAGAAACGCTGGGCTGGAGGAAGTAGAAGCTGGAATCAAGAATGCTGGGAAAAATATCTATAACCTCAGATATGCAGATGACACTACCCTTATGGCAGAAATTGAAGAAGAACTAAAGAGCCTCTTGATGAAAGTGAAAGAGGAGAGTGAAAAGGTTGGCCTAAAGCTCAACATTCAGAAAACTAAAATCATCGCATCCGGTCCCATCACCTCATGGCAAATAGATGGGGAAACGGTGAAAACAGTGGTAGACTTTATTTTTTTGGGCTCCAAAATCATTGCAGATGCTGATTGCAGCCATGAAATTAAAAGACGCTTATTCCTTGGAAAGAAAGTTATGACCAGACTAGACAGCATATTAAAAAGAGACATTACTTTGCCAAAAAATGTCCGTCTAGTCAAGGCTATGGTTTTTCCAGTGGTCATGTATAGATGTGAGAGTTGGACTATAAAGAAAGCTGAGCACCGAAGAATTGATGCTTTTGAACTGTGGTGTTGGAGAAGACTCTTTAGAGTCCCTTGGACTGCAAGGAGATCCAACCAGTCCATCCTAAAGGAGATCAGTCCTGAATATTCATTGGAAGGCCTGATGTTGAAGCTGAAACTCCAAACTTTGGCCACCTGATGTGAAGAGCGGACTCATTGGAAAAGACCCTGATGCTGGGAAAGATTGAGGGCAGGAGGAGAAGGACGACAGAGGTTGGATATCATGATCGACTTTATGGACATGGATTTGGGTGGACTCCGGGAATTGGTGATGGGCAGGGAAGCCTGGCGTGCTGAGGTTCATGGGGTCGCAAAGAGTCAAACACAACTGAGCAACTGAACTGAACTGACTCAGTCAAAAAAAAGGAGCAAAATAATATTATTTGTAGCAATATGCATGCAACTAGAGATGATCATACTAAGTGAAATCAGTCAGAAAGAGAAAGAAAAATACCATATAGTGTCACTTATATGTAGAATTTAAAATATGACACAACTAAACTATCTACGGAACAGAAACAGATTCGCTGACATGGAGAACAGACTTGTGTTTGCCAATGAGGAGGGCTTTGGAGGAGGCATGAAGTGGAGGCTGGGGTTAGCAGATGTATGTAAGCTTTTATGTATAGATGGATAAACAACAGGGCCCTGCTGCATGGGAATTTTGAAGACCTAAATAGACATTTCTTGAATGATGATGTACAGATGGCCAATAGGAATATGAAAAGATGGTATCCAACATTTCAGGGAAATATATCAAATATACAAAGCTGATGGAAATAGAAGTTGGAACAGACTCTTTGGAAACTGTTTGCCTGTATATATAAAGCCAAACACTTTGCCCCGTGTTCTAGCAATTCTACTCTGGAGCACATACTGAACAGAAATGTGTCTTCATGTTCACCAGTCAACATGTATAAAAGTATTCTGCTGCAGCATTCATAATAGCTCTTCCAAAGAAAAAAGGTACAGTTTCTTCACAATAGAAAGAATAGTAAAAAGATAGGCTATTCATGTAATGTAACTTACACAATAATTAAAAAGAATAAACTTCTTATAAATGCAACAACATAGGCAAAATGTTATAATAAGTCCAAGAGAAATACGTAGTGTAAAATTTGTGGATGATTACAGGGATTAGAATATGCAACTTGGATTTAATTTGGAGTTTCCTGGTAATGATCCCTATATGTGTGTGTGTGTGTGTGTGTGTGTGTGAAGTCCATTATTAAGAAGTATGCTGAAGATTAGTATGCTTTATCATATGTTTATTCCTCATAACAAAAAAGAAAGAGAAGTGGTAGTAGACGGAGAAGAAAAAGAGTAATGGAGAGAGAGAGAGAAAGAAGGAGTAAAGAGATGCTGAAATCAGCATGAGCGTCTATTTGAGTTGGACAAAATTTAGCCACTGAAAAACAGCAAAATCTCTTCTTATTCCAACCTCCTTTGGTTTTTAGGATACTGATATTTGTTTAATTTTAAGATTGTGAATTTTAGGATGAGTTTTCCTGATTATTTGACTAAATGATTAATGGTGTTATATCCTTATTTCTTTTGAAAAGGAGTTGAATCTGGTGTGTATTTTTCATTGTTTGCTAAAGATTGAAGCCAGACAACTTTGCCTTATGTGGGGAGGAAATCTGCCAGAAGCACAACCATTTGACAATGTAACACATCAGTTCTGGCATTTGTTGTGTATCCTGCCCTGTTAGAATGTCATTGAAAGCTAAGATTTATTTTCAGATAAATGTATTTCCTGGCTATGAGTGATATATCATAACCTGGCATAAATAGGAATTCGGGTGTTCCCTAATCCATAAGCACCCTTCCTTAGTCAATGAAACAATGCTGAAGATACCTTGCTTATCCTTGTATTTTTTCCATGAGGATGGGATTGAAATTTTTCACGTAATAATTTTATCAGTTACCACATTTTTTCAGTTGTAGCCTCGAAAAATTCACGTTTCCACTACATTCTTTGTATTCTGGCTTAGCAGTTTTCTCTCCCCTCTTTTACTTTCAGTATTCATACATGGTCAGAAGATGTGCGTGATTCAGATTCAGGTTTCACAGAAGAAAGACAAATAGTCTGAACGCAAACTGAAAAGCATGTTTAAATCTTTGGGTTCCACTTGGAGTCTCAAACAAATACATGAGATGACACTGTTAAGAAAAGAAATCCTAGAGATCCCTTGAGAAATACCTCCACCTCTACAGCTTCCAGTGACTGAAATTAAACAGAACTTCATGTCATCTTTAAATTTAATATATTATATTTTCTTAGACCATTTCTGTTTATTTTGCAGAAGAGTCTGGACTTAGTGACTAACACAAGATTACTAAATCCATCTCCAGCTATCACTATTTGACACCATGCCTGATCTTTTGATAAAATCTTTGATTCCAGATCTTTTCTCTTTTGAAAATCACTCAGGATAGTTCTGGAAATCATCTGAAATAAAAACACTAAAAAGTGGAGAGTTCTCTCATGAAGTATCAGGTGATCTTGTTCTCGCTAGATGCCCTGGGATGCATCCTTGATTCCATCCACTCTTGAATCCCCCTGCTCTGGTGTGCTTTTTTTTTTTGTCATATACAGAGGTCAGTCCTCCACTGAATAGAGCTACTGTGATTGCTTGGGCTGTGCAGTGCTGCGCCAATATTGCATAGGAACCTGGAATCTTAGGTACATGAATCAAGGCAAATTGGAAGTGATCAGATAGGAGATGGCAAGAGTGAACGTTGACATTTTAAGAATCATGGAACTAAAATGGGCTGGAACGGGTGAATTTAACTCAGATGACTATTATATCTACTACTGTGGGCAAGAATCCCTTAGCAGAAATGGAGTAGCCATCATAGTCAACAAAAGAGTCAGAAATTCAGTACTTGGATGCATTCTCAAAAACGACAGAATGATCTCTGTTTGTTTCCAAGGCAAACCATTCAATATCATGGTAATTCAAGCCTATGTCCCGACCAGTTATGCTGAAGAAGCTGAAGTTGAACAGTTTTATGAAGACCTACAAGACCTTCTAGAATTAACACACAAAAAAGATGTCCTTTTCATTATAGGGGACTGGAATGCAAAAGTAGGAAGTCGAGAAATACCTGGAGTAACAGGCAAATTTGCCCTTGGAGCATGGAATGAAGCAGGGCAAAAGTTAAGAGAGTTCTGCCAGGAGAATGCACTGGTCATAGCAAACACCCTCTTCCAACAACACAGGGGAAGACTCTGCACATGGACATCACCAGATGGTCAACACTGAAATCAGACTGATTATGTTCTTTGCAGCCAAAGATGAAGAAGTTCTATACAGTCAGCAATAAAAAGACCGGGAGCTGACTGTGGCTCAGATCATGAACTCCTTATTGCCAAATTCAGACTTAAGTTGAAGAAAGTAGGGAAAACCACTAGACCATTCAGATATGACCTAAATCAAAACCCTTATGACAATACTGTAGAAGTAAGAAATAGATTTAAGGGACTAGATCTGATAGACAGAGTGCCTGATGAACTATGGATGGAGGTTCTTAACATTGTACAAGAGACAGGGATCAAGACAATCCCAAAGAAAAAGAAACACAGAAAAGCAAAATGGCTGTCTGAGGAGACCTTACACATAGCTGTGAACAGAAGAGAAGCCAAAAGCTAAGGACAAATGGAAAGATATACCCATTTGAAGGCAGAGTTCCAAAGAAGAGCAAGGAGAGATAAGAAAGCCTTCCTAAGTGATCAATGCAAAGAAATAGAGGAAAACAATAGAATGGGAAAGACTAGAGATGTCTTCAAGAAAATTAGAGATACCAAGGGAACATTTCATGCACAGATGGGCTCAACAAAGGACAGAAATGGTATGGACCTAACAGAAGCAGAAGATATTAAGAAGAGGTGGCAAGAATACACAGAAGAACTGTTCAAAAAAGATCTTCATGACCCAGATAATCACTATGATGTGATCACTCACCTAGAGCCAGACATCCTGGAATGTGAAGTCAAGTGGGCCTTAAAAGCATCATTACGAACAAAGCTAGTGGAGGTGATGGAATTCCAGTTGAGCTATTTCAAATCCTGAAAGATGATGCTGTGAAAGTGCTTCACTCAATATGCCAGCAGATTTGGAAAACTCAGCAGTGACCACAGGACTGGAAAAGGTCAGTTTTCATTCCGGTCCCTAAGAAAGACAATGCCAAATAAAGCTCAAACTACCTCACACGCTAGCAAAGTAATGCTCAAAATTCTCCAAGCCAGGCTTCAGCAATACGTGAACCATGAGCTTCTCGATGTTCAAGTTGGATTTAGAAAAGGCAGAGGAACCAGAAAACAAATTGCCAACGTCTGCTGGATCATCGAAAAAGCAAGAAAGTTCCAGAAAAACATCTATTTCTGCTTTATTAACTGTGTCAAAGCCTTTGAATCTGTGGATCACAATAAACTGTGGAACATTCTGAAAGAGATGGGAACACCAGACCACCTGACCTGCCTCTTGAGAAATCTGTATGCAGGTAAGGAAGCAACAGTTAGCACTGGACATGGAACTACAGACTGGTTCCAAATAGAAAAAGAGTACGTCAAGGCTGTATTTTGTCACCCTGCTTATTTAACTTATTTGCAGAGTACATCATGCGAAACGCTGGGCTGGATGAAGCATAAGCTGGAATCAAGAATGCTGGGAGAAATATCAATAACCTCAGATATGCAGATGACACCACCCTTATGGCAGAAAGCAAAGAAGAACTAAAGAGCCTCTTGATGAAAGTGAAAGAGGAGAGTGAAAAAGTTGGCTTAAAGCTCAACATTCAGAAAACTAAGATCATGGCATCTGGTCCCATCACTTGATGGGAAATAGATGGGGAAACAGTATCAGACTTTATTTTTTGGGGCTCCAAAATCACTGCAGATGGTGACTGCAGCCATGAGAAAAAAAGATGCTTACTCCTTGAAAGGAAAGTTATGACCAACCTAGACAGTGTATTAAAAAACAGAGACATTACTTTGCCAACAAAGGTCCGTCTAGTCAAGGCTATGGTTTTTCTAGTGGTCATATATGGATGTGAGAGTTGGACTGTAAAGAAAGTTGAGCACTGAAGATTTGATGCTTTTGAACTGTGGTGTTGGAGAAGACTCTTGAGAGTCCCTTGGACTGTAAGGAGATCCAACCAGTCCATCCTAAAGGAGATCAGTCCTGAATATTCATTGGAAGGGCTGATGTTGAAGCTGAAACTCCAATATGGCCACCTATGTGAAGAGCTGACTCATTGGAAAACAATCTGATGCTGGGAAATATTGAAGGCAGGAGGAGAAGTGTACGACAGAGGATGAGATGGTTGGATGGCATCACCAACTCAATGGACATGAGTTTGAGTAAACTCTGGGAGTTGGTGATGGACAGGGAGGCCTGGCATGCTGCAGTCCATGGGATCATAAAGAGTCAGACACAACTGAGCAACTGAACTCATCTGAACTGAACTAAACTGATTGCTTGGGCAGAGAACGCAGACTGGCTGGAAGGGTAGTTGCCACTAGCAGACTCTTAGCTAGTGACCAGTTTTATGAAAGTAGGACAGCCCAGCTCCCTCACATCAGTTTGGGACGGTTCTGAAACATAATACCGTGCAGTTCTGTTTTAGCCAGCTTCAGATACCCTTCTTGGACATTGTCTGCAATTGTACTCCTAGTTACCTTCTTCCCTTTCTCTGTCTTATGTTCCCCATTGCCCAATCAACTTCACTTAGTGAATCTCTCCTGGGATCGCTTCCTTAATACATCACCAGCAAAATTATTTTCATAAGATCAGCTTCTGTGGAACCTGGCCTAAAGCAAAACTATAAATCAAATGATTAACTTCTTCCAGCCTATGTCCACTGCAAGTTTCTAAAGAGAATTCAGTTCTCTTTAGAAAATTTTTGCACTATTTGTAAGACTCAGTGTTTGTGCTACTGATATTTTAGGTTGATACTTCCTAAAACCATGATGGATATTTAACATACAAAGAGTAAGCCTTCTGCCTTTCCTCTGACTGGAATCAGTGAACATACCATCTCCAGGAAGAAACATCAGCCTGAATGCAACTCTCTTCATTTGCTCGTTCTTTGATAGGACAGTTATACTTCCTACTTTGTGGACCCAGAAATCTTATTTCTGAAACTTTAGAAATGATGGATGAATTGTTAGCTTTCATGAACTTTTATATGATAATTTTTTGATATAATGACAGTTGACTGCTGGTCAAAAAGGATCAAAATAACATTATATGCACGTTATTTCATGTATCTTAGTTAACAAAAATAGTAAGAGCTTGAGTCCATCCATGGAACGCAGGCAGCGGTGGGAGAGAAACTGGCCGCATTGCCTGTGGACTGAGCTGGTCCACAGGAATAGTCCACCGTGGCTGAGGAGCTTGCCAGAGTCATTGCCCCTGGGTAGCCTCCATACCCATCTACTGAGAGCTGCAACATAAGAACGTCCCGAATCTGTTTTGATCTTGCCGCATCCCTTCAGCTCCCTCTATTGACAAAGCCTGATGTTGCGCCCAGCTGGTATGAGGAAAATTGTAGAATTCAACTTTGACATCACAAAGAAGAGTTAAGGAGTGTGCATGTGGAATTGGGGGGAAATAACTTGATAACACACATGCACACATACAATTTGTACTTTATACAAATTTAACGTAAATATTCAATTTTGTGTGGTGACTGGCTTTATTTTAGAAGACATAGAACTG
Source organism: Moschus berezovskii (assembly GCF_049115385.1). Classification (NCBI taxonomy): domain Eukaryota; kingdom Metazoa; phylum Chordata; class Mammalia; order Artiodactyla; family Moschidae; genus Moschus; species Moschus berezovskii. The sequence continues at coordinate 48,298,391 of NC_142460.1, read as the reverse complement.
TTTTCTGGATATATTTTTCCCAGTACAAAAACCAAGTCACTAAGTTATGTAGAAACAGAGAGCAGTGTGTTATTTTTTGCCTAGGATCCAATAATGGGGTATATTGCTTGGTAATTCAAATACTCTTTTCTATTATTTACTATTTATTTTTATTGTTACTGGGCTATATCCTTCAGTTTCTTCTACTGTGATCTTAAATAAATGAAAAGAGGAGATGTGAAATAAAGGCATATATTGTATATATAATGTATATATTCAACTCAGGGCTTGCTTAATTTTGATTTCAGCATTGCTAAAATTCATTCTTTCAGTCAAATACGAATGGTAATCTGTGGATGACATGCCAGTCATGCTCTTTGTTTGTCTTAATGGGAGGAATATTTTGAAATCCTTTTCCCTTTTTATCCTTGATGGATTCATAAAGCTAAATGTGGTATTGTATATCACATGGTAGCAACTTCTTATTTTACAGATGAAAAGTTTGAGGGCTAAATGAGTTGACAAAGGTCACTGAGCTCGCTTGTGACGGATTCCGTGTATGTAAGAATCTAGGCATACGAATATCCAGGCATGGTGGAGGTACCAGTGTAGAATTAGTTTTGTTATGTAAAAATCACCCTAATATTTAGTTTCTTGAAAAAAATATGCATTTGGATCATGATTTTAAAGTTTGATGATTCAGGTGAGGCTTAGCTGGTTTGGTTTTGCCTGGGCTCTGTCACCTACTTGTCTACCTGTCTCTTCCCAACTAGGTAGGTGGATTTGTTGGTTCCAGTGGGGCTCCCTCATCTGTGGGTCTCAGCTTTGACAATTAGGTTGACATGGGGCCATTATTCTGCCTATCCCAGATGGCTAGCAGTCCACTATTTTCTGTAAAATACTGGTATTACCCCCACTTCCCAACTCTGGCCACCAGGACATGCTGCTTTTCTTGCCTAGTTTTATGAAACAGAAGAAAAAAAAACAACAACGTTCTGAAAGATGGGAATGCTACAGACAGAAATCACTGGAGTTGGAAGAGGTAACAGATATTAGAGGTTCACTCCGCTTTCCCTTGGCCTGCTCCAGACGACATCTGCAGACAGCACAGAGAACCAAAGTCACTTTTGCAAGTGAGAGTGGCCTCACTAGCAAAAAATTTTAATTTAAAATGTTTGCTTCAAGAGCATGCCCCTGGAACAAGAACTGAATCCAGCGGAAAAGTTTTATAGCTGTGGTCGCAAAGATGGTATGAGCAGACATAGAAGATAGAGACCAGAGAAATCTTAAAAGGGTATGTGTGTGGTAGGTGGTCATAATGAGGCATGAAGAGACTTTTAGTGTTCGTGGGAGTGACGCAGAACAGCTCTTCAAGAGGGACGGTCTGAATTTGTGGACAGGGAATTGAACAGAGTTAACCATATGACCTCCATTCATAGGAATATACACATACTAATTGGTTCCCTAAATCACCACCTATTATGTTTTGCTTTCCTCCAGACTTTTCAATGTTCCTCTGTAGTTGTAGTGCAGCTGGACATGTATAGTTTTCTTTGTACAACCTTCCTGGAACAGATTTCCTTTCATTTTCACCTGTGGCTTAAGCACAGGTTTCAGTGGCACTCAAATGAGTGACCATTTCTTCCTGACAATTTATGAAGCAGGATGAATGGTTTGTAAGAAGCCTAAAATCTTTCTTCTTATACTAATAGCTGTGTTTCACCTTCTATAGATTTACCTGTGGGATACTTTTTAACATTTTTTTCTCATACCGGTATGGGAACAGCACATAATTGCCACGAGAATGCAAGCTTATTTGATACTGTTGTTTGAGAGCAAATAAAACCTAAGTGTCGGAAAAAGAAAAACTTGCAATTTGATTGAGAAGTGGAAGGCTTTAAGTGACTCTAGTGCCTTGGGCTGGAGTTTCAAAAAGTTGGCAAGGGAATTGAATGCCCCAGAGCTGAGGCTTATGATGGCAAGAATAAAGCTATTTTTATCCTCTAGGCAACAGCTTTCTTCTGCCAAATTTCTCAAGACCCATACAATGGGAGCATCCATCCCAAAATGATTAATGCAAATTTAGTAATTGTGCATATGGATCATTTCTCTGTCACCCATTTTATCTGCAAAACGTGCCTTTCTCTGCATGCAGGCATTGCTCATGTTTTGTGCCATTCACCTGTTGCTGGGGGCATGGAACAAATTATCTCTTTGTGTGAGGCTGTGGGAAGAAGAAATTATCACATTTGTGTCTGGCATCCACTACTAAGCCAAGCATGCAATTATCAGAATCAGAATGATCGCGCGCACAGAGTCAGATTCATCTTAGTTATCTGGAGGATAGCGGATGAGGTCTGATCCACAGCTGGACAATATGCCAAAGGGGAGGTAGGTGGGAGGATACAGCCCTCTCTTAAAGCAAATAAATTTTTGGCAGCAAAGATAGATTTCTATAGAAGTCAATGAGACCTCGGGGGTTCTGGTTTTTGTAAAATTTTAACTGAAATGAGTACAACAGCGGGGATTTGAGTTGAGAACCCTGGGGAGGTTAATCAGAAAAAGAAGTATTGTGTTGCCAGTGTCACAGTGTGGATTCCCCCAATGCACTTCACATAAGACCCTCAAACTTAATCAACCAACAGTTCTCAAAGGAGTGAACTGGAAAGCCCCTCAGACTTGTGGTATCTCTTTCAGGTTTCCAGGAAGCACTGATGCCTGCCTAATAGGGCCTTTTTGGAAACCACTAGCTCCTATTCAGAAGGTACAGATCAACCCGAGGCTGTGTTCTGTCTGGCTTTAAATCAACATTGTAAGGTGGAGTAGACATAGGAAGGTGTGGGCCTCCTCCACAGGAGCCGTGTGTTGCTTAAACATTCCACTGCTTGCTGACACTAACGTGTATTAATCGGAAATGCTACGTGCTCACGCTATACTCTCCTGCCATGTTATAACAACATCTATGCAATTTTTCTTGTAAACCAGTCTGTCAAGCAGAATTTCTGATGTAAACATGATCTTTTAGGTCCCGGTAAAAGGTGGTGGATTAAAAACAAATGAATATTCTATATGGAGAATTGGAAGAAACCTGTACATACAGCGCATGGCTACTTATAAGTGCCACCAAAAGGTATTAGACATAGAAAATATGCTGACCTGATGCAACCCTTTCTCAAACGCATGGCAACTAAACTGATAAACAGTTGATTTGAAATGCCACTTTTAACAACTTATTGACCAGAGACATATTAATATATTTTTGTTATGCAAACATTATTAATCAGATTTAATGTTCGCTTAAATCACCAGCCACGGGCATTAGTTTCTGCAAAAATCCCCTGGTCAATAATTTGTTAAGGAAGCTCGACTATATGTCTTCTCTTCTTACTTACGGGTAAATGGAGAAAATAATAATAACAATGGAACACAGCATGCAAAGATAGATGGTTTCAGTTGATAGGATTTTAGTGAAAAATCGCCAGAGGCATTGAAATGGACAAAAACCAAAAATTACTTAGTGTTCTGGGTAGAGCACCTTTCCTAGTTATCTGATTCTATGTGGCTCTGATCCTTTCATCCTCTTTGAGCTATTTAGTAATGCAAATAATTCTTATCCTTAGAGATGAAAGTGAATTTTGTCCAGTAGAATGCAACTGATTATTGCCTCATGGATATTCATCAGATTTACATATATTTGCAAATTTATTTTAGCATTCTTGATTGTCTTTATATGTGAGTTATTTGAATTCTCCTTTGAACCAGTTGTGACATCTTATTGATTCCCTCATTAATTAATGAGGTAAATATAATATGTGGCACATGTTCGTTTTTTATTTTTATGCAAGTTATGATACTAACTTAAAAAATATATATCTTTTGTGGTTTAGTTGTTAAGTCACGTCCGACTCTTGAGACCCCATGGACTGTAGCCTGACAGGCTCCTCTGTCCATGGGATTTTCCAAGCAAGAATACTAGAGTGGGTTGCCATTTCCTTCTCCAGGGGGTCTTCCTGACCAGGGACTGAACTCGGGTCTCCTGCACTGCAGGCAGATTCTTTACTGACTGAGCTACCAGTGAATTTATTAACATTAATTCAGGGGATTCTTTCTTTTTTTTTTTTAATTAATACTGGAAAGACCTTGTGATTTAAAGTGCTGTTCTCTGAAAGAAATCTTAGGTACTCCACCCAATGGGAGAAAATGAACAAGGGATAAGTTTGGAGAGTGACTTGAAAATAACACATGCTCATTAATGAAACCAAACTATCCAGATGACTTAAATAGAAAAATGACATGTCTTGTGTTTAGCATTAGACTGACCATAATGCTTAATCAAATGAGCGTAGTGTAAATGAAATCTTGGGAAAGTTCTCTTTAACTATAATAAATTATAGCACTCAAGACTTCCTAAGTTATAACCCTAAGTGGAAGTGAAATGAAGTGACAGTTGCTCAGTTGTGTCCAACTTTTTGTGACCCCATGGACTGTAGCCTGGCAGGCTCCTCCTTCCATGGCATCGTCCAGGCAAGAGTACTGGCATGGGTTGCCATTTCTTTCTCCAGCGGATCTTCCTGACCCAGGGAATCAATTCAGGCTCTCCTGCATTGCAGGCGGACTCTAACCCTAAGTTCTCTACATTTAAACCTTTTTCGGCACACTATGCTTCAGCAAAACTAGGCTACTTTCTGATCCTAGAACACGTGAAATACATTGCTTTGTGAAAACCGTGGAATGCTCTCCTCCACGTTTCTGTAGTAATATTATCCATCCTCTAACACAGTGCTTCTCACCCTCTCTGTGATGAAGGACCAGTTTTTGGGAAGTTTCTATTCAGTCATAGTCCAACATTGCAATATAAAAACATAAATTGCTAGAAATACAAAATAGATATGAAAACTTATGTACCACAGCTTTCTTATCCATTCATCTGCAGATGGACATCTAGGTTGCTTCCATGTCCTGGATATTATAAACAGTGCTGTGATGAACATTGGAGTACATATGTCTCTTTCAATTCTGGTTTCCTCGGTGTGTGTGCCCAGGAGCCTATTATACAGAGTAAAGTAAGCCAGAAAGAAAAATACCAATACAGTATAGTAATGCATATATATGGAATTTAGAAAGATGGTAACGATAACCCTGTATACGAGATAGCAAAAGAGACACAGATGTATAGAACAGTCTTTTGGACTCTGTGGGAGAGGGTGAGGGGGGGATGATTTGGGAGAATGGCATTGAAACATGTATACTATCATATGTGAAACAAATCGCCAGTCTAGGTTCAATGCATGATACAGGATGCTCAGGGCTGGTGCATGGGGATGACCCAGAGGGATGGGATGGGGAGGGAGGTGGGAGGGGGTTCAAGATGGGGAACTCATGTACACCTGGGGCGGATTCATGTCAATGTATGGCAAAACCAATACAATATTGTAAAGTAATTAGCCTCCAATTAAAATTAAAAAAAGCTTATATTAATAAATTCATTGTTTTTATGTTTAAAACATAATTTCAAATGGTTGTAAAAGTTTCCAAACTCTTTGAATCTCTGTATTTATATCTTCATAGATCAGTGGCAAACATTTCAATGACTCAAGACAGTGGACCTCTATTGGGTAAAGAGAAGAGCATAATTTTCCTCACAAATGCTATCTGATCCAATTATTTTTCTGTGTTTCTCTAAATAAAAGTGATCTAAATTTTATTTGAAAGCAACAGTTCAATGTTGTTACCTCTATAATAATTGACTTAATCTTTGTTCTTTTAGAGTTCTTCAATAATGATTATTTCCCCCTGAGGGCAACTCCAGCCCAAACTCCAGAGCTAAATGTTCAAGCAAATATTTGTTGGATTGCAATTTCCTTAAATCTCTTCTTGGAAATAGACTTTCAGACTTGATGTTAAATGCTTATTTTTTTCTCTCCTCCCATCTAATTTTTTCTGCAGCAATTAATTATAACAAAAAGAAAGGGATATCTCAAAGTTGCAGTCTTTGATGTGCCTTCTACAAGCGTGGTTCCAAATAAATTAAACATCAGAATTTGAATATCTATTGGGTTAGATAAAAGGCTCACTCTGGTTTCTCCATAACGTCTTACAGAAAAACTCATATGAAACTTTTTGGCCAATATTAGGATTGACAATACTCCCAAATTTATTGAACTCCTGCAATAGTCCTGCTGTGCTTGCCCATTTTACTTTAAACCAAGGTAAAAGAGGCTTTTACTTTCATTCATCAAATGCCTATTTTACATCTCTTCCATTATTTAAGTCTGCCAAACTTAAGGCCCTATAGCCTTCCTTGACCTGTTATTAATCTCATTGTGTGCATGCATGGTCAGTCACTTTAGTCGTGTTCAACTCTTTGTGACCCTATGGACTGTAGCCCGCCAGGCTCCTCTGATCATGGGATTTTCCAGGCAAGAATACTGGAGTGTGTTGCCATGCCCTCCTCCAGGAGATTATCCTGACCAAGGGGGTGCAGGTGTGTTCTTTACCACTGAGCTGCTGAAGAAGCCCTCTTAATCTCATTTCCCATATTCAATTAATTAGCCATCATTATGGGTTTTATTTCTCAGTGATTCTCACATCACATCTGCACCTTCCCTTTCATCCTCATTGACTGTATGTTAGTTCTGGCCATCATCTTAACTTAAAATTGTGCAATAGCCTTCATCTTTGCTTCATTACTATGTTCAGTTCAGTCGCTCAGTCGTGTCTGACTCTTTGCAACCCCATGAATCACAGCACGCCAGGCCTCCCTGTCCATCACAAACTCCTGGAGTTCACTCAAACTCATGTCCATCGAGTCGGTGATGCCATCCAGCCATCTCATTCTCTGTTGTCCCCTTCTCCTCCTGCCCCCAATCCCTCCCAGCATCAGAGTCTTTTCCAGTGAGTCAACTCTTCACATGAGGTGGCCAAAGGATTGGAGTTTCAGCTTTAGCATCAGTCCTTCCAATGAACACCCAAGACTGATCTCCTTTAGGATGGACTGGTTGGATCTCCTTGCAGTAACACATACTAAACTTTGCCTGGTGGCTTAGCGATAAAGAATTATCCTGTAAAGCAGGAAACATGGCAGGAGCCATTTCAATCCCTGGGTTGGGAAGATCCCCTGGAGAAAGAAACGGCAAAGTATCCCAGTATTCTTACCTGGGAAACCCAATGGCCAGAGGAGAATGGAGGGCTACAGTCCATGGGGTTGCCAAAGAGTTGGATACAACTTAATGACTAAAAAACAAAACTTTGCTTGTCTTTGGAGGATCTTTTCTTGTCAAAAAAAAAAAAAAATTACAAGAGTTCCAAAATAAACTCAACAACAATAACATCAAAAAAGTCAAAAGAAATTGTTGGGACCTGGCAGGATCATCTAAGCATGCTACTGCTAAGTCGCTTCAGTCGTGTCCGACTCTGTGCAACCCCATAGACGTTAGCCCAACAGGCTCCCCCGTCCCTGGGATTTTCCAGGCAAGAACACAGGAGTGGGTTGCCATTTCCTTCTCCAATGCATGAAAGTGAAAAGTGAAAGTGAAGTCGCTCAGTCGTGTCCGACTCTTAGCGACCCCATGGACTGCAGCCCACCAGGCTTCTCTGTCCATGGGATTTTCCAGGCAAGAGCACTGGAGTGGGTTGCCGTTGCCTTCTCCGCATCTAAGCATAAAAGAACTCAATCTTCTATATCAGTTCAGTTCAGCTCAGTTGCTCAGTTGTTTCTGACTCTTTGTGACCCCATGGACTGCAGAACACCAGGCCTCCCTGTCCATCATCAACTCCCAGAGCTTGCTCAAACTCATGCCCATTGAGTAGGTGATGCTATCCAACCATATCATCCTCTGTCATCCCCTTTTCCTCCTGCCTTCAATCTTTCCCAGCATCAGGATCTTTTCAAATGAGTCAGTTCTTTGCATCAGGTGGCCAAAGTATTGGAGTTTCAGCTTCAGCATTAGTCCTTCCAATGAATAATCAGGACTGATTTCCTTTAGGATTCACTGGGTTTATCTCCTTACAGACCAAGGAACTCTTAAGAGTCTTCTTCAACACCACAGTTCAAAAGCTGCCATTCTTTGGCACTCAGCTTTCTTTATGGTCCAACTCTCACATCCATACATGACTACTGTAAAAACGATAGCTTTGACGGTAGCTTTGACTAGATGGAACTTTGTTGGCAAAGTAGTGTCTCTGCTTTTAAGTATGTTGTCTAGGTTGGTCCTAGCTTTTCTTCCAAGGAGCAAGCATCTTTTAATTTCAAGGGTACAGTCACCATCTGCAGTGATTTTTGAGCGCCCCCCACCCCTGCAAAATCTATCTCTGTTTCCATTGTTTCCTCATATATTTGCCATGAAGTGATGGGACCGGATGCCATGATCTTAGTTTTCTGAATGTTGAGTTTGAGCCAACTTTTTCACTCTCCTCTTTTACTTTCATCAAGAGGCTCTTTAGTTCTTCTTTGCTTTCTGCCATAAGTGTGGTGTCATCTTCATAACTGAGGTTATTGATATTTCTCCCGGCAAACTTGATTCCAGCTTGTGCTTCATCTTCTCCAGCATTTCTCATGATGTACTCTGCATAAAAGTTAAAAAAGCAGGGTGACAATATACAGCCTTGATGTACTCCTTTCCTTATTTGGAACCAGTCTGTTGTTCCATGTCCAGTGCTGTTTCTTCTTGACCTGCATACAGATTTCTCAGGAGGCAGGGAAGGTGGTCTGGTATTTCCATCTCTTTAAGAATTTTCCACAGTTTGTTGTGATCCATATAGTCACAGGCTTTGGCATAGTCAATAAAGCAGAAATAGATGTTTTTCTGGAACTCCCTTGCTTTTTCGATGATCTAACAGATGTTGGCAATTTGATCTCAGGTTCCTCTGCCTTTTCTAACACCAGCTTGAACATCTGGAAGTTCACAGTTCACGTACTGTTGAAGCCTGGCTTGGAAATTTTTGAGAATTACTTTGCTAGTGTGTGAGATGAGTGCAATTGTTCAGTCGTTTGAGCATTCTTTTGCATTGACTTTCTTAGGGATTGAAATGAAAACTGACCTTTTCCAGTCCTGTGGCCACTGCTGAGTTTTCCAAATTTGCTGGTATATTGAGTGCATTACTTTCACAGCATCATCTTTTAGGATTTGAAATAGCTCAACTGGAATTCCATCACCTCCACTAGCTTTGATCTTAGTGATGCTTCCTAAGGCCCACTTGAGTTGGCATTCCAGGGTGTCTGACTCTAGGGGAGTGATCACCCCATCATGGCTATCTGGGTCATGACTATTTTTTTTGTATAGTTTTTCTGCGTATTCTTGGCACCTCTTCTAATATCTTCTGCTTCTATTAGGTTCATAATATTTCTTTCCTTTATTGTGCCCATCTTTGCTTGAAATGTTCCCTTGGTATCTCTAGTTTTCTTGAAGAGATCTCTAGTTTTTATTGTTTTTCTCTATTCTTTTGCACTGATCGCTGAGAAAGGCTTTCTTATCTCTCCTTGGTATTCTTTGGAACTCCACATTCAGATGGGTATATCTTTCCTTTTCTCCTTTGCTTTTAGCTTCTCTTCTTTTCTCAACTAGTTTTAAGGCATCCTCAGACAATCATCTGGCCTTTTCGCATTTCTTTTTCTTGGGGATGGTCATGATCACTGCCTCCTGTACAATGTCATGAACCTCCGTCCATAGTTCTTCAGGCACATCTGTCAGATCTAATCCCTTGAATCTGTTTGTCACTTCCACTGTATAATCGTAAGGGATTTGATTTATGTCATACTTGAATGGCCTATTGGATTTCCCTAATTTCTTCAATTAAAGTTTGAATTTGGCAATAAGGAGTTCATGATCTGAGCCTCAGTCAGCTCCTGTTCTTGTTTTTGCTGACTGTCTTGCACTTCTCAATGTCCAGCTGCAAAGAATATAATCAATTTTATTCAGTACTGACCATCTGGTGATATCCATGTTTAGAGTCTTCTCTTGTGTTGTTGAAAGAGGGTGTTTGCTATGACCAGTGCATTCTCTTGGCAAATTCTCTTAGCCTTTGCCCTACTCATTTTACATTCCATGGCCAAATTTGCCTGTTATTCCAGGTATCTCTTGACTTCCTACTATTGCATTTCAGTCCCTTGTAATGAAAAGACATCTTTTTTTTTGAGTGTTAGTTCTAGAAGGTCTTCATAGAACCATTCAACTTCAGCTTCTTCAGCATTACTCATTGGGACATAGACTTGGATTACCGTGATACTGAATGGTTTTCCTTGGAAAGGAACAGTGATCAGTCTGTTGTTTTTGAACTTGCACCCAAGTACTGCATTTTGGACTCTTGTGTTGACTATGATGGCTTCTCCATTTCTTCTAAGGGATTCTTGCCGTCAGTAGCAGATATAATGATCATCTGAGTTAAATTTGCTCATTCCAGTCCATTTCATTTCACTGACTCCTAAAATTTTGATGTTCACTCTTGCCGTCTCCTGTTTGACCACTTCCAATTTACCTTGATTCATGGATCTAACATTTCACTTTCCTATGCAATGTTGTTCTTTACAGCATAGGACTCTACTTCCATCACTAATCACATCCACAGTTGGGCGTTGTTTTTGCTTTGGCTCTGTTTCTTCATTCTTTCTGGAGCTATTTCTCCATTCTTCTCCAGTAGCATGTTGGGTACTTACCAACCTGGGGAGTTCATCTTTCACTGTCACATCTTTTTGCCTTTTCATACTGTTCATGGTGTTCTCAAGGCAATCTCAGATATCAGCCGTTTGATATGAAATTTCTTAGGTCTCACAATTAAGTTATAGTAAAATTGACAAAAATAAGGGTAGAAGTGTCATGTAAATACTCTCAGGAAAAGTTTTACTTTGAGATGTATAATCCCCTGTAATAAGTAAATATATTATAAATATAAGAATATTCATGGCAAAAGTCTATTTGTTTCCAGAATATTGAGTTTGAAAAGCAGTCAATTCTCTGTTTCTACATGTTGGTGCTAAAAACTCTGAAATCACTGTGTAGAAGTTTCAGGATAGAAAATATTTCATGCTTTACAAAAATTAGATGGAAGTAAAGACACTATACTAATCATTTTCATAGTGACACAAAATGTGAGAACTTTTGTACTGCCTGATCATTAAGTTGATTCACAATCCATGTACATTTCCTGTGAATTAAGACTGTCATAGATTTGTAGACCATAGTTACTGAGAGCCTTTAAGTCAAATTATGAATGCCACTTTTGAATCCAGCTAGCCTTGTTTGCAGTACATTTTGTGGAAGTTGTTAGACCAGTATTTTTTTATGTAAATGCTCTCAGGAAAAATAAGAAGGTGCCAAAGGTTATTTTACTGACAGCTATCAGTAAGATATGTTAGCCTGAGGATGACATTTTTCTCTCAAGAATAGAGTAAAGCTAATCAGATACCTAAGTCCATTATCTGATGAGAAGTAAACAAGTGACAATATCATAGCTGTCAAAATGACATATAGTCCTGTGAAAGCTTGTCTAGGAAAATGAAGAAAAGTGAATATCAAGGCAAATCTCTGAAATAAAATGAAAAGAACTGGCTTTTCCTTTGGACATACCTTGGGTCAATTTTTTTTTTTACATGATTAAATTAGGAACAATTGGGAATTAAACTATAGGAGTTATACAAATGAACAAAGTTACTGTGCCACTCTAAAATGGAAGTTTCAAATATTACTGAAATATACACCATGGGTAAATAAGTAATGACATTTTATCTTCATTTAAAAGAGGGAGGATAAAGGGAGGAGCGAGGTGGGAGGGGGGTTCAGGAAGGGGAACTCATGTACACCCGGGGCGGATTCATGTTAATGTATGGCAAAACCAACCAATATAATATTGTAAAATAATTAGCCTCCAATAAAATTTTAAAAAAATAAAATAAAATATACTTATTCCGTTGTTCTTGAACTTTTAAAATTAGGCTATATTTAGAACACAATATATGCTGGCTGTCTTTGCTTGGAGAGAGGCAAGATGCTGTAAAAAGATTTTAAAATAAGAAGAGCTCACAAAAGACAGGCATTTCTTTCTTTCTCAGGGAACAACAGTTCCAAGTGACTTGAAGAAGATAAAAGCAGATGCTTAGCTTCACAATGCAGTCACCTTGGTGCTATCCTCACTGCAAGGCCAAAGCTGGCTACAGTCCACCCCACCGCCTGCTGGAAGGGGAAAAGATCAGGATACAACACAATTTTGTTATAAGAAAATGCCCAGGCGATGGCATACCTGATTCTGCTCACGTTTCCTTGCAAGAACTTAGTCATATGACCCTGATTAGTCTCAAGAGAGGCCAAGAAATAGTGTCCACTCAGCCTCCTGTGAGCCTTCTTAGAACTAGGTAAAGGAGCAGGAAGAAAGTAAATACTGGAGAATAATAATTAGTTTTTACTGCATGTGTATGTAATTAAAATTAAGTACAAGAGGACTTCTCTAGTGATCCAGTGGTTAAGACTTTGCTTTCTAATTCAGGGGATACTGGTTCAATCCCTCTTTGGGAAGCTAGGATCACACATGCCTTGTGGCCAGAAAACCGAAACATAAAACAAAGTGGTACTGTAACAAAGGCAATAAAGGCTTTGAAAATGGTCCACATGGAAAAAAAAAAACCTTAAAAATATAGATAAATGGAATTTAAATATGAGTTTCAATTGAAAAAAAAAATCCTTTCCAAATCCTGCTGCTAATTTTTTTGTGTGCTTTTCAGATATTTTTATCCTAAATGGGTTTGAAACATGTCAACCCCTTTGACATATTGATTTTGAGCTGAAGGCACTTGAGAAAGAGCAGGTACAGAAAGGGCTCTCTGACCTCTCTCTTTCTACTTACAAGCAGGTCATATACTTTCCCATGAGAAAGATCCCCTTTCTGTACTAGGAAAAGAAGTTCTTATCACCAGACTGGGAGGTGACACCAAAAGAGATCTGTACAAACAAACCCACTGAAATAACCCTTGTCTTCCATTACTTTCCCTGTTTATTTCCTAGTCACTCTCCCATAATTTACTCCTCTGCCCCAAACTACTTTGTCTTGACACATTTCCATAATTTATCATTCTTTGCTTCAAAAAGTGTATGAGGTTTTGGGCCTGAAAACTGTTTTGAGTCTTCATTTTTCTTAAGACTTTTATGTGCATGTACAAATATTAAATAAGATATATGTTTTATCCTATTTATCCTATTAATGTGTCTCAAGTTAGTTTTTTAAAAAATACTTTTTGACCTCATTGCAGGGCATGTGGGATCTTAGTTCCCCAATTAGGGATCAAACCCATGCCCCTTGCATTGGAAGCATGGAGTCTTAACCACTGGAGCACCAGGACAGTCCCTGGCTTATGTTAGTTAATTCATAAACCAGGCTACAGAACCTAAGAGAGTAGAAGGAACTTTATCCTTTTCTAAAATATTCATAGAAAAAGTACATAGATTATAGTATTTCCCGCTTTTTTCCTAAAGTGTATTTTACTGTACGTATGTTTTGTTACATACTGGATCTCAAAAATATTTCTATATCAGCACATGCATATACATGTGTTTTCCTTTCTTTAATAGCTGTCTGCCTCCTGCCTGCTAAGTCGTCTTATTCATGTGCACCTCTTTGGGATCCTATGAACCATAGCCCACCAGTATCCTCTGTCCATGGGATTCTCCAGGCAAGAATCCTGAAGTGGGTTGCCATGCCCTTCTCCAGGGAATCTCCCCAACCTAGGGATCAAACCAGAGTCTCTTTTGTCTCCTGCATTGGCAGGCAGGTTCTTTACCTCTAGCACCACCTGGGAAGCTGTACAGTGTCCAGTTATATGAATGAACCATAACTTACTTAGCTTCTTGCTTTGGGATGTCTTGGTGTCCTCAAGATATTTCTTTTTCTTTCTCTCTTATGACCAATTCTGCATTGAATTTCCTTGTATATACTTCTTTGCATAGATGTGTGAATATACATACATTTCTTTTCTTAATATCTTTATTGAATATATACTTCATGAAATGCACCCATACTAAGTACAGTTCAATGAGTTTTAATAATGTATACAGTCATGCAAAGATTATGAAGATCTACTATTAGAATGCTTGTATCACCTCTAAAAAGCTTCTATATGCCCCTTTACAGTCAATCACTGTTCCCACCCAGTGCTAGGCAATCACTTATCTGCTTCCTGTTGCTAATAAAATTAAGTAACATGACTGTTTTATTTGGCTTCTTTTGTTCATCATAATTATTACATTAAGTTTTTGTTTTAGTTTGAATCATTTTAGACTTGCAGAAAAGTTGCAAAATACAGAATTCACATAACTTCCCCTAATGTTAATAGCTTGCAAGCCATAATCCAATTATTAAAATCATAAAACAGTAGAATAGTTTTGTTTTCACATGTATTGCACTTAATGTAAAAAAACAAAACTAATTCAACGTTCAAATGTATGTCAGTAATTAGACTGTATGATCTTACAGAATATTAGTAAATCATTCTTTAAGTACTAGAATAATAAATAGAATACTATTCGTTAATTCTGTTTTTTTTTCTGTCAGTATCCTGCTTGAATATTTTTGCTATTATTTTTAATGCTTTGATTTTTAACTTGCAGTAATATCTATTTAAGAGTTCCTACCCAGACTTTGATTTTTATTGTTAATTTTGCTGTTTTCATTATTATATTTCAGATTCCCCAAAATTATAGCTGTACACATATAGATGTTTATATGTAAGCTAACTGAAATATGATGATTAGTAATTTAAATACTCATGTTCCTACTTCCAACTTAAAAGCATAAAATATTACTAATATAGTTTTCTTCCCCTTTGTCCATGTTTCCTGGTGCTTTCTATTGTCTCTTCACTGCAATGCTTTTCATATTTTTAAAAATTGTATTTATTTATTCATTCTCCTAGCTTTGTTGTGATAAAATTAACATACAGTGTTATATAACTTTAAGGATGTATAGCATAAATAATTTGACTTGCATACATCATAAAATAATTACCACAATAAGTTTAGTGAACACCCATCACCTCATATATATGTAAAATAAGAAAAGAAAGAAAAAAATATTTTTTTTCTTTGGGATGAGATCTCTTAGGGTTTACCCTCCTAAGAATTTCCATAGATAACATACAGCAGTGTTAGTTATATTTATCATGTTGTTTATTACATGCGGTGTTGGAGAAGACTCTTGAGAGCCCCTTGGAATGCAAGGAGATTCAACCAGTCCATCCTAAAGGAGATCAGTCCTGGGTGTTCATTGGAAGGACTGATGTTGAAGCTGAAACTCCAATATTTTGGCCACCTGATGTGAAGAGCTGACTCATTGGAAAAGACCCTGATGCTGGGAGGGATTGGGGGCAGGAGGAGAAGGGGACAACAGAGGATGTGATGGCTGGATGGCATCGCCGACTCTAGGGACATGAGTTTGAGTGAACTCCGGGAGTTGGTGATGGACAGGGAGGCCTGGTGTGCTGCAATTCATGGGGTCGCAAAGAGTTGGACACGACTGAGTGACTAAACTGAGCTGAGTACTTATTAATCTTATAATTGGAAGTTTGTATCTTTCAACTACTTCACTTTTCCTTTCTCCACTCTCTAAAATAAGAAAATAAATCTTTCTCTCTCTGACTTATTTCACTTAGCATAATAGCTTCTAGGTACATCCATGATGTTATAAATGGTAAGATGTTATTTTATGGCTGGCTAATATTCATATATATATATTTATAAAATAATATCACATCATCATCTTCTATGTATTGACTTTTGTGAATAATGCCGCAATAAGTGGTGCTAGTGGTAAAGAACCCACCTGCCAATGCAGCATGTGTAAGAGATGCAGGTTCAGTCTCTGGGTCCGGAAGAGCCCCTGGAGGAAGACATGGCGATCCACTCCAGTATTCTTGCCTGAAGAATCCCATGGACAGAGGAGCCACAGGCTATAGCCTATAATGTTGCAAAGAGTCAGACACAACTGAAGTGACAGCATGTGTGCACACAAACATAAGGCACATATATTTCTATTTCCAGTTGTTGTTTTTTTTTTAAATATCCCAAAGCAGAAATGCTAGATCATATGGTAGTTCTAATTTTTTGAGGAACCTCCAAATGGTTCCCATAGTGGCTGAGTCAATTTACATTTCCATTAACAGTGCACAGTGTTTCTTATTTTCCACATCCTCACCAGCACTTGTCTCTTTTGATGACAGCCATTCTGAGAGGTGTGAGGTGATATACATCATTGTAGTTTTGATTTGTATGTCCCTGATGATTAGTGTTGTGGAGCATTTTCCATGTGCCTATTGACCATCTGTACATCTTCTTTGCAAAATTATCTATTCAGGTCTTTTACCATTGGGTTTTTTTTTTAATGTTAACTTTTATGAGCTTTTACAATTAACATTTTGAGTATTAACCCTTATCTAATATATCATTTGCAGATATCTCTTCCAATTCAATAGGCAGCCTGGCTATTTTGTTTTGTTGATAGTTTTCATTACTATGCAAAAGCTTTTTAGTTTGATGTAATCCCCTTTGTTTATTTTTGCATTTTTTTCCCTTGCCTGAGGAGACATATCCAAAAACATATTGCTGAGACCATTATCAAAGAGCATACTGCCTATGTTTTCTTCTAGAAGTTTCGTGGTATTAGGTCTAATGTTTAGGTCTTTAATTCCATTTTGAATTTATTTTTTAAATGATGTGAGATAGTTTTCCAGTTTGCTTCTTTTGCATGTAACTGTCTAGTTTTCCCAACACTATTTATTGGAGAGGCTGTCTTTCCCCATTGTATGTTCTTCCCTTCTTTGTTGTAGATTAATTGTACCAGTTAAGTGTAGGTTTATTTCTAGGCTCTCTATTTTGCTCCATTGATTTATGTGCCTATGTTCTGTGTTATCGTTCAGTACTATACTCTTTTGATTAATGTAGCTTTGTAGTGTTGTTTGAAAGCAGGAAGCATTGAACCATAATATACAAACATTTTAAATATTTTAATTTTATTGAAGTATAGTTGATTTATAATGTGTTAATTGCAGGTGTACAGCAAAGTGATTCAATTCACATATACATATATTCATTCTTTCTAGATTCTTTTCTCATATAGGTTGTCATAGAATATTGAGTAGAGCTCTCTGTGCCATATAAAAGGGCCTTGTTAACTATCTATCTTATGTATAGTAGAGTGTGTGTTCATCCCAAGCTCCTGATTTATTCCCCCCTACCTTTCCCCTTTGGTAACTACAATTTTCTTTTCAATATCTTTAACAGTCTATCTCTGTTTACCAAGTTCATTTGTATCTTTTAAAAATATTAGGTTTCACATATGAGTGATATCACATGACATGTCTTTCTCTGTCTGACTTGCTTCATTTACTATTGATAATCTCTAGGTCCATCCAGGTTACTGCAAATGGCATTATTGCATTCATTTTTATGGTTGCTGCTGCTGCTGCTAAGTCACTTCAGTCGTGTCCAACTCTGTGTGACCCCACAGACGGAAGCCCACCAGGTTCCGCCGTCCCCGGGATTCTCCAGGCAAGAACACTGGATTGGGTTGCCATTTCCTTCTCCAATGTGTGAAAGTGAAAAGTGAAAGTTAAGTCACTTAGTCGTGTCCGACCCTTAGCGACCCCACGGACTGCAGCCTTCCAGGCTCCTCCATCCATGCGATTTTCTAGGCAAGAGTACTGGAGTGGCTTGCCATTGCCTTCTCCGATTTATGGTTGAGTAACATTCAATTGTATATATGTATCATGTCTTCTTTATTCATTCCTCTGTCAATGGATGTTTAGGTTGCTTCCATGTCTTGGTTATTGTAAATAGTGCTGCAGTGAATATCAGGATATATATTTCCTTTCAGTTTATGATTTTCTCAGAGTGAGATTGCTGGATCATATGGTAATTCTATTTTTAACTTTTTAAGGAATCTCCATACTGTTCTCCACAATGGTTGTACCAATTTACATTCCCACCAACAGTTTGAGTTCCCTTTTCTCCATGCCCTCTCCAGAATTTATTGTTTATAGACTTTCTGATGATGGCAGTTCTGACCAATGTGAAGTGATACCTCATTATAGTTTTGATTTGTGTTTCTCTGATTGTGATTTCAGCATCTTTTCATGTGCTTTCTGGCCATCAGAACATCACATTTTTGAAGGGATTTTGGAAGTTCACAGCTAATAGCAATACTCCTGTTGATTGTAAAGGAATGTTAATTTTGTTCCAGATTTTCCCAGTCTAGCTCAGCAATATGTATCATCTTGTTTTCATGAGAAAAATGTTGCAAATAGAAAGGAAACTAATAATTTTCACCCTCACTAATACTTCTGGGCTCTCCTGGTGTCTCATTAATAAAGAATCTCCTGTCTATGCAGGAGATGCAGGTTCAATCCTTGGATTGGGAAGATCCTCTGGAGAAGGAAATGGCAACCCAGTCCAGTTTTCTTGCCTGGGAAATCCCATGGACAGAGGAACCTGGCGGGCTACAGTCCATGAGGTTGCAAAAGAGTCAGACACGATTTAGTAATTAAACAAGTACAACAATACTCCTCTATGACTCAGCTTTTAGGTATACCTTTGGTTACTGATTTATAGGTTGGTAAAAGCAGAGACATTACTTTGCCAACAAAGGTCCGTCTAGTCAAGGCTATGGTTTTTCCCGTGATCATGTATGGATGTGAGAGTTGGACTGTGAAGAAAGCTGATCGCCAAAGAATTGATGCTTTTGAAGTGTGGTGCTGGAGAAGACTCTTGAGAGCCCCTTGGACTGCAAGGAGATCCAACCAGTCCATTCTAAAGGAGATCAATCCTGGATGTTCATTGGAAGGACTGATGCTAAAGCTGAAACTGCAATACTTTGGCCACCTCATGTGAAGAGTTGACTCACTGGAAAAGACTCTGATGCTGGGAAAGGTTGGGGGAGGGAGGAGAAGGGGACGACCAAGAATGAGATGGCTGGATGGCATCACCGACTCTGTGGACATGAGTTTGAGTGAACTCCGGGAGTTGGTGATGGACAGGGAGGCCTGGCGTGCTGTGATTCATGGGGTCACGGAGAGTGGGACATGACTGAGCGACTGAACTGAACTGAACTGAACTGAACTGAAATTAGGCTAACTACTGTAGTGATCAGCATTGTTATTTTGAGGTTAATTCATGCTTTTCATTTATTGTTAGTTTCTTTTTACTTTTAAGTAGTATTTCATTGTATGGGTATACCACAATTTTATCAATGTAACAAGTAATAAATAAAATGTATCTAAAATCCTGTTATCGAGAAATAAAAACCAGTATCATTTTGGAGTATATCCTTGAGATAGTTTTCTATATTTATAAATCCATTTATGAATATTTAGCCTTTACAAAATCATGTTGTACTTGTTTTTTAATATTTGCTTATTAATTTAATAATGTTTTACAAATATTTTATAACTTTAGACCTTTCTTATATTTTAACTTAACTGCTCCTTTATAATTATTTTCCATTCTTTATTATTAAAAATGCCATGATTAAATCTGCATAAATTTAATATTGCAATGCTTCCAGATTATTTCCTCAATATTCATATTTATAGCAGTATCTGCTAGTATTTGTTTGGTATTGAAAAATCAGAAGTCTTGTTGCTGGCCTTCTGGTGATCCTGGGCTCATGATAGTATGGAAGTGCTTATCAATACTACTTGCTGGGTTTTATCAGTGAAGATTGAGGGAGGAACAACAGGTCCCATTTACGAGTACAAAACTCCTCACACCTACATGAAAAATCCTTATTACTAATTTGAAAATTCAATTCTTTCCTTTTTTCCATTTGTAGAAAAAATAGGCTATGTGAACTACTCCTAGTTAACCATAGCTAATGGAACATGACAAGAGTGAAGTCTGGGACAAGTTCCTTGGGTAAGAAGCTACAGCTATGTGGAACACCAAGAAACTAAGTCACTTTTCAGTCAGGGGCAATTACAATGACACTTAGGAAAAATAGCATTAGAGTTGCTTGACAGTTGGAATCGAGTAAAGGATTATCAAAAATGCTGCATGCCAGGTTCATGCCTCAGGCAGATGACCTGGTTGACAAGTTTGCCCAGGCTAAGTATATTAATGCTTCAGATCAGTGTAAGGAGAACTAGCAGCAGTCCTCCTTAACTAATCATGTTAAAATTGTTGACAGATTTCGTTTCCTTTTCTGCTGCATAACTATTCATCACTATGGTGAAGAGAAAATTCATGCAAATTGATTAGAATATGCACTTCTTTTGTCTCTTGATACTATAGGAATATATGATCTTTTATTCTGTTTTTTTTTTTTTTAATTTGTGGTTATTGCTCAAATAAGTAAAACTCTCCTCTGACAACAACTAATCTTTTATTATTATTATTTAAAAGGAAACATAAAACTACATGATTTATCTATGACAATCTAAGGTTTGTGCTACAAAGTTATAAGCTCCAAATCTGGGTCACCATGCTTCTGTTGAAAAGCATAGGGTTGAAAATTTATAGAGTCAAGCACTGTTACAAATGTCCTCTAAGTTCTCATCACAAGAAAAAGTTTGTAACTATGTATGGTGACAGACATTAAATAAAATTATTGTGGTGATTATTTTGCAATATATACAAATACCAAATCATTATATTGTACAGTTAAAACTAATATGATGTTGTAGTCAATTACACCTCAATTTTTAAGAATATACTCAATTATGAATATATATCCTTAACTGTTCAGTCTTGAGGTTTAAAATTATGGCTATCAATTAAGCTTATATTTGACATTGATCAGGTACCTTTGTTTCTCTGTGGCAAAGTATTTCAATTGCATTTGTCCATGGGAATAATTGGATTTTTGAATAATCTAAAAATTTCCTTACAGGCTGGGTTTTGAAATCTCTAAAACACATGTCTGTGCATGATTTTGTTATATTAAGATTTGGCTTTACTTCCTCATTTCTTAGGAAATGATAACTTTATTTGTTGAAAGCAAAAATGGTACTCTCCTTGGGTCAACTTGTGTAGAAATAAAATTAGCAGCAGCTTGGACATCATATCTTCTATTAATATCAATACCACATTTCTATATGGATATGACTTGAATTGGCTTTTATGAAAAACAAAAACCTAAGATAAATCACCTGATTTTCAATTTTTCCTCTATCTCAGTACTACAGATAACTTTATGTTTGAATATTGACCTCCTTTGCCTGAATACACCAAGTCCCTGTATTCACTGTCCAGTTGCTTCTGCAAAATTTCTAGTAGGATACAGTATACACTCAAAAATGAGATTGCTGCCCCAAATATACAGGGAGTAGTCTTGCCATTTTCTTTTTATCCACTAGGTGACATAATAGATGCAGGTTTTCAATATCTATTAAGGTATAGGTACATTTATCACATATTTTGTAATGTTTAATACTCTCAGTTATGTTTGTTAGTGGACTATTTTTAGTGCAAGTTTGCTGATAGAGCAAGGGCCTGCAAGGTTTTGTTTATTACTGCCCACTTCAGTGTTTATAATTTGCACCTTAGAACTTGTATGGAAACATAGTGGCTTTTCTTTTTCTTTTTATTTTTTTTACAATATAGTAACAAATATATTGTTCAAAATACAATATAGTAACAAAGCCAAAGAGCAAGACAAAACTTACTGATGTAGCTTAGGACTTAAGACTTCAGTCATTGGTGTCACACATCTGAGTTCACATTTCAGCTTTGTCACTTCTTACTGTTTATTTATTTTGTTTTTTTTTCTTTTTTCAAAAACAATTTTAGGAATCTTTACTTAAAAACAACCTTATCTTAAAATGGAGTAACTTTGTTTTTACGAGCAGCAAACAAAGTACAGAAGCAAAAATGCATTACAGGAGCATTAAGTTCTACATTGGAAGGAAAGTTATGACCAACCTTGATAGTATGTTAAAAAGCAGAGACATTACTTTGCCAACCAAGGTCCGTCTAGTCAAGGCTATGGTTTTTCCAGTGGTCATGTATGGATGTGAGAGTTGGACTGTGAAGAAGGCTGATCGCCGAAGAATTGATGCTTTTGAACTGTGGTGCTGGAGAAGACTCTTGAGAGTCCCTTGGACTGCAAGGAGATCCAACCAGTCCATTCTAAAGGAGATCAGTCCTGGGTGTTCATTGGAAGGACTGATGCTAAAGCTGAAACTGCAATACTTTGGCCACCTCATGCGATGAGTGCTGGGAAAGACTCTGATGCTGGGAAAGTTTAGGGGAGGGAGGAGAAGGGGACGACAGAGAATGGGATGGCTGGATGGCATCACCAACTCAATGGACATGAGTTTGAGTGAACTCTGGGAGCTGGTGATGGACAGGGAGGCCTGGCGTGCTGTGATTCATGGGGTCGCGGAGAGTTGGACACGACTGAGCGACTGAACTGAAGTTCTACATTAGGTCACAGCATCTAATCTGAAATCACACCCATAATATCATTTTTTAGGATATCTGGGAAATAGTTATTTCCCAGGATGCTGGCTTTACACGAAAATACTAATTTTCACTTTGTTTTACAATTTAACAGTGATTCAAATAAGAAAACTAAGAAGAAAAATTACTGATAGTGATTTAAAGTATGTTTCTCTGCAAGAATAATCTGCTTTGACAAATTTGTTTGAACCATAAAGACAAACGTGAAAAGGTCAGGAAATGTGACCACAGGTTCTGTCAGTATTTCCTTGGGAATGGGACTTAAATCACTCATAGTCACTTGCTACCCTTCTTTAAGATCAATGTGATTGTGGAAACACTTGTTACTCTTTAATATCCCCTCTTGTTTTTTCAAGTGTAGCTCAATCGGTTTATAATTCAAAACAATCTAAACAAAGGTCATATTTTGAAATATTTGGGAAATGCTTACCTGAATCTTATCCTTACTAATTAAGTAGAAGGATTTCTCAAGTAAAGAGCATAAAAAAAGAGAAGATAACAAAGCACACCCTTGAAACACTTTATATATCTGAATAATCTAAAATAAGGCCAAGTTTAAATTTTCATGATTTTTACATGGCAGTGAAGTTGCTTCTGAGTTGCTTTTGAGTCTAAATTATCAAGTAACAGGGCAATATAAAACTGCTTTTTTTTAGGTGTGGGGGGATTAATGTGATTTGCACATTTATTTATCAGCAGAAGGTTATACTCCAGGGTTAATGTCCATGAAACCACCATCTGTGTATAATGTTTCACCCTCATACTGTTCTAGGGATGGTCTTTTCCATTTCTACCTATATTCCAAACCATGCATAATTTGTGATGAATGACCTCAATTTATGTTTTTCATATTCTTTATTCAGAATAAAATTTGCTCATTGGTTTTCAGCTTTTCTTTGAAATCTATTTTATTTGATGTTGACACATATCTAAAGGATAAACAAAAACCAAAACTTGGAATACATTTTGTGTTTTCTATAAAATAAAACATTGATGTAGGTCCAGAACTCGAAATGGAAAAATAGAGCTTTAATGTTTAGGGGAATTCAATGTGTTTTAATGTATTTAACACTTTTATTAACAATGCATTATATCTAAAAATCATTGATTTAGAATTGTGCCTTAACAGGATGCATTTTCTGAAAGTTTTTAGCTTTCTGTTTTCCTTTTGGTTACCTAGATTAATTTTATTACCTCTAAACTTTTATACCAATTTCCCATGACAAGATTAGTCAGGGAAAAAATGATATACTGAAACAATGATAAGGGAATATAAAACTAATAATACAGGGATTATGTCTCATTTCTCAATTCTACATTACTCCATGACACATTGCTCTAAGACTGATATGTAGGCTAAAAAAAAAACACCTGTGTTTATTGTGATTATTATAACCAGTATGTACAGTATATATTTTTGGATTCCCTGGTTCCTTAGATAGTAAAGAGTCTGCCTGCAAAGCAGGAGACCCAGGGTTGATCACTGGGTCAGGAAGATCCCCTGAAGAAGGAAATGGCAACACATTCCAGTATTTTTGTCTGGAGAATCCCATGGACAGAGGAGCCTGTCAAGGTATAGTCCATGGGCTTGCAAAGAAACAGACATGACTGAGTAACTTCACATTCTTTCTATTTTATATTTATTAAAAAAATACATATGTGTGTGTTATATGCATTTTATATAAAGAGAGAGAAAGAGAGAGAAAGAAATAATATGTTTGCATGTTTTACCATCTTTGTAAAAAGTATCTCAGAAGCAAAGAGATAAACAGCTAATTGGAACTGTATTTTGAAATGATAGAAGTTCATAAAAACTTGGATGAACAGAAAAAATAGCAAATTCAGAATTGATAATGATAAAAGAACTAAATCCAAATTTAAATTTCAAAGTTAATTGTTGAAATAAAGTATACCAAAACATTTAGGTGTACCTTATTTTTCTTGGGACAGTATAAATGAAATCTTTTTTACAGATAAAGTTTAAAAATTCAAGTAAATATTGATATGTGAAAGCAACATTTTTATGGTAACTTCTGATGATGACTTCCATGGTAGTTCAGTAAAGAATCAGCCTGCAGGGCGGGAGACCCAGGTTTGATCCCTTGGTCAGGTAGATCCCCTGGAGAAGGGAATGTCTACCCACTCCAGTATTCTTGCCTGGAGAAGGGAATGTCTACCTACTCCAATATTCTTGCCTGCAGACCTCCATGGACAGAGGAGCCTGGCAGGCCACAGTCCATGGGGTTGCAGAGTCAGACACAACTGAGTGACTAACACTTTCACTTTTCTGATGAAAGTGTAAATATTGTTAAAGCTTTACATTATAATTATTTTTAATGTATTTTGCTTACACTTTGCTGGTGGCCTTTAAGAATTATTTTTTCCCTGGCTTCACTTCAACAGAAATGTAATTTTTATCAATTCAATGAAGTACTTTCATAGCAATTAAGTTGCATTAATCCATTTACAATTTTGTAGCTGCTAGAGAAATCTTATTTGAACAGAATGTCAGCCAATTCACAGCAATATGCATAATTTTCTTGGGACATGAGTTATAGATATGGGCTTCCCTAAAATGAATGTATGTTGTCTTGTGATAGCTGGGTAGTATCTCCACTGGAACTCGTGTTTACTAAGTAAACTGTTATTTGAAATAACGTTTTCTTGTTATCTCAGGATAACACTGTAACTTATAGGTATTATTCAGAATACTAAACAAATATTTTCAGGAGCTCATCAAGCACCTGGCTTACAGTTCCGAAACTGTCCCAATGTTACTCCGAGAACAAATCCTATTTGTGTATATATTATGAAATTAGACTACCCAAAGCCCAGAAGGCAGATAGAATCATTCTTTGAACTGTACAATAAATCCTGCTGCTCTGGAAAGGTTGAAAGCCTATTTGCATTTGGCAGAGGTAATGAAATGCATCTTAATAGACTTAAATATGCAGCTTTCATAAGTATCAACCAAATATAACCATTTCCTGGGTATGATCAACTGGGCTTCTAACATTAAGCTTTGTTTCTTTAGTTAGCTCTTGTTTATTTTCCTATTTTGCACAGCAACAAATGTGAAGCATTAGACATGTGGATGAATTGAACTTCAAGATTATCATCCTGTGAAAATAAACAAGAATCACTTGTTTAGTCAGTAAATATTAATATATGCCTAATAAAAAACCTTACACTAAGCTTTCAGAACTGCTGTTAGCTCAATAAGTTAAAATATCCCTTTTCCCAAGACTCTGTAATCTCAAGAACAAAAAATGAAGTGGAATCTGTGTTCCAAGGGGTTTGCATGATTACCTATAATTATGGAACATTCCTCTTGCCATAACAACTCTATCTATGGATCGACATCTGTGCTTGAAAAGTTTTCTATGAACAGAAGTTGACATTGGGAAATATGTATTTTCTTCTTTTCAGTTTTTCTGGAGAGTTTTAGAACTTCAGATGAAACTACTACTTAGAAAATAACTCTCTTACTCCACAGCCGACTCAGCGCAATTGGGGAATTAGTGTCCTGGCCTCACTCAGCCTATTTCAACTGGAAACATTTATCCAAACATGAAGAGATTCTGCCCCCACTCCAGAAATGGAGCTAACAGAAGGTGTAACTGAGAAGCTTTGTATGCCTATTTATTCTAAATATTGCTTGAGAAGACTCAACACAATGGCATAAATAAAAATAAACGTCCTTCGGAATAACAAGAACATCGTGTTCATCACACCTGGATTCATTCTCATCACAGCTGATGTGTAGAGGAATGATTAGAAATCATATAGACACTGATGAGGAGTGAGAGGAAGTTATTTAAAATTCTGCTGCACCTTGTGCTCAAAATATCTCCATCGGCTTAGAGTCACTCTCATAAACAATTTAGGAAACCATGTGTTTTTTTTGATCCTGAAAAAGCTTAATTTTATGAATATTTTAGATACATTTAGCCAGATTGAATTTTTAAAAATGCAAGCATAACATTTCCTTCCCCATTTCTTAACAGGTGTAACTAAAAAAAAAAATTCAACGAAAAACAAAAGATCAACAAATGTTTCCTAGAAAGTGTAGCTCTTTCTTAAAAGGACAGCTCTCATGTTGGTCCATGGTTGTTTTAGAGTACTGTACTAATAATTAGGACATAACTCTGCTTTTTTTAATGGTATAGGTAGATTTCATATATATGATATTCCACACATACAAAACCAAAACTCAGCGCAAAGAAAGCACCTTGTAAATACCTCTAAGTGAAGTGAGGTGTTAGTCACTCAGTTGTGTCCTACTGTGTGTGACCCCATGGACTGAAGCCCACCTAGCTCCTCTGTCCATGGAATTCTCCAGGCAAGAATACTCAAGTGGGTCACCATTCCCTTCTCCTGGGGAGTTTAGTGACCCCGGCGTCAAACCTGGGTCTCCTCCATTGCAAGTGAATTCTTTACAGTCTGATCCATCAGGAAAGCCCAGACACCTCTAAACCCATCCTTAAATGAAGATGAACCAACACTGTCATCTGTTTGTCTGAAGGTAAAATATGAAACACAAATACATGGCAGGTAAGAGAGTACATGCAGTCTCATTACCAGGTTAATTCTCATCTCTTAGATATAGTGAAGATTAGTTTTTATCCAGGCACCAAGATCATGACTTCGTGTGTGCTAAGTCACTTCAGTCCTGTCCAAGGTTGGTCAAACTCCTCTGTCCATGGGATTCTCCAAGCAAGAATACTGGAGTGAGTTGTCATGCCCTCCTCCAGGGGATCTTCCAGACCAGGGATCAAACCCACATCTCTTATGTCTCCTGCATTGATAGGTGGGTTCTTTACCACTAGTGCCACCTGGGAAGCCCACTTGACCTCACCCAAGTACAAACATTCCCATTTAAAACACAATCTAAGTGGCTTCCCTGGTGACTCAGATGGTAAAGAATTCTTCTGCAAGAAGGAGGCCTGGGTTTGATCCCTGGGTCAGTAAGATAACCTGGAGAAGGGACTGGCTACCTACTCCAATAGTCTTGCCTGGAGAATTCCATGGACAGAGGAGCCTGGCAGACTATAGTCCATGGGTTCCCAAAGAGTTGGACAGGACTGAGTGACTAACACACACACACAAACAACTTTTAATCACATTAGAATTACATATTATTGGTTCATCAGTCAGTTCAGTTCAGTTCAGTCGCTCAGTCGTGTCCGACTCTTTGCGACCCCATGAATCAGAGCACGCCAGGCCTCCCTGTCCATCACAAACTCCCGGAGTTCACTCAAACTCAAATAATAACAAATTGTGAACCAATGAGCAAATAATATCAATTAGTAGCTAAACAATACAGGTTTGCATATAATTTACTCCTGTAAGTGACTAGCACTGATTGACACCTACTTAATCATTAGTTCTTTCATGATTAATGGATAAACTCTTTGAGCGATAGATTCTTAAGAGGAAAAAACCTTTTTCTATTTTCATTCTCTTAGTATTCTTCAGGCAGGCCATCCCCTCCTGCTAGTAGAAATGTGTCTGATGTTAGTAATGTGTGCTATGAAACATTTTCTTCAGCACAATGTAGGATTTCATCCCAATCTTTCTGTATTCCCTTAAGTCTCTTTTCCTTTTTTTTTTTTAATAAAAAGGCCTAACTCTGCTGCTGACATTGCTACTCCATTGCTCTTTTCAGCATCCTGTTTCTGACTTCTCCATTAGTACAGATATACCTTCTGAAACACTGTCGAGTAAAAGACATGCTGCTTTGTCTCATCCAGATACTGTAATTTGTCTTTTTGTCTGCTGACCTTTGTATTTTGAACACCAGAATTATATATCCTGACTTCAGCTTCTCGTGTATATATCACTTCTAAGTTGCTCCATGCCCACTGTTTCCATCTGCCTAAACATATTACCCATATGTCTCCTCTTGAGATGTTTGGTTATAGGGTCAACAGCTTTATTATTTTTCTAGTCTTAAAGACCACTTCACGGAGGGTTGTTCAGTAATCCCACTGATTAGTCTGACTCAGGAAAAACTGCACGATGTTGTCCATAGGCTTTCATGTTCTCTTTAAAAGGTCCCTTTCAGCACTTTTAAAAAATCGAATTCAGAATTTCTCAGAGGGTATTCCAAATATTATTCATATTAATGCCATAATAATCAGATGACACTATAGAGCATATTAATTGGTATTACTGGATAACTTTTTGTGTCATTAAACAATTTTGTGAAATGCTGCATTAAAATAAATTAAGCAGGACTTTTTATCATACAATTTCTCATTGTCTTCAAGATTAAGAACTCTGTGAACATCTAAAAACTTTTCCATGAAAAACCATCATGCATTTTTTTGTAAACCGGGCTTTGTGAAATGCTTGTGTCATTTTTTTTCTGCTTTCTATTCCCAGGAGTGACAGAGAGGGCTTATATATAGCTTATTTTATCCAGCCTGTTCTTCTATCCCTAGTTTGAAGAAAACATTCTGCCAATGGCAATGAGGCGTGATGGAAAATTCATCCTACTACATGTAAACATCACGTCCTATTTTGAAGCTTAATCTCATGACTTCCTTCATCAGCAACCACATATTAATTCATATCCTATCCTCTATAATCACTTCCTTATCCTGTGTGGATGTGTCCTTTCCAAACAGACCATGTATATATTAGAGAGGTACTTGCACTGTACCTTCTTTGCATATCTATCCTTAGCATTTCAACAAATGCAAGTAAATGTTTTAGAAAATTAATAATGAATATTAATATTCTAAAATAATAACACATATCAATATAAAATAATTATTCAGTTAAAGTTTTTTAATGTAAAAACTCTTTCAGTGTTTTCTTGAACTTTAAAAATTATATAGCCTCGCATTATTTGAATTATTTGAAGCCCTTTAGAGGAAGGCAATTAAGTAGTGTCTGCCAAAATTTTTATACTGTGAGATTCTGAAATGACTGTTTCAGTGCCTCCTAGTTTATAGTCTATGAGAACTTGAATGTATTTTGTATCTTCCTGTTGTGTGAAAATTGTATAAATCTTAATTATGTTGAATTGACTTATAGTGCTTTTCAGGTCTACTATATCCTTTTGATTCTCTGCATATTCATTCTGTTAAATTTTGATTTAAACTTTGATATTTAAACTCCAACTAAAAATCTTAACTTATCTGCTTAAAAGACAATTGTAATATTTAGTGGAACTAAATGTAACTTTGCTTTGTATTTTTCAAGTCTCCTCTAAATGTGTTATATTTTTATAATTTAAAAAATAAAATGGAGGGAAAAGGATGAAAGCGATTTTTTATAATGTAGCATTCTGAAATGACCGAACAACAGGTTTACCTTCTTCCTTAAAGAACTATGAAATTGTACAAAATAGAGAAAGGAACTGTTTTAGATATTGGACAAGATTTCTCATAGGACTGTAATCCTCAAGAAGAAAGGAACTCAGAAAATAAGCTCCACTTTACTCTGCTTTTGCCTGGAGGTACTTTTTAAACTTTGGTCCAGGAAGGGGAGCCCAAGTAGAAGTCGGCAGTCTCTCTGGAAGGGAGAAAACATAGTTCAGTTTAGGAAGCTGAGGTGCTTAGAGTTTTCAGGGCAAGTTATTGCAGAGACTGATCTAGAAACAAGCACAGGACACATCCAGATTTTGAATGAATTCCGAACTGTCGGACACATTTCAAGACTCTAAGAGGCCTGGAAGAGAAAAGCTATTAGGGGCTGTGAGCTAAACAAAAGTTCTGTTAGTTGAACGGCAATGGGAGAGACCACAGTTCTGAACATGCAGAGTAGAGAGGTCTTGAAGAACACAACAGTCATTTAATGTAGTTACTCATCATGTTTTTCTCTTACCATTTTAAAGTGCCTGTTGGGGTCAAAGGACATATCTAATCAGCATGGTCAACCATCTCCACACCCTGAATTCCCTGGTCAGTTTTACAGGCTGACAAAATGACAGCAAGCCTTCTGTCAGACCAGTAAGGCTTATCAAACTCATATGCTTAAAATCTGAATGCACCATCTTTTCCATGCTCTATCTAAACCCTCCTTGTGTTCTTTCAATATGTAGTTTACTTTTCTTCTTAGTAAGAGAAACAATATTCTTAGTAACCATATTTGGCTTATCCCTCTTGAAAGTGAAAGTCGCTCAGTCGTGTCCGACTCTTTGGGACCACATGGACTATATAGTCCACGGAATTCTCCAGGCCAAAATACTGGAGTCAGTAGCCTTTCCCTTCTCCAGGGGATCTTCCCAACAGAATCAAAGCCAGGTCTCCTGCATTGCAGTCAGATTCTTTACCAACTTAGCCACAAGGGAAGTTCAGGAATACTGGAGCGGGTATCCTATTTGTTCTCCAGCAGATCTTCCCAACCCAGGAATTGAACTGGGGTCTTCTGCATTGCAGGCGGATCACTTACCAAAGGTGCTCTGAGGGAAGCCCTGTCCCTTTTACCCATGGCAAATGGTTACAAAGTTCTTATGATTTCATGTGCTCCATACATTTCATAACTGTTAACATTTTCTGCATCTGCCCTGAATCAGGAATTGTTAATACCTGGATTATGAACAACTAGTGAGTTAAAGAAAAAGTCAAAAAAGAACTTTCAAAAAATACCTTAAAACAAGACAAAAACAAATGGGAAACACAACATTCCAAAACTTATAGGATGCAGTAAAAGCAGTTCTAAAAGGAAAGCTTATAGCAATAAATGCCAACAATAAAAGAAAAAAAATTCCAAATGAAGAAAGCACTAAGCTCAAAGTTAGCAGATGGAAGGAAATAAGATCAGAAAATAAATAAATGAAATAGAAACCAAAAGAAATCAATGAAACTAAGACCTGGTTTTTGGAAAAAATAAACACTATTGAAAAGACTTTAGTGAGAGTTGGACTGTGAAGAAAGCTGCTAGCCGAAGAATTGATGCTTTTGAACTGTGGTGCTGGAGAAGACTCTTGAGAGTCCCTTGGACTGCAAGGAGATCCAACCAGTCCATTCTAAAGGAGATCAGTCCTGGGTGTTCATTGGAAGGACTGATGCTAAAGCTGAAACTGCAATACTTTGGCCACCTCATGTGAAGAGTTGACTCACTGGAAAAGACTCTGATGCTGGGAAGGATTGGGGGCGGGAGGAGAAGGGGACGACGGAGAATGAGATGGCTGGATGGCATCACCGACTCGATGGACATGAGTTTGAGTGAACTCCAGGAGTTGATGATGGACAGGGAGGCCTGGCGTGCTGTGATTCATGGGGTCGTGGAGAGTCGGACACGACTGAGCGACTGAAGTGAACTGAACTGAAGTAAGGAAAAAGGAAGAAAAAAGTGAAATAAAATCAGAAATGAAAGAGTAAAACATTGCAAATGAAACCGTAGGAATATAAAGAATCAAGAGACTACTCTGAAAAGTTTTATGTCAAAAAATTGGACAACTGAGAAGAAATTGACAATTTCATAAAACATATAATTTACCAAGTCCAAATCATGAAGAAATAATAAACCTACACAGAACAATGAATAAGATTAAATCAATTATCAAAAACTTCTTAACAAAGAAAAGCCCAAGACCAAATATTTTCTAGATTAAATTCCACCAAATGTTTGAAAAAGAGTTAACTCCAAACCTTTCTAACTCCTCCAAAGTATTGAAGAGGAAGGGACACTCCCAAATTTTATGAGTCCAGCATTATCCTGTTACTAAAGTCAGGTTAAGGATACTATCAGAAAACTAAACTACAGACCAATATCCCTGATGAATATAGATGCAAAATTGTCAAGATAATACTAGAAAACTGAATTCAGCAGCATATTTAGAGGCGTACAGTCCATGATCAAGTGGGGTTTATTTCTGGGATGCAAGGATTATTTAACATATGCAGATAAGTAAATGTGATATAGAATGATGTCACCAAAATGGAGAATCATGAGACCACAGACGCTATCCTGCTATAAAGATCAGTAATTAGATAGCTATCTACAAATGAATGTAGCTCTAAAACAGCTTAGGAGTTCCTTAAGAAACTTCAGCGATATTGTAGAATAAAAAACCTGAGAATAACTGCCCAAAATGGTAAGAAGAAGCATCTTTATTTTGCCTGTATCATTCCATTTCCATGACTGGTGTTGGACAGTACCAAGAAGGAACTCCTCTGTTGGAGGAGAGTGCCTCTGGAAATGGAGTGTTTCGTGAACAACCAGCTTCCCAGCCGTTCAAGGTAGTGCATGAAGGACCCACTTCAGTTTCACCATACCCAGATACTAGTGATGCTGAGACATGTAGAGATGCTTGGGACAAGGAAGAAGGCAGGGGCTACCAGTATCATCCACGCGGTAGCAATAGACTGCTATGTGAGTACAAGATGCTAGCCTAGATCCCCCACAGCTGAAATGCGTTGCTACGCATGTGCTTGGGACTAACCCCTCTGGCTGTGCCCCTGTACTATTTACAATAGCCAAAACATGGAAGCCTAAGTGTTCAGCAGCAGATGGATGGATGAAGAACATGGTATGTGTGTGTTTCTATATATATGTGTGTATATATAATGGGATAATATACAACATTATTATTCAGTTGCTAAGTTGTCATGTCCAACTCTTTGTGACCCCATGGACTGCAGCACTCCTGGCTTTAACTTAATCATTAAAAAAAGAGTAAATCCTGTAATTTGCAAGAGCATGGCTGGATCTTGAGGATATTATGCTATGTGAAAAAAGTCAGAGAGAGACATAATGTATAATCTTTTGTATATGTGGAATTTTAAAAAGCTGAACTCAGAATCAAATGGTGGTTTTCAGGGGCTGAGGGGAAATAGGAAGATGTTGGTTATTGGGTACGACCTTCCAATTATAAAATGAATATGTCATGGAGATCTACTTAGCAGCAGCAGCAGCATTATGTACTTAAAACCTGCTAAGAGAAGAAATCTTAAATGATCACACACACACACACACACACACAATGTAATTATGTGAGGTGATGGAGATGTGTCACATCATCCTTTGTGTCCCATAAATATATATCATATGTCAATTATATCTCAAAGAAGCTAGAAAAAAAAAAAAAGGAAAGATTCCTATGATGGAATGCCCTAATTTCATAATTGTTACCTTCCAAATTATTACTGACATTTTCCCAAAAATATTATTTGGAAATGTGGAAATTTTTGCTTAAAATCCTTTGGTGTTTCCTCAGTGGTCTATGGGAAAAGTATACAACTCCAAGCATGACCTGCAAGACTCTCCATGACACAGAACCAGCCTGACTCCCCACACCTTCTGTTGCTACACCTTCCCATTTGTTCTCCAACAGCACTCAGTCTCTGAAATGTATCAGTCTCTCTCTGTCCCTCTGTGTCCAGAAGCAGCTCCACGTGCTGGGAACGTCTTCCTCATCCCCTGCCTCTTGGTCTATGCTACCTTCTCCATGTTTTCCCATATGCAACTCATGTTTTACCTTCTCCGGAATGCTTTTCTTATTTTTTTAATTGAATGAAAGATTCTCTAAATTCTGTAGTGCTTCATAATTTTCAAAAGTTCTATACACATGATTTCCTGTAATTGTATAATAACCCATTATTTTTATCCTACCCTTATATTGCCCCTCCCACTTCTCTCTCCCCACTGGTTACTAGTTTATTCTCTATATCTGTGAGTCTGCCTCTTTTCTGTTTTTGGAATGCTTTTCTTTTGACATCACGTATACATATGCTGTATTAAACAATGCTGTATGAACCGACACCTTCATCTCTTAGTTTGCTCACACACAGAATGGGAATGACAGTGATGAGGATAAATTAATGAGGTGGTAACTACAAGGCATGCATCTTGAGTAGGGAATGGTACTTTTTAGTCAGATTATCACATACCAAAAATAGTAATAAACTTCCTCTGGGCACTCAATTAAAAAAAAAAAAAGACTTTGCTAGTTTAATGAGAAGATGAACACCTAGGCAAAGGTTGAAAGTTAGCTCAAATAATTTGAAAATATTATTTACTCCATTTCAGTTTGCCGCAAATTGGACAGAACAAAGGGTTTAATTGACATATTTCTTTGGGGATTAGTTACCTTTTGCTAAGGAAATTATTCTAAATCGGCATCTTTGCCTTCTCTAATTTCATAAATCGTCCATTATAATGTGGTTACTTACTCTTCTCAGATGGCCCGGGTTTATCCCGTTGCTGTGTTTACTGTTATGTTGTTTTGTAGATCATATTTATTGGGTCTCACACTCCTAGGTCAGCCACATGATTTCTCTTCTTTGTATATAATAGACAGTGGATCTTTCATAACTCTTCCCTTTGCAGTCCCCAATATTGCAAAAGGAATATTTTCTTTTTAACTTTCTGTAATGAACTCTGTGATAATTTCTTCATTTTCTTGAATTATTTGAGAATAGAGAACACCATAGTCATTCTCATGTTTATACAACCTTTCATATAACTCTGAGTCAGTTTATTTGCATAGGTGAGATACAGGTCTCCAATGTCAGGTGAAGGGATTTATCCTTGCTAGAAGTTCATTGATTCACTTATGAAATGCTACAAGTAGACTCCCCAACCTGAGGTGACTTTCCCAAGAGAGGGGCAGATTTGACTTTGCTTCTCTTAGAAGAGTTGACATTACCAACAAGTACTTTATTCTTTTCACTTAAAGCCTGTTTTACTACTTTATATTAATTCTTCTCCTTTTCATAAAGATTAAGTCCTGCATCTAATTCACTCCTATTCAGAGTTATGTCTCAATTAGTATGTTTTTCTACTCATTTTTCTCTTATAAATTAGAGAAATTTTAATTCCTCTAACAAACCTGAAAGTAATGGAATTAAAATATCTTAAGGGGTTCAGAGATTTTCCCACACTATTTTCCAGAAAATGCTGCTGAAACACAGTGTAGCTGGGATAGCAAAGTCAAATGTAAAGAAATGGTTGGTTTCTTATTGTTAAAAAACCCAGTCTTAGGGTAACACATTTGAAAACAATCTTGGCAACTTCAAATAGCTTTAGTTAACTTAGGATCTTTAGAGGGGTTTTAGAGACTGACTCTAGAGGGGTATGTGAGAGAAGCCCCCTTCATCTTTACTTCCTCGAAGTAACAATTCCCATATGTTAATATTTGTGTGTATGTATGTATATGTATGTAAGATATGTGTATACCATATCCGTTCCGTTCCGTCGCTCAGTCGTGTCCGACTCTTTGCGATCCCGTGGACTGTAGCCTACCAGGCTTCTCCGTCCATGGGATTCTCCAGGCAAGAATACTGGAGTGGGTTACCGCTGCCTTCTCCATATATATATATGTATATATAATATGTATGTACTTCTGTGCGTATGTGTGCTTATTTTTTGTCATGCTTTGTTTCCTGAAAGGTTACATGAATACAATCATTTAATACCACTGATGCTAGTTACTGACGAAATTTGTTAATTTGTTGTGGGTTCAAGTATGACTCTTTGATGTCTGCTATCCTAGTTCAGTATGCTTTCAGCCACACATGTTGACTGTGATACAATTATCCTTAGAAAGAAAGGACAACTTATTTTTTGTGATATAATTATCCTGGGATAGCCAGAAGATCAAACCAGCCAATCCTAAAGGAAATCAACCTTGAACGTTAACTGGAAGACTGATACTGAAGCTGAAATTCAAACACCTTGGCCACCTGATGTGAGGAGCCAAATCATTGGAAAAGACCCTGGGGTTGGGAAAGATTGAGGGCAGGTGGAGAAGGGGGCAACAGAGGATGAGATAGTTGGATGGCTCAATGGACATAAGTTTGAGCAACCTCTGGGAGGTAGTGAAGGACAGCGAAGCCTGGTGTGTGGCAGTCCATGGGGTTGCAAAGAGTTGGACAGTTAAGAACAGAACAAAAACAATTATCCTGGGAAGTTCTTTGCACTGAGGAGCCTGGTGCCTTTCCTTTGAAAATATGTTGAGTGATGTTTACCAGAAAGTAGCTTTATCAGAACAAAAAGGCAAGGACGTGTTAAATCACCAGTTGCCACAATCTATATTCCTTCAATATATCCCAAGGACATTGTCCCATATTGTTACCTGGGAGTCTTTGGTACATACATCAACTCTAGTTTGATGTACCTGCTCTGCCAACATTCCTGCATCTCTCTGGAATGTATAAGGGTGTTTTAGGCTACAGTTCACAGTTCACAGATTGCATGATTTCTGATTTTGATCTCAAGTGGGGCTTATCTTGCCACCTTTGACTTTATGCATAGATTATGGATTTGCCCACTTTCTAGGGACCTGACTGGTTTTTCTAACTTTACATAAGGATTGCTTGGGATTTGAGGAATTTCTGCTTATGGGCCAGATAAAAATGAGGTTTCAGCCAGCCTTTTGGTTAGGCAGCTTTAACAAAGCAAAGGAATCCTTGTACTTTTAGGATGTTGATACTAGGGCACTCAAGGTGATGCTTATGTCTGCCACGCTACCAAAGACAGTGTCTCTGATTCATGGTCACCAGTGCAAAACTCAGTTAAGGTTTCATTTCCAGCTGTCTGGTCTAAGGCTGATGTTACTCTGAAATTCCAGGAGTTGGCAGTTAGAAAGCCAGTTCCCAGTTTGTTCTCATTAAGCACTGGAAGAACATAGGAAAGTACAGTGTTATTAAGGGCATGGACTTAGAAGGACAGCCTTACTCAAATACAGTTGAAACATCCACCATCTTGAGGGCTGGAAGTGTTCTTTTCTGTTAAAAGGGGGTACATTTATATTAACCCTTGCTATTCATTTATTACCTGAGAGTCTCTACAATAAAACTATTTTATCGACTAAGTACTGGATTCCAGGACTAATTTGTTCAGCATGTGTATTTTTCATCTCCCTTGACATTGCTGGTATTTCTTTTCTTTTTTTGTTATGGTCTTCTAAAAGACTTTGTGATCAGTTTGGATTTCTTTCAAGGGATTAGCTATGGTATCTGCACATAATTCTGCCAAAGCCTATGCCATCTTTTTGTGTTTTGCAGGGTGAACGTGTGTTGTTGCAAATCAAATAATGGTAAGGCTTTGTCTTATTGAGTGCAATTTATGTAATCTGTTTTAATAGATAACAGGGATTATATGGTCAAATGAACTCTTTTTGATCCCTAACCCTCATCCTAGTCTGCTTTATAACTAGAGATTTGAGACACAACATCTTAAGCAGTGAAAGTTTTCCCTCAGAACAGTTCTATTGAACCTATAAAGGGAAACGAAACTTGAGTCTAAAATGAACAAATAGCTTTAACTCTGTATGTTGGGGGCAGAAATGGAAAGACATGACGTTGGGTCCAGGGTTTTAATTTATGTGGTAAAAAAAAATAAAAGAATATTTTCAAGTTTTAAATATCTAGGCTTGGACTACAGCCAAAATAATCTTTAGGAGTTAATTAACCCCTTGACGATTTAGATTCTTCATCAGTAAAATGGAACTGACAATCCCTATATGTTAGTTGTTTTAAGTGTTTGCTGACATAGCTCCCTAATGCCTTCTGAAGATAAGCACACAATAAATGTTAGCCATCTTTTCCTTGTTTTTCCTCAAATCTTCTCTCTGTACATAGGATATGGATTTGTTTACACTGATAGAAAATTGATCCAAAAGATAATACTGCCTGGGCAAGATGAGTTTTGTAGAAGACTGATTTAGACCTACATAAGAACTAAAGAAGCATTTGAAATGTAAAGACTTGTTTCTCTGAGAATAAATGTGGTTTATTACAGTCCCAGCATCATTGTTCCAATCAGCAGTCTTCAATTTGGGTTCCCCAATCTTACTTTTGACTGAATTACATGTGTTTAAATCCATGGTTATCCACTTTCTAACATATAATTTTAGACAAATAACTTATTCTCTGCCTGTTTCCTTATCTGAAAAGTGTCTTTCCCAATAGGTTTGTTATGAGGATAAACTGTAATGACCCTTGAAAAGCATTTAAAGCACTCAAGAAAGCACCTGGATCTTTGAAAGTAATTTGATCATGTGTCTATTTCCCCATATAGATGAGGATTTCCTCCTGTTCTTGTCACCGCTTTATCACCAGACTAGCAGAATAAATGATGGAGTGAATAACAGAAAAACTGTTTAAACCGGAGCCTAACCACTCCATTGGAATGGCGTACTCCAGGAGACAGCCACAATGTAAGAAGAGATGCAAGAACTGTATTGGATGACTATTTTGGAGAATCACTTATAAACAAAGAAGGAGGTGTCTCATTTATGATGTTTATTCTCACACTGTATACTTTTTACTTTTTATTATTTTGGTTTAGGAGACCTACTGGTTGGAGCACTGGCTTAAATGACTTAAATTAGCGTAAATCCAAGGGACAAAGAATGTGAGGACTCATATGAATAAAAATGATTAGAACTTGTGTAAGGATTATGTTCATTTCTCAGTGGTCTCCCTATTATTATTAGTAGTACACCAGGAAGTGTGACTGAATGAATGTCAAAACAGAATTTTCTTGAAGAGACAGACCACATCTACTTTTTTGTACTATTTTCAGTGTAAATATCTAAGTGATTTACTGTTTACCATTGTCTAAGTGAAGAAAAGCAGGTTATTATTACTCATCAACAACCACAGATTTACAAAGGTCCTATGTGAAAGGCAATAGAAGTAAAAAGTAAACTATCATTTAATAGTTATGTCCTTTAAGCATGTAGACACAGAGAAACTATCAATATGAAAATATAAGCAAATGGACACATATAAAGACAGAAACCTCTACTGGGAAACTTTTAGCTGATAACAAGGTGTATTTTGGCAGACAGTATTTCAGATGTTACTGACTGAAAGTAATGAACCTGAAAGTACTAAAAATTTAAGTGACTCCTAAAGTTTATATAACCTTTTAGTGTTAGAGCAGGTTTTAAAATTCACTCGTTGATTCCATTAAGTCTTAGAGCTTAGTCCATTAAGCCATGCTACCTCCATTTAAAACCTATTACCAGACCTTTACTTTACATGCTTAGAATTCAGTGTATATGGAGTAACTAAATCCAATACAAGTGAAGTCATATATTCCTGATTAGATGCACACATATCCGCATAAGGGTCTCTACTCTTTAATCTTTCCATAAATTTTGAGTTTACAAATGACTGACAGTCCTATATGGCTCAGAATTTCTATGTTGTTAAAACGCTTTCTTTCATGATTATTTCCAGAGTGACTAATGTTAATTTTGCAGACTGTGTAGGCTGAACTGATATCTCTTAAATCACAGTGCTTGATAAAGGGAGGAGGTTAATAAGGCATGGATCATTACAATTGTAGACCCATCCTAATTTATACTAATGACTAACAGGACTCACAGCAAATAAGAGTCTGTGAATTGGAAAGTGAAATGACTTGATTAAAAACAATGAATTTTATGTGCTTCGGAACTGCACAAAGAGAATAATAATTTTGATGTCATCTATCCCTAATAGAGAAACAATCAATACAAAAAAACAGAGGATTGCCTATGAATAGCTTATGTGAATGAGAGTATTTACAGACTCACAATAAATCAGAGCCCATTACAGTGTATTCTACATAAGTCTGGCTGTGGTCTTATACTATAATTTTGATGAAATATTTTCTGAAATAAAGGGTAATCAACAGGGTATTTTTGTTACATGGAACATTTTATTTAAGTAGCTTCTGTCATAATAGAATTTGACCTATAGATGAAGCACAGTTACTTGGGAATCAGCACATAAATATTCTTGCTAGGATTTTTCTTTTATTGGAAATATCAAGTACAGCAAGAGCCATGTGATTAAAGTGATCCTAAGGCTTCAAAGTACTTCTGGAGAATTATCCTGCTACCACAGGCACTAAGGAAGGGCAGAGCTGCTGTTTCTTAGAAGCATTTAGAGTGAGGTAGAAAAAACTCATGCCTCTGTACCAACAACAACAACAAAAGTGAATTGACTATAATGGCTTTTCCAGACACCAGGGGGCTTTTTTTTTTTTTTTTAATGCACTGATGCTAGCTTGTAATTGTGTGTGTGTGTGAACACATGCATATGTGTATAGGGCTTGTGGGTAACACACAAGGTGGCTTCTGAAACTTTAATGTTGAGCTCTTCACTGATACAAGGGCTTCCCAAATGGTATGGTGTTAACAAATCCACCTGCTAATGCAGGAGACACAAGAGACATAGTTTTGATCCTCGGGTCAGGAAGATCCCCTGGAGTAGTAAATGGCTAACTGCTCCAGTATTCTTGCCCACACAATTCCATGGGCAGAAGAGTCTGGCAGGCTACAATACCTGGGGTCGTCAAGAGTCAAACACGGCTGAGCTCACACATACACAAGCACACTTCACTAATATGAGCTTATTCATTGGCCACGTAAGATATAACACAATTGAAGATATTTTAGTTCTAACATCAGCAAAGTTGATTAAGAGCAAAAATAATGAAAGGAAAGATATTTTGAGGTGTGGAGTGATAACAACCATTTAGTGTCCTTACCAGAGGATGAGATGGTTAGATAGTATCACCAACTTGGTGGAAATGAGTTTGAGCAAACTCCGTGAGATAGTGGAGGACAGGGGAGCCTAGTGTGCTTCAGTCCGTGGGATGGCAGAGTTGGACATGACTTGAAAGTGAATGTGAAGGAAAGTAAAAGTTGCTCAGTCATGTCCAACTCTTTGTGACCCCATGGACTATACAGTCCATGGTATTCTCCAGGCCAGAATACTGGAGTGGGTAGCCTTTCCCTTCTCCAGGGGATCTTCCCAACGCATTCTTTACCAGCTGAGCAACAAGGGAAGCCCACAAGAGACACAACTTAGCGACAACAAAACAGTGATAGGTTCTGTAAGGCATAACTGGGAAAGAGCCCTTGTAGTCTCTAATTACAGAATATATTATCAACCTTAGCTTAGCGCAAAGGTACCAAAGCTATGTTGCTTTGATGTTAACCGCTGATCTCTAATACCATCTCTGGAAAGTATGTTCAGGCTACTTAGGAGAGGAAATGGGTTGAGGTCTTGGATGTGCGGTATGGAAGTTGTGAATTATTTAACCCTAAGCCATCCCCAAACCTACCATACTACAGATGGGAGAAGGTGATCCATGGTGAGAAAATGCAGAGCTGTAAACCATGGTGCTGAGAAAAGTGAGTTTTTAAAAAATCTTGTTTATAGACTTTCCCTGTAGAATGAGATATACGATCTGGGGAGGATAAAACTCTCACTAATGAAGCATGCGCATATGATACAGATGTCGATACCTAGAGAGAGATGGACAGAGAAGGGGAAGAGCAGGGAAGCACCCATTGTGTTCGGAGTGTTGCATGGTATCTTAGGGGAATATATGTGGGTAAGCAGGGCATATAGAGGCTTCCCTGGTACCTCAGCTGGTAAAGAATCTGCCTGCAATGCTGGAGACCTGGGTTCATCCCTGTGTTGGGAAGATCCCCTGAAGAAGGGTGTGGCATCCCACTCCAGTATTCTTGCCTGGTCAATCTGTATGCACAGAGGAGCCTGGCAGGCTACAGTCCATGGGGTTGCAAGGAGTCGGACGCAAATGAGAGATGAAGCACAAGCAAGGTATATAGTTCTTAGGTATTAGATGATTCCTCTGACCCAATATTGTGGAAGACATTCATACAAAAAGGAGCACGTTCAACTGAAAATATTTCACACACAGGCTGCTTATCTGATTCATGCTAGAGCAAACAAGAAAACATACAAACACCTGCATTAAATCCCATTTTGTGATTTAGAACTAGACCTGGATAAAGCTGAGCCTTTGTAATTGTTATACTCAAGTAGTGTCCAGTTGCTACAGTCTTTCAGGACATAATTTGGGGTCAAGAAGAATCTTTTTCTTTTAATAGGTTTTAATATTTTTTAAAGATCTGCTTTGACCAAAAGATAAATATTAAGAATTGATTAATTGGGAACCATATCAGTTGGTGAAGACTGAAACAGTCAGTACTGTTGCCCTTTATCTTCCAGAGGTACTCCAACTAAAAAGTTTAAAGTTATCACTTATTACTTGAGTCAAAGTAATTCATTGACTGTGGTAAAAAGTCAAAGAGCACAATATAAAAATAAGTAAACTTCTATCACTATCAACCAATTCAAGTCTCTAGAGGAATACAATGTTAAACAGATTTCTTATATGTTAATAACTGCAAGTATATATGCATATATTTGTTTTTATTTTTAAAGTTTTTAAACCACTCATTGCTTACCATCTCTTAGAGGCACTATTCTCCTTCAGAGGCTTGCAGGCAAACGACTACTTTGAATAACCTCATCATGGCCAGGGAGATACCTCAGGTAAGTAAGTATGAATTGGAATGATGGAATGATGGAATAATTTTATACCCAACTCTTTCTCTGCCAAGTGAGAGAGGAAGGGAAGGATCTGAAATTCATTTAAACGCTTCAAAGCTTTCTAGTAAAGTGAGATATTGAGTGTAGATCCCAGTGTATCCCACCCTCACTGTGTTACTCTTGTTACCCTTCCAGGTTCCTATCTACCCACCTAAGATGTCACAGGAGAACCTTTGTTAATTCATGCAGCCTATGATTTTATAAAATTGAAGTATCGTTGACTTGGGCTTCCCAGGGGGCACTGATGGTAATGAACGTGCCTGCCCATTCAGGAAATGTCAGAATTGCAGCTTTCATCCCTGGGTTGGGAAGATCCCCTGGAGGAGGGCACAGCAACCCACTTCAGTATTCTTGCCTGGAGAATCCCATGGACAGAGGGGAGTGGTGTGCTACAGTCCATAGGGTCACAAAGAGTTGGACATGACTGAAATGACTTAGCACACACGCACAGTTGACTTACATTATCATGTCAGTTCAGGTGAACATCAAACTGATTAGTTTTATATATTCATATATGTGTGTATATATATATATATATATATATATACTTTTTTTTTCCAGAGTCCTTTCCCAGGTTGTACTAGAGGTAAAGAACCTGCCTGTCAATGCAGGAGATGTAAGAGACACAGGTTTGATCCCTGAGTTGGGAAGATCCCCTGCAGAGGGCTG
Source organism: Moschus berezovskii (assembly GCF_049115385.1). NCBI lineage: Eukaryota > Metazoa > Chordata > Mammalia > Artiodactyla > Moschidae > Moschus > Moschus berezovskii. The sequence goes on along the minus strand of NC_142460.1, from coordinate 48,254,995 downwards.
GCAACAATCTCCAGTTTTCTTGCCTGGAGAATCCCATGGACAGAGTTGCCTGGCGGCTATAGTTCACACGGCTGCAAAGAGTTGAACATAACAAAAAGGCAACCCACTCCAGTATTCTTGCCTGGAGAAACCCAGGGACAGAGGAGCCTGTTGGGCTGCCATCTATGGGGTCGCACAGTCGGACACAACTGACGCAACTTAGCAGCAGCAGCAGCAGAAGTGACTTAGCACTAACACTCTTTTTTTCTGAGTTTTTTCCATTGTAGTTCATTACAAGATATTGAATGTAGTTTATACAGTAAATCATTGTATGTCATGAAGTCTGTTTTCAAAATTTGCTTTTGACTCACTTTGAGCTTGTAATCAAATCTCCTAACCTTCAACACGTACTACAGGGTTAGTAGATACAGGACTAATCACTTCACCTCTCACAGCCTCAGTTTATATATATAAAAGGAGATGGTTAAACCAGTTCTGATTGTCTTCCAGTTCTAAATTCTTTGAGTTCTTAGGAGAGTTCATTTTGTATTTTTATACAGGTTCTCTCACCCATTACAATGTGGGAATATAAAATTTGCCTAGAGACATTAAGTTGATTAAATAGCATAGACTGTGTAGATAATTTTTCTCAGCTGTACAAAGCTAATATTCACAGATGTCTGAATACTTGGTGGTTGGGGTATGTGTGTGTTTAACTATGTACAGCTAGTTGACTATGCTGAATTGTAATGGTCTTGGAGGGAAAGAAAAATTTCCAGACAGAAAGCATCAGTGGTGAGTTGGGAGTGGGGGTGAATATCAGGGGTGTGGATTTCTATGCAGAAACTGCCATCTTGTTTTTGAACACTGAGGAGCAGACATTTCATTTAGCAGAATGACTAGTTTGAGGTGCTATCCCTCATCTGATTTTGTATGTGAGGAAGTGTTTCGAAAATTAGGTCAGAGATTAAATAGAACAAAGAGAAAGTCTGAGATGTGCCATAGTAGTGTGAAGTAACTTGTGGATACGCTTTTCTCATGTCTAAACCCACCCCATAGCTTTCTGACACTCTTATTTTCTTCTAGCCCTTACTCTGTAGCCTCTTTCTGTTTCCATCTAGCACAGAATGCATATGGACAGAATCAAAAGGTGTTGATTCTAAATGACAGAAAGGTCCAAAGTACTAGACATTGATGACATAAGAATACTTGAAAAGAAAGAGAAGACAAGAGAAGGTGACATGGAGGATATTTGCTTCACTGACCATGGATTAGGAGTCATCTGGGGTGCTTCCAGGATGTAGAATGTCTTTCCCATGACTTTTCCAAAAAGGAAATCAGACTAAAGGAGCTTCTGCTATACCTGTTTTTTGAAAGTCTGCAGTAATGTTTCTGTTCTATGTTTTGTTTTGATTTTTTTTTTTTTTTTTCTGGCCAGGAGACACGTAGGACCTTAGCCTCCAGACCTGGGATTGGACCCACTTCCAGGACCCACCACCAGGGAAGTGCCTGTTGTACCTCTTTACCTTTAATTCTTTTTTAAAAAAATTTATTTATTTTAATTGGAGGCTAATTACTTTACATTATTGTATTGGTTTTGCCGTACATTGACATGAATCTGCCACTGACTCATACACTCTTGTAAAGGACTGGTTAATACCTAGACTTTTGTGTAGTGTTTGCTAGATTTACCAAGAGATTGTTTTGTTATTGGCGTACTATGTCTTCATTCCTTTATTGATGGCACAACATGAAAATTATACAAGAACACATTTTAGAAATCTTTAAATTAGAAAATTTATGCGTATGCTAAAGTCAGTATTATAACCAATATGTTAAAAATATTCTGATATTTTCCATCTGACATCTAGTAAAACAAAACAAAAACATTATTTATATATTTTTAAGTTGTATTTTTTTCTATGAAAATTCTGTTGAAAAACTATCCTAATCCTGAAAAAAATTCCATGGGATTTTATAAAATCACTTGTTTTGAAAGTAAATGAGTTTAACTGGAATTATCAAGGTGACTTCCACTAGTACTGTTATTTCTGTCTCCAGTAACTAACGACAACTTTTTCCCATAGAACTGAACATAAATTAAATGAAAGAAAGGCCACTGACTTTCAATAATAAATAGAAAGGAGACAGTAATGAGGGTGCCCTACTGTTTTTCCTTTGCTAGTGTCCTAGGAATAAATAAGAAAGAATATCTAGTTTATCACTCATTTTTTAACATTGCCCTAAAGATAGAGTATTATGACGACAGCATTTTGAAAATGAGCAATCTTCACATATAATGTGACAGTTCACAACATGGAGCTTAAGGGAGAAATCTGCATTTTATACAACTTAAATTCTGATAAAAGAATATAAGCTTCATAAGTTCAATGAATGAAATATATCTCTCTGAAATAATCATCAGTTTCATCTATATTTGAATTTTGAAGGCTAATTCTTCAATTCAGTTAAAAATATTTGAAGATGAAACATATCATTTACCAGATGGTAAAGTTGAGAGACCTTGGATATGGAATCAGAGGCAATTGTTTTGATTCCATTTAATACCTCCGTGTTCTTGGACAGATTAGGGCTTCAGTTGCCTGAAATATAAGATGAGGGCAATAGGGCTTACTGATTTCTCTGGTCTGCTCTGAGGTTGTGGTGGACACCTTATTTTGTTCATCCACCCATGGTAGGAGCCCAGTGATTTTATATGTCTGCCTCTTTCATGCAGCATCCCTCATCCCTAGGTGCCTGGACTGGGGCAAGCATACAGCTCAAGCTAAGCCAATGCTAAGCTTCCCAGGAAGTGCTAGTGATAAACAATTCACCTGCAATGCAGGAGATTCAAGAGACTCAGGTTCTATCATGAGTCGAGAAGAACCCCTGGAGGAGGAAATGACAGCCCAGTCCAGTATTCTTGCCTGGAGAATCCCATGGACAAAGGAACCTGGTGGGCTACAGTCCACAGGGTCCCAAAGAATCAGACACAATGAGTGCAGCACACGTAAACCAGTGAGGTTTCTATCATTGGATATTCAGAACTGTGTGGGAGAGAGTGATTGTTTCACTGTTTCCAAATGTTTGTGCCTGTATCTATACACCTGGTTCCCTGCCTGATGATTTTTCCACTTTATAGAGGTGCAAAAGCAATATACATTTGGTAGAAAGTGTACTTCAGATTTTGGATTTTGATCTTTTGCTGGCCAGTGATATGCAGTACAATACTCTTTTATGATGTTGTGTAGCAGCAGCGGGTCTTAGCTCCCAGTCTGCCAGTTGATCACGAGATAGACAGCCAATAGATACACTTACAGTCATGTGTGTTTTACTTACAGTACAGAATTCAATAAATTGCATGAGATAGTCAACCCAGTTGTTTTTTATAAAACAGTCTTGGTGTTAGATGATTCTGGCCAACTGTAGGATAAATGTTCTAAACACATTTAAGGTAGGCTAGGCTAAGCTATGATGTTAGATAGGTTCCAGTGTGATCCCTTACAATGGAGGAGTGTTAGTTGCTCAGTCATCTCTGACTCTTTGAGACTCCATGAACTGTAACCCGCCAGGCTCCTGTCTCTATGAAATTCTCCAGGAAAGAATACTGGAGTGGGTTGACATGCAGCCTCCAGGGGATCTTCTAAACCCAGGGATGGAACCCAGGTCTCCTGCATTGCAGGCAGATTCTTTACCATCTGAGCTACCAGGGAAACCCTTGTTAGACAGGTTAGGTGTATTAAGTATTTTTCCAGCTTAACATGGGGGTGGAAAAAGATCTTTAGTCTGTATTCAGGACCTGACCTAAGACTGGTAGATCAAGACCTTGTGAAGATTGTCTCAGGAGAGATTTCATCTGTTAGGAATGTTGATACCCCTCTTGTGTTAATGCTCTAGTACTGATAAAAAGGTATTTCACAAACAACAAATGCTACTTAAATAAGAGAAAATTATGATTCAACTGAATACAATAACAAATGGCCAACTCCTTTGGGCTATAAAGTGTTCACTTTGAAATGAGAAACATTTCCCGAGTCTAAGGTTTGTGTAACATTTTTTGTCTGTTTTGTGTTTTTTTAATCTATTTTTAAAATTTTAATTGGAGGCTAATTACTTTACAATATTGTATTGGTTTTGCATATATTGACATGAATCCACCACAGGTGTACATGTGTTCCCCATCTTGAACCCTCCTCCCACCTCCCTCTCCATATCCCTCTGGGTCATCCCAGTGCACCAGCCCTGAGCATCCTGTATCATGCATTGAACCTGGACTGATGATTCGTTTCACATATGATAATATACATGTTTCAGTTCCGTTCTCCCAAATCATCCCACCCTCACCCTCTCCCACAGAGTCCAAAAGACTGTTCTATACACCTGTGTCTCTTTGGCTGTCTCGCATACAGGGTTATCGTTACTTGTCTTTAGAATGTTCCTTTAGTGCCTTGTCCCTTGGCAGTCATTACTGGCTCTAATGTTTCTATGTTCCAATGCTGTGCATTGCCAAGGAGCCTAGTTTCACTCTGTCTCATACCCTCTGTGACCGAGTCCTGTTTTCAGTACAGGACTCTAATCTCGTATCCCAGCTGCCAAGTCCACACCCTCTCAGGAGAAATCTAGCAAAAGGTTCATTTATACATCACTTGAGAGAACCACTTTTCAAAAAACCCCACCATGCATGTCAAATATCCTCTGACTTCCTAAGAAGCCAAGGGTCTTTGGCAGGAACTCAGAATTGTTTCATCTGTAGAAGCTGTCATTCCTGAAGCAAATACTTGAGACGCTTTGAACACCAATACTTGTATCTACTGCTCTTGGTCTCTAGGGACTTGATGAATCAATGATGTTACCTGGATAGTTTATTTAAAGACAGTTTTATTGTTGCTGTGCAGCTTGAGTGTCATGTTATATGACAGGTAAATTCTTCTATAGTCGAAAATTGTTTTATTTTTCATAACACATCACATAAGCTCTAATTCCTCACTGCATTTCTATGCATAAGAACACATAGAAGGGAAATCTTTTATGTTGCAATTTAACATTTCACAAAAATGTATCAACTACTATAGAAATGTAGGCAAAGGAAAGACAGAACTTTGTTATTTAGCTTTAGTGCCTTCACTACTGATATGTTGTAAGCGTTATTCTTATTACATTACTGAGTTCAGTGATACTTTTATTTATTTTTTTATTGCAATGTGTGACTAACTAGGGACTATAGAAAATAAAATCTTTTTTATATTTTTATGAGGCCCAAGAATCATTTATGAGTCTTCCAAATAAAAAATAATCACATTTAATTACACATATATACACATATATATTTTTGGAAGTACAATAAGATGTTGTTTTGTAACCTGAACTAAAACTATACTAATTGAGTCATTACTTAATCTACAGATTAACTTGTGTTCTGCAAGATAACAAAATCGTGCAAATTATAATTTTGATAATAAGAACTAGGCATGTGGTTTTGTAACACTGGGTGCTAGGTGCCAAAGTTCAAACATCTGAGTCTGGAAATACACCACATTGTTTAAACTTTTAAAGGGGTTCAGGCTGGGTCTCAATGTGATATGATCATATTTAGAAACTACCCAAATCCTTGGAAAATTCTACACATCCAATGAATTAATGCACATACAGATTCAGCACGATGCTTGACATACAGGAAGCACTCACTAAATCTTAGCTGTTATGTTTAAACCTGGGCAGTACTCTGGGTAGGGTGAGGGGTGAGGAGGGTTAGAAGGAAAAATATAAAGGAAAACTCTACATGAGTAGAGTTGTTGCAGTGTTTCTAGTTAAAACTTTGTGGTTTGTATAACAATACCCCTTTGGCTTAGATATCATTATGGACAGAAGGTTTGTGTCCTTCCAAAATTCACGTTAAAAATTTAATCCCAGTGTGAGGGAAGTAGAAGATAGCGGTTTTGGGAAGTGATTAATTATGGGGATAGAGCCATCATTAAAGAGATTAGTGCTCTTATAGAAGAATCCCCTGAGAGATAGCTCATGCTTTTCATTAGTGAGGACACAAGGAAAAGTTGAAAATCAGCACTGTGGAAGCGGTCCTCACCAGAACCTGACCATGCTTGCCATCTGATCTAGGACCTTTAACCTCCATTACTATGAGGAATTGATTTCTGTCCTTTATAAGTGACCCAGTCTATGGTATTTTGCAAAAGCAGTCCAAACTAATATAGATATAATATTCATACATTTTTAATCTTGACTAAAAATAGTTCATGTATATACTTACACGTACATTGATGATGAACAATTCTAGGATTCTCAGAGGTGTTTGTTTTTGGCAATTCTAGCTCTAAAAAAATACGGAAGTCAATGGCAACCCACTCCAATATTCTTGCCTGGAAAATCCCAGGGACAAAGGAGCCTTTCTGGCTACAGTCCATGGGGTTCTAAAGAGTTGGACATGACTGAGTGACTAAGCACACACATGCACTGAATAGGAAAGAGTTGAACAACATATGATATTGTTTATTTTGTGGACTTTGCTAGCAATATAGCAGATTCTAAGTGGCCCCTGAAAAGAGAGGACAGTTTAGATTTGTATCAACTTACTCAGCTCTGTATGACCCCATCTTTTTCTACACTATTTGTGCATGTAAGCCTAACTACATGATTTGCAAACCCTTTGCTTTCGAATGAACTACCAGCTCATATAAAATGCTTTATCACATCACTTAAAATGATTAGAAGGAATTGTTTTGCTTAAGCCTGCTTATTTTCAAGCGTAAGCATTATAAAAGATTGTATCTGAAAATAGTTTATGCATTAAGAATATTACTTGCTTCCAAATGCAACCCAAATAGGAGGGCTGTTTAGTAATTTATAATACTTTGAAAAATAAGGTCTTTATGTGCAATGTAGCACTTCTAAAAGTGAAAATGTTGCTGAAAATTTCCTTATATTGCTTAAGTATATGGAACTACAAGGCAGCTGGATATTGCAAATAGCATTGCATAAATTATATAAACTTGAATAGAGCAGATTTCAAATGAGTAGGAAGAACAACTATCATTGGCTTTTCAAAGGAAGTGTTGCTGTTTGACAAAACATTATACATGCCCTCAAAACATATGTTAATTTGCAAAATTTGAACCTATTCCTCATGGATCACATTTCCATGGGAAATCAAAGTCATTTATCCACTGGAATTTTAGTGACATATTGGCATGCTTTTGAGTTAGTGGGTAAGTTAACCAATGATGATTGAAGCTTCTGATAACAAATAGAAAAGTGAAACATACATTTAAGAAATGAACTAACTTTGGATTTAAAGCTTAAAAGATTATCTTTAGTTATTAACAGGTAAAGTACTATTCAATAAAATTACATTAAAATCCCTCTGACTTTGTTTTTTTTTAATTTATTTATTTTAATTGGAGGCTAATTACTTTGCAATATTGTATTGGTTTTGCCATACATTAACATGAGTCTGCCCCGGGTGTACATATGTTCCCCATCTTGAACCTTCTTTCCACCTCCCTCCCCATCCCATCCCTCTGGTTCATCCCAGTACACCAGCCCTGAGCATCTTGTATCATGCATCGAACTTGGACTGGCAATTCGTTTCACATATGATAATATACATGTTTCAATGCCATTCTCCCAAATCATTCCACCCTCGTCCTCTCCCACAGAGTCCAAAAGACTGTTCTATACATCTGTGTCTCTTTTGCTGTCTTGTATACAGGGTTATCGTTATCATCTTTCTAAATTCCATATATATACTTTAATATACTGTATTGGTATTTTTCTTTCTGGCTTACTTCACTCTGTATAATAGGCTCCAGTTTGAAATATCTACAATATAAATTCAACCATAAGCATTATCTTAATGCTTGTTGTTTTTACTTCTTTTTTTTGTTGTTCAGTCGCTAAGTTGTGTCTGACTCCTTGAGATCCTATGGACTATAGCACACCAGGCTCCTCCATCCTCCTCCACTATCTCCTGGAGTTAGCTCAAATTCATGTCCAAAAACATGGCTACATTTTTATTAAAAATGCACATCAGTTAAAATAACTATATCGTTTTCATAACAAATTGGAAAATAGTTTTTATATACTTAAATTGCTTAATATATGCATTATTTTAACAGGTATATACAGTGACTTTGAATACTTAATCATTTCAATTAGATACAATTTTGGGGAAATATGTATATTAAATACACACACATATATATATACACATATGTATATCAATAGTCAGTAGAAACTTCAGCTTGAATATATCATTACATAATAGAGCTTCTGACCACATTATTTATTGTGATCCATAAATCTCTATTAACTTACAGAGAAAAGAAGGTTAAGTGTAGGTAGTTGGCCTTTTATTTTCTTCCCCCTCTCCCATAATTTTGTCTCACTTCTTGCATTTGTTTTGACAAATATATATTATATATATATAATATATACATTATATATATATTAAATATATAATATATATATAATATTCTTCTGAAATGATGTAGTCAAATCAAGATACAAAAAGATAACATTTAAACGAAACAACAGTCTACCTGAATTTTATGATAACTATGAAAACTGCTCTTTAGTCAAAAAGTCTTACTGAATAGAATAAGATAGAAGAAACTATAGTGGAACCACATGCCGAAAAACTCAGGATTTTCACTTTGATTGTAAGGTCAATATGAATCAAGTGTGCTATGCCTGACTCTAAAATCTAGTATGTCTGAAGGCTGTATTAGCTTTGAGATGATACTGAGGTTAGAGCAGGAGGGAGGGGGAAGAACCATGTGTTAAGAACTGCAGAAAGAAGCTAAGGTTATTTGGTTTGGAGGAGAGAAAACACTAGGGGTAGGTATGATAGCTGTCTTAAAATAGTTGATGAACTTCATTATGGAAAGAAGATTAAACTTTAGCAAATGGTTTAGACTATTTTATATCTGAGGAACTGTCAATTCTGAGATTACGTGATTGTGTGAACAATACTAACCTCTTCATGAAACAATTGTGATCACTAATAAATCACAATTAACTTAATATTTAATAACCTGCTTTTCAAAAATTACATCAGTGACCCCAAATGTTATCTGTGTTCACCAGCAGTGGTGAAAACATCTGAAAAGTGATGCTGAAGCAAAGAAATATAATTGGGCCTTGGGGATTTGGAAAGCTCAGTAGGGTTAGTCCTTTTTAGAAACTGTGCTAAGCATAAGCTTAGAATCCCCCAAATCTTGGTATATATATATATTCTCTTCATGGCTGTTCCTGAGATCTAAAGGATGGTATCTTGGGCTTATATCATTCAGTTGAAGGCTCTGAAGGATGAATGGCAGGCCATTTCTTAAGCCTATTAAGTGAAAATTATGGTACTGCTGACTACAGACTCAAAAAAAATCTCAGTAATTGCCACAGTGATTTAGGATCATCTCCAAATGCAACATTGTGAAGTTCATTGCTGTTGCAACTAGCAACAGTGTAGCCTAGAAACACAGATGATAATAGTTACAAACCTATATTTTTCCATTCATAATTTGTTAATTAAATTATTGCTCAGTATCCCAAGATAATGTGTATTATAAATATTTACAATGGCCACACAATTCTTTTACCCTAGGTGTATGAGGATATGTTTCCTTGGCAATAATAAAATTATTCAAAGTCCATTGCTGATTGTGTATAGCACAGAGTTCGACTGTTAAAGACAAATTCCAGCTAAAAATGAACTACTTTCCAGTACTTTAGAAGAATAGAATTGGTAAAAAAAACCTTAATATTTATGTAAAGTTAAATGGGCTTTTGATTTAAAAGAGGAATTCCTGATATAGCACTAAAATTACATAGAAACACCAAAATTGTCTTTAAATAAACCACCTAGGTAACATCACTGATTCTTTAGTTCAAAGAAATTATGATCCTTGGGGACTGGGAGCAATAGATATAAATGCTGGTTTTCAGAGCATCAGAACTGTTTGCTTCAAAGAGGACAGCTTAAGAAGATGAAACAATTCTGAGACCCTGTCAAAAGACCTTTTGGCCTCTTAAGAAGTCAGTGGAATTTGACATGGATTGCAGGATTTGTAAAGTAGCTCCCTTGAGATATACTCAACAAGAGTTTTTGACTGATGGTAGTTGTTCTAAGCCATCCATTTCCTTATATCTTTAAATATGCTTTTATTCATTAAAAAAAGAGAAAGAAAAAGAAAGACAGGAAAGAAAATACATGCCCTGGGAAAAGGTACTTAACTTGATCACAAATAGTACCAATAGCCCTGCTTTCTAGAAACAAATCAAATGAACAAAACAAATAAATTAAAAAAAAGCTAGAGAAGACTATTATGCTGCAGCAACAGTTAATTTTATTTGTGTTTCAGGGGCCTTCAGGGGAGAATTACATAAAAGTTTGGAAAAATTAAAGTGTTTATCATAGAAAGAAGTAATAATTGAAGGTTGCCTTATGGTTCATTCTGTTTCTAACATTTCTACCAATTTTCTACCTGTTGTTAATCAAAGAAAGCTTACATTTGCCATTTAAATGGCCATCTGAAAAGTAAAATCAATGCTATTTTCAATTATTTTTTCCATTTAAAAAAGTTAATTGATCTTACCAAGTTTCCTCTCCGGGCAGAGGTGAATGGTTTTGCATTATAAAGAGGAGATGCACTTGCTATGATGTAGACACTGGAGGCCATAAAGTGCTTAGGGGTAATTGCATTGTGTTGTTCTACCCTCTGGGTTGAACATCACGACAAAGTATCCCATGTAAGTTGAGCCTTGATTAGATAACTGTGTACATGGAGGGGCCCTCTCCTGGAAGAAGTTCAGTGTACTTTAAGGAAGGAATGGGTTTCTCTAATTGCAGGAAGGTGCAAGTAGGCTAATTTTTGTGAACAGATTTTTAAGCTATTCTTTTCTGCCCCTAGCATTTGTTAAGGCAAACGAATATTTGAAGCATCAACAGATTAATTTTTTTTTTTTTTTGCCTGCTCTGTATAAAACCAGGTGTTGGAATGTGAGAAATAGAAGGACATACACATCACTGCCCTTATTTCAAAGAGGCAACAAATCTCATAACCTTTCGCTTCCTATGTAGTTTAACTAGGAACTGGTGGAGACAGAGAGTACCCTGGACATTTCTTAGTGAGCTGATTTCTGCTTGCTCTTTGGGGCTTTTCCAGGTGGAGCTAGTAGTAAAGAAACCGCCTGCCAATGCAGGAGACATAAGAGACGCGGGTTTGATTCCTGGTTTGGAAAGATACCCTGGAGAAGGAAATGGCATCTGAATCCAATATTCTTGCCTAGGGAATCCCATGGACAGAGTAGCCTGGAGGGCTACACAGTCCATGGGGTTGCAAAGAGTTGGACACAACTGAAGCAACTTAGCACATGCATAAACACACTTAAGGCAACTTCTAGCCATATATGGCTACTTAAATTTAAATTAATGAAGATTAAATATCCTTGTGTGCTAAGTCGTTTCATTCATGTCTGACCCTTTGTGACCCTATGAACTGTAGCCCACCAGGTTCCTCTGTCCATGAAATTCTACAGGCAAGAAAAATAGAGTGGGTTGCCATTTCCTAAATATCATTCAGTTCAGTTCAGTCGCTCAGTCGTGTCCAACTCTTTGCGACCCCATGAATCACAGCACGCCAGGCCGCCTCCCTGTCTATCACCAACTCCCAGAGTTCACTCAAACTCATGTCCATTGAGTCGGTGATGCCATCCAGCCATCTAATTCTGATTCAGATTTTAGTAGTCACACTAGTCAATTTTGGGCTCTGAGTAATCATACCTGGCCTGTAGATATGTATGGGATAGTGCAAAGGTAGATTATTACAGTCATCACAGAGAGTTTTATTGGGCAAGATGTCCCAAGGTGAAAACAAACAAGCAAAAAACAGTGGCCTGAGTATTAAGAGATCACAGTTTGAGTCACTATGTTGTATGACCTGGAACAAGTTACTTCTATACTTTTTAAAACAAGGAGGTTGTCTGAAAACCCACGAGGGTTGTTCGGCAATGACACATGTACACGATGAGGAGGCCATAGCAACCCACTCCACTATTTTTGCCTGGAAAATCCCATGGACAGAGGAGCCTGGCAGGTTACAGTCCATGGGGTCGCAATGAGTCAGACAATACTGAAATGACTTAGCACGCATGCACATATGCTATAAAGTTTTTTTTATGAAACAGAGTTGAGAGTCATCTGGAATCTCTGGAAAGTATACTTTTAACTAAATTAAATTAATTTATTTGTTGAAATATAGTTAATTTGCAATATTGTGTTAGTTTTAGGTGTACCAAAATATAGTGATTCAGTTTTTTTTGGCAGATTATATATCATTATTGGTTATTATATGGTATTAGTTACAATTCTTTGTATTACACAGTAAATCTTTATTGCTTATCTATTTTATGTTAAAAGTTTTCTTAATGTGTAATTGCTTCTCAAACTGAATTTGACTTTGGTTTCTTTCAGGGGACAGGACCGTTTGGCTTCCAATAAGCAAATAAACAAAACTCTTTTAAGTGTCACCGCTGATAGAGTATTTGGTTTAGGACATAAAAATACAGTGCTGAAAGATTTTTGTAATCCATATTATCAGTCAATCTACCAATGTCATTTGAATTATAAATATTAAGCTTGTTTTGGAAGCCATGGCTGAAATGAAAGTTTAAAAGGATACTGCAGTTACATTTGTGATTTTATTGAGAATTTTTTCCACTAGGGAACTCTCAGTCTGTCGGATTAAAATGGTAAAGAGACCTTTTACAGCAAGAGTTCTGACAGTTATCCCCTTAGCAAAGTTTGCTTTTGTGATAATTACACCTACTCTTGTTTACCAAGTGAATCACTTTTCAGTGCTGCTTTTAACCTTGACTGGTTTCTCTTTGATGATTATTTTCTGCTATGAAGAGATGTTTAGAAATACAGGGCACATTTTCTGTTGCTCTTTTTCAAGTGATGTTTACTGTTTTTTTAAAAGCAGATGTCAAGATTCAAAGGCAGTTAAACTTGGGTGAGAATATCAACAACATGTCTTTCATCTGTTAGGGCAGGAATGAGCAGGGATTAGTCAGGATAATGATACTTAATTTCCATGCCTTCCTTGTGCACACAGGTGCCACCAAACCCACTAGGCATTATGGGAGTAAGAGTTAAGAGGTTTCAAGAGATGAGGATGAGGCAAATGGTTCTCCTAAGTTAGGGTGGGTTTGATGGGAAACGTTTCTCTATAGAACAATAGAATTCATCCTAAGATAGAAGAATGTTGAGATAGTGCAATCATGTGCTGCAATTCGAGTGCATGTTTCTATGCACCAGTAATTTTTAATGTAACATTTGGTGATAAACATCAAAAGTTTCAAGTTTCAAAACAGAAGCTTCTATAACAAACTTTGAACGGTTCTATAAAGACCTACAAGACCGTCTAGAAATAACACCCAACAAAGATGTCCTTTTCATTATAGGGGACTGGAATGCAAAAGTAGGAAGTGAAAAAAACACCTGGAGTAACAGGCAAATTTGGCCTTCGAGTATGGAATGAAGCATGGCAAAGTCTAATAGAGTTTTGCCAAGAGAACGCACTGGTCATAGCAAACACCCTCTTCCAACAACACAAGAGAAGACACTACACATGGACATCATCAATTGGCCAACACCAAAATCACATTGATCATATTCTTTGCAGCCAAAGATGGAGAAGTTCTATACAGAAAGCAAAAACAAGACTAGGAGCTGACTGTGGCACAGAACATGAACTTATTGCTAAATTCAGACTTCAATAGAAGAAAGCAGGGAGAACCACTAAACTATTCAGCTATGACCTAAATCAAATTCCTTGTGACTATACAGTGGAAGTGACAAATAGATTCAAGGGATTAGATCTGATAGAGAGAGTGCCTGAAGAACTATGGATGGAGGTCTGTGACTTTGTACAGGAGGCATGATCAAGACCACCCCCAAGAAAAAGAAATGCAAAAAAGCAAAATGGCTGTCTGAGGAGGCCTTACAAATAGCTGTGAACAGAAAAGAAGCAAAAGGCAAAGGAGAAAAGGAAAGATATACCCATCTGAATGCAGAATTCCAAAGAACAGCAAGGAGACAAGAAAGCCTTCCTCAGTGATCAGTGCAAAGAAATAGAGGAAAACAATAGAATGGGAAAGTCTAGAGATCTCTTCAAAAAATTAGAGATACCAAGGGAATATTTCTTGCACAGATGGGCACAATAAAGGACAGAAATGGTACTGACCTATCAGAAGCAGAAGATATTAAGAAGAGGTGACAAGAATACATAGAAGAACTATACAAAAAAGTTCTTCATGATGGTGTGATCATCAACCTAGAGCCAGGCATCCTGGAATGCAAAATCCACTGGGCCTTAGGAAGCAGCACTACAAAGCAAGCTGGTGGAGGTGATAGAATTCCAGTTGAGCTATATCAAATCCTGAAAGATGATGCTGTGAAAGTGCTGCACTCAATATGCCAACAAATTTGGAAAACTCAGCAGTGGCCACAGGACTGGAAAAGGTCAGTTTTCATTCCAATACCAAAGATGGGCAATGCCAAAGGATGCTCAAACTACCGCACAATTGCACTCATCTCACATGCTAATAAAGTCATGCTCAAAATTCTTCAAGCCAGGGTTCAACAGTACGTGAACAGTGAACTTCCAGATGTTCAAGCTGGTTTTAGAAAAGGCAGAGGAACCAGAGATCAAATTGCCAACCTCTGTAGGATCATCGAAAAAGCAAGAGAGTTCCAGAAAAACATCTACTTCTGCTTTTTGACTATGCCAAAACCTTTGACTGTGTGGGCCACAACAAAATCTGGAAAATTCTTAAAGACATGTGAATACCAGACCACCTGACCTGCCTCTTGAGAAACCCGTATGCAAGTCAAGAAGCAACAGTTAGAACTGGACTTGGAACAACAGATAGGTTCCAAATAGGGACAGGAGTACATCAAGGCTGTATATTGTCACCCTGTTTATTTAACTTATATGCAGAATACATCATGAAAAATACTGCACTGGATGAAGTAAAATCTGAAATGAAAATTGCCGGGAGAAATATCAATCATCTCAGATATACAGATGACACCACCCTTATGGCAAAAAGCGAAGAACAACTATAGTCCCTTTTGACGAAAGTGAAAGATGAGAGTGAAAAAGTTGGCTTATAGTTCAATATTCAGAAAACTAAGATCACGGCATCCGGTCCCATCACTTCATGGCAAATAGATGGGAAAACAGTGACAGATTTTATTTTCTTGGGCTCCAAAATCACTGTAGATGGTGACTGCATCCATGAAATTAAAAGACACTTGCTTCTTGGAAGAAAAGTTATGACTGACCTAGATAGCATATTGCAAAGCAGAGCTATTAATTTGCCAACAAAGATCCATCTAGTCAAAGCTATGGTTTTTCCAGTAGTCATGTATGGATGTGAGAGTTGGACTATAAAGAAAGCTGAGAACTGAAGACTTGATGCTTTTGAGTTGTGGTGTTGGATAAGACGCTTGATAGTCCCTTGGACTGCAAGGAGATCCAACCAGTCCATCCTAAAGGAAATCAGTCCTGAGTATTCATCGGAAGGACTGATGTTGAAGCTGAAACTCGAATACTTTGGCCACCTGATGTGAAGAACTGACTCATTAGAAAAGACCCTGATGCTGGGAAAGATTGAAGGCAGGTGGAGAAGGAAATGACAAAGGATGAAATGGATTGCATCCTTGATTCAATGGACGTGAGTTTGAGTAAACTCTGGGAGTTGGTGATGGACAGGGAGGACTGGCGTGCTGCAGTCCATGGGGTGGCAAACAGGGAGACATGACTGAACCACTGAACTGAATGGCGAACTTTAAAGCTCTCTTTATGTGTTGGGGCCACTAAAAGATTTGTCCTTATGATAGTACTGTTAGCAGTAGAAAAGGCAAAAAAGAGATAACAAAAAGTCTCAAGAATTTCTGGAGATATCGTTGGAAAGGCAACACCAATGGTACAAGAGGCAACTTAGTAAATAGGCTTGGAAGGGGTCACTTTGGGGGCAAATCTAGGCAGCACTGGAACAGAGAAAATAATTTCAGAGGCTGTTGAGGTCTCAAATCACAGAAGGAAAGGAACTTGGGAGAGAAGACTTGACGTGCCAGTAGCTTAACATTGCTCCTTTTAGAAGAAATGTCATGGCCAGCAAAGCATAGGCACGTGCACACGCGAACATTGTAAATGTCTGTAAAATCTTCCCTGTAGTCTAGGCCTCCCTTGCACTGTTGCCATCTATCCCTGAGAAAGTTTTGGCTTTCTGCTTAATCCTTAGAGTCCTTATTGTGGCTTCTACCACACCCCTCCAATTAAAGTGATCTCATTAAAATCACCAGCGCGCTAATGTAGACAGTGAATCTACACACAATGGATTCTGTATATACATAATTTTCTTGACCACATTAATAAGCTTTCCCTTTTGAAATACTTTACTCATATTTCACGGTGTCACACTCTTTTGGTTTTCTTTTCAGCCTCTTTTCCCTTCAGTTCAGGTCAGTTCAGTCACTCAATCGTGTCTGACTCTGCGACCCCATGAATCACAGCACGCCAGGCCTCCCTGTCCATCACCAACTCCTGGAGTTCACTCAAACTCATGTCCATAGAGTCGGTGATACCATTCAGCCATCTCATTCTCTGTTGTCCCCTTCTCCTCCTGCCCCCAATCCCTCCCAGCATCAGAGTCTTTTCCAGTGAGTCATATCTTCCCATGAGGTGGCCAAAGTATTGGAGCTTCAGCTTTAGCATCAGTCCTTCCAATGAACACCCAGGACTGATCTCCTTTAGAATGCAGTGGTTGGATCTCCTTGCAGTCCAACGGACTCTCAAGAGTCTTCTCCAACACCATAGTTCAAAAGCATCAATTCTTCGGGCTCAGCTTTCTTCACAGTCCAACTCTCACATCCATACATGACCACGGGAAAAACCATAGCCTTGACTAGACGGACCTTGGTTGGCAAAGTAAAGTCTCTGCTTTTTAATATGCTATCTAGATTGGTCATAACTTTCCTTTATTGGAAACTCAGTGTAGGATTTCTTCTTGTCTCACTCTATGCATTAGGGGAAATTACATCTACACTCAAGATTTAGTTACCTTCACAATACTGCTGCTGCTGCTAAGTCACTTCAGTTGTGTCCGACTCTGTGTGACCCCATAGAGGGAATCCCACCAGGCTCCCCGGTCCCTGGGATTTTCTAGGTAAGAACACCGGAGTGGGTTGCCATTTCCTTCTCCAATGTGTGAAAGTGAAAAGTGAAAGTGAAGTTGCTCAGTCGTGTCTGACCCCTAGCGACCCCACGGACTGCAGCCTACCAGGCTGCTCCATCCATGGGATTTTCTAGGCAAGAGTACTGGAGTGGCTTGCCATTGCCTTCTCCACCTTCACAATACTAATGATACCTAAATACATATTTGCAGGCCAGATCTCCTTTTTATCTTCTTACAGAATATACCTAGGACTTGAATTCATCTTTTTCTTTCAGCCTCTTTTTATTCCTTTTCTATTATTTCCTATTTTATTAAATTGCTTCATCTTTCCAATTACTCTGACAAAAATACTTAGGGTACTTGATTCTATTGCTGACTTTAACTTCTTAACCACTGTTGCTGCTGCTGCTGCTGCTAAGGTTCTTCACTTGTGTCCAACTCTGTGCAACCCCATAGACAGCAGCCCACCAGGCTCCCGCGTCCCTGGGATTCTCCAGGCAAGAACACTGGAGTGGGTTGCCATTTCCTTCTCCAACAAATGAAAGTGAAAAAGGAAAGTGAAGTCGCTCAGTCGTGTCTGACTCTTAGCGACCCCATGAACTGCAGCCCACCTGGCTCCTCTGTCCATGGGATTTTCCAGGCAAGAATACTGGAGTGGGTCGCCATTGCCTCCTCCGCCTTAACCGCTAACAACAATCAATAAATTGGCAAGGCCTGTTCATTTTACCATCTAAAAGGTAAGCCCTATTTCTGCTTTTGAGTAGAATATTGTTTTTAATTACTTTGATAGCATCCTGTCTCATTTACTATAGTTTATTATATTCTATGTCTGTGATTCACCTACTGTGAAGCTAGAATGATCCTTTTGAAACACAAATCTGATACAAATAATCTCATCCTTAAGATCCCTCAGGTATGGGTAGCTAGTGAGGCTCTTTAGGGCCTTTGTCCTACTCATGTCTTCTCACCCTGTGTCTGAGACTGTTTCACCTTAAATTCAGTGCTTCAAATTCTGATTTCTTTCAGTGGTAGTTGCTCACTTGTGTCTGACTCTTTGTGATCCCATGGGCTGTAACCCACCAGACTCCTTTGTCCATGGAATTCTCCAAGCAAGAATACTGGAGTGGTTAACCACTCGCTTCTCCAGGAGCACTTCCTGACCCAGGAATTGAATCCAGATCTCCTGCAGTGAAGATGAATTCTTTTCTATCTGACCCACCAGGGAAGCCTGATTTCTTTCAGAGTTCAGATTTTTTTCACCTTTTCTTTCTTATCTCACCAACTTCACATATATTTTTTATCTTTTGAATACCTTTTCATCTTTCAGATTTATGGTAAACACCGTCTTCAGAGAATCTTCTTGGTCATTAGACCAAATTAGGCTCCCTAATATCAGCTTTCCAAAATGTCTTGAACTTCTACTAGCATATGAATGAAATTATATTTGATTTTTTAATCATCTCTTTCTTTTTTCACAAACAAATAGCTTTAAGAAATCATGAATATTATTACTATAACTTAATATTGTTTCCATAAATAAAAGCAAAGTTTCTTAAACACTGAAAGTTTTTAAATCAATATTCAAGATACACATGAACATTTGAACTACCTATAATACACATAAATAGACATACACATTCATTAATCAGTTTAGCATGTATCAATATTAGTATGTGATAGAGATCATATTAGTATGTGACAGAGATAATTGCATATACAACTTATACAACATATATGGGTATTTCTGCCATACTCAACATACATATTCTTGGATAATTTTGTTCTGCAAAATTTCATGCTGAAAATAACAATGTATTGGAAAAAAGATTTGGGCAGAGATGAAAAGTTCACTTAACTTTTTAGCTAGAGCACTAACTAAAATATTAATTGGTATCTGGAAATATGACACAAACAGCAGAGGCAGGCAGCTCAGAGTAGGCCTCAGGGGATAACTTTTTTTAAAAAAACCACCAGAAGAGTATATTGGCAATGCTGGCCTGTGGGCACTAAGATGATGCAGACCAACTTAAGCTCTGGGCCAGAGCAGCTGCCATTTAGGGGTCATGGGAAGAAGAGAAACATGCCAGGAGCTGAGAGCTGTGCAAAGCTGGCAGGCTGCCTCTCCAGGGAAAGAGCCCCACATGCAGGTACTTAGTTTAACTTTTCTGAAAGTAGAGTTAAAAGGGCTTCTACCAGTTAAGCAGCTGAACTGAGCATGCTTTCCTTTTCTGATGAAAATTCTGATTCTACTCTGTCTCCTTTTCCTAGAAAAAGGTACATACAAACTTCCATGTTTTCCTAAGCATGGATTATGTATAAGAGAACTGGTGTTAGAGAAACATACATGAGGGAGCAGAACAGACTATATTTGCGCCATAGGGAAGTGGTATTAGAATTGCAATCTTCTCGTGTCCACCAATTTCCACACTTTCAAAAAGGAAGAGTAAAGGAGTCAAAAGATAATAAAGTTATTTCTTCCTCAATTACAGTGGAATATTTTATCATTTATTTTATTTATTATTCTATTATTATTTATTTAATAGAGTTACACATAAAAATGCTTGGTAGGTAAATGTGTGTGTGTGTGAGAGAGAGGAATTGAGTCAGTTCAACAAGAGGCAGAATCACTATGGCTTTTGTGGAATAAGGCATTTATTATAGGAATAAGTAGGTGTTAGTCAATCAGTCATGTCCAGCTCTTTGTGACCTCATGGACTGTAGCCCACCAGGATCCTCTGTCCATGGAATTCTCCAGGCAAGAATACTGGAGTGGGTTACCATTTTGTTCTCCAGGGGATCTTCCCAACTCAGGGATCAAACCTGTGTTGCCTGCATTGCAGGCAGATTCTTCACCATCTGAGCCACCAAGGAAACCCTATTATAGGAATAGGACCTTACATAATCCAAGACACTGGGGAAGCAAGAGTTTTTTTTAAAAAAGCGGGTTATAGAAAATCAAAGAAAAGTCAGACCCAGGACTTCTGAAGCATTAATGTCAAAGACAAATGAAACTTGTACAGTGATCTGGAAAGACTGGTCCCTCAAGCTGATGGAGTGGGAAGAGGGAGGAGAGCTTCTGAGATCTGTTGCCTCTGCAGATGGCAAGAAGTCTGAGGTTCCAACGGCAGAAAGGTTTGTTAGGAGGAACTACACATAGGGCAGGGGATCAAGAACAAGCTGGAACTTCCCAACACTTCTGTGTCTGACTCTTCATGTAACCTACTGTAGTGATCTTTGGAGAGCAATGACTGCCATTCAGATCATACACAGATTTCTCTTGTGGCAAACATTAACTTGGAAGCATACAGAGATGGATATTCTTAGAAAGATTAATCACAGCTAAGGCAAATAACATAGTAAAATGCACTTTGCTAAGTTAACTTGAAAAGGGAGGCAAGTGCCAAACTGAAGAGAGTTTCAAAGGTTTGACTCAAATCACATTGAGTTCTGGAAGGAGAGTCCTGTTTTTTAACAAACATCATCTTTGTTTTTCTAAGATAATTTTGGCAGCAATAGGATAGAATGGATTGAAGAGACACTGGGGATTTTGGAGTCTATTTATGAAGTCTTGAAATGGAGTTGGGCAAGATGTTTTGAAGAACTAAACTAGGAGAATGATATTGTTAAAGAAAAAATAAAATTTTTTTAGAAAAGGTTTTCTAGGAAATTTTGTTCAAACCAGTTGCTTGGGATTTGTTTAAGTGGAATAAGGACCCAGAAATGAGAGTAATTTCTGATAGAACCGCTCCCATGTGACCCAAATATCTCTGGGCCTTTGTCCTTGCAGACTTCTCATTTTGGAACAACTTTCCAGATATTTGCAGCCCTCATTTCACTCAAGCCTGAACTCAAATGTCACAGCTCCAGGGAGTAAATTAAAATAGTGTGCCCATGTCCTCTTTCCTTATCCAACTTTATATTTCTTCATAACATTCATCACCACATGATCTTATGCATGCTGAGTTGCATCAGTCCTGTCCAACTCTTTGCAACCCTATGGACTATAACCCTCCAAGCTCCTCTGTCTGTGGGATTCTCCAAGCAAGACTACTAGAGTGGGTTGCCCTGCTCTTCTCTAGAGGATCTTCCTTACCCAGGGATAAAACCTGTGTCTCTTATGCCTCCCACATTGGCAAGTGGGTTCTTTACCACTAGTGCCACCTGGGAAACCCACATGGTCTTATTTTATTTTATTTATTAAAATTTATTTTATTTTCTAAAATTTTATTTTAATGCCTTCCTTCTCAAAACATGTGCAATCCTATGAGAGGAAATGTGTTCTGCTTTGTTTGTTGCTGTATTGCTGTTCTTGAATAAAGAATGAATGGTCCATGTGGTTTTGGTCATCAGTATTGGTGGAATATCAATAATAGAATTTATAATAAAGTCAGGAAATTCTGTTGTTAGAGACACTGACCAGTCAGTGGGAGTAAAGTTGTATGCTTTCCAATGGGATTGTTTTTTGATACTGGTACACTATTGGTCAACTTTGTTGGAATTCTGAGACATCATGATATTCATAGTGGGTGTTTCTATTTGGGTCAATAGATGCCATCATCTAACCCCTGAGTGTGAGAAGAATGAAGCCTAGTTAAGTTCTATTCCATCTGATTGTATACATGGTTTAGAAATTCATCTAGTCTATACCCTAAGTTGTCCAAGTGCTAAAGTAGGGTCAAACTGTGTCTACTATTGGGGATTGACTTCTAATTCCTTACCAGGTATTCCATTAACTGTGGCTGATGGTGTTGATGGAAAATCTTCAACTGGACAGGGTGTTCAAGCTATCGAAACATGACAAAAAGGCATAATATGATTGCATGATTACTAGTCAGTAATCATTTTATCTAGGTTTTACAAATAAGCTAGTCAGTATAAATTTCACAGATATGAAGCTATGAGTGCTTGCTTCTGTGTGCCCTACACAGGTTGCTGCTGCTGCTGCTGCTAAGTCACTTCAGTTGTGCCTGACTCTGTGCAACCCATAGACGGCAGCCACCAGGCTCCCCAGTCCCTGGGATTCTCCAGGCAAGAACGCTGGAGTGGGTTGCCATTTCCTTCTCCAATGCATGAAAGTGAAAAGTGAAAGTGTCTGACTCTTAGCGACCCCATGGGCTGCAGCCTACCAGGTTCCTCTGCCCATGGGATTTTCCAGGCAAGAGTACTGGAGTGGGTTACCATTGCCTTCTCCACTACACAGGTTAGGCAATAGGATTTGGCTTTAAGTGCAGGGAATTCAAATTCTACTAATGTACTCAGTCCCCCATTGGAGATGGTAAAGAATCTGCCTACAATGCAGGAGACCCAGGTTTGATCCCTGGGTCAGGAAGAGCCCCTAGAAAAGGAAACGGCAACCCACTCCAGTATTCTTGCCTTTAGAAGTCTATGGACAGAGGAGCCTGACAGGCTACAGCCCATGGGGTCGCAAACAGTTGGACATGACTGAATGAATAATACAATGTGCTCAATGAGAGCTTGGAAAAAGTTAGTGAAGAGAACAAGGACATGGAACAAACTGGAAGACGGACCACAGGAGGAACTAGGAGAGTCTCATAGAAGCCTCAGAATTTTTGTTTGTGGTTGAACCCAAAAATTACATGAAATACCTGTTATCTGTGTTCTCTCCAAGAATAAGGGGCTTAGAATAGGGTTGGGATGCTCGGAAAAGGAGATTGCTCTGGGCACTGAAAGCCAGATGGACCAAGAAAACTTAACTTTGGCTGGAATGCTAAAATGACTTAATCAAATGCCAGCTTGAGAGTCCTGAGTCACAAATCAATAGTGTGCAGTGTTGATCAGAATGGAAACTGATTGAGTATGATTTGGTCTGCCAAGGTGATTGCTGTGGACAAAACTGGAGTGTTGGCAGTGTACCTTCATGTGTTGGCAGGTGTGTGGTATTTGGGGTACTTATATGTATTTGGGTGACTGGTAAATGTTTTAAGGCCCAGAGTAATCCTGTAATTCTTTAGTCTACTGTGAATTCAGCTATATTGCAAAATGTGCCATTTAGTCTGCTATTTATCTTTCAGAAAACATAGCTTAGTGCTACAGAAATGGGCCACTATATTGAAGTATAATTACTCGATTCATCTCGAAGAATTACATCTGCATAAATGTATGAATAAATGTATGTGCATATGTGTGTTAGTGCATTTATTGTAACCAGGGTTTATCTCAGAGAAATCCAGGCTATGGAGAGGGCTCCACTGATTCTGATATTCCCTTTATCTGCCCTCACAGTGAGGGTGATCCGTGTCACCAAGATAACTTTGACATTATCATGATCAGTTGCAGTGAGTCTTCTGTAAATGTCAGAACCAGGGTCCCAGGAATCATAATAAGCAAGGTTTCTAGGCCAGATAACTCTGCTGACATGTTCGTTAGTCTTTTAGTGAATGAATAAGTTTTTTTATGATCAAGATATGTATCAATGCTGTTGTCCTGTTTATAATTATAGAGACGAGAAATAGACTCACTGATGCAGCATTCAAGCTGAGAGGAAAAAAGTAGAGGAATTATTACAGACGTCTGGATGGTGTCCTTAATTCCCCCTTCAGCTATTGAATCTCAGCTGTCTGCAATCAAGAACTGAGTCACAAAATAGCTTGTATTGTGTTGCTATTTCTGTTTAACAGACTGTTTTTCAGCATGGAAATTATGAACAATTAAGCAGGTTTTTAAATTTCTATAAGAAAAACATTTAAATGCAGCTATAACTTTAGCTATAATAGTACTAAGTATAATTAAAATATTTTAATAATTTTGCGAATATTCAGTAAAATCTCATTATATTGAAAAGTAAGTTGCAAACTCCCCGACCCAAGAAGATTTTAAATTAACTATAGTCAGGTAAACCAATAATTTTTATCAAAGGAACGTAGGGAAATTACTTTGCATAATGTGCAATTTAGGAAAAAAAGGCACCCAATTAATTAGATATTTGGGAAAACAGCGGATATTTTGAACTGCTTGTTCTGCCCAAAAAGTTGTACAGAGTGCTCACTTGCCTAACTGCCATAGTTATTGGAATCTGCAAATGTTTATCAGTGTACATGTATGCATATAGTTTTATTTATATAATTATATTATTATTCATATCTATACCCACAGGTATGCATATGTAGGATGCAACATACTTTGGTTGAGTGTATGGAAATATTTTTCCTAGTTGATTATTTTTGTCAGATTTTAGAATGTTTCTTCTTTCCCTCTTGCAGGGTTCATTTTGGGGAAATGTGAAAAAGGGTTCCCACATGCTTAGGGCATGCAGGCTCCTTGTCATATCACTCAAATACAAAAACATGTTTATAAAAGCTATTTTTTAAAGGTTATGAAGGCTATTTAAAAGGGCACTGAGGTGACATGTTGGTTCCTTAGAAAGGTAATAAGCTTTTCAGACTGGCTGACCAGAGAAGGCAGACAAAAGAGTAATTTAACATCCTTCTAATCTGTCCCTAATGGAATTTGCAGTGATTTTCTTCCTATTTCTTCTCTTTGTTTTTCAGCCTAATCAGTAATAGGAGGCTGAAATGGAGTCTCTTAATTGTTTTTTTTTTTTTTTTAATTCTAAACACACAGCTTGGAAATTGTAGTTCTTGCATTTGAGATTTTTCTTAATGTTGCTCACCCTGATGAGTTTTCTTTTTTTTTTTTTAATTTTGGTTTGTGGTCTCTTTCATCTCTACAAGGGTAGTTGAAAATAAATCAAAAGTTGTCTCACTCAGGAATTATCTAAAGTAAATAAATAAATAAACAAGGCTAATAATTAGGCAACACATTGACTAGGCTGTTGAACTAGCTAAAGTGGAAAAGAAATTATTCAAGCTCTAAACCTTTCTACTTGCAAATTGGCCAAAATCAATTGCATTTTAAGCATTGCATCACCTTGATTGATTTTAAAATGGATAGCACTTTGCTGTTCACATTTATGGTGAGCCGTGAAGGACTTGGCAATGGGCATCTTTTCTACCGTGGTCTGCATTAAACTTTTTAAATAGCATCTACTTTATGTTGAACAAACTTTATGCAGAATGCAGTCTGGTTTTTCTTGAAGGTTGAAATAAATTCTTCAGATTTCATTATTTGCATATAGCATTCTTATGTTTTCTTAGACTCTCTAACAGGTTCTAATTAGTTTCTTTAAAGCCGAAGACACATTTTTAAAATTTTAGGGTTGGACGTTGATATAAAGAAATACATTAAAGCTTAAATTTTATATGATGGCAAAAAGAAGAGAGGGAGAAATGACCGGTTTTAAATTAAAAGAGAGATTTCAAACACTGGCATGGAAGGCAACTTTGTGATCTTGAACAAACTTCAGACCTCCCCTCTCCTCACCTCATCATCGTTTGTTTTATGCTTTCTGTCATGTATTGTATTAAAGACCAAATTAGAAAATGTGAACTAGTTTGATAGTATTAGGCATATGATGGCAATCAATAAATTCTACTTTCCTTCCTTAAATGCAAACTAGGACACTTAATAAACTAAATGGATAATTATTTGCTTAGCATCTCCTACCTTTTTCGTTTCCTTTACCTTTACTCACTTCTGTAAAATCCATTTCATAAGAGAGCATAGAATTATCTCCAACTATACTGCCATGGATTTTATCTTCAACCATGTCTGTACTACCAACCACATGCTTGAAAATAGAAAGTTAGGGATTATACATTAGTCTAGTGGTAATAAATGGTAATTACTATGGCTTCAATTGATGAAAATTGCCCTGGTGATATAGACTTAAATAAAAGAACCCATATTTTATATTTTTTGCACATGTTAAATATTTAAATACATGTTGATTTATTAGAGTTAGGGATGTTTATAGAATTAAATTTGTGGCTACTTTGCTAGACTATCTCGCAAAGAATATACATTTAGTACAATGGGAAAAAAGTCCACAGTTTAGTATGTAATATCATTTCTAATGATTAATCACTTATAAATATTGATAATCCAGCTTATTTTAAAAGACACTTTCTTGGCTGGGCTAGAATTTTAATTTGCAAAAATTGGCTGGAAACAAACATTGGTAATTAGTTTCTAGTTTGAATAAGCCTTGCTTGGCAAATATTTGCTCTTCTAAAGAGTTAGCAATGGGTGTTTGCATATGTCCAAGGATGTGTGGGCAGTAACAGTGAAATGCATTATGATTTTGGTAACTGCCATCATGTATTTCACTTGAGCTTCACATTTGGTAAGACCCACCTGTTTCTCCTCATCTCCTAGTAATCCAGTATGACATTCTGTGGAGTCAGTTAACTTTCTCTAAGAAGTGAAGTTCTCACCTGATAATCTACGTTCCCAAGAGGCCCAATTTGGTTGCCATCTGAATTTTTAAAAACAGA
The DNA here is from genome assembly GCF_049115385.1 of Moschus berezovskii. Classification (NCBI taxonomy): domain Eukaryota; kingdom Metazoa; phylum Chordata; class Mammalia; order Artiodactyla; family Moschidae; genus Moschus; species Moschus berezovskii. Next base: position 48,228,410 of record NC_142460.1, on the reverse strand, counting down.
GTTCAAGCTGCATTTGGAATCTTGAACAAAGATTCCTTCCCCCACCTTCACTACCCCTCCTTTTTATTTATGAATAAAAATCACATGAATTGGAAATGGTTTCATTTTTAAAGGCAGGAAAACATATTATTCCTGAAGTCCAGGGCTGAGGCCTCAATCAGCACTTCTGGTATTTCTGGCAAACTTCAGTTCAGTTCAGTCGCTCAGTCTTTCCCGACTCTTTGCGACCCCATGAATCACAGCACGCCAGGCCTCCCTGTCCATCACCAACTCCTGGAGTTCACTCAAACTCATGTCCATCGAGTCGGTGATGCCATCCAGCCATCTCATTCTCTGTCGTCCCCATCTCCTCCTGCCTTCAATCCCTCCCAGCTTCACAGTCTTTTCCAGTGAGTCATATCTTCCCATGAGGTGGCCGAAGTATTGGAGTTTCAGCTTCAGTATCAGTCCTTCCAATGAATACCCAGGACTGATCTCCTTTAGAATGCAGTGGTTGGATCTCCTTGCAGTCCAAGGGACTCTCAAGAGTCTTCTCCAGCACCACAGTTCAAAAGCATCAATTCTTCAGCCCTCAGCTTTCTTCACAGTCCAACTCTCACATCCATACATGACCATGGGAAAAACCATAGCTTTGACTAGACGGACCTTTGTTGGCAAAGTAATATCTCTGCTTTTTAATATGCTCTCTAGGTTGGTCATAACTTTCCTTCCAAGGAGTAAGCGTCTTTTAATTTCATGGCTGCAATCAGCATCCGCATTGATTTTGGAGCCCCCCAAAATAAAGTCTGACAATGTTTCTACTGTTTCCCCATCTATTTCCCATGAAGTGATGGGACCAGATGCCATGATCTTTGTTTTCTGAATGTTGAGCTTCAAGCCAACCTTTTCACTCCCCTCTTTCACTTTCATCAAGAGGTTTTTTCGTTCCTCTTCACTTTCTGCCATAAGGGTGGTGTCATCTGCCTATGTGAGGTTATTGATATTTCTCCCGGCAATCTTGATTCCAGCTTGTATTTCTTCCAGCCCAGCATTCCTGCATATAAGTTAAAGAAGCAGAGTGACAATATACAGCCTTGACGTATTCCTTTTCCTATTTGGAAACTGTTGTTCCATGTCCAGTTCTAACTGTTGCTTCCTGATCTGCATATAGGTTTCTCAAGAGGCAGGTCAGGTGGTCTGGTATTCCCATCTCTTTCAGAATTTTCCACAGTTTATTGTGATCCACAGAGTCAAAGGCTTTGGCATAGTATGAAACTCCAGATATTTTTGAAAATGAAAGTTACTCAGTAGTGTCCGACTCTTTGCAACCCCATGGACCATAGAGTGCATGGAATTCTCCAGGCAAGAATACTCTAGTGGGTAGCTGTTCCCTTCTCCTTGATCTTCCCAACCCAGGGATCGAACTCAGGTCTCACACATTGCAGGTGGATACTTTATCAGCTGAAGCACAGGGAAGCACAGTGATGCTTGCACCAACCCAATACAGTAAGTTGCACACATTTTGAAAACATAAGGTGCTAAGTTTGACATACATATACACTCATGAATCCATCATCTCAATCAAGATTGTTAACATATCTATCACCCCAATAGATCCCTGTCCTTTTTGTACACTTCCTTCTGCTCTTTCCCTCTAACCCAGGCAGCCCTTGATCAGGTTTTTTTTTTTTTTTTTCAGTTTTGCTTTCAGTTTGTAGAATGTTATAGTAATAGGGTCATATAGTATGTATTTATTTTTCTGGCTTCACTCAATCTGATTATCTTAGATTTATTGATAATATTATATGAATTAATAGTTTATTTATTTATACTTCAAAGTAATAGTCTAGTGTATGACATAGCAGTTTATTTAGCTATTTACCTGATAGCTGTTTACAAATATGTTATTCAAATATAAAGCATCAAATAAACAAAGTGTGAACTTTAAATATATATATATGTATATAGATAGATAGATATAGTCGTGACATGAATGTTTAGCATGATATGAACCTCATGACAAATTTTTGTGTATAATAAAATATAGCTGTAAGGACAATGTTATACAGATGTTCCCTAGAACTGTATCTTGCATAATTGTGACTTTATGCCAAAGGTTTTTATTTCTTTTGGGTGAATGTCTAAGATCTGAATGACTGGATAATGTGTGCATGCATGCTCAGTTACTCAATCGAGTTTGACTCTTTTGTGACCCCATGGATTGTAGTCTGGCAGGCTCCTCTGTTCATGGAATTTTTGAGGCAAGAATAATACTAAGTGGGTTGTCATTTAAGGATCCAATCAGTTCAGTTCAGTCGCTCAGTCATGTCCAACTCTTTGTGACCCCATGAACCACAGCATACCAGGCCTCCCTGTCCATCATCAACTCCCAGAGTTCACCAAAACTCATGTCCATTGAGTCCGTGATGCCATCCAACCATCTCATCCTCTGTCGTCCCCTTCTCCTCCTGCCCTCAATCTTTCCCATCATCAGGGTCTTTTCAAATGAGTCAGCTCTTCACATCAGGTGGCCAAAGTATTGGAATTTCAGCTTGAACATCAGTCCTTCCAATGAACACCCAGGACTGATTTCCTTTAGGATGGACTGGTTGGATCTCCTCCAATAAGGAGTTATATATTTAGCTTTTAAAAAAATGTAATATTCATATTGCTTTTGAAAGTTGTTTTACCATTTTTCATTCCCACCAGCAAAATATGAGATTTTTTTTGCTCCACATTTTCAATGGATCTAAGTAGTCAGTCTTTTTAGACATTTGTGCAAGGGTATCTCAGGCTTCCCAGATGGTACTAGTGGTAAAGAACCTGCCTTCCAATGCAGGAGACATAAGAGATGCTGGTTCAGTCCCGGGGTTAGGAAGATCCCCTGGAGGAGGGCACAGCAACCCACTCCAGTAGTCTGGCCTGGAGAATCCCATGGACAGAGGAGCCTACTGGGCTGCAGTCCAGTGGATTGCAAAGAGTTGGACATGACTGAAGCAACTTAACATGCATGCCCCTAAAGGTATCTCATTGATTTAATTTGTATTAAATGCCTAATGACCAAATACATTGAGCTGCTGTCAAATCTGCTTAGTTACTATTCTTGTATTTTGATGAAGTGTTATTATTGGTTTTTGAGAATTATCTGTTCTGGATATACATCCTTTATCTGATATATGATTTGCAAATATTTCAACCAGGCTGCAATTAGTATTTTATACTTTTAAAAGTGTTTTTGATGGTGGTGGTTTAGTCACTAAGTTATCAGACTCTTGCGACCCCATAGACTGTAGCCAGCCAGGCTCCTCTGTCCATGGGATTCTCCAGGCAAGAATACTGGAGTGGGTTGCCATTCCCTTCTTCAGGGATCTTCCCAACATGGGGATCAAACCTGCATTGCAGGCAGATTCTTTACCAACTGAGCTACAAGGGAAGTTCTTTAAAAGAGCAGAAGTTCTGCATTTTGTGTGAGTCCAATCAATTATTATTATTTTTTTAATGAAAGGAGCTTTCAATGTTATGTTTAAAATTCTTTTCCTAACAGATTTTAAAAAGTTCTGTTTTCTTCTAGAAACTCTATAATTTTAAGTTTTACATTTAAATCTATGATCCATTTTGAGATAGTTTTTGGTATCCCTCAAAGTGCTTTTTTCCATGTTGTGCAATCACTAAGTTGCTGTTGTGCAATCACTAAGTCATGTTCAACTTTTGCATCCCCAGGAATGGCAGCACGCCAGGCTTCCCTGTCTTTCCATGTCTCCTGGAGTTTGCTTAAATTCATGTTCACTGGGTCAGTGATGCCATCCAACCATCTCATCCTCTGTCATCCCCTTCTCCTCCTGCTTTCAGTCTTTCCCAACATCATGTTCTTTTCAAATGAGTCAGTTCTTTGCATTAGGTGGCCAAAGTATTGGAGCTGCAGCTTCAGCATCAGTCTTACTAATGAATATTCAGGGTTGATTTCATTTAAGATCTACAGGTTTAATCTTCCTGCTGTCCAAGAGACTCTCAAGAGTCTTCTCCAGTACCACAGTTCAAAAGCATCAGTTCTTCAGCTTCCAGCCTTCTTTATGGTTCAGCTCTCACATTCATGCATAACTACTGGAAACACCATCAGTTCAGTTCAGTTCAGGTCAGTCTCTCAGTCGTGTCCAACTCTTTGTGACCCCATGAATCACAGCACGCCAGGCCTCCCTGTCCATCACCAACTCCCGGAGTTCACTCAAACTCATGTCCATCAAGTCGGTGATGCCATCCAGCCATCTCATTCTCTGTCGTCCCCTTTTCCTCCCGCCCCCAGTCCTTCCTAGCATCAGAGTCTTTAGCTTTGACTATATGGACTTTTGTCAGCAAAGGGCTGTCTCTGCTTTTTAATATTCTGGCTAGGTTTGTCATAGCTTTTCTTCCAAGGAGCAGGGTCTTTTAATTGTGTGACTGGAGTCACTATCCACATTGCTTTTTGAGCCCAAGAAAGTCTGTCACTGTTTCTACATTTTCCCCTATCTATTTGTCATGATGGACCAGATTCCATGATCTTAGTGTTTTGAATGTTGAGTTTTAAGCCAGCTTTGGTGAAAACCTTCATCAACAGGTGCTTTAGTTCCTCTTTGCTTTCTTTTCTGCCATTAACGCAGTATCATCTGCATATCTTAGACTGTTGATATTTCTCCCAGGACTCTTTATTGCAGCTTGAGAGTCATCCAACCTGGCATTTTGCATGATGTATTCTGCATGTAGGTTAAATAAACAGGGTGGCAATATATAGCCTTGACATACTCCTTTCTCAATTTTAAGAGTATTCAAATTTGTTGTCAAGAATCATTGAAATTTCATAGAGGTAGCTCAGGGGACATGTAGATTTGAGGAAAGAAATATGGACAAGGTTCAATCCCATTTGCTTCACCTTATTTATACATTGAAGCTTTTTTTACTCTTTTATTGAAGTGTAATTGAATTACAATGTTGTGTTAATTATTATTGTACGTTAAAGTGACTCAGCTATATATATATATATATATAATAAATGCACATATTCTTTTTCATATTCGTTTCCATTGTGGCTTATCATAGGATATTAAATATAGCTCCCTGTGCTATACAGTGGGAACTTTGGCTTATACATTCTGTATATACCAGTTTGCATCTGGTAAACCCAATCTCCTACTCCTTCCCTCCCCATCCCTCTCCCCCTTGGCAAACACAAATCTGTTCTCTGTGTTCATGATTCTGTTTCTATTTCATAGATATGTTCACATGTGTCGTATTTTAGATTATATGTGTAAGTGATATCCTATAATATTTTTCTTTCTCTTTTTGGCTAACTTCACTTAGTATAATAATCTCAAGTTACATCCATGATGTTACAAATGACATTATTTTGATCTTTGTTATGGCTGAGTAGTATTCCATTGCATATATGTACCACATCTTCTTTATCCATTCATCTTTTCTCTGGACATTTAGGTTGTTTCCATGTCTGGATTATTCTGAATGTGCTGCTATGAACATATGGGTGCACATATCTTTTTGAATTACTGTTTTGTCTGGTTATATGCCCAGGAGTGGGATTTCTGGATCACATAGTAATTCTATTTTTCGTTTTCTGAGGAACCTCTGTACTGTGTTCTACAGTGGCTGCACCAACTTACTTTCCCACCAATATTGTAGGAAGGTTCTCTTTTTTTCTGTAACCTCTCCAGCACTTGCAATTTTTAGACTTTTTAATGATGGTCCTTTATTGGTACCTCAGTATAGTTTTGATTTGCATTTCTCTAATGATTAGCAGTGTTGAGCATCTTTTCGTGAGCCTATTGGCCATCTGTGTTTCTTTGGAGAAATGTCTGTTTACCTCTTGTGCCAATTTTTCAACTGTTTTTTTTTTTTTTTTGAACAGAGGAAAATTTATGCGTCGAACCTGGACTGGTCACTTATGATAATATACATGCTACAATTCCATTCTCTCCAATCATTCCACCTTCACCCTCTCCCACAGAGTCCCAAAGACTGTTCTAAATGCCTATGTCTCTTTTGCAGTCTCTTATACAGGGTTCAGGTTGCCATTTTTCTAAATTCCATATATATGCGTTAATATACGGTATTGATATTCTTCTTTCTGGCTTACTTCACTCTGTATAATTGGCTCCAATTTCATCCACCTCATTAAAACTGATTCAAATGCATTCTTTTTGATGGCTGAGAAATACTCCATTGTGTATATGTACCAAAGCTTTCTTATCCATTCATCTGCAGATGGACATCTAGGTTGCTTCCATGTCCTGGCTATTATAAACAGTGCTGCAATGAACATTGGAGTACATGTGTCTCTTTCAGTTCTGGTTTCCTCGGTGTGTATGCCCAGGAGTGCGATCGCTGGATCATATGGCAGTTCTATTTCCAGTTTTCTGAGGAATCTCCACACTGTTCTCCATAGTGGCTGTACTAGTACAGCCACTATGTTTTTTTTTTTTTTGTTGTTGTTGTCAAGTTGTATGAACTATCTGTATATTTTAGAAATTAAGCTCTTGACAGTCACATCATTTGTATTTTCTCTAATTCTGTAGGTTGTCTTTTCATTTTGCTTATGATTTCATTGAGCTTCTATATAAAATTTATTCCAAAGAACAGTTTCAATGGCTTATTAAAACTATGAAAAATTAATTACTTTGAAACACTGTCTTTCCCAGAGTTATTTATATTTAACAGATTGCATTTAAAGGAGAAGCCCATGTAAGGACTTAAAGTACCCAACATTTAGTTGTAAAATGGAAACGGCTTAGTGTTTTACTGATGATTTGGAAGACTCGGGTGCAAAAAAGACTTACTGGTGTCCTTTGAATTATACCACATAGCTAAATGTTTTCACTAGCAATAAAGAATCAGGTGTGTTTAATAAAAATAGAAATGGTTCATGGGTTTTCTGTGATTGAAAATAATTTTGATTAAAAGATCAAACTTCTTCTTTGTTGATCTTCTCTTTAGAAATAATGATAAATGTCAGAAAAATTTGCCATTCTTTGTTCAATATAGATTGCAGTGACTAAGACGGGCAAATAATTCCATAAAAAATCAGTTAAAAAATCACCTACAAAATTGTTCTAGACCTTCTTACGTAGAAAGCTGGATAATGGGAAAGAAAAAGCCATTTTTGGAGAAAAAAACTTATGTATCAGAGGAAAGATTATCTAAATTGTGTGAAAATAAGAATTAGCCCCAAGTTAGGGCTATACTCATTGCCATTCAAAGTTTGCTGAATGGTCAGGTGCCAGATAGAGTTCTGGCACCATTTATTTGTTTTCTTTTATCTGGTGCTTATTTCAACTGTTTATTTTTTATATTTTGCCTGTGATGCAATAATGTGATCACTGGAAAATATGGTACCTCTGCTATTATTATGTGGTAATGGAAGATATGCTAAAATAAAAGGATCTTTGAATATCAGTAAGTTTTCAAATTTTCCTCAGAAAAACACTCACACTTGTAATTTTTTTTTCTCTGTGTTCAACATCAGTGACCTACATAGACCACTGGCCTGGGCTTTAGGAGGGGAGAAAGTGTTTTATCACAAAAAGCCAATGATAGCTTTTGACATCTGTGCTAGATCCATTTCCTACCTGCTGTGCTTAATTTCAGAATTCAGTTCTATCATTAAAACAAAAACCTTGTTGTCTCTTCCATCAGTGTGGCACATTACATCAATTTTCTCCAGGAATCATGTACAATTTATAGGCACCAGTGCCCCCTGGACTGATTTGGAATTTCAGATCTTGTTACCCTGCTATAGGAATTGTTCTAGCACATTGTGGGATGACACCTGAGCTATGGAAATACATTGTTTCTTGACTATTCCTCAACCCAAGCCCTGAGATGACCTAGTTTTCCCAGTTTTGCTGACTTACTTGTGATTCCTGTTTCATCCTGTAATATCCTTATGGGATCATATTTTTACACTAGAAGAGGACTGATAATTTGGTTTGTGCAAGATGACTTCTCCATCAAAGCCTGCTGTCATGGACAAAGTGGGCCTGGATGTGCAGGCTGAGTGCATATTCCCAGTGTCATCTGCCATCATGTTCTGTCTCTTAAATTTCAGTTTTAAAGAGCAGTTAAGAATTAATCTCAAAAATATACAAGCAACTCCTGCAGCTCAATTCCAGAAAAACAAACGACCCAATCAAAAAATGGGCCAAAGAATGTCAAACGACATTTCTCCAAAGAAGACATACAGATGGCTAGCAAACACATGAAAAGATGCTCAACGTCACTCATTATCAGAGAAATGCAAATCAAAACCACAATGAGGTACCATTTCACGCCAGTCAGAATGGCTGCTATCCAAAAGTCTACAAGCAATAAATGCTGGAGAGCGTGTGGAGAAAAGGGAACCTTCTTACACTGTTGGTGGGAATGCAAACAAGTAGTTTGAGTGAACTCCGGGAGTTGGTGATGGACAGGGAGGCCTGGCGTGCTGTGATTCATGGGGTCGCGGCGAGTCGGACACGACTGAGTGACTGAACTGAACAGCCACTATGGATAACAGTGTGGAGATTCTTTTAAAAACTGGAAATAGAACTGCCATACGACCCAGCAATCGCACTCCTGGGCATACACACCGAGGAAACCAGAACTGAAAGAGACACATGTACCCCAATGTTCATCGCAGCACTATTTATAATAGCCAGGACATGGAAGCAACCTAGATGTCCATCAGCAGACAAATGGATAAGAAAGCTGTGGTACATACACATAATGGAGTATTACTCAGCTGTTAAAAAGAATACATTTGAATCAGTTCTAATGAGCTGGATGAAACTGGAGCCCATTATACAGAATTAAGTAGGCCAGAAAGAAAAACACTAATACAGTGTACTAATGCATATATATGGAATTTAGAAAGATGGTAACGATAACCCTGTATGTGAGACAGCAAAAGAAACACAGATGTATAGAACAGTCTTTTGGACTTTGTGAGAGAGGGTGAGGGTGGGATGATTTGGGAGAATGGCATTGGAACATGTATATTATCATATGTGAAACGAATTGCCACTCCAGGTTCGACGCATGATACAGGATGCTTGGGGCTGGTACACTGGGATGACCCAGAGGGATGGGATGGGAAAGGAGGAGGGAGAGGGGGTTCAGGATGGGGTACACGTGTACACACGGGGCGGATTCATGTCAATGTATGGCAAAACCAATTGTAATTAGCCTCCAATTAAAATAAATACATCTATATTAAAAAAAAAATGTTAACTCAGAGGTAGTAACTAGTAGCTGAAGGACTTAAACACTATGTCAACATCCTTAGGAGTCTGTTGCCAGTAGAATTACTGATGCCAAGGTTTTGGTTTAATGAGTCACAGGAAAGATAGCTATGATCTTGGAGAAGAGGAACAACTGGTAGATTTGGGATGCTGTAAAGAAGAGATGTGAGAGTTGGACTGTGAAGAAAGCTGATCGCCAAAGAATTGATGCTTTTGAACTGTGGTGCTGGAGAAGACTCTTGAGAGTCCCTTGGACTGCAAGGAGATCCAACCAGTCCATTCTAAAGGAGATCAATCCTGGGTGTTGTTTGGAAGGACTGATGCTAAAGCTGAAACTCCAATACTTTGGCCACCTCATGTGAAGAGTTGACTCACTGGAAAAGGCTCTGATGCTAGGAAAGGTTGGGGGCGGGAGGAGACGGGGACGACAGAGAATGAGATGGCTGGATGGCATCACCGACTCTGTGGACATGAGTTTGAGTGAACTCCGGGAGTTGGTGATGGACAGGGAGGCCTGGCGTGCTGTGATTCATGGGGTCGCGGAGAGTGGGACACGACTGAGAGAGTAAACTGAACTGAAAGAAGAGATGCAAATTTTCTTTAGAGAAACAAAAGGAATAAATAGACTCTTGTTGAGTCTGCTTTGCAGTTACTCCTAATGAGTGTACTGCTGAGTGCAGATTTACTAGTTTACTAGTTGTGAAGAAGACAAGTGCTTTTTATTCTAATTCCTTCTTAGACATGCTAACTCTGTCCATTCCAGACCCTAAAGCAGAAACATGGATGGCATCCTACACTCACCAGGTGACTAGGCTCTATCACTTTTACTTTGGTAAACATATCTTGTAGCCATTTTGTCCTTTTCTGTTTCTATGTCTTTCAGGTCATTATCTGAACATCTGCAGAGGGCTTCAAGATCTTTCTTTCCCCTCTCCCTGTATAGTGCCCCCAGAGAGATTTTTAGAGTGAACAGATATCATGTCACTTCCCTGATTAAAAATATTTGAGACTCCCTAGCACACACTTTCAGAGAAGGCAATGGCAAGCCACTCCAGTACTATTGCCTAGAAAATCCCATGGATGGAGCAGCCTGGAAGCTTGCAGTCCGTGGGGTGGCTGAGGGTCGGACACGACTGAGCGACTTCACTTTCAGTTTTCACTTTTACACATTGGAGAAGGAAATGGCAACCCACTCCAGTGTTCTTGCCTGGAGAATCCCAGGGATGGGGGAGCTTGGTGGGCTTCCGTCTTTGGGGTCACACAGAGTCGGACACGACTGAAGTGACTTAGCAGCAGCAGCACCACACACTATAGTCCTTGGGAGTGGGAAAGGGTAAATGGAGTAAGTCGAAACCTTGCCAGGTGATTCAGATATGTGCCTTCCTTCCTGGATTGAGAATCAACGATCTATAAGACAGTAATATTCAACACTTATCTCAGACAATAATTGAAATGTTGTATGTGTGTTTACCCATTTAATGTTCACAAATATCTTATGGTATAGGTACTCGTAGAACTTCCCTGGTGGCTCAGATGGTAAAGAATCCGCCTGCAATGTGGGAGACCTGGGTTCGGTCCCTGGGTTGGGAAAATCCTCTGCAGGAGGGCATGGCAACCGACTCCAGTATTCTTGCCTGGAGAGTCCCCATGGACAGAGGAGCCTGTCAGGCTATAGTCCACGGGGTCACAATGAGTCAGATAAGACTGAGCGACTAAACATAGTATGGGTGATCTATGTATTTCTATTTTACAGATGGAGAAACTGAGGCACAGTAACGATAAGTAATTTCTCCAAGATGACAAAACTCATTGGTAGCAGAAGCATGAAACAAATTGGAGATTTCTGGATCCCAGGTATATGCTCCTAGTGTTAGCGACCCAGTCATGTCCAACTCTTTGTGACCCCATAGACTGTAGCCCACCAGGATCCTCTGTCTTTGGGATTCTACAGGCAAGAATACTGGAGTGGGTTGCCAATTGCTTCTCCAGGGGCTCTTCCCAACCCAGGGACTGAACCTGGGGTCCTGCACTGCAGGCAGATTCTTTGCCATCTGAGCCACCATGGAAGCCCTCTGTGTTCCTAAATGCTATGCTATTCTTGCTCCCTTAAGATGGAATCCTAGTTTCCTGCCTATGTGAGTGCTATGGAACATCTGCTATATTCTTCACTTTCAGCTCTCTGGTCTTTTAAAACTCCTTAGTATCGTCACTGGATTTCTTTTAGTTGTGGCTAATTTAGTTGTAAAATAATCATAAAGGTTTTTGATTCTTGAATGATTTACTGAACTAGGTCGTAAAATCCTGGAAAAACAGAATGGGAGATAATTTCTCATTTATTGGATGCCTTAGGTGTGAACCTAACTGAAGTTAAGGGAGTTATTAAGGAACATGCCAGTGGGATATAGGAGTTGGCACAATATACAAAAAGTTGCTTAATATTAAATTTTCTGGGGAGACAGATTCCTTTGGAATTCTAGTTAAACAAAGATTAAAAATCTTGAAGAGTTCAACCCTTAAGTTCTCTAGGAGGTAAACTACTGATAATGCAGGAGGTACTGGTTTCACACAATAAATCAGAGAAGGAGGGCAGTGGATTGTTTCAAAAAGTAAGATGAAGGAATACTCAGGACTCTCCACATCCTTGAAATCATGATTCTGATGTTGGCAAAAATGCTAAAGAAGAAACTTTCACTGCTATGATATGACATAGTGTATTTGTTAAGAATGGATTGTTTATTTATTTTTGATCTTAATGTAATATTTTATTAAAAATTTTTTTTATAATTTATTTTAATTGGAGGCTAATTACTTTACATTATTGTATTGGTTTTGCCATACATTGACATGAATCTGCCCCGGGTGTACATGTGTTCCCCATCTTGAACCCCCATCCCACCTCCTTCCCCATCCCATCCCTCTGGTTCATCCCAGTACACCAGCCCCGAGCACCCTGTATCATGCATCGAACCTGGACTGGCGATTTGTTTCACATATGATAATATACATGTTTCAATTCCATTCTCCCAAACTCCTGCAGCTCAATTCCAAACAAATAAACGACCCAATCAAAAAATAGGCCAAAGAACTAAACAGACATTTCTCTAAAGAAGACATACAGATGGCTAGCAAACACATGAAAAGATGCTCAACACTCATAGTCAGAGAAATGCAAATCGAAACCAAAATGAGGTACCATTTCAAGCCAGTCGGAATGGCTGCTTTCCAAAAGTCTACAAGCAATAAATGCTGGAGAGGATGTGGAGAAAAGGGTACCCTCTTACACTGTTGGTGGGAATGCAAACTAGTACAGCCACTATGGAGAACAGTGTGGAGATTCCTTAAAAACTGGAAATAGAACTGCCATACGACCCAGCAATCGCACTCCTGGGCATACACACCGAGGAAACCAGAATTGAAAGAGACACATGTACGCCAATGTTCATCACAGCACTCTTTATAATAGGCAGGATATGGAAGCAACCTAGATGTCCATCTGCAGATGAATGGATAAGAAAGCTGTGGTACATACACACAATGGAGTATTACTCATGGGAAAGGTTGGGGGCGGGAGGAGAAGGGGACGACCGAGAATGAGATGGCTGGATGGTATCACCAACTCTGTGGACATGAGTTTGAGTGAACTCAGGGAGTTGGTGATGGATAGGGAGGCCTGGAGTGCTGTGATTCATGGGGTCGCGGAGAGTCGGACACGACTGAGAGACTGAACTGAACTGAACTGAAAAAGAATACATTTGAATCAGTTCTAATGAGCTGCATGAAACTGGAGCCCATTATACAGAGTGAAGTAAGCCAGAAAGAAAAACACCAATACAGTGTTCAGTTCAGTTCAGTTCATTTCAGTTCAGTCGCTTTCAGTCGTGTCCGACTCTCCGCGACCCCATGAATCACAGCACGCCAGGCCTCCCTGTCCATCACCAACTCCCGGAGTACACTCAAACTCATGTCCACAGAGTCGGTGATGCCATCCAGCCATCTCATTCTCCGTCGTCCCCTTCTCCTCCCGCCCCCAACCTTTCCCAGCAGTGTACTAATGCATATATATGGAATTTAGAAAGATGGTAATGATAACCCTGTATACAAGACAGCTAATGAGACACAGATGTATAGAACAGTCTTTTGGACTCTGTGGGAGAGGGCGAGGGTGGGATGATTTGGGAGAAAGGATTGTTTATATTACCTTTTAATTGTATTGGTCATATGGCTATCCTTTCAATGTTATGGTGGTTTGGTTCAATCCCCCCTGTCCTTAAACTTTTAGAATTTTGGATCACTAACTGGCTACCTGAGCTGGAACAATTAGAGGAAGAACCACACACAGGAAAGATGTTTTGATTTGCATATTATCTAAGGCTCTACAAAATATGTTTATAAATTCATGTAGAAATTGGTTGAAGGATATTGCTAAGAAAAAAGAAAAAAATACAAATTAATGATAAAGTATCTGTTATTAATGTTTCTCAAAATAGGCTAGATGAAGGCATTGACATTTTCTTTCATGTACACAAGCACCACATTTTTCTGTTTTGGTCATGCTTTCCAATTTATTAATACATGCAATATAAAATAGTACTGAGATCTTTGCATCAGTCATACTTTCTTCTCTGCAACTTTCTGTTTTTAAAATAATTTTATTTATTTATTTGGTTTCATTGCTGTGCAGGCTTTTCTATATTTGCAACGAGCAGGGGCTACTCTCTAGTCATGGTACATAGGCTTCTCATTTTGGTGGCCTCTCTTGCTGTGGAGCACTGGCTCCAGGGTGTGTGGGCTTCAGTAAGTGTGGCTCCCAGGCTCTAGAGTGCAGACTCAACAGTTGTGGTGCATGGGTTTAGTTGCTCAGGGGTATGTGGGATCTATCCAGATCTATCCATGTCTCCTGAATTGGCAGGAGGATTTTTTTACCACTGAGCTACCAGGCAAGCTCTTTGTAACTTTCTTTACTCCAGTTAAATCTAAAAAATTTCCCCTTTGATTTCCTGTGTGATGAGATTTTTCAAGAATATTGTCATCATTACTGGGGAACTATAGCATTACCTTTTCTTGTAGAGTAGTTAGGATGAATGTACTGACCTAAAAGTTTTATTGAGATATAATTTACATACCATAAAATTTTCCTCAGTGTATAGTTTATAGGTAGGCTTCCCTGGCAGCACAGATGGTAAAGAATCTGCCTGCAGTGCAGGAGACCTGAGTTCAACCCCTGGTCTTTGATCCTGGTCTCCCCTGGAGAAGGAAATGGCAACCCAATCCAATATTCTTGCCTGGAGAATTTCATAGACTGAGGAGCTTTGCTAGCTATAGCCCATGGGGTCACAAAGAGTCGGATATCACTGAGTGACTAATACTTTACTTCACAGATTATATACATTAAAGTGTATGGTTCAATGAATTTTAGTATATTCACAGAGCTGTACAGTCATCAATACTGATGTTGGTATTGACTGACAGACAATTTATCTTGCAGACAGATGATGTAAGCTTATGGTGTTACTAAATACAGTACAGTACTGTGAATATATTTTCTGTTCCTTGTGATTTTAATACCATTTTATTTTATCTAGTTTTCTTTATTGTAAGAATATAATGTATAAAACATATAAAATGTGTGTTAATCAACTGTTTTTATTATTGGTAATGTACTAGACAACAGTAGGCTATAAGTAGTTAATTTTAGGAGGAGTCAAGAGTTGTACATAGATTTTCAACTGCATGGAGGGTCAGCACCTCTAATACCTACATTGCCTTATAGGCTTTAATTTAATTTATTTTATTTTTATAATTTATAATTATTTTACTTATAAATTAATTTAGGAATTAAATGTGTTAAGGTGTATTAAGTTTTTAGAATGGGGCCTGGTATGTACTAATATTATATAAAGTTTTTAAATATTACTGCTGGTTTGATTATCATTATTCTATACGAAAGGAAAGGAATATGGGTGGTCTTGGTGAATTAACTGTTCTCCCTGAAGTAATCAGTGAAATGTAAATCTCTCTCTAAGGCAGAGATTTCAGCGCTTCATCTTAAGGCATTCATTTGCCACATCTGTAAATGGCATCTTCTTAAGTCAGGAATGGAACCAGAGATTCCTTTTATGAGTGAAAGAGTGAAGAATGCACTATTTTTCCTGGGGATCAACTGCCTTTTCTTTCCTTGCTTTAGCTCACACTGGGATAGTTCCCTCCTTGTGAAATTCCATCTCCATAACAGAGAAAAAGAATCAAGTGGTTATGGGAAAATTGCACAATTTTCCCCATTCTAGCAACAAAACGGAAGAAAGTCCTTTAAAAAGAGTCCTGTTCTAAGGCCAATTTTTGCAGTACACTTCAAAATAACCTCTATTCATCAACCACTCTGTCACTTCCAATAGATTTTTTTTCAAAGCTAAATAGAATGGCTTATTTACTCCAGACTTGTCTTGTGAAATCTAAGCTGGCTGACTAATCTCTGTCTTACAACCTTACCAGGTGGGAAAAACTTTGGTGCAGAAGGTATTATATTTCTCAAGTGGCTACAAAATAAGGGACCCTTGAAAATGAGCATTCTCTTTGTCTTTTTGCTTTTCCTGGAACAACTCTGATAGTAGAGTGTTTAACATTGGCAAAACTTTATGATATCTTTACCACTTCTGAAGTGGATAATGAGAGAAATATATCATTTCTAATGAACAAATGTCATTTACTACGGAGCTGCATTTTCTGGGAGAACCAAAGTGAGTCTATTCTCTAATAGACAATGTGAACCTCTTGGGGAACTGTTTCCAGTACTGCATTGTTAAGTTAATCACTTAAATAGCTGCTTCTGTTACAAAAATTTTATATTAAAAAAGCAAACAAACAGGATATGCTAGAAGAAGTCTTTTAGGTGAATATTTATATTGTAACTTTCATGTCAATTACAATTTTTACTACTTTAGAAATGTCTCAAAACTTTGAGTTCCATAGTTAATTGATTTTCTCAAAGTGGGTCTGATTACATTTGTCTAGTTTCTTTATTCAATGCTGCCAGCAATCCACCTAGTTTTAGAGGTAGTAGTAGCACAGTGGCTTTAATAAAATGTTTCCTATATTTTCTATATCCTGCATAGATTATCACTAACCATGTCTCCAGGATAAGTTTTACATTATTTAATCATGCTAAGCCAAGAGGAGCTACCCCACGTCAAGAAGCAGTGGCTGTACGGGCGCAGGAAGGCCGAGAGGAGCTACCCCACGATCAAGGTCAGGAAGGGTGGCCTTGAGGAGATACCCCTTGTGCAAGGTAAGGTGCAGCAGCTGCGATTTGCTGGAGTAGCTGTGAAGAGTTATCCCACGATCAAGGTAAGAGAAACCCAAATAAGGTGGTAGGTATTGCGAGGGGGCATCAGAGGGCAGACATACTGAAATCATAATCAGAGAAACCTAGTTGACCTGATCACATGGACCGCAGCTGAATGTGGTCCACTAGAGAAGGGAATGGCAAACCACTTCAGTATACTTGCCTTGAGAACCCCGTGAACAGTATCAAAAGGCAAAATGATAGGATACTGAATGAGGAATTCCCCAGGTCGGTAGGTGCCCAGTATGCTACTGGAAATCAGTGGAGAAGTAACTCCAGAAGGAATGATGGGATGGAGCCAAAGCAAAACCAATACCCAGTTGTGGATGTGATGTGATAGAAGCAAGGTCCGATGCTATAAAAAGCAACATTGCATAGGAACCTGGAATGTTAGGTCCATGAATCAAGGCAAATTGGAAGTGGTCAAACAGGAGATGGCAAGAGTGAACATAGACATTCTAGGAATCAGTGAACTAAAATGGACTGGAATGGGTGAATTTAACTCAGATGACCATTATATCTACTACTGTGGGCAGGAATCCCTTAGAAGAAATGGAGTAGCCATCATGGTCAGCAAAAGAGTCCGAAATGCAATACTTGGATGCAGTCTCAAAAATGGCAGAATGATCTCTGTTCGTTTCCAAGGGAAACCATTCAATATTACAGTAATCCAAGCCTATGCCCCAACCAGTAATGCTGAAGAAGCCGAAGTTGAATGGTTCTTTGAAGGCCTACAAGACCTTTTAGAACGAACACCCAAAAAAGATTTCCTGTTCATTATCGGGGACTGGAATGCTAAAGTAGGAAGTCAAGAAACACCTGGAATAACAGGCAAATTTGGCCTTGGAGCATGGAATGAAGCAGGGCAAAGGCTGATAGAGTTTTGCCAAGAGAATGCACTGGTCATAGCAAATACCCTCTTTCAACAACGCAAGAGAAGACTCTATACATGGACATCACCAGATGGTCAACAGCGAAATCAGATTGATTATGTTCTTTGCAGCCAAAGATGGATAAGTTCTACATAGTTAGGAAAAACAAGACCAGGAGCTGACTGTGGCTCAGATCGTGAACTCCTTGTTGCCAAATTCAGATTTAAATAGAAGAAAATAGGGAAAACCATTAGACCATTTAGATATGTCCTAAATCAAATCCCTTATGATTATACAGTGGAAGTGAGAAATAGGTTTAAAGGACTAGATCCGATAGGTAGAGTGCCTGATGAACTCTGGATGGAGGTTCGTGACATTGTACAGGAGACAGGGACCAAGACCATCCCCATGGAAAAGAAATGCAAAAAAGCAAAATGGCTGTCGGAGGAGGCCTTGCAAATAGCTGTGAAAAGAAGAGAGGCAAAAAGCAAAGGAGAAAAGGAAAGATATAAGCATCTGAATGCAGAGTTCCAAAGAATAGCAAGGAGAGATAAGAAAGCCTTCCTCAGTGATCAATGCAAAGAAATAGAGGAAAACAACAGAATAGGAAAAACAAGAGATCTCCTCAAGAAAATTAGAGTATCCAAGGGAACATTTCATGCAAAGATGGGCTCAATAAATGACAGAAATGGTATGGACCTAACAGAAGCAGAAGATATTAAGAATTAGTGACAAGAATACACAGAAAACTGTACAAAAAAGATCTTCACGACCAAGATAATCATGATGGCGTGATCACTGACCTAGTGTCAGACATCTTGGAATGTGAAGTCAAGTGGGCCTTAGAACGCATCACTACGAACAAAGCTAGTGGAGGTGACAGAATTCCAGTTGAGCTATTTCAAATCCTGAAAGATGATGCTGTGAAAGTGCTGCACTCAATATGCCAGCAAATTTGGAAAACTCAGCAATGGCCACAGGACTGGAAAAGGTCAGTCTTCATTCCAATCCCAAAGAAAGGCAATGCCAAAGAATGGTCAAAGTACCACACAGTTTCACTCATCTCACATGCTAGTAAAGTCATGCTCAAAATTCTCCAAGCCAGGCTTCAGCAATATGTGAACCGTGAACTCCCAGATGTTCAAGCAGGTTTTAGAAAAGGCAGAGACAACAGAGATCAAATCACCAACATCCGCTGGATCATGGAGAAAGCAAGAGAGTTCTAGAAAAGCATCTATTTCTGCTTCATTGACTATGCCAAAATCTTTGACTGTGTGGATCACAATAAACTGTGGAAAATTCGGAAAGAGATGGGAATACCAGACCACCTGACCTGCCTCTTGAGAAACCTGTATGCAGGTCAGGAAGCAACAGTTAGAACTGGACATGGAACAACAGACTGGTTCCAAATAGGAAAAGGAGTACGTCAAGGTTGTATATTGTTACCCTGCTTATTTAACTTATATGCAGAGTACATCATGAGGAACGCTGGGCTGGAAGAAGCACAAACTGGAATCAAGATTGCTGGGAGAAATATCAATAACCTCAGATATGCAGATGACACCACCCTTATGGCAGAAAGTGAAGAGGAACTCAAAAGCCTCTTGATGAATATGAAAGAGGAGAGTGAAAAGGTTGGCTTGAAGCTCAACATTCAGAAAACAAAGATCATGACCTCTGGTCCCATCACTTCATGGGAAATAGTTGGTGAAACAGTGGAAACAGTGTCAGACTTTATTTTTGGGGGCTCCAAAATCACTGTGGATGCTGATTGCAGCCATGAAATTAAAAGACACTTACTCCTTGGAAGGAAAGTTATGACCAACCTAGATAGCATATTAAAAAGCAGAGACATTACTTTGCCAACCAAGGTCTGTCTAGTCAAGGCTATGGTTTTTCCCGTGGTCATGTATGGATGTGAGAGTTGGACTGTGAAGAAGGCTGATCGCTGAAGAACTGATGCTTTTGAACTGTGGTGCTGGAGAAGACTCTTGAGAGTCCCTTGGACTGCAAGGAGATCCAACCAGTCCATTCTAAAGGAGTTAAACTGGAGCCTATTATACAGAGTGAAGTAAACCAGAAAGAAAAACACCAATATAGTATACTAACGCATATATATGGAATTTAGAAAGATGGTAACCATAACCCTGTATACGAGACAGCAAAAGAGACACAGGTGTATAGAACAGTCTTTGGGACTCTGTGGGAGAAGGTGAGGGTGGGATGATTTGGGAGAATGGCATTGAAACATGTCTATTATCATATGTGAAATGAATCACCAGTCCAGGCTCGACGCATGATACAAGATGCACGGGGATGGTGCACTGGGATGAACCACAGGGATGGGATGGGGAGGGAGGTGGGAGGGGGGTCTAAGACGGGGAACGCATGGACACCCGGGGCAGATTCATGTCAATGTATGGCAAAACCAACCAATATAATATTGTAAAGTAATTAGCCTCCAATAAAAAAAAATTAAATAATAAAAAAGAAAGGAAAAAAAGTAAAATAAAATAAAATAAAGGAGATCAATCCTGGGTGTTCATTGAAAGGACTGATGTTAAAGCTGAAACTCCAATACTTTGGCCACCTCATGTGACGAGTTGACTCACTGGAAAAGTCTCTGATGCTGGGAAGGATTGGGGACGGGAGCAGAAGGGGACGACAGAGAATGAGATAGCTGGATAGCATTACCGACTCTATGGACATGAGTTTGAGTGAATTCCGGGAGTTGGTGATGGACAGGGAGGCCTGATGTGCTGTGATTCATGGGGTTGCAAAGAGTCTGACGTGACTGAGCGACTGAACTGAACTGAACTGAAGCACTTTTTAAAAAGTACTGAAGTATGATTATCCAAACGATAGACCCAACTATCACTGGTTTTGACTATTTAAAAAAAAATACTTAAAAAAATCCCAAAATTGAAGTTACGTTTTAAATTCTGTAGCTTACATGTAGTCTTATTTTTAAAATTGATCTAGCCACTCTATGAGGCTTCTAAGGTGGCTCGTTGGTGAAGAATCCACCTGCCAATGCATAAGAAACAGTGGTGGGTTCAATCCCTGGGTCAGAAAGATCCCTTGAAGGAGGAAATGAGAACCCTCTATAGTATTCTTGCCTGGAAAATCCCATGGATAGAGGAGCCTAGTGGGTCCATAGGGTTGCAAAGAGTTGGACATGATTGAGTGACTGAGCACAAGCATGAGCCACTCTATGTCTTTTTATTGGAGCATTTAGTTCATTTACATTTAAATTTATGTTTAGTTCATTTACATTAGTGATAGGCTGTACTTATTACCATTTTCTTCATTACTTTCTGGTTATTTTTATAGTTCTTTTTAAGTCCTTTTCTTATTCTTTTGCTCTCTTACCTTGTGATTTGATTAATATCTTTAGTGTTATGTTATAATTCCTTTCTCTTTTGTGTGTGTATATCCATTACAGAATTTGGTTTGTGGTTGCCTTAAGGTTTATACATAGAAAACTATATATCTAAATCTATGACTATTTAATTTGTTAATCTTTTAATTTCTTAAAAAAATATTTATTTATTTTTCATTTCAGTTCATTCACTTAGTCATGTCCGACTCTTTGTGACCCTATGAATCACAGCATGCCAGGCCTCCCTGTCCATCACCAACTCCCGGAGTTCACTCAACCTCACGTCCATCGAGTTGGTGATGCCATCCAGCCATCTCATTATCCCCTTCTCCTCCTGCCCCCAATCCCTCCCAGCATCAGAGTCTTTTCCAGTGAGTCAAAACTTCGAATGAGGTGGCCGAAGTATTGGAGCCTCAGCTTTAGCATCAGTCCTTCCAATGAACACCCAGGACTGATCTCCTTTAGAATGGACTGGTTGAATCTCCTTGCAATCCAAGGGACTCTCAAGAGTCTTCTCCGGCACCACAGTTCAAAAGCATCAATTCTTCGGCGATCAGCTGGAAAACCATAGCCTTGACTAGACGGACCTTGGTTGGCAAAGTAATGTCTCTACTTTTTAATATACTATCTATGTTGGTCATAACTTTCCTTCCAAGGAGTAAGCGTCTTTTAATTTCATGGCTGCAATCAGCATCTGCAGTGATTTTGGAGCCCCCAAAAATAAAGTCTGACACAGTTTCCACTGTTTCCCCATCTATTTCCCATGAAGTGATGGGACCAGAGGCCATGATCTTTGTTTTCTGAATGTTGAGCTTCAAGCCAACCTTTTCACTCTCCTCTTTCATATTCATCAAGAGGCTTTTGAGTTCCTCTTCACTTTCTGCCATAAGGGTGGTGTCATCTGCATATCTGCATATTTCTCCCTGCATATTTCTCTCTTTTTTTTTTATATCTAAAAAAGAATTTTATTAAAAAAGCACAAATGCAAAGAAATGAACAGAGAAGTGACCAGTCCAGGTTCGATGCATATTTCTCCCTGCATATTTCTCCCAGCAATCTTGATTCCAGCTTGTGCTTCTTCCAGCCCAGCGTTCCTCATGATGTACTCTGCATATAAGTTAAATAAGCAGGGTGACAATATACAACCTTGACGTACTCCTTTTCCTATTTGGAACCAGTCTGTTGTTCCATGTCCAGTTCTGTTACTTCCTGACCTGCATACAGCTTTCACAAGAGGCAGGTCAGGTGGTCTGGTATTCCCATCTCTTTCCGAATTTTCCACAGTTTATTGTGGTCCACACAGTCAAAGATTTTGGCATAGTCAATGAAGCAGAAACAGATGTTTTTCTGGAACTCTCTTGCTTTCTCCATGATGTTGGCGATTTGATCTCTGGTGCCTCTGTCTTTCGGAGAAGGCAATGGCAAGCCACTCCAGTACTCTTGCCTAGAAAATCCCATGGACGGAGGAGCCTGGTAGGCTGCAGTCCATGGGGTTGCTACGAGTCAGACATGACTGAGCGACTTCACTTTCACTTTTCACTTTCACATATTGGAGAAGGAAATGGCAACCCACTCCAGTGTTCTTGCCTGGAGAATCCCAGGGACCGGGGAGCCTCATGGGCTGCCACCTATGGGGTCACACAGAGTCGGACATGACTGAAGTGACTTAGCAGCAGCAGCAGCAGCATCCTCTGCCTTTTCTAAAACCTGCTTGAACATCTGGAAGTTCACGGTTCACATATTGCTGAAGCCTGGCTTGGAGAATTTTGAGCATGACTTACTAGCATGTGAGATGAGTGCAAATGTACGGTAGTTTGAGCATTCTTTGGCATTTCCTTTCTTTGGGATTGGAATGAAGACTGATCTTTTCCAGTCCTGTGGCCACTGCTGAGTTTTCCAAATTTGCTGGCATATTGAGTGCAGCATTTTTACAGCATCACCTTTCAGATTTTGAAATAGCTCCACTGGAATTCCATCACATCCACTAGCTTTTTTCATAGTGATTCTTTCTAAGGCCCACTTGACTTCACATTCCAAGATGTCTGACTCTAGGTCAGTGATCACACCATCGTGAACATCTTGGTCGTGAAAATCTTTTTTGTACAGTTCTTCTGTGTATTCTTGCCACGTCTTCTTAATATCTTCTGCTTCTTTTAGGTCCATACCATTTCTGTCCTTTATCGAGGCCATCTTTGCATGAAATATTCCCTTGGTATCTCTAATTTTCTTGAAGAGATCTCTTGTTTTTCCTATTCTATTGTTTTCCTCTATTTCTTTGCATTGATCTCTGAGGAAGGCTTTCTTTTCTGTCCTTGCTATTCTTCGGAACTCTGCATTCAGATGCTTATATCTTTCCTTTTCTCCTTTGCTTTTCACTTCTCTTCTTTTCACAGCTATTTGCAAGGCCTCCTCCGACAGCCATTTTGCTTTTTTGCATTTCTTTTCCATGGGGATGGTCTTGGTCTCTGTCTCCTGTAAAAAGTCACGAACCTCCGATCATAATTGATTTACAATGTTATGTTAGTTTCAGGTGTACAGTAAAGTAGGTTACTTATATATATATGTCCATTCTTTTTCAATGATCTCTTAATCATTGATCTTTTAGAACCATCCATTTTCACTCTCTGCCTCTATGATTACAGCTTTTGAGGTCATATTTTACATTCTTTTGTGTATTGAGGATATAGATGATTTTGCTACTTTTGTTTGTTTAACCTTCCTAATAGCTATATAGTAGTTGTTGAACTTCTCACTGTGTTCATCAGATCATCTCTGGAATTAACTGAGCATCTTTATAATCATTACCTTGAACTCTTTATTGGTATATTGCTTATCCTCACTTTACTTCTTCTTCTGAGGCCTTATCCTGTTCCTTCATTTGGAACATGTTCCTTTGCTGCCTGATTTTCTCTAATTCTCTGTGTTTATTTGTACATATTAGGTAGTTTGTTGCATTTCCTGTTCTTGGAGATATGTCCTTATTTTGGAGATGCCTTATGGGATCCAGCAGCAAACTATCTAGACGTTTCCAGAGCTATATGCTCTGGCCCCTATGTGGACAACGTGCGTCCTTCTCTTGTGGTGAGGACAACTATGTGGGTGGGTTGGTAGGCTGGGCTGGTCCCCAGCCTAGTTGGCTGGCAGGCCCTGTTTAATATGGAGGCTGCCAGCTGCTGGTGGCTGGGGGCTTGGTTCCCATATGATTGTCTGTATACCTAAGTCTGGTGCTGGCCCCCTAGTGAGTGGGATGAGTTTCTGGGCCAGCTTTTTGCAGATCCCAGGTGTCCTGGCACTGTTGCAGGCCCACTGGTGTGTGGAGCTGGGTCCCAGCTCATCTGGTTGTGGGGCTTCAGGGATCCTGGGGGCTGAGACCATCTCACTGATAGACTGGGTTGGGTCCTAGAGCAACTCACTTAATTGCTAAAAAAAATTCCAACAATTAAAGTCTTGGACCAGACAGCTTCGCAAAGTGAGTTCTACCAAATATTTAAAGAAGAATTGACACCTATCCTTCTCAAACTATTCCAAAAATTGAAGAAAAATGAGCTCTTCCAAACTAACTCTACCAGGCCAGGATCTTCCTGATATCAAAACCAGACAAGGACAATACAAATAGGGAAAATTGAAGACCAGTATCACTGATGACCATATATGAAAAAACCCTCAACCAAATGTTAGAAAACCAAACTGAATAATACATTCAAAGAATCATATATCATGATCAGATGAAAATTATACTTGGGGTGTGAAGATGGATCAGTATCTGAATCTGTCAAATGATACATCACATAAAACATTAAAAAATAAAAATCATCACAACAGATACAGAAAAAGATTTTGGAAAAAATCAACATATTTTTAGGTAAAAACTCAACAAGTGATTTTAGAGGGAAAATACTTGCATATAGGAAAGACCATATGTAACTAGTGCATAGTTAACATTATATTCAAAGTTGAAAAACTGAAAGTATTTTGTCTAAGATTAGAAACAAAACAAGGATGTCCACTCTTGCCACTTTTATTCAGTATAGTATTAGAAGTTCTAGCCACAGCAGTCAGACAAGAAAACGTAAGAAAAATGAATCCAGATTGGAAAGGAAGACATAAAATTGTCACTGTTTGTAGGCGGCATGATAGTATATAGAGAAAATCTTGAAGAAGATACTAAAAAAAAAAAAAAACTATTAGAGCTAGTACATGAATTCAGGAAAATTGCAGGACACAAAATTAATACAAAGAAATCTGCTGCATTTATATACACTAACAACAAACTATCAAAATGAGAAATTCTGAAAACAAACCCATTTAAAGTTATGGATTAAAGAGCTAAATGTAAGACCAGAAACTATAAAACTCCTAGAGGAGAACGTAGGCAAAACACTCTCCGACATAAATCACAGCAGGATCCTCCGTGACCCACCTCTCAGAATATTGGAAATAAAAGCAAAAATAAACAAATGGGACCTAATTAAAATCAAAAGCTTCTGCACAGCAAAGGAAACTATAAGTAAGGTGAAAAGACAGCCTGCAGAATAGGAGAAAATAATAGCAAATGAAGCAACCGATAAAGGATTAATCTCCAAAATATACAAGCAGCTCCTGCAGCTCAATTCCAGAAAAATAAATGACCCAATCAAAAAATGGGCCAAAGAACTAAACAGACATTTCTCCAAAGAAGACATAAAGATGGCTAACAAACACATGAAAAAATGCTCAACATCCCTCATAATCAGAGAGATGCAAATCAAAACCACAATGAGATACCATTTCACACCAGTCAGAATGGCTGCTATCCAAAAGTCTACATGCAATAAATGCTGGAGAGGATGTGGAAAGAAAGAAACCCTCTTACACTGTTGGTGGGAATGCAAACTAGTACAGCCACTATGGAGAACAGTGTGAAGATTCCTCAAAAAACTGGAAATAGAACTGCCATATGATCCAGCAATCGCACTCCTGGGCATACACACCGAGGAAACCAGAATTGAAAGAGACACATGTACTCCAGTGTTCATTGCAGCACTGTTTATAATAGCCAGGACATGGAAGCAACCTAGATGTCCATCTGTAGACGAATGGATAAGAAAGCTTTGGTACATATACACAATGGAGTATTTTTCAGCCATCAGAAAGAATGCATTTGAATCAGTTCTAATGAGGTGGATGAAACTGTAGCCTATTATACAGAGTGAAGTAAGCCAGAAAGAAAAACACCAATACAGTATACTAATGCATATATATGGAATTTAGAAAGATGCAAATGATAATCCTGTATATGAGACAGCAAAAGAGACACAGATGTATAGAACAGTCTTTGGGACTCTGTGGGAGAGGGTGAGGGTGGGATGATTTGGGAGAATGGCATTGAAACACGTATGTTGTCATATGTGAAACAAATCACTAGTTCAGGGTTGATGCATGTTATAGGATGCTGGGGGCTGGCGTGCGGGGATGACCCAGAGGGAGGATAAAGGGAGGAGGGAGGTGGGAGGAGGGTTCAGGAGGGGGAACTTATGTAAACCCGGGGCGAATTCATGTCAATATATGGCAAAACCAACCAATATAATATTGTAAAATAATTTGCCTCCAATAAAAAATAAATTAATTACTTAAAATAAATAAATAAATAACCCCCTCCAAAAAAAATAAAGTTTCTTCAAAAAGAATAAATTGCCTAGGAATTAAAGAAGTAAAAGTCTTGTACTTAGAAAACTATGGACACTTATGAAGGGAATTGAAGATGACATAAATGATGGAAAGATATATTATGTTCATGAATTAGAATAAATAATATTGTTAAAATGACTATACTACCTATGACAATCTGCATATTGAATTCAATACCTATAAAAATTCTAATAGTATTCTCACAGAACTGGGACAATTACTCTTTAAATTTGTGTAGAACCACAAAAGATCCAAATAGACAAGGCAATCTTGATAAAAAAGAACAGAAATAAAGGTATCACACTTTCTGTTTTTAAACTGTACCATAAAGCTACATTAATCAAAACAGTATGTAACTAGCACAAAAATGGGCATGTCAATTGATGAAACACAATAGAGAGTTCAGAAATGAACCCATACTCATGTGATCAACTAATTTACAACGGAGGCAAGAATACACAGTTGGAAAAAGATGGTTTTGGGAAAACTAAACAGCTTATTTACAGGAAAATCAAACTGGACTTTGTCACATCATATACAAAAATAAATTCAAAATAGAATTAAAGATGTAAATAAATCTTGTAAAAGAAAACACAGGCAATATATTCTTTAAAACCGATCCTAGCAATAATTTTTCGGATATGTATCCTCAGGCAAGGGAATCAAAAGCAAAAATAAACAAATGGCACTACATCAAAATAAAAAGCTTTCACATGGTAAAGAAAATTATCAACAAAATGAAAAAGACAGCCTACCAAATAGGAGAAGGTATTGCAAATGATAAATTTGATAAGGGATTCATATGCAAAATATATGAGAACTCATACGACTCAACATCCAAAGAACAAACAAGCTGATTAAAAAATGGACAGAGAGCCTGAATAGACATTTTTCTGAAGAAGACATACAGATGGCCAGGAGTACATGAAAAGATGCTCACTATCTCTAAACATCAGAGGGATGCAAATTGAAACCACAATGTGATGTCATTTCACACATATCATAATGGCTATTGTCAAAAAGATAACAAATAACAAATGTTGGTGAGAATGTGGAGAAAAGGGAACTCTCTTGCATTTTGTTGGGAATATAAACTGGTGCGGTTATGATGGAAAACAGTTTGGAAGTTTTTTTAAAAAATTAAGAGTAGAACTTCATGTGATCTAGCAATTCCTTTCCTGTGTATTTTTCCAAAGAAAACCAAAAGAGTAATTCCAAAAGATATATGCGCTCCAAAGAATCAGACATGACTGAGCGACTGAACTGAACTGAACTGATGCTCATTGCAGCATTATTTAGAATAGCCAAGACGTAGAAGCAACGTAAGTGTCTATAAACTGATGAATATAACATGGATGGACTTGGACAGCATTATGCTAAGTGAAATAAGTCAGACAGAGGAAAACAAATACTGTATAATATCACTACTATGTGAAATTTTAAAAACAACAAATAAACAGATGTAACAATATGGAAACAGAATTTTAGATGTGAAGAACAAACAGGTGGGTGCCAGAAGGGGGGCTGAAATGTACAGTGTAGGGAATATGATTAACAATAATGCAATGTCTGTGTAATGACAAATGATAACTATATTTACCATATTAATCATTTTCTAATGAACAGGAATATCTAATCATTATATTGCACACATAACCCAACCCAGGAACTAACATAGCATTGTAGGTCAATTATAATTCAAAAAACAAGAAATATATTCACAGAAAAAGAGTTTGCCTCAGTATTTGTGGTTGCCAGCAGTGGAATGTTCAGGAAGATGGAATTTGATGAAGGTGGTTGAAATGTCCAAACTTACAGTTGTAAGACATATAAGTTCTAAGGTTGTGATGTATGACCAATATGATGAATACTGCTATATGTTATATATGAAAGTTGTTAATAGAGTAAATCTTGAGTTTTCGTGACAAGGAAAATACATTTTTTTTCTTATTTTGTGTTTTTATGAGATGATAGATGTTTACTAAACTTATTGTGGTAAATATTTCAGTGATGTATCAAAGTCAAATTATTATGCTAATACACCTTAAACTTATACAGTGCTAAGCTCCTCTGTCCTTGGGATTTTCCAGGCAAGAGTACTTGAGTGGGTTGCCATTCCTTTCTCCAGGGGATCTTCCCAACTCAGGGATTGTACCCGGGTCTCCTGCAATGCAAACAGTTTCTTTACTGTCTGAGCCATTAGGAAAGCCCAAACTTATACAATACTGTATGTCAATTATACCTCAGTAAAACTGAAATAAAAGATGACACTTTTGCTTAGCGTGGGCATAAATGAGTACTATTACATATTGTTAATATAAATTGGTATAATTTTCTAGAATAATAATCAAGTATGCTTCTAATCATGAATCTAAGCATTTAACAATAAAGATACTCATAAAAATGTTTTACCTACAGCAAAACATGCAATTGGAAACATTTAAAATTATGTGATTTATTGCGTAAATTATGGTACATAGAAGGTGTATATATGCTTGTAATACATGTCATAGAAATTTTATTTTAGTGGAAAATTTGGTAGCTGAAAAAAAGCTGGTTATAAGCAAGGTATAAGTTATGTATTATATATATATCCATTATAAATTATCCAAAACAATTTGGAATATATATCCTACAAAATATTTACAATAGTTTTCTTTGTAATGAGATTACAGGTGATTTGAATTTCCTCTTTGGGTTTATTTATTCCAAATTTTTAAAAACAGCAGATCCTTTATTTAAGAATAAAACAAATGCTATGATATGTTTTAGACTGATAGTTTATTTTGTGGCTAAAACTTCTCTTATCATATTGTCTGATTTCCCATCCTATCTCTGTTTCCTAACTGTATGTCATATCAGTCAAACTGTTTAATGTCTCATTTTAAGTTTTTTATTGTAAAATGAAGAAAATACATTTACCTATCTCCTAAAGCTAGTTTGTTTGAAAATTGAGACCAGCAAAGCTGTAGTAGCCATTTATTGATTTTGCTTTAAATATGAACTATTGTTATGTTAAGTTAAAGGTTTTATCATAGTTATAAACTTCAAAATTGTCCAGAATAGATGATTAAACTGATTCTCTCTATTCTGCTTATGTTTTCATATCCACTGTAAGAGCATTTATCAGGTGGTCAGGTACTATTGTACTCTGGTGCAAACACAAAGGCATCAGAGATAGGAATGAATAGTGGCTAAAACAAGTCTTCATTGTATTTTACCAGCCATGTGCTATCCCAGTGAAAGGGTTCCCAATAGCTAGCAGAAGCACCATAGGATTCATTCTCAAGTAAAATTCAGTGCCTTCCTACATGAATAACAACTAATAATCTTCAAATATTAAATTTTACAGTTAATGAAATTAATTCTGTCATCCTTCCCACAAAGAAAAAGGATTGCTTTCTTTTTTCTGTCTGTAAGCATATCAGAAGTCTTGAAATTCCACCAGTTAGTGACACTCAATCAGGTCACCTACTTTAGTAACGTTACTTCAAACTTAAAAAGTTTTAACTTTGCCATTATTTTCAATGGCCTAAATTGTCTTCAAAATGTTTCAGAGAAAATGCTGAATTTTACACAGTACCCATTTCAAATAACAGAATAATATATCAAGCTATACTCTGTTCTCTCTCATATTCTGTGCTATTGAAATCTACCTGCTGTTTAAATTCCATAGCCTGGCACTCTGATATTAACCTTGAGCCCTAAACTCCACAGGATTTACCAAACATACAGACAATGTCCTATTAACTTACTCTTTGCCTTCCTTTCTCTGTATCTCTCAGATATGAGCTTGTAATTTTCTTTGTTGGGGCACTTGTGTGTAATAGCTTGTGCCATCTAATTGAATGAAGGGTTTAAAGAACATTAAGCACTTAGAGGGAAATTGTGCCAGAATATAATGCCCTTTCCTTGCTGTCAGCTAGCCTCTGGCTCCTAATCAATAGGCTGATCAACAGCTGTAGAAGGGACAAGTGTGACTGAAAACCGTGTACTCTAATGAGTAGGGAAACAGAAAATGGATCATTTTCAAACGGAGATGGAAATAAAAATTACAGAACTGAGATAAAAATAATTGATTCAATGTTCTACAAACATTTTTTAAATGCCCACTGTGTGCATAGTTCTGTGCTATGTGTCAAGGAAAATGCAAATATAAACAATATTCTTATAATATGAGCAGATCCTGGGAACAGACTGCTTTGGAATAGGGCTATCTATACCCACAGAGTCTGCTATTATTGTTTATATCACCATCACAGTACAAAAATCGTATGTCCTTTTTAATGCCGCTAAATGTGCTTTTCTTTTGAGGAGAGTGATATTAAGTCGGAATGTTTATGAATTAAAAACACAAGGGAAAGCTGCTGTGTAGGGCAGGCACTGGAGGAGGGTAGCTAATAGTTGGTGCAAAAGTAACTGCGGTTTTACATTGTTAAATTTTGGTTTGATATTGGAATATATTCTTAAATATGTTAAGAATATATATTTAATATAAAATATTAAATATTTTATATTTATTTAAGAATGTATTCCAATATCAAACTGCATTCAGATTGGCAATAATGATTTAAAATTCAGTCCAAAACCATAATTACATTTGTACCAATCTAATACAAGGAAAGAGTTGTTTTTCTCCAAAGCCCATGCTGTCTCCTAAAATAATCTATACCAATCACTAGGGCGCCAGATAATTAACAATTTTGCCACCAGTTTATTTATAATCTCACAATACACGAAATATTTAACTCTAAAGCCTGGCTAGTGACCAAAGCCAGGGGCCAAAGGGTGATTGTTCTGCTAATAATGAAAGGAAGAAAGGGAAAAATGATGAAAAATACAAAACACCAGCAGAGAAGGAGAGGCCATTTTAGTTCTTTTCACAAACAGTGGGGAAAATAAACTCTTTTCATCTCCTTATATATATATATATATTTATAACTGCCAAGCCTACAGCATGTGTCAGTGGCAGATCAAATATTAAAAGCAAATTTTAATAAGTGAGACTCAAAAAGGGATTTATAAAGCTCAAGGGATTTGGAGAGGAGTGTTCTATTCAGGGAATTCCATAGCTTGGGGGCATAACAGGTGAATGCTCTGTTGCCCAAGGATGAGAGACCTGACAAGGGGGTTGATGAATTTGAGATTTACTATTAGAAAGTTAGGTCTGGAGGTATGTATAAATGGAGTCCAGTTCTGATAGGAGTGAAAGGGAAGTTCCACAGAGGTAATGAAAAACTCTGAGCCAAATTTTAAAGTCAATGTACTGACTGATAGCAAGTGAGTATAAATCTGCCATAACTGAAGTAATGTGATTGAATTTACTGCCAGGAGTAAATGCATGGGTTGCTGCAGGTGGAACAGTGGTGAGCTTTGTGAGTGTTCAGTTTTGGAGAGTTTCCCTATTAACATAATCTAGAGGTCATAACAGTACCCATTATAACAGTGAAAGCAGCACAAGTGCTTTAAACATGTTAGTGGAGTAACCGCTTTAAATTTCTGGAAGAGCTCAATGAAAGAGTTTTCCTTTGATAAAAACTGAGAGAGTCAACTGTAAATGATTGAGGAAACAAAGAGTTATGCAGAAAGTTGTGTAAAGTAATAGCAAGACCTTCATAAGTGTTCATTAAAGTGAAATGGAGAAGGAGGCACGTAACTGGAGACACACATTAACTGGTGACTGGAAATGGTAAAGGTGAATGCGAGATATCAGCACTCCATTATACAAGATACATAATTGCTTTTTATAGTAAAGGGATTCCTAAGTTCTGAACAAGGGCTATTCTTACAATAAAACACCGTGAAACATTTTCCTGAGATATTAGGGCTAATAAAATATCTTCCATATAACGTGCTCTTCTGCCCCCATACTTATTGGAAATGAAAATGTTTACTACCAATGGAGTTTAAAAGAGGCCCACTCACCAGCATCAACATTCCACTGGAATCTAAAGGCTTGATGGAATCTACTTCAATCTTTTAATTTTTATTTGTTTCTTCATGTCCTCTTTAATATTTTTTGACTTACCTGTTTGATCAAGAAGTTTAGAATCTTTGAGGACCGAACATGTCTTTCTTTTGTCGTCTTCAGTGTCTAACACAAGTATTGCACAAGGACATTTTGTGTTTTTTAAAATGCTTTTATTGAATAAGTTGATTCTAACGTGTATGTTGATGATTTAGGGATGCTTTTAAAAAAATTGAAATTACCTCCTGTCTTAGTTCATTTGCACTGCCTTAACAGAATGCCATAAACCAGACAGCTTATAAACAAAACACATATATTTCTCACAGTTCAGGGCACTGGAAAGTTTAAGATCAAGGTGCTGGCAGATTTGGTGTCTGGTAAGAATTTATGTCCTGTTTCCTAAAGTGAAAGTGTTACTCACTCAGTCATCTCTGACTCTTTGAAACTATATGGACTTGAGACCACCAGGCTCCTCTGTCCATGGGATTCTCCAGGCAAGAATGTTGGAATGTTTAGCCATTTCCTTCTCCAGAGGGTCTTCCCAAGCCAGGGATCAAACCAGGGTCTCCTGCGTTGTAGGCAGATCATTGCTGTCTGAGCCACCAGGGAAAATCTGTTTTCTAGACAGCTGTCTATTCCCTGTGTTCTCACATGGTGGAAAGGATGAGAGATCTTCCTGGGGTCTCTTTATATCAGAACACTGATCCATTCTCATGACCTAATTATTTCCCCAAAGCCTTATCTCTTAATACCATCACATTGACAGTTAGATATCAGTATATAGGTTGGATAGAAACAACCATTCAGTTCATAACACCTCCTGTGTACATTTATTTTCTTTGCTATCATCTATAGCTGTATTAAATTGGACACAGTTAAATAGTTTATTTGGGACATAGTAAAAGTAGATGAGGATGATTTATCAATTCCATAATTTATTTTGCTTTTTCAATTTATTCAACAAATGTTGTTGACCATCTACCTTTTGCTAGGCACTCTTCAAGTGTTTGATACATTAGTGAACTAAATTGACAAAAATCCCTTTCCTTTGTATAGCTTATTTTTAGTGGGATGTAGCAGACAATGCTGCTGCTGCTGCTAAGTTGCTTCAGTCGTGTCCGACTCTGTGAGACCCCATAGATGGCAGCCCACCAGGCTCCCCCGTCCCTGGGATTCTCCAGGCAAGAACACTGAGTGGGTTGCCAATAAGCAACCTCAAAAAAAGAATACTTAAAAAAATACTTTATAAGGTGATGAGTGCTATGGAGAAACAGTCTAAAAAAGGGTAAGGAGAAATGGGAATTTAGTAGGGGTGCAGAGGAAGTTAAAATTTAAAGTAAGTTGTTAGGAATTAAGTGAAGATTGAGTAAAGCTTTAAAGGAAAGGAAGAGATTAGCCATGTGTATTTCTAGGGAAGCAGCCAATGCAGGGGACTCAAAACAACAATGTTCAAGGAGAGCCAATGAGGGGAAAATAGTACCTGCTGGTGGCCTAGTTTCTATGGCCTGGTAGATAATGTTCAAGTCATATAATAAACATATAAGCTTTTATTCTGGGTGAAATGGGATATCTGTGAAGAGATGTAAATATAGAAATGACATGTTTTTGGGCTCCAAAATCACTGCAGATGCTGATTGCAGCCATGAAATTAAAAGACGCTTGCTCCTTGGAAGGAAAGTTATGACCAACCTTGATAGTATATTAAAAAGCAGAGACATTACTTTGCCAACCAAGGTCCGTCTGGTCAAGGCAATGGTTTTTCCCGTGGTCATGTATGGATGTGAGAGTTGGACTGTGAAGAAAGCTGATCGCCGGAGAATCGATGCTTTTGAACTGTGGTGTTGGAGAAGACTCTTGAGAGTCCCTTATACTGCAAGGAGATCCAACCAGTCCATTCTAAAGGAGATCAATCCTGGATGTTCATTGGAGGGACTGATGCTAAAGCTGAAACTGCAATACTTTGGCCACCTCATGCGACGAGTTGACTCACTGGAAAAGACTCTGATGCTGGGAAAGGTTGGGGGCGGGAGGAGAAGGGGACGACTGAGAATGAGATGGCTGGATGGCATCACCGACTCTGTGGACATGAGTTTGAGTGAACTCCAGGAGTTGGTGATGGACAGGGAGGCCTGGCGTGCTGTGATTCATGGGGTCGCGGAGAGTCGGACACGACTGAGCGACTGAACTGAACTGAACTGAACTGAACTTTAAACATATACATTTTAAAGGGTAACTCTGGTTTAAAGGGTGCTGGCCATGTAGTTTAGGCTACAAGTTTGGAAAAAATATACATTGAGATCTTGTGATACTCCACTCTGTTGATTGGTATAGATGGGAAAAGATGATGACATGAGAATGAAACAAACTTGGTGGGAAGTACGGAAATGATGGGTCTTATGCTTTTAAAACTTGACCTGTTGGGTAAGTTTTCTTATAAGAAACTGTAAAACAATTAAAACAGTGAAATATAACAGAGATATGATATTAAATGATTATATAATATGTGTCTTTTACACACTGGCCTTTGCTTGGTAATTCTATGTCAGATCAGTTCAGTTCAATCACTCAGTTGTGTCCGACTCTTTGCGACCCCATGAATCACAGCATGCCAGACCTCCCTGTCCATCACCAACTCCAGGAGTTCACTCAAACTCATGTCCACCTAGTTGGTGATGCCATCCAGCCATCTCATTCTCTGTCGTCCCCGTCTCCTCCAACCCCCACTCCCTCCTAGCATCAGACTCTTTTCCAGTGAGTCAACTCGTCACATGAGGTGGACGAAGTATTGGAGTTTCAGCTTTAGCATCAGTCCTTCCAATGAACACCCAGGACTGATCTCCTTTAGAATGGACTGGTTGGATCTGTTTGCAATCCAAGGGACTCTCAAGAGTCTTCTCCAGCACCACAGTTCAAAAGCATCAATTCTTCGGCGCTCAGCTTTCTTCACAGTCCAACTCTCACATCCATACATGACCACTGGAAAAACCATAGCTTTGACTAGACTGACCTTTGTTGGCAAAGTAATGTCTCTACTTCTTAATATGCTGTCTAGATTGCTCATAACTTTCCTTCCAAGGAGTAAGCATCTTTTAATTTCATGGCTGCAATCAGCATCCGCAGTGATTTTGGATCCCCCAAAAATAAAGTCGGACACTGTTTCCACTGTTTCTCCATCTATTTGCCATGAAGTGATGGGACCAGAGGCCATGATCGTTGTTTTTTGAATGTTGAGCTTCAAGCCAACATTTTCACTTTCCTCTTTCACTTTCATCAAGAGGCTTTTGAGTTCCTCTTCACTTTCTGCCATAAGGGTGGTGTCATCTGAATATCTGAGGTTATTGATATTTCTCCTGGCAATCTTGATTCCAGCTGGTGTTTCTCCCAGCCTAGCATTCCTCATGATATACTCTGCATATAAGTTAAATAAGCAGGGTAACAATATACAGCCTTGACGTACTCCTTTTCCTATTTGGAACCAGTCTGTTGTTCCATGTCCAGTTCTAACTGTTGCTTCCTGACCTGCATTCAGGTTTCTCAAGAGACAGATCAGGTGGTCTGGTATTCCCATCTCTTTCAGAATTTTCCACAGTTTATTGTGATCCACACAGTCAAAGGCTTTGGCAGGGTCAATGAAGCAGAAATAGATGTTTTTCTGGAACTCTCTTGCTTATTCCATGATCCAGCGGATGTTGGCAATTTGATCTCTGGTGCCTCTGCCTTTTCTAAAACTAGTTTGAACATCTGGAAGTTCACAGTTCACATATTGCTGAAGCCTGGCTTGGAGAATTTTGAGCATGACTTTACTAGCATGTGAGATGAGTACAATTGTGTGGTAGTTTAAGTATTCTTTGGCATTTCCTTTCTTTGGGATTGGAATGAAGACTGAACTTTTCCAGTCCTGTGGCCACTGCTGAGTTTTCCAAATTTGCTGGCATAATGAGTGCAGCACTTTCACAGCATCATCTTTCAGGATTTGAAAAGCTCAACTGGAATTCCATCACCTCCACTAGCTTTGTTCGTAGTGATGCTTTCTAAGGCCCACTTGACTTCACATTCCAAGATGTCTGGTTCTAGGTCAGTGATCACACCATCGTGAATATCTTGGTCCTGAAGATCCTTTTGTACTGTTCTTCTGTGTATTCTTGCCACCTCTTCTTAATATCTTCTACTTCTGTTAGGTCCATACCATTTCTGTCCTTTATCGAGCCCATTTTGCATGAAATGTTCCCTTGGATACTCTAATTTTCTTGAAGAGATCTCTTGTTTTTCCTATTCTGTTGTTTTCCTCTATTTCTTTGCATTGATCGCTGAGGGAGGCTTTCTTATCTTTCCTTGCTATTCTTTGGAACTCTGCATTCAGGTGCTAGAGGGCAGACACACTGAAATCGTAAACACAGAAAACTAGTCCATCTGATCACATGGGCCACAGCCTTGTCTAACTCAATGAAACTAAGCCATGCCGTGTGGGGCCACCCAAGACGGGTGAGTCATGGTGGAGAGGTCTGACCGAATGTGGTCCACTGGAAAAGGGAATGGCAAGCCACTTCAGTATACTTGCCTTGAGAACCCCATGAACAGTATGATAAGGCAAAATATTAGGATACTGAATGAGGAATTCCCCAGGTTGGTAGGTGCCCAGTATGCTACTGGAGATTAGTGGAGAAATAACTCCACAAAGAATGAAGGGATGGAGCCAAAGCAAAACCAATACCCAGTTGTGGATGTGACTGGTGATAGAAGCAAGGTATGATGCTTTGAAGAGCAATATTGCATAGGAACCTGGAATGTTAAGTCCATGAATCAAGCAAATTGGAAGTGGTCAAACAGGAGATGGCAAGAGTGAACGTAGACATTCTAGGAATCAGTGAACTAAAATGGACTGGAATGGGTGAATTTAACTCAGATGACCATTATATCTACCACTGTGGGCAGGAATCCCTCAGAAGAAATGGAGTAGCCATCATGGTCAACAAAAGAGTCTGAAATGCAGTACTTGGATGCAATCTCAAAAACGGCAGAATGATCTCTGTTCATTTCCAAGGGAAAACATTCAATATTACAGTAATCCAAGCCTATGCCCCAACCAGTAATGCTGAAGAAGCTGAAGTTGAATGGTTCTCTGAAGGCCTACAAGACATTTTAGATCAGATCAGATCAGATCAGTCACTCAGTCGTGTCCAACTCTCCGCGACCCCATGAATCACAGCACGCCAGGCCTCCCTGTCCATCACCAACTCCCGGAGTACACTCAAACTCATGTCCACAGAGTCGGTGATGCCATCCAGCCATCTCATTCTCCGTCGTCCCCTTCTCCTCCCGCCCCCAACCTTTCCCAGCATCAGAGTCTTTTCCAGTGAGTCAACTCGTCGCATGAGGTGGCCAAAGTATTGCAGTTTCAGCTTTAGCATCAGTCCCTCCAATGAACATCCAGGATTGATCTCCTTTAGAATAGACTGGTTGGATCTCCTTGCAGTATAAGGGACTCTCAAGAGTCTTCTCCAACACCACAGTTCAAAAGCATCGAATCTTTGACGATTAGCCTTCTTCACAGTCCAACTCTCACATCCATACGTGACCACAGGAAAAACCATTGCCTTGACTAGACGGACCTTGGTTGGCAAAGTAATGTCTCTGCTTTTTAATATACTATCAAGGTTGGTCATAACTTTCCTTCCAAAGAGCAAGCGTCTTTTAATTTCATGGCTGCAATCAGCATCTGCAGTGATTTTAGAGCCCAAAAAAATAAAGTCTGACACTGTTTCCACTGTTTTTCCATCTATTTCCCATGAAGTGATGGGACCAGATGCCATGATCTTTGTAGAACGAACACCCAAAAAAGATGTCCTGTTCATTATCGGGGACTGGAATGCTAAAGTAGGAAGTCAAGAAACACCTGGAATAACAGGCAAATTTGGCCTTGGAACATGGAATGAAGCAGGGCAAAGGCTGATAGGGTTATAGCAAACACCCTCTTTCAACAACGCAAGAGAAGACTCTACACATGGACATCACCAGATGGTCAACACCGAAATCAGATTGATTATGTTCTTTGCAGCCAAAGATGGAGAAGTTCTACACAGTTAGCAAAAACAAGACCAGGAGCTGACTGTGGCTCAGATCATGAACTTCTTGTTGCCAAATTCAGATTTAAATAGAGGGAAATAGGGAAAACCACTAGACCATTTAGGTACGACCTAAATCAAATCCCTTATGATTATACAGTGGAAGTGAGAAATAGATTTAAAGGACTAGATCTGATAGATAGAGTGCCTGATGAACTCTGGACGGAGGTTCGTGACATTGTACAGGAGACAGGGACCAAGACCATCTCCATGGAAAAGAAATGCAAAAAAGCAAAATGGTTGTCTGAGGAGGCCTTACAAATAGCTGTGAAAAGAAGAGAAGTGAAAAGCAAAGGAGAAGAGGAAAGATATAAGCAGTATTGTATTGGTTTCTACCAAATATCAACATTAATCAGTCACAGTGAATCAGACATCAGTGATCTGAAGCTCAGATTGGGGTTAATGGAAGAATTTCACTGAGAATTATCTATTACAAAAGTAAACAGTTATTTAGCTAATCTGTTTCTTTCTTTCCCTAATTTTAATCTAAAATGTTGATAAAAACTGTTACCATATAAGAATCAAGATAGAGGCAGAAAAATATGGCATGAAAACCAAGTTACAGAAACAGTTAAGAAGAAAGGAGATGGAACAATTTACCAATCTGTTGTATGACTTTGTCTCTTCTCTTTTTCTGACAATATCTGTTGTGTTTAGTACCAAAACATGGATGTCTTTTAGTATTTGAAAGAAGATAATGGAGGAGAAATGCCAGAACCAAAATAAGAAGTGATACTCTGTTTTGTTTTTACATTGACTTCTTTTCAGAAGAAAATTTTGAGAAAATTAACGAAGGGATAGTTTAGTAAATCTAAATTCATCCCCCCTCTTTCTTTCTTTCTCTGTCATTGATAATTATTTTTAAAAAGGTAAAATCTCTTTTCACACAGTTAAAAAATAAACATAGGCTAAGGTTTTGTTGAACTAATTATTAACAAGTGAATCAAGCAGATGTAACAGTTGGTTCAAGGCAAACTGCAAAGAACAGACATATTTATAAATCAGGAATATTGAAATGAATGAGCAAATGACAGAGAACTGACTTTTTCCACTATGAGGGAGGAAAATCAATTGAACCTTTGCCTAACAGAATTTATTTGCCTGTCTGTAGACAAGAATTATTTTGCATTGCTATCAGTTATTTATA
Source organism: Moschus berezovskii (assembly GCF_049115385.1). Classification (NCBI taxonomy): domain Eukaryota; kingdom Metazoa; phylum Chordata; class Mammalia; order Artiodactyla; family Moschidae; genus Moschus; species Moschus berezovskii. Next base: position 48,188,674 of record NC_142460.1, on the reverse strand, counting down.
ACTTATAGAGTTGTAAAATAGCTGAAAGGCAATGGAAAGCACAGAGCTCCCATATAATCAGACTTAGCAACCCAGAAGAGTGTACTTTAAACAATGTACTTTTTTAAAAATTAAAGTACATTATTTTCCTCTCTATCTATCTCACTATCTGTCTAACTATCATATACCTATGCCCAGTGATTTAGCAATTAGTTTTTAGGAAATTCCCTTAGCAAACAGAAAAAACTGGTCTCTGTTACTCTCCTATCTCCAATCTGTATTGAAAATAACTAATCTAAATATGTGGCTGATATGATCTTTCTCATTTCTCACTCAAAAATCATCTAATATCTGAAGCGTAAAACTATAGGTCAGTAGTATACAAATATTGATTAAAAGGTGAAAAAAATCCTAGATAATATAGTATTTCTGTCCTTGTCACAAAATCTAAATCTTTCTTATACCTGTATTTGGTTATTGCTTAGTGTTTCCTTAGTCTCTTCTGTTAGTTAAGTTAAAAAGTTCTTTATATTCCTACTGATACTTAAGCAATAACTTGTAAAGCTGAATTTTTTTGCATTAGTTATTTTAAAAGTATTTTATCACAAGCACACTATTTCTTAAGCAGAAGTGAAAATTAAAATTAGTCTTGCCATTAGTTTTTTTTTTTTAAATAAATATAAACTTCTGCCACCATTAAGACTTCCTGATAATTATTGAAAATGCACCTGTTCATATTTTCTTTCTTTGTTGTTCAGTTTTGAGGGATTATACACTACTAGGAATTTGTCCATTTCATTTAGCTTTTCCATTTTGTTGTCCTATAATTGTCGTCAGTAAACTCTTAAGGTCCTTTGTATTTTTATGCTGTTGATTTTAACTTCTTTTTCATTTCTGAAAAATGAAATGTTATTGATTTGGTTCTCTTTTTTTCTTGATCAATTTGGCTAAACATTTATCAATTTTCAGTGAACCAACTCAGTTTCATTAATACTATTTTTTTTTTTTTAGTTTCAATTTCAGTTATTTCTTCTCTAACTTTATGATTTCTTATCTTCTACTTGTGTTTGTACTTTTTTTCTACTTCCTTTAAATGTTACTTTAGGTTGTTTATTTATTAGTTTTGGGTGATTGTTCTTGTTCCTAAGTTAGGCTTTTATTGCTATAAACTTTGCTCTCAGAAATTGCTTTTGTTTCATCTCATGGATTTTGGATCATTGTCTTTTCATTTTCATTTGTCTTCTTATATTTTTTTGGTTTCCTCTTTGACTTCTTTAGTTAACTATTGGGTTTTTAGTTGCATATTGTTTAGCTTCCAGGTGTTTGTATTTTGGTAGTATTTCTTTTTCAATAGTTGATTTCTAGTCTCTTAAAGTGAAAATTTCCATTTCAATTAGTTCTTCTGGGGTTTTACCTTGTTCCTTTATTTGGTATTTATTTCTCTGTTGCCTCATTTTACCTGATTTGCTGTTTTTTTTCCTATGTATTTGGTAGGTTGGTCATGTTTCCGAACAATGGAGAAATGTCCTTTTGTAGGAGACATCCTATGATTCTCAGCCACAAGTTCCTTTCAGGTTACCAGGGGTATTTGCTCTAGGGTTGCTCCTTGTTTGGGCTGTGCACATCCTTCTGTTTTGGTGCCTGACTCCTGTGGATGGTCTGATACGGTGGGCTGGCTTCCAGTCTAGCTGGTTGCCATATCGTCTGTTGTACAGAGGCTGTCAGCCACTGGTGGGTAAGACTGGTGCATGAGATTACTATCTTCAGGGATCCAAGTGACTGCAGTTGGGGTCTGGGTAGGTCTCAGGCTGTTGTTTGCATGCTGGTAGGTGGTTCTGTGATCCACTGTGTTCTGTGACTAGTATTGGCTTACAGGTGGAAGACACCAGTTCTTGACATAGTTGGCTGTGAGGTCTGGCATGTTCTCATTCTGGTGTTGGCCTGCTGTGGACAGACTCAGGCCCCTGGGTCTCTGGCTGCAGGGCCTTGGGGGTCCTGGGGCCAAGACTGGTGCCCTGATATGTGGGGATGCACCCTAGGCCCTCTGTAGGTAGGCAGAGTGTGCTTAGTCGCTCAGTTGTTTCTGACTCTTTGTGACCCCATGGACTGTAGGCCAGGCTGCAGCCCACCAGGCTCCTCTGTCCATGGAGATTCTCCAGGCAAGAATTCTGGAATGGGTTGCCATGACCTCCTCCAGAGGATCTTCCCAACCCAGGGATCAAACCCAGGTCTCCAACATTGCAGGTAGATTCTTTACCATCCGAGCCATGAGGAAAGCCCTTTAGGCAGGGTGGAGTTTCATTGTGAGCTGTGGTCTCAGAGTGTCTTATAGTGATCTGCTGGTCAGTGGGGCTATATTTCTGCCTGACTTACTGTTTGCCCTGAGATATGTCAGTATAGGTACTAACAGGCTGGTATATGGGGTTGGGTCCTGCTACAAATAAACTAGAGAGAGAGTTCCAAAATAGTGGTTCCAACCAACAGTGTCCATGTTGTAAAACAAGCTTCAAATAAAAAGTGTCCATTTCCCAAAGGTGAGGCCCAGCTGCTTTCTGCCTCTCTGGGAGGATCTCCAAGATCATCATGTGGGTCTGATCCAAGCTCCTTTCAAATTATTACTTCTGCCCTGAGTCTTGGAATGGGTAAGATTTTGTGTACACCTGTTAACAGTGAAATCTCTCTTACAGCCTTCCGGCTCTCCTGTTACTAAGGTCAATGATGTTCAAAGCCAAATATTAGTGGGCTCATTTTCCCAGTGTAGGAATCCTTGTTGGGGAGCTTGATGTGGGTCTTGAACATGGGGTTCTCCCCTTGCTACATGGGGAGAACCTCTGCAGTTATAATTATCCTCCCATTTGGTGATCAGCCACCCAGGAAAATGAGTCTTGACTATACTGTGCTTCTGCCTCTCATATTTGCCTCATTGTTGTTTTCTCTTTATATCTTTGCTATTGGCTTTCCAGTTTTTCTCATCAATAGTTTCTTAGTTACTCATTTGCTAAGTTGTATCCAACTCTTTGTGACCCCATGAACTGCAGTATGCCAGGTTTCCTTGTCCTTCACTATCTCCTGAAGTTTGCTCAAACTTGTCCACTGAGTTGGTGGTGACATCCAACCATCCCATCCTCTGTCGTCCCCTTCTCTTCTTGACCTCAATCTTTCCCAGCATCAGGGTCTTTCCCAATGAGTCAGCTCTTTGCAACAGGTGGCCAAATTATTGGAGCTTCAGCATCAGTCTTTCCAATGAATATTCAGGACTGATTTCCTTTAGGATTGACTGGTTTGATCTCCTTGCTGTCTAAGGGACTCTCAAGAGTCTTCTCTGACAACACAGTTCAAAAGCATTAATTCTTTGGTGCTCAGCCTTCTTTGTGGTGCAAATTTAACAATTGTACATGACTACTGGAAAAATCATAGCTTTGAATATATGGGCCTTTGTCAGCAAAGTGATGTCTCTGCTTTTTCATACACTATCTAGATTTGTCATAGCTTTTCTCACAAGGAGCAAATGTGCTTATGAGAGGAAATGAATTTAGACTCTTCTCACTGTACCATCTTGGCCACAAAGCTGTTAATTTTATTCTTGTTGGTACTTTTTGTATGTTCACAATTTGACAGTGGTTTTCTTTGAAATAAAATTTTAAAGTTTCCCTTTTCCATAAAATAGACTTACTATCTGAAGTATATAAAAATATGATGTTGTAGTGAGTTTTTAACTATGGCAATGAACAATGAAGTTAAATAAACAGAAGATTCTATGTTGGGTGAATTTGATCCCTGAGATATTTCCATTTAAATGATTGTTCTAAGAGATTGCTTGGGAATTTGTCATTTATAGTAAAGTAATTTATAGATGGGACCCAATAAAATGTCAATTAGATTTTCAACTTGTGCTATTGAAATGTGACCTGTAATGATCTCGGTCCAGTTTCCATCAATGTGAAATCATATTCTTGATGCAATGGAAAGGAGAAAGTCCAATGCAGCATGAAATCACAAAGATTCTATCATGATCAAATCACATCTAACACACACAAATTTTCTTAAGTGACTAAATAAAGTAATTGCTTCTTCTAATGATAGGACTGAAGAAAATTCTCTTTTAAAACACATGTTGTTGAACAAATGTTTCCTAAATACCTTGGTAATATAATATCTTAGTAAATCAGCTAATAAAACCTTTTATTATTCTTGTCTTAATTAGAGAATGGCTAAGTTCTAATTATTATGATCTTGTCCTCTTTTGGCAAAAAAAAAAAGGCAAAAGCCTTTTTTCACTTACCCAAAGTTAGAGGAATTGAGTTTCATTCACAAAACTCCAAGAAGAATTAATTTAAGCAACTTCAAAATTATAAATATGTTATGATTTATTTCTCACATTTATTAAATATGAATCTTCAATCATTTCAGTTCAGTCGCTCAGTCGTGTCCGACTCTCCGCGACCCCATGAATCACAGGACGCCAGGCCTCCCTGTCCATCACCAACTCCTGGAGTTCACTCAAACTCATGTCCACAGAGTCAGTGATGCCATCCAGCCATCTCATTCTCGGTCGTCCCCTTCTCCTCCCGCCCCCAACCTTTCCTAGCATCAGAGTCTTTTCCAGTGAGTCAACTCGTCGCATGAGGTGGCCAAAGTATTGCATTTCAACAAATCATTTATTTCCACCATAGTATAAACAATGTAATTTGTGAATCTGAAGTGAAAAACTCCATGCTAAATGTATCTTTGGTAATTTTCAGTCAAATAATGGTGTCTCCATGAAGAAAAGAGTCTCACTGTTCACTAAGTGTCTTAAAATAAGATTGTTTTCTCAAATGGGACAAAGCAACAAGAGTAGATTAATAAATTGCTATTATTTTAATACTATGTTGGTGGCTCAGATGGTAAAGAATCCGCCTGCAAGGTGGGAGACCTGGGTTCAATTCATGATGTTGGGACGATCCCTGGAGAAGGGAACTGACTACCCACTCCAGTATTCTGGTCTGGAGAAACCATGAAAGACAAGCATGGCAGGCTACAGTCCATGGATTGCAAAGAGTTGAGCATGACTGAGTGACTTTCACTTTCATTTCACTTAGCACATGGATACTATTTTCTGATAGAAGTAAAAGATTCTTTAAAACACCATTTAAATCTCTATATCAAATTTTATCACTAAATTTAGCAATTTTCTTCCTTCCTTGAAGTAAAGTAGGCCTCAAGAAGCATTTACTATGAACAAAGCTAGGAGGTGATGGAATTTCAGCTGACTTACTTCAAATCCTAAAAGATGGTGCTGTTTAAAGTGCTGTACTCAGTATGCAAGCAAATTTGGAAAACTCAGCATTGGCCACAGGCCCGGAAAAGTTCAGCTTTCATTCCAATCCCCCAAAAGGGCAATGCCAAAGAATGTTTCAACTACCAAACAATTGTATTCATTTCACATGCTAGCAAGGTAATGCTCAAAATCCTTCAAGCTAGGCTTCAACAGTATGTGAATTGAGAATGTCCAGATGTAGAAGTGCACAAGCTGGATTAGAGATCAAACTGCCAACACCCATTGAATCATAGAAAAAGCAGGGGAATTCCAGAAAAGCATCTACTTCTGCTTCATTGACTAAGCTAAAGCCTTTGGCTGTGTGTACAACAAAATGTGGAAAATTCTTTGAGATGGAAAATACCAGACAACCTTACCTGCCTCCTGGGAAACTTGTATGCAGGTCAAGAAGTAACAGTTAGAACCAGACAGGGAACAATGGACTAGTTCAAACTTGGGAAAGGGGTACATCAAGGCTGCATATTGTCACCCTGCTTATTTAACCTATATGCAGAGTACATCATATGAAATGCCGGTCTGGATGAAGCTCAAGCTGGAATAAAGATTGCTGGGAAAAATATCAATAACCTCAGATATGCAGATGACATCACCCTAATGGCAGTAAAAGAGTCTGAGCACTGAAGAATTGATGCCTTCAAAATATGTACCAGAGAAGATTCTTGAGAATCCTTTGAACAGCAAGGAGATCAAACCAGTCAATCTTAAAAGAAATCAACCCTGAATATTCATTGGAAGGACTGACGCTGAAGCTAAAGCTCTGATATCTGATACAAAGTGCTGACTCACTGGGAAAGACCTGGGTGCTGGGAAAGGTTGAAGGCAGGAGGAGAAGGGGATGACAGAGGATGAGAGGTTGGATGGCATCACCAACTCAATGGATATGAGTTTGAGCAAACTCCAAGAGATGGTGAAGGACAGCAAAGTCTGGTGTGCTGCAGTTTGCAGAGTAGGACACAACTGAGTGACTGAAAAACAACATAAAGACAGAAAGCAAAGAGGAACTAAAGAGCCTTGTGATGAAGGGGAAAGAGAACAGTGAAAAAGCTGGTTTCAAACTCAACATTCAAAAAACTAAGTTCATGGCATTGGTCCCACCACTTCATGCAAACAGATGGGCAAAAAATGAAAACAGTGACAGACTTTATTTTCTTGGGCTTCAAAACTACTGCAGACAGTGACTGCAGCCATGAAATAAAAAGGTACTTGCTCCTTGGAGAAAAGCTAAGACAAACCTGGACAGCATATTAAAAAGCAGAGATGTCACTTTTCTGACAAAGGTCTGTGTATTTAAATCTATGGTCTTTCTACTAGTCTTTTATGGATGGGAAGGTTGGATCATAAAGAAGGCTGATCTCAGAAGAACTGATGCTTTTGAACTGTGATGCTGGAGAAGACTCTTGAGAGTCCCTTGGACAGCAAGGAGATCAAACAGTCAATCCTAAAGGCAGTCAACTATGAATATTCATTGAAAGGACTGATTCTGAAGCTCCAATACTTTGGCCACATGATGTGAAAAGCCAACTCATTGGAAAAGACCCTGATTTTAGGGCAAGAGGAGAATGGGGAGACAGAGGACGAGATGGTTGGATGGTATCATTGACTCAGTGGATATGAGTCAAACTCCCGGAGATAGTGAAGGACAGGAAAGCCTGGAGGGCTGCAGTCCATGGGGTCACAAAAAGTCAGACATGACTTAGCGACTGAACAACAAACTTCTTTTCTTATATATTTCTAATTTTTCCTATTGTTTCATTATGGTAACTAGCTTCCTACCAGACATCTCTAAGGAAATGCCTTATTTTTTTCCATAGATTATATTTCTAAGAAGTAGAATTACTCAGACCAAAATATTAAATATTTAGAGCTATATAATATAAGGCATATTATATTTTCTGAAAGTCTTTATAAACTCAGTATCATCAATACAGTGTTATCTCTTTAATCTTTGTCACTTTAATAATTAAAAATTAAAATTTCTTATTATATATGTACTTCTTTTTTATATTGGGGAATAGTTGATAGGATTTCATTACTTTCAGGTGTACAAGATAGAGATTCAAAATTGTTAATGGGCTTCCCTGTGGCTCAGAAAATAAAGAATCTACCTGCAATGCCAGAGACCAGGGTTCAATCCCTGGTCAGGAAGATCCCCTGGGAATCCGGCTTACTTCAGTATTCTTACCTGGAGAATTCCATGGACAGAGGAGCCTAGTAGGCTATACAGTCCATGCGGTCACAAAGAGTCAGACACGACTGAATGACTAACACACACACTCAGTTTAAAGTGTCTATGAAATATTGGGTATATTCACTGTGTTGTGCTATATATCCGTATAGGTTATTTATTTTATGCATTGTATTTTGTACTTCTCAATCCCCTACCCCTGTCTTGCTCCTTCCTCATCCATATCCCCACTGATAATCCCTAGTTTGTTCTCCATATCTGTGTCTGTGTCTGTTTTGCTATAGTAGCATCCCATTATATATATATATGTATTCATGTCATATCATATCATATACATGTATCACTTCTGCACTACTTCTTAATCATCTTTTGATGAACACTAAGTTGCTTCCATATTTTGGCTATTGTAAATGATGCTGCCATGAACACTGGGGGCATGCATCTTTTCCAATTAGTGTTTTCATTTTCTTTAAATATGTACCAGGGTGTAGACTTGCTAGATCATATAGTAGTTCTCTTTTTAGTATTTTGAGAAGGCTATGTGCTGTTTTGCACAATGACTGCCCTAATTTACTAGCAGTGTACAATACTTTGGCCACCTCATGTGAAGAGTTGACTCGCTGGAAAAGACTCTGATGCTGGGAAGGATTGGGGGCAGGAGGAGACAGGGACGACAGAGGATGAGATGGCTGGATGGCATCACCAACTCGATGGAGGTGAGTTTGAGTGAACTCTGGGAGTTGGTGATGGACGGAGAGGCCTGGTGTGCTGTGATTCATGGGGTCGCAAAGAGTTGGACATGACTGAGCCACTGAACTGAACTGAACTGAGCAGTGTACAAGCATTCCCTTTTATCCACATCCTCATCAATATTTGTTATTTATGGTCTTTTTGATGACAGCCATTTTGACAGATGTGAATAATAGCTCCCTGTGGGTAAGAAATACACGTATATATTTCTTATCCAACTAGTGATATTGACTTTTTTATATTGAGCAGGCACTTCTAATTCTTATTCTATGAGAACACATTTTACTGTTTGTCTTCCATTTTTTTGATTTGTAAGCATTAGTAGCATTAAATATTTTTCACTAGTATATATTACTAAATTATTTCCCAGTCAATGACTTGATTGTTAATTGTTAGGTACATTTGCTGTTGGAGGAATATATTGAAAGGGTGTGACCACCAGTTGACCCTTGAGCTGGAATTGGGAAATTGGAGGTTCCTTACCCCTTTCTTACCCTCAGATTGTATGTTCTACCCAGCACTCACACACTGGGAGCTATTGCAAGGACATAGTATTAAGAGAGAGTAAGATGTTGTTGAGACCATTGTGTTACTGAACCCAATTATAGCTTCCATATAGACTTTTAAGAAGTCACAGATATGTGCAGGGATCTACTCATATTCTTGCCATTCGAGATCAGCATCCTATGTAAGTTACTCCATTTTTTAAAACTGCCACCTGCCATTCTGGAGTACCTGCCTCTTTCTCTGGTCTCTCTTTGCCAATGTGGAGTGGGAGCAGATTCAGATTTCATTTGCGAAACTCTTGAAGCTTTGACCAGAATTTTCTCATGTCCAAAAGTTTTCTGTTCTTCTCCACTGAGTGGAAATTTCTCTTTCTATAGATAATTTTATCCGTGTTCTATCTCTGCCAGTTCCCTTCTCCCCTTTCATCTCTTCTGTGCAATCTTTCCTAACTTTTGGCTCAGGTTGGTCTGGAAATGGCTTTATTGGTTAGAATATTTATGTCTCCACTTACATATACTTAGAATTTTGAGGACTTCTCTGTCTCTTAGTTAAAGTATAGGAATAGGTCATGGGTAGTGTTATTTATTTTCTTTTAAAATATATATGAATGATGTCTGGAGAGATTAAATCTTAGACAACTGTGATTATCAAGGAGATGCTTCTCTTTTGCCTTTTGCAGTAAAGTGTTCTTGCCTGGAGAATCCCAGGGACGGGGAAGCCTGGTGGGCTTCCATCTATGGGGTCACACAGAGTCGGACACGACTGAAGTGACTTAGGAGGAGTAAAGAATGATAAGGCACAAAGGACTATTTCTAAGAGTTCAATGACTCACTTAAATACTAAATATACCCCTTTTCTTAAATAGCTCTGTCTGCTTACTTTGTAGGTTTAAAACTACAGTGTTAGACTTGGTTGTAGGAAACCTTGATGACTCCAAAATTTTGAGCAGCTTTTGATTCGAAATTTTATTCTTTCCCATCTCTTGATCATATTATCCACTACTCAGAAAAAGAAATTCGTGGTTTTGACGTATTTCTTGAAGTAATATTTTCCAGAATCAAATGCAGTCAAATAGTTGATTCAGAATCATTTGCCACTCTCTTTCAATTTGAAACTTTTAAAGTTTACACCTGAGAGTATGATATTTGGATGTGATTTCTAAATATATGCAATAATCTTTCTCTTAGACTCATTTTGTGTATGAAAAGGAACCTTCAGTAGAAAATATTTTCCTATATGTGGTGTTTATATTTGGTATAAATATATGGTGAAATTTGCCACAATAGAAAACACTTGATCTTTTTCTCAGAAACTTACAACTCTCAGAAACTCTACTGTAGTTGAAATAAAGTAAGGAAATGAACTCATTGGATGAAATAATCTTTGGCAGTATACTTGCTTTGATCCAGAAATAGAGAGAATAAGTCAGTCCTATCACTGATAGAAAAATATAAATTTGAATTTTTTTATAATTAAAAATTAAAACTATGTTTTTTAAAGTTACTAAAATTCGGAGGTCAGTATTTTAAAAAAGCAGTCATTGACCATGTTCCATAAATGCCAAAATTTGAAAGTCACTGGTATAAAATTAATATTTTATTGGATTTCTCCCTAATATTTGTCTTATTTTCCAAATACTATTTAGTAATCAATCCATTCTTTCTCAGTGAGTTTGTGCATCTCCATTAGTTTTGTGTTCTTTTATATAGTTCTGTCTTATTCATTTCTTACTATTTTCTACACTGTTCAGCCTGGAATTTGTGTGTGTGTGTGTGTGTGTGTGTGTGTGGGTGCGCACGCGTGTGTGCGTGAGCGCTTGTATGACATGATTTTATTTATTATGGTTGTATTATAAGTTTTAGTATAGAAAAGGAGAAGTTATTGCTGTTTTTCTTTGATGACTAATTTTAAAAACAATTCTCTTGGCTCTTTCAATCACTTTTCAGACATTGTCTCTTGGTCACCTGCATTTGCCCTTTAAGGAAAGTTCTGAGATGAAGTGTATTTGATCATCAAAAGCTTTCTCATGGGACCTTGTCTCACTTGACCTCAAAGGTCTCCAAGGAAAATACAAACATTCTCAATATGATAGATAACTTTCTGCATCCGCATTGCATGGAAGCATTTTATAAAAGTCTCCTTAGCTAGTACAACATACTAAAAAGGTATGTTCACTTACATTCAATTGTTTTAGTTGGTTTGAATTTTGTTCTTTTATTTTTACTCACTTCATCCATATTTCCTTTCATTCTTTCCTGTTTTACCTCTTTTATCTCTAAATTTTCTCTTCCTTCTCATTTTGATCCAATTATTTTCCCTTCCGATGTCCAGGTTTGGGCTAAGAGGAAGGGGCCCCTTTTGCGGCCAATTACCCTTTCTGGGAGCATTTGTCCACCACCCAGTCTGGGTCCTTCTGCCAGTGCCCAGCAGGCTGAAGAGGCAGATCTTAGCTGGTCACTCCATCAGGGCCAGGTCCCCAGTATCTGACCAGCTGTCCCTGCTGAGGCAGCCAGGGACCTAGCACCCAATGGAGTTCTTCAAGCCACCCGAATGCAGGGACAGGTTGCTGGGTCCTACAGAATGAACTCAGGCACACTGCCCCCAACGCTAGGTTGTGAGGTGGGGGTAGCCGAGAGTTTCTCTGGAACCCTGCAGGACACAGCCCCAGCCTGTTCCCTAGGCCTCCCAGATCACCTGCTGGTCCAAGGCTGGAATGCCTAGAAGGCCCCAGGGAGAACACCATGACCCCTTCTCTCATTGCACTCTCCACTGCAAGGACCACTATCCACCTGACCCACATTTAGCCAAGTAGAACCTCTAACCGCCTTGCTAGGAGCCTGCACTACTGGTCTCCCCATACTGGTCACTGGGCAATGGCCTTGTGCCCATGGCTACATGCCTGCCCCACCCCTATTACAGTATATGACACCTATTCAGATTTAGTAATGAAGATTCTTGAGTATGATAAAGATTGTGCTAAATCCACCATTCTCTTCTATAGGAAAAATATGGATATGGAAGGAATATCCAACAGAGATAAAATATTAACAAACTATTAAAATATTGAAATCCTTATATGATAGATACTTAGAGCATAATCATGGAAAAATAATACAACTTTTATAAATACCAGTTTAAATAATTGTAAAACAGAAAAATACTACTTCACAGGATGATAGTGGGATTTAAATAAAACAATAAAATTTTAGCAGCTTTTATTGAGGTATAATTGGCATACAATGAATTGTACATACTTAAAGTATACAGCTTGATAAGTTTGAACATAAGCATATAACTGTAAAATCATCACTATAATCATGAGAGTGAACGTATACTATAGCCATCAAATTTATCTTGTACTCTTCTGTAGATATTCCATTTTGTTCCACTTAGCTATACCCCAGGTGCAGCTGATCTGCTTTCTATCACTATATTTTATTTTTTGTCACTAGGTTAGTTTGCATTTTCTAGTTTTCCAAAAAGAGTATCATACAGCACATACACATTTTTGTCTGAATTTTAAACTCAGTATAACTATTTTAAGTTTCACCCACATTATGTTGTTTATAGCAGTTCATTTCATTTTATACCTAAGTTGTATTCCATTGCTTGGCTATGCTTTAGTTTGTTTACTTATATACCTGATTATGGACATTTTGTTTATTCTCTCATTTTTGGTTATTATAGAAAGAGCTGCTGAGGACATTCATATAAAAACCTTGTATGGAAGTATGATTTCTTCTCAGTAAAAATAGAAGATATATATATATTTAACTTTTTAAAAAATAAAATAATGTAAAAGTTTATTTTAGGACTTTATAAAATGCAACTTAAATGTCTGCTATTGTTTAGAAATATACTTATTTTGGTTGGTCAATGTGGTTTTGATAAAACAATCTATTCAAATTTAATAAGAACTAAATTATTATTTAAATAAAAGCAAGCATATTATAAAAATCTTTGGACAAGACCTGAAAGACAGATAAAAATGAATCAGTTGGTTGTTTCATTAAGAAGAACATTTTTATACAATAACTATCAACGAATTGTAAGTATACGGGCATACATGCAGTGTTTAAATTTACCTTCATGGTGTCATATATATGAAAGATTATTTTGTTTATCACAAAAAGACATAGACTTCATTAGCCTAAATTATTACTCAGTCTCCCAAGGCAGTTTTCCAAGACACTGTCCAAAGTGTATTAGGTAATCTGTGATAAGTCTGTACTAGTCCATTTTCTCTTTAGCAGATAGAATTAAATTAATAGAAAAATATTGAACTTCTTAGAAAAAAAAAAGTAAATAAAAACAGACTAAAATGTGAACATGAAATAAGGTGGAAAAGTTTATAGAGTCATAGCGAGAGTGGTCTTGAGTCTATGTATGTGGTTGTGTCTATGTATATGGCTACTGTCTTGCTTAGTTACTTGTGTTCTCTTTAAGTTAGGTCCCAGTAGATGAGAGATTGGAAACATGATTATGTTATGACTGTCAAACAGGAAATCATGAAGTGAGAGATAAGAGAGAAAGAGAAAGACTGTGGAGGAACCATTAAGTCTGACCAGTTCAGTTCAGTTCAGTTCAGTCGCTCAGTCGTGTCCGACTCTCCGCGACCCCATGAATCACAGCACGCCAGGCCTCCCTGTCCATCACCAACTCCCGGAGCTCACTCAAACTCATGTCCACAGAGTCGGTGATGCCATCCAGCCATCTCATTCTCCGTCGTCCCCTTCTCCTCCCGCCCCCAACCTTTCCCAGCATCAGAGTCTTTTCCAGTGAGTCAACTCGTCTCATGAGGTGGCCAAAGTATTGGAGTTTCAGCTTTAGCATCAGTCCCTCCAATGAACATCCAGGATTGATCTCCTTTAGAATGGACTGGTTGGATCTCCTTGCAGTATAAGGGACTCTCAAGAGTCTTCTCCAACACCACAGTTCAAAAGCATCGATTCTTCGGCGATCAGCTTTCTTCACAGTCCAACTCTCACATCCATACATGACCACGGGAAAAACCATTGCCTTGACTAGACGGACCTTGGTCGGCAAAGTAATGTCTCTGCTTTTTAATATACTATCAAGGTTGGTCATAACTTTCCTTCCAAGGAGCAAGCGTCTTTTAATTTCATGGCTGCAATCAGCATCTGCAGTGATTTTGGAGCCCAAAAAAACAAAGTCTGACACTGTTTCCACTGTTTTTCCATCTATTTCCCATGAAGTGATGGGACCAGATGCCATGATCTTTGTTTTCTGAATGTTGAGCTTCAAGCCAACCTTTTCACTCTCCTCTTTCACTTTCATCAAGAGGCTTTTGAGTTCCTCTTCACTTTCTGCCATAAGGGTAGTGTCATCTGCATATCTGAGGTTATTGATATTTCTTCCAGCAATCTTGATTCCAGCTTGTGCTTCTTCCAGCCCAGCGTTCCTCATGATGTACTCTGCATATAAGTTAAATAAGCAGGGTGACAATATACAACCTTGACGCACTCCTTTTCCTATTTGGAACCAGTCTGTTGTTCCATGACCGGTTCTAACTGTTGCTTCCTGACCTGCATACAGGTTTCTCAAGAGGCAGGTCAGGTGGTCTGGGATTCCCATCTCTTTCAGAATGTTCCACAGTTTATTGTGATCCACACAGTCAAAGGCTTTGGCATAGTCAATGAAGCAGAAATAGATGTTTTTCTGAAACTCTCTTGCTTTCTCCATGATCCAGCGGATGTTGGCAATTTGATCTCTGGTGCCTCTGCCTTTTCTAAAACCTGCTTGAACATCTGGGAGTTCATGGTTTACATACTGCTGAAGCCTGGCTTGGAGAATTTTGAGCATGACTTTACTAGCGTGTGAGATGAGTGCAATTGTGCGGTAGTTTGAGCATTCTTTGGCATTGCCTTTCTTTGGGATTGGAATGAAGACTGACCTCTTCCAGTCCTGTGGCCACTGCTGAGTTTTCCAAATCTGCTGGCATATTGAGTGCAGCACTTTCACAGCATCATCTTTCAAGACTTGAAATAGCTCAACTGGAATTCCATCACCACCACTAGCTTTGTTCGTAGTGATGCTTTCTAAGGCCCACTTGACTTCACATTCCAAGATGTCTGGCTCTAGGTCAGTGATCACATTATCGTGACTATCTTGGTCGTGAAGATCTTTTTTGTACAGTTCTTCTGTGTATTCCTGCCACCTCTTCTTAATATCTTCTGCTTCTGTTAGGTCCATACCATTTCTGTCCTTTATCGAGCCCATCTTTGCATGAAAAGTTCCCTTGGAATCTCTAATTTTCTTGAAGAGGTCTCTTGTTTTTCCTATTCTGTTGTTTTCCTCTATTTCTTTGCATTGATCACTGAGGAAGGCTTTCTTATCTCTCCTTGCTATTCTTTGGAACTCTGCATTCAGATGCTTATATCTTTCCTTTTCTCCTTTGCTTTTCGCCTCTCTTCTTTTTACAGCTATTTGTAAGGCCTCCTCAGACAGCCATTTCGCTCTTTTGCATTTCTTTTCCATGGGGATGGTCTTGGTCCCTGTCTCCTGTACAATGTCACGAACCTCCGTCCAGAGTTCATCAGGCACTCTATCAATCAGATCTAGTCCCTTAAATCTATTTCTCACTTCCACTGCATAATCATAAGGGATTTGATTGAGGTCATATCTGAATGGTCTAGTGGTTTTCCCTACTTTCTTCAATTTAAGTCTGAACTTCGCAATAAGGAGTTCATGATCTGAGCCACAGTCAGCTCCTGGTCTTGTTTTCGCTAACTGTATACAGCTTCTCCATCTTTGGCTGCAAAGAATATAATCAATCTGATTTCTGTGTTGACCATCTGGTGATGTCCATGTGTAGAGTCTTCTCTTGTGTTGTTGGAAGAGGGTGTTTGCTATGACCAGTGCATTCTCTTGACAAAACTCTATTAGCCTTTGCCCTGCTTCATTCCGTGCTCCAAGGCCAAATTTGCCAGTTACTCCAGGTGTTTCTTGACTTCCTACTTTTGCATTCCAGTCCCCTATAATGAAAAGGACATCTTTTTTGGGTGTTAGTTCTAAAAGGTCTTGTAGGTCTTCATAGAACCGATTAACTTCGGCTTCTTCAGCATTACTGGTTGGGGCATAGGCCTGGATTACTGTAATATTGAATAGTTTGCCTTGGAAACGAACAGAAATCATCCTGTCATTTTTAAGATTGCATCCAAGTACTGCATTTCGGACTCTTTTGTTTACCATGATGGCTACTCCATTTCTTCTAAGGGATTCCTGCCCACAGTAGTAGATATAATGGTCATCCGAGTTAAATTCACCCATTCCAGTCCATTTTAGTTCACTGATTCCTAGAATGTCGACATTCACTCTTGCCATCTCCTGTTTGACCACTTCCAATTTGCCTTGATTCATGGACCTAACATTCCAGGTTCCTATGCAATATTGCTCTTTACAGCACCGGACCTTGTTTCTATCATTGGTCACATCCACAACTGGGTATTGGTTTTGCTTTTGCTCCATCCCTTTATTCCTTCTATAGTTAGTTCTCCACTGAGCTCCAGTAGCATACTGGGCACCTACCGACCTGGGGAATTCCTCATTCAGTATCCTATCATTTTGCCCTTTGTTACTGTTCACGGGATTCTCAAGGCAAGTATACTGAAGTGGTTTGCCATTCCCTTCTCCAGGGGACCACATTCGGCTGTGGTCCATGTGATTAGATCAGCTAGTTTCCTGTGATTATGATTTCAGTTTGTCTGCTCTCTGGTGCCCCCTAGCAATACCTACCGTCTTATTTCGGTTTCTCTTACCTTGGTCGTGGAAAATCTCTTCACAGCCGCTTCAGCAAAGTGCAGCTGCTGTACCTTACCTTGGACGAGGGGTATCTCCTCAAGGCCCCCCCTCCTGACCTTGAACGTGGAGTAGCTCCTCTCGGCCCTCCTGCGCCCGCGCAGCCACCGCCTGTTGGACGTGGGGTAGCTCCTCTCGGCCGCCGGCCCTGGCCTCAGGCGTGGGTTAGCTCCTCACGGCCGCCAGGATGGGCTAATTGAAACTAGCAGTGTTAGACCCGGATTCCTACGCATGTTGCCTGCTTTAAAATGATGATTTAAAGTAAAGATATGACATTTTAAAAGTTTATTTAACATTATTTTTAAAGAGTAGAGTAATTTAATTTATACATTTAATAATTTATGTTATAAAATTTCAAATATTTTGAATGAATAAAAAATGTACACATCTAAAATAGCTGACATTTTGCTGATTGTTTTGCAGTGATTTTAGGTAAGAGAGATGTTACTCTAACATCTTAGAGCATGTAACATGGTGACCCCATAAACGGAAGCCCACCAGGCTCCCCCGTCCCTGGGATTCTCCAGGCAAGAACACTGGAGTGGGTTGCCATTTCCTTCTCCAATGTGTGAAAGTGAGAAGTGTAAGTGAAGTCGCTCAGTCGTGTCCGACCCTTAGCGACTCCAGACTGCAGCCTACCAGGCTCCTCCATCTGTGGGATTTTCCAGGCAAGAGTACTGGAGTGGGGTGCCGTGGTAGAACATTCCAAATGAGTTGAGTAAGGAGAAATAGGAAGAATAGCAAAGAATAAATAAATAGTAGAAAGAATAAATAAATGGCAAGAAATTATCAAGCCCAGCTTTGCACTCAGAAATAAATTGAAACCTGAAGTGTTGCAGTGTTGGGTTGACTTTCTTAAGGCCACTGAGTGTGTTAATAGCGAAAGTTTGACATATTGACAAAAAACATTTGTTCCCCCTTCATTTATTCTTTCATGATTTGGTACCATCACTTCCTTAACATCACCTGACTAGTCATCAGATATTCAGTCCTATCCAAAATATTCATAGGACATATAGACCTGTCCAAAACCATTTATCATGTAGCAAATATGCTCACAGATGCTGGCTCTTACAAAAGAGACTAAGTGAGTTGCTTTGCCCCTCCGGCCAAGTGAGGACAAAATGAACATCATTAAAATTCCATAATATTTGATTGTGAAGAGTTTTGCCTTGATATATTTTGCCAATGAAAAAAATATTTTAGCTCATAAATATCAATATATAAATAAGAAATAAATATAAATAAGAAATTGATGAAGTTCAGACTTCTCTCGTGTCATTTAACTATACTAAGACAAAATATGCACCTTTTTTTTTTTTTACAAACTATTGAAACAACTTGTTAAAGTTCAGCTTTTTAAAACCCAAGGTATAAAGTTTCTCCAAGCATTTTAGTTGATTCATTTACAATGAAAAAGTGTTGCAATTCTAGCCTCATATGTTTACTGTATATATAGTGCACTAGAAATGGCAGCCCACTCCAGTGTTCTTGCCTGGAGAATCCCAGGGACGGGGGAGCCTGGTGGGCTGCCGTCTATGGGGTCACACAGAGTTGGACATGACTGAAGCAACTTAGCAGCAGCAGCAGCAGCAATTTACTTTGCTAATAAACTTAAACCAAGATTAATGTTCCAAATATATGATTTGAAATGAAAAATTCTAAAAGATTCTGAAGAACTCTCTAATCTTGAGCAAATAATGCACCCTCTCTCTGGGGTCTTCAATTTTGATCCTAATAATTAGCCATTTATGTAGTTACTATTACTGTGTTCAGTTACCAGTTGTTAGGTACTCAGTCATGTCTGACTATTTGCGACCCCATGAACTGTAGCCTGCCAGTCTCCTCTGTCCACAGAATTTTCCAGGCAAGAATACTGGAGTGGATAGTCATTCCCTTCTCCAGGGGATCTTCCCAATCCAGGGATCGAACCATGGTCTCCTGCATTGCAGTCAGATTCTTTATCGTCTGAGTAACCAAAGGAACATAACACACATGAAGTGCAACAAAGAAAGAGATATAAGCAATTGATTCACAGGATTGTGGAGGCTTGGAAAGTCCAAAATGTAGAATCAATTAGCAGGCTAGAGACCCAGGGAGGAATTGATGCTGCAGCATGAGTCTGAAGACAGTCTGGAGGCAGAATTCTCTTTTATCAGGGACCTCATGCTGTTTTTTGTTAAGGCCTCTGATTAATCTGATGAGACTCGACTGTTTTATGGAGGATAATCTGCATTTCTCAAAATCTATTGATTTAAATATTAATCTCATCTTAAAAAATACCTTCATAGCAACATCCAACAACAGCATGACAATATATCTGGGTACTGTTCCCTACCAAGGTTGATATATGTAGTTGATAACATATAGTTAACCATCATCGAGGTGGCTTTGGCTCAGTCCCACCAGATAGTCTTAAATACAGCCTAGGACATATTTTAAGAGTCACCCCAATCAGGGAACCCAATCCAGCATCTTTGCTAGGAAAATTCCACAGACAGAGGAGCTTAGCAGGCTACAGTCCATGGGGTCGCAAAGAGTCCGACATGTGTGAGTGACTAAATTCCCTCTATTCCCCAACCAGTGAACAAGGAGTTGGTGTGTGTGTGTGAGAGACAGAGTGTGTATGTGTGTGTGTGTTTGTGTGTGTGTATCCTCTTCCTCCTTCAATTATTACCCAAGGTCTGCTCCAGAGGGGACCTAAGTCTCTGCTACTTGTGTGAGCAGACAAAGCAGTCCCAGTAGCCTGAGGGCATTGCTCTGACAAAGAGTTCCAGGCATTGGCTCTTGAAATGACAGCACATTTGTAGGCAATACGCCCCCCAAAGGTAAAGAGATCCAGTGGGTCATCAATAACATTTGTATATACATAAAGGTCTGTCTAGTCAAGGCTATGGTTTTTCCAGTGGTCATGTATGGATGTGAGAGTTGAACTGTGAAGAAGGCTGATTGCCGAAGAATTGATGCTTTTGAGCTGTGGTGTTGGAGAAGACTCTTGAGAGTCCCTTGGACTGCAAGGAGATCCAACCAGTCCATTCTAAAGGAGATCAGTCCTGGGTGTTTATTGTAAGAACTGATGCTAAAGCTGAAACTCCAATACTTTGGCCACCTCATGAGACGAGTTGACTCACTGGAAAAGACTCTGATGCTGGGAAGGATTAGGGGCAGGGGGAGAAGGGGACGACAGAGAATGAGATGGCTGGATGGCATCACGGACTCGATGGACATGAGTTTGGGTGAACTCCGGGAGTTGGTGGTGGACAGGGAGGTCTGGTGTGCTATGATTCATGGGGTCGCAAAGAGTTGGATACGACTGAGCGACTGAACTGAACTGAACTGAACTGAAGGGGTTGAGGAAAACATGTGACATTTAAGATACAATCTGGGTCTAATTCATGAAGGTTTGGGGGGATATATCAAAGAATATGGATTTAAGATAAAGGTAGGATAGTGCCAGAGTTACCAGTGTCAGTCTTTCTGAGGAATTATCACTTGAAATAATTATTTATTATTCTTGGAATCTCTAATTAATGAGGTCTGAGATTATAGGCATGTAATCCAGTTCAAGATTGATGTTTCAGGCTTGAGGAACTGCAATAGATTTGTCCAGGGGGAGAACATGATTATAGCTTAGAAGGAGAACACCTGTAGCAGCTTGAAAGAAGGCGAACCTGAAAGGAAAGATACTACTTCAGGACATTAAGGCAGTGATGTGCTTATGTGGGAGGGAGGTTTAGGATATATTTAGGTAGGAAATTTGACAAAAGTGTCTAAAGGAAGGTGAGAAAAAGAAGGATTAGTCAATGAGAATTTTCAAGTCAACAGCATGGTGATGGAAGTGATAGTGATGTCAGACTTGAAATATAAAACCTGGAAGCAGAATTTAGTGGGGAAAATAGTGAAAGAGGTTTGAAGCATCAGTGAGATATCAAGGAAGAAATGACTATTAATGAGTGTGTAAGTCTGGACCACTGTAGCAAAATACCATAGATGAAGCAGCTGTTATACAGCGGAAATCTATTTCTCATGGTTCTGGAAATGGAAGCACGGTCAGGTTACAATCTCCTTGTTCTATCCTCACTTAGTATCCTCTTCTCCAGGTTGCAGGCTTATCGTTTTGTCTGCACTTGGTTAAAGAGGCAAAGGAGCTCACTTGGAGCTCATTTATGAAAGCACTGATTTCATTCATGAAGGTTCTGCTCTTATGACCTAATCACC
Organism: Moschus berezovskii; assembly: GCF_049115385.1. Classification (NCBI taxonomy): domain Eukaryota; kingdom Metazoa; phylum Chordata; class Mammalia; order Artiodactyla; family Moschidae; genus Moschus; species Moschus berezovskii. Next base: position 48,167,897 of record NC_142460.1, on the reverse strand, counting down.
TTCCAAAGGTGATATGATCACACTGGGCATCATAGTGTCAACAGGAATTTGGAAGGATACAAGCATTCAGATCATAGCAGTTAGAAAGAAAGTAAATGAATGGAAGTTTCTAGACTGAGAAAAAGTTTTTTTGAGTTATTCATACAGATCAGAAATCAACAAACTAGCCCACAGACCAAATCCATTTTACCAAGTGTTTTTGTAAATAATAATTTATTGGAACACACTCACAGTTATTTATTTACATGTTGTCTTTGGCATCTTTTCTTCTATGTTGCAGGATTGAGTGCAGTTATCTCTATGGTGACAGAATCTGTGTGTCTCCCACAGTCAATATCTCCTGTCTCCTTTCCTAAAAAGTTTTGCAGACTCTTGGTGTAAATGGATAGTGGTTGACTCTTTGAATGTGAACAAATTGCCTAGGGAATGTATGTGATGAGAATAGAAATGGCTGAGCACAAACATTTAAAGGCAAGGAAAAAAGGAGCAGAAGTCTTCAACTAAGAACCAAAGGTTTAGTATAAAGGACAAAAAAGCGATAGTTCAAAATCTCTGTCTCTGTATTAGGCCATCTGTCCTTTACTTAGTTAAAAATAAGTCAAAACAAGGAAAGAGAAATAGGCAGAATTATTTTTCCCATATTCTTTCTTCCATGGTTAATCCTTTCTCTCTTCTACATGCTTTCAAGAAAGAAGGTACTTGGTGGAAGTAAAAACAAAGATCATTCTGGAATAGTTCTCACTCTCTCAGAAGTATATGGAAATAAAAAGCTCTTCTGAGACCTGGAGCCCATTCAGAGTCGCAGCTAGCTGCAGATCCTGCATGTAAGTGTCAATCACATGTCCTGTTTTGCTTCTACATTTCTTTTAACCTCCAAGATTTCCCTTTTGTTTACTTCATGTGGTCTTTTCCTCAGAATAAAAACAAAGAGCACAGCATTTGCCTAGGAAATAATATCCCGTTTCCTTTTCTGCAAGCTGTACACTTGCAACAGTAGTATAAATGTGCTGCCTAGATTAGACTTGACACTTGTTTGAAAGGAAGCCCTTTATTTGACTAGAAGAGACAGGGGCCAAATGAACCTGCTTCTTTCCTATGCCAGCCATTACAGTACTGGGGACTAAGGAAGAAGAAAGCAGTCACTCCCCCCTGCACACAGGTGCTGTGTCCTTGAAATAGTTGATTGTACTTGGGGTCCTGCATTGGCCTGTTAACCACACAGGACAACATGGGATTTCATAAATGACTGTAATTCATTGGTGATTTGTTGAGGCTTCTGAACACAATTTTTGAAAGAGATGGTTCATTTTTTCTTTGTATCTCCTGATAAAGTCTCATGGTTTCCATAATCTTTGGAATTCATAATCTTTAGGTAATGCACTTTGTAGAAACAGCAGGAAAGTGACGATTTGCAAACCTCTTTTTCTCCACTGATGAGTTTAAAAATGCTGTCGTTTACTTCAACTGTTGAAAATGGAACTTTCCCCATATTTAAGCAGTGGTGTTCTCTTTTCATGCTGAAAAGCAATGAATTGTCACAAATGGACATCTTGCTATGAATAAAGATGACAAATGAGTAAGTGACTTAGAAATATGCTTGACAACTGGGAAACGGTTTGAAAATAGACTTTATATACTCTTCGATCATCAATTTGAGAGGCCAAAGAAGTCTGGTTGCAATGGTAGCCAATAGGTACATGGACAGGAGCTCCCAGCATATTCTCATGCTTCTCGAATTGCCAACAGAACCTTTTCACTATGCTCCTGTTTGGGAGAATATGATTCATTTGTCCGTTAGGTTGGGCACGATTTGATCATGTTACAAGTTGGCATAGTCTCAGTAACCCTCTGCCATCATAATCCTGCTTGTAGGAAATAGTTGGAGACCATTCTTGATCAAATGTTTTCTTAGACCGAAGTTAAGTATCCTATGTGGGTCTTACTGATATGCTATTCAAGAAACACTCACTGGTACCTGAACACTGATTCTGAGATCTGGGAAATGAAACAGAAGTTAGAGAGGGAGCTTCCAAGGCCCCCCTGTGCTCCTAAAGACCCCATGTCTTCTCAGAGAAGCCATGACAGTAAGATTCCTAGTTCTTATTTTCTTTAAATGTTGCTTAATGAATTAACTAACATGGTGTTCACTTCCTGACACAATATAAAGCTCAGCAATGCCTGTTATTACCCTAAAACAGATTGCTCATATTTATAGCACATACCCATACCAAATAGTTATTTTCCTACACGGTTCATGTGGATGTTGCCTGTTGTCCTATATTTGATCCGTCCTTTGATTTCATCATCTGCATTCTTATTAGATCAATATTCAGAAAATGGTTTCTCATGTTATTCTCACTCATGTGCAATACGGATGTATTATACTGTTAATTTTCCTCCAAATATCCTTGCATCTTTCCATATTAAAATTTTGCCTATGAGTAAATTTAAAGAGAAAATAGAAGGCACTAACACATTCATAAGCTGAAACATAGAAATCATTTGTAATTGCCACACCAGTTAAATGCGCATCGGGATGGCAAAAACCATCATTCATGAAGGGCTTTCATTTCAGAGATCATGGGCTCTGAGTTTTCCCCATGTGTTCTCATAAATCTTTTTTTTTTTTTGATTAAGAAAATACTTAGAAATGCAAGAGTATAAGAGTGATGTTATGAAAGCCTATTTTAGGGGAAAAAGCAATTATTTGTGGATCCCTGCCACATTTCACAGCTGGTGGTGGCACATGAGGGCGTGACTGCCGAGATACAAACTACCTGGATAAGGCCAATGAAAGAGGAGAAGGCTTGGCGCTGTGATGGCAGAAGTGTATGCCAATTTGGGTAACAGTTTTCTGCATGTACTCTTTGTTTCTCCTCTGTCTGGGAACTAGTGCAGGAAGTCTAAAAGAGGAAAACAAACCCAGATCTTCTCTACTTATTTTTAGTTCACTGATGCTTGCACCAGTGTTACTTTTCCACTGTAACAGAAATACCTTGTTTGTGGCTTTTGCTGTCATTTTTCATTCATTCATTTATCATCAAAATTTTTCTAATTTCCAATTGTGAGAAGAGCTACAAAATTAACTGCTTCATAAAATCTTAGGACAGAACTTGTTCCCCAGGAGTTTACAATTTTAATGTTTTACAAGAACTTGTCCATTCACTTTATTCTAAACCAGTGATTCTCAATGGCTGTGGTGGGGGCAGAGCAGGCCTCTAGGAGGCATTTGGCAATGTCTGGAGATACTTATATTGAGTGTGGGATTGCGTGCTGCATGTGTGAACTGGGTAGATGGCAGAAATGCTTCTAAATATTCTATAATGTGCAGGAAAACCCAACAAAGTATAATACATCCTCAAACGAGAAAGTCTATGCCAAATTCTTGCTTTGAACACAATTTATCCTTTTCTGAGCACAATTCTTTATGTATAATAGAGGTATCTGCTATTTTTTTCCCCAACAACTCACAGAAGTCAACACATTGTATAGTATTTAATGAATATTTATCAAAAGGATTAATATATATTAAACTGGATTACATTTAATGATGTAGAATGAAGAACAATGGCTTTGGGAGTAGAACTGGGTTTGAATCTTAGCTCCAAAATTAAATGTTTGCGTAGTCTTAATCAAATTACTTAACATTTCAGAGTCTTAACTTTATACTAATATAGGACACTAGTGCTCACTACTTAGAATAAAATGAAATATCATGTCTGGAAATCCTTTGGCACCTAGTGGTTCCTTATAAGATGTCCTTTGTCTTCTGTGTCTGGACAAATTTCTCAACAGTGAATGGATAGCTTTTTGAAGTGATAATCCTACATCAGTTATTCTATAAACTATTAGTTATTGGGTGTGTGTTTACTTTTCTTTGGAATTTCATCTTTTGTGAAATGAAGATGATGCTGGCTATTGTTTTCTTATTATTACTGTTACAGACTTACAGTAAAAGGATTGAGAATGTACTTTGGTCTGTAGAAACTGGTACCTGATCTTTGCGTGCAAAAAAATGTAAGCACTAAATGCTCCAGATGGTACCACAGATGCAGAAAGGTTAAGAGACGTAATCAATTGTCATACCAGGGAGGCACTCAATGTGATTTTGAGTTTATTGTGAGTCCCCACTGACTGAATTAGAATGTCATGTTCTGTGACAGAGTAGTAATAGATTAGATGCTTGCTCCTCTCTGCTCTTCTGGATAAATAAAGGGGAAATTCAGTTGTGAACTGCCTCTCTCAGTGGCTAGGAGTGCCATGTTTGTTTAATAATGTGTATTCACACTATTCTTCAACTCACAGTTCAAGTATTCATGCTCACGCCTCCATATCTGCTCTGTGAGCTGAGTGAATGAATTGTAACAGCAAAACCATATTCTGGGAGAATATTAATATCATGGGAGGGATTGAGGAGAGAGAGGACTTTCCAATTCTGAAGGAACATGCTTTAGAAACTTCTCAAAAGTCCCTCTTGGAGCAGGAAAGCAGTACCTAGGGAAGGAGCCATTTGGTAACAGGGGTTCTATTTTATATAAATTTGGGAGTCTGTAATTTTAGGAAGGTTATTTTTTTTAAAGTAGGAAAGACTTACATGTATTACATAGGAAGGCTAATGGCCTTAAAGCACCTAAAAATTTGAAAATCAATGATTTTTTAGTAAATCTAAATCATGTCATTTCCTTCTTGATGGCTCTGCTTTCAACAATGTCATATAGTATGTTCATCCATCACAATATGATGGCTCAACCATTCAGGTGTATTAGAAAATATGAAAAAAATTTAAGGTCAGAATAATTCAAAAAAGGAGAAAATATTAAAAAAAAGTTTTGGAAGAGTGGTCATGTTATTATTCTTATATGAGGTAATTAATTCCATTTTAAAATGGGTTTTATAAAGTGTTTCACTTGATATGACATGGTAACTGGAGGTGAAAGTTTTGGATTGGCACTGTTGTCAGTTTTTAGTATAGCTCTCATGTGCTTTCAGAGCAATTGCTCTCATCTAGGATACTCAAATTTGATGAATTTCTGCTAGTTTTCTACCTAACCTAACATTAAGTGATATTATAGTTAAAAAATAAACTGAACTGCTTGCACATCAATCTCTCAGCTGATATAGTTTGTTGATAATCTGTTTAATTTTCCCAGATAAATTAAAGAAAATGTGTAAAGTGACTTGAAAGATTATTTATAATTATTACAAGAAGAGGTAGGTACAATTTTCTTTTACCACAGTTCCCTTAGAAAGCCATTGTTATTGAAATCTTTAAAAGTCTTGAAGTGAAAAAGCATAAGGATTTAATTGTCTTCCTTGGTTCTCTTGAATTTATGGAATATATTTTCATCTTTTAGTCATAGTTCTGTTTTTAAATAACTATGTTCTGCTCCATGAGAGACATTTCAGTTCTAAATGTATGCAACCAAATTATCTCTTAACCCTCATTTTCAAACTGCAGTTCAATCAGTATACTCCAGATGGCACACAATGATGATAAAATTATGCATATGTTACATTGAGGGATTGAATATGCAAACAGAAGGAGCTGGTTAACTAAGGCTTTCAAATTGCCTTTAGGACTTTACCATTCTCCTACATAATGACAAAAAAAAAAAGTAGATAGTTTTGCTTGGTTTTAGGATTTGACATTTTTTAATATGGTAAGTGAAATGCAATTATAATCCATAATAGTCCACAGGAAAATTTTGCCCATGTCCATTTAAAAGCAAATGTTTTCCTATACAAGTCAGTACATAAGGGATACTATTTATTTCTCAGTTTTATTACCAATATTTCTCAGACAATGACATTCTCTTAAGAAAATATGTGGGGAGAAAACAATCAAAATTGATGTTTCATGCTTTAATAGAAATTTTTGTTGTTGTTCTAAACATAGGATTGGGGAAGAAGGTCATCTACTTTTTGTTTGCATAATCTTAGAAAACCGTGATACTGGGAGAAATAAATATATAGAAAAAATAAAGCAAACAAAAATCCTTCAGCTCTGATTACCAAAGGCTTATCAACTATTCCACTACTGAATACTTCCTTTATAGCTGTATAGTTCTGTAGTGTAAAGCTAATCAGCAGTTTCTTATTTGGGGATTTAAGCAGAGTTAAAAGAGTGATATATTTGTCAATTTATTATTATATTGTGATCTTCAGAATTCCTACTAAATTCCAATGGCAACAGTTCTGAGTTTTAGTAAAAGGTACATCCATATATTTTTGACAATTTTTGATATAGTTTTTAAAGATTAAAAAGTTGATAATAGCTCAGTAGTAAAGAGCTTCCCTGGTGGCTCAGTGGTAAAGAATCTGCCTGCCAAGCAGGAGACACGGGTTTGATCAGGAAGATCCCCTGGAGAAGGAAATGGCAACTCTCAGTATTTTTGCCTTAGATATCCCAAGGACAGAGAAACCTGGCAAGTTAGAGTTCATGAGACTGCAGAATCAGACTTGATTTAGTGACTAAACAGCAGTAAGAAAACCTTCTATATGAGGAATAGCACGCTTTTATTAGTGTTAGTTGTAAGAAGAAAAATACAATCATGTCTTATCATCTTATAGATATGTATTTCTCTGTCTCTCAACACACATCCAAAAATTATTATTTTGAACCATTTTACCCTACCACCTAAGAAACATTTGTGTGAATTGTGGCAGTTTTTTCCCAGTAATCGAAATTGGGGAAGTCCTTTATTCATAGGGGAAACTAGGTGTGTTTTTTCCCTATAGTTTCATGCATTGATTTTGATGAACATTTCCTGCTAAAGGAGTTTCCAAAGTAGAACAATTCAGAATCCATGAATAGTAATTGAGCCTTTTAGTTCTGCTCTAAACTTAAAACCATTATTCTCCATTTAAAGGAGACAAATCATGTAGCTCTGTAGAACGCTGCTCTGTCATTTTAGTTTTCTGGTGGTTGTTTCCGGTGAGCTCAGCTGGAATGTTAAGCTCTCTTTGCTTCCTGTGCTCTCTCTTGCTGTGCTGGGTACATTTAGGGTTCTGTCTGAAATGGGCAAAAAGCAATTCTTTTGCTCATAAAGAATGACTTGTAAGCTGGTGTGGATGACTGTATGTCCTTTATTTTGTAAAGAGAATGTGCTATTTGCCAGGCTTTGAATCTCTGGCAACTGGCTTACTGAAACCCAACTTAAATGTACGGTCGTGCATAAACAATCAGATGTAAAACATAATAAAAAGTCTCCTCTTGTGACTGTGCCTCTCTCTCCAAACACATCAGCTTGATAGCCTGTTCTGCATATGTGGAACTATATCTGTCAGAAACTAATTTAAGTGTCATGAAAAAAACAAAAAGTTAATGTAAGTGTAACATGATAAATATTGCTTTTAATATTAAGAATAGACGTCTAGCATTTTTAGAAATTGTCACTGTTATGGTCCTTGCAGAAGGATGTAGCCAGATGTTCCTGTGCTGAGCACTCATTGCAGAGCTGGGGTAATAATTTTCTAACATGACCTGTCATGTTACAAAAGTAAATACGTGTTTGGATTCTCATGGTCTGTTCTGTTTGCCTGATGGAGAAAATGCTTAAATAGTTGTAATACAGAAATCTTTTTCCTCATCTGAATTTTGTGCACTACAGTTTTGTCCTCTTGCTTTTATGATACCATATTCATCAAGTAGATATTATATATTTTTGTGATTGAATAATTCTTGTTTCAAGATGTTTCTCCATGAATTAACATTTTATATTGTCAGATTTATTTCTACATGAATTAACATTTTATGTTATCAGATACTATCTGAAAAAGAATGAAAGCCCTGAAACTTAGAGTCTGAAAGTTCTCTCTTTTCTTCCTTCTCTCCCTTCCTTTCTTCTTTCTTTTCTTACTTTCCATAATGTCTTTTCATAGAAATAGGAAGCAAAATAAAATACTTCTGGCAACAGGTTAAGTTTATTCTGAAAATTACATTATGATTTTTTGATGACTATCACAAGCTAAGATTAATGACATTTTTTAAACAGTAAACCTCCAACATCAAGCCTCCTACTGAATTTGACGCTCAGCAGCAACAAAAGACATAAGAACAATAACAGCAATCCCGTAATAGCAATGTCTTCCAATACTGGAATAAAAACAGACCATAATTGATTTGCTGAGAGAATGTATAAGAACCACCAATGTGACATACTAATAAATCTTTAAGCATATTTTTGACTATTAAGGAATTCTGTCTTAGTTGGTGAATATAGAGCCTAACACCTCTAGTAACATATGACTCCACAGTAGAAATAAAAGCATGACAGATTTATCTGGTGATTTACATTGATGGCATAATTTGGAAGTATAAAAAGGAAGCATATACCACTCTGGGGACTTCTGCCATTCTGCATGACTGAAGAGGATAATGGGCAAAAGGTTAAAAGCAATTATTTTCTTCATGCAAGAGATTCTTTGAATGGATTTGGGTTACTCTAGAGGGTTGCCAGATAAAATATAGGGCACCCAGTTAAATTTGAATTTCAGCTAAAATAAGTAACTTTTATTCTAAGTATGTCACAAGTATTGCATGGGGCATACTTATGCAAAAAAAATTCATTGTTTTTCTAAATTCAAAAATAATTGGATACTGTGTATTTTCTTTTATTAAACCTGGCAGCCCTAGTGCATGAACATCCTTGAATGGTAGGAGGAGAAATGGATGAGCTCCGGACTGGTCCTCAGCTTCCCATGCATAAATTCTGTTTCTTGTTTCACACTCTGACATGAGAGGAGTGAAGCTGGGACGATGAACCATGAAAACCAGTGAAGATAGTCTGAGTAGCCTTGTGTCTAAGAACAATCATATAAAAAATTTTGGGAGATAAAGGTCAACAAGATGCAGCATCAATACCTGACATTAAATCACCAAGACCATTGAAATAATACATAGGTTTCACCCTCAAAATAAGAGCCCTGTGCAAGTCAGATGAGCAGCTAACTAAGGAGGTAATATGGGTTGAATTATAAATAAAAAATAAAGAAAACAAAATTAGTGGAGACTCTAACCCAATCACCATTTTGATAATACTTTCTATTTTGTTCTAGGATTTGTTGGGTGGGATTGGGTGGAAATGTCCAATTTAACATGTTTTCATTTTTCCTAGAGACTCTATCCCAATACAAATTCAATTACCTTCTTTGTGCTAAGTCACATTATGCTCAAGTCAAGTTAATTTTATACTAAGTAGTAACTATTTTGACTGCCAGGTATACATTAAGATGCCTTGTAAATCCTTCAAAGCAATACTACCCATCTCTATTTTCAAAGGGGAAGGCAAAGAATAGAAAGGTTAAGATATATCCAAGGTCACAACTCCAGAAAATGAACGAGCTGGGATTGAAATCCAGCTGTAATAAGAAAATTTTAATGCTGTGTAGCTCCATAAGAAAAATATATAACTTGAACTGTATAGTGTTTGAAGGATTATTTTGGTCACTACTTTGTCACTTTTTCAAGTAACCCAAATACAGGTCCTAGAATTTAAACTAAAACAAGCACTGAGGGCAAGGTTCTAGAAAAACATTCTGATTTAGATGCTAAGTTTGCACAGTATAAGCTATCATAATTCATATTCTGCTTATCAGTTACTCTGTTTAAACAATGCAGGTGGTAATACTGACTACCCCACTGAGATATTGTAGGCATAACAATGAAAGCAAAAAACATACCCCCAAATAATGCAAAGCTCCTTTTGTATGTATGAACTGTGAGGAGCTATATGAAGATGAAACACCAACAATAGCTCTCTGATAGACATAAGTGTAGATGGTTCTATCCATTCACCCACTCTGCAGATAATTACCAGGAAAAATGTGGCTTTTATCCTTAGTGGAGGGCATATAAATTCAAAACAGGCAGATGTGACTTTTTTCTAAAGGAAATTACTGAATTCATACATTTTTTAGCAACAGAGAAGTTAGATGAAGTTACTTTAAAAAATTAGTTAAAATGCAAACCCTGGCCTGCCTTACAATCAGTTTTTCGGAGAAGTATGAACAGGACTTTAGAATTTAAAAATTGTAATTTGAATGAATATTAATGCTCAAGTGTGTGAAGCACAGAGGTAACTGACCTCGGACCTCACACAGTGTACAAAGTAGCTGCTTAGCTGAGAAAACCAATTTTTCACCCTTTTTTTTTTTTTGTCAGAAATAGGATACACTCCACTATAGGCTGGATTTTGTTCCTTGTAGAGGTCAAATCAGTGTCTGCTTGAAAAATTCATGATCCAGAAAAGGTAATTTTTAATGAATATTTATGAGCGATGTCCTTTCTTATCAGTGCTGTGCAAGTTTTCTAAAGCTTGCCACTAAGACTGGCTTGTGATTTTTAGCAAAAAACCTCTGAATCAAAACGAGGAAAATGGACTTAATACACTCTTGTCTGACTCATTTTGGCTTCTTCTGTTATGCATCATCATTGCATACAAAACAACATTGTTCAGTGCTGTTCATATCACCAGCGTTGCAGTAATTTTTCTCTTCCTTTTAAGATCCAAACACCAACATGGAAAAAAGCAAAACAAAAGAGTAAAAGGACATTATACCCTTTCTATATTTTTAGCCTTAAAACTATTTCATTCATAAAGTTGTTAAAGACTCAGACCAAATAATAATAGAACTATTGAGTTTTTCTCTATGGACAATGGATCTCATAATAAAAAGGTAAAACCAGTAACTTCAGAATACCGAAAATACTCTATAGCCAAATAATGACTTTTCTTGCATTGTCTTTTAAGGTCGCACAAGTCAAGAGATAAATCTCTAACAAATCATCTGTTATTTTTTTCAGAATTATTATATATATTAATATTGGTACTTATGCATATATTCTGATAATATAATTAATTTATGTATTAATCATATATGAAAATATATATGTATCAAGAAAAATGTTAGGTATTAATTTATAAGTATTAAATAACATATTTTCATCTGCTCATAGAGTGGTAAATAAGTGTATCCATAATGATTCTCCAAGTTATTCTTAATCTAATAGATTGTAGACATTCAACTGCCTCAGGAAAATAATTCATCCTGCCTGTAAACTTGTAAAGATTTTAACTTTCAGCCTTTGCCATTTTATAATAGGAAATGTCTCCATAGCATAAAATTACTACTTATGGATTTTCCCCTCAAGGTAGCATGTAATAGACACACATTATCATAGTATTAGTTTTCATATGGTTTCATGAAATGTTGCTTTGATGAATTAGTATGACAACCTATTTATCATTATAAACATTAACGGGAGGCATGATAAAATGTAATATAGTACCTTATAGAATCAAAACTTTGTCCATGAAGATTATTTCTTTAGCTTTTGTGAAGATGAAAGTGTCTGTTACAAATGCCTAAAGTCAAACATACATCATGTGTATTATTTTGAGTGTCTTGTTTTTAGCATTCTAAAGCGTTGCAAGTAAAGCCTATGAAATATAGAAAATATAGATACATCTAGGGAATTGGACTGAACCAAACGCCATTTACCCATCTCTCTCCCAACTCCAGGTCTTTACATCAGCTGTAATGGTTTGTCTGAATGGTCTCTCCTGTCTTACCACAACACAGTTGTACCCTATACGTAGTCTCTAACTCCTACTCAATTTCTCTGTCTTAGATTAGATGCTGCTCCATTCAGAGAGTCTAATTTTGCAGCGCTAGATCTTTGGAACTCCCTGTACTTGCTCCAATTATATTGCATTTGTCTGGTATTATTATGTTTTGTTGTCTTATAACATCATCATCTTCTATACTAAAGGATTATTCTGCAAAGGTCAGGACCAAGGTTTGTTCACCATTGTGCTCTCAGATCCTGGACTATGCACTCATTCATTTGGTCAGTCATTATTTACTGAAAGCCTATGAAGTACCCAGCAGTGTTTGGAGCACTGGAACTAAAAACATATTGTTGTTCAGTCGCTCAATTGTGTCTGACTCTTTGCAACTCCATGGACTGCAGCATGCCAGTTTTCCCTGTCCTTCAACATTTCCTGGAGCTTGCTCAAACTCATGTCTATTGAGTCACTGATGCCATCACCATCTCATAGTCTGTTGTTCCCTTCTCCTCCTGCTTTCAATCTTTCTTAGCATCTGGGTCTTTTCCAGTGAGTTGGCTTCGCCTCAGCTGGCAAAAGTATTGGAGTTCCAGCTTCAGCATCAGTCCTTTCAAGGAATATTCAGGGTTGATATCCTTTATGATTGACTAGTTTGATCTTTTTGTCTCAAGTGTCTCAAGAATCTTCTCCAACACCACAATTCAAAAGCATCCATGCTCAGCCTTCTTTATGGCCCAACTCTCACATTCGTACATGACTACTGGAAAAAACTGTAGCTTTGACTAGATGGAACTTTGTCTGCAAAGTAGTTTCTGCTTTCCCAGATAAGGGATTGAACCTGAGCCTTCTGCATTGGCAGCTGGTTTCTTTATCACTAGCACCCGCTGTGACACTCAAGAAATAAGTACCAGACAATAAATATACAAAATGAGTTAACAACAACAACAAAAAACCACATGAATTCAGATTCATATGTTTTCCATAACATATCTTCAGAAAAAAGAACATGGATGTAATGCAGGGTAATTGGATGGATTATTAAACTTTCATTTCTGTATGAGTAAACCTTCCCAACTGGTCTCTTGTTGTTTTGAAATATAAAATTAGAAAAGATTTACAAAGCAAAGTTTCTAATTTTTAACTTATTATTTATTTTAAAATAGATTATTGATAAAAAAGATTAGTTTGATAAAGATATTATTATCAAACATCCATATGATATCCCAAGTACCAGGATGATACTTCATGGGGAATTCTTAATTGAAGGGACAGCGTTACTGTATTGTCACTGGTTGGTGGTTTAGTTGCTAAGTTATGTCTGACTCCTGTGACCTCATGGATTGTAGCCTGCCAGGCTATTCTGTCCATGGGATTTCACAGGCAAGGATACTGAAGAGGGTTGCCATTCCCTTCTCCAGGGGATCTTCCTGACCCAGGAATGGAACCCATATTTCCTACATTGCAGGAGGATTCCTGCATTGCAAGCAGATTCTTTACTAATGACCTCAAATTTGTACATATTTATTGAAACTCCATCTTACTATTATTTTTTGGTCATTTTTCCCATTCATGGACCACATTAGAATTTTCTTTTCAGAGGGCATACAACAGTCATGTGATAAATGAAGTCATGTGATAAATGAAGTCATGTGATAAATGGCTCAGTTGTGTTCACAAACCTCTCAGGAACCCTTTCCTTAATTCTGAATTTGGAAAGGACACATTTGGTGGTTGGAAAAACCCTGGCATATTTCTTTGCTTATAGTATAAGAGCTAGTATAGTAGGAAAAGTCAAGTGAAAATCTTTCATACTAAATTCACAGCCAATATCGTAAGTGAATAAACAGGAAATATTAGTGAAAATCAAAACAGAACAAGCAATACAGCTATAGTGATTCCCATCCTACCTCCTTTTTATTTTCCAGTCTGGCCAATATGAAAAACAGATAATGAAGGATGACAGTGAAGTTCTGAAAATCCAAACAAATATTGGTTCCTTTTACAGGTGTTATATGCATCATGCCATATCTTCAGTTCAGTTCAGTTCAGTTCAGTCGCTCAGTCGTGTCCGACTCTCCGCGACCCCATGAATCACAGCACGCCAGGCCTCCCTGTCCATCACCAACTCCCGGAGTTCACTCAAACTCATGTCCACAGAGTCGGTGATGCCATCCAGCCATCTCATTCTCCGTCGTCCCCTTCTCCTCCCGCCCCCAACCTTTCCCAGCATCAGAGTCTTTTCCAGTGAGTCAACTCGTCGCATGAGGTGGCCAAAGTATTGGAGTTTCAGCTTTAGCATCAGTCCCTCCAATGAACATCCAGGATTGATCTCCTCTAGAATGGACTGGTTGGATCTCCTTGCAGTATAAGGGACTCTCAAGAGTCTTCTCCAACACCACAGTTCAAAAGCATCGATTCTTCGGCGGTCAGCCTTCTTCACAGTCCAACTCTCACATCCATACATGACCACGGGAAAAACCATTGCCTTGACTAGACGGACCTTGGTTGGCAAAGTAATGTCTCTGCTTTTTAATATACTATCAAGGTTGGTCATAACTTTCCTTCCAAGGAGTAAGCGTCTTTTAATTTCATGGCTGCAATCACCATCTGCAGTGATATGCCATATCTTAGCTAGAGTATATTAACATGCATTCAAGTACTTGGGATGTGGCCATTGATTTGATAAATGATTTTTTTCTATTCTCATGAGGAAGGAGAATGAGATATAGTTCATATTCATACGTGGCAGAGAAGAGGATATATTTGCCATCTTGCCACAAGTCCACATATATTCTTCCCATCATAGGGTGGTTTGGACCATCAGACATCACTGTATTCTGCTCTTTAGATTATATCATGTATTTAGATGGATAAGAAAGTATTTGCAAGTATGTTGAAGGCATAGATACATTGCATAAAGTGGGGGGAAAAGCCTACAAAGATTTAGGGAGCAGCAGAGTTTATACTTAGAAATATTAGAGAGTCCCTTGGACTGCAAGGAGATCCAACCAGTCCATTCTAAAGGAGATAAATCCTGGGTGTTCATTGGAAGGACTGATGCTGAGGCTGAAACTCCAATACTTTGGCCACCTCATGTGATGAGTTGACTCACTGGAAAAGTCTCTGATGCTAGGAAGGATTGGGGGCGGGAGGAGACGGGGATGACAGAGAATGACGTGGCTTGATGGCATCACCAACTCGATGGACATGAGTTTGAGTGAACTCTGGGAGTTGATGATGGACAGGGAGGCCTGGCGTGCTGTGATTCATGGGGTCACAAAGAGTCAGACATGACTGAGTGACTGAACTGAACTGATTTCTCTATCCATTTACTGAGAAACATGGAAAGCAACTAGTTTGAGAGAGATCCAGAAAAGTGGTCTGCAATGGATTTGGACTATGTTGCATGTAGTACTTCTTGCACTAAAAGTGGGCTGATTTCGCATGAGAGCTCAAATCAGGGATGACCTTAAAGACTTATTATGTGATAGATTCCCTCAGTAAGCAGTGCTTTGTTCAGTGCACCTGATAATATACTGCAAATGGAAAGAGAAATTGCTTAAGATAAAATATATACTAAGTCAGGGCCAGGAGAAATATCAACAAGCTCAGATAAACAGATGATACCACTCTAATGGCAGAAAGCAAAGAGGAACTAAAATTCCTGTTGATGAAGGTGAAAAAGGAGAGTGAAAATACTGGCTTAAAACTCAGTATTCAGAAAGCTAAGATCGTGACATCCAATCCCATCACTTCATGGCAAATAGATGGGGAAAAAAAATGAAAACAGTGACAAACTTTATTTTCTTGGGCTCCAAAATCACTGTGGACAGTGACTGCAGCAATGAAATTAAAAGATGCTTGCTCCTTAGAAGAAAAGCTATGACAAACCTAGATACTATATTAAAAAGGAGAGACATCACTTTGCCTACAAAGGACCATATAGTTGAAGCTACGGTTTTACCAGTAGTCACATATAGATGTGAGAGTTGGACCATAAAGAAAGCTGAGCACTGCATAATTGATGCTTTTGAACTGTGGTGTTGGAAAAGACTCTTGAGATCCCTTGGACTGCAAGGAGATCCAACCAGTCAATCCTAAAGGAAATCAACCCTGAATATTCATTGGAAGGACTGATGCTGAAGCTCCAATACTTTGGTTACCTGATGTGAAAATCTGACTCATTGGAAAAGATTCTGATGCTGGGAAAGATTCAAGGCAAAAGGAGAAGGAGGCAGCAAGAGGATGAGATGGTTAGATAGCATCACCAATTCAATGGACATGAGTTTGAGCAAACTCTGGGAGATAATAAAGGACAGAGGAGTCTGGTGTGCTGCAGTCTATGGGTTCATAAAGAGTTGGACATGACTTTTTGACTGAACAACAACAAACTCAGGGGCCATGGTGAATAGCTTGGTTGGTTGTTCAGGGGCTCCATGATGAAAGAAGACAGTAGGAGACAACAAGTTCTGAGGAAGAGGCATGTAGATAAACCAGTGGAATGTATGAACATTTTTGTATGGTATGTTAACTCTCACCAGAGATTATTAAATATGTAAAAGGCTCTCTATAATCAAATACAATAATGACAAAACCTGTTGCTCTCTGGCACCCTCAAGCATTGACTAACCCAATTCTGAAGCAATGCGTGTCTGAATAGAGTAGCCATGGTGACAGGAATGAAAGCTATGCATGGGCCTTACAATATAGGATTCACACACCAAGGTGAATCTTGCTTTATAATATCTGATCTCCTAGAAAAAGAAAGAAAGAAAAATGCTGAGTCACTCTGGCACCATGCTTTATAACCAGTTACTTGAGTAGCAGATTAATTACATTTACCCCCTTCCTCCCTGAAAAGAGCAATGATGTGTTTTTCCTGGAATCAACACATACTTCCAAATGGACTTATAATTCTTGTAACCTATGCCTAATTCCATTGGCATGTGACTTGTGAAACTATACAGGACCCAAGGTCAAAAGGGTCCCATGCTTGGTTTAATGTTATTCCGGTTGCATCTACAATTCTTAAACAATTTTTGAACAAGAGACCCAATCTGTTCATTTTGCATGGGCCCAGCAAATTATGTAGCTGGTCCTGATGCAATCTGGACCAGTTTATCCATAGACTAAATGCTGGGCTGGAGGAAGCACAAGCTGGAATCAAGATTGCTGGGAGAAATATCAATAACCTCAGATATGCAGATGACACCACCCTTATGGCAGAAAGTGAAGAGGAACTAAAAAGCCTCTTGATGAAATTGAAAGAGGAGAGTGAAAAAGTTGGCTTAAAGCTCAACAATCAGAAAACTAAGATCATGGCATTCAGTCCCATCACTTCATGGCAGATAGATGGGGAAACAGTGGAAACAGTGGAAACAGTGGCTGACTTTATTTTGGGGGGCTCCAAAATCACTGCAGATGGTGATTGCAGCCATGAAATTAAAAGATGCTTACTCCTTGGAAGGAAAGTTATGACCAACCTAGACAGCATGTTAAAAAGCAGAGACATAACTTTGCCAACAAAGGTCCATCTAGTCAAGGCTATGATTTTTCCAGTGGTCATGTATGGATGTGAGAGTTAAACTATAAAGAAAACTGAGCACCGAAGAATTGATGTTTTTGAACTGTGGTATTGGAGAAGACTCTTGAGAGTCCCTTGGACTGCAAGGAGATCCAACCAGTCCATCCTAATGGAGATCAGTCCTGAGTGTTTATTGGAAGGACTGATGTTGAAGCTGAAACTCCAATATTTTGGCCACCTGATGCGAAGAGCTGACTCATTGGAAAAGATCCTAATGCTGGGAAAGATTGAGGGCAGGATGAGAAGGGGGTGACAGAGGATGAGATGGTTGGATGGCATCATCGACTAGATGGACGTGGGTTTGTGTATACTCCGGGAGTTGGTGATGGACAGGGAGGCCTGGCATGCTGCGGTTCTTGGGGTTGCAAAGAGTCGGACATGACCGAGCGACTGAACTGAATAATTGTTTAATCCATGAACAAAAATTCAGGATAATATCAGGAAAGATCAAGCAACTTGCTTCATAGACATGAAATGGCTCCCACTGCTCCTATCACTCAGGGGCTGCTCGTTTGGCAGAACAGTGTAGGACTGTGGACATACAGCTAAGTTGCCAGTTTAAAGATGATATCTGGGGAGGATGGGGTGCCAGTTTTCAGGGCACTGTATTAAAAAACTGGGTGCTCCGAAAGGAGAACATTGGGTACAGGAACCTAGGGATAGAAGTAAGAATGGTCTCATTACCACTGCCAATAGCCCACTTGGAGAATTTAGGTTTTTGTTTTTTGTTTTCATTTCTGAAATGCTAAGCTCTGTGAGTATAAAGACTAAGTCTCAGAAACAAAATGCTTCTGACGGGGGACACAGTACAAGTCCCATTTCAGTTTAAGCTTAAACTGGGTCATTTCTCACTCCTTACCAAGAAACCAGCAGACAAGGAGAGAAATCCACCATGCTCACAGGAATAATTGACCTTGACCTGAGTAGGAATTAGAACTGCCATTACATAGTAGGAGAAGGGAAGAATATTTATGATATATGCTCCCAAGTGATCTACAAGGAATCTATTAGCATTCCTTACTTAATTTTGACAGTAAATGAAAAGTGCTTCAGTTATGACCAAGAAAGGCATGGTGCCTAGAGTCCTTGGTAATGAAGGAATGGGATACCAACCTCTACCTGCAGAAGTGCTAACAGAGGGAAATGGCCCTGAGATTAGCTGTGACAATGGGACTGTAGTCTTTCTACAAAACTTTCTTACCTAAATTTCACAGGAAAAGATATTATCTGGAATCCTGGAGGTGTTTTCAGGCACTCCAAATTTATAAAATGAAGCAAACGGATCCAAGAAGCCCTAGGGCGGAGAGTAGGGAATGATATGGTTTGCTGCTCAGATCATCTACTTCAGCACCAAGGCACGCATTTCTCAGCTGCCATTGGGGTTGCCAACAGAGAGCTCACAGTGAGTCCCTCACCAGTCCACATTCAATCCTCATCAAAAATGGAAGCCTGAACCCAGCTCCCTTGCTTTAACTAGGAACAATTGGCCTCTAAAGGACCATCTTGGTTTCAGAGCTTGCCAAGTTTGATACATCCATTGCAATTGTGGAGAAAATTCAATTATTGCCTCTCTCCAATTGTTTTCCTTTATTTCCTCATAGGTATTGTGATGAAAACAACCCCCAATATACCTTCTGCAGGCTTCACTTCATGTCAAAGTCTTTTATGGGAGAAAACCTAACTCAAGACCTTAGTAGATGTTGCATCCGCATAGCATCTGTGTTAAGAACACCTAGAGTTTTGCTTTGTTCAAAACATATTGTTGGATTTTAAGTTAAGATATATTTACTGTCCTGAAAATTTTTACAATGTAACTGGGAATTTGAAGTTTATACATATATATATATATAAGTATATATGTGGCATATATGTATATATAACTATTTCATGTTTCTCTAACAAATATATATATGTATATTATATATAACAGAGAAGGCAATGGCAAGCCACTCCAGTACTATTGCCTGGAGAATCCCATGGATGGAGGAGCCTGGTAGGCTGCAGTCCATGGGGTCGCTAAGGGTCAGACACGACTGAGCGACTTCACTTTCACTTTTCACTTTCACACATTGGAGAAGGAAATGGCAACCCACTCCAGTGTTCTTGCCTGGAGAATCCCAGGGATTGGGGAGCCTGGTGGGCTTCCGTCTATGGGGTCACACAGAGTCGGACACGACTGAAGTGACGCAGCAGCAGCAGCATATTATATATAAAGTTAAATGCATATACAATTTTCAATATACAGCATATTGAAAAGTTATACTGATTTATATATATTTGATATATGCTACATATAAAAGTTTATATAATATATAGTATGGTACATGAATATTAAATAAACCATGATACACATGCCAACAAAAATAGAAAGAAAAAGAGAGGTTGAAATTCCAAGAAATGAGAAACTGAGGAAGACAACAAGAGGGTGATCAGAGATAGAAGATGGAGTCCCTAAATGCTAGAGATTAAGCAAATTCCACAAAGATAAGAATCTTTGGTTCAGCATGTACTCCAAACATCTAGAATAGTACCTGTCATAAAATACTTGTTAAGAAAACCAAATTTAGATCAAAACTAAAGGTTTGAGAAGCTAATGATGCAATGATTATATATGTGTCACGTTAAGGGGAAAAGGGCTTAAAGAGATATGCATGCAAGCATGTCATAGCACAGAACTTTGTACCTACTATGTGACTGCCACTTACTCAGTTCTGGTGACAACAACTGTAATAAGACATGATTCCTGCCCCCAGTGGGTCACGATGGTTGAGAAGATAATGCTAATGTAATCTAGGGAGACCAGCTGACTTCACAAATGTGTCTTGACTCATGTGCTGTAATGGTGATTGTTCTGCATTTACTATTTTATCACTAGTTTTGAAGCTTCTGAAACAATTGTCTTTTCCTTTATTTAAAGCTAACATTGTACTGGCAGGGACTGATTTAGTCAATATAATGCACAAAGACCAATATATGAATTAGGCTTATCCCATATCAATCTATGAGAATCTTTCCAGTTCCAAGAATATTTCCCCCTACTAATCTGTGGATGCCTTCCTCAGTGTCAGGATGCTTTGGAACTGCTAAATGAATATATTCGGAATTAAAACAAAATGGAAATGAGTATTAGGAATGAATCATCCATAGGGAATAAAGTCTAGTGGAACATTCACGATCATTTTAAAAATGCCTTTTAAATTATCTAAATGTTCATTTCCCCTTTCTAATGTGTTTCTCCTACTTTGTGGGAAAGATAAATACAAACACCATCTTGTTGTCCCAACTTATCTGTTTTTATGAGCATCATTTTGACCACTTACTTCCCTAATTACCAATCACAATCCAACCATGCAGTCCTTTGGCTATCTGTAGATCTGATTTTCATGTAATCTAAATTTTGGGTAATTCTCTGATCACCCAAGTAAG
The DNA here is from genome assembly GCF_049115385.1 of Moschus berezovskii. Lineage (NCBI taxonomy): Eukaryota > Metazoa > Chordata > Mammalia > Artiodactyla > Moschidae > Moschus > Moschus berezovskii. Next base: position 48,147,317 of record NC_142460.1, on the reverse strand, counting down.
ACTTGGGTTTCTACTGTTTTCCCAGCCATAATTTTAACAGCCTTCCATTTAGTCACTTCTTGAGATGCATTCCTGTGTAAATCCTCTAGAACTTGTAAAAATGATTGTTATTGAGTTCTTGAAGAAAAGCCTGCTGTGATGGCTTGAGTTATGCATCATCTAATGTGTGATTTAGAAATTTATGAATTGATATTTACATATCAAAATTATGAAGAAATACTATCTCAAATAGGGCAGAGATCATGTGAGCATTCTGCACAGTGCAGACTTGATAAATATCAAATAACTAAATCCAAATTAAAACAGCATTTGCTTGTATCCTGGGTCTATATAGATAGGTGTGTTTTGTTCTTGCAGATGAGAGGTGATGTTCGTTACTATGAACTTTGACATCTCTCTGGCTGATTAAAAATAAATTGTGCATGCCAATGAGTCTTTTTGTAGATCTGAAATTTAACAGTTTCCTGTCACTTGCTATAGCCAAGGAAGATTTGTTGTTGTTTTGGGCATTTGTTATCTAGTAACCGCTGGTGTTACTAATAACTCCCCAGTAAACCAACTAAGCTCCCAGAAACTTCTACAGCTGGGGAAAGGGAAGTGATAGGATAAACACTTTAGTTTTCGTTAACGGGTAATCACTACACTGCGTATTTAGATCATGGTTTTCTTTGTTAAGCAGTGGAAGTAAAAAAAAAAAAAAAATGATGTTTAGATCCCACAGATAATTCAGATCTTGGTGAGGAGCTAAAGCAGAAAATGGTTAATTACCTACTTAGACTTCTGAACAGCACATGAATAAGCAGCTGGGCTTTTGTTTTGATTGAAAGATACTGGAAAAAATATTTTTAGAGTGGAAAAGTCTATATTAGACATAATGTTAAAAACTATGATATTTAGCTTTTTTAGCTATTAAAAAAAATCCCCAAAGCCGAGCACAGAACATTTGACTGTCAATAGAATATAATCACATAATCAGTATATTTTCTCAGTATGTAAGGAATTTGATATTTATTTTGTTTAGTATTCACTTAATTTATTAATCTTTTTACCCTGATGGAAATTTATCTGTCTCTAATTACTTAAATCATCTATGCCTTTATTTATTAAATGAAGGATAAAAAAGGAGGTCATATTTCCCACAAGCTAATGGATGTCTAGGAATAATTTACCCATGTATTCTCACTTAATAATAATGGTTTTCAGTTTATTTACTGATGTTTTAAGTGTGTTAATTCTATTTTTCTTAAAGAAGTCTTACATACCCAGCTTGCTTACCAAGGGATAACAGCCCATTGTCTTCACCATGGAACTTATCAGAAGAAAAATCTGGACACATATAATTTTTGAAACCTTTCTAATTCCAAGGTGACTAAACTGACATTAAAAAAATAAATTGTGCTGCATATTAGCCTTAACAGAACAAGCCTGACAAGTCTTTCAGACAATCACATGTCTTTAACACACATATAAAATAAAGCCAAACTATGGGATCCGAGGGCCATTTCAACAGCTTTCCTGGTGGCTCATTCAGTAAAGAATCATGGCATCCAGTCCCATCACTTCATGGCAAATTAATGGGGAAACAATAGAACACTGATAGACTTTATTTTCTTGGGCTCCAAAATCACCGCATATGGTGACTGCAGCCATGAAGTTAAAAGATGCTTGCTCTTTGGAAGAAAAGTTATGACAAACCTAGACAGCTTATTAAAAAGCAGAGACATTGTCCATTTAGTCAAAGCTATGGTTTTTCCAGTAGTCATGTATGAATGTGAGAGTTGGACCATAAAAAAGGTAGAACGCCAAAGAATTGATGCTTTTGAACTGTGGTGAGACTCCCTTGGATTGCAAGGAAATCAAACCAGTCAATCTTAAAGGAAATCAACCCTGAGTATTCATTGGAAGGACTGATGCTGAAGCTGAAGCTTCAATACTTTGGCTACCTGATGGGAAGAGCTGATTCATTAGAAAAGACCCTGATTCTGGAAAAGATTGAAGGCAGGAGGAGAAGGGGATGACAGGGGACAAGCTGGTTGGATGGCATCAGCGACTCAATGGACATGAGTTTGAGCAAGCTCAGGGAGATGGTGGACAGGGAAGCCTGCTGTGTGGTGGTCCTTGGGGTTGCAAAGATTTAGACATGACTGAGTGACTGAAAACAACAACAGTGGGATCTGATTTCAAATATAACAGAAAAGTACTCTAAAATAGGAAAAAAAATTTAATAATAAAAACATTAAAAAATAGAAAAAGTAATTAAGAATAAAAATTAAAGGAATAATAAAAAAGAACACTCATGGAACATATGGAAATGAAAATTGCCAGTCTAATATTATCTGTGATAAATGATAAATATGACATATTTTCAATACATTAATAAAATGTAAAATATTTCCAACATTTGACATCTCTTTATCTCCCATTTTATTATTCTTGTGAAATTGAAATAAAATTTATGGGACTATAAATATACTATGTATATTGTGATAATAAATAGCTTATTGAAAGTTTATTTTTAATAAAGCCAGACAGGTATCTGCATTTTGTATTAGAAAAATAAGCATATTCAAGTAGTTTGAAATCTCAAGAGAAAATATTTATCTGGAAAATAATTTTTAAAATATTGATTACATATTTCTTGCATTTTTAAATTCCCAAAGCAATAATTTCTACAACTTAAATATTATGAAACTAACCTAGTGAAAATCCCTAAAGTATTGCATATTTCATTTTGCAGCAACATACAAATTCTAGATGTAGTTGTATGAGTAGGTATGGGTGTGTTTGTATGTATGTGTGTGTGTGTTTCCATACATAAATACTCATATTCTTATAAGAAAACTCCTTGCTACTTTTTTTTTTTTTTGGTTTTTCAACATTTCCAAGTACTTCTTTCCATTCTTTTCCCTTGTTTATTGTATTTAATTTATTTCTTTTCACTTTTTTCTATCATTAAACTTGGTAAAAAACTAGAAATAGTAAACGAACCATCATAAAATGTTAAAATTTCCAGGAAGAACTTGGAAAATGTGAAGCAAATATTAAAATTGTTCTCTCTGTTGGGAAAGGCTGAGAAAAATTGGAGAAGTGAAACATCAATTCTGAAAAGTTACTTTTCTCAAAGTGCTGAAAGTCAATTCAACATGTATTTACTTAGCTTCTACCTCTGCCCTTGGGGACCCTGTGATATAAAATCAAGAACTCTCCCCAAAGGTAACATGTGATACATTTTGATTTAAAACTGGCAGCCTAGAGATTACTCAAGGTTGCATTTGCGCTTTATATATAAATTCTTTTCTACAGTTTGAGTTTTTGCCTATACCAACACTTGAATCAGAACCCTTTGGTATTTTATTCCTAGGCCATTGTATTAAAAAATGAAACTTGAAAGCCATAGTGATTAAAAGGTTATCCACATGAGAATCTGTTGATTCTTTGTAATGTAGGAAGAAGAATTTTAACTTTGGGAAAGAGCTGATTTTTATGTGTATGGATATTTAGTTATGTTTTTCTCTCTTTTTGAAACTTAAAATGTATTCTTTTTTAATTGAGTGACACTTTTTATTTTATTTTGGTTTTAAATATTTTACTATGTCAATATAGTAATAATTAAGAGAACATTTAACTCACTTATTCATTCAATAAATATTTAGAGAGCAATTATAATTTTCTAGGTATTATACTCAATGCAGAATTTGTTCCCCTCAAATATAGGGGAACATAAAAGGGAAAGAGACTGGAAAAAATTATGAACAATTATTTTAATATACACTAGGAAATAACATCATGATTAAATATTTGTTGGGAAATGAGAAAACTGGTTTTGTCTGAATGGAAGAAAATAAGAATGCTTGGATTTTTCCTACATATATAGTGGAACCTTAAATCTTCCATAAGTGAGGGAAAAATGGGAGCAATGAAATTATGTTTTCTTTTATCCTTTCCTTTCAAAGGAGACAGGAAGAAAAGAAATGTAGAAATTTCTCCTGTTTTCTTCTAGCAAACTATTAAGAGAGAATTAGGGAAAGAGAATAAAAAAAATAGGACTAATTGTAGTTGAAAAAGACTCATTAAAAACAGTTTTTATTGTCAAAAACACAAAATAGCATAAAAAAACAGAGGGTTTTTTTTTTTTTTTTTTGCACATTTAGCACCTTGGGAAAACACCATCTTTTCTACAGTGGGTTTAAAAGAAAAAGCTAGAATGGAAAAGCTGAAGTAATGAGTGGAATGGTGCATAAGATTTAAATCCAAACATCCAAAAATATAAGAGGAAGAATTAAAATATAGGCCTCCACCCACACTGACAAGCTCAGAATCCACAGTTTTAAGGGCAGTGAGAAATTTGAAATGTTCAGATGGGGATTTGGGGAAAACAATCTTTTCTAATTCTATTAGATACTTTGTGATGTTTATCTTTATTTTTATTTCAATGGTTCTATCATAATCTTAGGAAATTTCATGCATCTTGAAGAAAGACTTTAGGATCAGACTGAGTCTCATTCACATGGGGACTTGATAAGACATAAGCAGATGTTCAAGGTTCCAAAAATAGGGTGGGCTATGGAAATGAAGGCAGCTAGAGAGCTGTTAGAAGTCAGACAGAAGTTCCAGCATCAGGACTGAAAAACCATGCCCAGGAATTCCAGGGTTGGGATTAAAAGAATTCCAGATTTTCTCAAATTTCACCCCCTCCCCCATCTCACTCCCAGGTTCTGTCTCAAGGTCTGATAGAAGCAGTGAGCACCAAAATGGTGAGACAGTGATCTGCAGTAATGCATAGTATGTCTCTGAACCACTTGGACTTGAGTGCCACTCCACTTACTACTTGTGCAGTCTAGGTCAAAGTTCTCAACTCTCTTGGACTCAGTTTTCTAACACAGGATGGCAATCACAATGTTACCTACACCCTAGAACATTTATGAGAATTAAATGAGTTTAACTGGCCCATAGTAAGCACTTTGTAAGGGCTCATTATTTCATGTAGGTAAGAAAAGCATGGCAGGAGGCAGGAATTGAGAACAAATGGAATAACGTGTGTTATTTTTGGATTTTTCCAGTCATCATTGAGGTCTGACGTGGGGAAAATAGCTTAAGTTTTGCACAGTGTTGAATATGAGAAACACAGAGCATCTGCTCTCATTGATAGAAACTTTCTTTGCACCTCATAGTATTCAGTTCAGTTCAGTCGCTCAGTCATGTCTGACTCTCTGCGACCCCATGAATCACAGCACGCCAGACCTCCCTGTCCGTCACCAACTCCCGGAGTTCACTCAAACTCATGTCCATAGAGTTAGTGATGCCATCCAGCCATCTCATTCTCTGTCGTCCCCTTCTCCTCCCGCCCCCAACCTTTCCCAGCATCAGAGTCTTTTCCAGTGAGTCAACTCGTCGCATGAGGTGGCCAAAGTATTGCAGTTTCAGCTTTAGCATCAGTCCCTCCAATGAACACCCAGGAGTTCAAACAGGGGAACTATTGAATCAAATATTGGTATAATCTTAGTAACAAGATGAGTAAATTTTAAGAGTAGCACTATAAGTTCTTAAGTCTTTTCAAAATGTGCCATTGGAGAGCCTTATTATTGGCATCCACTTTAGGCTCTAAACATTTAAGTAACATCTGGCACTAGTGGTAAAGAACCTGCCTGGCAATGCAGGAGGCTCAAGACGCTTGGGTTCAATCCCTGGATTGGGAAGATCCCTTGGTGTAGGTAAAAGCAACCCATTACAGTATCCTTGCCTGGGAAATCCCATGCACAGAGGAGCCTGGTGGGCTACAGTCCATGGCTCCACAAAGAGTTGGACATAACTGAGAGACTGAACACGCACAAGGCAAACCTGGACTAGAAGGGTTTGGAGCATGCTAATTGTTGGAAAGTGGTTAAATGCTCTGCTTGGAAGTAGATAAGTGGAGCTTATGACTACTGAGGCTTGGCTTATTTTAATCCACATTATTGGAAATTTTCAGTCATTTCCTTGAACTCTTCAAACAGAACTTTTTATTTAGAAGCATTTTACATTCAGATGTGAGTAGCATTAAAGATACCTTTGGGCCCATAGAGGTACAGCTGGCAGAAGGGGTCTCATGTTTTATATTTAAGAGATTTGGGTTTGTCATAGGTATTGCAAATAGTTATTATAAAGATGTGTATATATATATATAACTGAATCACTTTGCTATACAGCAGTAATTAGCATAACATTGTAAATAAACTATACTTCAATAACGAAGAGGTTTAGGAAGTAAAATGAGTAATAAAATCAACAGTGATTACTATTAATGTAATCAAGTACAAATGTTGCTGCTGCTGCTGCTGCTAAGTCACTTCAGTCATGTCCGACTCTGTGTGACCCCATAGACGGAAGCCCACCAGGCTCCCCCGTCCCTGGGATTCTCCAGGCAAGAACACTGGAGTGGGTTGCCATTTCCTTCTCCAATGTGTGAAAGTGAAAAGTGAAAGTGAAGTCGCTCAGTCCTGTCCGACCCTTAGCGACCCCATGGACTACAGCCTACCAGACTCCTCCATCCATGGGATTTTCTAGGCAAGAGTACTGGAGTGGCTTGCCATTGCCTTCTCCAAGTACAAATGTTACTTCAAAGTAAATAAGATTCATGACTGAAGACCCTAGAAAAGGAAATGGCAATCCACTCCAGTATTCTTGCCTGGAGAATCCCATGGACAGAGAATCTTGGTGTGCTACAGTCCATGAGGTCTCAAGAGTCGGACAAAATTTAGCAACTAAAGAGAGAGAGATGATTGAAGGAAACCAGACTTTGGAAAAATATAAAATCGAACTAAACATAAGAGTGGTGATAAAAAGAACCTGATTTATTATCAATTAATGTCTATAATAAAGCACAAAGCTAAAACCTAGTTCAAACATAGATTTTCTCATGGACATATATTTTATGTACAATTAGAGGAAATATTGGAGAAGTAAATGGCAACCCACTCCAGTATTCTTGCCTGGAAAATTCCACAGAGAGACACTTTCAAGGTGGGCTACAGTCCATAGGGTCACAAACATGACTGGACACACTCATACACATGAGGAAAAATAACTGGCTTTAGGATTATCTTCAAGGAAGGACTGTGATGGTGGCAACATGGTAGACCATATGACTGGCTCCCTGCAGATGATGTGTGAGCCAAGTTTGAAAGGAGAAAGGTGGTGTTTTGGGACCCCCTGTGGGAAAGTGTCATTTAGATTCCTCTGAAGCAGGCATGGAATGCCAACTGGGGTGGAGTAAAAAATACACAAAAGGTTTTGACCTATCTAAACAGTGTGCATAGAATCATGTGTATTTATAGATTGCTGATGGACTCAGGACTGTTGGTTTCCTTGATGCTTATCGGTCATTGTAGTGAGGTTTTTGAACCCATAGTGTTGTCTCCCCAGTTTAGCAATACTGTTACAATAAATGAATATTCAATTTATGAGTTGAGTTGATATCCTTGGTAGTACTTATATATTGAAATAGGATTGCAATATCTTGTTGCAAACAGGATAGCGAACTGCTTTCCCTTTCTATTAACAGAGAAATGGAAAGACTCCCAGAGTAGAAGGTAGAAAGGAAATCATCAGCAAAATGGACATACCATTTCCAATGCTTTCCAGTGCTTGGAACTTTTTAATTACGATGTATACTCTGTTTATGATCATCTTTGGGATCGACCTCAAGCCCATCGTGTGAACAAGTCTGAAGGAAGTACATATATAGACGCATGCCTGTATGAGTATGCCTTGCTGTGCATTTGTAACGGGAGGTGGGGATATGCTCCTATCAGGGGTCACACATAGCCAGTTTTTGTTGTTATACAGAGTTAGTAATCAGTAATTTCATGCACATGAAGTCACAACGAGAGAACAGTAATCACTGTGTCAGAGAAGGGATGCTTGGGCTGTGGTTCCTGACTAAACGTATGGGTACTGGGATGTGATAGAATTCATGCCACCTACGTGGAATTTCCTGATGCATGCCACCTCCTCACACTATTCTTTTTTTTCCCTTTCTGAGGCATTTTATTTTCATGTATGTATTACATCCCTTAGATGAGGGCAGAAGGACAAGAGGGCATTAGAGGATGAGATGGCTGGTCGGCATCACTGATGTAATGAACATGAACTAGGGAGATAGTGAGGGACAGGGAGGCCTGGCATGCTGCAGTCCATGGGGTCACAAAGAGTTGGGCATGACTGGGCAATTGAACAACAACAACAAAATTACATCCCTAGAAAAAGAATCTAAGTATTTTCCCTCCTGTTTGTTGTCTTGCTTCCTCATGGTCCCTGATGCCGGCCCAGGTTGTCAGAACAATGAAACCAAACTGACAGGAGCAGGCTATTCTGCCATTTTTCTGGATCTCTGAGGTGTACATGAAATCTGAGGCTGATCCCTCCACACTTATTCAGCCTGCATGTGAGGTTCACAACGATTTTCCCAAGCCCTGTGATCACTGTAGCTCAGCTGGTAAAGAATCTGCCTGCAATGTGGGAGACCTGGGTTTGATCCATGGGTTGGAAAGATCCCCTGGAAAAGAGAATGACTACCCACTCCAGTATTCTGGCCTGGAGAACTCCAGGATGGTGAAGATTAGGACATGACTGAGTGCCTTTCATTTTCACTTTTCAATGTAACCATGCTTCATCATCACAGAAAGCTGATGATGACTTTGGAGCATGACCTAATAAGCACCTGGCATTTGCCTGTATTTTTGGCATTGTTGGTATTCTTGAGAGCATCGTCCAGGACATTAATTTGCACCATAATGGCAGCATGGAAAGATAGCAGAAAGACAACAGGACCCTAATACCACTGTTAAGACTATATGAGTTTGCTGCTGTTTAGTCAGTATAAGCACCAGCTTGCAAAAAATGTGGGAGTACCTGCTCACTTACTCCTGATAAATCTCCAACAAAGATCTTTAAGAATCAACAAAGAAACTGGGCCAAACAGTTGGTCAGTTTGAGTCTCTAACTATTCTAAACTTCAAGTCAGGTAGCCAACTCCCCTTTTGACTATTTCCTCCATCTTCCGCTAAACCGGAAAAGCACTCCCACTTGCTCTGCTGACAATGTTACACCCAACTGATAAAAATGAGGTGCACTACTCAATTTATCTAGGCTCGATTGTGTTGGAAGGCAGCTAAAGGCAAAGGGGATTCCTGTATACTGAACAGAATTGGAGCCCCTGTAATCTAGAGGGAAGCATTCAAAGGACATTGTAAAGCTCAATTTACAGAAATAGACTGAAAATTGCTGTCAGTGGCCCAGCAGACAATGCATATGTGCAGCCATCACAGATCAGGTTGCTCACTTTGAGGGGAGAAAAAGAAAAAAAAAAAATCTTAACATCAGGCATTTATGATTTCTGCACCATCATCCTTAAATACAGAGAAGAGTGACCCAGGCACCAACATCTGCCTGATTAACCCGGTCCTACCTAGTTTATGAGTTTTAAACTTTTTTTCTCCTCTAATCATTTCTACACATATTAGAAAATATTGTATTTAAAATGCTCAGACTGAAACAGTCAGTTCTACAGTCAATTCATAATTGATTATTGCTCATAAGCATCCTGTTATACATCCTAGAATAAAATTCCTTAGATTTTTTCTCAGCTATGTCAGTATTATGCTATAATCTTTATTGAACTCTTGCCTTCTGAACTGAGTTACTTTCATCAGGGATATTGGGAGAGGTTAGTTACATTATATCAACACCTACTGTCCATGCCTCTTATCCTTTTACCCCTAATAAAAATGTCTAGGTCTTATATGTCTCCAGGAACTATTTCAAAGCTTTTTAAGATGCCCTTAGTCAAATAGGCCAACTATTATATGAGCTTCCTCAATTAATGCCTTCCTGGGATGCCTCGTTTTAGAAATGACTTTTGCCACTTTGACAAAAATTTAGCTTTGATATTCAAGGCGATTTGCCCTCCTCCAGCTTCTCAGCTACCAGGCACTTGAACTTTCACTCACATTTTTCTGCTAAGCTTCTGCTGACGGGCCTCTCTAGATACCATTCAGTAGGCTGACTGAAATATAACCTCACTCCAGGTCAAATGCCTTTAAGCTGAAAACCATTTTCAAGAAGGATGAAAATCTTAGATATTTCAAGTCTGTCTATTTGGCAGTGTTCAGATAAGGACGATGAGTCTTGTTGTTTTTTCTTTTTTCTGTTCTATAGAAACCTAAGAGAAAGAAGAATTCAAATATTCAGTGATGTTTTATTTCTGCACTTACACAAAGCATAGAATGGAAAAAAGAATGGGACAAATTGAGTAACCATTGTATGGATAATAATTGATAAGTAAAATATAATGTTGGCAGGTTGCAAGTTTAAGACATACTCAATATATTTTTAGTTAACAAGAAATACAATTTTGAGTTAAATATTTGAGTAAGTTTTAGAAATAGGGACTTATTGATTTAGTGACCTTAGATATGCTATAGTTTAAAAAATTGCATTGATGGGTGAGAACAAATCACATAAACTTATTCTTAGTGAATTTCAAAAAGACTGCCTACTGAGTGCTTTCTCCCATCAAATTGTCTCAAAACCTTGACATTACAGGTTGTGTTCTGTTTTCACTGGGCATCATCATCACAAACTCTACTTAGTACAGACATATATTATCTATACACGAAGAGAGAAAGAAGTGGCTATTGCTCTTCCCCTTTGTGTAATAGTTGATCTAGTTTGCTAAAGACCATCTTAAAAAGCAAGCAACAATTTCTTGGAAAATAGCTCTGGCATTTTTACTGAGTAAAGACAGTTTCTTGGGACATAAGTCTCAGGCATTTTTACTGCACAGAGATAATTTTAGGGGACATAAGACTCAGACACTTCTACTAAGGGTAAAAAGACTAAGGTGTTGGCATAATGTGGCACACAAAACCTCCCAGAATTTCCGAGGAAAATAACTTAGTTCCAAAGCTGAGGGTTTGACAAATATTCCAGGAGAATCCTGAGAATCTGAGTGATTGGCAGCCACCAGAGGCGAATCAGAGACTGGTTGGTCTAGCCTTCCTGGAAGGGCATACCCTCGCTTAGGAGTCAGTGATGCATATGGAAGTGAGTGAAGTGTATGGAGTCAGTATAGACTATGAACAGAAATGCAGCCTCTTCTATAGTTTTACTTTAGCTACCTCTGTCTTCATAAAATCCCTTCCTGAACATTGCACTATCCTCTTGTGCTTATCCTGTGTATTAGTTTCTCAAAAGAGCACATATTTTACAAAGGTTAAGAGGTGGTGGCTTGTTTCATGCTTTAAAGTTGTGACTCGGTCCATGCGAAGCGAGAAATGGCATACACACATCAGAGACTTAAAATATCTACCTTGGATGGACCGTTTTAAAATTAAAACTCACAATATTGTTACATGTAGTTTAAAATCTGTTTAAGAAAAAAGTATTTCAGATACTGGAATAGTAATGTAGCTTTTTTTAAAAGAAAAATGTCTGTCTTAAAACATTATATTAAATGAGTTAAAGTGGGAAGCTGAGTTATGCTTTAAATTGCATTAAACTGGGGATTTTATTTTTTCATTTTGTTCATACTCGACTTGCTCTCTAGTAGTTTTGTTAAGCAATTACTTAAATAATTTGTATTTCTCACAACTATATACTTTCTAGGTATGACATTTATCCCTAGGTATGACAAGAGCTAAGTTGTTTCTTTTTTTCCATTTTAGAATATTAAATATTTTACTCTCCCTTGAGACTAAAGTATACTCCATATTTCCAAATATTCTTCATCAGTAATAATAACATTTATATCAACTCTCTCCCAAAGTTTTGACTGTCTTCCTGTGATGCCTTATTCTGGAGTTCCACCTACTGTACAAATTAAATGTTTCTTAAATTCTGCTGGTCAACTGCATAATCAGTGAATTCAAGATGAAGAAAATTGAGTGAACATGATACAACACTATTTTTTTGGGGGGGGTATGGCTGAACTAGTTCCATTTCAGGCTAAGTGCTAAGTCATTTCAGTTGTGTCCGACTCTGTGTGATCCTGTGGACTGTAGCCTGCCAGGCTCCTCTGTCCATGGCATTCTCTAGGCAAGAATACTGGAGTGGGTTGTCATGCCCTCCTCCAGGTGATCTTCCCAGCCCAGGGATGAGACCTGCATCTCTTACATCTCCTGCATTGGCAGGTAAGTTCTTTACCACTAGTACCACCCGGGAAGCCCCTAAAGGCTATCACAGAGGGCTAAAAACGTAACACCTCAGACTCTCTAGAACTTTACTTTCTTCTCACTTGTTTAAAGTACAAATTGAGATTTCTTCAGTTTCCTTAGTCTGCCTTCCCTAGGGTATTGTAGTCAAGCAACATTGAGGCTGGATCACCACCATGGAAGCATTTTAACTTCTACAGAAAGAAATGAGAAACTGAGGGGAATGAGATCTCCTTTTATGGTAGGGATATGTGCAACTTCTTATTTCTTTGGAGATAACTTGGTCACATGGCCAAGGCATTTGGGAAATGTAGGCTCTACCTGGGAGGTCTGTGCCTGCCAGAACCTGGATGTGACTTCTGGCTCTGAAAGGAAGCAGGGGGAACTAGGAACTGTCACAATCTTAAATATCAGGCTGGTAGTATTTACACTTTGGATGCCTGCCTCCTTCCTAATCTTTCATTTTCCTTCTCTTTTGGTTAAAGCTATTTATGCATTCATTGCACTCCTTTCAGAGAACGTTAGAGGCACGAGACATTAGAGCGTAGTTGGATATTAAATAATATACTTTAAGCATCAAATTGAAATTAATTTATAAAAATTTGCTTCACCTTAAATGATTAAAGAGGATATATATGGTCTTAGTGGGGGCTTCTCAGGTGGCTCAGTGGGTAAAGAAACCTCCTGCAATGCAGAAGACACAGGAGACATGTGTTCAGTTCCTGACTTGGAAAGATCCTTTGTAGAAGGGCACAGCAATCCACTCCAGTATTCTTGCCTGGAGAATCCCATGGACAAGAGGAAATTGATGGGTATAATCTATAGGGTCGCAAAGAATCAGACATGACTGAAACGACTGAGCACACATGGTCTTAAGGGTATAAGGTATACAGTGTGTGCTATCTTTTTGATTCACCAAATGATTACCCTGTAATTATTACATGAATAGAGTTGAGTATAGTATTTTGGAGGTGCGAAGAACTTGAACACCAAAAACTTGCCTCAAATCATCTGAGGATACCCAATGAAAATTGGTTTTAAATTCAGGAAGGCAGTGATACAGGAGGTGACACAGGATAGAAGAAATGAGGTTTTTGTTGTGCTTTTTGGCTACCTAGTGTGTATTTCATGGAATCCCTTTCATTGCACATATTTTCAAGAGATTTCTTGCTTTAATTAGTGCTTGTATTTTGTGTAGTTTATAAAATATACTTTTATAAATATATATAATTATATGATTATTTGGAATAAAAATGCTACCTTCTATTCAGGGCTGTTCATCTAAATGATATTATGTAACCTTTGTTCTTGATTCTATTGATCATGAAAATGTCTTAATTATAAAATTTATAATGTCATAATATGTTTTCTCTTCTTTAATGAGACAGAAAGAGTGACTCTCAAAGTTTAATGCTCCTAATTATGTGGGAAGTTTGCTTAAAATATGTATTTAAAACTCTGCAGAGAGATTCTGAAGCTGTAGGCCTTGTATAAAGGCCATGGATTGTCATTTTCTTACTGATCATGTGGCTTTTCTTCTTTTCACATTAAAAATACTTGATTTAAAGAAGACACTGTGGGAAGGGTGTTGATAGGCTCTAGATACTACTGTTGATAGGTTTTCTTTTCATAGTTTATTTTTTTGGATATAAGCAATTTTCTTGTAAAATCATTTCTGCTACTGTGATTGCTTCTTGCAAGGGAAGGAAATGATTCTTATTTGTCATGTTAAGACAAAAAGTCAATGTATTTAAAATGCTTAATCTTAATAAAAGTTTAAGATTTAAGAAAATGTAAGAGGTGTGATTGATATGGTCTGTTTATATCTTTACCTATTTTTCATGAGGAAACTAATGTTAAGATAGGATAAACAAATGTTTATAGCTATTAGCAATATTGGTAGTGCGAGTTATTTCTTCTTTTCATTTGCTCTGGATTATAACTTCTGCCTCTTTGCTTCTGGATTTTAACTTTTGCTTAAGATTAAGGGGAAAAAAGCAAGAAAGAAAGGAAGGAAAAAGAAGGAAGGGAATAAAGAGAATAAATAAAATAACAAAGAATGACCTTGAAAAACAAAAGTACTTTATCTTGAGAAATTATATGAAAGTAGCCCCACAGTCCAGCAAAATATGTGCAAATGATGAGTAAAAATCACCACTGATACTTTCAGACTCCTCTCTCTCAGTCAACTCTGACTGTGATAATTGGGAAACTTTAGTGCCCAGTTTTTTTTTTACTCTTAACACAGTTTAGAAACTATCTTATTTTATTAAAACTGAAATTGAAGTGCTATCCTCTCATTTGTTTAAAAAGTCTAATTTTTCAAATTTGAAAGAGTGTATTTGGGAACACAGTCTTTGTTCTTGTCTTTTAAGACCTGCCTCTGCATTTTCCCAGAGCACAGTTGGTCTAATTTTAACCTTTAATTTCATTGAGTAGATAATCATCTTATAACCAGGAATTCTTGCCAACTCTTCCCACCTTTAACACTACCATCACTGATGTTTATTGATTTGAGCCTCCCGCATCACAGTACTTAATTAATTTCAAACACAGCAGAATATTTTTGGGATTTTATATTCAGGATTCCATTGATTTCTTGTCTTGCCAGTTTTAATCATATTTGGGAAAAGGGAAGATTATGTCAAGGCTACCTACTCAACTACTGGTTAAAAATGTTATAAGCGCAGTCATTAGAAAGCACTTCATTTGAATAATGTATCTAAGCCTTGAAGTGATCAATTATGCACACTGGACATTAGCATAATATTTAGTTTAAAAATCAGAAAGAAGATGTGCTGCAATTAACAGATATAACAGGTATCTCTCATGGCTATTTAAATACACAAAAAAATTAAGTATATAATTAGATCTTTATTTTACATCTAATGTAATTCACCTACTATTTTTTGACCAAACTTCCACATTAAAATGCCTAATACTAGTCTGAAATCCATGGGGGTCTTGGTATGGGTTTCGGTGCTCTGCTTTAGTGCTAAACCAGTCAAATACACTATTTCAAACTTTGTTCTTTAAAGGCAGCCTTTTGAAAGACTAGTGCCTGCATTGCTGTTTCGTGGTGCAACAGTGACAACCAGTGGCTGCTGGATTTCCCTTTAGTCTCACAAATTATTGCAGACATCGTACAGATTAACAAAGACGTATATCAAGCTTTAATAACTAGCATTCAAAAACATGCTTCTTGATCATCTCCATCTTATTTTTTACCAAAAATAGATGGATATCTACCATGTGTCTATTTGAGAATGCTTTTTTTTTTTTTTTAAGTTAACTAAGCATCTGAAATGTAGATTAAGGGAGTTTTACTCAGAGGCTACTGCCAATGCTAACATATTGGAGGTGATTAAAAGATTCTTAATGGGTTCATTTCATGTGATAGGTAATCCAAATTATCGAATTTTTTGTTGTTGTTGTTGTTTGTTTGTTTCTTTTACCTGCAAGGAAAGAAAATAGCTGTTAGGTATAGTGAAAAACAGGTCAAAGCACTCCATGGGCAAACAGCTTGGGACTGCATAATTATTCACTACCTGAACATCCCTGATTGGTCTCATCTTCCCTTCCTAAAAAGCCCATTATTTCTTTCAAATGGAGAGCTTAATGGAGTAAAGCTTTGCTAGATGTAATGAGCTGAATAATGTGGAGTTCAACTTCAGATTATGGACTTTTGGAGACTCCAAGCGGTTAAAGCTAATGATTTAATCCCTGTATTTATTTTAAATTTCTTTGGACAGGTCTATTTATATATCCTGAAGCTCTCCCTCAGACACAACATTCTGGAAATACAACTCCCCCCCACCGTTTTTTCCTTTTCTGTTTCTCTAACGTATGTGACATTCCTACTTTGTCTCATGCTATCTTCTTTTCTTCTCTCTGTCTCTCTTTTTTTAGCATAGCTTCAAACCTTCATTTCCTCCTCACTGGCACTGCTCTAAGAGTGCTTATGGCAAATTTGCTTCTGTAATCATAACTTGAACCCATCTGGGGATGAGACTGGCTACAAGCTTAGTATTTCCACTTAACATATTCATGATTAGCATGCACAGAAGGAGTAGAATTAGGATGAATGTTTTTGGAACAGTACAGATAAATCCCCATAAATGTAGTACAACAGGTCTGGAAATGCACAGTGTGGAAATGTAATGAAGCTGAACTCTGTAGAGAGTTTGGTATTCTCAGTACCATGCCTCTCCTAATGAACTCATTTAGATTAGAAAATGGATTTAATATTTTATTGGAATTAACCTGAGCCAGTAAAGAGGATTACAATTTCTTTCCATAAATATAGTGATATTACAGGATGAGGTAGCATGTTACATGAATATTAAGCACTTTATGAACATTGTCATGAAGCCAAAAGGTGTAAGGTGATTATATTTTAATATAGTGGTACTGTTCTTACAATAATTAAATTTGAATAGCAGTAAAGGGATATTTTAAAAAGATTTAAATCAGAATTTTGTTGCATTTTCAGAGAAAAAATGCTACATGATTAAAATTAAACTCAGGACAGAGCATTTAAGTAACCAGCTTTAGCAGAAACTATGTTTTCCCAAGTGGGAAATAAACAATAAGCAAACTTGGAGAAAAAAAGGACAACTTAGAATCTGAGTCTGACTAAACAGAAAGATTATCTTCTCACTAATCTGAAGAAAGTTTATTTATTCACTGCAGACTACTTTGGTAGATATGCTAGCCAAAAAATATTGAGTTGGCCAAAAAATATTGAGTTGGTCAAAATGAGTGAAAATTTTGGCCAACCAGTGGAATTCTATTATTGGATGGGTTGGGTTTTTTTTTTCCATTTCTGCAAATGTTTTCAGTCCAAACTCATTTAAATCCTTTTTGGATCATGAGTGGATGCTTTTCATGTAACATTCACGTAAGATGCACATACAGTCTATAAAGGAAGAAATTAATAAGAAATCAAAGGATATGGACCCTTTCCCTCCACTAACACCCACTAGCCCTAAGCTACTTCTGCCACTAATTTTTGTAACTCTAAAAGATGTATTATAGGCAAGGGAACTAATATCACTTTCGTAATCTTAAAGAAAAAGGTAATATGAATCTCATCTAGCTTTAAACAAAGGGCAAGCTGTGGCCCCAGAGTTCCATTTCTACCCATTTTGTAAAGTCAGCTACTGTGCATTTGTGCACCTGAGCATTCACTGATTTTGCAGAATAAGGTGCAGTGAGCATTGCGTGCTGGAGGCCAAGGTTAGGTCTTGAGGCTGTGCACAATTCTGATGAAAGCTGAACATGAACTGTGAAGTCGTTCAGGCATACACACAGTTTAAGAAAAACTTTCCCACCCTTCCTTTGTTCCACCTACACTAGTAAAACTTTTTTTTTTTTTTGCTTCAGTTGGGGAAAGGCATGTAAAGGACTCCTCTGTGTGTACGTTTCAGATTTCTCCAGCCCATATTTGCAATGAGTTTGATTACTGATGCTCTTTTAAGCTTCAGACACATTGAAGTTTTGAGATAATGCTATAAAAAAATTGGAGTTAAAGAAAATCAGCTGCTTGCTATGTATGTGGGGGTGGAAAGAAAGCAGAGGGATAGGTCCCAAACAAGAGCAGCAACATCAGCATTGAACATCTGGTGAAATGTTAGGGTGTGTGGGAAGCTGGTGGTACCTCTCAGGAGGAAAGACTTTGAGAGAGTGGTGTCCTGCTGGAGTGTTGATGGAGGAAATCATGCCAGGGCCCACCAATGGGAACAGAAGGAGAAGAAAACAGGGAGGAGAAGCCTTGGGAGAGGGGTAAGGAGGCGAAATTTGCTGGTTTCACAGAGATTCAGGATGAGCCCTTTTTGCTCTACTTTGTTTTCATTTCTATGTTTTTTTTTTTTTTAACTAATTATTGTCTTCTGGTAGCCATTCTCATTCCATGTCTATGATTATTTGATAGAGTGAAATATTGAATATTAAATTTTTCACCTTAATTTTTACCATATTCATCTTCCTGGGGTCAATAGAGTTAGGGTAGTTGGGGGTAGGGATGGGAAGTAATTAGTAATGCAACAGAAATCAACAAGGAAAGATATCCAAAAATTCTTTAGCATTTTATATTCCCTAAATAGATCTGGCAGCAAGATATAGTAGGCTTTTAAACCAAGCAAATTAGTTTGGAAAAAGGTTCTCTAAATTTTCTTATCACCTTCTTTAATATATTGAATGTTAGCCTGGTTGACTTAGTTCTAAGAGCTCTTTTGGTGTGAAGAGACTATATACTGTGTCTATAATTTTCTATTTTCTATTTAAAGAATAAAATACAAGAGAAATAAATTATTTTCCAGAAATTTCCACACCACTGAGAATGACCAATAAGAAGAGAGGGAACAAAGAGAGTTAAGAAGTTCGAAGTGAAGTGAAGTCGCTCAGTTATGTCTGACTCTTTGCGACCCCATGGACTGTAGCCCACCAGGCTCCTCCATCCATGGAATTTTCTAGGCAAGAGTACTGGAGTGGGTTGCCATTTCCTTCTCCAAGAAGTTCGAAGAGCACTCCCATTTTCTCCTCTTTAAGCTTATGTCCAAGTAGAAGACGCTGCATTAAGTTAGAGTGCAGCTTCTATCCCATGCTTTTTTCTTTTTGGATTCTAGAAGGAGTTGATTAGGAAACTTTCTTCTAGCCTATGAGTGGGCTTCCCCAAAGTAAATTGGACAGCTAATGGTAAACAGACCAAGCAGCAGGTGATTGAAAGGTAGTTAGCTACTACATAATGGATGACATTGCCCTAGAACTAGAGGAGAGAGAACAATGCCTGAAGACTCTGCCCCATCCTTTTTATGCCAAGTTCATTTGAATCACTCCCCTTCTCTTACACACTCTGTGGTGGGTTTAGTGGAAACTCTCCCTCCAAAAAGATACATTCAATTCCCAACCCTTGATATCTGTAAGTAGAGCCTTATTTAGAAATAGAGTCTTTGCAAATATAATTAAAATAAGGATCTTGAAATGAGATAATCCTGATTTGAGATGGGCTTTAAGTCCATTGGGTTTCCCTGGTGGCTCAGACAGCAAAGAATCTGCCTGCAGTTCAGGAGACCTAGGCTTGATCCCTAGCTTAAGAAGCTCCCCTGGGGAAGAGAATGACAACCCACTCCAGTATTCTTGCCTGGGAAATCCCATGGACAGAGGATCCTGGTAGGCTACAGTCCATGGGGTTGTAAAGAGTCAGACACAACTGAGTGACTAACACTAACTAACTTAAATCCAATGACTGCTCTTTTTTATAAGTGTGAGGAAGGAGAGATTTCAGTTATACAAATGCAGAGAGAGACACAGAGAAGAAGGCCATGTGAAGAGGCGGGGCAGAGATTGAAGTTATGTGCCATAAACCAAGGAACACAGAGAGAATACTTTGAAATCAGTTTATTTACCTAAAAATTTCACCTTTAAACCTTCGGAGGGGTGTTGAATTCTAAAGAACATAGCATAATAGACATGTATCCACCATCCATTACCCAGACTCCAGTTATCAACTAGACCAATCTTGTTTCACACAGTCCATGTAACAGGCAAAGTTGTTCAGTTCTTAAGTTCCTTGTGTGTTTACTTCTACCTCCTCATTCTCATCTCCAGGGCAGTAATGCCTGGGAATTTACTAGTCCCTGCATGGCTCTTGAATAATTATGACAGATGTGGTGCACAGAAGCATAGAATTTGTAAATTTCAAAGGTTTAATTTGTACTCAATTCCACTGCAGGATCATGCTGAAGCTACCTTCTGCAGGACATTCCATGAAACACCATCTGTTCACCCCTGCTCTCGTCTGCTGTCTATGGGTGGCAGAGGGTGTACCAGCTTAACAAAATGGCCCCATGAATACTATTTTCAGGTCTATTTTTGGGGAATCTGACCTGTGTTATATTGAAATAATCCCTGATATTATAACATCTCACCTGTATTTCAATATATATATCTAAATTTAAGGACTCCTAAAAAATGCCTTACCATTATCACACCTAACTATGACAATACATTTCTTTAATTCATAAAATAGCAATCAGTGTCCTATTTTCAATTGTCTCATAAATATAATTTATTGTTTGGTTCACTCAATATCCATTAAGGTTTTCACAGTACATTTGATTTGAAATATCTCATTAATTTCATTTAATATAAAGTTTTCCTCTCCACCTTTCTCTTTTTCTTTGACACTTGTGTGTTAGAAACAGTGTAATTTTTCTTCAGCTACCTACAGTCTGGATTTCGCTGACTGAATCTTCATGGTATCATTTAGTGTATTTGTCTGCCCTCTGTATATTATGTTTATTATTAGTTGAATGTAAGAGCTTGATCAAATTCAGGTGTGATGTATTTGTTAAATCTTCTTTGGTGGTGATATGTGCTTTCATTAGGAGCCATACAATTTTGTTTTCTCTTTGTGTAATGCACTGGCCATTAATAATTATTGTTTTTATCCATTAATATTTCAAGGACAACAAAAAGATTTGATTTTTAAATTAGTTTTAATTTATTACATAGATTACTTTTAGAAAGACAAATACTCATCCACATTTGGTTACTGTTAGGTAAAATTTACATAGAAAAGGCAGAATAATATTTATTTTGCTCTTTTTATCATTTTTAGTGTACTTCAGTGGTGACAAAGTACGGATTTTTCTTTTTTAGTACAATTATTAATTTGTTACTTTAAAGGAACTTAATGTGCTTCACCCATTACAGAGATTACTTATCTTATTATTTTTTTGGCCAGTAGAACCCAGTCAAATTGTCTTGTGACTCTTTCTGGTATGACTGGAATAGACTTTGATGTCTTCCTTGCTAAGAGTTATAAGCCCCCAGGCTCATCTTGTATGTATTCAGTTCCATACCTGGAAGGGACATTTTTCCAGGGAGCCCTTTTAACTTAGTTATATGCAACTATGGGTCATTAATTTTAGGCCTTATCAGTGAGTGCAGGTAGGATTACTTTTTAAAGGTAAAATTTATCATGAGTTTAGCTGATTCTTTCAATTGCAATTCAAAATTACTGAATTTATATTTAACCAATTCTAACATTTCAATTTAAATCTCTTTTCTGCCACACAGAGAAGAGCAATTCCCAACATTAATAGTAATGATAGAATGAGGATATCAGATAATTGCTCATCTGCTTAATCCCACAAAATACTCGAAAGTCTCCATTGACGATCACAAGTTTCACCAACAGTATATTTATGGAAATCAGTGTAACATTTTTTAAGTTAAAGGACTATGTTAAAGACTCTTGAAATAGTTCCTCTCTAGGTCGGACACAAATAAGCATGCCTGGGTGCACAAGGTGATTATTCCACCAACAAATTGCACAGTTTTATTTGTTCATTGTTATTTGTTAGTCATATTCTTTTTATTTGTCAGGATTTCCTTTTTACATAAAAAAAAAGTGGATTCAAAGATGTTTAGTTCCTACCTCTTTGCCCTTTATCCTGTATTCTCGACCAATACTTTACCTAGCGATAAACTTTTTTTTTAATTATAGTTTTTCATTTTGTCATTTTTTTGTCAAAAAGATATATTTACATCCTCTTCTTTCTTAGCTAAATTGTGATATAATATGCTCACTTTTTTCTCCATTTTTTCTTCAACTAATGATAAATCTCAGACATTACACCACAGTAATATATAGAAATAGACATTTCCTTTTACATTAACAGAGTGTTCCCTTTGTGAAGCATACCATCACTTACTAAACAAGTCCCATAATCATGGGTATTTGGGTTATTGCCACTTTTTTGTTAATATAAAAAGGTCCTTCAATTAATAATCTGGCACATATTGTGTTTCCTATCCTTACTAGTATATCTTTGGGATACATCCCTAGAGATGGGATTGTTGAGTCAAAGATCAAATGTATCTGCAATTTCAGTGGGTGTTTTTAAATTTTTCTTTATAACATATCACTTTAGGTGGTATATTTCTGTCTACTTCAGAAAAATCTATTTCTATTTCATTATTTTAGGTGAAGCAAGATTTTACATTTTGTTTTGCTTTAAATAAATGTCTTAAGCCTATTTAAGATCAACATATTTAGCTTTAGCCCTGACTTATTATATGAATGAGCTCTGTCAATTTCTAACCAATGAACTGAGTAAAACATCCAGTGCCTTTAGGACAGTATAAATTTTCACAAATATTTTGTGAGTTATAAATATACCTGGAGTATATACTTTTTAGAATCTCTTATTTGAAAAGTAAAAGAATTTAACCAAATATTCTATATGCTAAAACTTGTAGGGCTTAGAGTCACAGTGTTTTTGCAATGCTATACCTAGTATAAATCTACTTGCTAGTATTAATATTACAGTATTACATAAAAGAGAGAAAGATGCTATACGGTGATTAATGGTTGGGAATTATAAACTGCCCCTAAATACTCTCAACCTACTTTACTTTAGAACTCTTCTTCCATATGTTTCTCACATTTTCTGTTTCAAATTTTTCATGTAACAATATCAAAACTAGCAGTGGGTGTTTTCACTTGGTGGCTATAACTCATTGTGAGGCTAATTTTATGATTCATATTTTGTTTCAAAAGGATCTATATTGGATGAATCTTTTATTTTATGATTCATATTTTGTTTCAAAAGGATCTATATTGGATGAATCTATTGACTCAGATTATCTTTAGCCATCACATACATTTACTGTCTAATATATATTACTTTCATCTCTCTGAATGAAATACTTGATTCAACTGAAGGCTTCTTACTTTGACTTGGTGTTTGGAACACGAGATTAGTTCTGTTCTGCAGTTATGCTTTGTGCCATTGAAAAGTTTCTCTGGATTCAGTGTTCTATAACAGTTGCTATTTTTCATTGTATTCTACAAAATTTGAAAAGAAAAATAGACTTTGTGCTGTTGGTAGTATGTTCAGCAAGTTTGATAATAGTATATGCATGCAGGCATATTGCTTATATGAATTGAATATTTTCAATCCACCTTCCTCTCCATCATTTCATTGTGCTATCTTATATTTTAGGAAAAACAATATGCTCATTTTTAATTAAAAAAAAAAAGCAAAAACAGTAACAAAATAGCTTTTAGTGTAGGAAACAAATATGATAAATTGAGTTCAACTGCCATATACTAAGATTTCAAATTGTTTCTAGGGTAGGGTCATGATTAAAAATGACAGACTAAAACAAGGAAATATGTTTGGTAGTTCTCTGTGCAAGATAACAAGTATTGCTATTGGGTAAAGGGTCAAAAAATGGTCTTTTGATACCCCTGTTGATACAAAGACCTCTCTGTAGACAAAAAGACCTCATAAATTTGCTAACAATTTGTCAAGATTGATGTTAAAAATTGATGGGGAGTGGAAAAGGAAGGTAAAGGATTATTTTATGGGTATTCCATGAGCCCACCTGAACAGTTGATAGAAGAATTTGAATATCTCAGGAGAAAGGGGAGAGAGTGAGAGAGAAATCAAGGAAGGAAACCATGTATATGCTTGTAACTCCTGATATTTAGGTGAGATTACAAGCCAGGGTTGAGGCGTAGTGCTCAATTAACTAAATCATAAACATTTTTCTAGAGCAATACATAGATAAAAATACTGTTCCTTTTTTTTCCTACTTATTATTGATACTCCTTCAAATTAGAATTAGAATTACAGTGCAGCATTGAATCTTGACCAAAAATGGAATCTTTGAATGGATCTACGTTCTCTGATAAAAGAGACAATTTTTCAGAGATGTGGCACTATCATTTGGTATATTTTGGAATATTATCAAGAGAAGAAAGCATTAATGATTTAAATATAGCCTGCTTTTTTTCAGGAGCTTAAACTGTGGGACACTTTTTCTTATGTTGAGATGTTATATACTTCCCTACACCTTCCCAATGTAAATTTTACTCCTGCTATCTGGAGAACTTTGGTGTAAGGTCAGATTCCTTTTGGAAGACAGGAATATGCTTTAAATATCTGAATTTATATTGCAAGTAAGTCCTAGATGATTTTTCATCTCATTCTCCTTGCAGGTCAAACATTTCTCAGGACAAACTTTACCTCTGTTAATAA
This sequence comes from Moschus berezovskii, assembly GCF_049115385.1. Lineage (NCBI taxonomy): Eukaryota > Metazoa > Chordata > Mammalia > Artiodactyla > Moschidae > Moschus > Moschus berezovskii. Next base: position 48,123,076 of record NC_142460.1, on the reverse strand, counting down.
TATAAACTTTTGAAATATGACATCCCAATTTGATAGAACACAATATGTTGAATGGCAAACCCTGGGTTTGGTTAATCTATTGTATGTTTATGTTTAAATACCTTATTTTCATTAATCATGTATTATTTAAGCACTAAATCATACTGTTGACTCTTTTCATAATGTTAGTCAACACAAACTTTTAGTCATTTTTTCATATTAACTGCTTTTTGTCAAGCTTTTCTAAGCATATAATTATAAAATTGATTCTTCAAGCTTACTTGCAGGATACTTATTTTGGTTAAATTGATTTGTGTTAGTTTGGGTTCATCATTTACCCTGCCATTTTTATTTTTGAACCTTGATAATATCATCCATTGCAATAACTAATCCTCTCTGATTTGGGTCATCTGAAAATTTAATCAGCATAATTTTTCTTTTTATTTCCAGGGCATTAATAAAAATGTTGATGGCTCAGAGTCAAGGACAGAGTGCAAAACTATGCTATTATAAGCATCTTTGTCACATATTGATCTATGGTTCAATGCTCTTGTGTATTTATTCAACAAGTATCTGTTGAGTTTTTATTATACATCAGAAACTAATCAAGGTGCTGAAAATATGACAATAAAAGCATACTAAATGTTTGTCTCCATAAGTAGACAGGGTTGGCGATGATCTACATGGCACCTCTGTGTAAATTATTAAAAAAGCACCCTGTCAAGTGAATTCAGACTTTTTTAACTAAAAAAGAAACTTATCCCTTCCATGGGGAAATAGACAAGTGCCAGGTGAATGGTTTGTTAAGAGGAGCTGGCTGGAATTCAGCTCCCAAGGAAATCTGCAGCTGTTAAGTTTATACAATGTACAAACTGCGACTTTCTATGATGACACTTGTGCAGTCTGATATATTAAATTATGTCATGCCCTTATTAATTTTTACTCATTAATCAATGTTTACATTTGCTGCACTTGCTTATCATAATCTGGGAAGAGAGTTATATTAACAAATTAAGAATGATTAATCTACTTTATAAGAATTATAGCAACAAGGAATGGTGGAAAGTCAACCAAGGCAAGTTATTCCACATAATTTATTAATAAATAACTTTCCAGGAGAATAATCACTGTTACTATTAGAAATTGTAGAAAAAAACATTTATCTGTCCACCAAAGACTTGTGTTCCTCTTCCCAGAACACAGAATTGTAGCTCTGAGGAGGCCGACAGACATGGATTGTGTTTCTCAGAGCCTCTGTTCTTTTTCTTCTGGGCCAGATGCTAGTGCTCAAAAATGAATAGCAACAGAATCAGTCCTTTCCACTTTTGGGCCAAGGAGCTGAAGATATGGTTGTGTCTTCCTCACTCTTTTCCCAACCACACCTGAAAGGAAAATATATGATGGATTCCTGTAGAAGTTCTCAACATTTTTGGTCTCAAGGTCCCATTACACTCTTAAATAGTAATGAAGACCTCAAGAGCTTTCATACAAATGGATTGTATCCATCAATATTTACTGTATTAAAAATGAAAATTGACTAATTTTTAAAGAGTATTTTAGTAAATTTACCATAAAACAAACATCCACTAAATAAACAATCAAGTATTAAAAAAAAAAAACCTCTGTTTTCCAGAATTAAGATATAGTGCTAAAGATGGCATTGTTTCACATTTTGAAATCTCTTTAATATCTTTCTTAATTCTTCATTTAGGTGACTGTGATATTACATATCATATCGTTAGAGAAAATGCAGCTGTTCACTTGTGGCGTAAGAATAAAAAAGACAGAAAAAGTTTTAATATTATCATCAACTTAGTTTCACCTCATTGATCTCCTGAAAGGGTCTTGGGGATCACTGCTGTCCTCTGAGAATATGTAGCCCCCAAATAGAAAGAGTTGGGGATCCCTGAATCACCCTATGAAAATCTGTGTTCTACAAAGTTACATGAAAAGTAAACTACATTACATTAAACCACTAGGATTTGGGAGTTTATATATTAGAGAAGCTAGGGTTACCCTTCTAGAAGATAAATCCACCAAAAATACTAATTTCAATATAAGAAAAATTTTCTTTTTAATGATATGTACCCAAGAATGCATGTTCTTTATTTATAACAAACATGTCTAGCCAAGATCCAGCAAATGAAAACTGACATATACCTGCAGGAAGTCCAAGAAATATTGGATTTATCTGATTGGGAAAAAATAACAGGAAAATTAAGGACATTATTCTGTTCTAGAAATGAGATGGCCATGTGAGATTACTATTTCTTTCTAAGTTTATGAAAGCTGATCTAGATGGTAGCTGTGTGTGTTGCGGCACATCGGGGGAGGTGAAGGTAGAATAACCAGAGAAGTGGTTGAAATTTTGTAGTACCTTGATTTGGGCCTGAGTAGTGGAAATGATGACACAATCATTTATTCAAGTCCTGAGCAAAAGTTCTCAATGAATTAGGAAATTGGCCCACATCTCCTTAGAGGACATTTTTATGCTTTTGTCAAGACTTCTCCACTTACATGCCCCTCAACTCTCTCTAGCTCACACCAATATCTGCCTCAGACTATTGGGTCCATTCTCATTCTGTCCTTCATTCTTGTTTATCACACAAGAACAAAGAACAAAGACTTAAGAGAACATAAACTTCATTAAACATCATAAACTTCTTGTTTATCAGTGCAAGAAGTACCGAATTATCATGTAAAGCCTCATGCCAAGTCTCCCATTTTAAGCACCATGAACTACTGAGGGAAAAATAATACTAAAAACAAGCAAACCACAGTCTGCCCCCCAAAACCAACCAACAGCAACAACAACAACAAAAAACTAAGTAGAAAGGGGAAGGAGAAAGAGAGATAGAGGGAGAGAGAAGGAGAGAGGAGTATTTCTTGAAAGAAAGCAGACAAAAAGTCAAGAGAGGCATTTGAAGTCCTTGGTGTTTAAAGGACAGAGAAAGGAAGTGTTTGAGGAATAGAATAACAAGAAAGACCTAGGATCAATAAATCAAAATAGACTGTCTTTTCTCATCTTCACGTTCTATTTCAATCTGCAATTGCTTGGGGATAAATAAGCCATTTTCTGTTCTCTACTTAATTTTGTGCTCAGTGGGGTATGCTGAGCTATTCAAAAGGTCTAGAAAATATTTTTTAGACAGATGAGTAAAGATGTATTTAGAAGAAATCTTGAGTCTGGTTAAGACTTAAAGAAAAACATTGAATATGGGTGCACATAATCATGTATAATGATGATAAACTCAGAATAACAATGCCTATTAGGTAAAAATTATTGTTATGAGCCTACCCAGGGAGGAAATGAGGAGGAAAGATGAGTCCTAATTTACTTGTTTGGAATATATCAACTGTGAAAGGTAAGGAACTTGCCATTTGGAGTCCTTTCTGGACCTGTGTTGCAATAATTTCTTGAACTCATTTGGTATAAGAATTGAAGGAACGGCTGTAAAGTATTGTATGCTTGACTGACTAATCTATTGTTAAGGGAAAAAAAGTTGTTTTTCTAATAGCTAGGCTTAACATAATGAAAGTCTTCTTTTGCTCTCATTTCTTAGTTAAGAAAAAATAAATCAGTAATTATTTTCTTATTGGGCAACACATTATAGTGCTATTGTATGAGTCATGTTGTTAGAGACTACAATTCTTGGCTTTAAGTATTGAGGAAGAAGAACATTTTTGTAGCATTTGACAATTCTAAGAATGATAAATGATTTATGTTGGTTATTCATTATACAATGAGAAAAATTACTGTTCGCAATGATATAGAGTGTAGATATAGATATAGAGTGTAGATATAGAAAGTCACATACACACACACATATAACACCTAGGTGGCTCAGACAGTAAAGTGTTTGCCTGCAATGCAGGAGACCTGGCTTCAACCCCTGGGTTGGGAAGATCCCCTGGAGAAGGAAATGGCAACCCACTCCAGTACTCTTGCCTGTAAAATCCCATGGACAGGGGAGCCTGGTAGGTTACAGTCCATGGGATTTCAAAGAGTTGAACACGACTTAGTGACTTCACTTCCTCTTCATATATATGTATGTATATATATATATATATATAGTTATCACTAGATATTACACAATGTTTCTCTAGGATTTGGCTTATGACATAAAACTTGGAAAAACAATATTATTGATTAAAAAAAAAAGCTGGACAGTTTCACTTTTATTCCATTAAGCCACTTCTCTCCTATGTATGCAGTGCATGCACTATTATTTATAAGAGTTACGAAGCATACTTACATACTCCACTGAACACAAAATTAAGTACAGAGAACAGAAAAATGGCTTATTTATCCCCAAGCAAGTGCAGATTGAAACAGAACATTAAGGTGAGAAAAGAGAGTATATTTTGATTTATTGATCCTGGGTCTTTCTTGTTATTCTGTTCCTCAAACACTTCCTCTGTCCCTCTGTCCTTTGAACACCAAAGACTTCAAATGCATTTCTTGACTTTCTATCTGCTTACTTTCAAGAAATGCTCCCTTCTCTTCTCTCCGTGTGTGCCTGTCTCTGCCTCTGTTTTCCCTACTCTTTTATTTTGTTTCTCAGTGATTCTCAGTGCTTGGGATAGGAGACTTGGCGTGAGGTTTACCTGGTAATTCTGTGCTTCTTGTGGTGAATGGTAAACAAGAACAAAGAACAGAATGAGAATGGACCCAATAATTTACTGCAGATGATGGTGGTGAGACACAGCGAGTTGAGGGACATAGAAGTGGAGAGTCTTGATAAAACACAAAATTATTTTATAAGGAGCTGTGGGTCATGTGTTCAACTTCCCAATTCATTGAGATCCTTTACTTGGCAGTTGAGTTTCTGATATAGTGATGTAAGAAATGTAGACAGTGTCCTCCTTCTACTCCTAATTAAGCAAGACTCTTGGAGACTGAATCTGGACAGACCACAGATACACATATACTAAGTCAGTTTATACAAACTCTTGGTTAGTGCAAATTCCTACAGATTCTAGAAATAGACTGAACAAGAATTATGGTGTATGCTATTGTGAGTTTTCTCCTTTGTGTTCTTCTTGCTTTCCTTTACACTTGGCTGATATGTTTTGGTCATGAGCTGCATGACAGGTACCATTTACAAAGAGAAACTTCCCTCTACTTGCTTTTGAACTACAGGAACACAGGTTTCAGCTGCTAGTAATTCTAGGCTTTGGGTCTAGTAATCTTTTTTAACACCATTTCTACTGTAGAGCAGCTTCTAAATACCGAGCAGTGAAAGAGATAATCAAGATTGTGTGGCCTAAGCTTAAAGAATACTTGAGATTAATATTACAATGATTTGAAAATACTGTGGCTTTTCTTTTAGAGCAAAGATATAATTTAATTTTATAAATAATGATAATAATAATATCTTGTGCATTCAGTGAAAACTTTATTTGGTTAAAGATTGCTTAACTCAGATGCACAAATAAGACCTGTGACTATGAGGCCAAGTCTAGCAATTACTCTAAGTTTATTTTTCTATTTTGGCAGCTTGATGAAAAAAGAAGAAATCCAACTTTAGCAACTCACAGGCAATCCAACACTTTTTCAATCACTGGAGTTTTCCTGGGGATAAATCTGAACCTAGTTTTAAGGACCAAAAGGTTCAACACTATTCATTATTCCACTGCTCTGCTTCTGAAATCAGATGTGCTGTTTCACTTTCGACTGAAGTTTTTCCAGTGTCTGAGCTTATTACCATACATTGGTTTAAGCAGACTCTCATTTTCTTATATTCTGCTCCTCTTCCTTCCTTTTAGTTCTTCTGCATGATTTCCCTATCCTCACTGTCTGTCTGCTTTGTGTTTCCTTGCTCATCTTACAGCAAGCTTGCCTACTCACAGCTTGGGAGGCATTTAAATGGCTTGTTGTTTGCAACCCACTGCATTCTAGAGCTCCAAATGGAAATAAGAAAAGGGCTTGTGGACGTTTCCCATTGTCCTTAAATATCCAGGGAGCCACACTGTGATGAATTAACTGAAGATTGTAAGAAACATAGGGATGAATGGATATTGTCTCATTTTCTAATCCATGTTATATGATTTTTGTGATGAATTTTTTCTGTGATTCATCTAAGTCCCCTTTTTGCTCAGTTTTGCAAAACAGGCTGAAGCACATTTTATTTTCCTGCTGTGAAACAGCTTGCACAAAAATTGAAGCCCATATCATTTATCTGGTCTCACATGAGAACACTGTAATTAAATATATATAATAATTTAATTAAGATTCATTCAAAACTGCTTCTCTCCCATTTATTCTATTTTCAAGGGAAGATCATTAAAATGTCCAGAAGTCTTAGTTCTTGTTTCTGATTCTCCTCTTATACATAAGGTAGGATATTAATTGCTGCATTTTTTTGAATATGCTGAATCCCTCAACTGTATCAGTCTTAGAGACTAGTCATAGAAACAGACCTCTTCGAAGTCCTCATCTCCTTTAATCCTAAGAGTGAACTAATTGGAGTGAAGTGAGCATTTCCTAACAACAATATTTCCAATATGTGATTTTCTGCCTTTGCCTAGTAAAATAATGTCAGAATGTATTCCCTGTAAAAGAATATGAACCCCTTTCCTTTTTCTCCCACTCCCACCTATGCAGTTTTTCAGATGACCATAATCAAAATTCTGCAGCTTCCTCTCCAATGTTATGTTCTTTACATGACATCTAGAGGCCAAAATTGATGTGAGCCGTAATTAATCTTTCCATGTGGCTATGCAGACTCTTGGTATATCAGGGATAAGAATCACACTGTCTGCATACTTAAACTTACAGAACATCCCAGCACCAATCTATATTCTGAGCCGTGCACAGTTTGATCCCATCATCCTACGGATATGAAAGATATAGGAAAAAAAAGCAGCCTTATGAGGAAAGAAAAGACTTAAAAGAATAAAACTCCTTTCTTCTAACGTTGCATTTTTATATTCAATAAACTCTGCTGTTGATTTTCACATAAATTTTGAAATAATCTAATTAGCGTTCCTGACATTTACCTGTGACAGTTAAAATACACTGGTAATCAATAATGTAAATGTAAAATGGCTGATTAAATTTTCTTTTCTTTTTCATCAAAAAATTTAAGGGCAAAATTCATTTTCCTGTCCCTTATGTGTTCTCAGAACACTCTTCTGACTCCAGCTTTAATCTGCAAATTTGCAGAAAGCTCAGAAAAGTGTTTAAATCATATAAGGATAATTGATACTGTCACCACTTGACTACTAAGCAGTTCTATGAATTTTTCAACATTTTTCACAAAATAAGTATCAGAACCATTGCATCACTATAATTGTAACTAAGGAAATATTCTAAGCTTCTCTTTCTAAGTACTTTGAATATCAGAAAATTTAAATACCATCATTTTATAATTGAATCACGGGGATGAAAATGTTTAAAACATACATTATCATGATGCAGTAAGAATGAATGTTTGTGTTTCCTCCAAATTCATATGTTGAAATCCTACTCTGGAGCTGGGTCTTTGGGAGGTCTTGAGGGTGGGAGCCTTCATGAATGGAATTACCCAGAGAGTTCTCTTACTCTTTTCACCATGTGAAAACACAAAGAGAAGTTGGCAGTTCATAATCAAAGAGAGGGCTCTCACCAGAACCTTACCATGCTAGCACCATGATCTTTACTTCCAGTACTCAAACTGAGAAACAAATTCCTACTGTTTCCAAACCTGCTATTATATAGTACTGTGCTATAGTAGCTTGAAATAAGGCAGATGATAAACTAAACTGTCTGTTAAAATATATGTTTCATACATTCACACAGTTCTTGTTGTCTTAATCGCTAAGTGGTTTCCAACTCTTGTGACCCCATGGACTGAGCCCACCAGGGTTCTCTGTCCATGGGATTTCCTAGGCAAGAATACTGGAGTGGGTTGCTACACTCTCCTCCAGGAGGTCTTCCCAACCTAGAGATCAAACTTGCATCTCATGTCTCCTGTATTGGCAGGTGAGTTTTTTTTTTTACCACTAACACCACCTGGGGAGCCATTTAAACAGACATATCTGGTCTAAAATCATATCATCCCAACTCATTTAAATAATTCAATAAATAGCTACTCTTTTGTGTGTATTTGTGTGTGTGTGCACATGTGTATATGTGTCTGTGGTGCCCTTGCTCAGTTTCTCACTTTGGACAATGTTCTGGTGGGGTACTGTGCATATTACTGCATCCTACCAGTCCATTCTAAAGGAGATCAATCCTGGGTGTTCATTGGAAGGACTGATGCTAAAGCTGAAACTGCAATACTTTGGCCACCTCATGCGAAGAGTTGACTCACTGGAAAAGACTCTGATGCTGGGAAAGGTTGGGGGTGGGAGGAGAAGGGGACGACCGAGAATGAGATGGCTAGATGGCATCACCGACTCTGTAGACATGAGTTTGAGTGAACTCCGGGAGTTGGTGATGGACAGGGAGGCCTGGTGTGCTGTGATTCATGGGGTCGCGGAGAGTCGGACACGACTGAGCGACTGAACTGAACTGAACTGAACTGAACTGCTGCCTTATGGTCCATATCCATCACATCTTACTGACCACTTCCTTGATGACGGATACCTAGGATGCCTGTGTTTTCTATTAGCATAAAAATATGCTATGATGAGTTTTCTATAAATATCGACATACTGATTTGTGCAAGAATTTTCTGGAATATATACTAAGTCTGAGATTTCTGTGTCACAGGAAACATGCATACATAATTTTGCTAAATATTACCAGATGGTATTTCAGAATGGCTGTTGCAGTATATACTGCCAGCATGGCATGGAAGTTCCTGTCTACCCAACATTCTTACCTATAATTGGAATGGGCCTATGTTCTGATTTTAAACATTCTGATGGATATAAAGTTATATCTTGTTATTAAAAATTACAGTAATTTGATTAATACTAAGGTTGAACAACCCTACATATATTTGTTGGGTGTTTAGATTCTTCTTTGAATTGTCTTTTCAAATCTTTTGTTTTTCTATCAAGGTTTCTGTCTTTTTCTCAGGGATTTTCAGTTACTTATTCTAAAAATGTCTGGACCCAATTGTAAAGTATAAGTGAAGGCTTCCCCATACCGACAAGAAATTCTCAGATTCTGGTAGCGTGTGTGCATGCTAAGTCACTTCAGTCATGTCCCACTCTTTGCAACCCCATGGACTGTAGCCTGCCAGGCTCCTCTGTCCATGGAATTCTTCAGGCAAGAATACTGGAATGGATTGCCACGCCTTTCTCCAGGGGATCTTCATGACCTGGGGATCACACTCACATCTCCTATGGCTTCTGCATCACAGTCAAGATTCTTCACCGCTGAGTCACTGGGGAAGCCCAAATGCCGGTAGGGTACCCAAGAGTTCAACTCCTTTCTGATGCAATCTATCTAAAGATAGAAGCAGATTCTGTAGGTACTGTCCTATAGGATCACTCTCCGCTTATGACACCAATGACAAGACCAGGTTGTTAGCTATGTTTCTGACCAACCACCTACAAATTGGAAATTCCCACTACCCCTCAAACTCAGGATGCCAATCACAAGTCCAAGTTTCTGTCTGTACTTCTGATCACCTGGTGGTAAATCAGAGATCCCCACTGTTATCTGAAAACTGAGTTTGCTGCTTGTTGAATGTTGAGTCAGAAGATACAGTGAAGTCAAAGAATAGAAGGAGGAAGGGCTTATTACTTGTGGCAAGTAGGCAGAACACACAGTATTTTCCCCAAACTAATGTCTCTCTGAACAGCAAAGTTGGGAAAGCTGTAAGTTAAACATACATACATATTCATGAAGAGGTTTAGGCAGTAAATGCATATTCATGAGGGGACTTGAGCAGAGGAGAATTTAGCATAGAATAGTTGGAAAGATTGACACAGAGTCCAAGTTTTAGTTGATTGAGATCATGAGGGTCAGAAAAAGATCAGCATCACGATTCTGCAGGTTCCAGTCTGGGATCTCAGCATCTAGTTACTATCTTTCATCTAAGTGGGGGTGTATTAGTACTTGGAGAAGTCAAAGATATGTATTAAATTATTATGTATATCCCATGAGGAGGAACTATTGTTTCTTGATTGTTTTTCCTTTGTTCTTTAATTCTTTGTTCTTCTAAGATCATTAATTACTGAGACCTGTACAAGGGAAAGCATGGTGGCCAGGCTTAGATCACAAAATGTTTTACCAAATATGACTTCTCCTATGTCAAGAAAGCAATGCCTGCATCTCTTTGTCCAGGGAACCCCCCCTTCTGCTTATACAATCATATCCCCTCATCAGATTCAGTTAACTTGTTAGAACATCTCATAGAACTCAGGAAAACCTATTTACTCACTAGATTATTGATTCACTATAAAATACATCAAAGATATCAATACCTATCAATAGACAGATGAAGAGTGAGGTTCAGAACAAAGGGGCTTCTATTCTTGTGGAGCAAGAATCTGGTCCAGTAGCATATATGCATTCTGGTTCCCCAGTATGGAAGCTCTCTGAAAGGGATAAAAATCTATCCTTTAGGTTTTTTATGGAGGCTTCATTACATAGTCATTAATGACTGAATCATTGGCCAATGACAACTGATTCAATCCCCAGCCCATTTTCCCTTCCCAGAATTAAGGAAATGGGACTGAAAGTTCCAACCCTCTAATCATATGGTTCTCCTGGCAAGCAGTCCCCTAGACTTGGGTGGTACCTGAAATCACCTTATCTGAAAACTTTACAGGAATTGAGGACAAGAAACCAAATAGTCCATTATCCTTATCACTCAGGAAATTCCAAGGGTTTTGGGAACTGTGAACCAGGAACTGTGGATGAGACATACACATTGGCCCCCAAAATGACCAAGAATATATTTTTCTAAATATACAGTGCACACATATATTCTTTATAAATCATTTATCAGTTTTAGATATTGCAAATATATTCTTCCAATCTACCTTGCCTATTAAATTGCTCTTAATTTTTATGATATCAAATCTATCTTTTTAGTTTATTTTTTAACTTTTTGGACTTTTAAATTATTTATTGCCATACACCTAGATCACAAATATCTTCTTCAATTGATAATTTAACTTTAGATTTACTTTTCTATAATTGAGCCTTTGATTTAGCCTTTAATTGGCCTATCTATAGTGTAAAGTAGAAATCTAGATTTAATTTTCTGTATATAGTAAGATATTTTTCCCTGTATTATCATGAAAAATATGTTTTTCTCCATGACTTTATGATATTATCTTCCTCCACCTTATTGAGATACAATTGGCATATAACATATAAATATAAACAACACGATGATTTGGTATATATATGTATATGCAAATAAACAATGTTGCCCACTGTAGTATTGAGTTGGTGCAAAAGTAATTGCAGTTTTTGCATCCACCACATTCAATTTTGTTGTTGAAATTTGATATTGGAATACAGTAAATATGATCATGCTATACATCATTTTAATGTGAATTTCTCACTTTATGTTTTTGCTAATGAATCATTATTTGCTGTTTATTTTATTTTTATTTTAGACTATGGAAATGATAGACAAAAAGCAAATTCAAGCGATTTTCTTATAACAGTTCAAAATGAGTCATAAAACAGTGGAGACAACTCACAACATCAACAGTGCATTTGACCTAGGAACCAAGGAACATACAGTGCAGTGGTGATTCAAGAAGTTTTGCAAAGGAGGTGAGAGCCTTGACAATGAGGAGCATAAGTGGCCAGTCATCAGAAATTGACAAAGACAACTGGGGACCATCATCGAAACTGATCCTCTTCTAGCTACATAAGGAGTTGCTGGAGAATTCAATGTTGACTATTCTATGGTCATTGGCATTTGAAACAAACTGGAAAGGTGAGAAGCTTGATAAGTGGGTACCTCATGAACTGACTGCAAATCAAAAAAATAATGGTATTTTGAAGTGTTGCCTTCTCTTATTCTGTACAATAGCAATGAATCATTTCTCAATCAGATTGTGATATGTGATGAAAAGTGGATTTTATATGATCACCAGTGGCGACCAGCTCATTGACTGGACCAAGAAGAAACTCCAAATCACTTCCCAAAGCCAAACTTGCACCAAAAGAAAAAAAGGTCATGGTCACTCTTTTGTGGTCTGCTACCTGTCTGATACACTACAGCTTTCTGAATCCTGGTGAAACCATTACGTCTGAGAAGTATGCTCAACAAACTGATGAGATGCACCAAAAACTGAAACACCTGAAGCCAGCATTGGTCAACAGAAAGAGCCCAGTCGTTCTCCACAACAATGCCCAAACACACATTGCACAACCAAAGCTTCAAAAGTTGAGCTAATTGGGCCACAGGATTTTGCCTCATCCTCCAGATTCACCTGACCTCTCTCACCAAGTGACTACCACTTTTCCAAGCATCTCAACAACTTTTTGGATAGAAAGCACTCCCAAAACCAGCAGGATGAAGAAAATGCTTTCCAGGAGATCTTTGAATCCTGAAGCACAGATTTTTATGCTATAGGAATAAGCAAGCCTATTCCTTGTTGGCAAAATGTTTTGATTAGAATAGGTCCTATGTTGGTTAATAAAGATGTGTTTGAGCCTCATGATAGTGATTTAAAATTCAGTCCAAAACCCCAGTTACTTTCAGTTCAGTTCAGTCGCTCAGTCGTGTCCGACTCTTTGCGACCCCATGAATCACAGCACACCAGGCCTCCCTGTCCATCACCAACTTCTGGAGTTCACTCAAACTGATGTCCACAGAGTCGGTGATGCCATCCAGCCATCTCATTCCCTGTCGTCCCCTTCTCCTCCCGCCCCCAATCCCTCCCAGCATCAGAGTCTTTTCCAGTGAGTCAACTCTTCGCATGGTGTTTGCACCAACCAAATAGTTCTATAAGGCTCAAACCAGTAGCCATTGCATTTACTGACCTACAAATACACCTGAAAGGGGCTCAGATGAGCATTCTGTGCTTCAGATATATGGGATCCTGGATAGTTAAGATTATATCTAAGGAAGAATTTCAGTGACCTCAGATACTTGAATCTTCCCATACATAGATAAGCACTAAAATCTTTAACCTTAAGATATCTGTTTTTTCTTTGTTTGTTTATCATTAGCATTAGTCCTTTACTGATAAGTATGCTTGATTACATGTATTTCCTTGCCCCCTCAAATATATATATTTATATATATAATATTTATAATATATATGTATGCATTGTTTTCAGTGGCTAAGTTATGTCTGACTCTTTGTGATGCCATGAATTACAGAACTTCAGGCTTCCCTGTCCTTCACTGTCTCCCAGAGTTTGCTCAAACTCATATCCATTGAATCAGTGATACTATCTAACCTCTCATCCTCTGTCATCCCCTTCTCCTCTTGCCCTCAACATTTTACCACATCAGGGTCTTTTCCAATGAGTTGGCTCCTCACATCGTGTGTCTAAAATATCAGAACTTCAGCTTCAGCATCAGTCCTTCCAAAGATTATTCAGGGGTGATTTCCTTTATGATTGACTGATTTGATCTCCTCGCTGTCCAAGGGACACTGAAGAGTCTATGCATGTATATGATATGTATGTATGATATATATGATACATACACACACACATATATACACATACTATCTCTTCCTCTGCCTCTTTGGAATGGAATGGTTCCTCAGAGTTATCTGAGAGGCTGTTTCCTGGGCTATAATCTGCTGCTGCTGCTTCTGCTGCTAAGTCACTTCAGTTGTGTCCGACTCTGTGTGACCCCATAGACGGAAGCCCACCAGGCTCCCCCTTCCCTGGGATTCTCCAGGCAAGAACACTGGAGTGGGTTGCCATTTCCTTCTCCAATGTGTGAAAGTGAAAAGTGAAAGTGAAGTCGCTCAGTCGTGTCCGACCCTTAGCGACCCCATGGACTGCAGCCTACCAGGCTCCTCCATCCATGGGATTTTCTAGGCAAGAGTACTGGAGTGGCTTGCCATTGCCTTCTCCATATAATCTGCTATAAGGCACTGAATAAAACTTGACTCATAGCTCTAATGTTGTGCATGTTTTTAGTCGACATATATTGCAAAATGATTAACAGAATAAGGTTAGTTAACCCTTTACATTGCCTGTGTATGTGTGTGTGTGTGAGGGGAACATTTAAGATTTACTCTCAGCAACTTTCCAATGTATAATACAATACTGTCAACTATAGTCACCATGCTGTGTGTTAGATCCCCAAAAGTTACTTATAATAGAATTTGTGCTCTTAGACCAGTTCCCAGCTCTTGGCAACCACCATTCTATGTTCTGTTTCTCTGAGTTTGTCTGTATATTCCACATATAAGTGAGATCATGAGATGTTTATCTTTTTTTATCTGACTTTTCTTAGCACTATGCCCTCAAAGTCCATCCACATTGTTGCAGATGGCAGAATCTCCTTCTTTTTTATAGCCAAATAATATTCCATTTTATCTTCTGATAAGACATTTTGGTTAATTGCTATAATGAATATGGGAATGCATATATCTTTTTGAGATAGTAATTTTATTTCTTTCAGATAAATACCCACAAGTGGAACTGCTAGATCATATGGTAGTTTTACTTTCATAACCACTATACTGTTTTGTATAGTAGTTATTTCAATTTATATTGCTAGCACAGTACATAGGGGTTTCCTTTTCTCCAAACTCTCTCCAACATTTGTTATTTCTTGTTTTTTGATAGAATCCAGTCTAACACTTATGAGGTGATATTTCTTTATGGTTTTCATTTACATTTATCTGGTTATTAGTGATGTTCAATATTGTATTATGTTCTTGTTGCTATTTGCATGTTTTCTTTATTAAATGTCTAGGTTGTCTGCTCATTTTTTTTAACCAGAATATTTGATTTTTGCTATTAAGTTTTATGAGTTCCTTAAATATTTTAGGTTTTAACTCCTTAAGTGATGGATGGTTTGCAAAAAAAAGTAGGTCCCCCTATTTTTTCAACTGCCTCTTCTTTCTGTTGATTGTTTTTTTTTGTTTTGCAGAAGGTTTAAAATTTGATGTAGTCCCACTGGTTGATTTTTACTTTTGTTGCTTATGCTTTGTTATTATGTGCAAATAATCATCACCTAGACCAATGTCAAGTAGTTTTTTCCCTATATTTTCCTCTGGGAGTTTTACAGTTTCAGGTTTTATGGTTAAGTTTTTAATCTGTTTCAAGGTATTTTTGTTATTGGTGTAAGATAGGGGTCTTATTTTACATTTGAATATCCAGTTATCCCAACACCATTTATTAATGATTGCTTTTTCCACATTGGGTCTTCTTGACTCTTTTTATCAAATATCAATTGATTTAATATGTGTGGGTTTATTTCTGAGCTTTTTATTTTATTCTGTTGGTCTATGTATCTGTTTTTAATGCCAGTATCATACTCTTTTTGTTACTTTAGGTTTATAATACAGCTCAAAATCTGAATGTTTGATGTCTCTGGCTTTGTTCTCTCAGGATCGCTTTGGCTGTTTGGAGTCTGTTGTGATTCTATACAAATTTTGGTATTTATTTTCCTATGTCCGTGAGAAATTTCAATGGAATTTTAATAGGGATTTATTTGAATCTATAGTTGACTTTGGATAGTATGGACATTTTAATGATATTCATTACTTTGATTGTGCTGGCATCTTATTGAGTATCAAGTATCCATATATACATCATCTCTTTATCCCATTTATTTATTTACCTATTTCTTACTGGCACTATATCATACTTTGGGCTAAACTTCTTTACTGTATATTCTAACTGGTTGGATGAGTCACATATCTTTGTTTTTATCAAAACTGCCTAATGCATATGTGAATACTTATAGTCAATATGAATATTAGAATTAGTTTACTAAGTTTTAAAGACATATTCCAACTTGAATTAGAGTAGTATTGAATTTGTAGATTTGGAAAAAAGTTATATGCTTCCATATATGCATAGAACATTTTCCCACATATTTAAATCCTATTCTGTGTCTTTTAATAGAACCTATAGATTTTTTCTAGGAAGTTCTTATACATCTTTTGAGTGAACTGATTCCCAAATATGTAATCATTTTGTTAATAATGAGATTGACACTGTATTTTCCATTTTATTTTCTAGTCTGGGCTCAAACAGTGCTTCCCTGACAAAAGAGAAGAGAGACACATACAGAAGGATAGGAGAGACAGAGACACCCCTTGCCCAGTACCCCACTTCAGATGTGGTGACCACACAATTGGGAGAAACCCCTAAAATACAGAACTCTTCCATGAAAAGTGAAGGGATTGTACCCACATCAGGCACCCTGACTCTGGGGACTGGCACTGTGCAACAAGCTCTGAAAACCTCTTCTTTAGAAAGTCAACAGGGATTAAAGTCAGGAGAATTACAGAAATGTAGGGAACAGAAAACTTGCTTAAAGGGCTCAAGAGCAAGCCTACTTGCCCTGAGGCCCAATGCAAAATCAACAAATTTAAAAGCACCTAGACCGTAAGTGAAGAAGACCTACTTAACAATTTTAAATAATTTTCCAGAGGCAGAAATCTGCAGGGTCTTTATGTAGGCATAGGAGAGCTGGTGGACACCACTAGTGCAATCTCAAATCCTAACTTGCTAGTGACGGAACTGATAGGCACCATTTTGGGTGCCCCATCTCTAATCTACTAGCACTGGAGGGTGGAGTAACAGTGCTGGGTGAATGCTCTGCCTACTAGCCTACCTTGCATAGCCCCTGAGCTGCAACCAGGCCAGAAGAGCTCCCCAAGCTCCATTCTCCTAGTGCAACAACTGAGTTGCATCTGGGCCAGACAAGCACCTTGAGCCCCACCCAGTTTGCACAGAGACTGAACTGTAGTTGGGATAGGTGAGCAACATGAGTCCTATACTGTCCCCTCAACACACATGCACAGCAGCTATTGGGAGTTCACAGTCCCCTGAAGGATGCTCATAGAGTGCCTGGCTTTGGTGGCCATAGGAGACTGCACTTCTGGGCCACATGGAACAGTTTTTACACTAGACCACTCTTTCAGGATTGAGGAAGGTAGGCATTTTGCCCTATACATATTAAAAACACAGACAGACAGGTAAAATGAGGAGACAGAGAATTATGTTCCAAAGCAAAAAATGAGACGAATCAGAAAAAGACCATAATGAAACAAAGATTATAACAAACAAGCAACCTACCTGATAAAGAGTTTAAAAGTTATGGTCATAAAAATACTCACTGATCCTGAGAGAGAAATGGGTGAACACAGTGAGAACTTCAAAAAAGAGATAGAAATTATCAGAAGGTACAAAACAGAAGTTATAACTAAACTTAAACAAGCCCAATAGGAGTTTCATAACAGAATGGATGAAATAGAGGCATGAATCCGCAAACTGAAAGACAAAGCAATTAGAAAATTCCCGGCTTGCTAAGTCACTTTAGTCATGTTCTACTCTTGTGACCCTATAGACTGTAGCCCTCCAGGCTCCTCTGTTTATGGAATTCTCCAGTCAAGAATGCTGGAGTGGATTACCATGCCCTCCTCCAGGGTATCTTCCTGACCCAGGGATCGAACACATGATTCTCTGGGTCCTGCATTGCAGGTGGATTATTTACCTCTGAGACACAGGGAAGTCCCTCCAAACCCTGGACAGAGTAACAGAATAATAATAAAAAAGAACTAAAAGAAGTGAGAAAAACCTTAAGGGACCTCTGGGAGAACATCAAGTGAAGTGACATTTGAATTATATGGGTCCCAGAAGGAAATGAGAGAAACAGCCAGAAAATTGGATAACTTATCATCTAAAAACATGCTTCTTTCTTAACACTGTCTGTATGTATAAGTATCATTCTCATGTGCCAGTTGAATATATTTGATGATGGCAATGATTGTCATGATTATTATTATTAATGATTCATTTTAATATTTTCTTCCTTTTGCTATCTTTGGGCTTAGTGTTTTCTTCCTTTACTGATTCCTTTACATGCCAAATCAGGTTAATTATTTTTTACCTTTCTTGTCTTTTAATGTAGGTATCTACTGCTATAAAATTTGGAGTCCAGACACATGGCTGCTGCAGGGTCTGCAGTGCAGTCCATAATTGGATGTCCTGTTACTAAGGCCTAAGGTGGGTGTGAATTTAATCTGGCCCATTAGAACTGGACATGGAACAACAGCCTGGTTCCAAATAGGGAAATGAGTACATCAAGGCTGTATATTGTCACCTTGCTTATTTAACTTATATGCAGAGTACATCATGAGAAATGCTGGGCTGGATGAAGCAAAAGTTGGAATCAAGATTGCCGGGAGAAATATCAGTAATCTCAGATATGCAGATGATACCACCCTTATGGCAGAAAGCGAAGAAGAACTAATGAGCCTCTTGATGAAAGTGAAAGAGGAGAGTGAAAAAGTTGCCTTAAAACTCAATATTCAGAAAATGAAGATCATGGCATCTGATTCCATAACTTCATGGCAAATAGATGGGAAAACGGTGGAAACAGTGACAGACTTTATTTATTTGGGACCCAAAATCACTGCAGATGGTGACTGCAGCCCCCAGTAGTCATGTATGGATGTGAGAGTTGGACTATAAAGAAAGCTAAGCACAGAAGAATTGATGCTTTTGAACTGTGGTGTTGGAGAAGACTCTTGAGTGTCCCTTGAACTGCAAGGAAATCCAACCAATCCATCCTAAAGGAAATCAGTTCTGAATATTCATCGGAAGGACTGATGCTGAAGGTGGACCTCCAGTACTTTGATGTGAAGGACTGACTCATTGGAAAAGACCCAGGTGCTGGGAAAGATTGAAGGTGGGAGGAGATGGGGATGACAGATGATGAGATGGTTGGATGGCATCACTGACTCAATGGACATGAGTTTGTGTAAGCTCCGGGAGTTGGTGATGGACAGGGAGGCCTGGTGTGCTGCAGTCCATGGGGTTACAAAGAGTCAGGCATGACTCAGTGACTGAACTGAACTAGTGAATAAAACTGCCTTCAGGATCTTGGTCTGTTGGGCTGGCACTTAGATGAGAGTTTGCTTCAGGATCTTGGATGATAGTGTGATATCTTGTATGATGCTCTGTTATCTTGAATGTGGAGAGGTGTGACTCCTTCTAAGTCCCTGGAAAGTCTTTTATAGGTCACTGTTCAATTCCTTGGGTGGGTAGGATTGATCTTGGATCATAGCTGAGAGGTGTTGGAAATAATCTCTGCTTCAGCGTTCACAGAGGAACTGTGACCAGGGGCCCAGGTGGAAATTACTCTTACCAGGTCCTTCAAACAGTGATGCTGGTGACAGGACCAAGGCCAAATAGATCTGTAGCCAACAGTGGGGCAGAGCTATTTCTGGTCTGTTGGGGAACGTGATCAGTTAGTCTATCACACTGGCATAGACCTGCTCTTCAATACCACCTTACCAGTCATGGGCTCCATCTGGATTTCATAATCTCCCTTGATCCCAAAGCACCAAAAACACTGCTGTCTGTGAATTGCTGCAAAATTACTTTTGCTGAAGGGACTATATTCATGGAACTTCCTATTGTTTCATCTTACTGACATCCTGCCATATTTCCTTGTATTATATTTGTAAAGTTGTTATATTTGTTAAATTTTGCCCTCACAAAACAGGTTATGAATAGTTTACCATTTTTTCTTAAATGTTGGACAAAATTTAGCATTAAAGTCATCTAGGTTTGCAGCCTTCTTGGAGGAGAAGTTTTTTTAAATTATATATTTAACTTCTTAAACAGGCAAGAGATAATGTTTTCTTTCATATTTTTTAAACACTCTGTTTAGTAAAGTTTAAGCAACTAAAACAAATTTTTGTGGCTGGAATGTTTCTCAGTTGTGATGTTCACAGAAATAAAGTGTCCTGCACAGATTATATCATATAACAGCAAAGGACAGTCATTCATTTCCATTTAGACTTTATATCTGCAAAAACTTCACAAGCCAGGATTGTGATGAGAAAGGGACATGGTTCCTGAAAACTGTCCCTTTTCTAAGCATGGTCTGCTGTGCGTGAGTCTTTCTGCCTCTGAAGAAAGGACTGCAATGAGAGCTTGGCTACCTTTTCTGACTTATTGTTCCTCATAAGGGCTCCTTAGTGTGACCATTTTGTTTGTTTTTTAATTGTAGTTTTATAAGATTTTGTCAATTTTATCCAAGTTATTAAATCTATTGACTTAAAGTTGTTGATAACATTCTATCATTACCCTATTTTGGTATATAGACCTGTACTAATGTGCCTATGATGTTGATAGCTTCTGATGTTTACTTATTGATGGTTTCTGTTTTCTCTTTTTTATATGTCACCAATCTTCCTATGAGTTTAGTAGTTTTTAAACCTTTAAAAAATATCAACCTTTCCATTTTATTTTTGTTTTCTCCATTGCTTGACTGTTATTTCATTGTGTTCCAGTTTTAATTATATTTTACTTACTTTTATTTTAACTTGTTCATGTTTTTCTCTCCCTTAAGACTGGAAAATAGATAACTAATTATCTTACTTATTTTCTTAGCACTATCTGCATATTTATGTATTCCTCTGAAGTGCCAATCAAACATATTTGATGATTCAGAAGTTTTTTTCTTTTGGTCCTGGAATTTATTTTTCATTCGCCTTAGAAGTCTCATTTGTCTTTTGCAATCTCTTCACTCATTGTGTTATATATCTTCTTAAACATATGTATGACTATAGTAATGTCTTTTCTATGACCAATGAATGGCTCACTATAGGTCCAGTTATATTAGAGTTTTGGAAATTGTGAATTCAATTTCATACAAAAGGATTTCATACTTCTTTGCATGTCTTTTTTAAAAATTGTATTCTGCACAAATAAATAAACTAAACAGAACAAATAAACAAAGAACAAATAAACTAAACAGCGACTCCAGAAGCAAAATATTATCGAAACACCCTCAATCATAAAGTGTAAGCCATTTCTCTTCTGTGGCATTAGATTGAGTTTTTCAGTGTCTTCCAAGAATTAATTTCACCTGGGGTTCAGTCACACCTTTAATTAGATTTAGTTTGTCAAAACAGTGCCAGATCTCTTATGTTGCCATAACTGTGGCTCTGATTGTTCTGATGTCAGAATTTGAGCTAGTGATACTGTAGGGCCACTGTTTAAGATACTTTGGGTTCACCACTAAACTAAAGAAGTACTCTGGATTCCAAGCCCCAGATGTTACACGGGGTTGTGTAAATTTTCTTTTTTATAGAACTTCCTCAATTGCCTTTCTCACCAAATAGCTGGGAGTGAAAGAGTGATGGAAGAAACATTAACTTTAATAATGATTAATCTTGTGTTTGGTACTGTTTCACTTTCCAATCTATTATACCTGACAACAGTATTGATAAAGTTCATCTGATTCCTCTTAGTCTGGGTTGGTGTCCAGACCAGGTGCTTATCTTTGATATGAAAGCTACCATATTATTCTGTTCATTGAGGAATATCTCATTCTTCCTTGCATTCAGTTCTTCAAGAGTTTCTTGAATACACAACTCTTAGATATTCCATATTAATGTAGAATTTTTAATCCATTGATCTTTACCCTTGTTGTTTTCACAGGAGCAAAGACATACTGCCCACTTCTTCAGACATCAGTGGGATGCTCATTATGCTAAAGAATTTTATCCAGGTAAGCAACATGTTTACCTTGACATGTGTAAAATGAATGAAAGGAGGGAAGGAAGCTGGCAGAAAGAAACGTTAGAAGAGATGTGTTAGCTGTGGACAGTAATTATTCTAGCTTAGACTTGGGTGGTATCAGTTACAAAGTACTGGATGAACCATTATTTAATGGTAGCTTAGAAAGAACTTGTTTTTTGATGAGGTGTTAGGTGGAGAAAGCAAGAGAGTTCCAGAAAAACATCTATTTCTGCTTCATTTACTATGCCAAAGCCTTTGACTGTGTGGATCACTATAAACTGTGGAAAAGTCTGAAAGAGATGGGAACACCAGACCACCTGAGTTGCCTCTTGAGAATCCTGTATGCAGGTCAGGAAGCAACAGTTAGAACTGGACATGGAACAACAGACTGGTTCCAAATAGGAAAAGGAGTACGTTAAGGTTGTATATTGTCACCCTGCTTATTTAACTTATATATAGAGTACACCATGAGGAATGCTGGGCTGGAAGAAGCACAAGCTGGAATCAAGATTGCCAGGAGAAATATCAATAACCTCAGATATGCAGATGACACCACCCTTATGGCAGAAAGTGAAGAGGAACTAAAAAGCCTCTTGATGAAAGTGAAAGAGGAGAGTGAAAAGGTTGACTTGAAGCTCAACATTCAGAAAACTAAGATCATGGCATCTGGTCCCATCACTTCTTGGGAAATAGATGGGGAAATGGTGGAAGCAGTGTCAGACTTTATTTTTTGGGGCTCCAAAATCACTGCAGATGCTGATTGCAGCCAGGAAATTGAAAGACTCTTACTCCTTGGAAGGAAAGTTATGACCAACCTAGATAGAATATTAAAAAGCAGAGACATGACTTTGCCAACAAAGGTCCATCTAGTCAAGGCTATTATTTTTCCAGTGGTCATGCATGGAAGTGAGAGTTGGACTGTGAAGAAAGCTGATCACTAAGAATTGATGCTTTTGAACTGTGGTGTTGGAGAAGACTCTTGAGAGTCCCTTGGACTGCAAGGAGATCCAACCAGTCCATTCTAAAGGAGATCAATCCTGGGTGTTCATTGGAAGGACTGATGCTAAAACTGAAACTCCAATACTTTGGCCACCTCATGTGACGAGTTGACTCATTGGAAAAGACTCTAATGCTGGGAGGTATTGGGGGCAGGAGGAGAAGGGGGCGACAGAGAATGAGATGGCTGGATGGCATCACCGACTCTGTGGACATGAGTTTGAGTGAACTCTGGGAGTTGGTGATGGACAGGGAGGCCTGGCATGCCGAGATTCATGGGGTCGCAAAGAGTCAGACACGACTGAGCGACTGAACTGAACTGAACTGAACTAGGGTGATAGAATAGCAAAATCGTGATTGATATTCGGATGTTTTGGGCAGTGCATTGATCTCTAGAATGTAAATTCCAAGAGAGCAGGGATTTTCATTTGCTTTGTTCACAGATGTATCACAAGTTCCTAGAATAATACCAGGTAAATAGTATGTGATCCATAAATATTGATGAAAAACACTGAATAAAGAACAGAATGTTGCTGTATGGGACATGGTTTCATTTATGTTTACTTTTGAAATTCAGCAAGCATCTAAGTGGAGATATATGGTAGGTACATCAATATACTATATATTTTAGAAGGAAAGTCCCAGCTGAACACATTTGTGTTGCAGAAATATTACTTAAAACTTTTTAGGTCAATAATATTGGCTACAGTTAAATATTATAAGGTAACAAAAATATTGCATTTACATGTTTTAATATCATAGCCAACCAAACAAAGTCTATTATATTAATGAAATTTTGGTATAACCATCCAATTCTTAATAGTAGTAGGTCATTTTGTTATTCATAAGATCTGATTTATTCTCTGAGTTGTTACAGTGTTATAATAGATTCAAATGTCTCAAGAAAGATCAGGAGTATATCCTTTTGTTATCAATTCCTGTAGAGGTTCAGGTAAATGCCTTGAAATGTACATTTTGAAGTTTTGATGAATCATACATATTCATGAATTCAAGTATCTGAAATTGGAAAAGTTGTAGCATTAATTCATTTTGTGAGGGGATGTGTTTTATCAATGTATCAGTTTTGATTAGAAAGTCTAAAAATAGTCTGTTGGCTGTAGTGAATCTTGAAATATAAATCTACATTTCCTTTGTAATAAAAGATAAGACTGAAGTTGGATTTTAGCATGATAATTTGGAGTTTACCAAGAATTCCATTTACATTATTATTCTTTAAAAGTAGCAGATGATATTATACTACTTTCTATTCAACTGTCCTAGATTTAAAACTCTAAAGTCAGAAATGTATTAAAATAACAAAAATCTTTCAAGTGACCTTATTATCAGCTGGAAAGGAGTAAGTATGTGAGTATGTGTTTATGTATATTATTATACTTCATACTTACTCCTACTTAAAGTTTCAAAAGTTTCTAGAGTTAATAATGAGTGAAATAAATAGATGCTCGTATCCTTTTGTCTTTGGGGAAAAGTGTTTTATCAAATTATTTTTGATGAATTTTATTTTTGCTGTAAGTTTGTTTTAATACTTTATTTGCATATTTTCTTATTTAAATTAAAATCTTAATCATGACTTTGTTTTGGTTGCAGATATACGCATTTTGTAAAGTAGTATTTTGAATATTATCTAACTGCAGATAAGTGTGTGTGTGCATGTGTAGAGAGATTCTATTTTTAAATATTTATATTTTATTGATAAATTAAATATAAATTATATTTTATAAATTATATAATTTAAATAATATAATTTATATTTATTTATAAAATAAATATATAATGATCATTTAAATATAATATTGAACATTACACTTATTTTTGAACAAACAGAAAAACAAATTACAGAATACTATATTTTAAGTTTTAATTGATTCTCTTGTATCAGTGATATTAGTTTATGTTAATATAAACAATGAAAAGCTACTTTTAGCTATTGATATTATTCTCCAATAGATATACTCTGCTCATTTCTTAAATTCTCCTGCTTTTATTTCCAAAATGAAATAAATTTATTTAATTAAATGGAAAAAATGTTTTATATCTCTAGTTGTGAGCATTCAGTTCAGTTCAGTTCAGTTCAGTCGCTCAGTCGTGTCTGACTCTTTGTGACCCCATGAATCACAGCACACCAGGCCTCCCTGTCCATCACCAACTCCCGGAGTTCACTCAAACTCATGTCCATCGAGTCGGTGATGCCATCCAGCCATCTCATTCTCTGTCGTCCCCGTCTCCTCCCACCCTCAATCCCTCCCAGCATCAGACTCTTTTCCAGTGAGTCAACTCGTCGCATGAGGTGGCCAAAGTATTGGAGTTTCAGCTTTAGCATCAGTCCTTCCAATGAACACCCAGGATTGATCTCTTCTTAATAGGACTTTTTTACAAATGATGCTAGTACTCTTACTCAGATTGATGCATAAAACTTCAATATGTCAAGTATTCTTCTAAATGTCTTTATTTTACATTACAGATATTTTATATTATTGAATTGAATGGTTTACAGAAATAGAATATCTTTCTATCATTGATTAATAAAATTCCTTCAAACCTGCTAAGTCTTTATTGGTGCATAATATACTTGCTGATATATATGGTATTTTGATTCATTTGAAAGTGTTCCCCAGTTAAAAGCAGCAAGAAATTATCTTCCTTTTCATTACATTCAAATATCAATTTTGACAATGATAAATTGACTACCTTATGGATTCTAAATACCACTTTTAGATTCTGTTCTCCTATATAACTATCTACTCCCCTAACCAAATGAACAATTTGCCTTTTATTCCATTTTCTTTTTCCTTACTGACATTATGTTATTTTAAAGACGGAATTCTGATAGGATTAGGGGCTAAAAATGAATGTGTAGTACCTCACTTTTAAATCACAGCAAATTAAATATAATTACATTTTACTTTTATTACCTGGGAACATAGTATGTCTTTTGGTATGTTTGGCTTTATGATTATTTAACCGAAGAAGCTCCTTAAGGAAAATGCTTACTGACAACATGATTACATTTTAACTTGAGAGAAGATGAGCAAAATAAATGAGTCATATAAATGATATTTTTGGATGTGATTAGTGTTTTGATGAACAAAACTGGAAAGTGGCAATGGCAGCATATGTGGATTAGTAGGGGGTGGGTTGTATCTTTTAGCAGTGTATAAGTTTCCCATGGCTGCTGTAACAAGTTATCACAGATATGATCACTCAAAAATAACAAAAATCTATTCTTTCACAGTTCTGCAGGCTAGATGTTAAACATTAAGGAACTGGCAAGTCCATGCCCCTTCAGAGGCTTCAGGGCAGTTTCCACTCCTTGCCTCTTCAGGCTTCCGATGTCTGTCAGCATTCCTTTTAGCTGATTACTCCAGTATTGCCTTTTTTTTTTTTGGTTCCTCACATCTCTACTGTTTGTACTTTCTCCTCTTTGTTCTTCTCCTCTTCTGTCTAAATCTTCCTTTGCCTTTCTCATTTATGGCACTTGTCATTGGATTTAAGCCCTATCTGCATTATGAAAGATTACCTTATCTCAAAATTCTTTACTTAATCACATCTGCAAAGACCCTTGTTTTCAAGTAAAATAGCATTCAGAAATTTCATGGATTTGATGTACATATTTTGGGGAGGAAAATTTTCAAATAACCATAATGATAAAACCTAAATAGATGAGGTTGATTCTGAAAAGGAGCAACGTGATGGTTGCAATGTGAAAGACCAAATAATTAATCTGGAGGTATTCCATTTCATAGGACTCTAAGGAAATAAAAGTTTATGGTTTTACTATTTACTTAAGTGGATGATTTGACATAATAATGGAAGATGTGCATACCAAAGTTTATACTGGGAATAACGCTCTCTGGGCACCACTGTTAATAATTAATAATGATTAATTATTACATTTTCCTAGGGGAACAGCTAACCGGAATCATAGGCCCTGCAGAATAGCAGACAGCTTTAAACCCTATTTTTCACAGGAACGTTATATAAATATGAGGGTCCAGGCTAACCTAGAAAGTCTTCATGTAAAATGAAGGTAAACCCATTTTGAGATACTCTACTATAACAAGAATTCTTTCATGTTACAACTGAAAGTGATGCACTATATAGAGAAGTACAACACATATTCCAGGGAGGAGACAGGCTATGAATAATTATGTATAATTAAATTATAATATGATTAGTATTAAATTTAAAATAACCATACAATGTGGTTGAGCACCAAGGGATTTTTCAAGTAAAGGACACAATAAAAATATCAAGGGGCAACAAAAAGCACAGTATTTAGTAGTGGCGAGGGTTGTGGTGTGGAATACAGTGACCTTACTGAAGATGACTGATGAAGGAAAGGTGGCATATGCTAAGGATTTGGATCTTGTTCTAGAGACTCATTGGCTGTGCCAAGGCTATGACCCTGCAGGGAAGCCTTCTCAGAAGAGCATAAGCGATAAAATTATGTTTGATATGCAAATATAGCTTCAAAATAAGTTCCATGACAATACTAACACTATCTCCAAGAAGAGAGAAATAGTAGAAAGCTCCCTGATGCTGCTCAAAAATATTTGGTCCTAATCATCTTTCATTTAAATTCCTTCTAGTAGGCTCCAGGAGTTGGTGATGGACAAGGAAGCCTGGCGTGCTGCAGTCCATGGAATCACAAAAAGTAAGACACGACTGAGCAACTGAACTGAGCTCCATTTTGGTGAATCACACCCCAGAACTGTGCAACTCCTGATAATGTCTGGCCCAAAGTTTTTGACAGTGCCAAAGCAGTAATGAGACAAATTAGACATATATATTATATTCAGTTCAGTTCAGTTCAGTCGCTCAGTCGTGTCCGACTCTCCGCGACCCCATGAATCACAGCATGCCAGGCCTCCCTGTCCATCACCAACTCCCGGAGTACACTCAAACTCATGTCCACAGAGTCGGTGATGCCATCCAGCCATCTCATTCTCCGTCGTCCCCTTCTCCTCCCGCCCCCAACCTTTCCCAGCATCAGAGTCTTTTCCAGTGAGTCAACTCGTCGCATGAGGTGGCCAAAGTATTGCAGTTTCAGCTTTAGCATCAGTCCCTCCAATGAACATCCAGGATTGATCTCCTGCAGAATGGACTGGTTGGATCTCCTTGCAGTATAAGGGACTCTCAAGAGTCTTCTCCAACACCACAGTTCAAAAGCATCGATTCTTCGGCGATCAGCTTTCTTCATTAGAGCTTAGAAATACGACCTTCAGAACTAACCAATGTCTAACAGTTTGTGATGGGAAAAAGTATCCATATGTAGATTGTTTAGGTCTCACTCTCTCTCTCACACTTTAACCCAAACTTTTACAAATGTGGATTTCTCAAAAAATCTTTCTCCCTTCTTTCCTTCCTTTCCCTCTTTCTCTCAGTCTCTGTCCTCTCTATTTCTCCCTCTCTCCTTTCATTTCTTCCTTTTTCTCTAATCAGAGAAGAAGTGATGATTAATAATAATATAATCCAAATTTATAAAAAAATGTGATTGGGTGACCCTTATTTAACTTATATGCAGAGTACATCATGAGGAACGCTGGGATGGAAGAAGCACAAGCTGGAATCAAGATTGCTGGGAGAAATATCAATAACCTCAGGTATGCAGATGACACCACCCTTATGGCAGAAAGTGAAGAGGAACTAAAAAGCTTCTTGATGAAAGCGAAAGAGGATAGTGAAAAGGTTGGCTTGAAGCTCAACATTCAGAAAACGAAGATCATGGCATCTGGTCCCATCACTTCTTGGGAAATAGATGGGGAAACAGTGGAAACAGTGTCAGACTTTATTTTTTTGGGCTCCAAAAATCACTGCAGATGCTGATTGCAGCCAGGAAATTAAAAGGTGCTTACTCGTTGGAAGGAAAGTTATGACCAACCTAGATAGCATATTAAAAAGCAGAGACATTACTCTGCCAACCAAGGTCCGTCTAGTCAAGGCTATGGTTTCTCCCGTGTTCAGGTATGGATGTGAGAGTTGGACTGTGAAGAAAGCTGATCGCTGAAAAATTGATGCTTTTGAACTGGTGTTGGAGAAGACTCTAGGGTCCCTTGGACTGCAAGGAGATCCAACCAGTCCATTCTAAAGGAGATCAATCCTGGGTGTTCATTGGAAGGACTGATGCTAAAGCTCAAACTGCAATACTTTGGCCACCTCATGCGAAGAGTTGACTCACTGGAAAAGACTCTGATGCTGGGAAGGATTGGGGGCGGGAGTAGAAGGGGACAACAGAGGATGAGATGGCTGGATGGCATCACCGACTCGATGGACATGAGTTTGAGTGAACTCCGGGAGTTGGTGATGGACAGGGAGGCCTGGTGTGCTGTGATTCATGGGGTCGCAAAGATTCGGACACGACTGAGTGACTGAACTGAACTGAACTGAAGTCAGATTTATTTAGAGAAGAAGAAGAGGAAGAGGAGTAGAAGCCAGGCAGAAGAAAGTTGCTGGCAGTGAGAACTTCAATTTTAAAAAGAGGAGTTTTCAGAAAATTTTTTCTGCTATATACAATTAATTTCCATGTCAATCTCCCATACAAACAAACACATCATCCTCCAGTCACAAACACATTGCACCAACAAGAAATTTTAATAAGATCTACATTGCTTTTTGTTGATTTTGAAGTTAAGACATATCCTTTTCAATATGCAAATATATTACATGTATTCTTTATATCCCTTCCTTCATTTCTTCCGTCCTTCTTTATTTTTACAATTTTCTCTCTTTTAGTCTTCATATAAATATATGTACATCTATTTTGTCCTTTCTTGGGAATATTCTATATTATGAGATCTTGCTGTTCCTAATAGGAGAAGGAAATTGCAACACACTCCAGTATTTTTGCCTAGAGAATCCCATGGAAAGAGGAACCTGGTGGGCTGCTGTCCATGGGGTCTCACAGAGTTGGACACGACTGAAGCTACTTAGCAGCAGCAGCAGCTGTTTCTATATATTGATTTTACAATTTCTTTCTTTACAAAATGATGTCAATAATGAATAGAAGTTTTTACTTTTTACTCAACAATATAACATATATTCAAACCAGTGTGTTTGTACCTCAGTTAATTTCTGCTTGTTTCTCATTTAATTTCTGAGTTTATATATAACATTTGTCCGTAAGATCCAAGCATTCAGTTCAGTTCAGTTCATTTCAGTTCAGTCACTCAGTCGTGTCTGACTTTCTGCAGCCCCATGAATTACAGCACGCCAGGCCTCCCTGTCCATCACCAACTCCAGGAGTTCACTCAAATTCATGTCCACAGAGTCGCTGATGCCATCCAGGCATCTCATTCTCTGTCGTCCCCGTCTCCTCCCACCCCCAATTCTTCCTAGCATCAGACTCTTTAAAAGAATCTATGAAAGATTTTAAGGTTTGGTCAGACTCATCTTTCACAGAGAGAAGTTTGGCTACAATGTAGACAATGAGTAAGAGGAAGCAGAAGAGGTGGTTGTGGGGAAAAGTACCACGGATCAGCCAATACATTAAGTTTGTAATTGTTTCTTAGGAGAGTGATAAGGTAGACCTGAACTGTAAGGGAATAAAAGTGGTGAGGAAAATGTATGTTTAAGGTAAATTTATTGTTGATGGTTTTAGCAAAATAAACAGTGCTTTACTGACATGAATGATAGGAAGAGGGGAAAGGTTAGGAAGCTATCTCTTCAAGCTTACATGCGTGACTGGATAGAATCACCATACTCTAAAAAAGGAGTAGGAATCGTACATTTTAAAAAAGAGAGAAAGTAATGATTCCTTTGAAAGTGGACTTTAAAACCACTTAGAAAACATGGAAACAGAAGCAAAAATTCTGAAGCATGAAAAATATTAAAATAAAAAGTCTTGAAAATTCTCAAAACATACCCTTAACAAATTTTGATGTTAAACAATATTGATACAGCCTTATATGTTCACCTTGGTAAAGGTGGAGTTTCACTCCTAAATATAAGCCTATAATTTTCAACCGGATGCAGTAAATCCATGTATGTGTTCTACATAACATATGTGTGTATATATAAATTAAATCCATGTGATATAGGCATTGTTGTGTGCAGTTGCAAAGTCATGTCGGACTATTTGCGATCCCATGAACTGCAGCAAACCAGGCTTCCCTGTCCTGCACTATCTCCTGGAGTTTGCTCAAATCCATGTCCACTGAGTCAATGATGCCATCCAACTATCTCATTACCTGTCACCCCCTTCTTCTCCTGCCCTCAAATTTTCCCAGCATCAAGGTCTTTTCCAGTGAGTCAGCTCCTTGCATCATGTGGCCGAAGTATTTAAGCTTCAGCTTCAGCATCAGTCCTTCCGATGAAAACTCAGGGTCAATTTCCTTTAGGACTGACTGGTTTGATCTTGCTGACCAAGGGACTCTCAAGAGTCTTCAGCACCACAATTCAACAGCATCAATTCTTTCATGCTCAGCTTTCTTTACGGCATAACTCCCACATCTGTACATGACTACTGGAAAAAACATAGCTCTGACTACATGGTCCTTTGTTGGCAAAGTGATGTCTCTGGTTTTTAATATGCTATCTAGGTTGGTCATAGCTTTTCTTCCAAGGAACACATGTCTTTTAATTTCATGCCTGCAGTCACAATCTGCAGTGATTTTGGGACCCAAGAAAATAAAGTCTGTCACTGTTTCCATTGTTTCCCCATCTATTTGCCATGAAGTAAGGGGACCAGATGCTATGATCTTAGATTCTTGAATGTTTAGTTTTAAGCCAACCTCTTTCCCTTTCATCAAGAGGCTCTTTATTTAGTTCCTCTTAACTTTCTGCCATAAGGGTGGTGTCATCTGCATCACTGAGGTTACTGATATTTTCACTGAGTGACTGAACTGAACTGCTGTATGTATATTTTCATTTCTATTAAAGATATAACTCTTCTTCTGAGTAAATGGTATGTTACTGTTAGTTGCTCAGTTGTGTCCAACGTTGTGCCCCAATGGATAGTACCTACCAAGCTCCTCTTTCCATGGAATTCTGCAGGCAAGAATACTTGAGTGGGTAGCCATTCCTTTCTGCAGGGGATCATCCTGACCCAGGGATCATACGCAGGTCTTTGCCATTGAAGGCAAATTATTTATTGTCTGAGCCACCAGGAAAGCCCCAATGAATAGTATATTCCTGTATTCAAGATAAAACAACATCTCATGATTCACCATTAGTACTAAAATCTTCAAAAAGTAAAGGTATAACATATTCTGCATATTATTATATCACCAATCACTTCATTTTGCTTGCTCAGTCCTATCCGACTCTTTGCAACCCCATGGGCTGCATCACACCAGTCCTCCCTGTCCGTCACCAATTCACGGAGCTTGCTCAAATCCATGTCCATCGAGTCGATGATGCCATCCAACCATCTCATTTGTCGTCCCCTTTTCTTGCCTTCAATCTTTACCAGCATCAGGTTCTTCTTCAATGAGTCAGTTCTCCACATTAATAGCCAAAGTATTGGAGTTTCCGTTTCAGCATCAGTCCTTTCAGTGAATATTCAGGACTGATTTCCTTTAGGATGGACTGGTTTGATCTCCTTGAAGGTCAAGGAACTCTCACATGTCTTCACCAACACCAGTTCTAAAAGCATCAATTCTTCCGGGCTCAGCTTTTTTATAGTCCAAATCTCACATCCATACATGACTACTGGAAAAACCATAGCTTTCACTAGAGAGACCTTTGTTGGCAAAGTAATGTCTCTGCTTTTTAACAAGCTGTCTAGGTTGGCCATAGCTTTTCTTCCAAGGAGCAAGTGTCTTTTAATTTCATGGCTGTAATCACCATTTCGTCGCATGAGGTGGCCAAAGTATTGGAGTTTCAGTATCAGTCCTTCCAATGAACACCCAGGATTGATCTCCTTTAGAATGGACTGGTTGGACATCCTTGCAGTCCAAGGGACTCTCAAGAGTCTTCTCCAACACCAAAGTTCAAAAGCATCAATTCTTTGGCGATCAGCTTTCTTCACAGTCCGACTCTCACATCCATATGTGACCACGGGAAAAACCATAGCCTTGACTAGATGGACCTTGGTTGGCAAAGTAATGTCTCTGCCTTTTAATATGACTCGATGGACATGAGTTTGAGTGAACTCCGGGAGTTGGTGATGGACAGGGAGGCCTGGCGTGCTGTGATTCATGGGGTCGCAAAGAGTCAGACACGACTGAGTGACTGAACTGAACTGAATCGCCATCTGCAGTGATTTTGGAGCCCCCCAAAATAAAGCCTGTCATTGTTTCCCCTGTTTCCCCATCTATTTGCTATGAAGTGATATGACCAGATGCCATGATCTTCATTTTCTGAATGTTGAGTTTTAAGTCACTTTTTCACTCTCTTCTTTCATTTTCATCAAGAGACTCTTTAGTTCGTCTCACTTTCTCCCATAGGGTGGTGTCATCTGCATATCTGAGGCTATTGCTATTTCTCCCAGAAATCTTGATTCCATCTTGTGTTTCATCCAGCCCAGCATTTCTCATGATGTACACTGCATATAAGTAAAATAATCAGGGTGACATTATACAGCTTGATGTACTCCTTTCCCGATTTGGAACCAGTCTGTTCCATGTCCAGTTCTAACTGTTGCTTCTTGACCTGCATACAGATTTCTCTGCAGGCAGGTCAGGTGGTCTGGTATTCCCATCACTTTCAGAATTTTCCACAGTTTGTTGTGATCCACACAGTTAAAGGCTTTGGCATAGTCAATAAAGCAGAAGTAGATGTTTTTCTGTAACTCTGTTGCTGTTTTGATTGTACAACGGGTGTTGGCAAGTTTATCCCTGGTTCCTCTGCTTTTTCTAAATCTAGCTTGAACATCTGGAAGTTCATGGTTCATGTATTTTTGAAGCCTGAATTGGAGAATTTTGAGCATTAGTTTACTAGCAAGTGAGACGAATCCAATTGTGTGGTAGTTTGAGTATTCTTTGGCATTGCCTTTCCTTGGAATTAGAAGGAAAATTGACCTTTTCCAGTCCTGTGGCCACTGCTGAGTTTTCCAAATTTGCTGGCATATTGAGTGCAGCACTTTCGCAGCATCATCTTTCAGGATTTGAAATAGCTCAATTGGAATTCCATCACCTCCACTAGCTTTTTCATAGAGATGCTTCCTAAGGCCCACTTGACTTCACATTCCAGGATGTCTGGCTTTAGGTGAGTGATCACACCGTCGTGGTTATCTGGGTCATGAAGATCTTTTTTGCATAGTTCTTCTGTGTATTCTTGCCACCTCTTCTTAATATCTTCTGCTTCTGTTAGGTCCACACCATTTCTGTCCTTTATTGTGCCAATCTTTGCATGAAACGTTCCCTTGGTATCTCTGATTTTCTTGAAGAGATCTCTTGTCTTTCCCATTTTGTTGTTTTCCTCTATTTCTTTGCATTGATCGCTGAGAAAGGCTTTCTTATCTCTCCTTGCTATTCTTTGAAACTCTGCATTCAGTTGCTTATGTCTTTCCTTTTCCTCTTTGCTTTTCACTTCTCTTTTTTTTCACAGCTATTTGTAAGGCCTCCTTAGACAGCCATTTTGCCTTTTTGCATTTCTTTTTCTTGGTGATGGTTTTGATCACTGCCTCCTGTACAATGTCATGATCCTCTCTCCACAGTTTTTCAGGCACTCTGTCTATAAGATCTAATCCCTTGAATCTATTTCTCACTTCCACTATATTGTCATAATTGATTTGATTTAGGTCATAGATGAATGGTCTAGAGGTTTTCCCTAATTTATTCAATTTAAGTCTGAATTTTGCAATAACAAGTTCATGATCTGAGCCACAGTCAGCTCCCAGTCTTGTTTTTGCTGACTATACAGTGTATAGAGCTTCTCCATCCTTGGCTGCAAAGAATATGATCAATCTGATTTCGGTGTTCACCATCTGGTGATGTCCACGTGTAGAGTCTTCTCCTGTGTTGTTGGAAGAGACTGTTTGCTATGACCAGTGCATTCTCTTGGGAAAACTCTGTTAGCCTTTGTCCTGTTTCATTCTGTACTCCAAGGCCAAATTTGCCTGTTACTTCAGGTATTTCTTGACTTCCTACTCTGAATTCCCATCCCCTATAATGAAGAGGACATCCTTTTGGGGTGTTAGTTCTAGAAGGTGTTGTAGGTCTTCACAGAACTATTCAACTTCAGCTTCTTCTGCATCATTTACAGATTAGATTGTGTTAAAGAATCAGAAAAGTATATGGAAAAGCTGTGTGCTTGTGTATGCTCAGTAACATCCAACTTTTTGAGGCCTCATGTACTGTAGCCCTCTGGGCTCCTCTGTCCATGGAATTCTCACGGTAAGAATACTGGAATGAATTGCCATTTCTTACTCCAGGGAATCTTCCTGACCAAGGGGTCAAACACACATCTTCTGCATTGGTAGGCAGACCATTTGCCATTAGCACCACCTGGGAAACCTTATGGAAAAGCTTCCAGAAATTAAGTAAATCATTACAATGAAAAGAAGTTGTAGAATGTTGTTTTTAATGGTGCTTTGGAATTAAACTACCTGGGCACAATTCTGGATTTCATGCTAACTGGATTCAGGTTTGTTGTAAAGTAGATTATTTAACCTCTTTATTGCATTGTTTCCCATTTATGAACAGTGACAACCATAGTAACCATATCACAATGTCTTTGAAGGGCTAAAAGGAATACATTTTATTCATTGTTATATCTGCAGTAACTTTAATGCATAAAACAGACTGGACAAATAATATATAATCTAACCTCAATAAACATTAAAGTTCCTCTCATTATTATTGAAAATTATTAACTTGGGTTTATTGGTCACTTGAGTAACTGTGAAGGACATATGGAAATCTGGTGGGGTGGCAGAAATAGTATATAGATACTTGAAAAGTGAATGAGAATGAGATTGAAGAGTATATAATCAGCTATTTCCAGAAATTTCCTCTGTTAAGAAGCATAGAGAACTAGGGCAGTAACTGGAAATAAATATGAAGCCAAGAAAATGTTAATATTTGTAGAATATGGAGTAAAATAGAGGATGTTGGAAACCTAAAAAGAATGTTCCAGAAGATATAAAATGAGGGTAATGATGGAATGAATACCTTGGAAAGACAAAAGTTCCAAAGTCCATATGGAAGCATGACTTTTGATAGAAGAGGAGGTAGCTCTTCTACTGTAAAAGTAAGAAAGAAAGAGAATGGAACCAAATGATATATACAATTAAAATTATTAAATATATGAATAGAAGTCATCAAACAAAAAATCCCTCATATTATCTTCCTAGTCCTCAAATTTTAAAATGTATTAAATTTATTTATTAAATAAATTTATTTATTAAATAATTTTTTAAATTTGAGGACAAGGAAGATAATATGAGGGATTTTTTGTTTGATGACTTCTATTCATATATTTAATAATTTTAATTGTATATATACCATTAACCAAATTAAATACTGGAAATACAGGAATATACAAGTTAATGAACTCAGAAAATTTCTCTTCAGTTTTAGACCTTATATTAGGATGTGGGGAAATATCCAATATACCCAATAAATAGGTAAAATATGTAGTATTTTAGACGATAGAGGTTATAGAGAGAACTAAAACTGGGACTGAGAATAAAGAATTCAAGAGACGTTGTACTTTTAAATTGAATAATCAGAAAAGTGCTCACGAAGAAGGTGAGATCTGAAGGAGGTAAGGAGTGATGCAGGTGTCTGGAGATTCCACACCAAAGGAAGGGAAAATACAGTCTCCAATATAAGAATGTACCTGAAGTGTTCAGCAAGAAATGAGAAATGTCTGTGGTTTCAGCATACAGAGTAGCTTTCACTTCAACTGACACTGGAAGGCATTAGAAAATTTTAATCAGAGGACCAATATTATTTTCATTATATTTAACAAAAGTCCTTTGGCTGCTATGTTTAATTTAGACTGAAATAAGTAAAGATGAAATCAAGAGACAATTTAGAGAAAAAGTAGAAGCATTTTTGATAGAAGTACTAATGGATTAAAAAATTAAAGAATCCAAGTTTGATCCATGATGAAAGTAATAAATTTAAAGAGAAATATGGTTCTGGATATATTTGTATAGTACATGTAATAGGATTCTGAGCAAATGGTTTGAAGAAAGAGCCTATTGGATTTACCAACTAATTGTGGTCTGTGAGAAAAAAAAAAAAAGTCAAGAATGACTGAGATTTTTAGACTGAACAACTGAAGGATGGGGATTTCATTATTGAGGTTCAAAATTTTGTGAATTCAGGTGCAGAAAGAATATGAAGATTATGTATTTTCTTACTTAAATGTGAAATATCAATTATATATTTAGGTGAAGATGTGAACTGGTTATTGACTAATATTTAAAATATTAATCCAGAGTGTACAAGATAATTTCTTGGCTAAAAAGATACATCTTACAAAGCGGCATATAGATGGCATTTAGAGTCATGATATTGGGTGTGTGCAAATAGAAAGTGAGTGTAGATAAAAACAAGAAAGGATTTAGGGCTGTGATATAGGGCCCTTAAAGTTTTTGAGGTCAGGAAAATGATCACCAACCAACAAGAGAGGCTGAGAAGGAGCAGTGATTTTTTAAAATGGGGGAAATAAACTCAGTGTAGTGCCCTTGAAACCAAATGAAGTATTGTAAGAAGTAAGAAGTGACCCGCAACCTCAAGTGTTGCTGATAAGTGAAGTAAGATGCTAACTGAGAACTGATCCTTGGAGTTAGCAGTGAAGGTAATTGGTGAAAACGTGAATGAATTGGATTCAGACAGAGTATGGCACTGAAGAAATTGAAGAAAAATGTACAGTTTCGCTTTAAGAAGATGCATAAAATAAAGAAAAATTGAGGTCAACCTATTTAGTCTAATGAAAAATAGCCAGTATACAGTGGTGGTGATTGATGTTGAGAAGAGACAGTGTAGAGATCAATATACGAATTATTTATGGAATGGTTATCTTTGAGAGGACAAGGAGATGGGGAAGTTTAAACATGAGATCATGGAATATGACATAAAGAATAGAAGAGAAATAGTGACAAAGAATTATGTTTTAAAGAACTGGACTGTATTGAAAATCAAGCTGGGATTAAAGATCATGAGTTATAATGATACCAATATCACTGGTTATGCAAATCTTCTCCATTGATGTTTATCTTTTGGATTATAATCACTAAGAAACAGATTATTGGGTTGATTTAAAGTTAATTTTTGAAATAAGAAGGAAAAGACAGTGTAATGAAACTGAAGATGTTTATTAGGTAGTAATTGTAATGATGTATCATGATACCTTAGCTGGAGTCGAAGTAAAAATAGAAATGAGTTGATGGGTAGGTGAAAATGGAAGGGTTGCTGGATTTATGGACTGATGAATTTAAAGAATTATTGCAGAGGAACTTGACAAAGTGGGAAGAAATTCCAGAAGGTTTTTACCAGAAACTAGAATTATTGAATTAATGGCTCCAGAGGAGCAGCAAATGTTGATGGCAAAGTTCAAGAGGTGACCATGAGACCAAATGCAGGAAAAGGGGACTGGAGATTTAAAAAACAAAACGACAACAACAACTCAAGGAATTTAGCAGCAAAGCTATTCTGGCATTTTTTAGAACTGTCATAGTATCAAGGATGAAGATGAAGGTCATTATCTTGGGAATGACCCTTATTGCAGAAAGTGAAGAAGAACTAAAGAGCCTCTTGATGAAAGTGAAAGAAGAGAGTGAAAAAGTTGGCTTAAAGCTCAACATTCAGAAAACTAAGATCATCGCATCTGGTCCCATCACTTCATGGGAAATAGATGGGGAAACAGTGGAAAAGTGGCTGACTTTATTTTTCTGGGCTCCAAAATCACTGCAGATGGTGACTGCAGCCATGAAATTAAAAGACACTTACTCCTTGGAAGGAAAGTTATGACCAACCTAGACAGTATATTAAAAAGCAGAGACATTACTTTGCCAACAAAGGTCCATCTAGTCAAGGCTATGGTTTTCCCCTGGTCATGTATGGATGTGAGAGTTGGACTATAAAGAAAGCTTATCACCAAAGAACTGATGCTTTTGAACTGTGGTGTTGGAGAAGACTCTGGAGAGTCCCCTGGACTGCAAGGAGATCCAATCAGTCCATCCTAAAGGAGATCAATCCTGGATGTTCATTGGAGGGACTGATGCTAAAGCTGAAACTGCAATACTTTGGCCACCTCATGCGACGAGTTGACTCACTGGAAAAGACTCTGATGCTGGGAAAGGTTGGGGGCGGGAGGAGAAGGGGATGACGGAGAATGAGATGGCTGGATGGCATCACCGACTCTGTGGACATGAGTTTGAGTGTACTCCGGGAGTTGGTGATGGACAGGGAGGCCTGGCGTGCTGTGATTCATGGGGTCGCGGAGAGTCGGACACGACTGAGCGACTGAACTGAACTGAACTGAAAGGAGATCAGTCCTGGGTGTTCATTGGAGGGTCTGATGTTGAAGCTGAAACTCCAATACTTTGGCCACCTCATGCGACGAGTTGACTCATTGGAAAAGATTCTAATGCTGGAAGGTATTGGGGGCAGGAGGAGAAGGGGGCGATAGAGGATGAGATGGTTGGATGGCATTACCGACTAGATGGATGTGGGTTTGGGTGGACTCCGGGAGTTGGTGATGGACAGGGAGCCCTGGTGTGCTGCGGTTCATGGGGTTGCAGAGTCGAACACAACTGAGCAACTGAACTGAACTGAACATGAGGGAAAAATAAAGTTTAACCGCATAACAGCAGTAAAGGAGAGAAGATGAGGTGTTTTAAGAGCATAAGTTAAATTTCCAGAGACAAGGATGACTATTGTAAGCCCAACAGGATTCAGTGGGAAGAATACCCTTAGTATGTATCAGTTCAGTTCAGTCGCTCAGTCGTGCCCGACTCTCCGCGACCCCATGAATCATATAGACCTGTAGTTATTTCATTTCATGGCCACTTGATGCTGTCTGCTACCATGGGTGTACTTGGTGACTGCATGGATTGGACACTGGATCAACTAATGCTTTTATATTGGATTACCAAGGCAAGTTTTTTAAAAAGATGCCTAACCCAGATCTAATCACTGAGGAATCTGCTTTATTTGATCTGAGGTTGAGTTCAAGGCTTGTGATTCTAATGTATAAATAGTGAGAGTTACTTTGTACCTCATACTGCCATACATTCATATATTTTATTCTTCAAATTCTTTGTGGCCACCTGGTTATGAAGTAGAGGTCATATACAATTTGTCTATTTATCAGGCTATTTCTTCCTCATGAATTGCCTTTATCCTCATTCCTCAGATCTAATTTCTACACCTACTTTTTGGAAGTTCTCTTTCTTTCTTTCCAGTGAGTTTTCAAAGTACTTACTTAAAACCATCAGTGACTTATTTATAGTTTTCCACTACATATTGCATTTTTAATGTACATGTAAATAGACAATGCTGAAGATATTAAAGTCATCTTTGAATTTTATAAAATTCCTAGCACAGTATTTTGTACTTAGAAAGTACTTATTATATATTTGCTGAATAAGTAAATATATACATGTCTAGCACATTGCATTTGCCTGTGTTGCAAGAATTTGGGGATGAAATTATATGTATTACTAACTTGTATCCAAATCTAACAGGACACCTATTTGGTTTATGTCTGGTGGCTAAGATGGTAAAGAATCTGTGTGTAGTGCAGGACACCCAGGTTGAATCTCTGGGTCAGGAAGATCCTGTGGAGAAGGAATGGCTACTCACTCCTGTATTCTTGCCTGGAGAATCCCATGGATAGAGGAGCTTGGTGAGCTACAGGGTATGGGGTCACAAAGAGTCAGGAATGAGTGACTAACACTTTCACTTTAAGCTATTTTGAAAAAATAAATGGTAGTTAATAAATAAATGCTTTGATTACCTATATAATAATTCCAAAACATTTCACAGATTCTTATTATATAGATTTAGATTGAAAAATACATGCTTTAATTGACAAAGCTACATATTTGTGTTAAGATCCTTGACAACTAAGGCCTAAAAACAATCCTATCTGTGTAATTATTTAGTAATAACTTTTAAATTTTGGTTCAGTGGTCAAAAACTAATTTCCAGTTACCTGAGTTAAGTATTCTGAGATAAAAGTTAAGTGCTGGGTTGTTAAGCTTTGGTCTTATATGTTAAACAAACTACCAGTTGTGCAGGCTCTTGCAACAGAAAACTAGCATCCTGCTTCTTTAATAACAACTCTTTTGTCAGTTTCTAATAAAATTAAAATGGATTTAAAATGTCTTATTTCTGGTCAGAATTTTTGTTTTTTGTTTTACTTTTGAGCCCAAATATCACTGTATCCTTTATGTATAGTTAAGGCTGATAGGAAGGCAAGTATTAAAGATAAAACTACATTTGTTAGCTTTTTCTTTTTAATCCTGTTTCAAAAGTATTTAGAGGCCCTTCAGAAACACTACTGTTTGCAAGATTACCAAATTGGTAGAAAACATTAAAATGTTTAGCTGCAATAATACCTCATAAATGCCTTCATAAAGAAGAGCAGAGCCAATTAAAAAAAATAAATTCCTCATGCACTGTAAGATAAATTGCTGGGAGCTAACTAGTAAAATAATAGAGCTGTCAAAACAATATAATTTCCATGCCCAAACCAAAGTATATTCGATGTAATAACAGAGTGAAGATCTCCTGAAAAATATCTAGTCAGGAATGAACTGCAGGGGAAAATACATTTGTTTAGAGCTCAGTTAGTGCATGGAAATAAATGTCTGCTTATAAGTTTGCAATATTTGACAAGGAGAAGATTATAGCTCAGCCATGGCCTCCAATAACTTAAAATATTAGAGCTTTTAGACCTTGCTCAGTTAAATGAGTTACCCAAATGTTCACCTTTCACAGATTGATAATCTGGTTGTAGTCTGGGACACTTCACTATCTGTGAACTGATGAATGATCAAGGCATTTAACTTGATAGATCAGGGTCTTTTGCTAAATAAATTAAAGTAAATAGGAGTAACTGAGCAAACTGTTGGCTGGTCTAACGGGTATTTGTCAAATTAATCTGTCAGTGAATGTGAAGAGATGTGTTCCAGTTCCATCCTATTCATTAGGGGACAGTCTGTTCCTGAATCCTGAATGGTCACAAAGGTCTCACTTAGACACATGAAATACACAAGATCACACAAGAGCAGAATGTTGAGCTGCCTTTTACCACACTGTAAAAGCTGTAAACATGATCTCAAATGGCATATATGAACACGTGTAACAGGAAGTCCTTTGTGGAAGCACCATAACAAAGCATGAGGCAGATCCTTTGATTTGTGAGCAAAGGGGCACAGCTGCACCTGATTGAGGTAGACGACAAATGAGGATTTCTGGGAAATCATTTTTCTTGAAGCGAAGATTATAGACACTGCTTAGCAGAGATAATACCCTAATTTCAATTTAGGAGAAATGTGCAGGTGGATTATAATTATTCAGCTGAGGGATTCTGAGAACCAATTGTGTCAAATGGATTATTTCTGGAGCACAAGGAACTTCAGATTGACCCAGAGTAATCTGGCAGTGAGAAAAAATCATGGAAACAAAAGGATTTCTTCCAGCAGCTCAGATTTAATAAGGAAACAACGTGAGTAGAAGTCTTCATTTGGGAAAGTTCAGTATGAACAAGGTGATGCATGGTAGTTACTTTACCATTTCCTGTGATTATTAAGAAATGTGTCTAGTTTATTAATTGTAGCTAAACCTCACTTGTTTTCTATGCAAGATGTCTTTAACTCACTATTATCTCTCTTTGCTTTGACTTTATATGATAAAGCAGTTCCGATCCTAGTGTTAAGTGTTTTCTCCATATGCCTACCACCAAAGCTCAAATACCATTCTCAGGAACTCATGCAATCAAATGGCCTTTATTATAGTTAAAAGATGAACTGAGGCATATTAAAATGTTTTTA
This sequence comes from Moschus berezovskii, assembly GCF_049115385.1. NCBI lineage: Eukaryota > Metazoa > Chordata > Mammalia > Artiodactyla > Moschidae > Moschus > Moschus berezovskii. The sequence goes on along the minus strand of NC_142460.1, from coordinate 48,080,594 downwards.
TTTAAGCAAAAATTGATTTGAATCAGGCATTGTCCAATCTAGTAAATAAAAATGAGCTATGAGGAATTGTACAAAATGAAAGGCTTTACAAGCAGAAGGAAATGGGAATAAAGGCGCTATACTAGGCAATGAAGGGGATTTGTTATAGCAAGGTTACTTTCCTTTAGGAGACAGTAGGGGTTTATCAAGCATTTTATCAAACTAGTGTTAATCAGGCAATCCTGATTGACTGGTTTAAGATCCTATTTCTGGGGGAGCCAAAGAAACTGAAAGTGAAAGTCACTCAGTCCTGTCCAGCTCTTTGTGGGTCCATGGACTATACAGTCCATGGAATTCTCTAGGCCGGAATACTGGAGTGGGTAGCCTTTCCCTTCTTCAGGGGATCTTCCTAACCCAGGGATCAAACCCAGGTCTCCCGCATTGGGTGGATTCTTTACCAGCTAAGCCACCAGGGAAGCCCAAGAATACTGGAGTGGGCAGCCTATCCCTTCTTCAGCAGATCTTCCGACCCAGGAATCGAAGTGAGGTCTCATGCATTACAGGTGGATTCTTTACCAACTGAGCTATCAGGGAAGCAAAACTATAGTTAAATCTCTGCTTGGTAACCAGGTCTCAGCCTAAGTAAGTTTGTTTTGGACCTGTTGTTTTATTTATTGACATTAAATAAGCTAACCTGTGATAGTTAACCGTCTTCTTACTCATCTAGACAGCACTGTTTTTGAAAGTGTTGAAAGTTAGTTTAAATGTTTCTATTAACGTAAAAATCTTTACTCATTAGCCCAATACTAGAGATTTCAGATTTACTGGTCACTTAACAAGGGTGATATTTGGGGTGAAGAAAGAGTTGGTGTTCCATAAATTTGACCTGCTATCAACTCTGTCTACTTTGTGTCCTTTTAACTATGAAATGATGTCAGAAGTGGAATTGCTGACTCAGCAGAGAGCTGGCATGCTACTCAATTTACTATATTTCCCCCTGCTCAGCATCTCCATCTAATCAGCTCCATGCTGGGAGAGACATTATCATCTCTGAGACAGATAAACGACTGCTGCACCTCCTGTTGTCTGCTTCCTGTTAAACTCCTTGCCCATATGTAGAGTCCATAGGAAAAATATTTAACATCCCACAGGTGTCCATATACCAGGCTGTTCACTGGAGTGAAACAGTCTAAAGCCTGGACCTATTCCATCATGTGTTCCTAATTGGCTCCTATATGACTGGTCCTGATGTCTGACTGATTTTTCTCCTCCTAACCTTTCATGAGTTAATTTGGTTTTGTGGGTCTTACAAAGAAAAGATTGCAGGCATCATGTTTCACATCTTTACATGATCAAACATAGGTCTCTGGTCTTTGCCTTTCCCAAGAGGGTATCTGAAATAATACTTGTTTTCTGGAAAGATGATGTTTGCTCTTCTTCAATAATGCCCTGTGACTTATGACTGGACACATTATTTTAACTCTATGCTTGGGCTGATGGTTCATTATACTTAGTTGCTTTATTTTTTTCACATGTTTTTGGAAACTTTTAAAATTGTTTTTCCTACTAGTAAGTATGGCAGAGCCATTATGCATTCAGTAAATATGCATAGGCTATTTTCATACTTGTCCCAGGTGGCACTAGTTGTAAAGAACTGTCAACTACAAATTGGCACTTACCAAAAGCATTGCCAGTGACTGAACAAGAAGGGCATTTGCCGTCTGCCTCTATGGAGACTGAATCCCATGCTACTATTAACTGTTGACCTTCAACAATCACTGCGGGAGTTCAGGGTGGTGTGAGGCACTCTGTGCTCCAGGGAATCTGGTGGGACAGGTCTTTATAGTTGGATACTTTTAGGAACAGATTTTGTGATCTCAATCCTTGCATCTCCTCATATTTAGAGAAGCACTAAATCCCTTTATGGTGACATCAGACCCTCATGACTAACCAAAAGCCTTTTGTAAATTGAGTGCTTCATGGTATTGAACGCCCCCTTCACCAAAACTTTATATATTGACTTTCCCCCACGACTGCTTTGGAGCAGTCTCTCAGAGCTATCTGAGATGCTGCCTCCTGGGCTGCAGTCCTCATTTTGCCCCAAATAAAACTCATCTCACACCTCTCAAGGTGTACATCTTTTTTTAGTCAACCTGCCAATGCAGGTTAGACATAAGAGATGCCAGTTAGATACAGGGTTGGGAAGATCCCCTGGAGAAGGTAATGGCAATCCACTCCAGTATTCTTGGCTGGAGAACCCCATGGACAGAGGAACCTGGTGGGCTACAGTCCATAGAGTCATACATAGTCGGACATTACTGAATCTACTTAGCACAGCACACATTTTCATACTATAGTTGATCCTTGAACAACATAGGTTTGAAATACATGGGCCCACTTATATGTGGATGTTTTTCAGTAAGTATGTTGGAAATTTTTTTGGAGATTTGAGGCAATTTAAAAGAGCTTATATGTGTAGCTTAGAAATATAAAAGAAAATTCAGAAAAAAATTAGTTATGCCATGAATGAATAAAAATATGTGGATAGTATTCTTTTTTTTGTCATTTGTTACCATAAAATATAAAAAAATCTATTATAAATGGTTAAAATTTGGAACATCCTGAAGATGATGTGGTTACAACTCTGCATTTTGACTGGAGGGAGCATGGGTTTTATCCCTGGTCAGGGAACTAAGATCCAATATGCTATAGAATGCAGGGAAAAAAAAAAAAAAAATATATATATATATATATAAAAACTCACCCACACAAACACAGACTATAATGACTTTATTCTAAGTAGAAAGAAATATGAACAAACATAAATTGCAATAGTAAGTCATAACTGCATAGAATTAACTGCAGTATATACTGTACCTACTATAATAATTTCATAGCCACTTTCTGTTCCTATTGTGCTGAGTTGAAGTGTCCCAAGTATCCTCTTAAAACTCCATGTGACACTAATCATCTCTGTGTGAGTCATTTGTCTCTCCAGTAAATTGTGTATTGCAGTAGAAAGTGACCTCTTCTTTTTCTTTCATATTTTTATTGTGTTTAATGCAAAACTATAAACCTTGAATAACACCACGGGACCCATACAGAATGCCACCAGTGATACTGCAAGTGCTCCCAAGATACAGATGCTACAAGAAAAGTAATGTTGTAATATTACAAGAAAAAAGATGAATTATTTGATATGTACCAGAGATTGAGGTCTGCAGTTGTGGTTGCCAGCCATCTCAAGATAAATGAATCCAGTGTAAGGATGATTCTAAAAAAAAGAAAAGGGAATTTGTGAAGCCATCAATAGAGCTCTACTGATAGGCACAGAAACCTTGAGCTTCTGGTGAAATAACTTATTATCTTACATTGAAAATGTAGCTTTTATGATCGCCAAAGAATTGATGCTTTTGAACTGTGGTGTTGGAGAAGACTCTTGAGAATCCCTTGTACTGCACGGAGATCCAACCGGTCCATTCTAAGGGAGATCAATCCTATGTGTTCATTGGAAGGACTGACGCTAAAGCTGAAACTGCAATACTTTGGCCACCTCATGCGACGACTTGACTCACTGGAAAAGACTCTGATGCTAGGAAAGGTTGGGGGCGGGAGGAGAAGGGGACAACAGAGAATGAGATGGCTGGATGGCATCACCGACTCTGTGGACATGAGTTTGAGTGAACTCCGGGAGTTGGTGATGGACAGAGAGGCCTGGCGTGCTGTGATTCATGGGGTCGCGGAGAGTCGGACACGACTGAGCGACTGAACTGAACTGAACTGAGGCTTGTTTTGAGAAAGTCATACAATATAGACTCTAATATGATTTGAGAAAAAGTAAAGTCTTTATATCGGAGAAGGCAATGGCAAGCCACTCCAGTACTCTTGCCTAGAAAATCCCATGGATGGAGGAGCCTGGTAGGCTGCAGTCCATGGGGTCGCTAAGGGTCGGACACGACTGAGCGACTTCACTTTCACTTTTCGCTTTCACACATTGGAGAAGGAAATGGTAACCCACTCCAGTGTTCTTGCCTGGAGAATCCCAGGGAAGGGGGAGCCTGGTGGGCTTCCGTCTATTGGGTCACACAGAGTCGGACACGACTGAAGTGACTTAGCAGTAGCAGCAGCAAAGTCTTTATATAGGCTTCCCAGGTGGTGCCAGTGTAAAGAACTTGCCTGCCAATGCCAGAGAAGCAAGAGATGCAAGTTTGATTCCTGGATTGGGAAGATCCCCTGGAGAAGGAAATGGGAACCCACTTCAGTAATACTTGCCTGGAAAATTCTATAGACAGAGGAGCCTGGTGGGCTACAGTCCATACAGTCCATGGGACTGCAAAGAGTTGGACATGACTGAGCTGCACACACACACACAAAGTCCTTATATGACAACTAAAATTAAAACGAAGTGAAGGGTCTACAGCTGGAGAAATGAATGCCAGCAAAGGATGGTTTGATAATATTAGGAAGAAGTTTATCTTAAAAATGTCATGATAAGAGGAGAAGCAGCTTTTGCCAACCAAGAGGAAACAGATGAGTTCACAAGGACCATGAAGAGTACCACTGAGGAGAAAAGATATCTGACTGAACAAGATTTTAATGCAGACAAAAGTGCCCTGTTCTGTAAAAAAAAAAAAAAGCCACAGAGGATATTTATTAGTAAGGAAGAAAAGTGAGCACCACTGTGTTAATGCAGAAAGGGTTAGGCCAACTCACTGTCTTGTGCAAATGCAGTCAGATTTATGATCTCCACTGCCCTTATCTACAAAGCTGTTAATCCCTGAGCCTCAAAGGGAAAAGATACACACTGGCTGCCAGACCTTCAGTTGTACAACATAAAGACCTAGACAGTAAGAAACTTTTTCTGGACTGTTTCCATTGATGCTTTGTCCCTGAAGTCAAGAAGAAGCTTATCAGTAATAGATTGCGTTTTAATATTCTTTTGATAATGGACAATGCCCCTGGCCACCCAGAAACTCATGAATTTTAATAACAAAGGCATCAAAGTGGTCTACATGGCCCTGAAACAACATATCTAATTTCAGACTCTAGATCAAGGGGTCATAAGTACTTTTGAGGCTCATTACACACTTTACTTCTTAAAAAGGATTGTCAAGCTATGAAAGAGAACCGTGATAGAGAAAATCATGGAAATCTGGAAGGATTACACTATTGAAGAGGTCTTCATTGTTATAAAAAAAAAGAAAAAAAGCTATGAAACCCATCAAACCTGCAACAATAAGTTCCTACTGGAAAAAACTGTGTCCTGAGGATGTACATGACTTTATAGGATTCATAACAGAGCTAATCAAGGAAATCATGAAAGAGATGGTGGATATGGCAGAAAGGTGGGGAGTAAAGGGTCTCAAAATTTGAATCTTGGAGAAAATCAAGAGTTAACAGACACCACACCAAAGGAATTAACAGAAGATGATTTGATGAATATGAGTGTTTCTGAACCAGTGCCAGATGATGAAGAAGATGTGGAGGAAGAAGCACCAGTAAACAAGCCAACATTAAACAATCTGACAGAAGGGTTCCAGTTATTGAAGACTGATTTTGATTTCTTTCATGAAAAGGACCCTTCTATGATATTGGCACTGAAACAAAAGCAAGTGGTGGAAGGCAGATTGGTACCCTTTAAGAACATTTTTAAAGAAATGAAAAAGCAAAACAGTCAGACAGAAATTATGATATATTTCTGTAAAGTGAAAGTCACTCAGTCGTGTCCAACTTTTTGTGACACCATGGACTAAAGAGTCCATGGAATTCTCCAGGCCAGAATCCTGGTCTGGCTAGTTGTTCCCTTCTCCAGGGGATCTTCCCAACCCAGGGACATACTCAGGTCTCCTGCATTGCAGACAGATTATTTACCAGCTGAGCCACCAGGGACACCAAGTATGCCTATCTCTCCTCTCTCCCACTTGCTTCCACCTTCTCTGCCTCTACCACCCCTGAGACAGCAAGACCAACTCCTCCTGTTCCTCCTCCTTGATCTATTCAAGGCAAAAATAATGAGGATGAAGATTTTATGATGATCCATTTCCACTTAGTAAGTAGTAAATATCATCATGAATGTGTGTATGCTAAGTTGCTTCAGTTGTGTCTAACTCTGACTCCATGGATTGTAACCCACCAGGTTCGTCTGTTCATGGGATTTTCCAAGCAAGAATACTGGAGTGGGTTGTCATTTCATTTAGTTTACTTTCTTGTAAAATAACAGATATATAACATACAAAGTATGTGTTAATCAACTCTTTATGATACCTGTAAAATGTCGTCAACAGTAGGCTATTAGTAATTAAATTTCTGGGAGTTAAAAATTTATGCACAGATTTTTGACTATGTGGAGGATCAGTGCCCCTACCCCACCTACTGTTTAGGGATCAACTTTAACAATACTGGGCTTGCAACGATAAGCAAATCAAGACACTATTTTTATACTCATGGAATTTTTCATTAACCAAGTTATTATTCAAAAATGAAAAATTATCTCAATGATACACAGAGTAAGAAAATGCATATATTGATAAATCTGCATGAATTAACAGATTTTACCACATCTGGAGACAGGAAAATCCTTAAGAAAATGATTATTGAACGGAACTCTGAGTGCAGAGTAAGAATTAAACAAGCGGAATAAAGAGCAAAGGGCCTGAACAAACCCTCTGTTGCAGAAGGAAGCTTGTGTTTTTCAGAAGAACTTACTGAAAGGAAGAGATATACTAAAAATTAAGCTATTGGTAGAGATAAGACCATGAAGAAATCAGTCATGGGTTCTTGGTAAGCCATGTTAGGCATTTGGATCTTTTCCCTGAATCACAATCAATTAAGGGAGTCTCTTATGCTGAGCTTGGGGAACATAAATGGAAGATTGTTCTGGCTGTAGCATGGAGAATTGAAGAAACAATAGATACATAGTCTCAAAATAAGAAGTTATTGGGTTTGTTTCAATATTCTGGCCTGGTCTTGAATTGTTTCTAGATATTGTCAGACAAAGATAGTCATTCTATTAGCCCTTGAATGTTGGTCTCCAACTCATGTATTTCCTGATAATTTGTAGAAGGGAGAGTGGGAATTGCTGAGGAGTTCAGGTCATTTTTAATAAGAGAATATTTATAGGTTTGTTCTTTGTTTGCTCCATCCCTTTATTCCTTCTATAGTTATTTCTCCACTGAGCTCCAGTAGCATACTGGGCACCTACCGACCTGGGGAATTCCTCATTCAGTATCCTATCATTTTGCCCTTTGTTACTGTTCATGGGGTTCTCAAGGCAAGTATACTGAAGTGGTTTGCCATTCCCTTCTCCAGTGGACCACATTCGGCTGTGGTCCATGTGATCAGATCAGCTAGTTTCCTGTGATTATGATTTCAGTGTGTCTGCCCTCTGATGCCCCCTAGCAATACCTACCGTCTTATTTGGGTTTCTCTTACCTTGGTCGTGGAAAATCTCTTCACAGCCGCTCCAGCAAAGTGCAGCCACTGTACCTTACCTTGGACGAGGGGTATCTCCTCAAGGCCGCCCCTCCTGACCTTGAACGCGGAGTAGCTCCTCTCGGCCCTCCTGCGCCCGCGCAGCCACCGCCTGTTGGACGTGGGGTAGCTCCTCTCGGCCTCTTTGCGTGGTTCGTTGCGCCGGGGCGGCGTCTCTCTCGCGTCGCGTCTGCGCCGCCGGGGCCGGCGTCTCTCGCGTCGCGTCTGCGCCGCCGGGGCCGGTGTCTCTCGCGTCGCGTCTTTGTTTAATTCTAATTTCAGCTTTTTAAATTTTAATTAAGGATTTCTTAAGACTGAAAAAAAAATGTTTTAGTAAATGAAAGTAGACACAAAGGAAGAATAGAATAGGATAGTGGGTGGAAAACTTTTGAAAAGGAAATAGATGCAAGCAATATGTGAAGACTATAATCAATACATGGGGAAGCACTGAACGAATATGAAGGCTGTGGTGAGGGAAAGGATAACGTTAAGGTTATTGCCTAGTTTTCTGCGCTGTAATGTCATTCTCTGGAATGGGGACACCTGAAAGAACACAGACTTTGGGGAATAGATCATAAATTCTGTTTTGATCATATTGAGTTTGAGATACCTTTGAGAAATCAAAATCACAATTAAAAAGTAAAATTTGTATATGTAGGTTTATAATTTAGAGAGGCAGTCTAGGCCACTGAAAAACAAATATGGACTACCTACTTACATGGGGTAAAGAAAGGCTTATTTGTATTCAGTTCAGTCGCTCATAGTGGTATACAAATATGGGCTTATTTTACCCTAGTGACATCATTATATCTGTGAGATAAGTACCTTTATGTGTGTGTGTATGTGTGTTCAGTCACTCATTTGTGTTGGACTCTGCTCCTCTGCCCATGGAATTTTCCAGGCAAGAATACTGAAAATTTTCCTATTTAAAATAAATGGGAAAACTGAGACAAAAAGAAGTTAAGGTCTTTTAATAATTGCAAAGCTAGTAAGTGTCAGAGCTAAGATTTGAACCCAGGCAAGTTGGAAAAATACATTCATAATTTTAATCTTCTGTTACGCCATCTCTCACCAAAGAGATTGCTTAAGGATTAAAGATTGATTAAAGAGCTCATGACTGAGTGTTGAGAAATTTCAACACTTAAAGGCTAGACGAGGCCAAAATGTCTAAGAAGGAGAAGTCATAAAGGGAGAGGAAAAAACAGAAGGGTGTGATTCTTAAAAATTACAGTGGAATATATCAAATTTCCATGAGAGGTTAAGATCAGATCTAGGGGAAAATCTAAAATTTGGATTTAGAACTTTTGGTGATATTAGTGAGATATTTTATTGCTGATATTAGTGAGATCCTTCCTCAAAGCATGAGGAATTGAATCCCATTTGGAAAGAGTTGAAGAGTGAACGGAAAGAGTGGAAAAGAGACAACTCTTCCTAAAACTTTGACTTTGGCAACAAAATAAGTAGGTTTACAGCTGTAGAGAATATGGTGGTGTTTGTTCTGTTTTACTAGAAGAGTTTGGAATGTGTTTTAAAGTCTAAGGATCTAGTTGATAGGGAGAAGTTGACCTCTGGACAACAAAAGATATAATTAACACAGCTACCAGGACATCCCATTCTACTGAATTTTATCATGCTTCACTTACCTCTTCATCCTATTTTTCCCCCCACTGGCTTCTTCTCAGCTTCATGATTTTTCATTGTGAGGGTATTCCAGGGATCACCATGAATGGTTTTCTTCTTTACGTATATGCTGGTGATTTTAGCCAACATTTATAACACATTTAAAACTGAATTCCTGACTTTTCACTTCAACGTGGTTCACCTATATTCTTCCCTGTATCAGTACGTGTTTATTTCATCCTTTGTTTTATTTGCTCAGGTCAAAACTTGAAGCCATTCTTGACTTCTTTCTTTGTTTCCCACCCTTTCCAATTCATTAGTAAATCTACAATGTTAGATTCAAAATATATTTGAAACTGTAACAATCCACTGATAACAAATTGGTCCAGGTCAAGTGATTTCTCATTGACTTACCACAATAGGCTTTTACCTTCTCTCCCTGCTTCCATCTGTCCCCACAGATTAAATTTGAGCAAAGTAACCAGAGTGCTCTCATTAAAGAGTGAGCCAAGTCACTATATTATTTTTTTCAATTGAGACATATTTTACAGAAAGTAAAATGCATCCATCTCAAGGGTAGAATTTGATGAATTTTAACATAGTTATGTAATCCATACATCTGGGAAGAAATCAAACATTTCTAGTCATTGTGAACTGTTTCACCTAGTTTAGTATTCTGATGTTGATGCAAGGGGAATTTTATGGAGATTTGTGGAGTTCCTTTTCTGTATAGCTACTTCTTATCTGTCTTCTCAACTCAGTGAGACTATCTTTCTCTGTTTGCACTTCCTGAAGGCCAATCGCCGAAGAATTGATGCTTTTGAACTGTGGTGTTGGAGAAGACTCTTGAGAGTTCCTTGGACTGCAAGGAGATCCAACCAGTCCATTCTAAAGGAGATCAATGCTGGGTGTTCATTGGAAGGACTGATGCTAAAGCTGAAACTCCAATACTTTGGACACCTCATGCGATGAGTTGACTCACTGGAAAAGACTAGTGTGGTGTCAGTTGTCCTTTATGACCCAAAGAAAGATATGTTTTATGTCATTGTTGGCATAAATGAGGTCATCTCACCATCTCATAGGCATTCTCTGTATTTACATAATATTTACATATTACAATTACATTTTAAAATTCTGCTGACTTATTGATACATTGGTAGTTATTTTGGCATATGGGCTTCTGGTAAAGAGAATCACTGCCTGTACTTTGAACCATAGTTCTTCATTCATGCTTGTCTCATGGCACTTGGCTCACTTGGGGAGCTAGTTATATGTGCTTGCATTATCCTTCATACAAGACTGTAAACTTTTTGACAGTAGAAAGCGGCATGCTATAAATATTCATGAGATTGAGTTGAATATATCAGAGAACTAAGTGAGTAAGAATGAATTTTGATGATTATGATTTTATGGTGAACTGTAGGCCCAGGAGATGAAGAAATCTGTTTAATTTTTAATTACTTTGGGGAAGTTGTGGGTATCTAATACATATTTATTGGCTGACAGGCAGGACAGGCTTCATAATAAGAAACTCAGTTGAGTTAAATATCCAGAAGTTTTTAGTTTTTGCTGGCATTTTCTTCCTGTGTTCACAGCTAAATCCTATTCAAATACTACCTTCTATGGTGAGTTTAGATGGAAATCACCTCTCTCTTTTAGTTAGTGTGTGAATGACCTCTGCCAGGTAATTTAACAATGATAAAAGGTAACCATTTGTTGTTTCTGTTTTTTCTTTTGCCTGTGTTTGCCATGGAAGTCCTTGATTGGAAGTTGATAGTGTATGCAATGATATACCATTTAAATTGCTTTCTCAAATGGGTTAGGAAATCCTGAAAAAACAAACAAAAACCCCACCATGATAAAACATATGCACTAATGAGAAACAGAATAGAATAAAATCTACTTTATGATTGTTGACCCTAAATAGCTACTCATAAATTTAACAACTGGTCTGTGGGGTCACCTGTACAATTGATTCTATAACTCTAATATAAAAAATGTAATACATGAGAAAAGTCAAATCACTTCTCAGATCTGGGGAAGTGCCACAAAATTAAGTTATCTGTAGGTGTGGTCTTCACTTCATGGTAAATTTGTATTGTAGTATGGATGGTTAAACTGTTAGTTAATCCCTTTAAAATTTATACTACATTATTTCAAATTGTAGTGTGCATATTCATTTATTTTTATTTTTTTTCACAATACTCATGAGATAGATAATATTGTCATAATAAATGTACCAGCCTTCCAGCTCCAAAGGTTGAAGAATATCTTAGAAATAGATAACAAAGCCTGTCAGATTTGCAAATGAATACTTTCTTGAAAATAGCATTGTTTGGGACATCTTGGAAAGAATAATATGAGATATATATGTGTTGCTATTGGCTACAAGCATATGTTTTTTTCCCCCCATTTTGGTATGGAAATAAATATATAAATATTGAAATTACTCTGCTGTAGAAGTTCATTTTAGTTATAATGCACACTATAGCTCAGGCCATTGTCTTTTTAGAAACAGACTAATACACAATTCTCTTGAGTTTGAGGTTGCTGAGTTGTTCTGGGCCTTATGACATTACCAAACTGCTCACAATTCTTAAAAGATATGCAGTCATCTGACTTTTAGAGCAGCAATCTGATACCAAAAGGGCTATTTAAGCAACAAAAAGTGATATACTTTAGGAAAAAATGGTAGTACAATTATGACCAGAAAACCTGAGCTGCTCCTAATGTGAATATAGACTAAAGTTTTTTTTAAAGCAAATGTGTTATGGCTATATTTAAATTATTATCAGTGCATAATCCTAAACAGCATTAAATATATTTTTGTTGTTTTCTAGACAATTACACAGAAATAGAATCCTTAATAGGCACTTTTGTTATTGATGCTATCATAGAACTAACCTAATGTGGTTATGCCTTAGAAAGGTCGGGAAGTTAATACCCACACAACCAGATACTAGAAATTCCAAAGGGAAGGAAAGGGTAAATAAAGAAGCAAATGTGCTTTCACATTGTAAGAACCTCATTAACAATGAGTAGTGATTTCTACAAACTGGGGAAATAACAAGGAACAGATTTGGAAGATGAACAAGAGGAATATGAAACTCTAGCCATGACAGTCAGTTGTTCACAGCTACTTCAGGAAGAATACTTACAGGAAGACTAACAATCCCAACTCCTATCCTATCAAACTCTAACTTAATTGGTCTAGGTCCAGTTTAGATTTGAGAAGGTTTTAAAATGACTCCAGGTAATGCTAATAAGCCAAGAGGTTTGAAGAACACTCATTTAGATGTCTTTGATTAAAACGCTGTCTTAACAAAAGATTAGAGAATTTTAAATTCTTTTTAATGTACATACATATATAACTGTGTGTGTTATTAGAGCAAGACAGGCTAGAACATATCAATTTTCTCTTTTCTTAGCTAAAATACTGGCACTAATTCTTGCCTCCTTCTTTTCCCTCACTACCTCTTTAGATCCTGTGTGAAAATAAAGGATTCAAATATCTGGCTGCTATCAATGGATTATATGGCACATTGTCAAACTCACATCAAATGACATGGGACTAACATCCACTCTGTTTATTACATCCCCCTGATCAATTTTTTCTACACAGTGAAGCTTTGGTAGAAAAGGGGATTATTCATAATTTTGAGATTCACTGTTTGATTAGACAGATCTTTAGCATCATACATTAGTGGATGAATCATTATTCTTTCTTTAAACACACCCCAGGTTAAGGTAATAGTCTAACTTGAGCATATAATAATGTTTTTCCAACTTGAGTCTTTGCAAAATAACTATCACTTAACTGGGCTGAAAACTGGGTAGAGATTCAGTGCATTTATTTCTGTAATAATTATAAATGAATAAAGAGACTTTTGACTGACATATGAGACTAAAACATATCTTAAAGTGGTACATCTACTGTTTTCTACAACCTTGGTTTGTCTATTAATAGCACTTGCTAGGTGAGAATTGATGCTGCTGGCCTTTCCTGCTCACTTTATGCTGCCTTCCTTCCCTATTATACTTTCTAAATGAGCTAATCTTGCATCTGAAGACAATAGGAAGAGTTGTCCTGCTTTGTTACCAAGTTACCTGAAAGGTAGTTGGCAGAGGAGAAAGTGAATGTCATCCAACACTGCCTGTTACCTGATGCTTATTCATTTGACATGTTTATATTTCTCCCCAGGCATACCAATTAAGAGAGTTCACCTGTTTCTGTTAGAAATTGACTGAGAACGGGCTGCTAAAACCAACCACAATGCCCAAGGTCATTGTCTAATAGAGTAAATTGTCCAATTATAGAGTAAGTTGCAGAAACAATAGGGAAAACATGATAAAAATACTTTAATTAGTGCTGTCTCTCTAATAGATTGGCTCCTTTCCATACTGTGTGAACAATGAGATTTAACTAATCTTTTCGTTTCTTCAGGGTGAAGCTTGGCAGGATCATTGTTGTGGGGGGCGGGTAGCAGGTGTTTCAAGGCTGCCCATCCCACACCTATAAAGTGCTTATTACAGCCAGGCCCTATTCTAAGCACTAGACATCTTTAATAAGCTTAATCCTCACAGTAATCTGAGAAGGTAGAAACTATTTGTCCTCAATTTATGGATGAAAAACTAAGTTATTGAGGAAAGACTAGGAAGAAATGGTAGTTTAATTATTTCAGAACTTGAAATAATTTAAGATAGAACAACTTTTCCTTTCAGTTCAGTTCAGTTCAGTCACTCAGTTGTGTCTGACTCTTTGCGACCCCATGAATCACAGCACGCCAGGCCTCCTTGTCCATCACCAACTCCCGGAGTTCACTCAAAACCAGGTGCCATGGGTTTGAGTTGGTGATGCCATCCAGCCATCTCATCCTCTGTCATCCCCTTCTCCTGACCCCAATCCCTCCCAGCATCAGGGTCTTTTCCAATGAGTCAACTCTCTGCATGAGGTAGCCAAAGTATTGGAGTTTCAGCTTTAGCATCAGTCTTTCCAGTGAACACCCAGGACTGATCTCCTTTAGCATGGACTGGTTGGATCTCCTTGCAGTCGAAGGGGCTCTCAAGAGTCTTCTCCAACACCACAGTTCAAAAGCATCAACTCTTCGGCCCTTAGCTTTCTTCACAGTCCAACTCTAACATCCATACATGACCACTGGAAAAACCATAACCTTGACTAGACGGACCTTTGTTGGCAAAGTAATGTCTCTGCTTTTTAATATGCTATCTAGTTTGGTCATAACTACCCTTCCAAGGAGTGTCTTTTAATTTCATGGCTGCAATCAGCATCTGCAGTGATTTTGGAGCCCAAAAAAATAAAGTATGACACTGTTTCCCCATCTATTTCCCATGAAGTGATGAGACCAGATGCCATGATCTTTGTTTTCTGAATGTTGAGCTTTAAATCAACTTTTTCACTCTCCTCTTTCACTTTCATCAAGAGGCTTTTGAGTTCCTCTTCACTTTCTGCCATAAGGGTGGTGTCATCTGCATATCTGAGGTTATTGATATTTCTCCCAGCAATCTTGATTCCAGCTTGTGCTTCTTCCAGCCCATCATTTCTCATGATGTACTCTGCATATAAGTTAAATAAGTGGGGTGATAATATACAGCCTTGATGTACTCCTTTTCCTATTTGGAATCAGTCTGTTGTTCCATGTCCAGATCTAACTGTTGCTTCCTGATCTGTATATAGGTTTCTCAAGAGGCAAGTCAGGTGGCCTGGTATTCCCATCTCTTTCAGAATTTTCCACAGTTTATTGTGATCCACACAGTTAAAGGCTTTGGCATAGTCCCTAAAGCAGAAATAGATGTTTTTCTGGAACTCTCTTGCTTTGTCCATATTCCAGTGGGTATTAGCAATTTAATCTCTGGTTCTTCTGCCTTTTCATTTTTTTATTTAATTTTTATTTTTCTTGGAGGCTAATTATTTTACAATATTATATTGGTTGGTTTTGTCATACATTGACATGAATCTACCCTGGGTGTACATGAGTTCCCCCTCCCGAACACCCTTCCCACCTCCCTCCTCCCCTTATCCTCCCTCTGGGTCATCCCTGCATACCAGCTCCGAGCATCCTGTAACATGCATCAACCCTGAACTGGTGATTCATTTCACATATGATAATATACATATTTCAATGCCATTCTCTCAAACCATCCCACCCTCACTCTCTCCCACAGAGTCCCAAAGACTGTTCTATACATCTGTGTCTCTTTTGCTGTCTCATATACAGGGTTATCATTTCCATCTTTCTAAATTCCATATATATGCGTTAGTATACTGTATTGGTCTTTTTCTTTCTGGCTTACTTCACTCTGTATAATAGGCTCTAGTTTCATCCACCTCATTAGAACTGGTTCAAATGCATTCTTTTTAACAGCTGAGTAATACTCCATTGTGTATATGTACCAAAGCTTTCTTATCTATTCATCTGCAGATGAACATCTAGGTTGCTTAGATGTCCTGGCTATTATATACAGTGCTGCGATGAACATTGGAGTACATGTGTCTCTTTCAATTCTGGTTTCCTAGGTGTTTATGCCCAGGAGTGCGATTGCTGGATCATATGGCAGTTCTATTTCCAGTTTTTTGAGGAATCTTCACACTGTTCTCCATAGTGGCTGTACTAGTTTGCATTCCCACCAACAGTGTAAGAGGGTTCCCTCTTCTGCCTTTTCTAAAACCAGCTTGAACATCTGGAAGTTCATGATTCATGTATTGCTGAAGCCTGGCTTGGAGAATTTTGAGCATGACTTTACTAGCATGTGAGATGAGTGCAATTGTGCGGTAGTTTATTTAAGTTTAAATGTTGATTCTAGCAACAGTAATTATGTCCCCTCAAAAGCTATGTTCAAGTCCTATATCATGGTTCCTGTGAATGTGATCTTATTTGGAAGTAGAATCTTTGTGTATGCAATCAAGTTAAGATGGGGTCATAATGGATCAAGGCTGGTCCAGCATTCAGTGACTAGTGTCCTTATGAGATGAAGAGGATGGACATTAGGAGACAGAGACATATAGTTATGGAGAAGGAAGATGGTCACCTGAAGAGAGAGGCAGAAATTGGCATGCTATGGCTATAAAATTATAGACAACCACCAAAAGCTAGGAAGAGACAAATAAAGGTACTTTTCTAGGGCCTTCAGAAAGATCATGGCCCTGATGACACATGGATTTTGGAAGTCTGGACTCCAGGAATTTGAGAATTAACTTTCCATATGATTTTAATCCATATGGTTTGTGAAAATTCATTACAACAGCCCTAAGAAGCTAACACAATGTTATTATTGTGTGGTAGTGTTTTTAAATTTAATAACATGTATACCAAGATAAAGAATTGCATTGTACATCCACCCTCCTTCCTTCCTTTTCTTCCTCCTTCTTATCATCCTATCTTTCTTTCTTTTTTAAATTTTATAATATGAACGTTGCTTCTTAATTTTCAAGAATCTGGGTGAACTTGGGCTTACAAAAACCTAAGTGCAGAGGAGTAAATTGCTGAATTACTACTCCTTGGGATGATAATCACAGCTCTAATAAGAGCTAATGGATAGGGAAGGATTAATGGATAAGGAAGGACTAATGGATAGGGAAATCTTGACCTTTCTACTACACTTATGCTGGTGGCAATATAGTGCACATGTCTTGCTACTGCAGCTCAAAGCTGATCAATGGGCCAAAACAGCACTGGGAGTGGAATTAATGGCAATATCACACCTTAATATCCAGATGCTAAATAGAAAATAGAAAGGACCACCTATTTTACTTATTCATTGATTCAAAAGTTATTTTTTGAATGCAAAGTTCCAAACACTAAAATAGGTGCTGGAAGCAAAACTGGGGCTGGTAAATCTAGGCCAACATCCATATGGTGGTCCAATCCAAATGTGGTCAAGTTTTTCCCCAAATCCTTTTTGTTTTTGCCTGTTCATACTTTGACCACCTCATGTGAGAAGCTGACTCATTGGAAAAGACCCTGATGCTGGGAAAGACAGAAGGCAGGAGAAGAAGACAGAAGATGAGATGGTTGACGAGATGGTATTACCAACTCAATGGGCAAGAGCTTGAGCAAGCTCTGGGAGATGGTGAAGGACAGGGAAGCCTGTCCTGTTGCAGTCAATGGGGTAACAAAAAGCCGGACACCATTGAGCAACTGAACAACAACAAAATCCTTTTTGTTTATCTTCTGACTCCAAGTGACCTAATATTATCATTAAAACTAATTACAACCTTTGTTCCAACTCTGAAGAAAATTTGTTAAATTCCTTAACTTATATCTACCTCCATGAATATACTGGTAAATGTTTTTGTCCCTACAGCATGGGTACCCATGTAACATTTCAACCTGAGTCTTTTTGTTTCCCTCTAATCTCACAAGGGGCCAGTTGGAGTGGTCCAAATCCTCTGGTCCTCCACTGACTTAGCTCATTCTATTGCTCCATTCTTTCCCACCATTCTACCCTTAAACGTTTCTGACTTTCAGAAGATTCTCATCTTCAGCATATAAACTCATCACTTAAACCTTTGGAAAGGAATTCTATGGATCTTGGCCTTGCTTTGCCATCCCCAGATTTGTTTCTAGCACCTATTTTGGTGTTTAGAACTTTGCATTCGAAGAATACCTTTTTGAATCAATGTATACGTAAAATAGGTACCTTGACATTCACTCTTTTTACCATCCACACATATCTTTTCCTTGTTATTCAGTGAGAAACAGAGAACCATGGGTTTCCTTATTTTCTTTCTCATTCACCATGGAATATTCTTAACTTCACCTAGTCTTAGTAGAAGCAGTATTTCAGCTACTCTTAAAGCTTATGCTTTTCACATTGTCTTTTTTCCTATTAATAATATAAATCTCTTTCCCACTGACTTCCTTTATCTCAATTTTCAAACATATTGAGGTGTCCTCTATTCTAAAAATAAAAATCTCTGACCTGTCTTCTTGTTATATTACCTCAAGAAAGATTTTGAATGATTTGTTTGCAGTTATAGTATTCATTTTCTCTAACCTCTTATTTCTTAACTAACTGCAAACATTTTTTTTCCATGATCCATCGGATGTTGGCAATTTGATCTCTGGTTCCTCTGTCTTTTCTAAAACCAGCTTGAACATCTGGGAGTTCATGGTTCATGTATTGCTGAAGCCTGGCTTGGAGAATTTTGAGCATGACTTTACTAGCATGTGAGATGAGTGCAATTGTGCAGTAGTTAGAGCATTCTTTGGCATTGCCTTTCTTTGGGATTGGAATGAACACTGATGTTTTCCAGTCCTGTGGCCACTTCTGAGTTTTTGAAATTTGCTGTCATATTTAGTGCAGCACATTCACAGAATCATCTTACAGGATTTGAAATAGCTCAACTGGAATTCCATCACCTCCACAAAAACATCTATTTCTGCTTCATTGACTATGCCAAAGCCTTTGACTGTGTGGATCACAATAAACTGTGGAAAAGTCTGAAAGAGATGGGAATACCAGACCACCTGACCTGCCTCTTGAGAAACCTATATGCAGGTCAGGAAGCAACAGTCAGAACTGTACATGGAACAACAGACTGGTTCCAAATAGGAAAAGGAGTATGTCAAGGCTGTATATTGTCACCCTGCTTATTTAACTTATATGCAGAGTACATCATGAGGAACGCTGGGCTGGAAGAAGCACAAGCTGGAATCAAGATTGCCGGGAGAAATATCAATAACCTCAGATATGCAGAAGACACCACCCTTATGGCAGAAAGTGAAGAGGAACTCAAAAGCCTCTTGATGAAAGTGAAAGAGAGTGAAAAATTTGGCTTAAAGCTCAACATTCAGAAAACAAAGATCATGGCATCTGGTCCCATCACTTCACGGGAAATAGATGGGGAAACAGTGGAAACAATGTCAGACTTTATTTTGGGGGGCTCCAACATCACTGCAGATGCTGATTGCAGCCATGAAATTAAAAGACACTTACTCCTTGGAAGGAAAGTTATGACCAACCTAGATAGTATATTAAAAAGTAGAGACATTACTTTGCCAACAAAGATCCATCTAGTCAAGGTTGTGGTTTTTCCCGTGGTCATGTGTGGATGTGAGAGTTGGACTGTGAAGAAAGCTGATCGCCAAAAAATTGATGCTTTTGAACTGTGGTGTTGGAGAAGACTGTTGCGAGTCCCTTGGACTGCTAGGAGATCCAACCAGTCCATTCTAAAGGAGATCAGTCTTGGGTGTTCATTGGAAGGACTGATGCTGAAGCTGAAACTCCAATACTTTGGCCACCTCATGCGACGAGTTGACTCACTGGAAAAGACTCTGATGCTGGGAGGGATTGGGGGCAGGAGGAGAAGGAGACAACAGAGAATGAGATGGCTGGATGGCATCACCGACTCGATGGGCATGAGTTTGAGTGAACTCTGGGAGTTGGTGATGGACAGAGAGGCCTGGCGTGCTGTGATTCATGGGGTCTCAATGAGTCACACACAAATGAGTGACTGAACTGAACTGCACTGCAATCTCGACCTCTAGTTGACTTGGTCCTCATGCAAACTGGCATTTCCAAATATCTGCAACTAAATAAAAAATTATACTAAAAATGTAGATGAGAATTTTGTTGTTTTTTTGTCTCTAAACCTTTGATTTTGTGTCATGACTGCTTTCTTTCCTCTAATGAGTTCCTCCTCATCATTTCCTAGAGTTCCTTCCTTTGCTTCCTTTGCTTTTATTCTGATTAAATTTCATTTGTTGATTTTTCTAATGCTGAAGCTGAAGCTCCAATACTTAGGCCACCTGATGAGAAGAATTGACTTACTGGAAAAGACCCTGATACTGGGAAAGATTGAAGGCAGGAGGAGAAGTGGATGACAGGGGATGAGATAGTTGGATGGCATCAGCGTCTTGATGGACATGAGTTTGGGAAAACTCCATGAGTTGGTGATACAGGGAAGACTTGTATTCTGAAGTCCATGGGGCTGCAAAGAGTTGGACATGACTGAGCAACTGAACTGAACTGAATTATTCTGAAATCTTTATCTCTAATTATACAATTTCTGTTTTCCAGATAACTAACAAGGCATTTTCAGTGTAATTCATACAGGGAACTCAAATTTGCACACCTGGGAATTAAATTATTACCTTTAAAACTAACTCTACTTTTTCTTCTGTGTTTTCTGCTCAAGTAGCATTGCATCTCCTTTACATGTTAAATCTTGAAAATACCTTTGAATTTTCTTTAGTACTCAAAACTCTAATTATTAATCAGATACTGTTATTCCACATGTAAAAGTTTGGTACAATGTGTTTTCTTTCTTTCTTTCTTTCCTTTCTTTTTTTAGCCACAGTTTAAATCCTTATCATTTCTTTCCTGGTCTAGCCCAGTAACCATTCTACCATATAGACTACTATATAGTCACATTGACCATATTCACTGTCTGATTTTTTTCACTATAATTGGGATCATTTAAAAATATTGTAACTATTAAATATTTATCCAACAAATTTTCAATTTTATCTATCTTCTTAGAGTACAGTACAAGGTAAATTCTTTGTAAATATTCAATAACTATTTGTTAATGTGTAGTTACCCAGATATTAAGTGAGAAAGTAGAAGTTTATTTGGTAGTTAATATAACTCCAAAATTCATTCTTTTTGGATTACATCAAAATACAAAGGTTTTATCAGAGAGTTAGAAGTGAAATTTTCAGACTTTCTCTGAGAAAGAGTAAATATTTAACCAATTTACAGTTTCCTTCACAACCCTAAAGCTCTATAATGAAAAATGAAGTTCAGAATAGTAATGCTGACATTAGCAGTAATAGCACACATTGTTTTAACCCTCCGTGGTGAGTACTGAACTTTATATTATGTCATTCGATATGCAATATAGCTCCAAGTGGTAGGGAGGAGGCAGAAACTTCCAGCTATTCAATAAACCTGTTTTATCCTCTTCCTAGCCACAGAGACAAACAGCATCTCACCTTCCTTATAGTTAGATGTGTTCATATACTCAATCTTTAACCAATAGAAGATGAGCAGACATGATATGTGATTGACACATGTAGGTTACACACTTGATTTTGCATGATCTTTTCCTTCACAAGACTGGGAGTTTGTATCTAGGGAACATTGATAGTTAGACATTGAAGATGGCAGAACATTTATTCTTCTATTGCTCCTCTACCAACTCACATTTCCTTCTCCTTCCCATGTACCACATATCCTGGCTGACCAGAAAGATTTACTTTAGACTTTCACTGAGGAAGAAATAAAAGTATAGTGTGTAAGTTCAGACATCAAGGGAAGTTCAGTTCAGTTCAGTAGCTCAGTCATGTCCGACTCTCCGCTACCCCATGAATCTCAGCACGCCAGGCCTCCCTGTCCATCACCAATTCCCGGAGTTCACTCAAACTCATGTCCATCGAATCGGTGATGCCATCCAGACATCTCATTCTCTGTCGTCCCTGTCTCCTCCCACCCCCAATCCCTCCCAGCATTAAACTTAAATCTGTCTAGATGTCACAATTCATCACTATTACTGTGAGACTCAAGGAAAAGATAAATGAACAAATATTAGAAAATCTTTTCAACGTATATATATATATTTCTTTTTTATTATTATTTTTTTTATTGGAGGCTACTTATTTTACAATATTATATTGGTTGGTTTGGCCATACATTGACATGAATCCGCCCCGGGTGTACATGAGTTCCCCTTCATGAACCCCCCTCCCTCCTCCCTCCACCCCTTCTCCTCCCTCTGGGTCATCCCCGCATACCAGCCCCGAGCATCCTGTAACATGCATCGACCCTGAACTGCTGATTCGTTTCACATATGATAAAATGCATTTTTCAATGCCATTCTCCCAAATCATCCCACCCTCACCCTCTCCCACAGAGTCCCAAAGACTGTTCTATACATCTGTGTCTCTTTTGCTGTCTCGTATACAGGGTTATCATTTCCTTCTTTCTAAATTCCATATATATGCGTTAGTATACTGTATTGGTGTTCTTCTTTCTGGCTTACTTCACTCTGTATAATAGGCTCCAGTTTCATCCACCTCATTAGAACTGATTCAAATGCATTCTTTTTAACTTCTGAGTAATACTCCATTGTGTATATGTACCACAGATTTCTTATCCATTCGTCTGCAGATAGACATCTAGGTTGTTTCCATGTCCTGGCTATTATAAACAGTGCTGCAATGAACATTGGAGTACATGTGTCTCTTTCAATTCTGGTTTCCTCGGTGTGTATGCCCAGGAGTGTGATTGCTGGATCATATGGCAGTTCTATTTCCAGTTTTTTGAGGAATCTTCACACTGTTCTCCATAGTGGCTGTACTAGTTTGCATTCCCACCAACAGTGTAAGAGGGTTCCCTTCTCTCCACACCCTCTCCAGCATTTCTTGCACGTAGACTTTTGGATAGCAGCCATTCTGACTGGTGTGAAATGGTATCTCATTGTGGTTTTGATTTGCATCTCTCTGATTATGAGGGATGTTGAGCATTTTTTCATGTGTTTGTTAGCCATCTTTATGTCTTCTTTGGAGAAATGTCTGTTTAGTTCTTTGGCCCATTTTTTGATTGGGTCACTTATTTTTCTGGAATTGAGCTACAGGAGCTGCTTGTATATTTTGGAGATTGATCCTTTATCAGTTGCTTCATTTGCTATTATTTTCTCCCATTCTGAAGGCTGTCTTTTCACCTTGCTTATAGTTTCCTTTGCTGTGCAGAAGTTTTTGATTTTAATTAGGTCCCATTTGTTTATTTTTGCTTTTATTTGCAATATTCTGGGAGGTGGGTCTTGGAGGATCCTGCTGTGATTTATGTTGGAGAGTGTTTTGCCTACATTCTCCTCTAGGAGTTTTAAAGAATCTAAATGCATTTCCCCTAAAGTCAGGAGCAAGACAAGGGTGCCCACTCTCACCACTACTATTCAACATAGTTCTGGAAGTTTTGGCTACAGCAATCAGAGCAGAAAAAGACATAAAAGGAATACAAATTGGAAAAGATGAAGTAAAACTTTCACTGTTCGCTGATGACATGATCCTCTACACAGAAAACCCTAAAGACTCTACCAGAAAACTACTAGAGCTAATCAATGATTACAATAAAGTTGCAGGATATAAAATCAACACACAGAAATCCCTTGCATTCCTATACACTAATAATGAGAAAATACAAAGAGAAATTAAGGAAACTATTCCATTCACTGTTGCAACGAAAAGAATTAAATACTTAGGAATACATCTACCTAAGGAAACAAAAGATTTGTACGTAGAAAACTATAAAACACTAGTGAAAGTAATCAAAGAGGACACTAATAGATGGAGAAATATACCGTGTTCATGGATTGGAAGAATAAATATTGTCAAAATGAGTATACTACCCAAAGTAATTTATACATTCAATGCAATCCCTATCAAGCTACCAACGATATTTTTCACAGAACTAGAACATATAATCTCACAATTTGTATGGAAATACAAAAAAACCTCGAATAGCCAAAACAATCTTGAGGAAGAAGAATGGAACTGGGGGAATTAACCTGCCGGACTTCAGGCTCTACTACAAAGCCACAGTCATCAAGACAGTATGATACTGGCATAAAGACAGAAATATAGATCAATGGAACAAAATAGAAAACCCAGAGATAAATCCACACACCTATCTTTGACAAAGGAGGCAAGAATACAAAATGGAGAAAAGACAGTCTCTTTAACAAGTGGTGCTGGGAAAACTGGTCAGCCACTTGTAAAAGAATGAAACTAGAACACTTCCTAACACCATACACCAAAATAAACTCAAAATGGATTAGAGAGCTAAATGTAAGATCAACATATATATTTTTAAATTATCTTTTTTATCTTTTATTTTTTAAGTAGAAAACTGCTTTACAAATTTGTCTTGGTTTCTGTAGTACAATACTGTGAATCAGTCATATCATATATGTATATCCTTTCCCTTCTGAGACTCCCTTCCCTACCCCCTCCCCATCCATCTAGGTCATCATGGGGTGTGAGGCTGGATGCCTTCTGCTATTTAGCAACTTCCCACTGACTATCTATTATATATATGATAATGTATATCTGTCAAAGCCACTTTCTCAATTAGTCCCACTCTCACCTTACACCACTATGTCCACAAGTCCATTCTCTAGTAGGTTCATTTTTTAAGATTCCATTTACATGCATTAATATATAATGCTTGTTTTTCTCTTTCTGACTTACTTCATTCTGTATAAGAAGCTCTAGGTTCATCTACTTGGCATGTTATAACTGGCTTAAATATTTTTTCTTTTTATGGCTGAGTGAAACTGCAATACTTTGGCCACCTCATGTGACAAGTTGACTTACTGGAAAAGACTCTAATGCTAGGAAAGGTTGGGGGCGGGAGGAGAAGGGGACAACAGAGAATGAGATGGCTGGATGGCATCATCGACTCTGTGGACACGAGTTTGAGTGAACTCCGGGAGTTGGTGATGGACAGGGAGGCCTGGCGTGCTGTGATTCATGGGGTCGTGGAGAGTCAGACACGACTGAGTGACTAAACTGAACTGAATTGAATATTGCATTGTATAAATGTACCACAACTTCTCTATCCATTCCCCTGCCAATGGATACCGAGGTTGCTTCCATGTCCTCGCTATTGTAAATATTGTTGCAAAGAACATTGGGGTACATGTATCTCTTAGAATTGTGCTTTTTTCAGGGTATATGTCCAGTAGTGGTATTCAACATTAGGATTATTTTTTCAACAATAGGTTTTAAAGCAAATAATTCCATGTTTACTTGCAAGGAAAAAAAAATCAATCAAAGTCATTTGCAGCTTGTCAGCATTTCCTGCAAAATTTACATCATGCTAAATTATCATTCATATGTAAGAATTAACCATGTCTTCTTTTCTCAGTTTTGCACTTGTCACCTTATAATTGCTAAGTCATTACATGAGTATTTTACTAAAATCCCTTTAGAAGAAGAAAGTGAGTGAAAGCATTCTTTTGTTTTTTAAACAATTCAGGTTAACTTTATTTTACTTTCAAGCTAATAATGTCATTGATTTCTTTGTCTATGTTTGTATACTGATGAAAAGTTTGCAGGAAAAATTTATGTTTTTCATTGGGGAATAAAACTCTTAGAGAAATGTTTTTAAAATCATCTTTAAATAAAAATATTTATTTTGAAAACTAACTAGCAATATTCTTAGTTCTTTTGGACCAAATTTATATTTTGATCAGTTGTTGTTAAGTTGCTAAGTCTGCAACCCCATGGTCTGCTGCATGCCAGGCTTCCCTGACCTTCTCTATTTCTTGAAGTTTGATCAAACTCGTGTCCATTGAGTCAATGATGTTATCTAACCATCTCATCCTCTGCTTCTCGCTTCTCCCCCCGCTCTTAATCTTTCCCAGCATACAGTATCTGAAACGAAGTGTAGATTTTAACTTTGGCTAAAATTGAGCCTTTCTTTTCAAAAACTTTTTCCAAATTGATCTATTTATTGTGTTTATTGTTGTTTTGTCAACAATCTGAATTTTAAAGATGCTTCAGTCATGTAGAATTTAATAGGGTATTGGTTTTGGTAACTTGTGTCAAATAGGAACTGCATAGTGAAGACAGAGAAATCTGTTATTATATCTTTAACTTTTCCTCGTTAAAATGCTAACATATTGTAAACTATTCTCCACATAAAACATTTCAGCTGTTATCAGTTGTCACTTTCACAAATCTAAGTGCCCCCAACATATTAAAAAACAAACAAACAAAAAACAAAGTAGTAATAGTAAAATTTTGTCACTCAGAAGGATTTTCAGTGGTTTATGTCTTTGTGATTTGTTTTGGTTCTCAGAGCACAGGCAGGCCTTGGTAAGATCAATTAAATATAAAACCATTTATTTGATTTAAAATAAAAAAAAAGGATAATGGATACGTGTGAATATACAGTAGTATATCAATTTGAAAATAGTACAAATATTGGCATGTATTGCCTCAGTCATATTGAGTATAGTTTCATAATCTGTTTTTTAGGCTAGTAAAGTTTTATGTAATCTTATATGTCCAAGTTTCTTGTTAGGTATGCTTTTTCTCGTAAAAAATATTTTCATGGAAAAAATAAAGCTATTAATATATGAAGTCAAAAAGAAATTCCTCACATATTGCCCAAAGCATATAACCTCAAAATTAATGAAGTTTTGTTTATAGAGGAAAAAATCATTCATTAATATTTTATCTCAGAATCACTGGGCTGGTTTTAAAACAAAAATTTAACTAATACAAAACATTAAATAGTAGTAGAATTTACATTTTTGTAATTTGAAAAGCTAGATGAAAGACCTCTAAGTGATGAGATGCAAGAGCACAGTTTTGCATTATGAATATTAAGGAAAAGTGACTATGTTGTACAGAAGCTATATCCATATATATACATAAATTATTTATGCATTTATAATAATCTTATATACTTTTTTCATGATGTTTATTTCAGCAGACTATAGGTGGTGCTTTTAATTTACTTATGAATTTGCCATTCCTCTTAGTCAGTCCCTCATCTTAGATCTTTGGTCCAAAGGTTAAAGATACTTGTTTAGAAAGGCTTCCATGTAAATAACACTATAGTTGGTTTAAGAAGGAAGTAGATTTTGTTCTTTCTTTTATAAATAATTTTTGGAACCTGGGGAAGAGAAGCAAAGTCTCAAGTCAATATAATATCATGTGAAAAGACTCAGGGCCCATTTTAAGCCTGGTGTAATTGGAGAATCCCAAGATGATCACTGTTACTATGGCGGAAAATTTGAATGAGGGATATATTGGATCAGTAACAGGGTTGGATAGTTCTGGTTGGTCTTACTGGCCTCATGCAGCCATTCTCTCTCCCCCCCCCCCCCCATTGGGAGCTATTGAGCAGATTAATGGTATGATAGTGGTTAAGAGAAAAAAGGGACAACTGGGGATATGCTGAGTTCTCACAGAAACTGAGGCCATAGAAGATGAGAACATCAATGGGATGGAAGCACTATGAGAAGAAAAAGAATT
This sequence comes from Moschus berezovskii, assembly GCF_049115385.1. Taxonomy (NCBI): domain Eukaryota; kingdom Metazoa; phylum Chordata; class Mammalia; order Artiodactyla; family Moschidae; genus Moschus; species Moschus berezovskii. The sequence continues at coordinate 48,053,517 of NC_142460.1, read as the reverse complement.
AATATGGAAGTTTGTTTAAAAATAATTTACTTGGTAACTGACAAAGGGTGAACTGAAGAAACGTGCCATGGACACCATGGACTTTAACCTTTCAAATCTTAACAATAGCTAATTAGAAACAGTTGATGATTTCTAATGGAACATAGTTTTGTGAGCATGTTGTTAACTGTTTGAGGCTTTACATATTTTTAAATCAATGATACTTGCATAATTATCCCTTTTGCTGAAACCATTATCTTTATTTCTCTACTAGAATCTGTTCTTCTGTCCACTCACACCTACTGCCACTGTCACTGCCCCTTGGTGTTTGACTGCCTGTAGTTCTGAACCTTGTTGAATTTTTCTCTGAAACTCTCATCTTCAGTATATTTCTGATACTCTGGATGGTCTTGAAATGACCGTGCATTTGAGACCACTCTTTTCATTTCCACTCTGACTGTGGGTATAGGGAGCTACCATTCAGATTCAATCTATTTCTGCTCTCCCTCTTATTCTTTTTCCCACTTCCAGACATCCTTGCTTTTATTTATTTATTTTTTGTTTCTATATGTTAAATATACAAACTGGGCTTCCCTGGTGGCTCAGAGAGTAAAGACTTTGCCTGCAATGCAGAAGACCTGGGTTCTATCCCTGGGTCAGGAAGATTCCCTGAAGGAAATGGCAATCCACTCCAGTATTCTTGCCTGGGGAATCCATGTATAGAGGAGCCTGGCAGGCTATAGTCTATGGGGTCACAAAGAGTCAGACATGGCTGAACAATTGTCACTTTCACTATATATGTTAATAAATAATTTTCTAAAACTTTTGATCAAAAGCACTCAGTATCTGTTTCAGCATCACAACCCCATAGAAAGGAGCTACATCTCCTCAAAAAACCTACATGATTTATATATTTAAAAATATGAAACTATAATGAGATAAGTAGTGTTTTGATATTCTTTTGATGAATAAAATTATGTGTGTTGAATTCACATGTTATATTGGGCATATGTGCATAAGAGGTTTCAACTACTTCCAATATCTTGAATATGGTAATAGGTTAGTGGAATGAGTGCTTTAAAGTTGTCAGAGTGTCTCAAAGTGCTTAAAGGGTCAACTTAAAGCAAATTATCTTTTCTTTTCTTTTTTTTTTTTTTAATTCAAACCTAACTTTATTTTATTTTTTTTCTCATGTTTTTATTTTTATTTTTTTGTAATTAATTTATTTTTTATTGGAGGCAAATTATTTTACGATATTATATTGGTTGGTTTTGCCATACATTGACATGAATTCACCCCGGGTTTACATAAGTTCCCCCTCCTGAACCCCCCTCCCACCTCCCTCCTCCCTTTATCCTCCCTCTGGGTCATCCCCGCATGCCAGCCCCGAGCATCCTATAACATGCATTGACCCTGAACTAGTGATTCCTTTCACATATGACAACATACGTATTTCAATGACATTCTCCCAAATCATCCCACCCTCACCCTCTCCCACAGAGTCCCAAAGACTGATCTATACATCTGTGTCTCTTTTGCTGTCTCGTATACAGGGTTATCATTTGCATCTTTCTAAATTCCATATATATGCGTTAGTATGCTGTATTTGTGTTTTTCTTTCTGGCTTACTTCACTCTGTATAATAGGCTCCAGTTTCATCCACCTCATTAGAACTGATTCAAATGTATTCTTTTTAATGGCTGAATAATACTCCATTGTGTATATGTACCACAGCTTTCTTATCCATTCGTCTGCAGATGGACATCTAGGTTACTTCCATGTCCTGGCTATTATAAACAGTGCTGCAATGAACATTGGAGTACATGTGTCTCTTTCAATTCTGGTTTCCTCGGTGTGTATGCCCAGGAGTGAGATTGCTGGATCATATCACTGTTCGCTGATGACATGATCCTCTACACAGAAAACCCTAGAGACTCTACCAGAAAACTACTAGAGCTAATCAATGATTACAGTAATGTTTCAGGATATAAAATCAACACACAGAAATCCGTTGCATTCCTATACACTAATAATGAGAAAATACAAAGAGAAATTAAGGAAACTATTCCATTCACTGTTGCAACGAAAAGAATTAAATACTTAGGAATATATCTACCTAAGGAAACAAAAGACTTGTACATAGAAAACTATAAAACACTACTGAAAGCAATCAAAAAGGACACTAATAGATGGAGAAATATACCATGCTCATGGATTGGAAGAATAAATATTGTAAAAATGAGTATACTACCCAAAGTAATTTATACATTCAATGCAATCCCTATCAAGCTACCAACGATATTTTTCACAGAACTAGAACAAATAATCTCACAATTTGTATGGAAATACAAAAAACCTCGAATAGCCAAAGCAATCTTGAGGAAGAAAAATGGAACTGGGGGAATTAACCTGCCAGACTTCAGGCTCTACTACAAAGCCACGGTCATCAAGACAGTATGGTACTGGCATAAAGACAGAAATATAGATCAGTGGAACAAAATAGAAAGCCCAGAGATAAATCCACGAACCTATGGACACCTCATCTTTGACAAAGGAGGCAAGAATATAAAATGGAGAAAAGACAGTCTCTTTAACAAGTGGTGCTGGGAAAACTGGTCAGCCACTTGTAAAAGAATGAAACTAGAACAATTCCTAACACCATACACCAAAATAAACTCAAAATGGATTAGAGAGCTAAATGTAAGACCAGATTCTATAAAACTCCTAGAGGAGAACGTAGGCAAAACACTCTCCGACATAAATCACAGCAGGATCCTCCAAGACCCACCTCCCAGAATACTGGAAATAAAAGCAAAAATAAACAAATGGGACCTAATTAAAATCAAAAGCTTCTGCACAGCAAAGGAAACTATAAGCAAGGTGAACAGACAGCCTTCAGAATGGGAGAAAATAATAGCAAATGAAGCAACTGATAAAGGATTAATCTCCAAAATATACAAGCAGCTCCTGCAGCTCAATTCCAGAAAAATAAATGACCCAATCAAAAAATGGGCCAAAGAACTAAACAGACATTTCTCCAAAGAAGACATAAAGATGGCTAACAAACACATGAAAAAATGCTCAACATCCCTCATAATCAGAGAGATGCAAATCAAAACCACAATGAGATACCATTTCACACCTGTCAGAATGGTTGCTATCCAAAAGTCTACATGCAATAAATGCTGGAGAGGATGTGGAGAGAAAGGAACCCTCTTACACTGTTGGTGGGAATGCAAACTAGTACAGCCACTATGGAGAACAGTGTGGAGATTCCTCAAAAAACTGGAAATAGAACTGCCATATGATCCAGCAAATTATCTTTTCTAATCATGAAAGTTCAGAGCTTATATATTTGTTAATTGATTGGCCAGCTCTAAAGAGTGGTGCCCTCTAGAAGTTTTGGCCTACTGTATATAGAATGTTGATATACAGTGTTGTCAGGATTGATGTAGAGTGTTTAAACAGCAGTTTTGATCTCGGGGTAAAGAAATACTGAAGCAGATTGTAGTTGCATTCATTCATCACTGAAACTTTGTGATTGCTGTTCCATGTCTCTCCTAGTAAAATACATTAGTTAGAGAACTTCTATTAATAATTCTTTTGTTTCTTATATATGTTTGATTGAAGTATAGTTGACTTACAATGTTTCAGGTGCACAGCAAGCTGATGCAGTTATACATATACAAATATATTAGTTTTGAAATTATTTTCCATTATAGATTGTTACATGATATTGACTATAGTTCCCTGTGCGATACAGTAAACCTTTGTTACCTGTTGCATATCTATTTTTTAAATTAGTAATCTATTATTCTATTCATACTAAGTCAAACAAGTGGAAAAAATGTCATAAATTTTTCAGTTAGGCAAAAATTCATGTTTTCTAAAGTATATATATTATACATATTATTTATATGTGTTTATAAAAGCCTTTCTACTATGCTTGAAAGAGACTTGAAAAAAACATCAAAAAAAAAAAGAGGAGAAATTGGAAAACATTAACTAAATGAAATGATAACAGTGAATATGAAATAGAAAAAGTGAAACAAACTAGATAAAAGTAAAATATCATCTATAGTCCAGTTGTTTTTAAACATAGTTGCTCATTAGAAACCTACCTGGAGCTCTGGAGAACGAAAAGCAATATTTTTCAAAAAATTCCAAGACAACTCTGATTTTAAAAAGTGATAAAGAACCTGCATATTTATGCAGGAGATGTAAGAGACACAGGTTCAATCCCTGGGCTTGGAAGATCCCCTGGAGGAGGACATGGCAGCCCACTCACTGGAGTGGTTTGCCTGGAGAATCCATTGGATTCTTGCCTGGAGAAGCCAATGGACAGAGAAGAGTGGAAGGTTATAGTCCATAGAGTCAGACATGACTGAAGCAACTGAGTACACAGCACAGGTTTTTCTATTATGTGGTAGTTTTTGTTATGTGGAATTCTATTATTTTTCTGTTGACCAATGATGATACTATGTTATTAAGTGAGTAATAATCACATAATCACAAAATTAAAAGGTTTTATTCACTTTTCACACACAAAAATTTAGTCTTTGCAATCAACAGCAGACAGAAAATGAAAGATTGTTGCAATTGCAAGCCATAATGGTAACATGATGAACCTAACAATATAAAATAATTACATATAATTTGGGGGGTCAAGTAAAGTGATGTGGCAAGTGGAATTGCACACAGGTACATGTGAATGAGATGGCTGGATGGCATCACTGACTCTGTGGACATGAGTTTGAGTGAACTCCGGGAGTTGGTGATGGATAGGGAGGCCTGGCGTGCTGTGATTCATGGGGTCGCAGAGAGTCAGACACGACTGAGTGACTGAACTGAACTGAACATGTTTTCATCCACCCAGCCAGTCTATGTCTTTTGTTTGGTGCATTTAATCTAATGACATTTAAGGTAATTATTGATATATATGATCCTACTACCATTTTCTTAATTGTTTTGGGTTTATTTTCTGTAGATCTTTTCCTTCCCTGTATTTCCTGCTGAAAGAAGTTCCTTTAGCATTTGTTCTAAAACTTGTTTGGTGAAGATGAATTCTCTTAACTTTTGCTTGCCTGGAAAGCTTTTGATTTCTCCATCAAATCTGAATGAGAGTCTTTCTGGGTAGAGTATTCTTGGTTGTAAATTCTTCCCTTTCATCACGTTTAATATATCATGTCATTCCTTTCTGACTTGTAGAGTTTCTGTTGAGAAATCAGCTGAAAATGTAATAGGACTTCCCTTGTATATTATTTGTTGTTTTTCCCTTGTTGCGTCTAATATTTTATCTTTGTCTTGAATTTTTGCCAGTTTAATTATGATGTGTCTTGGCATGTTCCTCCTTGGGTTTATCCTGCCTGGGACTCTCCGTGCTTCCTGGACTTGGTTGATTATTTCCTTCCCCATGTTAGGGAAGTTTTCAGCTGGTATCTCTTCAAATATTTTCTGGGGTTCTTTCTCTTTTTCTTCTTCTTTTGGGACTCCTATAATGCAAATGTTGGTGCATTTAATGGTGTCCCAGAAGTCTCTTAGTCATCTTCATTTTTTTTCATTCTTTTTCTATACTCTGTTCTGTAGCAGTGATTTCCACCATTCTGTCCTCCAGGCTTTCTATCTGTTCTTCTGCCTCAATTATCTGCTATTGATTCCTTCTAGTGCAGCATTCATCTCTGTTTGTTTGTTCTTTAGTTCTTTGGTAAACATTTCTTGCATCTTCCCTATTGCTTTACCAAGATCCTGGATCATCTTCACTATCATTATTCTGAATTCTTTTCCTGAAAGGCCTATCTCCACTTCATTTAGTTGCTTTTCTGGGGTTTTAACTTGTCCCTTCATCTGGGACATAACTTTCTGATTTTTCATCCTAATGAACTTTCTGTAACGTGATTTTCGCTTTAGCTGCTGTGAGAATGTTCTTCTTCTTGCTTCTGTATGCCCTTTGATAGACAAGGTTAAGAGGCTTGTGTAAGCTTTCTGATGGGATGGACTGGTGGTGGGAAAAACTGGGTCTTGCTCTGGTGGGCAGGGCTTTGCTCAGTAAATCTTTGATCCAATTATCTGCTGATGCATGGGGTTTCACACCTTCCATGTTGGTTGTTTGGCCTGAGGTGATCCAGCCCTGGGGTCTATGGGCTTTATGGTAGGGTTAATGGTAAATTCCAAGGGACCTTACACCAAGTGGGACTTTCCCAGGCTGCTGCTGCCAGGTCACCCATCCCTGTGCTGAGCCCCTGCTAATCCATGCCTCCGCAGGAGACCCTCCAACACTACTAGCAGGAAGTTTTGGTTCCGTCTCCTGTGGAGTCATTGCCCCTTTCCTCTGAGTCTTGGTGTGCACAAGGTTTTGTTTGTGCCTTCCAAGAGTGGAGTCTCTGTTCCCCCCAGTCCTCCAAATATCCTATAATCAAATCCCACTGGCCTTCAAGGTCAGATTCCCTGGGGATTCCTCATCCCTTTGTCAGATCCCAGGTTGGAAAGCCTGACATGGGGTTCAGAACCTTCACAACAGTGGGAGAACTTCTTTGATATCATTGTTCTCGTTTGTGGGTCACCCACCTGACAGATAATGGGATTTGATTTTATAATGATTGTGCCTCTCCTACCATCTCACTGCAGCTTCTTCTTTGTCTTTGGATGTGGGGTATCTTTTTGGTGGATTCCAGCATCCTTCTGTTGATTATTCAACAGTTAGCTGTGATTGTGACACTTTCTAATAGTTCTTTATAATTGCATCCCTACACTTTAAATACATAAGATTAAATCTATCACTGAATTAATGCTACTAATTGGTAGTATGAATATCAGTCTTTTGATATAGATGATTACCTCTTTACTGTGAAAAACTTGTAAATCACTGACATTTTAGGGTTAGCATTGCTTTCTTGTCTTCTGGCCTTCTGAAAAGGCATTACAGTGAAACTGAATACCTCTTAACTATTTCATCTTTAAGAAGACATCGTGTTATTTTATTTCATTTTGTGTGTTGAAGTTCATAGGGAAAATATGGAAGCAAATTGACGTTTAATTGAAAATTCAAGATATGTGGAAAGTCTTATTTGATGCTATCCAATGGAAATATTCTACAATGATGGATCTGCTTTATAGCTGCTCTGTCCAATGCTGTAGACCAGTGGCCCCCAACAGTTTTGGCACCAGAGGCTGGATTTTCCAGGGACTGGGGTGGGGGGGGATGTTTCAGGATGATTCAAAGTGTATTACATTTACTGTGTACTTTATAGTTATTACATCAGCTCCACCTCAGATCATCAGGCATTAGATCCAGAGGTTGGGAACCTTTGCTGTAGACTGTAGCAACCTGTGGTTATTGATCACTTTAAATGTTGATAGTGTAACCAAGGGGCTGAATTTTTAATGTTATTTAATTTTAATATTTTAACAAATTTCAATAGTCTTGAAAGCGACTGTCATGTTGAACAGTACAGATGTAGAACATTCCATCAACTTTTTGACCTTCACATTTTTCTTAATACTTTACCAAAATTATGCAAATTATTTTCTAATTAGCATATCCAACATTATTGAGGAAGCTACAGGAGAGTCGGACATGACTGAGCGACTGAACTGAACTGAACAACAGCTATTACCACTATCATTTTAATAAGTGATCAGAGTTTAAAATATATACCATGAAAACTTTCCAGTAGTTTTTCTTTAATATTTGATGGAATAACAGTTCTATTTTCGAAAAAGTTACTCAAATAATGATGAGCATAGAAGGACACATATAATTATGTCACCCAAAATAATTTCTTCCATAACTGTTTCTTTTATATGATCACTGCTTTCAACTTTTGATGACATTCCTTTTTAATATGACTGACTTTTCATAAAGACAACCATTACACTCTCTAGGACCAATTAACTGCTTGTCTAATGCCTGCTTTTAAAAATATATTCTTTAAGTATTTATTTCAAGACCTTGAATAATGAAGTCTTCACTTGAATAAAGTAATGTTTCATGTGTTGGTATTTTGAGAGTGACAGCATGGTTTTATATAGCTAAATAATTTATAAAAACTGTCACAAAATTGAGACATTTATTATTGTGTATATAAGAAAATTTCTATCGTAGGAATTGTCCCAAAGTACCTTTGAAGTATGGGTATGATAACTGACATACTGTTATTTTGAGCATATTCCCAATATTAGCGATTCATGACATATCAAAGATCTAATAAAAATAATTTAAATTTCATTCTTAGAGTTTTAAAACATTTCCTCTGCTTGTAGCTTAGTGTAGTCATGTTATAATATACTATCGATATCCTATTTTATTGCACTGGTAAGTTCTAAGGTTTCTATTCCTAGATACATAAGGAAAAGGAAATAAATTTATTGACTCAAAGTTGGAAAGATGTGAAGAATCATTATTTTTCGTCATGTGAAAGATAATTATTAGAAAATAATTTCTGATTTTAGTCACATAATATATAATTACCATTTATTTTATTGAAGAATATTTGATGTGCTTATTATATTTTTATTTACCTAAAATAAATATATAAAATTAAGTTTTATATTGGAAGCATTTATATTTGCTATTTTAAATAATGTACATTTTCTATTAAGGCAAAATATTTCTTTTTATATCTTCTTTTATTTTTTAAAATAAAATTTGCATGCAATTAAATTGTTCAATATGATTCAATATACACTTGCATAATGATATTACTATGCACCATTAGCAATTGATTATGATATGATTCAGTTCAGTCAAGTTATATACTTAAGAACAAGGACATGAATATATAAACTGCTTCATAAATATGCTATTTAGGACACAGATTAGCTGAGGGCTTTTGAAGAAGCTTGGCAGTAAACTTCCATATAATGTTTATGAGAATCATTAGAAAAACTGTATTCTGTTCTGTGTTACTTCATGCTGTTAGCATATTTTTAGGTGGATTATTAGATTTCTTTTAGCATTCAAAGCTGTATCGTCCATGTTCAATTTTACAATGACAAATAAAAGAATTGCTCACTGCTATAAAAGAATTGCTCACTGTCATATTATTACAAAGTTTGATATATTAGCATTAATGAATAGAAAGCAGTCATTGATCCAGAAAAATAAACCATATTAGGTTGGACATGCACTGATATTTTAAAATGATTATCAGTGTTCACAGGTTTATATTAACTTTTTCTAATTAAAAACATATAATATGCAAACATAGAGAAAGGTCAGTCTTATTTTTAATTATTTCCCCATGTAATTATACATTTATTCTCTGCAGATTGGAGTTTGCAAGATTAAAATACTTATTATTTAAAGGTCATGTATTTAGCATAAGTGAAGGACATTATGCATTAGATTATATTCCTAATATTGACTGTGCATATATTTGTATTGCATGAAAAGAAGATAAATGAAAATAAATACACTATGTCTTCTGAAAATAAATAGACATTTTAATGCTTGTTTTTTCTCTTTACTTCTGCATTTATCAAAAAAGGGCATTCAGTAAAAGCAGACAAAGAGGAAATAGTCAAATCAACCGATAGTCATTTCCATGAGAAATGATATGGTGAAATACACTTCAATAATATATATTTTAGATACATATTTAATACATAGTGTTTATTACATACGATTTCAATAAATATTTTATATATATGAATTTTGAGCCCTCCCATCTATGCTGGCTACTGTAGAACTAGAAATTGCATATTTGTAAATTTACTTTCTATATCTATAAGATTTAATAACAATGTTAAATATGTGTACATATGGGCAGAATATACAATATGAAGCCTTGTGTTTCTGCAGTGAAGTTTGATTAATTCTATACTGAATCTAGGATGTTGGATATAGAATTTTGTGTGGAATATTGATTATAACGTATCTTTTGTAAGTATAACTTTTTTCATCTTAAAAGTTAAAGCCATTTTACAGACAAAACCAATAGGAAGCAAGGGATTTTAAAAGCATGATTATCAATGAGGGAAAAATGAATCTATAGTTGACAACAATACTGAAAGAAGAATCTAGAATCTAAATGAGAGAGGAAAAATTTTACCACATTAGGACTACACATGAGAACAAAAAGGGATAAAAGGGAAAGTCAACACTCCGGGATATAAGATTGGATTCATTTAAATTTGATAAATTGGTGAAGCTATGAAAAAACAAACAGAACTGACATTCAATAGGGACAAGCATCAGTTCAGTTCAGTTGCTCAGTCATGTCTAACTCTTTACGACTCCATGGACTGCAGCACTCCAGGCCTCCCTGTCCATCACCAACTCCTGGAGTTAACTCAAACTCATGTCCATTGAGTTGATTATGCCATCCAACCATATCGTCCTCTGTCATCCACTTCTCCTGCTTTCAGTATTTCCCAGCATCAAGATCTTTTCAAATGAGTCAGCTCTTCGCATCAAGTGGCCAAAGTATTGGAGTTTCCACTTTAGCATCAGTCCTTCCAATGAATATTCAGGACTAATTTCCTTTAGGATGGACTGGTTGGATTTCCTTCCAGTCCAAGACTCTCAAGAGTCTTCTCCAACACCACAGTTTAAAAGCATCAATTCTTTGGTGCTCAGCTTTCTTTATAGTCCAACACTCACATCCATACATGACTATTGGAAAAACCATAGCCTTGACTAGACAGACCTTTGTTGGAAAAGTAATGTCTCTACTTTTAATATGCTGTATCATTTCAGTTCAGTTCAGTCTCTCAGTGGTGTCCGACTCTTTGTGACCCCATGAATCACAGCACGCCAGGCTTCCCTGTCCATCACCAACTCCCAGAGTTCACTCAAACTCATCTCCATTGAGGCGGTGATGCCATCCAGCCATCTCATTCTCTGTCGTCCCCTTTTCCTCCCGCCCTCAATCCTTCCCAGCATCAGAGTCTTTTCCAGTGAGTCATAACTTTCCTTCCAAGGAGTAAACGTCTTTTAATTTCATGGCTGCAGTCACCATCTGCAATGATTTTGGAGCCCCAAAAGATAAAGTCTGACACTGTTTCCACGGTTTCCCCATCTATTTGCCTTGAAGTGATGGGACCAGATGCCATGATCTTAGTTTTCTTTTTTTAAATTTTATTTTTATTTTTTTAAATTTATTTTATTGGAGGCAAATTACCTTACATTAATATATTGGTTGGTTTTCCATAAATTGACACGAATCTGCCCTGGGTGTACATGTGTTCCCTTTCTTGAACCCCCCTCCCACCTCCCTCTTCCCCATATCCTCCCTCCAGTTCATCCCTGTGCACCAGCCCCAAGCATCCTGTATCATGCGTCGAACCTGGACTGGTGATTCATTTCACATATGATAATATACGTGCTACAAAGCTGTTCTCCCCAATCATCCCACCTTCACCCTCTCCCACAGAGTCCCAAAGACTGTTCTATATACCTATGTCTCTTTTGCAGTCTCGTATACAGGGTTAAGGTTACCATATTTCTAAATTCCAAAAATATGTGTTAGTGTACTGTATTGATGTTTTTCTTTCTGGCTTACTTCATTCTGTATAATAGGCTCCAATTTCATCCACCTCATTAGAACTGATTCAAATGCATTCTCTTTGATGGCTGAAAAACACTCCATTGGGTATATGTACCAAAGCTTTCTTGTCCATTCATCTGCAGATGGACATCTAGGTTGCTTCCATGTCCTGGCTATTATAAACAGTGCTGCAATGAACATTGGAGTACATGTGTCTCTTTCAATTCTGGTTTCCTAGGTGTGTATGCCCAGGAGTGCAATTGCTGGATCATATGGCAGTTCTATTTCCAGTTTTCTGAGGAATCTCCACACTGTTCTCCATAGTGGCTGTACTAGTTTGCATTCCCACCAACAGTGTAAGAGGGTTCCCTTTTCTCCACACCCTCTCCAGCATTTCTTGCATGTAGTCGGATAGCAGCCATTCTGACTGGTGTGAAATGGTATCTCATTGTGGTTTTGATTTGCATTTCTCTGATTATGAGGGATGCTGAGCATTTTTTCATGTGTTTATTAGCCATCTTTTTGTTTTCTTTGGAGAAATGTCTGTTTAGTTCTTTGGCCCATTTTTTGATTGGGTCACTTATTTTTCTGGAATTGAGCTGCAGGAGCTGCTTGTATATTTTGGAGATGAATTCTTTATCATTTGCTATTATTTTCTCCCATTCTGAAGGCTGTCTGTTCACCTTGCTTATAGTTTCCTTTGCTGTGCAGAAGCTTTTGATTTTAATTAGGTCCCATTTGTTTATTTTTGCTTTTATTTCCAGTATTCTGGGAGGTGGGTCTTGGAGGATCCTGCTGTGATTTATGTCGGAGAGTGTTTTGCCTACATTCTCCTCTAGGAGTTTTATAGAATCTGGTCTTATATTTAGCTCTCTAATCCATTTTGAGTTTATTTTTGTGTATGATGTTAGGAAGTGTTCTAGTTTCATTCTTTTACAAGTGGCTGACCAGTTTTCCCAGCACCACTTGTTAAATAGACTGTCTTTTCTCCATTTTATATACTTGCTTCCTTTGTCGAAGATAAGGTGTCCATAGGTGCGTGGATTTATCTCTGGGCTTTCTATTTTGTTCCACTGATCTATATTTCTGTCTTTATGCCAGTACCATACTGTCTTGATGACTGTGGCTTTGTAGTAGAGCCTGAAGTCTGGCAGGTTAGTTCCTCCAGTTCCATTCTTCTTCGTCAAGATTGTTTTGGCTATCCGAGGTTTTTTGTATTTCCATACAAATTGTGAGATTATTTGTTCTAGTTCTGTGAAAAATATCGTTGGTAGCTTGAGAAATAGATTTAAGGGACTAGATCTGATTGATAGAGTGCCTGATGAACTCTGGACGGAGGTTCGTGACATTGTACAGGAGACAGGGACCAAGACCATCCCCATGGAAAAGAAATGCAAAAGAGCGAAATGGCTGTCTGAAGAGGCCTTACAAATAGCTGTGAAAAGAAGAGAGGCGAAAAGCAAGGGAGAAAAGGAAAGATATAAGCATCTGAATGCAGAGTTCCAAAGAATAGCAAGGAGAGATAAGAATTACTTCCTCAGTGATCAATGCAAAGAAATAGAGGAAAACAATAGAATAGGAAAAACAAGAGACCTCTTCAAGAAAATTAGAGATTCCAAGGGAACATTTCATGCAAAGATAGGCTCGATAAAGGACAGAAATGGTATGGACCTAACAGAAGCAGAAGATATTAAGAAGAGGTGGCAGGAATACACAGAAGAACTGTACAAAAAAGATCTTCACGACCAAGATAGTCACGATAATGTGATCACTGACCTAGAGCCAGACATCTTGGAATGTGAAGTCAAGTGGGCCTTAGAAAGCATCACTACTAACAAAGCTAGTGGAGGTGATGGAATTCCAGTTGAGCTATTTCAAGTCTTGAAAGATGATGCTGTGAAAGTGCTGCACTCAATATGCCAGCAGATTTGGAAAACTCAGCAGTGGCCACAGGACTGGAAGAGGTCAGTCTTCATTCCAATCCCAAAGAAAGGCAATGCCAAAGAATGCTCAAACTACCGGACAATTGCACTCATCTCACACGCTAGTAAAGTCATGCTCAAAATTCTCCAAGCCAGGCTTCAGCAGTATGTAAACCGTGAACTCCCAGATGTTCAAGCAGGTTTTAGAAAAGGCAGAGGCATCAGAGATCAAATTGCCAACATCCGCTGGATCATGGAGAAAGCAAGAGAGTTTCAGAAAAACATCTATTTCTGCTTCATTGACTATGCCAAAGCCTTTGACTGTGTGGATCACAATAAACTGTGGAACATTCTGAAAGAGATGGGAATCCCAGACCACCTGACCTGCCTCTTGAGAAACCTGTATGCAGGTCAGGAAGCAACTGTTAGAACTGGACATGGAACAACAAACTGGTTCCAAATACGAAAAGGTGTACGTCAAGGTTGTATATTGTCTCCCTGCTTATTTAACTTATATGCAGAGTACATCATGAGGAACGCTGGGCTGGAAGAAGGACAAGCTGGAATCAAGATTGCCGGGAGAAATATCAATAACCTCAGATATGCAGATGATACTACCCTTATGGCAGAAAGTGAAGAGGAACTCAAAAGCCTCTGGATGAAAGTAAAAGAGGAGAGTGAAAAAGTTGTCTCGAAGCTCAACATTCAGAAAACAAAGATCATGGCATCTGGTCCCATCACTTCATGGGAAATAGATGGAAAAACAGTGGAAACAGTGTCAGACTTTGTTTTTTGGAGCTCCAAAATCACTGCAGATGCTGATTGCAGCCATGAAATTAAAAGACGCTTGCTCCTTGGAAGGAAAGTTATGACCAACCTTGATAGTATATTAAAAAGCAGAGACATTACTTTGCCAACCAAGGTCCGTCTAGTCAAGGCAATGGTTTTTCCCGTGGTCATGTATGGATGTGAGAGTTGGACTGTGAAGAAGGCTGACCGCCGAAGAATCGATGCTTTTGAACTGTGGTGTTGGAGAAGACTCTTGAGAGTCCCTTATACTGCAAGGAGATCCAACCAGTCCATTCTAGAGGAGATCAATCCTGGATGTTCATTGGAGGGACTGATGCTAAAGCTGAAACTGCAATTATTTGGCCACCTCATGCGACGAGTTGACTCACTGGAAAAGACTCTGATGCTGGGAAAGGTTGGGGGCGGGAGGAGAAGGGGACGACCGAGAATGAGATGGCTGGATGGCATCACCGACTCTGTGGACATAAGTTTGAGTGAACTCCGGGAGTTGGTGATGGACATGGAGGCCTGGCGTGCTGTGATTCATGGGGTCGCGGAGAGTCGGACACGACTGAGCGATTGAACTGAACTGAACAGAACTGATGCAGATGACACTACCCTTATGGCAGAAAGTGAAGAGGAACTCAAAAGCCTCTTGATGAAAGTGAAAGAGGAGAGTGAAAAGGTTGGCTTGAAGCTCAACATTCAGAAAACAAAGATCATGGCATCTGGTCCTATCACTTCATGGGAAATAGATGGAAAAACAGTGGAAACAGTGTCAGACTTTGTTATTTTGGGCTCCAAAATCATTGCAGATGCTGATTGCAGCCATGAAATTAAAAGACGCTTGCTCCTTGGAAGGAAAGTTATGACCAACCTTGATAGTATATTAAAAAGCAGAGACATTACTTTGCCAACCAAGGTCCGTCTAGTCAAGGCAATGGTTTTTCCCGTGGGCATGTATGGATGTGAGAGCTGGACTGTGAAGAAAGCTGATCGCCGAAGAATCGATGCTTTTGAACTGTGGTGTTGGAGAAGACTCTTGAGAGTCCCTTATACTGCAAGGAGATCCAACCAGTCCATTCTAAAGGAGATCAATCCTGGATGTTCATTGGAGGGACTGATGCTAAAGCTGAAACTGCAATGCTTTGGCCACCTCATGCGACGAGCTGACTCACTGGAAAAGACTCTGATGCTTGAAAGGTTGGGGGCGGGAGGAGAAGGGGACGACCGAGAATGAGATGGCTGGATGGCATCACCAACTCTGTGGACATGAGTTTGAGTGTACTCCGGGAGTTGGTGATGGACAGGGAGGCCTGGCGTGCTGTGATTCATGGGGTCGCGGAGAGTCGGACACGACTGAGTGACTGAACTGAACTGAACTGAACTGAGCTTGATAAGGATTGCATTGAATGTATAAATTACTTTGGGTAGTATACTTATTTTGACAATATTCTTCCAATCCACGAACACGGTATATTTCTCCATCTATTAGTGTCCTCTTTGATTACTTTCACTAGTGTTTTATAGTTTTCTATGTACAAATCTTTTGTTTCCTGCGGTAGATATATTCCTAAGTATTTAATTCTTTTCGTTGCAACAGTGAATGGAATAGTTTCCTTAATTTCTCTTTCTATTTTCTCATTATTAGTGTATAGGAATGCAAGGGATTTCTGTGTGTTGATTTTATATCCTGCAACTTTACTGTATTCATTGATTAGCTCTAGTAGTTTTCTGGTAGAGTCTTTAGGGTTCTCTGTGTAGAGGATCATGTCATCAGCGAATAGTGAAAGTTTTACTTCATCTTTTCCAATTTGTATTCCTTTTATGTCTTTTTCTGCTCTGATTGCTGTAGCCAAAACTTCCAGAACTATGTTGAATAGTAGTGGTGAGAGTGGGCACCCTTGTCTTGTTCCTGACTTTAGGGGAAATGCTTTCAGTTTTTCATCATTGAGGATAATGTTTGCTGTAGGTTTGTCATATATAGCTTTTATTTTGTTGAGATATGTCCCTTCTATTCCCACTTTCTGGAGGGTTTTTTATCATAAATAGATGTTGTATTTTGTCAAAGGCTTTCTCTGCATCTATTGAGATAATCATATGATTTTTATGTTTCGGTTTGTTAATGTGGTGTATTACATTGACTGATTTGCGGATATTGAAGAATCCTTGCATTCCTGGGATAAAGCCCACTTGGTCATGTTGTATGATCTTCTTAATGTGTTGTTGGATTCTGATTGCTAGAATTTTGTTAAGGATTTTTGCATCTATGTTCATCAGTGATATTGGCCTGTAGGTTTTATTTTTGGTGGGATCTTTACCAGGTTTTGGGATTACGGTGATGGTGGCCTCATAGAATGAGTTTGGAAGTTTCCCTTCCTCAGCAATTTTCTGGAAGAGTTTGAGTAGAATAGGTGTTAGCTCTTCTCTAAGTTTTTGGTAGAATTCAGCTTGAAGCCGTCTGGACCTTGGCTTTTGTTTGCCGGAAGATTTCTGATTACTTCCTCTAGTTCTGTGTTTGTGATGGGTCTATTCAGATTTTCTATTTCTTCCTGGTTCAGTTTTGGAAAGGTGTACTTTTCTAGGAATTTGTCCATTTCTTCCAAGTTATTCATTTTATTGCCAGATAATTGCTGATAGTATTCTCTAATAATCCTTTGTATTTATGGTTTGTCGGTTGTGATCTCTCCATTTTTATTTCTAATTTTATTGATTTGTTTCTTCTCCCTTTGTTTCTTGATGAGTCTGGCTAGTGGTTTGTCAATTTTATTTACCTTCTCAAAGAACCAGCTTTTGGCTTTGTTGATTTTTGCTATGGTCTCTTGTTTCTTTTGCATTTATCTCTGCCCTAATTTTTATGATTTCTTTCCTTCTATTAACCCTGGGGTTTTTCATTTCTTCCTTTTCTAGTTTCTTTAGATGTAGAGTTAGGTTATTTAGTTGACTTTTTTCTTGTTTCTTGAGGTGTGCCTGTATTGCTATGAACTTCCCCCTTAGCACTGCTTTCACAGTGTCCCAGAGGTTTTGGGTTGTTGTGTTTTCATTTTCATTCCTTTCTATGCATATTTTGATTTCTCTTTTGATTTCTTCTATGATTTGTTCATTATTCAGCAGCGTGTTGTTCAGCCTCCATATGTTGGCATTTTTAATAGTTTTTCTCCTGTAATTGAGATCTAATCTTACTCAATTGTGGTCAGAAAAGATGATTGAAATGATTTCAATTTTTTTGAATTTACCAAGGCTAGATTTATGGCCCAGGATGTGATCTATCCTGGAAAAGGTTCCGTGTGCGCCTGAGAAAAAGGTGAAATTCATTGTTTTGGCGTGAAATGTCCTATAGATATCAATTAGGTCTAACTGGTCTATTGTATCATTTAAAGTTTGTGTTTCCTTGTTAATTTTATGTTTAGTTGATCTATCCATTGGTGTGAGTGGGGTATTAAAGTCTCCCACTATTATTGTGTTATTGTTAAATCCCCCTTTCATACTTGTTAGTAATTGTCTTACATATTGCGGTGCTCCGATGTTGGGTGCTTAAATATTTATAATTGTTATATCTTCTTCTTGGATTGATCCTTTGATCATTATGTAGTTTCCTTCTTTGTCTCTTTTCACAGCCTTTGTTTTAAAATCTACTTTATGTGATATGAGTATTGCTACTCCTGCTTTCTTTTGGTCTCTATTTGTGTGGAATATCTTTTTCCAGCCTTTCACTTTCAGTCTGTATATGTCGCTCATTTTGAGGAGGGTCTCTGGTAGAAAACAATATGGGGGTCTTGTTTTTGTATCCATTCAGCCAGCCTTTGTCTTTTGGTTGGGGCATTCAACCCATTTACATTTAAGGTGATTATTGATAAGTATGATCCCGTTGCCATTTTCTTTATTGTTTTGGGTTAGAGTTTATATACCCTTTCTGTGTTTCCTTTCTAGAGAAGATCCTTTAGTATTTGTTGGAGAGCTGGTTTGGTGATGCCGAATTCTCTCAGCTTTTGCTTGTCTGTAAAGCTTTTAATTTCTCCTTCATATTTGAATGAGATCCTTGCTGGGTATAGTAATCTGGGCTGTAGGTTGCTTTCGTTCATCACTTTAAGTATGTCCTGCCATTCCCTCCTGGCCTGAAGAGTTTCTGCTGAAAGATCAGCTGTTATCCTTATGGGGATCCCCTTGTGTGTTATTTGCTGTTTTTCCCTTGCTGCTTTTAATATTTGTTCTTTGTGTTTGATCTTTGTTAGTTTGATTAATATGTGCCTTTGAGTATTTCGCCTTGGGTTTATTCTGTTAGGGACTCTTTGCGTTTCTTGGACTTGGGTGATTGTTTCCTTCCCCATTTTAGGGAAATTTTCAACTATTATCTCATGGTCTTTCTTTTTGTCTTCTTCTTCTGGGACTCCTATGATTCGAATGTTGGGGCGTTTAATATTGTCCCATATGTCTCTAATATTGTCCTCATTTCTTTTAATTCTTTTTTCTTTTTCCATCTCTGTTTCATTTATTTCTACAATTCTATCTTCTAGCTTGCTTATCCTGTCTTCTGCCTCCGTTATTCTACTGTTTGTTCCCTCCAAAGTGTTTCTGATCTCATCTATTGCATTATTCATTGTATATTGACCCTTTTTTATTTCCTCTAATTCCTTGTTAAACATTTCTTGCATCTTCTCAATCCTTTTCTCCAGTTTATTTATCTGTAACTCCACTTTGCTTTCTAGATTTTGAATCATTTTAACAATTAAAATTCGAAATTCTTTATTGGGTAGGTTCCTTATATCTTCCTCTTTTGTTTGTGTTGGTGGGCATTTATCCTGTTCCTTTACTTGCTGGGTATTTCTCTGCCTCTTCATCTTGCTTATATTGCTGTGTTCGGGGTGGCCTTTCTGTCTTCTGGCAGTTTGTGGAGTTCTCTTTATTATGTAGTTACCTCATTGTGTGTGGGGTTGGATGGGTGACTTGTCAAAGTTCCTTGGTTAGGGAAGCTTGTGTCTGTGTTCTGGTGGGTGGAACTGGATTTCTTCTCTCTGGAGTGCAATGAAGTGTCCGGTAATGAGTGGGTTTGGAGTGGCTTTGGAAAGCCTGTATATTGAAGCTCAGTGCTATTCTCCTGTGTTGCTGGATAGTTTGCATAGTATGTCTTTCACTGAAACTTGTTGACCCTTGGGTGGTGCCTGATTTCAGTGTATGTATGGAGGCATTTGATGAGTACCTATCAATTAATGTTCTCTGGAACAGGAGATCTCTGGTGTTCTCACGATTTGGACTTAAACCTCTGCCTCTGGTTTTCAGTCTTATTCTTGGAGTAGGCTCAAGGCTTCTCCCTCTGTTACTTCCAAGGCAGTTCCTTCTGTTGAAAAAGCTCTTCTGTTTTCTGGTCTCCTCAGTGTCTAATTCCCGTCCTGGCAACAGGATACGGTGGTGGACACTTTTATTTTTTCCCCCAGCTCACCTGTTCAGTCCTGCTGTGGGGAGGGAGGAACGCAGGTAACAAATATCCCTGGCATCTGTGGGGAGTGCTTGCAGTGTCTTGGCTACACTGGGAATGCTCCCGCTCGAGGCATGTGTGCTTTCCCTGTTTATGCTGCTTAGGCTCTAGGTTACTCTGCTGGGAGCTGTCCGCTGCTGGCGCTGGGTTGCATGCACTTTCCAGGTCTGATCAGCTCAGGTTCAGGTCCTAGGGTACTCCACAAAGGCGCAGACTTGGCTGGGCCTGCGTTTTGTGCCTTCCTGGGTCTGAGCAGCTCAGGTGACCAGGCATTTGGTGAGCGTGGTGGCTGCGACTTATCGCCTTCCCGGTCCCTGCCGCTCGGTTTTCTGGGAATACAACCGGCACGGTTTCTCAGGCAGATATCAACAGGCCCGAACTCAAGAAGTCCTGGCCAGCAAGGAAGCCTGCCTGCAGCTTGGCATGGGAAGCCTCTCTGGGGCCGCGGCTGCCCCCTCCCCGGCGCTGGCCGCCCTCCCCACCCACGTCGACGGGGGCTGGAGGATGGGCTGCCCACTGCTGGCTCCCTCAGCTCAGTGCCCTGTTCTGTGGGCGGGGCTGGCAGAGTCCTGGGTTGGGGCTTTTCACAGGCTTTTCCTAGCTTTTTCGCCTTTTAGCTGCAGCTTCTGCTTTGGTGTCTTAAGTTCAAGCACTCAGTTTGCCCTGGGGCATTCAAGCCCAGTTCTCCCTCTAAGTGCCACCGCCCACGCCTCCCTGCACAGCCCCCGCCTGCTAGTGGGGGGCGCGGGTGTCTGCACTGCTTCTCCGCTGAGAGCTTCCTCTGGGCACTTAGTCTGTGAGTTTTAATTATTTATGTCTTTTGTCTCCCAGTTATGCGGCCCTCTGAGGTTCCACTCGCCAGTGTTTCCAGGTGTTTGGAAACTTTTCTTTTTTTTTTTTTTAAGCCTCCCTTCCCAGGACGGAGCTCCATCCCTCCCTCTTTTGTCTCCCTTTTTATCGTTTATACTACTTCCTACCTCCTTTTGACGACTATGGGCTGCTTTTCTGAGTACCTGATGTCCTCTGCCAGTATTCAGAAGTTGTTTTGTGGGATTTACTCAGCGTTCAAATGTTCTTTTGCTGATTTTGTGGGGGAGAAAGTGGTCGCCCCGTCCTATTCCTCCGCCATCTTCCCGTGCTCTTCTCTATGGTAGCTGATCTTAGTTTTCTGAATGTTGAGCTTTAAGTCAACTTTTCCCCTTTCCTCTTTCATTTTCATCAAGAGGCTCTTTAGTTCTTCTTCATTTTCTGCCATAAGGGTGGTGTCATCTGCATATCTGAGGTTATTGATATTTTTTCCAGAAATCTTGATTCCAGCTTGTGCTCCACTGAGCCCAGCGTTTCTCATGATGTTCTCTGCATATAAGTTAAATAAGCAGGGTAACAATATACAGCTTTGACATACTCCTTTTCCTATTTGGAACCAGTCTGTTGTTCAATGTCTAGTTCTAACTGTTGCTTCCTGACCTGCATACAGGCTTCTCAAGAGGCAGGTCAGGTGGTCTGGTATTCCCATCTCTTACAGAATTTTCCACAGTTTATTGTGATCCACAAGGTCAAAGGCTTTGGCATAGTCAATAAAGCAGAAATAGATGTTTTTCTGGAACTCTCTTGCTTTTTTGATGATCCAGTGGATATTGACAATTTGATCTCTGGTTATCTGGAAGTTCATGGTTCACATATTATTGAAGTCTGGCTTTGAAAATTTTGAGCATGACTTTACTAGTGTGTGAGATGAATGTAATTGTGCAGTAGTTTGCTCATTCTTTGGCATTGCCTTTCTTATGGATTGGAATGAAAACTGAACTTTTCCAGTTCTGTGGCCACTGCTGAGTTTTCCAAATTTGCTGGCATATTGAATGCAGCACTTTCACAGCATAATCTTTCAGGATTTGAAATAGCTCAACTGGAATTGCATAGCATATTATAATGCAATACAGAAAAAGGAGTTTTTTGAAAACAACCAGCAGTAACATAGATTGCAGTGTGGAGCATTTATAGAATTCTCAAGTAAGAAGGAAACATGAAGGCCATTTATAGGGGGATGGAGAGGTAAGAGGTATTCACAATCAGGAGTGTTACATAACTGGGAGTACTATAATTGTCTTTGTCAGCCCAATAATCCTCTGCAACACCTCACCATCCCTAAATCTAACAGGGAATGGTCTAAGGTGTCATAACTGATTGAAAGAACTGACTCTTCACTCTCTAATAACCAATCCATGGGCAAATCCCTCAGAACGACTGAAATATATTCTGAATTTCTTTATTTCCTTCATTCCTAATATTTTTGTTCTAACGCAAAATATCATCACCTCACCTTGCTTTAACATCCATTTTCCAGATTGCAAACAAAGTTATTCCTTTACTTGATGAATCAAGATTATACTTTGTCCATAAGTCCTACAGTGGCTTAATGCCAGTAGAATAAAAAACAAACCTCTGAATATTGATAACAGTACTTCATATGATCTTGCCCCCTTCTTCACTCCTTTACACTTCCTCCAGCTTTTCTTCCTCTTATTCATAGAACAAGCTGTGCTCATATTTGCCTTATGATGATACCTTTTATTTTGTAATTAAAGAGACTTTTAAATGGCATGTGACATATTCAGGATGGCCTGGGAATCTAGTAACACCTTTAAAATTTGCCATGGATAAAAGTTGCTCAGTCATGGCCAACTCTTTGTGACCCCATGGACTATACAGTTCATGGTATTCTCTAGGCCAGAATACTGGAGTGGGTAGCTGTCCCTTCTCCAGGGGATCTTCCCAACCCAGGGATCAAACACAGTCTTCTTCATTGCAGGCAGATTCTTTACCAGCTGAGTCATAAGGGAAGCCCAAGAATACTGGATTGAGTAGCCTGTCCTTTCTCCAGTGGATCTTCCTGACTCAGGAATTGAACTGGGGTCTCCTGTATTGCAGGCAGATTCTTTACCAACTGAGCTATTAGGGAAGCCTAAAATTTGCCATATTTTCAGGAAATTTTTCAGATTTGACATGAAAAATAAAGTGTCCAAATACTTTAAATACTTAAAACTTAAATTTTTGAGAAAGCACATTCCCTGTGTTACTAAGCTAGTATCTGAATGACTGAGTGAAATGGGCATTTCTTTCCCCAGTATAAATACATCTGTATTCAAGGTCACATTTTGTTTGATCTTTGTCACTTTTCATATGAAATTAATTTTTTTTTCGCGGACTACTGTCATAATAATTGGATATGCACTCCATGGAAAGCAATTCTCTGATGTTCCAGTCAGATCTCTACATTCAAATAAAGATTTAACAGAGCAGAAAACAGAAGGAAAACGTGTAACTGGAGAGGTGCTCTGTGTTGCAATGTCTGGGTGAGCATCTGTTCTGCAGGGTCGAGTCCGCTCAGTGATGCCTACCCAACCCTTTTGTTTGGTGCTGAAGGTGGCAATTACCAGGAATCATTTATTTCTTCTGCCTCTCACTATTTCTCTGCTTAAAATCTCAAAGCCTTGGAAGCTGCTCAAGACAGTATAGGTCTGGGGGAGCTGGGAGATTCTCATTATGTCACCAAAATCATTCATTAAACATAAACTGAATGTAAGACTGTGGCTGCAGGCAGCTGTCTGATCATGCTTTGCCACAGCCAGGTTATTTTAAAGTTGGTATAAACTAAGTAGATTCCTTTTATGGCAGTATCTTCTGGGCTCAGGCATATTTCAAGAGGGCAGAGAAATAATTGATTTTGAATTCTTACATATTCAGGATACCTGTGAGTGCTGCTTTGGAATCATTTATATTTTTTAAAAGTCTGTCATTTTTAGTTGCATCAATGAGGAACATTACTCTAGTTCTATAGTTCTCAGTAACAGATTCAAACAGATCATTTATATACATTTTGAAAAAGTATATATATCATTACTTAATGGAATAGACTAAATACTTAATATGTTATACTAGGAAATGTGTTGATATACAAAAAGTGTTAAGAATTAGTGAGTAAATAAGTAAAAGAAAATAGTTGCAGGGAAAAACCATTATTTTCCTTTGCTATAAGAGAGAAAGTGCTCTCTTCCTTTGTCTATATTATTTCTGAACATTGCTAAATGTGAAAAATTGTGTCAAGTTTCTAATGAAAAAATGATAGTGATAGAACATTTCTATTCAGTTTGAATGATTATTTAGTAGGTGATACATGCCAATGTCTGGAAGGGACATTATATATCCTTTAGCATATTATTTCTTAAATTATATTCTGTGAAGTCTCAAAGCTCTGAACAAAAAAATAAAAACACAATTGTCTGCAGTGAAACAGGTTTTGGAATTAAACCATTTAAACTGATTTATCTAACACATGACTTCACATCGTGTTTAGTGCCATGGTGCTCATTTGATCAGCAACATATCCTAAACTGATTTGGCTTGCTGCCACTAACATCTGAGGGACTCAGCATTTTTTTTTTTTCTTTTTTAACAAGAAGTCAGTAAAATATTGATGTTACAAATCCCTTATTATAGAGGAAAGGAAATAAGGTACGAGGAAGCTAAATGGCTGAGCCAAAGCCACAGAGAGGGTTTACTGGTCATGCTACTATGCTACACTTTTAATCAACTGAGATGACCAACACTGTAGATATACTTCTTTCCCACTAAACTTAAATCCCATCTTCCTAGGTAGCAAGAAGCATCAAAGTGTGCCAATCCCTTAAAGGGTTTTGCTTTTGACAGCAGAGTGGATAAGCTTGTCAACTGGCCTGGGTGTCCGATCAGATATCTCTCTAGTGACGACCTTTGTATATGAGTTCAGAAATAATTTTCAGCTGTCACATAAGATGCCTCTTCAAAGATACAAAGAAAAAAATTGTATTTATAGGGAAGAATTTAACTTCCATCGCAATTTCAAAACACCTCTCCCTACACTCTCTCTATTTATACGCACACGCCACGTGCAGGCATATAAATCTTCTGCAAGAAAGTGGGACACATGAGTTCCTCAACAAATGCACAGGACATTAAGATGATTCTAGAGGGATGTTCCAGAGATGCACCTTTGCTCTTGTGAAATACTGATTATTTATTGTTAGGAGCCATATACAAGATTGAATTGTCTATATTTTCCTGCAGAGGCATATATCAGAGTCAGATCCACTAGCCCAAGTGTTTTGCTAGTATTTTATATTGTTCATCTGGAGTTCAGAAAATTGACTATTGTTTACTTATACTGCCAAAATTATATATGCTCTTCTTTAATAAATACATAAAGTGTCAGACTTTATTTTTTTGGACTCCAAAATCACTGCAGATGCTGATTGCAGCCATGAAATTAAAAGACGCTTGCTCCTTGGAAGGAAAGTTATGACCAACTTTGATAGTATATTAAAAAGCAGAGACATTACTTTGCCAACCAAGGTCCGTCTAGTCAAGGCAATGGTTTTTCCCGTGGTCACGTATGGATGTGAGAGTTGGACTGTGAAGAAAGCTGATCGCGGAAGAATTGATGCTTTTGAACTGTGGTGTTGGAGAAGACTCTTGAGAGTCCCTTGGACTGCAAGGAGATCCAACCAGTCCATTCTAAAGGAGACCAATCCTGGATGTTCATTGGAGGGACTGATGCTAAAGCTGAAACTGCAATACTTTGGCCACCTCATGCAAAGAGTTGACTCACTGGAAAAGACTCTGATGCTGGGAAAGGTTGGGGGCGGGAGGAGAAGGGGACGACAGAGAATGAGATGGCTGGATGGCATCACCGACTCTGTGGACATGAGTTTGAGTGTACTCCGGGAGTTGGTGAGGGACAGGGAGGCCTGGCGTGCTGTGATTCATGGGGTCGCGGAGAGTCGGACACGACTGAGCGACTGAACTGAACTGAAAGTATTAGTTGCTCAGTTGTGTCTGGCTTTTTGTGACCCATAGAGTGTAGCCCGCCAGACTCCTCTGTCTCTGAGGCTCTTCAGGCAAGAATACTGGAGTGAGTTGCCATTCCCTTCTCCAGGGGATCTTCCTGACCCAGGAATTGAATTGAATAAAATCCTGCATTGTATACAGATTCTTTACTATCTGAGCTACTGGGGGAAGCCGGTATAATCAAAGCGGTCTCCTTTTTTATAGATGTTGATATCCTGTTTCTGTTAAAAATTTTTCTTTATCCCTAAATTGTATAAGCAGCCTTCTAGATTTTTAATGATATTTGTTGTAATGATTTTCATATTCTTGTTGTTAATTTATTTGAAATTTATTTATTTTTATTTAGCAGAGATAAATAATTGTATCAAGATAATAACTGAAGAAACATAGTTTTTCACAATTAACTGGCATACTATAATTGATACTAACACAGATGACACACACTTTTTCCCCTGAATTCTAATACCCTGATGTATTTGTCTAATTCCATAATAATATCATATTGATTTGATTATAGTGTTTTATTGTTCTAATATTGAGTATATAAAAAGTCAAGGTCTTGTTCTTCTCATAAGTTTTCTAGCTATTTTAAGAAGTTTATTTTCTATATAATTTTTAAGAATATTTTATTCATTTACAAAATGAAATATACAATTTAATTAGAATTACATTAATTTTATATGAATTCTAATAAAACTGACTTTTTTTTTGATACTTATGTTTTCCACACAGGATATGGGAAATCTTTCTTCATTCAGACTTATTCTCTTCATTGTGATTTTATAGTTTTCTCCATTATTGGCTCTGTGAATTTCTTCTTAATTTTCTTCCTTTGAATTTTATAGCTTTGTTAATCTTAAAGTTAAATGATATTTTTTCTATTTCTGTCTGTAGTTGTATACTTTAGGAATAGAAAAAGTCATTGACTTCTATATACTGTTTTCATATCCAGTTATGATTTGTCTCTTGAACTTTTCCACATTGTTTTACTAGTTACAATGTGTAATAGATATGTCTCTTTATTTTCTAATATTTATTTTAATTGCCTTGTTTTTCTTGTCACTGTATTCTCTAGAATTTAAATACACTGGCAGAAAATAGTGGTGATGGTGGCAATTCTATACAGTTTAAATACAATTTTCTCTTTTTTTCTTCCTTTGATTCATTACAAAGAATATAGAATAAGATCATAACAATCATACTTCCATGTAATCACAAAAAATATCAACTCTAAAGTATAAAGGAAGAAGTTACAATTTTCAGACTTTAATCATTTACTATTGGTGGCTCAGGGGGAAAGGATCCATCTGCCAATTCAGAAGATGCAGAAGACATGGGTTTGATCCCTGGGTTGGGAGGCTTCTCTGAAGTAAATGGCAACCCATTCCAGTATTTTAACCTGGGAAATCCCATAGACTAGAGAAGCCTCACAGGATACAGTCCATGGAGTTCCAAGAGTCAGACAGGACTTAGTGACTAAACAACTGAAATAAGAGTGGAATTTAAAGGTAGGGATAGAAGGGTTTGAAATGCAGAAAATATTTTGGGTTCTCTGAGTGGCTCAATGGTTAAGAATCCACCTGTAAAGCAGGAGACATGGGTTTGATCTCTGGGTCGGGAAGATCCCCTGGAGAAGGAAATGGTAACTCACTCCAGTATTCTTGCCTGGGACAGAAGAGTCTGACCGGCTTCAATCCATGGGGTCACAAGCTTTGGACACAACTTAGTGACTAAACAACAGTAACAACAACTTGTGCAGGAATACTGAGTATGAGGTGGATATATCAAGTGGTCATTTTGATTGAAGGACAGGGAATCTAAAGTAGAAAAATGATTGGCTTGAAAGATACTGGTTAAAAGAATAAATATAATTGACCATACGTTCACATTATGTATTTCAATCTAAGTTGTGGAAAAAATTAAAGTCTTTTTACTCACTGTATGATATCTAGTCCCTGCAGTAGCATTTTAGCACTTTATTATCTCAGATGTGGTTTAATTTCTCTACAAAATTTGGGATTTCTTTACATTCTTTTGCTATAAATGTGATTCTATTTGATTTTTTTCTTTTTTTTTATTTTATTTTTTTTATAATTTTAATTTATTTTATTGGAGGCAAATTACCTTTCATTAATATATTGGTTGGTTTTGCGATTCATTGACATGAATCCGCCCCGGGTGTACATGTGCTCTCCCTGCCGAACCCCCCTCCCACCTCCCTCCTCCCCATATCCTCCCCCCATGTCATTCCCCTGCACCAGCCCCAGGCATCCTGCATCATGCGTCGAACCTGGACTGGTCACATATGCTAATATACATGCTACAATGCCATTCTCCCCAATCATCCCACCTTCACCCTCTCCCACAGAGTCCCAAAGACTGTTCTATATGTCTATGTCTCTTTTGCAGTCTCGTACACAGGTTTCAGGTTTCCATCTTTCTAAATTCCATATATATGCGTCAGTATACTATATTGATGTTTTTCTTTCTGGCTTACTTCACTCTGTATAATTGGCTCCAATTTCATCCACCTCATTAACACTGATTCAAATGCATTTTTCTTGATGGCTGAAAAATACTCCATTGTGTATATGTACCAAAGCTTTCTTATCCATTCATCTGCAGATGGACATCTAGGTTGCTTCCATGCCCTGGCTATTATAAACAGTGCTGCAATGAACATTGGCGTACATGTGTCTCTTTCAATTCTGGTTTCCTCGGTGTGTATGCCCAGGAGTGCAATTGCTGGATCATATGGCAGTTCTATTTCCAGTTTTTTGAGGAATCTCCACACTGTTCTCCAAAGTGGCTGTACTAGTTTGCATTCCCACCAACAGTGTAAGAGGGTTCCTTTCTCTCCACACCCTCTCCAGCATTTATTGCATGTAGACTTTTGGATAGCAGCCATTCTGACTGGTGTGAAATGGTATCTCATTGTGGTTTTGATTTGCATTTCTCTGATGATGAGGGATGTTGAGCATTTTTTCGTGTGTTTGTTAGCCATCTTAATGTCTTCCCTTGCATTCCTATACACTAATAATGAGAAAATAGAAAGAGACATTAAAGAAACTATTCCATTCACTGTTGCAACGAAAAGAATTAAATACTTAGGAATATATCTACCTAAGGAAACAAAAGACTTGTACATAGAAAACTACAAAACACTAGTGAAAGTAATCAAAGAGGACACTAATAGATGGAGAAATATACCGTGTTCATGGATTGGAAGAATAAATATTGTGAAAATGAGTATACTACCCAAAGTAATTTATACATTCAATGCAATCCCTATCAAGCTACCAACGATATTTTTCACAGAATTAGAACAAATAATCTCACAGTTTGTATGGAAATACAAAAAACCTCGAATAGCCAAAGCAATCTTGAAGAAGAAAAATGGAACTGGAGGAATTAACCTGCCAGACTTCAGGCTCTACTACAAAGCCACAGTCATCAAGACAGTATGGTACTGGCATAAAGACAGAAATATAGATCAATGGAACAAAATAGAAAGCCCAGAGATAAACCCACGCACCTATGGACACCTTATCTTTGACAAAGGAGGCAAGAATATAAAATGGACAAAAGACAGTCTCTTTAACAAGTGGTGCTGGGAAAACTGGTCAGCCACTTGTAAAAGAATGAAATTAGAACACTTCCTAACACCATACACAAAAATAAACTCAAAATGGATTAGAGAGCTAAATGTAAGGCCAGATACTATAAAACTCCTAGAGGAGAACGTAGGCAAAACACTCTCTGACATAAATCACAGCAGGATCCTCCAAGACCCACCTCCCAGAATATTGGAAATAAAAGCAAAAATAAACAAATGGGACCTAATTAAAATCAAAAGCTTCTGCACAGCAAAAGAAACTCTAAGCAAGGTGAAAAGACAGCCTTCAGAATGGGAGAAAATAATAGCAAATGAAGCAACTGATAAAGGATTAATCTCCAAAATATACAAGCAGCTCCTGCAGCTCAATTCCAGAAAACTAAGTGACCCAATCAAAAAATGGGCCAAAGAACTAAACAGACATTTCTCCAAAGAAGACATTAAGATGGCTAACAAACACTTAATTTTTTTCTTTTTCTATCATATCCTTGCCTTTTCTTGTATCCTTTTGTTGCAAATTTATCCAGTCTATGTTGCTTCATATTCTATTAAGTTGAAAAACACTACTAAGTTATTTCTCTTAATAAATGCTTTGTTTGAATAAATCTATCTTTATCTCATTTGTTGAAGAATGGTTTTGTTGAGTATAGAATTTCAGATTTACAACTTTTAAAGGACTTTTAAAAACATGGCATAGAGCCTGTAAAAATGAAACTCTTGTCCTCTGGCATGCATAGTTTTGATAAATATCTGCCACCATTCTTATCTTTGGAGAAAATGCATTTCTTTTTTTCTATCTTAAAAATATTTTTAAGTTATTATTTGCCACAATTTGACTATGATGATTGTGATGTGATTTAATTTCACATTTAATTTCTTTCTCTTGGAGTTTGTTAGGGTTCACGGATCTGTAGATTTAGTTTTCATCAAGTTTAGAAAGATATTTTACATTGTTTTTCATTAACTTTTATCATTGCCCATGTCCCCTTCTTTTTTGATTAGTTTTTTGTAATTGCATATTATATTTTTATTTCTACATATCAATTGGTTCTTTTGAAAAAAATATATTAATATTGCACCATTTTTCACTCCAGTACTATTTGTATTTATTATGGTTAACATAATATGGCATTTTAAAACACATGTTTGGATTCCATTTATTATTCTTTTATTTAGAATATTAGCATCTACATTCATAAGTGAGTTATATCTGTATTATTAATATATGCTAGTTTTGAAGCCATTGACTGTGTGGATCACAACAAACTGTGGAAAATTCTGAAGGAGATGGGAAGACCAGACCACCTGACCTGCCTCTTGGGAAACCTTTATGCAGGTCAGGAAGCAGCAGTTAGAACTGGACATGGAACAACAGGCTGGTTCCAAATAGGAAAAGGAGTACGTCAAGGCTGTATATTGTCACCCTGCTTATTTAAGTTATATGCAGAGTACATCATGAGACATGCTGGGCTCGATGAAGCACAAGCTGGGATCAAGAGTGCCAGGAGAAATATCAATAACCTCAGATATGCAGACACCACCACCCTTATGGCAGAAAGTGAAGAAGAACTAAAGAGCCTCTTAATGAAAGTGAAAGAGGAGAGTGAAAATGTTGTCTTGAAGCTCAACATTCAGAAAACCAAGATCATGGCATCTGGTCCCATCACTTCATGGCAAATAGATGGGGAAACAGTGGAAATAGTGGCTGACTTTATTTTTTGGGGCTCTAAAATTATTCTCGATGGTGACTGCAGCCATTAAATTTAAAAAAAAAATGCAGTTACTCCTTGGAAGGAAATTTATGACCAACCTAGTCAGCAGAGACAACCTAGGAAGCAGAGACATTACTTTGTCCACAAGGATCTGTCTAGTCAAGGCTATAGTTTTTCCAGTAGTCATGTATGGATGTGAGAGTTGGACTATAAAGAATGCTGAGCACAGAAGAATTGATGTTTTTGAACTGTGTTGTTGGAGAAGACTCTTGAGAGACCCTTGGACATCAAGGAAATCAAACCAGTCAATCCTAAAGGAAATCAGTCCTGAATATTCATTGGATGGGCAGATGCTGAAACTGAAACTCCAATACTTTGGCCACCTGATGCGAAGAACTAATTCATTGAAAAGACGCTGATGCTGGGAAAGATTGAAGGCAGGAGGAGAAGGGGACAACAGAGGCTGAGATGGTTGGATGGATCACCGACTCGATGGACATGAGTCTGAGCAACCTCTTTGGGTTGGTGATGGACAGGAAAGCCAGGTGTGCTGGAGTCCATTGTGTCGCAAAGTCAGACATGACTGAGCAACTGAACTGATAAACAAACTTATTTCTCATTGGCAAAAATATGTTTTGCTATGTAATGGTAATGGTTCCTATTTTGATTAATAATAACGTGTTTGAGCTGAGTAATAATGATTTAAAATTCATGGTCCAAAACTGTAATTACGTTTGCACCAACCTAATAATTCAGTCAGTCAGTCAGTTCAGTTGCTCAGTTGTGTCCGACTCTTTGCGTCCCCATGAATCACAGCACGCCAGGCTTCCCTGTCCATCACCAACTCCCACAGTTCACTCAGACTCATGTCCATCGAGTCAGTGATTCCATCCAGCCATCTCATTCTCTGTCGTCCCCTTCTCCTCCTGCCCCAATCCCTCCCAGCATCAGAGTCTTTTCCAGTGAGTCAACTCTTTGCATGAGGTGGCCAAAGAATTGGAGTTTCAGCTTAGTTCTATCCATTTTGGGAAATGTATTGCAGTTTTTTTTTGGTTAGATTTTATTATTTCAAGCTTCAAAATTATTTGTGCAAGAGATTTTACTCTTTATTTCCCATTCTTCATGTGTGTACACACACATATACATCTGTTTATATGCTTTTATTATTATTATAAACTCTGTATTCTTTTGTTATTTGATGTAAAAGTCTATCTGGTTTGGTACTAATATTATAATACAAGCTTATATTTATGTTAATTAATAACCAACCATTTATTTCAAGTTTTAAATAAAATCTCAGTGTAGCAATTTTCTACTTTGAATGGAGAATTCAAGAAAATTACCTGTATATTTGATATCATTCCTTCCACTTAAATTAATATCTAAGGTTTATTTTACTTTTGTTCTTTTTATTTTCCTTGTATTAAATGTTCTAATAATGTTGCAACTATTCCTTTTGTTTCCCCATGTTAATATGGGAATTTTTCTCAATTTTTTCTCATTGTTAATGCCTTCTTGCCAGTATTTATAATCAAACATATAAATATTTACTCATATAAGAAAATTAAATTTCAAATTTCATTTGGCCCAGCAATATGTTTTTTCTCATTTCCTTCATTTGTTTTGTAAGATCTTTGGTGGTTTAGTCACTGAGTCTTGTCCAACTCTTGCAACCCCATGGACTATAGCCCACCAGGCTCCTCTGTCCATGAGATTCTCCAGGCAAGAATACAGGAGAGGTTTGCCATTTCCTTCTCCAGGGGATCTTCCTGACCCAGGAAGTGAACCTGGATCTTCTGCATTGCAGACAGATTCTTTCCCAACTGAGTTATACAAGGGAAGCCCATAAGACATTTAAGACCTTTATAATATTTTCATGCTTCAAGCCCTCTACTAGTTTTACCTCTTTTCCACCCAGTAAGAATATTGGACGCTTTCCTTCTTGTTTCTCTAAATTTTTCTCTCCTAGATTTTGCATTTTTGTTCTAAACTAGCATTAACATTTTTATTGCCATCTGATTTTTTCCATTGCAAAGATATTTCAGTACTTACATCGTTATTGAATTTAACTTTGAAGTTATCTTTGTCTCTATTAACATCGCTGTGCCTATTTATTTTGATATTTTATTAGGGTCATTTCAATTTATTTTTTCAGATCAGATGTGTGAGTTGAAATGCTTTTCTTTGCACATAGCAGATTAGTTCTGTTTGTAGATTTATAATACATTCTGTTTGTACTTGCAGTTTGGGAATTTTATCAAGATGTAGTCTTATAAAAGATCAATCTCACCTAGAAATCTATGAGGCCTTTTAATATATAGGACCTGATATCTGTATTTCTTTACCCCACATTTTTCTTTTTGTCTTTAGATTCTTTTATTTACCTCATATTGGGTCTTTGTTGTGGATATTCTATCTTATTGGGGCACACACAATTATATAATCTATGTATTTCTGTTTAACAGAGACACTGGAGAAAAATGAAATGAATCGTATTCCTGTAGGTTTTATTCTTCTCAGAACTAGGTAATTCTGTCTTCATAGATTCTGAACTAACTATTGACTATTCATCCCTTACTATTGAGAAAGAATATTCCTTCTAAATTCAAATTTAAATCATATACATTTTCTGATTAAATTTATTTATTGTATTTTTTTCACATGTAACTTAAAATCCATTTATACTCTACATAGTAAAATGTTCTATTAGTGGATACTTGTCATCTGTCTAAGTTAATTTCCTCAGACAGGAACTCTCTTCAGCAAACCTTATAATTCAACAATAATAAATCATATGCCTTTCCCTATACACAACATATTCTATCTTACTTTACCACAAGGAACAAATAGCCATTTTATTTTCTCAATGTCCTTCTTTGTTGTACAATCTGATGTATTCATCTTTAGCTCCTGTGGACAGATTTCCTGAATTTCACAGAGGATGTTAGTTGTCTGTTCCTATCTCTTACCATCACTCTACAGGCCTGTTGGGAAATGCTTTGTGACCCAAACATGTGTCAACCCCACCTATATTATCACAAGAGCTTTATTCTCCTTGACTTCTATAACTTCTTTGTTCAAGTATGTAGGAAAATCTAATGTGCAAACATTCTCTGAAAAGAGAAGATAGTCTTGGTTAGAAGAGAGAGTGAACAAGAAGTAACTTGACAGTGTGAGGATGTCAGAACTTATCTTTCACACAAGGAGCATTGTATAACAAATTAAGGTACATGAAACATTACCACAATTGTTATGGCCCCAAAAGGAATAGAAAGCAAGCCTGTATAAAAGTAGTGGAATCAGAATTAGAGAAGGTAGGGATGGAGATGCACATTTTGACTGTTGTTTTTGTAACATGGACCTAACATCCTTAAACATGGTTTTGATGCAATGACTTGGAAACAACAATAAAAAAATGCCATCAACTTGAACAAGTTCAAATCTAAAAGTATTGAATTTCTTGGCACACAGAGATGGCCCTATGCCTGGGGAAATGCAGATGGTGCATTAATCTTTTCCTAACTAAATCATTACTCTTCAGTGATCTCTATTGTGTGCATAAATTCAGAACTTTCACTGAAATTATTGATTTGGATGAATTAAGTTTTGATAATTAGTATGATACACACTAAAGTCTTTTTGTATAAAATCATTGTTTATAAAAGCAATAATTTTGGCAAAAAGTACATCCTTCTGAATGCTCTTTTAAAAAAATATCTCTATGTACCAAAGTGATTCTCTCATTATTTAACATATTGTAAACTTTATAGGTTGTCTACCTTAATCTCATGTTCTGACTTTTCATGTTAAGGAGGATAATGCTGAAACTAGAGAGGTAGCCACAGAAAATGAAAGTTGTAGTTTTTGATGTGGGAGATATAAGACCTGATAATCTGTTGATTACTCATATACCAGTGCATGTTGTTTATTCCTTAAAAATTTCCTGATTAAAAAAATTGCCATTTAAAAATAGTTTTCACATTAAATATTCCTTTATCTTTAAAAATTTTTGGAGAAAAGTGGGTCCCTTGGTGTCTGAGTCATGCAAGTTAGAAGTATGTCTCATTGTACAATATGATTCTAAAAGTTGTTCCAATAAAATAAATTTCTATCAGAAAATAAAATTAAATTGTTATCACCCAATATCTTTACCAATATCTATATTCATATAAAGATGAAACAATATCTTTACCAATATCTTTATTCTAAGTTCACTAAGAATGAGAAGTAGTAAAATTTTGTTTCATTATTTATTGCAGCTCTTCTTTTGGTTGAAATGTTTTAAAAGAAAGACATTGGTTTGTATTTTTTTAACATTTTTATTATGGTAATATCCAAACATAGATTACAGTAGAAAAATATATCATTAAATAAGCATACATATGCTCACAACATATCTAACAACTGTTAGCATTTGGACTTATTTTATTACATTTTTTGCTGTTGTGTTTATAAATAATGATATGGTATTTTACCCTCAAATATTATAATACTCTTCTGTAAGAAATGTGAGCATTCTCTGTATAACCATGATGCCATTAACTCATAAAAAGTTTAAAATATTTCCCTAAAGTCATTTACTATCAAGTTCATATTGAGATATTACCAATTGTCCTCCAAATATTTTTAATAGCTCTTTTATTTTAAATTGTCCCCTCCCTGCCAAGACAGCATGCAAATAAGAATGACACATTACCTTTGTTATTTTTCTTAAGTCCCTTTTATCTCAAACAATCTAACATGGGATTTTATAATGAGTTACTGAAGTGTTGTAAGTGGAAATACTTCAAAATGGCAATTCCACTGTCATATTGTTAGGGTGGTTGAAGTTTGTTGTAGCTATGGGAGGGCATTGCGCAGATATCCTTCATGCAGAAACTACTGTGGAGTGTCCTCAGCTGACAGCCTCCAATTACTGTACATTCGGGATTCCCCTCAGCTTTCACTCAAAAACCTTATTCTCCCTAGGTTACTCCCAGCCAATTTCTTACATATCC
This sequence comes from Moschus berezovskii, assembly GCF_049115385.1. Lineage (NCBI taxonomy): Eukaryota > Metazoa > Chordata > Mammalia > Artiodactyla > Moschidae > Moschus > Moschus berezovskii. The sequence goes on along the minus strand of NC_142460.1, from coordinate 48,017,660 downwards.
AATTCTGTGTTGGTGACTTTTGAGGTCCTGAAATGATTTTTTTTTTAAAAATGTAATACAGGGAATGTAGAGAATTCTCTTCTGAAATAATTTTTTTAAAAAAAATGTAATACAGGGAATGTAGAAAATTATCTTCACCTCAGTTTGGTTTCCCTGTTTCTCAACAAGAACTATCAAGAAATATATATATATACACAAATATAGGCATATACACATATTCAGTTCAGCTCAGTTCAGTTCAGTCACTCAGTCGTGTCCGACTCTCCACGACCCCATGAATCACAGCACGCCAGGCCTCTCTGTCCATCATCAACTCCTGGAGTACACTCAAACTCATGTCCACAGAGTTGGTGATGCCATCCAGCCATCTCATTCTCGGTCGTCCCCTTCTCCTCCCGCCCCCAACCTTTCCCAGCATCAGAGTCTTTTCCAGTGAGTCAACTCTTTGCATGAGGTGGCCAAAGTATTGCAGTTTCAGCTTTAGCATCAGTCCCTCCAATGAACATCCAGGATTGATCTCCTTTAGAATGGACTGGTTGGATCTCCTTGCAGTATAAGGGACTCTCAAGAGTCTTCTCCAACACCACAGTTCAAAAACATCGATTCTTCGGGGATCAGCCTTCTTCACAGTCCAACTCTCACATCCATACATGACCACAGGAAAAACCATTGCCTTGACTAGATGGACCTTGGTTGGCAAAGTAATGTCTCTGCTTTTTAATATACTATCAAGGTTGGTCATAACTTTCCTTCCAAGGAGCAAGCGTCTTTTAATTTCATGGCTGCAATCAGCATCTGCAGTGATTTTGGAGTCCCAAAAAACAAAGTCTGACACTGTTTCCACTGTTTTTCCATCTATTTCCCATGAAGTGATGGGACCAGATGCCATGATCTTTGTTTTCTGAATGTTGAGCTTCAAGCCAACCTTTTCACTCTCCCCTTTCACTTTCATCAAGAGGCTTTTGAGTTCCTCTTCACTTTCTGCCATAAGGGTAGTGTCATCTGCATATCTGAGGTTATTGATATTTCTCCCGGCAATCTTGATTCCAGCTTGTGCTTCTTCCAGCCCAGCGTTCCTCATGATGTACTCTGCATATAAGTTAAATAAGCAAGGTGACAATATACAACCTTGACATACACCTTTTCCTATTTGGAACCAGTCTGTTGTTCCATGTCCAGTTCTAACTGTTGCTTCCTGACCTGCATACAGGTTTCTCAAGAGGCAGGTCAGGTGGTCTGGGATTCCCATCTCTTTCAGAATGTTCCACAGTTTATTGTGATCGACACAGTCAAAGGCTTTGGGATAGTCAATGAAGCAGAAATAGATACGTGTATATATAAAATATACAAAAATAAATTGAAAGCAACATATGCATTATAAGCAAATATATATTTCTTTCCATCTTATTTATTATATATAATGCTTTCCAATTTTATCACTGCAGGACACTGAATGAATAATAGTTTAATAAATTATTCTCAAATATGGGTTATAACCTGCCCCTGCCTATATTTTCACACCCACTGTTACAAACTGCTGAAAAATAGTAAAGAGTTAGAAATAAATATTGAATAATAGTACTTACCAATATCAGGGGAATGCCATTTCAAATTGTTCAATTGGGACTCTGTCTATTTTTCTATTGAGGGATTTGGTAATATGTTGATGAAAACAAAATTGTATGAGGTTAGTAGCTAAGCTTCCATTTTTATTATAGAAATACAACATTCAAATGTGTTTTTGCCTCTTCATAGGCTTTATTTATTCATTATTCACCCACTTATTCAATGAGCTTGTATTGAATTCCTGGACTGGGAAATATTTGCAGTTTTTGATACCTGTTCAATCTTCAAGTTGCTACATGAAACAAAGAGGAATTAAAAAATGCTATAATGCAAGAAGGATTTTGTGTAAAGTGTTAGAGAGGAATGAACAAACTTTGAAAGCACAGAAGAAGGGTATGTGAATCAACTAGAAGGACTGAAGAGCATTATGCTTTATTGTTGAACTATGCTGCTGTTCAGACACCTCCTCAGTACCCAAGGCCCCAGGGAATAAGTGCATCCTAGATTTTACAGATTTATTTTCTTGGGCTCTAAAATAACTGCAGATGGTGACTGAAGTTATGAAGTTAAAAGACACTTGCTCCTTGGAAGAAAAACTATGACCAACCTAGATAGCATATTAAAAACCAGAGGCAATATTTTGCTGACAAAGGTCCATCTCGTCAAACCTATGGTTTTTCCAGTAGTCTGTATGGATGTGAGAGTTGGACTATAAAGAAAGGTGAGCACTGAAGAATTGATGCTTTTCAACTGTGGTGTTTGAGGACTCTTGAGAGTCCCTTGGACTGCAAGGAGATCAAACCAGTCAATATTAAAGGAAATCAGACCTGAATATTCATTGGAAGGATGGATACTGAAGCTGAAACTCCAGTACTTTGGCCACCTGACGCAAATAACTGACTCACTGGTAAAGACCCTGATGCTGGAAAAGATTGAAGGCAGGAGGAGAAGGGGACGACAGAGAATGAGACAGTGGCATCACCAACTTGACGGACATGAGTCTGAGCAAACTCTGGGAGTTGGTGATGGGCAGGGAAGCCTGATGTGCTGCAGTCTAGGGGGTTGCAAAGAGTTTGACATGACTGAGCGACTGAACTGAACTGAACTGAAATTCTACAGAAAGCAAACCAAACAAAAACTACGGTTGAATTAAGGTGGATATAATTGTCAAATAGTGTAGAGAACACATGTAGCCCATCATATAGGCAATATGATTGCCTATCAGTAAAGGGGACATTCTATTTTTTACTACTATTCCATGTTACATATTGAACTAATACTTACACAACAGAAGGTTCTTTTTTAAAAGAGTTTCATCTTTAGGGAAAGTGTGGTATTTGGGTGGATCATCTACTGGATGCCCAAAGTTCAATTAACTGTCACTGATATAACTCTAGTTCCAAATAGGAAAAGGAGTATGTCAAGGCTTTATATTGTCACCCTGCTTATTTAACTTATATGCAGAGTACATAATGAGAAACGCTTGGCTGGATGAAGCACAAGCTGGAATAAGATTGCTGGGAGAAATATCAATAACCTCAGATATCCAGATGACACCACTCTTATGGCAGAAAGTGAAGAAGAACTAAAGAGCCTGTAGATGAAAGTGAAAGAGGAAAGGGAAAAAGTTGGCTTAAAGCTCAACATTCAGAAAACAAAGAACATGGCATCTGTTCCCATCACTTCATGGCAAATAGATGGAGAAACAGTGGAAACAGTGGCTGACTTTATATTTTTTGGCTCTCAAATCACTGCAGATGGTGACTGCAGCCATGAAGTAAAAAGACACTTCCTCCTTGGAAGAAAAGTTATGACAAACCTAGACAGAATATTAAAAAGTAGATATATTACTTTGCCAACAAAGGTCTGTCTAGTCAGGCTATGGTTTTCCAGTAGTCATGTATGGATGTGAGGGCTTGACTATAAAGAAAGTTGAGTGCCAAAGAATTGATGCTTTTGAACTTGGTGTTGGAGAAGTCTCTTGAGAGTCCCTTGGACTGCAAGGAAATCCAACCAGTCCATCCTTAAGGAGATCAGTCCTGAGTGTTCATCGGAAGGACTGATGTTGAAGCTGAAACTCCAATACTTTGGCCACCTGATGCAAAGAGCTGACTCGTTTGAAAATATCCTGATGCTGGGAAAGACTGAAGTCAGGAGAAGAAGATGAAGATGAAGGCAGGACAACAGAGGATGAGACGGTTGGATGGCATCATCGACTCAATGGACATGAGTTTGAGTAAGCTCTGGGAGTTGGTGATGGACAGGGAGGCCTGGCGTGCTGTAGTCCATTGAGTTGCAAAGAGTCGGACATGACTGAGCAACTTAATTGAACTGAACAGAACCAAACTCACACTAAGATCTGTACCGAGCAACCAGAGCACAACATCTGGTTGTAACCTGGAGCTAATGGTTACCAGAAACTTGAGTGTTTCACCTGGGAAGCACACTGTAGCCTCCACAGATTTGCCCTTGCATTTATAATCCCATTAATCAAGGGAGAACATCTTACTCCAGGCAATTAGTTTTGACAACGAAACAGTAAAAAGACCCTAATTAATGACTTTTATAATTACTCTTCCCTATGTGGACATTAACTGGTGTCCAGGCGTTAATAGTGACATGAATATGATTGCCTATCAGTAAAAAGACCATTTTGCAGCTTAATTATGTATTTCAAGGAGTCATATATCTTGTGGTTTTCAGAGTCACTTTAACCAGACTTTAAGTCTTTAAAGAGACTAAACAATCTGAAGGAAGAAGTCTCTTCTGACCTCTTCCTTCTTAGCTCATTTTAATCACTTATGCCATGTCTAGACAACTCTCCCATGCCCACACCACCCCTGCAAACACACATACAAACACTATAGGATCATGCTGTGGAATACAGAAGCTACTGATCACATATAGTGATTTAAATGTAATTAAATCAAATTAGAAATGTAGTCCTTACACTGACTACAGTAGCCACATATGGCTAGTGACTAACTGCTATACTGGAAGTGGGGATATCAGTTCAGTTCAGCTGCTCAGTCATGTCAAACTCTTTGAGACCCCATGGACTGCAGCACACCTGGCTTCCCTGTCCAACACCAACTCCAGAAGCTTGCTCAAACTCATGTCCAATGAGTCAGTGATGCCATCCTACCCTCTCATTCTCTGTCATCCCTTCTCCTACTGCCTTCAATCTTGCCCACCATCAGAGTCTTTACCAACAAGTCAGTTCTTCACATCAGGTGGCCAAAATATTGGAGTTTCAGCTTCAGTATCCATCCTTGCAATGAATATTCAGGACTGATTTCCTTTAGTATTGACTGATTGATCTCTTTGCAGTCCAAGGGATGCTCAAGAGTCTACTCAAACACCACAGTTCAAAAGCAACAATTCTTTGGCACTCAGCTTTCTTTATAGTTCAACCCTTTTACTCATACGTGACTACTGGAAAAACCATAGCTTTTACTAGATGGATATTTGTTGACAAAATGATGTCTCTGTTTTTTAATACGCTAAGTTCATAATAGCTTTTCTTCCAAGGAGCAAGCGTCTTTTAATTTCATGGCTGCAGTCACCATCTATAGTGATTTTGGAGCCCCCCAAAATAAAGTCTGTCACTGTTTCCATTCTTTCCCTATTTGCCATGAAGTGATGGGACTGGATGCCATGATATTAGTTTCTTGAAAGTTGAGTTTTAAGCCAGCTTTTGCACTCTCCTCTTTCACTTTCATCAAGAGGCTCTTTAGTTCTTTTTTGCTTTCTGCTATAAGGGTGTTGTCATTTGAGTATCTGAGTTTATTGACATTTCTCACGGCAATCTTTATTCCAGTTGTGCTTTATCCAGCCTGGCATTTCACATGTAGTATTCTGCATATAAGTTAAATAAGCAGGGTGACAATATACAGCCTTGACACACTTCTTTCCCAATTTGGATCCAGTCCATTTTTCCATGTCCGGTTCTAACTGTTGCTTCTTGATCTGCATATGGATTTCTCAGAAGGCAGGTAAGGTGGTCTGGAATTCCCTTCTCTTTCAGAATTTTCTACATGGAGCATTTCTATTATCTCAGACGTTCTACTACACTGCACAATATCTAGAAAGTGATTTGTGAAGGCTAGGTTGTTCACTGACGTATCCTTGTAATCTAGGGTATTGCCCTTATGTTCTCCTCATTATATCCTTCAATCCTGAATGATAATCTTGCTGGTTAGAGTATCATAGGTGGCATGTTTTTCCATTTCAACACTTTAAGTATATCATGCCATTCCCTTCTGGCCTGCAAAGTTTGTGCAGAAACACCAGCTAATAGCCTTATGGGTGTTCCTTTCTTTGTAACTTTTTGTTTTTCTCTTACTCTCTTCATTTTTAAAATTTTTATTTATTTATTTTAATTAGAGGCTAATTACTTTACAATATTGTATTGGTTTTGCCGTACATTGACATGAATCCTCCCCGGGTGAAATGTAAGACCAGAAACTATAAAACTCCTAGAGGAGGACATAAGCAAAACACTCTCTGATGTAAATCAAAGCAGGATCCTCCATGACCCACCTCCCAGAATATTGGAAATAAAAGCAAAAATAAACAAATGGGACCTAATTAAAATTAAAGCTTCTGCACAGCAAAGGAAACTATAAGCAAGGTGGAAAGACAGCCTTCAGACTAGGAGAAAATAATAGCAAATGAAGCAACTGAAAAAGAATTAATCTCAAAAACATACAAGCAACTCCTGCAGCTCAATTCCAGAAAAATAAATGACCCAATCAAAAACGGGCCAAAGAACTAAACAGACATTTCTCCAAAGAAGACATACAAATGGCTAACAAACACATGAAAAGATACTCAACATCACTCATTATCAGAGAAATGCAAATCAAAACCACAATGAGGTACCATTTCATGTCAGTTAGAATGACTGCTATCCAAAAGTCTACAAGCAATGAATGCTGGAGAGGGTGTGGAGAAAAGGGAACCCTCTTACACTGTTGGTGGGAATGCAAACTAGTACAACCACTAAGGAGAACAGTGTGGAGATTCCTTAAAAAACTGGAAATAGAACTGTCATCAGTTCAGTTCAGTTCAGTTCAGTCGCTCAGTAGTGTCTGACTCTCCGTGACCCCATGAATCACAGCACGCCAGGCCTCCCTGTCCATCAACAACTCCCGGAGTTCACTCAAACTCATGTCCACAGAGTCAGTGATGCCATCCAGCCATCTCATTCTCTGTTGTCCCCTTCTCCTCCCGCCCCCAACCCTTCCCAGCATCAGAGTCTCTTCCAGTGAGTCAACTTGTTGCATGAGGTGGCCACAACCCAGCAATTGCACTCCTGGGCATACACCCCGAGGAAACCAGAATTTAAAGAGACACGTGTACCCCAGTGTTCATCTTACTCTCTTTAAAATCACCTCATTATCTTTAAATTTTGCCATGTTAATTATATCTTGGTGTATGTCTCTTTGGTTCCCTATTTCTTTGGTATTCTGTGCTTCCTGTACCTGGATTCTGTTTACTTCTTTAGGTTTGGGAAGTTTTCAGCCATCAATTTATCACTTACATTTTTGATCCTTTTTTTTCTCTCTCCACCTCTGCGGCCTCTGTAGTATGAATGTTGGTACATTAGGTCTTGTGTTACAGATCTCTTAAGCTGTTCTCATGTTTAAGTTAAGGTATAGTTAAAATTCAATATTATAAACATTACAAGTATATAATGTAGGAATTCCAATTTTAAAGATTATAGTTATAAAATATTAGCTATGTCCCTGTGTTGAATATTATATCCATATAGCTTATTTTATACATAACATGTTGTACTTCTTAATTTCTTATCCCTATATTTTGCCTCCCTTTTCCCTCTCTCCACTGTAACCACTAGTTTGTTGTTTATATCTGTGAGTCTGTTTCTTTTCCTTATATTTACTGGTGTGTTGTATATTTTTAGATTCCTCATATAAGTGATATCTAACAATATTGCCTTTCTCTGACATATTCACTTAGCTTCATACCCTATAAGTCCATCCACAATATTACATACAAATGACAAAATTTTATTCTATTTGTGTCTGAATTGTATCCCACTGTATATCTATATCTATCTATCTATCTATCTATATATATATATAATATCTTCTTTATCCATTCAACCGATGATGGATACTTAGGTTATTTCCCTATATTAACAATAGTAAATAATGTTTCTATGAACATTGGATTGCATGTATCTTTTCAAACTATTATGTTTTTTTCAGATATATAACCATAAATGGAATTGCTTAGTCATATCCCTGGATTGGGAAGATTCCTCTGGAGGAGGGCATGGAAACCCACTCCAGTATTTTGCCTGGGGAATCCCATGGACAGAGGAGCCTGGCGGGCTACAGTCCATAGGGTCACAAAAAGTTAGGCATGACTGAAGCTACTTAGCACATATAGCACATGATAGTTTCATTTTTAGTTTTGTGAGAAATGTTCATACTATTTTTCATAGTGACTGCATTGATTTACATTCCCATCAACAGTGTAGGAGGATTCCCCTTTGGAGAACCCTGCTGCTACTGCTAAGTCACTTCAGTCGTATCCGACTCTGTGTGACCCCATAGATGGAAGCCCACTAGGCTCCCCCATCCCTGGGATTGTCCAGGCAAGAACACTGGAGTGGGTTGCCATTTCCTTCTCCAATGTGTGAAAGTGAAAAGTGAAAGTGAAGTCGCTCAGTCGTGTCCGACCCTTAGCGATCCCACGGACTGCAGCCCACCAGGCTCCTCCATCCATGGGATTTTCTAGGCAAGAGTACTGGAGTGGCTTGCCATTGTCTTCTCCGTTGGAGAACCCTAGCCAACATTTATTATTTGTAGACTTTTCACTGATAGTCATTCTGACATGTGTGAGGTGATAGCTCATTATGATTTTGATTTGTATTTCCCTGATGATTAGCTATGTTGAGCATTTATTTAGCCTGTTTTGATTAGGTGCTTTTCATTACTTAATCTTCCAAACTATTCACGTGATCTGTATCACCTAATTTGATGTTTGCTCCTTCTAGTGTGTTTTTTATTTCAGTTATTCTGTTCAATTCTGACTGATAATTTTTTATATTTTGTAGTTCCTTGTTAAAATTCTTACTTGTTCATTTATTCTTTTCTGTTTTTCACTTAACATTCTTATTGCTATTGCCTGAGCTCTTTATCTGGTAAATTAGTTGTTTTTTTCATGATTTTTTAATTTTTCCTTTTTTTTGAAACATTCTTCTGTCTATTTTATTTTTCTCTATGAAACTCCAGCTGTATCTCTGAGCAAAATGGGTCAGAGCAGGTGCTCAGCTTATCCTGGAATGCATTCTGGGGTGCTCAAGGGAAACTGGACAGAGTCCAGGCAGTTTCAATCTGCTTTCTCCACCTTGTTTCAGGAGTAAGAAAGTGTGCGTGTAGTCTTCATGGGCAGGTCTATACTTAAATTCCTGCTGTTATTCCCACTAGTTTTCAAACCAGCTAAGGGAATTCATCCTCCGCATGTTGGACCCCAGGTCTGGGGAGCCCAATATGTGGTTTGAGTCCCTCCCTTAGGAGAATCTCTGAGCCTTGTAATTCCCTTCCTCTTCTGTATCCTGTCCTGGGGTCAGGTCCCCAACACCTGACCACCCAACTCTGCATGTAATTTTCTTACAGCTTGATTGCATAAGAGTCTTTCTGTCCTTCTCTAATTTGTTTTCATGAGAATTGCTCTACAGGTAGATGTGGTTTGGATATATCAGTACTTGGAGGGAAGCTAGTCATCCTCCCACTCTGCCATCTTGATATCCTCTTAGATCTAATATTTAATATTTAACAAAAATTAATGCAGGCTGAGAATTCTTGCTCCAAACAGAAAACATTTGTAGTTAAACTTAGTTTTATTGCTTATTAAGGTGAAGAATCTTATGCTACAATAGACTTAAGTAAATCTTTAATTTTTATTGTGTTTGGTCAATGTAGCATAGCTGGAAAATTTATTTATACTCTAAGAACATCCCAGAGGGCTTTAGGGCGAACAGAAACCTGAAAAATTCACATTGCACTCCATAGCATTGCCCCTTTATATCTCTTCCCAAATATTATACCCAAGATTTAACTTTGGGAGCATACTAATGCTCTAACACATTAGAGATGAGCTATCTGCTCTGGTTAAATTAACAACTGACCTAAACGTTTTCCCAAGGTTCAGTCAGTTCAGTTCAGTTCAGTCGCTCAGTCGTGTCCAACTCTTTGTGACCCCATGAATCTCAGCACGCCGGGCCTCCCTGTCCATCACCAACTCCTGGAGTTCACTCAAACTCATGTCCACAGAGTCGGTGATGCCATCCAGCCATCTCATTATCTGTCGCCCCCTTCTCCTCCTGCCCCCAATACCTCCCAGCATTAGAGTCTTTTCCAGTGAGTCAACTCGTCACATGAGGTGGCCAAAGTATTGGAGTTTCAGCTTTAGCGTCAGTCCTTCCAATGAACACCCAGGACTGATCTCCTTTAGAATGGACTGGGTGGATCTCCTTGCAGTCCAAGGAACTCTCAAGAGTCTTCTCCAACACCACAGTTCAAAAACATCAATTCTTTGGCGATCAGCTTTCTTCACAGTCCAACTCTCACATCCATACGTGACCACGGGAAAACCATAGCCTTGACTAGACGGACTTTGGCAAAGTAATGTCTCTGCTTTTTAATATGCTACCTAGGTTGGTCATAACTTTCCTTCCAAGGAGTAAGCATCTTTTAATTTCATGGCTGCAATCAGCATCTGCAGTGATTTTGGATCCCAATAAAATAAAGTCTGACACTGTTTCCATTGTTTCCCCATCTATTTCCCATGAAATGATGGGACCAGATGTCATGATCTTTGTTTCCTGAATGTTGAGCTTCAAGTCAACCTTTTCACTCTCCTCTTTCACTTTCATCAAGAGGCTTTTGAGTTTCTCTTCACTTTCCCAAGGTTGGCTCTAACCATTTGAGAACAAGGATTTCATTGTTCAACATTTGCAGACCTAATTATCTCCTGAGTCTAACCAATGTCAGTGCTAAAAGCCTGGAAGAGACTTTTTTCTTCCCCCTAGAGGCAAACAAGCTGAACTTGAAAAGTTTTAGACTCATAGGAGTTGATACTTTACAACAATAGCAGCAACAACAAAAGACTGAGAAACACTGAATAATTTTAGAAGAAGTTCTACTTTTACTTAAATTGTATCAGTAATTCATGATCCTTCAGTAGGCAAAAAAAAAAAAAAAAAACAAACAGCAAATTCTTTAGTTTTTATTTTCCCCTAAATGCTTAGGGAATTTAGGCCAAAATTATTGTTTCCTGTAATTATACTACTCAAATGACATGTAGATCAAGTTTAGGTCTTTATTATCATGACTAATTAAAAGTATCTGTGATTAAGATGACTCAATATTTGATAAAACAAAATATTCTGATTTCCATATCATCTAGCAGATATTAAAAATTGTTTGTCTTATATCCCATTAATTATTGTATACTTTCATCTCCTCCACCCTATTTCATATATGAGATTTCAGAAAATCCTAGTTTCAGCAAATCAAATATTTTAGGGAAAGGTCAATATTTGTATATGTTTCCTTATGCAGAGCCTACTTTCTCCAGATTGTTTCATGCAATCTTCTTGTGAGTACTGTGGAGATCTTCTGAAGTACTCTGAACCCAGCCATCTGTACTGTTTAAATATATTCTACTAGATATTCCAAACCAATGGTTTTTAGATCATAGAACGCACTCCAGGTGTGGCTATTGGTAGAAAACTGAATATTAGATATTTGGAGGTAAAGGATGTATCGTTTATATTTCCTTCCATTCCTCAAACTTAACCCAAAGAGTCACAAATATACTTCTAGAACCATTTCTCTATCCTTTCTTTGATAATAACTTCCCTTTGCATTTAAATATTTACAGGTTGTTGAGTTTCCCTTATGTGGAACTTCAACATATATTTACTATGTGGAAAGTATGTTTAATTTCTGGTAGTTCCTGCTCAATCTGTACATTAAGATCTCTGTTAGATAAAAAATTTTATGAAATATAATGCTTCACTTCACTCCACTTAAAGTCAGTTCAACGAATCACTTGTCAATTGTCTACTGGGTATGAGGCATTAAGGCATACAATTGCTGATATAGGAACATAGACGATATTCACTGAAACAGTTCATTTCAGTTGCTCAGTAGTATCCAACTCTTTGCGATCCCATGGACTGCAGCACACCAGGCTCCTCTGTCCATCACCAATTCCTGAAGCTTTCTCAAACTCATATCAATCAAGTTGGTGATGCCATCCAACCATTTCATTCACTGTTGTCCTCTTCTCCTCCTGCCTTCAAAGACCCAGCATCAGGGTCTTTTCCAGAGTCAGTTCTTTGCATCTGGTGGCCCGAGTAATGGAGTTTCAACTTCAGCATCAGTCCTTCCAATGAATATTGACAACTGATTTCCTTTAGGATGGACTGGTTGAATATCTTTGCAGTCCAAGGGACTCTCAAGAGTCCTCTAACACCACAGTTCAAAAGTATCAATTCACTGAATGATATGTCATTAATATAGTGAATATCTTTCAGTTCAGTTCAGTTCAGTCGCTCAGTCGTGTCTGACTCTCTGCCACCCCATGAATCACAGCACGCCAGGCCTCCCTGTCCATCACCAACTCCCGGAGTTCACTCAAGCTCATGTCCACAGAGTCAGTGATGCCATAACATCATTATTTTTAGTTGATAGATTTTTCAATTATAGCAGCAAAAATTGGTCAAAATGCCTCCACTTACAAGGTTAGATTATCTTCTCCTCCCTACTGTGAATCTACCCAGATAAACACTTTTTATCCCCTGTGAGAGCAGATAGGATAGAGACTTTCTAACAAAGCTGTAGTTGGTGTAGCTTTCCCTTTTTCAGAGTTTTCAAGCTCATATGGATGGGTGTTATGGCCTTCACTCCTCCTTGGTGACAGACATAGTGATGAGAATACACTTTGCATAATCAATATAGTTTAAAGATAAGGTACCTGTAGATATTTTGACATATATATATATATAATGTATATATATATTTGTGCTTCAATTGTGAAATAAACTGCATGTGTTTTTATGATATAATGTAAGTTAATCAGATGTTAGTGTTTCAGCTGTTTGTATAAATGACTAAATAATAGCTAAAATAACTCCACTCCTGATATTATTATAGAGAGGTGATTCAAACTCATGGGACCTAACTCACAATTGAAGTAATATTTTAGTGAACAGAATGAGTCTGCTAAGAAAATGCATCCTTTCCAGAATACTTCATTATTCAAGCTTAGTCCTATCTAGGCTTGTTGCTGGTTTTATTTTCCCATCTCTCTTATTTTGGAGGTAATGAAAATATTGCCTTTGTTACAGAAAAAAGAAATTAATGTATTGGGAAAAGTCTATTGTTAGAATATAAAATATTTATAATGGCACCTATAAATTATTTTACTTCCTGTCACTAACTGTATACCTAAATGAATGTTCATATGTATTGAATAATGAAAGTAGAATGAATCATTTTTTAATTGGACAATTTGTCTTTTTGTTCTAACTGATATTATGTGGACCACAGAAATTCTTTCTCATGATTTAGCAATAATTTGACAGAGATTTGAAAAAGGCTTTGTTTAGATGATAACTCAGATAATCATACCTGTCACACAGTCCCTACTAATACTGAAGTTAATAATCAGTTATGGATTCAATAAATCTAAATGAGTTATGGAAGTTACAAACAAATATAACAAATAACAGATATGCATGTAATATAAGTATATATGAATAGTACTTTCCATTAACAACATAATCTGATTTTTGTTTTTTATATAAAGCATGGTGGTGAATGAATGAGAAATATATTAAAATCTTCCAGAGTTAATTTAAGAAAGAATGAGAACAGAACTAACATTGAAATGGCAATTCGGGGACTTCCCTAGAGGTCCAGTCTTTAAGACTTGGTGCAACCACTGCAGGGGACACTCTGATCTCTGACTGGGGAACTAAGATCCTGCATGTTGCACAACAAAGCAAAAAAAAAAAAAAGAAATGACTATTAAGTTTCTGTGTTCTTCTATCATTTTCATGGCTGAATTATCTTAAGAAAAAAATTAAAATTTAGGAAAACACATTTTATTGTATTATAGAAAAGTTTGTTTCCTCTTTTTAAGGACATATTTCATTACTCAATAATGTGCAACATAAACTAATTTCCTTTAAGGATATTGTCTCAGATTTGTTGTCTATTATTGTGATGTTTAGTATAACTCTGAAGAAGAATAGATAAGTAATGTGACCTGAAGAAAATAAAAAAATCCTCTAATTAATTTGAGCTAATTTTAATAATAAAATTAGTACATGATATACTGTTTTAAAATACATCAATGTAATTTTATATTAGAACATTTGAACCATGAGAGAAAAGGAAAATAAATCTGCTTCCTTCACAAATATTTCATTAAATTTTTGTATCAGTTCAGTCACTCAGTCGTGTTGAACTCTTTGCGACACCATGGACTGCAGCATGCATGGCTTCCCTGTCCATTACCAACTCCCAGAGCTTGTTCAAACTCATGTCCATTGAGTTGGTAATGCCATCAAACCATCTCATCCTCTGTCGTGCTTTCTCCTCCTGCCTTCAATCTTTCCCAGCATCAGGGTCTTTACCAAAGAGTTAGTTCTTTGCATAAGGTGGCCAAAGTTTTGGAGTTTTAACTTCATCATCCATTCTTTCAATGACTCTTCAGGACTAATTTTCTTTAGGATGGACTGGTTTGATCTCCTTGCAGTCCAAGGAACTCTCAAGAATTTTCTCCAACACCACATTTCAAAAGCATCAGTTCTTCAGTGCTCAGCTTTCTTTATAGTCCAACTCTCACATCTATACAAGACTACTGAAATAACCATAGCTTTGACTAGACAGAACTTTGTCGGCAATGTAACATCTCCGCTTTTAATATGCTGTCTAGGTTTGTCATAGCTTTTCTTCCAAGGAGCAAGCGTCTTTTAATTGCATGGCTGCAGTTTAATTTCAACATCTGCAGTGATTTTGGAGCCCCCAAATAGTCTTTCACTGTTTCCATTCTTTCTCAATATATTTGCTGTGAAGTGATGGGACCAGATGCCATGATCTTAGTTTTTTAAATGTTGAGTTTTAAGCCAGCTTTTCACTCTCCTCTTTCACTTTCAATAAGAGGCTCTTTAGTTCCTCTTCACTTTCTGCCATAAGAGTGGTCATCTGCATATCTGAGTTTGTTGTTGTTTTTCCCAGCAATATTGATTCCAGCTTGTGATTCATCCAGTCCAGCATCACAGATGATGTACTCTGCATTTAAGTTAAATAAGCAGAGTGACAATACACAGCCTTGAAGTAATCCTGTCCCAATTTGAAACCAATCCATTGTTCCATGTATGGTTCTAACTCTTGCTACTTAATGTGTATACAAATTTCTCAGGATGCATGGAAAGTGATCTGGTACCCCCACCTCTTTCAGAATTTTCCACAGTTTATTGTGATCAACACAGTCAAAGTCAACACAAAGTCCTTGGTGTAGTCAAAAAAGAAGAAGTAGATGTTTTTCTGGAACATCTATGATCCAGCAGATGTTGGCAATTTGATCTCTGGTTCCTTTGCCTTTTCCAAATCCAGCTTGAACACTTGGAAGCTCTTGGTTCACACACTGTTTGAGCCTGGCTTGGAGAAATTTGAACATTTCTTTGCTAGTGTATGAGATGAGCGCAATTTGAGGTAGTTGGAACATTCTTTGGCATTGTCTTGCTTTTCCAGCCCTGTGGCCCCTGCTGAGTTTTCCAAATTTGCTGTCTATTGAGTGCAGGACTTTCACAGCATCATCTTTTAGGATTTGAAATAACTCAACTGGAATACATCACATGCTCTAGCTTTGTTCATAGAGATGCTTCCTATGGCCCACTTGACTTCACATTTCAGAATCTCAGGCTCTAGGTGAGTGATCACACCATCGTGGTTATCTTGGTCATGAAGATCTGTTTTGTATAGTTCTTGTGTGTATTCTTCACCTCTTCTTAATATCTTCTGATTCTGTTAGGTCCATACTATTTCTGTCCTTTATTGTGCCCATTTTTGCATGAAACATTCCCTTGGTATCTCTAATTTTCTTGATGAGATCTCTAGTCTTTTCCATTCTATTGTTTTCCTCTATTTCTTTACACTGATAACTGAGGAAGTCTATTTTATCTCCTTTGTTTTTAGCTTCTCTTCTTTTCTTAGCTATTTATAAGGCCTTCTTAGATGACCACTTTGCCTTTACGCATTTGTTTTTCTTGGCGATGGTCTTGATCACTGCCTCCTGTACAATGTCACAAACCTCCATCTATATTTCTTCAGGCATTCTATCAAATTTACACCTTTGAATCTGTCACTTACAGTGTATATTCATAAGGGATTTGATTTAGATCATACCTGTGTGGTCTAATGGTTTTCCATAACTTTTTTCAATTTAAGTCTGAATTTTTAAGTAGGGAGTTCATGATCTGAGCCACAGTCCCAACCTTCTTTATGCTGACTGTATAGAGCTTCTGCATTTTCAGCTACAAAGAATATAATCAATCTCATATCAGTATTCACCATCTGGTGATGTCCATGTGTAGTCTTCTCTTGTGTTGTTGGAAGAGGGTGTTTGCTATAACCAGTGCATTCTCTTGGCAAAACTGTTAGCCTTTCCCCTGTTTCATTATGTACTCTAAGGTCAAACTTGCCTGTTACTCCAGGTCTTCCTTGACTTTCTACTTTTGCATTCCAGTCCCCTATGATGAAAAGGACATCTTTTTAGGGTGTTAGTTCTAGAAGTTCTTGTAAGTCTTCATAGAACTCTTCAACTTCAGCTTCTTCAGCGTTAGTGGTTGGGACATAGACTTTGATCATTGTGATACTGAACAGTTTCCTTTGGAAACGAGCAGAGATCACTCTATCACTTTTGAGATTGCACCCAAGTACTATATTTTGGACTCCTGTTGATATGAGGACTACTCCATTTCTTCTAAGGGATTTTTTTTCAACAGTAGTATTTATAATGGTCCTGTGTGTGCATGCTCAGTCTTTTCTGACTCTTTGTGACCCCATGGACTGCAGCCCTCCAGGATCTTAAGTCCATGGAATTTCCCAGCTAAGAATATTGGAGTGCATTTCCATTACCTACTCCACGGTATCTTCCTGACCCAGGGATCGAACTCATGTCTCCTGCATTGGCAGGAAAATTCTTTCACCACTGCTCTATAAGGGATACATATAATGGTCATCTGAATTAAAGTTGCCCATTCCAATCCATTTTATTTCACTGATCCCTGAAATACCTATGTTAACTCTTATCAGCTTGTTTGACGACTTTCAGTCAGAAATTCAGTACTTGGATGCAAACTCAAAAATGACAGAATGATCTCTGTTCATTTCCAAGGCAAACCATTCAATATCACAGTAATCCAAGTTTATGCCCCAACCAGTAACTCTGAAGAACCTGAACGGTTCTATGAAGACCTACAAGACCTTCTAGAAGTAACACCCAGAAAAGATGTCCTTTTCATTATAGGGGACTGGAATGCAAAAGTAGGAAGTCAAGAAACACCTGGAGTAAGAGGCAAATTTAGCCTTGGAGTACAGAATGAAACAGGACAAACGTTAATAGAGTTCTGCCAAGAGAATGGACTGGTCATAGCAAACACCCTCTTCCAACAACAAAAGATAAGACTCTACACACTGTCATCACTAGATGGTTAATACTGAAATCACATTGATTATATTCTTTGCAGCCGAAGATGGAGAAATTCTATACAGTCAGCAAAAACAAGACTGGGAGGTGACTGTGGCTCAAATCATGAAAACCTTATTGCCAAATTCAGACTTAAATTGGAGAAAGTGGAGAAAACCACTAGACCATTCAGGTATGACCCAAATTAAAACGCCTATGACAATACAGTAGAAGCAAGAAATAGATTTAAGTGACTAGATCTGATAGAGTGCCTGATGAACTATGGATAGAGTTTGTGACACTGTACACAAGAAAGGAATTAAGACCATCCCCAAGAAAAAGAAATGCAAAAATGCAAAATGGCTGTGTGAGGAGGCCTTTCAAATAGCTGTGAAAAAAAGGGAAGTGAAAAGCAAAGGAGGAAAGGAAAGATATACCAATTTGAATGCAGAGTTCCAAAGAATGGCAAGGAGAGATAAGAAAGCCTTCATCAGCGATCAATGCCAAGAAATAGAGTAAAACAATAGAACGGGAAAGACTAGAGATCTCTCCAAGAAAATTAGGAATACCAAGGGAATATTTCATATTACACAGAAGAACGGTACAAAAAAAATTTTTATGACCCAGATAATTACTATGGTGTGATCGTTCATCTAGAGCCAGACATCCTAGAAAGTGAAGTCAAGTGGGCCATAGGAAGCATCTCTATGAACAAAGCTAGTGGAGGTGATGGAATTCCAGTTGAACTATTTCAAATCCTGAAAGATGACGTTGTGAAAGTGCTGAACTCAATATGCCAGCACATTTGGAAAACTCAGCAGTGGCCACAGGACTGGAAAAGTTCAGTTTTCATTCCAATCCCAAAGAAAGGCAATGCCAAAGAATGCTCAAACTACCAC
Organism: Moschus berezovskii; assembly: GCF_049115385.1. Lineage (NCBI taxonomy): Eukaryota > Metazoa > Chordata > Mammalia > Artiodactyla > Moschidae > Moschus > Moschus berezovskii. The sequence continues at coordinate 47,999,454 of NC_142460.1, read as the reverse complement.
ACAATTGTACTCATCTCACATGCTAGTAGAGTAATGCTTAAAATTCTCCAAGCCAGACTTCAATAATATGTGAACTGTGGACTTCCAAATGTTCAAGTTGGTTTTAGAAAAGGCAGAGGAACTAGAGCTCAAATTGCCAACATCCTCTAGATCATCGAAAAAGCAAGAGAGTTTCAATAAAACATCTATTTCTGCCTTATTGACTATGCCAAAGCCTTTGACTGTGTGGATCACAATAAACTGTGGAAAATTCTGAAAGAGATGGGAATCCCAGACCACTTGACCTGCCTCTTGAGAAACCTGTATGCAGATCAGGAAGCAACAGTTAGAACTGGACAAGGAACAACAGACTGGTTCCAAATAGGAAAAGGAGTACGTCAAGGTTGTATATTGTCACTCTGCTTATTTAACTTATATGCAGAGAAATATCAATAACCTTAGATATGCAGATGACACCACCTTTATGGCAGAAAGTGAAGAACTAAACAGACTCTTGATGAAAATGAAAAAGGAGAGTGAAAAAGCTGGCTTAAAGCTCAACATTCAGAAAACTAAGATCATGGCATCCGGTCCCATCACTTCATGGCAGATAGATGGGGAAACAGTTGGAACAGTGGCTGACTTTATTTTTGGGGGTTCCAAAATCACTTCAGATGATAATTGCAGCCATGAAATTTAAAGACGCTTACTCCTTGGAAGGAAAGTTATGAGCAACCTAGACAACATATTAAAAAGCAGAGACATTACTTTGCCAACAAAGGTCTGTCTAGTCAAGGATATGTTTTTTCCAGCGGTCATGTATAGATGTGAGAGTTGGATTATAAAGAAAACTGAGTACCAAATAATTGATGCTTTTGAACTGTGGTGTTGGAAAAGACTCTTGAGAGTCCCTTGGACTGCAAGGAGATCCACACAGTCCATCCTAAAGGAGATCAGTCCTGGGTGTTCATTGAAATGACTGATGTTGAAGCTGAAACTCCAATACTTTGACCACCTAATGCAAAGAGCTGACTCATTGGAAAAGACCCTGTTCTGGAAAAGGTTGAGGGCAGGAGGAGAAGGGGATGACAGAGGATGAGATGCTTGGATGACATTACCAACTCGATGGACATGGGTTTGGGTGGTCTCCAGGAGCTGGTAATGGTCAGGGAGTTCTGGCATGCTGCAGTTCATGGGGTTGCAAAGAGTCAGACACGACTGAGAGACTGAACTGAACTGAACTGAATTTACTTCGATTATTGGACCTAACATCTAGGTTCCTGTGCAATATAGTTCTTTAGTGTTGAATCTTACTTCCATCACCAGTCTCATCCACAACTGGGCATTGTTTTTGCTTTGTTTCTGTGTCTTCGTTCTTTCTGGATTTATTTCTCCACTCTTACCCAGTAGCATATTGGGCATATCTGCCCTGGAGAATTCATCTTTCAGTATTATATCTTTTTGCCTTTTCATACTGTTCATGGAGTTCTCAAGGCAAGAATACTGAAGCAGTTTGCCATTCCCTTCTCTAGTAGACCACGTTTTGTCAGCACTCTCCACCAAGACCCGTCTGACTTGGGTGGCCCTACATTGCATAGTTCATAGTTTCATTGAGTTAGAAAAGCCTGTGATCCATGTGATCAGTTTAGTTACTTTTCCATGGTTGTGGTTTTCATTCCGTCCCTCTGATGGATAAGGATAAGAGGCTTGTGAAAGCTTCCTGATTGGAGTGGCTGACTGTGGGGGAGTCTGAGTCTTGTTCTGATGGGGGGGAGGGGGCATGCTCAGTAAATCTTTAATCCAATTTTCTGTTGATGGACTGGGCTCTGTTCCCTCTCTGTTGTTTGGCCTGAAGCCAAACTATGTTAGAGGTAATGATGATAATGGATTATTATATAGATATATAATAAGATTATATAGAAAATCTATATAGATGATATAGATATGTTTTAAATCAGTCTCTAAAAACAAAATTGCAATTTTCTAAAGATAAGATATATATTGTACTTAATGTGTTATAAATTTGAAAAGCGTGTATATCACTCAGAAATTCTTTCTCCTAAACATTTGATTTAGGGCAAATATATGTGGACTATAATAATACTCCTCACTGGAAATGAATTGGGAAATATTTAAGAAAGGAAATTGCTTTAAGCAAGGCTACTTTCTAGGGCTCTCACTGTGTGTTTAAGAGCCAAATATCCTTTCCCTCATCTTCTCTTCCCTTTTCTTTTCTCTCTCTGGCTCTGTTCTCTACATACCTCTTCAAACTTGTTCCAACCTGAATCTTGCCATGTTTCATCCCTTACAGCTTCAGGCATAAGTCCACAGATCTCTCAGGCACAGTAAAAAATTCAACAAATAACAAATAAATAAAACCCACACTTTCCCCAGGTTATCCCAGCTAAAATCTCAGGTCTGTCTGTCTCTGACTGACTTAAGTAATATGACCATTATTGAAGTGTGGTCCAAAGGGTCGGATATATTGATTGGAAAGGATAGAACCTGGTGTTACTGCAGGATGGGATGGCAGTGAGAGTAGAGAATATTTGATTCCCTGAGAAAAATAGAGGTTCAGCCTCAAGACAGAAGGGAAGTTGGTATTGGACTTGAAAAATTCAACTTTCACTTTAATATGTTTCTAAGACAAGGAGATTAATGTTGAAAAAATGAAGAAAGCTGTGATTGATTAGATAAACTTGGAAAATATGGACATAGCAGTTCCTGTGGTACATTTAGGTGACAAATGGTGTCAAAATCAAAGTGGATCTGAGAATTTCTTTGTTGAAAATAAGAGTTAGAATGGTAGAAAATGAGATTTAAGCCAGTTTAAGGATAGCCTTAAAGCTTTATCTCATGCAACATGAAGAGGTGATTGGACACTTTTGTGCATGAAAATAAAACTAGAATATAAAAATACTTTCATTCTACCCTTCTAAGTTCCATAGTAAGGGTCTATAAAATAAATTGGCAACAGTCAGATAAAAGCTAGATAAATTTATTAAAATTTTAAAAAAATTTATTTATTATAATTGGAGCCTAATTACTTTACAATATTGTATTGGTTTTGCAATACATTGACATGAATCTGCCACAGGTGTACATGTGTTCCCCATCTTGAACCCCCCTCCCACCCCCCTCCCCATATCATCCCTCTGAGTCATCTCAGTGCACCAGCCCCAAGTATCCTATATCATGAATCGAACCTGGACTGGTGATTTGTTTCACATATGATAATATACATGTTTCAGTGCCCTTCTCCCAAATCATCCCACCCTCACCCATTCCCACAGAGTCCCAAAGACTGTTCTATACATCTGTGTCTCTTTTGCTGTCTCGCATACAGGGCTATCTTTACTATCTTTCTAAATTCCATATATATGCATTAGTATACTGTAATGGTGTTTTTCTTTCTGGCTTACTTCACTCTGTATAATAGGCTCCAGTTTCATTCAACTCATTATGGCTGAGTAATGCTCCATTGTGTATATGTACCAAAGCTTTCTCATCCATTTGTCTGCTGATAGACATCTAAGTTGCTTCCATGTCCTGGCTTTTAAAAACAGTGCTGCGATGAACATTGGGGTGCACGTGTCTCTTTCAATTCTGGTTTCCTTTGTGTGTATGCCCAGAAGTGGGATTGCTGGGTTGTATGGCAGTTTTATTTCCAGTTTTTTAAGGAATCTCCACACTGTTCTCCATAGTGGCTATACTAGTTTGCATTCCCACCAACAGTGTAAGAGGGTTCCCATTTCTCCACATCCTCTCAGCATTCATTGCTTATAGAATTTTGGATAGCAGCCATTCTGACTGGCGTGAAATGGTACCTCATTGTGGTTTTGATTTGCATTTCTCTGATAATGAGTGATGTTGAGCATCTTTTCATGTGTTTGTTAGCCATTTGTATGTCTTCTTTGGAGAAATGTCTGTTTAGTTCTTTGGCCCATTTTTTGATTGGGTCATTTACTTTTCTGGAATTGATCTTCAGGAGTTGTTTGCATATTTTTGAGATTAATTCTTTTTCAGTTGCTTCATTTGCTATTATTTTCTCCCATTCTGAAGGCTGTCTGTTCACCTTGCTTAGTTTCCTTTGTTGTGCAGAAGATTTTAATTTTAATTAGGTCCCATTTGTTTACTTTTGCTTTTATTTCCAATATTCTGGGAGGTGGGTCATGGAGGATCCTGCTGTGATTTATGTCGGAGAGTGTTTTGCCTAAGTTCTCCTCTAGGAGTTTTATAGTTTCTGGTCTTACGTTTAGATCTTTAATCCATTTTGAGTTTATTTTTGTGTATGCCATTAGAAAGTGTTCTAGTTGCATTTTTTTACCAGTGGCCTACCAGTTTTCCCAGCACCACTTGTTAAAGAGATTGTCTTTTCCCCATTGTATATTCTTGCCTCCTTTGTCAAAGATAAGGTGTCCATAGGTGTGTGGATTTACCTCTGGGCTTTCTATTTTGTTCCATTGATCTATATTTCTGTCTTTATGCCAGTACCATACTGTCTTGATGACTGTGGCTTTGTAGTAGAGCCTGAAGTCTGGCAGGTTGATTCCTCCAGTTCCATTCTTCTTTCTTAAGATTGTTTTGGTTATTCAAGGTTTTTTTTTTCCTTATATTTCCACACAAATTGTGAAATTATTTGTTCTAGCTCTGTGAAAAATACCATTGGTAGCTTGATAGGGATTGCATTGAATCTATAAATTGCTTTCGTTAGTAAACTCATTTTCACTATATTGATTCTTCCAATCCATGAACACGATATATTCTCCATCTATTAGTGTCCTCTTTGATATCTTTCACCAGTGTTTTATAGTTTTCTATATATAGGTCTTTTGTTTCTTTAGGTAGATATATTCCTATTTTATTCTTGTCGTTGCAATGGTGAATGGAATTATTTCCTTAGTTTCTCTTTCTTTTTTCTCATTATTAGTGTATAGGAATGCAAGGGATTTCTGTGTGCTGATTTTATATCCTGCAACTTTAATATATTCATTGATTAGCTCTAATAATTTTCTGGTAGAGTATTTAGGGTTTTCTGTGTAGAGGATCATGTCATCTGCAAACAGTGAGAGTTAATTCTTTACCAATTTGGATTCCTTTTATTTCTTTGTCTTCTCTGATTGCTGTGGCCAAAACTTTCAAAACTATGTTGAATAGTAGTGGTGAGAGTGGGCACCCTTGTCTTTTTCCTGACTTTAGAGGAAATGCTTTCAATTTTTCACCATTGAGGATAATGTTTTCTGTGGGTTTGTCATATAAAGCTTTTATTATGCTGAGGTATATTCCTTCTATTCCTGCTCTCTGAAGAGTTTTTATCATAAATGGGTGTTGAATTTTGTCAAAGGCTTTCTCTGCATCTATTGAGATAATCATATGGCTTTTATTTTTCAGTTTGTTAATGTGGTGTATTACATTGATTGATTTGCGGATATTGAAGAATCCTTGCATTCCTGGGATAAATTCCATTTGGTCATGATGTATGATCTTTGTAATGTGTTGTTAGATTCTGATTGCTAGAATTTCATTAAGGATTTTTGCATTTATGTTCATCAGCAATATTGGCCTGTAGTTTTCTTTTTTTGTGGCATCTTTATCAGGTTTTGGTATTAGGGTGATGGTGGCCTCATAGAATGAGTTTGGAAGTTTCCCTTCCTCTGCAATTTTCTGGAAGAGTTTGACTAGGATAGGTGCTAGCTCTTATCTAAATTTTTGGTAGAATTCAGCTGTGAAGCCGTCTGGACCTGGGCTTTTGTTTGCTGGAAGTTTTCTGATTACAGTTTTTATTTCCATGCTTGTGATGGCTCTGTTAAGATTTTCTATTTCTTCCTGGTTCAGTTTTGGAAAGTTGTACTTTTCTAAGAATTCGTCCATTTCCTCCAAGTTTTCCGTTTTATTGGCATATAATTGCTAATAGTAGTCTCTTATGATCCTTTGTATTTCTGTGTTGTCAGTTGTGATCTCTCCATTTTCATTTCTAATTTTATTGATTTGGTTTTTCTTCCTTTGTTTCTTGATGAGTCTGGCTAGTGGTTTGTCAATTTTATTTACCCTCTCAAAGAACCAGCTTTTGGTTTTGTTGATTTTTGCTATGGTCTCTTTTGTTTCTTTTGCATTTATTTCTGCCCTAGTTTTTAAGATTTCTTTCCTTCTACTGACCCTGGGGTTCTTCATCTCTTCTTTTCTAGGTGCTTTAGGTGTAGAGTTAGGTTATTTAGTTGACTTTTTTCTTGTTTCTTGAGGTATGCTTATATTGCTATGAACCTTCCCCTTAGCACTGATTTTACAGTGTGCTACAGGTTTTGGGTTGTTGTGTTTTCATTTTCATTCATTTCTATGCACATTTTGATTTCTCTTTTGATTTCTTCTATGATTTGTTCATTATTCAGCAGCGTGTTGTTCAGCCTCCATATGTTGGCTTTTTAAATATTTTTTCTCCTGTAATTGAGATCTAATCTTAGTGCATTGTGGCCAGAAAAGATGCTTGGAATTATTTCAATTTTTTTGAATTTACCAAGGCTAGATTTATGGCTCAGGATGTGATCCATCCTGGAGAAGGTTTCGTGTGCACTTGAGAAAAAGGTGAAGTTCATTGTTTTGGGGTGAAATGTCCTATAGATATCAATTAGGTCTAACTGGTATATTGTATCATTTAATGTTTGTGTTTCCTTGTTAATTATCTGTTTAGTTGATCTATCCATAGGTGTGAGTGGGATAATAAAGTCTCCCACTCTTATTGTGTTATTGTTAATTTCTCCTTTCATACTTGTTAGCATTTGTCTTACATATTGTGGTGTTCCTATGTTGCATGAATATATATTTATAATTGTTATATCTTCTTCTTGGATTGATACTTTGATCATTATGTAATGTCCTTCTTTGTCTCTTTTCACAGCCTTTGTTTTAAAGTCTATTTTATCTGATATGAGTATTGCTACTCCTGCTTTCTTTTGGTCTCTACTTGCGTGGAATATTTTTTTCCAGCCCTCCACTTTCAGTCTGTATGTGTCCCTTGTTTTGTGGTGGGTCTCTTGTAGACAACATACATAGGGGTCTTGTTTTTGTATCCATTCAGCCAGTCTTTGTCTTTTGGATGGGGCATTCAACCCATTTATATTTAAGGTAATTATTGAAAAGTATGATCCCATTGTCATTTACTTTATTGTTTTGGGTTCGAGTTTATACACCCTTTCTGTGTTTCCTGTCTAGAGAAGATCCTTTAGTATTTTTTGGAGAGCTGGTTTGGTGGTGCTGAATTCTCTCAGCTTTTGCTTGTCTGCAAAGTTTTTGATTCCTCCTTCATATTTCAATGAGATCCTTGCTGGTTACAGTAATCTGGACTGTAGGTTATTTTCTTTCATCACTTTAAGTATGTCCTGCCATTCCCTCCTGGCCTGAAGAGTTTCTATTGAAAGATCAGCTGTTATCCTTATGGGAATCTCCTTGTGTGTTATTTGTTGTTTTTCCCTTGCTGCTTTTAATATTTGTTCTTTGTTTGATCTTTGCTTGATCTTTGTTCTTTGTTTGAACTTTGATAATTTGATTAATATGTGTCTTGGGATATTTCGCCTTGGGTTTATCCTGTTTGGGACCCTCTGGGTTTCTTGGACTTAGGTGATTATTTCCTTCTCCATTTTAGGGAAGTTTTCAACTATTATCTCCTCAAGTAGCTTCTCATGGTCTTTCTTTTTGTCTTCGCTGGGACTCCTATGATTAGAATGTTGGGGCATTTAACCTTGTCCCAGAGGTCTCTGAGATTGTCTTAATTTCTTTTAATTTGTTTTTCGTTTTTCTTCTCTGCTTTATTTATTTCTACCATTCTATCTTCTACCTCACTTATCCTATTTTCTGCCTCCGTGATTCTACTGTTGGTTCCCTCCAGAGTGTTTTTGATCTCATTTATTGCATTATTCATTATATAATGACTCTTTTTTTATTTCTTCTAGGTCCTTGTTAAACCTTTCTTGCATCTTCTCGATCCTCCAGGCTATTTATCTGTAACTCCATTTTGTTTTCAAGATTTTGGATCATTTTCACTATCATTATTTGGAATTCTTTATCAGGTAGATTACCTATCTCTTCCTCTTTGTTTGGGTTGGTGAGCATTTATCCTGTTCCTTTACCTGCTAGGTATTTCTCTGCCTCTTCATCTTGCTTATATTGCTATGTTTGGGGTGGCCTTTCCGTCTTCTGGCAGTTTGTGGAGTCTTTATTGTGGAGTTCCCTCGCTGTAGGTGGGGTTGGACAGGTGGCTTGTCAAGGTTTCCTGGTTAGGGAAGCTTGTGTCAGTGTTCTGGTGGGTGGAGCTGGATTTCTTCTCTCTGTAGTGCAATGAAGTGTCCAGTAATGAGTTATGAGATGTCAGTGGGTTTGGAGTGACTTTGGGCAGCCTGTATATTGAAGTTCAGGGCTATGTTCCTGTGTTGCTGGAGAATTTGCATGGTATATCTTGCTCTGGAACTTGTTGGCCCTTGTGTGGCGCATGGTTTCAGTATAGGTATGGAGGTCCAACCAGTCCATTCTAAAGGAGATCAGTCCTGGGTGTTCATTGGAAGGACTGATGCTAAAGCTGAAACTCCAATACTTTGGCCACCTCATGCGACGAGCTGACTCACTGGAAAAGTCTCTGATGCTGGGAGGGATTGGAGATGGGAGGAGAAGGGGACGACAGAGAATGAGATGGCTGGATGGCATCACCGACTCAAAGGGCATGAGTTTGAGTGAACTCCGGGAGTTGGTGATGGACAGGGAGGTCTGGCATGCTGTGATTCATGGGGTTGCAAAGAGCCGGACATGACTGAGCGACTGAACTGAATTGAATTGAACTGAACTGATGGAGGTGTTTGATGAGCTCCTATCGATTAATGTTCCCTGGAGTCAGGAGTTCTCTGGTGTTCTCAGGATTTGGACTTAAGTGTCCTGCCTCTGGTTTTCAGCCTTATTCTTACAGTAGCTTTAAGACTTATCCATATGTCACTTCCAAGGCGGTTCCCTCTGTTTTAGCTTCTTCTGTTTGCTGGTCTCTTCAGTGTCTAATTTTCGCCCTGACACAAGTGGGCGGTGGTGATCACTTTTTTATGGCTCACTTGTTCAGTTGTGCTGAAGGGAGGGAGGAACGCTGCAAACAAATATCACTTGCGTCTGTGGGGAGTGCTCTCAGTGACTTGGCCACACTGGGTTTGCCCCCGCTCACAGTGTGTGTGTTTTCCCTGTCTATACTGCTTAGGCTCTAGGTTGCTCTGCTGTAAACTGTCTGAGGCTGGTGCTGGGTTGCATGCACTTCCCAGGTCTAAGCCACTCAGGTTCAGGTACTCAGGTACTCCACAAAGGCACAGACTTGGTTGGGCCTGCGTTTTGTGCCCTTTCCTGGTCCGAGCAGCTCAGGTGACCAGGTGTTTGTTGAGCATGTCGCTGGGATTTATCGCCTCCCCGGTCCCTGCTGCTCAGTTTTCTGGGTGTTCAGTTGGTGCTCCTTCTCAGGCGAATGTCGACCATCCAGTATCCCAAGAAGTCTTAGTTAACAATGAAGCCTGCTTGCAGTTTGGTATCGGATGCCTCTCTGGGGCTGCAATTGCCCCCTTCTGCCCTGGCTGCCCTCGCCTGCCTGTCTCTGGTGGGGGATGGGCCAGTCCACAGCCGGGTAGCTCTAGTCAATTCTTTGTTCTGTGAGCAGGTCTGGTGGTGTCTTCCATTCCGTTCTGTCGCTCAGTCGTGTCCGACTCTTTGCGACCCCGTGGACTGTAGTCTACCAGGCTTCTCCGTCCATGGGATCTCCAGGCAAGAATACTGGAGTGGGTTAGGTTAGGGCTTTTTGCCTTTACACGGGGTAGCTATGCCACAGTTTGCTTTGCTATGTCAAGTTAGTTCCCTCAGATTGCCCTCGGGACATTCAGGCCCAGTCCTTACTCTAAGCAATGCAGCCCGCGACTCCCTGCCCAACCCCTACTTGCTAGTGGAGGGTGCGTGTGTCTGCACTGCTTCTCAGCTGGGAGTTACCGTTGGGCACATAATCAGTGGGTTTTAATTATTTATTTATTTTTCTTCCTGGTTATGTTGTCCTCTGAGCTTCCAAGGCTCACCACAGACTTGCCAGTGAGAGTGTTTCCCGGTGTTTGGAAACCTCTCTTTTTTAACATTCCCTTCCCAGGACAGATCTCCGTTCCTACCTCTTTTGGCTCTCTTTTTATCTTTTATATTTTTTCCTACCTCCTTTCGAAGACAATGGGCTACTTTTCTGGGTGCCTGATGTCCTCTGCCTGGAGAAGGCAATGGCAACCCACTCCAGTACTCTTGCCTGAAAAATCCCATGGATGGAGGAGTCTGGTAGGCTACAGTCCATGGGGTCTTGAAGAGTCGGACATGACTGAGAGACTTCACTTTCACGCTTTGGAGAAGGAAATGGCAACCCACTCCAGTGTTCTTGCCTGGAGAATCCAGGGATGGGGGAGCCTGGTGGGCTGCCATCTTTGGGGTTGCACAGAGTCGGACAAGACTGAAACGACTTAGCAGCAGCAGCAGGAGATGTCCTCTGCTGGCATTCAGAAGTTGTTTTGTGGAGTTTACTCAGCTTGCAAATGTTCTTTTGATGAATTTGTGGGGGAGAAAGTGGTCTCCGCATCCTATTCCTCTGCCATCTTTGATCTTCACCTACGTTTTTAATGTAAGAGGAAAAAAAGAAAACCAAAGGCAATGAGACTTGAGAATATATACACCATCTTTATAGGGGAAAAGAGGGATATAGGGAACCTAGAGAAGTGTAAGTAACTTCCAGAGATGAATGGATCCTTGGAAGAAATGGGAGTTTGATAGTTTTTGATAAAGTTTGCCTGCTGACTTCTAATCTCCTCTACTGTTAGAAGAGTCAGTCTTACTTGGTTGCTGAAACTCCCTGGAAGGGAATTTATGACAACTGATGTCCTTTTCGAAGTTCCTTCTTTAGGTTGATAAGGGAAGCTCAGAAAAAGTTTCTGAATCTGCTATTTTTTCAGGTAGCTTCAACTCAAGTATATTATATATATAATTTATATTATACTTCAACTCAAGTAATATATTAATACCAAAGCAGAATATTTTGGGGTGGAATGTGCTGATCTCCTTCAACTGACAGTAAAAATTCTATGAAGTATGCAAAAAGAAACCTCTGATTTTATTATATAGCTATTGTCTCACTTCTCACACTGTTTGCAGAACCCAGGGTAGGCAAGGTGAAAGCAGGAAGCTGGATGAAAACTATAAGAACCATAGCAACTGCAGACATGTTTATTCTCACTGGACAGGCACAGGAGCTGTAGCCGCAGAAGATATGCTGTATTCTCTCCTCTTGTGATTGACTCAGTGAATGAGCCATGACACAGCCATAACACAGCCTTGCTTCAGCCATGATGTAGCCCTAACAAAGCTGCAAGGGCTTTTTCAGGTGGATCTTATATGTGCTATTTACAGAACAAAAGTAGACCATGGCCAAGTGAGTACATCATGACAGGCATGCACAGTGCTGAAAGTGATCTCAGCTGTTCCGTTTAGTTCAGTTGCTCAGTCGTGTCTGACTTTTTGTGAACCCATGAACCACAGCATTCCAGGCCTCCTTGTCCATCACCAACTCCCGGAGTTCACCAAAACTCATGTCCATCGAGTCAGTGATGCCATCCAACCATCTCATCCTCTGTCGTCCCCTTCTTCTCCTGCCCTCAACCTTTCCCAGCATCAGGGTCTTTTCCAGTGAGTCAGCTCTTCTCATTAGGTGGTTGAAGTATTGGAGTTTCATGCATAATCATCAATTACAAAACGTAGGGTGAGAGCAAGAGGGTATGGAGCAAGAGGACATGGGGAGAGTGAGCCTGACCACTGCCACCTTGGATAATTTCTCTTTCCCTACAGATATATAAATGCATATATAATACTAGACTACAAAGGAAAAATAAGTGTTTCACCTATCCATGCCTGAGAAACTGCTAAACATACGGGTCTTCATTTCTAGTGTTACTATATGTAACAAATTGAAATGGCCTCTAGGCATTACAACTAATGTGTTGATTGACTTTCCTACTCCCAATATAATTTTCTTTAGAGGAAGGTGACATTTTTAATTTAGAAAATAAGATGAGGTTTCACAAAATGCTTATGCAATTATTATAAAATTATTTTGCTTCAGAGCTACAAACATTGTAATAGTTTGAGTTGACTTCTGGCTAGAATTTTGGTAGCATATGAACTGGGAAGAAAGTAAAGCATAGTAGCATTGTCTTTCCACAAAACTTTGGGGAAAAAATGAAATGTAGTAGATATTTTTTTTCCAATTAAGGATGCTAAATGGATAACACTGTGCAGATTATTAATAAATATATACATGTATATAATGTGTATACATCATGTAAATCAAATATACACATAAACATGTAAGTCCAATGGCAATAGAAATTCCAAAATTGAGTTTCTGAGATGAGGGTTTAGGGTGATGGTCAATGGAGAAAACTTGCATTGGAATAGTTGCATCTGAATAGGTGCAGTGGGCCATAGGTCATGACTCTCTGCATGTTCTGATACTGTGGGTACCTAATGTAAACTTTAAATTATACATAAAATATATTAGTTACTAAAAGAGCTACTTTTCTGTATTCATTTTATCCTGAGTCTGCTCTGAATCAGATACAGATTTCTAATTAATTACCCCACTGCTTCAACCCTCCATGCCCCAGATCTTACTCCTTCAGTGACTTGATAAAGCCAACTGGAAAGCTGTGCTGTACAAAAGCCAGAGACTTCATTGGTGAGAGACAAAACCAATGGATTTTCTCAGTTTATGTACATAGATACAAATACAAACAGGCTTCCTGGGTAATTCAGCTGGTAAAGAATCCACGTGCAATGCAGTAGACCCAGGATCAACTCGTGGGCTGGGAAGTTCCCCTGGAGAAGAGATAGAATGCCCACTCTAGTGTTTTTGTGTTTCCCTGGTGGCTCAGATGGTAAAGAATCCACCTACAATGCAGGAGACCTGGGTTTGATCACTGGGTTGGGAAGATCCCCTGGAGGAGGGCATGACAACCCACTCCAGTATTCTCACCTGAAAATCCCCATGGACAGAGGAGCCTAGCAGGCTACAGTCCATGGGGTCACAAAGAGTCAGAAATGACTGAGCACAGCACAGCACACAAATAAACATATACATATACACATATGTATATACATATGCATGCATATATTTCCTAAAAGAAGGAAAACATTTTGCTCTTTTTATGGAAAGGATCCTGTATTCTCACACACTGACTTTCTTGACTATAAATACATCTTCCCAAGGACCAGATAAATGCCTGCTGTCTCTGGCTTTTATGACCTAGAGCTGTCTCTCAGGTCTGTACTTCATTGTTTTGAAATGTAAAAACCTGGGAAGATGGCTCTTGATAGTTCTTCTACTTGACATTTGGGAAGCTTAATCTAGGCACCTAGTCTAGGCTATAACTATCTGACTCACTTGAGACAATAGGAATGCCTATTACCCTTTCAGATAAGAACAGTTATTAAACACTTATGATTAATGATGTTAGTGTCTCAGAGAGAAGGTGAACTTTAGGAAAACAAAAAGCAAAACCAAAATGTTATTTTAATCCATGTTATACTTTTGCTTGTCCATAATTATTTGTGACAAAATATATGCCTCCTGGGCTCATGAATTTATTAGTCTGTATTATTTGTTTTTAGAGAAAGGCTGGAAGTATTTTTTTCATTAAAGTAATTCTGACAATGGTTTTATACTATCTTCCTTCTACTCTATGCCCAATCTCTGGAAACTTAACTCAAGAGCTAAAAGGAAGAAAAATGGAGATTTGTAATATATATTACATTGTATATTATAATATCATAATGATATTATATCAAGTTGTATTAGGAGGGGAACATAGATCAATAAAGTTACTATAGTAATATTTGCAATCAAGCTGGAAAATACATTAATTTGTTCACTTTTTAAAGAGACTTTTAAAAAGTAACTACTGGGTTTCCAGGAGTATTTTCTCAGTTCTCACGTGAAACAATCTGAAATTTAACCTCAGACCCAAGTTTTTGACCACCGATGCTCTGATGCTGCTGCTGCTGCTGCTAAGTCACTTCAGTCAAGTCTGACTCTGTGCGACACCATATTTGTTACTAAAAGAGCCAGGATTTTTAGGAACCAAGAGTGACCGATTCTATATTTGAAACAGGAAAACTTAAGGTAATCCTTCTGAGAAATAAAAAAATTTTCAGAGGTATTGGAGATGGTATTAAGTAGGATCAGATAGAAATTTCAATTTGTAGAGCAGAAAACTAGAGGCCAAGAGGGGCAAATTGAACATTAAAGCAAAATAAAACTCTTGCTTTTGAGTTAGGTGTAGTTGGTCTTGGCAGGACACTGCTCCTTCTGACAATAACTAGAGAAATCTGAATAAGTTCCAAACACTGTATTTTTAAAGCACCAAAGAGCTATGGAAGCAATAAGGACTAAAATGAAGGAAAACTCCAAAGAAGGGAGAATTGTTCACACATGAGCTGACAATTAGCAGCCATTATTTTTCTCTGCAATCATTTGTTGGTGCTGAGCATAGGTGGCAGATTTGAGCATGGGCCAAGCCAAGGGTTCCTGCTGAGTTACAAACAAAATAACCAAAAGTTTCTGTGGTGTCATGAGTTGCTAAAATGACAAAATTGGAGTCTTGGAGGTCTTGGTACAGTTAGTTTTCCGTGCTAGACATTTTCTGAATCCAAAAAGGCAGGTAAAATGGTCCATTGTCTGGCATGCTTAGGAACCAAAGGTCTAGCATACAACTGGATAAAGGAATGTGAAAACCAGAGGCTGGATAAGCCAACCTTAAGGAAAGTGATAAACTGACATTGGGGATTTTGAGTTCCTTTTCACCTGTCCACGTTTCTTTGGGACAATATTTGCATGCATGCACGCTAAGTTGATTCAGTCGTGTCTGACTCTTTGGATTGACCCTGTGGATTGTCGCCCACCAGTCTACTCTCTCCATGGAACTCTCCAGGCAAGAATACTGGATTGAGTTGCCATAGCCACTTCCAGATGATCTTCCTAACCCAGGGATCAAACTCAATCTCATATCTCCTGGATTGGCAGTTGGGTTCCTTACCACTAGTGCCCCCTGAGATGCTCTTGGGGCTATGTAGAGCCAGGAAAACCTAAGAAAAGTCCTGGTCAAAATTAATAATAATACTGAGGAATAGGTAACTAAATTTTAAAGTTGTGTGGGGTGAAATGTTATGGAGCTGAGCTAAAAATTTAAAATGAAGAGGAAAACACAATATTCTGAAGTCTTGCACTGATAGATGGCAAAGACTTATAAGCTTTCAATTAAAAGCCCCAGAAAGAAAGCAATGTCAGAACATGATCTTACTGGATCATGACTTACCAAGATAGACCCCCACCCTAAATCACAACTAGGTTCAAAGAGAGCCATGTCATTATGATAAAGCATTCAATTTAAAAGGAAGATATTAGAATGCTAGATCTATAAGTTGTGTGACTATTTTGTCCTCTATAGAGATTTAGAAAATCACAAGGATATGAAACTTTCCCCAGTGGAGCAGTCTAAGGCTTAAAATACTTGAACAGAATGAGTACTCATTTAGAAGTAAATGTCAGGTATTATTCTGATTCCTCACAGTATTCTGAAATACATTTTTTGTCACCACAGAGGAATACTATATATCCAAGCTCAGCAAAAAGGGGGGTTTTAGAGTTTGAAGAGGAAAATGTGGACATTTTAGCCCTGTTACTATGTGATACACTCTTTCTGTAAATGTTTAGTTGGACTAGAACCACGAACAGAGGAGAATTACTGTGTCACTGAGAAAGTCAAGATGGTGAAACTTAAACCATGTTTGGGAGCAACATGGGGGAGAGATTTTAGGCGACAAAAACCAGAAATATACCCAACTTTTCAATCAAGAAAGGAAATAAAGTAAGAAGTAAGTAGAGGTAGACATGATTATTTTAAAGTTGAGGCAAAATAAAAGATGAAGCACATTTTCAACAAACCTTAATAAGCAGTTCCGTTCCGTTCCGTTCCGTCGCTCAGTCGTGTCCGACTCTTTGCGACCCCGTGGACTGTAGCCTACCAGGTTTCTCCGTCCATGGGATTCTCCAGGCAAGAATACTGAAGTGGGTTACCGTTTCCTTCTCCAGGGGATCTTCCCGACCCAGGAATCAAACCCGGGTCTCCCGCATTGGAGGCAGATGCTTTAACCTCTGAGCCACCAGGGAAGCCCTAATAAGCAGTTACTGCTGGTAAAGGTAAAGAACTAGCTCATAAATAAGTTGATTAGCAATTGTGGCAGCCATGGAGGGGAGTGTTTGGTGATAGTTCACTGAAGAAAGGAAAATGTTTAGATATTCCTAGCAGGATTACTGCATACAGGGTTGAAGCTGATGTCAATGCCTGAATACCTGAGACTGTAATGACCTGAAGTGTCATTATGGCTTCCCTCTTAGAATAGGCTTATGTGGAGGATGGGGACAAACTGATTAATTCAATTCATCAAGGTTCAATAACAGCTAAGTCCAGTGGTTCCAGTGGTTCTGCAGACACATGGAGTAGATATTTACCAGTTCCTGAATATATGATTGGGATAGATATATTGCATACATATACACACATACTGCTGTTGTTGTTTAGCCACTAGGTAATGTTCAACTTGGAGAAGGCAATGGCAAGCCACTCCAGTACTCTTGCCTAGAAAATCCCATGGATGGAGGAGCCTGGTGGCCTGCAGTCCGTGGGGTCGCTAGGGGTCGGACACGACTGAGCGACTTCACTTTCACTTTTCACTTTCACACATTGGAGAAGGAAATGGCAACCCACTCCAGTGTTCTTGCCTGGAGAATCCCAGGGACGGGGGAGCCTAGTGGGCTTCCGTCTAGGGGGTCACACAGAGTCGGACATGACTGAAGTGACTCAGCAGCAATGTTCAACTTTTTTATTATCCTATGAATTATAGCCTGCCAGTCTCCTCTGTCCATGGGATTTTCCCAGGCAAGAATACTGGAGTGAGTTGCCGTTTCCTTCTCCACTACACACACACACACACACACACACACACACACACACACACGTATTATAAAATATATTAAATGTGTTTATATATGGATACATATGTATTGTCCTTATTTCATAGAAAAGAAAAGAAGTTCAGAAAAGCTACATAATTTTATACAGTTGTAAGGGACAGAACTGAGGTGTGAATTCAGGCTGTCAGGCCCAGATATCTGAATAGTCAACTGTATGATGCTGCCTATTCTGAAAGTATAATAGAGTATCTGCTTTTGGGTTCACCAATTTGTGAAGTAAGCATTGAACTTAAACCAATATCACCCATTTCCTCTCTATTCTAACATATATTATATAGTAAAATAAATAATATCACAAAGCAAGTCATTCTGCTTTATAAAATTGCAGTGATTTTTTTCATCATTAAAAACACGGTCTGACTCTGGCAAGTTTATTATGCTGCTGATTTGAGTGCCAATGGCCTCTTGAAGAAAATTGGCTTTTGCAAATTGTAACTTTTAAAGCAGTAACACTGCAAACCCCTCCAGCAGAAAGGAGTAAAAATGCTACTACGTTTTTTTTATAATTTCTCCTTGGATCTGTTCTCCTGGAAGAGATGAAATTGAGCCAAATAGTTTTCACTACTTCGGAGGTCACAGAACAGAATCTTTTTCTTATGGGAAACGCTCCACAGAGACAGCACGTAATAGCATCCGATTAAATTGCTGGAAAGGTTGAGCTGGGTTTGCATGGCCATTCCTGGGTTTGCAACATTGCACCCCTGATGAAGGGAAACAATTTTTATGGCTCTTTCAACATTCTGATTGGAAGGGAAATGAGTAAGCAGCAGTTTGCATCATCCATTCTAGTTTTCTAAGGCAAAATATGTTTTAATTGAGGCCACAAAGAGAGAAAGAGGTTTTCCAAGACTCCTATGGAACAGGAAGAGTTGAGAACATTCTTTTTGTTCTCTTCCTCTCCTACTTAAGATTGGAAAAATTATATTTGCCTTTTGTTTATTGCATGGCTTAGTAGATTTGAACAATGCATATCAAATACATATTGTATATTCATAACATCAATTTTATCCCAATAATCTCCACCTGGTGAGGTGAAAAAGTCATTCAATGTTGATATTGTTGAAATGGATTAGTTAATTTATTTATTGCATATAAATTAAGCCCTGGTGATATGTTAGATATTATATTCAAAATTAGAGATGAAAGTGAATTATAAATGGAACTATCCCTAATAAATATCCAGGCCCATAGGAGAGACAGAATTGTAAACAAATACATTAAAATAAGGTAAAAAATGTGTAAAGATTGTATACAAGGAACAGAAGCAGTACAGATGAGAGAATGATTCACTGTCTCTCTATATTCTTCCTGTCATCGTCAGACTTCTGTGACTCCATGAAAAGAAAAATAAAACCCATAAAAAAAAAAGTGGGGAATTAGGTTATTAGTACTTTCAAAAAGTTTGTGCAAAATAAATAGTAATACTCAAATTTGAATATTTGAAAATCTTTGGTCATTTGTTCATTCTTTCAACCACTATGTCAAGGATCAATTTTAAAATTTTTAGTTGCACAATAGATAAAGTTCAACATACATATCATCATATAGTAATTTTAGGAAGTACACTTTTTGTGGGCTTCCCTCATGACTCAGTGGTAAGAATCCACCTATGAATGCAGGAGACGTGGGTTTGATCCCTTGGTCAGAAAGATCTCTTAGAGAAGGAAATGACAACCCACTCCAGTATTCCTGCCTGGGAAATCCCATGGACAGAGGAGCCTGGAGGGCTAGAGTCCATGGGGTCTATTAGACATGATTTAAAGCCTAACAACAAAAAACACTTTTTTTCACAATATTCAATGATTTCTCAGGATTATTTCTTAATAATTTTGTTACCTCCTGAATAAAAGGTTTGGAAGATTTAGGATGGTTCTATAAATGACTTAAGTGACCAAATGCTTAAGCAACATTTTCCGTAAATGTAATCTGTAGCTAAATTGGCTAAGAGGCCATCTATATGACCCTTGGTACTTGTCACTTATGCCACCCTTATGGCAGAAAGTGAAGAGGAACTAAAAAGCCTCTTGATGAAAGTGAAAGAGGAGAGTGAAAAGTTGGCTTAAAGCTCAACATTCAGAAAAGATCATGGCATCTGGTCCTATCACTTCATGGCAAATAGATGGGGAAACAGTGGAAACAGTGTCAGACTTTAGTTTTTTGGGCTGCAAAATCACTGCAGATGCTGATTGCAGCCATGAAATAAAAGACGCTTACTTCTTGGAAGGAAAGTTACGACCAACATAGATAGCATATTAAAAAGCAGAGACATTACTTTGCCAACCAAGGTCCGTCTAGTCAAGGCTATAGTTTTTCCAGTGGTCATGTATGGATGGGAGAATTGGACTGTGAAGAAAGCTGATTGCTGAAGAATTGATGCTTTTGAACTGTGGTGTTAGAGAAGACTCTTGAGAGTCCCTTGGACAGCAAGGAGATCCAACCAGTGCATTCTAAAGGAGATCATTCTTGGGTGTTCATTGGAAGGACTGATGCTGAAGCTGAAACTCCAATACTTTGGCCACCTCATGCGAAGTGTTGACTCACTGGAAAAGACTCTGATGCTGGGAAGGATTGGGGGCAGGAGGAGAAGGGGATGACAGAGAATGAGATGGCTGGATGGCATCACCGACTCGATGGATGTGAATTTGAGTGAACTCCGGGAGTTGATGATGGACAGGGAGGCCTGGCGTGCTGTGTTTCATGGGGTCGCAAAGAGTCAGACAACTGAGCGACTGAATTGAACTGAACTTATCACTTACTTTCCAAAGTTTAAAATCACCCAGAGTATCAAAAAATAGAAGCGGATTTAACGGATATCTTGGTTTTGCTTAGTATCATTTCTTTGGGAATTACAAGTTGGGAGATAACTGCACCCTTTTTCTTTGAGAAAACTCTTTCTTCCTCATTCCAACTTTATTTTCCCAGCCCATTCTCTTAAAAAAAATTCTGACTCTATTGAACTCTCACAATACTCCCATTCTCCTTGCTATTTAAATACATCTTCTTTGTGTCACACTATTCTCTACTAAGTACTTCACTTCACTCCTACCTAAATTCATTTTATTAATTTTTTTTTCATGCTGGTTCTCTAGTTCTCCCACTGTAATTTTAAATATACAAAGAGAGAGTTTGTCTTGTTCACTCCTATATACCTAGATTGAGATCATGACCTGGAACATAAGTTTTTATATAATATTTAGTGAGTAAATGGACTGGCAGAAGAATAAGAATGTGACACAAGACACAATTAAAATTGAGTTTTCTAATGTAGTTAGCAGGGAAATTTCCTTCTCTTGAGTTCTGGAGTTATGAACACTTATTCTCAGAGTTACCAACTTTCATGTCTCCAAAGGAAAAATCTTACAGAATAAAATAGACCCACAGTAAGAAGTAGACATGACATGAAAAAGATGATGAGAATTTTTGTTGGATTAAATATTTTGTTGTATGAGAATTTTTGTGAGAGCTCTTGTTTCTGCAGATTTTCCTTCAACTCAGAGTTACTCCAATATACTTCCATTAAAGAAGGATCCTTCAGCAAAACCTAGAGTTGGAAATCTGATTTCCATGCCAAACAATACTGATTGATCAGGGTAGAAGAGGAAATAATTTGATTCATTGAATTACTATAAATGGAAGTAAAAATTTCTCTAATAGGATTTAATACTTCCTACGTAATTAGCTCCTTAACAGTGTAAACAACACTTCCACATAGAGTAGATCATCTGAGATTCACAATACCTCTGTGAGGAATTTGTGTATCAATAGCATCTTTTTCAAGATAAAGTAGTGGTGCTTAGGTCATACTTATTAATATTATAATAATATCATTGGATGCTTAGAATATGTTAAAGTTGTCACTAAGCTCGTTAAACTTTATGGAAATCCTAGAGGTTAAGTCATAACCCTCTTTTTAAGCAATGAGCAAGATGTGATTGACAAGGTAAATATTTTTCATAGACACAGCTAACAGTTATATGGCAAGTCAAATTCATAAGGCTAATCATTGAGATAGAACCTGAAACTGTCTATTAAAATAAAAATGATTGGATATGACTAAGAATCAAAGTAATACATGTGCTTTGTGGGTAATTTTGGGGAGAGAGTTATTTATCACAACGGATTTACATTTCTTGTGGATTATTCACATGTCTATACCCAATGTTCTTTCTGATGTGTAGACTCAGCTACTTAAAGAGCAAATAGTTCAGCTAGGTTGGGGCATTGTTGTTCATTCACTAAGTCAAGTCTGACTATTTGAAACCGCATGGACTGCAACATGCCAGGCTTCCCTATCCTTCACCGTCTCCCATAGTTTGCTCAAACTCATGTGCATTGACGGAGAAGGCAATGGCAAGCCACTCCAGTACTCTTGCCTAGAAAATCCCATGGATGGAGGGGCCTGGTGGGCTGCAGTCCGTGGGGTCGCTATGAGTCTGACATGACTGAGCGACTTCACTTTCACTTTTCACTTTCACACATTGGAGAAGGAAATGGCACCCCACTCCAGTGTTCTTGCCTGGAGAATCCCAGGAATGGGGGAGCCTGGTGGGCTGCCATCTATGGGGTCACACAGAGTTGGACACGACTGAAGTGACTTAGCAGCAGCATGTGCATTGAGTTGATGATGCCTTCCAACCATCTCATTCTCTGTCGCCCCTTCTTCTCCTACCCTCAGTCTTTCCCAACATCAGGGTCTTTTAGAGTGAGTTGGCACTTCCCATCAGGTGGGCAAATTATTGGAGCTTGAGCATCAGTCCTTCCAATGCATATGCAGAGCTGATTTCCTTTAGGTTTGACTGGTTTGATCTCCTTGCTGTCCAAAAGACTCTCAAGAGTCTTCTCCAGCACCACAGTGTGAAAGCATTAATTATTCTGCATTTGGCTTTCTTTATGGTCCAATTCTCCCATCCATACAGGACTACAAGAAAAAGCACAACTTTGACTATATGGACATTTATTGGCAAAGTGCTGTCTCTTATTTTTAATGCACTATCTAGGTTTATCATAGGTTTTCTTCCAATTAGAAGCATATGTTAATTTCATGACTGAAATCATGATCTGCAGTGATTTTTGATTTTGGAGTGCAAGAAAAAAAAGGTTGTCACTGTTTCCATTTTTTCCCCATCTGTTTGCCATGAAATGATGGGACCATGATATTAGTTTTTTGAATATTGAGTTGTAAGTCAGCTTTTTCACTCTCCTCTTTCACCATCATTGTTAGATAGTAGGAAAGGGAGCACGAAAGATCCAGCTGGGAATAGTAGATTAGTCAGTTCAGCCACTCAGTTGTGTCCAGCTCTTTGTGACCGCATGGACTGCAGCAAGCCATGTGTCCCTGTCCATCACTTACTGGCAGACATTGGTCAAACTCATGCTCATTGAGTCGGTGATGCCATCCAACCATCTCATCCACAGTTGTCACCTTCTCCTCCTGCCTTCAATCTTTCCCAACATCAATCTTTTCTAATGAGTCAGTTCTTTGCATCTGGTGGCCAGAGTACTGGAGCTTTAGGGTCAGTCCTTCCAATGAATATTCAGGACTGACTTCCTTTAGGATTGACTGGTTTGATCTCCTTGAAGTCCAAGGGAGTCTCAAGAGCCTTCTCAAACACCACAGTTCAAAAGCATCAATTCTTTTGTGCTCAGCTTTGTTTATGGTCTCCCATCCATACATGACTATTGGAAAAAACATAGCTTTCACTAGACGAACCTTTGTTGGCAAAATAATATTTCTGCTTTTTTAATATTCTGTCTAGGTTGTTCATAGCTTTTCTTCCAAGGAGCAAGTGTCTTTTAATTTCATCGCTTCAGTAAGATCTGGAGTGATTTTGGATCCCCCCCGCCTCAAATAAAATCTTTCACTGTTTTCATTGTTTCCCCATCTATTTGCCATGAAGTGATGGGACTGCAGGCCATGATCTTAGTTTTTTGAATGTTGAGTTTTAAGCCAGCTTTTTCACTCTCCTCTTTCACTTTTATCAAGAGGCTCTTCAGTTCCTCTTTGCCTTCTGCCCTAAGGGTGGTGTCATCTGCATATCAGCATATATTTCTCCCAGCAATCTTGATTCCAGCTTGTGCTTCTTCCAGCCCAGCGTTCCTCATGATGTACTATGCACATAAGTTAAATAAGCAGGGTGATAATGTACAGTCTTGACGTACTCCTTTCCCTATTTGGAACCAGTCTGTTGTTCCATGTCTAGTTCTAACTGTTGCTTCCTGACCTGCATACGGGTTTCTCAGGAGGCAGGTCAGGTGGTCTGGTATTCCCATTTCTTGAAGAAATTTCCACAGTTTGTTGTGATCAATACAGTCAAAGGCTTTGGCATAGTCAATGAAGTCAAAGTAGATGTTTTCCTGGAACTCTCTTGCCTTTTCTATGATCCAGCAAATGTTGGCAATTTGACCTCTGTCTCCTCTGCCTTTTCTAAATCCAGCTTGTACATCTGGAAGGTCTCAGTTCATACACCATTGAAGCCTTGCTTGGAGAATTTTAAGTATTACTTTGCTGGAGTGAGATGAGTGCAATTGTACAGTACTTGAACATTCTTTGGCATTGATTTTCTTTGGGATTGAAGTGAAAATGGACCTTTTCCAGTCCTGTGGCCACTGCTGAGTTTTCCAAATTTGCTCGCATACTGAATGCAGCACTTTCAGAGTATCATCTTTTAGGGTTTGAAATAGCTCAACTGGAATTACATCACCTCCACTAGCTTTGATCATAGGGATGATTTCTAAGGCCCACTTGACCTCGGATTCCAAGATGTCTGGCTCTAGGTGAATGATCATGCCATCATGGTTATCTGGGTCATTAAGATCTTTTTTGTACAGTTCTTGTGTGTATTCTTGCCACCTCTTCTTAATATCTTCTGATTCTGTTAGATCCATACCATTTCTGTCCTTTATCGTGCCCCTCTTTGCATGAAATATTTCCTTGGTATCTCTAATTTTCTTGAAGAGATCTCTTGTCTTTCCCGTTCTATTGTTTTCCTCTATTTCTTTACATTGATCACTGAGGAAGGCTTTCTTATCTCTCCTTGCTATTCTTTGGAACTCTGCATTCAGGTGGATATATCTTTCCTTTTCTCCTTTGCCTTTGGCTTCTCTTCTTTTCTCAGCTATTTTTAAGGCCTCAGCTAATTCTAAGGCCTCCTCAGACAACCATTTGCTTTTTTGCTTTTCTTGGTGACGGTCTTGATCACTGCCTCCTATACAATGTCATGAAACTTCATCCACAGCTCTTCAGGCACTCTGTCATTCCGATCTAATCCCTTGAATCTTTTTGTCATTATACTGTATAATCATAAGGGATTTCATTTGTCATACCTGAATGGTCTAGTGGTTTTTCCTTCTTTCTTCAATTTAAGTCTGAGTTTAGCAGTAAGGAGTTCATGATCTGAGCCACAGTCAGCTCCCTGTCTTGTTTTTGTTGACTGTATTTTCAGCTTCAAAGAATATAATTAATCTTCTCATAAGCCTTCTAGAGGTTTTTCTATGATAATGTAGATGTCTTTAAGAGGGAAATATGCCAATCATCAATTCTCAAAATTATTTAATTAAGGAAATTATTTTCTGTGGACACTAGGATTACTTACTCAGAGAATACTATTTGAGAAGAATAGTAGTATTTGACAATATTTTGTTGCACTTATTTGTTACATTTGTAGCTGCAATTGTCCATAAAAAATGTATTTCTTCCTTTCCTTGATTATTGATTCTTATGGGAAAAAAGGTTTATCTTCCTATACTTGCTTACCTTTAGGAAATTTGTGAAGTTTTACAGTATTTGGTAGTTGTTTGCTAAATGATAGTTGAGTTTAAAGAAATTTTTGCCACATACTTATAGTTTACAAGAAGACACTAAGACTATTTTTTATTAGTGAATATCTTATGTTGAATACTTTTTACACACACATCATATTTTATTAATTGTCACAAATATATTCATGTATTAAAATATATACTTTGAATTATTTTACTAATTTTTGATTGCTTTTGTTGTTATTCAGAAATGCTTTGATAGGTTATGGCCAACTTAATTTCTGAATTTCACATATGAAAAATATAAGAAAAATTCAATAATAATAGCCATAGGTAATTTATAAATAAAAATAAATTAAAGTTCAAGTTTCAGGGGCCCTCACTCATGTTGTATTTTTTTAGGTGCTGGGAAAGGTCCTAGCAATGTGTTCATGTGATTTTATTACACAACAATAAGATAGCTTAGTACAGGTCATTTAATACTCTTACTTCAATCTGAGTTCCCCTCTGTCATATTTACTTACATGTTGGGCAGCTCTGAAATGACCACAGATGTCACCCTAATTTGTAATTTTCTGATGTTTATCTTTTAGTTGAATATCCACTTTCATCCCCAAAGTAGAAGAAGTTGTCAGTACACTTCTGGTACTTCCTGCCCCAAGCTTACTCAGGAACTGAGCTGGGCTCTGCTAGATGGTTCTGTGCTCTTCTCTGGCTGCCCTTCCCCTCCTTAGGACTTTCTCTAGCTGCAGGAGTGTGCACAGCGCATGGGTATGCACAAGCATAGAGAAGGGCAGAAATGTCCGGGGATGACCTCAGGAACAACCCTCAGGCAATGTGCAGCAGGAGCGGTATAGTCCCAGTTCATCTGCCCTTCAGCCTGACATTCTGAGGTGTGATCCAAAATGTCTCTCAAAGGGCTGACACCAATTGCTCAAAGTGCTGACTGCATTTGTTATGTTCTTTTATTGCTTTTCTCCATACCATTGCCTCACTTCCTAACTAGGCTTGTGAGATCACTTCCCATGTGAGTCAACTGTATCCTTGTTCTCTTCCTAGAGTTTGCTTCTGATAAAGCCAAATACATTTGGTTTTGTATTTGCAGATTTGTATTGTTTTTGTGTAAATGGTCACATGTGTTCAAATGTGCTTGCTAAGTCTCTTCAGTCATGTCCAACTCTGTGACCCCATGGACTGAAACCTGCCAAGATCCTCTGTCTGTGGAACTCTGCAGTCAAGAATACTGGAGTGGATTGCCACATCCTCCTCCCCAGGATCTTTCTGACCCAGAGACGGAAGCTGTATCTCTGTGTCTCCTGCATTGGCAGGTAAATTCTTTGCCACTACCACCACCTGGGAAGACCAAAGGGTTCCCTGTGTTGTGTAAACTTCAAGGTCTATACAACCTAGATCCTCCATTCAATGTGGCATACTTATGGAAAAAAGAAAACTATTATTTAATTGTGAAAGTTCCTCACTCACCACAAGCCAACAGGGTAGGCAGTGCGAATTAGTGTTATAGATTCACATGATCTTTAAAATAAATGCTGAAACTTTTTTTGATATCATGAGATAATCTGTGCAAAGGAAAACCTTTAGTTTTATATTATGAAAACTATTTTAAACCTCGACCTCTATCATCCCTCAATAACAGAGCTTCGAGGTTGAAGCCGTGAACTTGGATGTCATTTTGACCTGTTTCATTCAGCAGCCATGCCCCTAAGCTACTGTTAAATTAGAGAAATTAAACCAACAAACCAAACAAAAACAAAAACAGTAAGGAAATGTCAGTTTGGCTTGCATTCCCATAAACAAAAGCAAGACTTCTGTAAATAAAAGAAAATCAGAATCAGATGGGAATGTCTTCAATGCCTCACAGGATCTGTAATGGGATATGTGCAGCTTTCCTTTCTGGGTCAGCTGTCTGAATCCTGCCCAGGTCAGTTGAAGCCAAGAAAGTCATTATTATTTCACAGCTGATTTATACAATCGATGGAATGAGTCTATTTTCGCTCCAGGTTTTGGAAGACAGGTGTCTGCAGTAGAGCACCCCCTTCACACAGCGCAGTAATTGGCCCCCTTGTTAGCAGCCAGGACAAGAAAGGCCAGGGATTAAATGAACAGTGAAACTGAACCACAACACTGTGGCTGACCCAGGAGCCTCAGTCCACTGGCCAGACAGGATTGATAGCCAAACAGGATTTTCTTTTTCCTGCCCCGCACTGTGCAGATTGAAGGGGAAATTCAAAATACCAGGCGGCAGCTTGCTATTTGTTCAGGGCACTTAAAACATTTTGAAAAGAAAAGGATTTCAAAGGAGCTTATCAAAAATTGCTTTTGGCATGGAGCTCTGCTTGACATGTTTCAACATAAGAGTAAAATGCCATGGTCGAGTTATAACCCCTGAATACATAAGTTCATCATCACAACACTTGCAAGTCCCACATTGAAATAATTCCCCTTCAGGCACTTGGTTGAAAAGTGGGGCTATGTCTGATTTCCTTCTAGTTCTGTGATAGGTAATAGAGTGGTCATTCTCAAACAGTTCATAAATTAAGAAGTAAAAAAAAAAAAAAGGATTTTCCATTTTCATAATTTCACTTAGGGTATCTTTTGAAGTGTATATTATTAGTTTGTCCTAATGCAAAACTACCAACTGAAACTAATCTCCCTAATGAGGTTCATTTGTCCTTTGACAAAGCAATAAATGTTTCCTCAAGAAAAACTTAACTAATAGCGTGGCCAGTACTTTATAATTAATTTTCTTCCTCAATCCTTGCAAGCATGAAAACAAACAGTAAATTTTTCATTTGTTCATCTTTTTAGAACAACTGTTTAGCAGAGATATGCTTGATTAATGGATTTAATTTGTTCCTTTCTTCTGTAGTCAGTTTTCATATTACATTGGTTATCAGTGGATAGGACAATAATGTGGGCCTTCTCACTGCACTCCACTCCATCAGTGTCAGTCCTGGCTTCTCGCTCCGGGTCTGCATCTTTAACCTTTGTCGTCCTGCAGAATCTTTCATCAATCTGTGTTACAGTCACCTTGGGAAGAAAAGGCAGAAGCACTCGGTCAGCACTTACAGGTAGTAAAGTGTGTCATTATTTCTAACAAAATGCTGGCAGCGGTGCACCTTTCATTTCCAACTAAAATATGATTTGTGAGATCAGTAACCCAACTGTTACAAGGGAAAAATGGAAGGTACCAGTCTGGTCACGACAAGGCCCTCTGTAAAACCAACACAAAATACCAAAGGTGTCCCTGCATGCCAAGCACTTTCAAGTGGCTGGGGATAGTTTTGTAAATGATATTATTATTGTCAAGTAATGAAAGTACCCATGTAGGGGTCAAATATAATAAAAAAATATAACAGCAGATTTTATATACTGGCCATTTCATAGGTAGGGGAGAATCTCCATGGTTTAAATCTGGAGTTCACTCACCTTTCTAGCATGACATAAATGGCCATGAATTCTAGCTTGAGGGGTTTTTATTATTATTTAAAAAATCTAGGTGTGATATAGGTTCCGTGGAAAAAAAGGGAACTTTAAGGGATGCATTTTTGGCAATTTTCTTACTTCAGCATAAAATTTAAAATTAAAACACGTGCCTTAAGATGTTCTGTATATACAATATATTTATATATTATGTAATTTGACCAAGGGTATGTTTATTTGCATATTAAAAGATAAAACTCTAAATTAGTATTTTCAAAATACAGAAAATATAAATACATGCGGGAAGTTTGAAGAAACTTTCATAATCTTATTTTGGATACTGAGTTTCATACTTTAAAAAGCAATTTTTCTCAAAACTTATAAATTTCCACTTATAAGAAGAATAGGTATTAGGGATATAATGTACAGCATGATGACTTGCATGGTTACACGCCACATACGAAAGTCGTTAAGAGAATAGATCCTAAGATTTCTCATCACATGGGAATTTATTTTTCCTTTCTCTTTTTTTTAAATCTATATGAAATGATGAATGTTAATCAAACTAATTGTGGTAATCATTTCATGATATATGTAAACCAAGTAACTACCTTAAACTTATATGACACTGTTTGTCAATTATATCTCAATAAAACTGGAAAAAAAATTGAAAAAATGACTTTTCTGAGTATCTCTCTCAAAAAGTGAATTTGATTATGTTTTCTTAGTGTACCTGTCACTATTATTGACATTTCTATTACAATAATAATGCATCATTTGTAAACATTTCAAATAGGTACTGCAGGGGATAATTCTTAAGTGATAATCTGTAAATGATCTTGGCATTTATTCTATGTAATCTTTTCTTGACCTGTTTTGGAAATTAATAATACAAACCCAAATAAAATGCCTGATATTTAAGGAAACTTTTATAATTTTAGACACAAATCAATGTAGAGTCAAGATTTGGGTTTTACTATCAGTTTTGTCACTTACTAGTTTTGAGTTATTAATATAATCATTCATTTTTGTCAGAATAATATAATCATTACAAACTTCTTACATATGCATCTGTGAGTCTCTGCCATATCACCTCACAATGGACAAACATTAGTGGCTCCTCACCGTGCACTTAATTCATCAGTATTTCTTATTTTGGCGTGAGGTGTATGCAGCAGCTATGTATCACATTGCACACCACATCTCTCCTCTTACTATAAACATGTCTGTGCAGCCCTCCAGTCATCCCCAACTTCTTCCTCTTCTAACCCTTCCCTGTGTATTGTTTTGGCTCTGCCTCTGTATTGTGTTTCCCCCTGCATAGTGCCTGCTCATCCATCTTCCTCTACAGTTCTACTCAGTAAATTCCTACCTAGCATCACAGCTCTTATAAAATGCTCCTCTGATTCCCTGAAATCTTTACATATTATCCTGGTTGGAATTAATTTATTCCATCTTTGTGGTCTTATAGTACTCTGTTTTTAATTCACTTAATGTACCAACCACAGTTTGATTTGAAAAATAGTTATGAGTACATGTATCTGTCCTTACCACTAAGTTGTAAGGTCTTGAAGTCTAGACTACATACTTTTCTCATCTCCTCCTCACCTTGTCCTGCCTCACAGGAAGAGCAAAAATATTTGTTATAGAGTGCAGCTTAATAAAAAATATTAAGTGGATACATGAATAATTTGATCATAAATTATGAATATCTTTTATTCATAAATAATTCATAAATCACAAATATATTTTGCCAGATATTATCCCAAAAAAGGGACAAATAATAATTTTTTAAAGGAAAGTAGTATAGATACAGAAACTTCCTTTTATTTTATTTTCCCCCTTTTGTCACATAATGCATTTAAAAATATTTTTCTTCCCATTTTATTGAGATACAGTTGGCACATTGTTCAAGTTTAAGGTGTCCAACACAATGATTTGACCTATATACATCATGAAATGATTATAACAATAAATCATCTCAGAAAGATAAAATTTTTTTTAAAAAATAGATAAAAATTGTTTTGTGTGATGAGAACAACTATTTGGATTGACTGTCTTAACAGCTTTCATATATAACATATAACAGTGTTATTATATTTATCATATTGTACATTATATTCTTAGTTTTTATTTATGACTGGAACTTTTTACTTATAAAAGTTTGTTCATGCAGCTCAAATATAAGAGAGAAAGAGAAAGTAAAAAGCTCAACAAGGCAATTTATATATTAATTTTAACTTAATCTGTTACGAGTAGTGGAAAAGAAAAACAACTTTAGGGAAAAATTATTAATAATTGGAGAATGTCTTTAATTAAAGATTTTTTTACTTAAAACAATAGAGTCTATGAAACTCCTCCCTCTGCAAGGCACTTTACATTTAATATATACTGTCTCCAGGCCTTTGTCATCATCCCAAAGATTGTCCTTCAAGCCTTAGAAGTTTATGGAAACAGAAGAGTTCATAAGAATAAAATCCATATTTGCAAGGTTCAATAAAACCTTAGGCTTTCCCTTAAGATCTCATAACCCCATCTTGTCTAGCGAGGAACCAGTGTGTTTTAGTGATATTTCTCTTCTCAGGTGAGTTTGAAGAACTGTCCCATTAATCTCTACCTGTTAATATTTACTTTGCCCAGAAGCTACTGCTAACCACACACCAGGATTGTATTGCTTATTTCATCCCCAGGTTTACTGAGATATAACTGGCATATAACATTGTGCAAACATAAGGTGTACAACTTGGTGATGATTTGATATACATATGTATTGTGAAACAATTACCACAATAGGTTAACTAACACATTCATCACATCATATAATGACTCTCATTTTTCATGTATGTGTAGTAGAATATCTAATATCTACTCTCAGCAAATTAAAATATAAAATATAATATCATTAACAGTAATCACCATGCTGT
Organism: Moschus berezovskii; assembly: GCF_049115385.1. Classification (NCBI taxonomy): domain Eukaryota; kingdom Metazoa; phylum Chordata; class Mammalia; order Artiodactyla; family Moschidae; genus Moschus; species Moschus berezovskii. The sequence continues at coordinate 47,968,236 of NC_142460.1, read as the reverse complement.
ACATTAGCTCCCTGGAAAGTATTCATCTTATAACTGGAAGTGTGTATCCTTTGACAAACAACTAACTTCCCCCCCCACCCCCACCACCTCTCAGCTGCTGCAACCACTATTCTACTCTCTGTTTCTTTGAGTTTGACTTTTTTGCCTTCTACATATAAGTGAGATAAACACTGCTTATCTTGCACTATCTGACTTATTCCACTAAAGTAGTGAAGACTCAGACAACAGCCTTGAACAAAAGAAAATTGGGTGAAAAGGTATTTAAAAGGTGAAGAATTATACAAAAATGCAATTTTACTTCCATCATAGAGGATCATTTATAATTATATATATACACACACAGACACACACACACAACTTGCTTTGTTAAGACCACAACTTCTCAAACATGTGTTTATAACTGGTGTAGGTTGCTTATAGTATAAGAAGATCTGGCAGTTTTTTTTTAAAACTAGAGGCAGAACAGAACCTTTCTTATTTTATTTTCCACACATGTAACTTTTGTAATAATTTTGTTAAAGTAGGATTTTCAATAAACTAAACTGCTATCTCATATAAATATAAAATAAACATATCAAATATTTTCTAACTCACCAGTTACTTAGGAAACAAGCAAGAGTTTAAAAATCAGTAAAATAAAGACTTGGGTCACAGACATTTACATCCTCTATCAGTTAAACTTCTTTTGCATCAGGAGAAATGAGAAATATTTCATTGCTATGATCAAGAAACATTTGTATTGCTTTTAGTTTTCTACTAAAATTAAAGTTAGTTTCTATCCCTTCAGAATTCTAAGATAGTTTTTATTTTTTTAAAGTATCTATTTACTAGTAGATGTGCCAGTTCTTAGTTGCGGGATGTGGGGTCTTTTTAGTTGTAGCATACAAGCACTTAGTTATGGCACGTGGGATCTGGTTCTCTGACCAGGGATAGAACCTGGGCCCTCTGCCTTGGGTGCATAGAGTCTTAGCCTCTGGGCCACCAATGAAGTCCCTATAAAGTAGTTTAGTCAAAGATATTTAAAGGTACACCTTCTACAGCATCAGATAACCCCAGAGAGGTTATCCAGCATTCTCTTAAAGAAATCTCAGTAATATTTTTGTCCCATTTCCAAGCCTTTCCATTTTTCCTGACCATTTTTATACTAAAAACACTGCCCCAATTATTCATATTTATTAAATTAATATCATTTTTTTTCACTTATAAACTCAAATTTTTATTCTTGGAGAGAAAAATGTTTCCTTCTACTCTTTTTCAAAGGCCAATTTATCCTCACAGCTAGTTTCTTTCCTAGTTACTCCAGGCTATAATATAAATATCTAAGATTTGCCACATAGTCCCTTAAGGAAAAAAATAATATAATGAAAATCACTCAAATTCAGAAATTTAGCATAGGTGACCCTTCCATGTAGAAGAAAAACTTGAAAGGGATGGCATTGACGTGTTCTCAAACTCTAGAGAGAGGGAGACATATTTAAAATAATGAGGAAGTGGACTTGATTTGAGGGAGAATGAATTCTCAAAGGGTTTCAATCCCACTTTAAGAATCAATGGTATAATGGATAGTCATCACTGAAGTTGTGTTAATGTGCAGATTAAGCTGTGGAAGCTAAAGACTGGTATCTGAGTTTTAATGCATGAGAGAAAGAAGTAAAAAACAATTCCAGTTCTGTATTTCTTAGAGACTGTCCCTGGTTAATGCAATAGACATTTGATTATTAAGCTTGGTAAAACAAGGGAGTCACATTTTAGGAGGAAAGCAGGTTTCTGTTTTGTAGTGGTTGCTTGACTGTTTAATGTCAGAGATGCCCTTGAGGCCAAACAAGCATGTGTATATGCTTCTCAAGTTATTGGTTGTCTTCAAAATATAGAACAGGCAAAATCAGAATAATAATAGGGCTTTGTAACATAGTAGTGGAGATATAACTAGGTTCCTTTATAAAGATATACAAATCCAGGACAGAAAGGAAAATTGTTATGAGATAAGCTCTGGGCAGTCAGGTTTTCAGTTTGAACGAGTTAGAGGTAGAAAGAGTGCTACTGAGGAGGAAGTACATTTAAAAGCTGCCTGTAAGTAAAGCAGAATGAATTTAATGACCTACAGAGAAGGACAGTTTTCAGTCTTGTATATTGTGTGTTTTTTCCTTGGTATATGTGTATAAACCTTACTAATTGCCCTCTTTTAGTGTTGAAAAATGTTTTAAATCATTTATACTTTTGGTTATATTCCAAATTTTTCAAAATAAGCATATTTAAATTTCATAGTCAGACACATGTAAAATAGATGTTACTGAAAATATAGCTTTCAGAATATGATATAATATGAAATTGGAGTTTACAATCATATTAACTTACTGATTTATTTAATATATTAAGCAGAACTACACAGTTCAGCTAAAAATGAAAAGGCAATCCACTAGCCATTTGTAAGATTACTATATGTGTATGATAATTATTTTAGTCAACTTAGATTAAATTGTCTTTGTAAAATACTCTGCTAAGAATCTTCAAAATAATACAACTGAATAACTTATAATTACTTGATCTGTACTGATAAATAATGAAATATGCAGAAAAGCAAATCGTATATGGATTGCTTAGTTCTCCATATTGTCTTCTTAGTTAGTAAAGCTCAGTGTTTTCAGTGATTTGTGTGTAAATGATCTTTAGGTTCTAGCTAACCACGGTTCAATATTACCTCGAGTCTTTATTTTATTTTGTTTTTCAGGTTATAACAAGAGAGTTCAATTTTTTTTTTTTTTTTTTTTACATCTCATGACATTGCATCTATTTGGGGAAAAGGAAGACAATATACCCATTCAGAAACCTATGAGAATTGTGTTTTAGGACAACCCAAAATGAGATATTTATTTGGATGGAAAATGTTATTTTTTATTTTTATTTTTTTAATTGGAGGCAAATTACTTTACATTAATATATTGGTTGGTTTTGCCATACACTGACACGAATCTGCCCTGGGTGTACATGTGTTCCCTTTCTTGAACCCCCCTCCCACCTCCCTCTTCCCCATATCCTCCCTCCAGTTCATCCCCGTGCACCAGCCCCAAGCATCCTGTATCATGCGTTGAACCTGGACTGGTGATTCATTTCACATATGATAATAGTCTTTAAAATACAGCATAGGCTTAGACTATATTAAGAACTATGTTGTATTCTAGCCATGATTAAGAATGTTTTCATTATATACTAAGCTAGCCAGAAAAGCATTTTGCAAATTTATTTCAAGTTAATACATTTTAAAGAGAAATGACATAGTCAAAACAGAAAGCATCCATAAAAAGGAAGGAAAATATTATATAATCTGAATTTTATTTAATAGGAATAATTGAGTGAATGAGATAAGATTAACTCAGAAATAAGAGGACTTGAGAAAAGTAAATATTTGTATTCAAATGTGTGAGGTGTCAACTGCAAAAAGAGGGTGCTTACTCAGTATTGCCCTGAAGTTAAAAGTTATAAGAACACAGATTATGAATCAACCTATGTAAGAATTTTCCATGATTTCCTCTTCATTGATATTGTTTACATTATAAACTTGGGATCTCCCACTCATTGGATGTATGAAAATTGAAATTAGTGATTCATCTCCGAAATAGAGTAGAAGATATCAAGATTCATTTGGCCATAGATTCTATAAGAATGTGGAGGCTATGTTAACAAATACTGTTTACTATATGTTTAGTGAAGCCAAAGTTACAGATTTTAAAAATATTTTTAACATTAGTCACCATGTACTAGAATATAAAATCATACCAACTATGCTATCACTTTTCAAAGAATCATGATAGAAAGAGGGAGAAGCATAATCAAGACCCTTCTAGTGGAAGCCAGAACAAATTGCAACCAGCATAACCAAAATAAATTTATAAGATCACTTAATTGCAATGTCTTAGATGTGAATAGGTAAATTCAAGCATCGTTATATGCAAGTGATCAAGTGATAGTTTTAGAAATCTTTCCTCTTGATACATGCATCCTCTCTTTCTCAATGTCTTTTGGTGGGTCTTTTCTCTGTTGTGTTTTATTTTCTTTCAAGTTCTCTTTACATGCCAAGAAATATGCCCTAGATATTTCAGTTCAGTTCAGTTCAGTTGCTCAGTCATGTCCGACTCTTAGCGACCCCATGAACCACAGCACGCCAGGCCTCCCTGTCCATCACCAACTCCTGGAGTTCACTCAAACTCATGTCCACAGAGTCGGTGATGCCATCCAGCCACCTCATTCTCCGTCGTCCCCGTCTCCACCTACCCCCAATCCCTCCCAGCATCAGAGTCTTTTCCAGTGAGTCAACTCATCACATGAGGTGGCCAAAGTATTGCAGTTTCAGCTTTAGCATCAGTCCTTCCAATGAACACCCAGGATTGATCCCCTCTTGAATGGACTGGTTGGATCTCCTTGCAGTCCAAGGGACTCTCAAGAGTCTTCTCCAGCACCACAGTTCAAAAGCATCAATTCTTCAGTGATCAGCTTTCTTCACAGTCCAACTCTCACATCCATACATGACCACAGGAAAAACCATAGCCTTGACTAGACGGACCTTGGTTGGCAAAGTAATGTCTCTGCTTTTTAATATATTATCAAGGTTGGTCATAACTTTCCTTCCAAGGAGTAAGCGTCTTTTAATTTCATGGCTGCAATCAGCATCCACAGTGATTTTGGAGCCCAAAAAAATAGTCTGATACGGTTTCCGCTGTTTCCCCATCTATTTCCCAAGAAGTGATGGGACCAGATGCAATGATCTTCGTTTTCTGAATGTTGAGCTTCAAGCCAACCTTTTCACTCTCCTCTTTCACTTTCATCAAGAGGTCTTTGAGTTCCTCTTCACTTTCTGCCATAAGGGTGGTGTCATCTGCATATCTGAGGTTATTGATATTTCTCCCGGCAATCTTGATTCCAGCTTGTGCTTCTTCCAGCCCAGCGTTCCTCATGATGTACTCTGCATATAAGTTAAATAAGCAGGGAGACAATATACAACCTTGACGTACTCCTTTTCCTATTTGGAACCAGTCTGTTGTTCCATGTCCAGTTCTAACTGTTGCTTCCTGACCTGCATACATGTGTCTCAAGTGGCAGGTCAGGTGGTCTTGGATTCCCATCTCTTTCAGAATTTTTCACAGTTTATTGTGATATTTAAGAATACTCACTGGAAAAGACTCTGATGCTGGGAAAGGTTGGGGGCGGGAGGAGAAGGGGACGACGGAGAAGGAGATGGCTGGATGGCATCACTGACTCTGTGGACATGAGTTTGAGTGATCTCCGGGAGTTGGTGATGGACAGGGAGGCTTGGCGTGCTGTGATTCATGAGGTCGTGGAGAGTCGGACACGACTGAGCGACTGAACTGAACTGAACTGAATTCAAAAACTTCCTGATCTCAGACAGCATACAGACCTACTCTCTTTAACATTTAGTGTGTGTGTGCTCGGTCGTGTCCAGCTTTTTTGCAGTCCCACGGACTGTAGCCCACCAGACTCCTCTGCCCATGGGATCTCCCAGACAAGATTACTGGAGTGGGTTGCCATTTCCTCCTCCATGGGATCTTCCTGACCCAGGGATCAAACCCACATCTCTTGTGTCTCCTGCACTGGGAGGCAGGTTGTTTACCACTAGAGCCACCTGGAAAGCTTTCTCTAGCATTTAGAGGGATCATAAAATATGTTTTCTAATTTACTCTGTCATGTATTTTGATTGTATTAGAATAATACCTGTTATCCACAGGGTAAACCTAGATACAATTCACACTCTCATGGTTGAGGATTAGAAGAAACAGGCAAAAAAATCACATGAAATTAGAAATAGTTCTAAAAAGATGAGAATATAACAAGTATATAGTGTATGCAAAATTAATAGCTAAAGTACACCTCTATAGGCATGCCCACACAAATCATCACCTTTCTTATTTCCTAGACCTTTTTACTTTTGATCATAAAAATAGGACCAAATCCTAGCTTTGAAATGAGAGTAACTGCACTGTGTAAATAGGAAATAACTTAAAGAAACCTTAAATATTAACCAAGCATGGAAAGCTACTACTTGTTTGTGTGGAGTTTTTAGTACATATCCTTTGTCAATTTACTTAGCCAATGGACATAAAACAACTTAATTTTTAGTTATTTGCTCATTAAATCATTTTTTTAAATGCCAGCTAATTATCAGAGTGTTATTCAGTTCAGTTCAGTTCAGTTCAGTCGCTCAGCTGCGTCCAACTCTTTGCGACCCCATGAACTGCAACATGCCAGGCCTCTCTGTCCATTCCCAACTCCCAGAGTTTACCCGAACTCATGTCCATTGAGTCGGCGATGCCAGCCAACTATCTCATCCTCTGTCGCCCTCTTCTTCTCCTGCCCTCAATCTTTCCCAGCACCAGGGACTTTTCAAATGAGTCAGCTCTTCGCATCAGGTGGCCAAAGTATTGGAATTTCAACTTCAACATCAGTCCTACCATTGAGCACCCAGGACTGATCTCCTTTAGGATGGACTGGTTGGATCTCCTTGCAGTCCAAGGGACTCTCAAGAGTCTTCTCCAATACCACAGTTCGAAAGCATCAATTCTTCGGCACTCAGTTTTCTTTATAGTCCAACTCTCACATGCATACATGACCACTGGAAAAACCATAGCCTTGACTAGATGGACCTTTGTTGACAAAGTAATGTCTCTGCTTTTTAGTATGTTGTCTATGTTGTAGAAATAGATTAATAAAGCACAATTCCTACCCATTAAAACTCAGTCATAATGGAAATAGATTACTGAACATAGAACTAGAATCACTATTATATTTGATATCTTATGTCAAATCAATATTATTTATCATACATAAATATATTATATATTATTTCATATAATATACATTGTATTATATAATATAACAATGTCTGCTCAGTCATGTCCAACTTTTTGTGACCCGAGGACCACCAGGTTCCTCTGTTCATGAGATTTTCCAGGCAAGAATACTGGAGTGGGTTGCCATTTCCTTCTCCAATTATATAATATGTTACATATTAATTGTATGTTAATACAGACCTTCCTTGACTTAAAATTGCATTCTGTCTTGATTAACTCATTATAAGTTGAAAATATCTTAAGTTGAAAATTCATTTAATATAACACACCTAACCTACTGAACATTGTATATTAAGCCTAGGCTACCTTGATGATGCTCTGAATCCTTACATTAGCTTGTAGTTGGGTAAAAATTATTTAACACCAATACTATTTTAAGATAAAGTATTAAATATCTCATGTTACTTATTGAGTACTCTATTGAGAGTTAAAAACAGAATGATTGTATGTGTATGGGTTGTTCACACTTTTGATGGTATTGACTGACTGCCACTCTCCAGCGTCAAGTAACACTGCACATCACTAGCCTGGGAAAAAGATCAAGCTTCAAAATCTGAAATACAGTTTCTATTGAATGTGTACAACTTTTGTACTATCATAAAGTCAAATAGTCTCAAGTCAAACCACCATAAGTTGAACCATCCTAACTAAGCTGGGTACTGTCTGTATTTAGCATACATTTTTTTTTTGAGCAGAATTTAAATTTATTTCTAACTGGAGGATAACTGCTTTACAATTTGGGTTGGTTTCTGCCATACATCAATATGAATCAGCCATAGGAATGCATATGTTCTCCTCTTAAACCTTGCTCCAACCTCCAAAACTATTCCACCCCTCTAGGTTGTCACAGAGCACCATATTTGAGCTCCCTGTGTCATACAGAAATTTCCACTGGCTATATAATATTACATATGGCAGTGTATTAATGTACATTTTAGTGCTGCTTTCTTATTATGTTCCATCCTCCCTTTCCCTTCTGTGTCCACAGATCTGTTCTCTATGGCTACATCTCCATTGCAGCCCTGCAGATAGGTTCAACAGTACTGTCTTTTAAGATTTAATATATATGCATTAATATTTATTTTTGTTGATAATATTTGATGATACTTTATATTTTATTATTTAATAATAAATATTAATTAATAAATATTATTATTTATTAATAAATATTAATTAATAAATATTATTATTTATTAATAAATATTTTGTTAATATTTGTTTTTCTCTTTCTGACTTGCTTCATTCTGTATAATAGGCTCTGGGTTCATCTACCTTATTAAAATTGAGTCAAATGCATGTTTTACGGCTGAGTAATATTCCATTGTGTTATGCACCTCAACTTCTTTATCCATTCATCTGTCAATGGACATCTAGATTGCTTCCTTGTTATAGCTATTGTAAATATAGAATACGTTCAGTGAAGTTCAGTTGGTCAGTCGTATCCGACTCTGTGACTCCATGGACTGCATCATGACAGGCTTCCCTGTCCATCAGCAACTCCTGGAGATTGCTCAAACTCATGTCCATTGAGTTGGTGATGCCATTCAAACATCCATTCTCTGTTGTCCCCTTCATCCCCTCCCTTCAATCTTTCCCAGCATCAGGGCTTTTTTCAATCAGTCAGTTCTTCACAACAGGAGGCCAAAGTATTGGAGTTTCAGCTTCAACTTTCATCCTTCCAGTGAATACTCAGGACTGATTTCCTTTAGGATTGACTGGCTTGATCTCCTTGCAGGTCAAGGGACTCTCAAGTGTCTTCTCCAACACCACAGTTCAAAAGCATCAATTCTTTTGCGCTCAGCTTTCTTTATAGTCTAACTCTCACATCCTTATATGGCTACTGGAAAAGCTATAACTTTGATTAGATGGACCTTTCTTGCCAAAGTAATGTCTCTGTAATATTCTGTCTATATTGGTCATATCTTTTCTTCCAAGGAGCAAGAGTCTTTTAATTTCATGTCTGCAGTCACCATCTGCAGTGATTTTGGAGCCCCCCCAAAAATGAAGTCTGGCACTGTTTCCACTGTTTCCCTTTCTATTTGCAATGAAGTGTTGGGACTGGATGTCATGATCTTAGTTTCCCGAATGTTGAGTTTTAAGCCAGCTTTTCCACTCTCCTCTTTCACTTACATCAAGAGGCTTTTCAGTTCCTGTTTGCTTTCTGCCCTAAGGGTGGTGTCATCTGCGTAACTGAGGTTATTCATATTTCTCTTGGCAATCTTGATTCCAGCTTGTACTTCATTCAGCTCCACAGTTCACATGATGTAGTCTGCATATGAGTTAAATAAATAGGGTGACAATGTACAGCCTTGATGTGCTCTTTTCCCAATTTGAAACCAGTCTGTTGTTCCATGTCCGGTTGTAAATGTTGCTTCTTGACCTGCATACAGATTTCTCAGGAGGCAGGTAAGGGGGTCTGGTACTCCCATTTCTTGAAGAATTTTCCACAGTTTGTTGTGATTGGCACAAAGTCTTTGGTGTAGTCAGTAGGGGAGAAATAGATATTTTTCTGAAACTCTCTTGCTTTTTCGATGATCCAACAGATGTTGGCAATTTGGCCTCTGGTTCCTCTGCCTTTTCTCAATACAGATTGAACATTGGAAGTTCTCAGTTCCCATACTGTTGAAGCCTGGCTTGGAGAATATTGAGCATTACTTTGCTAGCGTGTGAGATGAGTGCAATTATGTGGTAGTTTGAACATTCTTTGGCACTGCCATTCTTTGGGTTTGGAATAAAAGCTGACCTTTTCCAGTCCTGTGGCCACTGTTGAGTTTTCCAGATTTGCTGGCATATTGAGTACAGTACTTTCACAGCATCATCTTTTAGGATCTGAAATAGCTCAACTGAAATTCTATCACCTCCACTAGCTTTGATCCTAGTGATGCTTCCTAAGGCCCACTTGACTTTGCATTCCAGGACATATGTCTTAAAAGACATATGTATGTCTTAAAAGATTGGCAAGGCCTATCAGAGCCCAGCAAAGGAAGCTGTCAACACTGACAGGAGGTGGGGGAGACTTCTCCAAGATGGCGCCATTTGAGCTGGGCTTACCTGTGTCTTACCAGAGGTTCAGGCCCTGGATTGGTGGACAGATTTGGAAAAAGTGTACTATGTAAATAAAACAGTGCAAGCAAAGTGTGGAATATTTTTAAATTGCCAAAGATTTCTAATTAAGACCACTTTCTCTCAGGGCATTTCAGAGGGGACACTATTGACATTTTGGGTGCAGCATGTCTTTGTTTTATGTGACTCCACTAGCAATGAAGGAAAATTAAGATGCTTACTTCAGTGTGCTAGATACCAATAACACTCTCCAGACTTTATGACATCCAAACATCTCCAAGATATTTTCAGAGTCTGATTTTAAAGGCATTTGCAGTCCCTGTTGAGAACTATTGCTCTTGGGTAGTATCTGATTTTTTAAAAAATAAAAAAAAAATTGTTGTATGTCATCTATGTGCTTAGCTACTCAGTCATATCCGACTCTTAGCAACCCTTTGGACTGTATCCCCTCAGGCTCCTCTGTCCATGGGATTTTTCAGGCAAGAATACTGGAGTGGGTTGTCATTTCCTCCTCTGGGGGATCAAACCCACATCTCCTGTGTCTCCTGCACGTTAGGCAGATTCTTTACCTGCTGTGCCATCAGGGAAACACACCTGTCATTTGGAAGTACTGAGTCCCAAGTGATAAAGTCTGGATTAGCAGTAGAAAGTTCTCTCTTCCTTTTCCAACTTTCTGCAGCTAATCCAGATTTTATCACTTGGGACTCAGTACTGCCTGTGCTGAACTAATTCATTCCAAGCTCTTCTTCAGGTTTTTCTTCACTCCAAGCAATCTTGCATACTCCTGCCAGACCACTACTACATAGTACTTTTATTAGATAACCAGTTGTAGCACACTATTTCTGAATTCATAGTATCAGTAGTCCTGTTTGAATTCCATATACATTCATAAACTGGCCATTTCAGCTTTTTGCACATTAAAATGAATCATTATCCCAAACCAACTTCATTTCATTCTGGCAGGTTTCTCACTGACTATACTCCTGACATCACTACTCTGGGACTGTGCACATATTCTCACTACCAACAGTGACTTCTCATTCTTTCCTGTTATTTAAATATTATGCATCTTTGTCTAACTGAACCTTCACCTTTACAATGGAGACTTGTTTTATTTTGCTTACTCTTTTTGGTTTCCTATTCGTTGAATTTTTATAAAATGATAAGTACCACAGAATGTGCAATGCTCTTACATATAGTACTGTTAGGGAATGTACTTCTATAAATTGTTGTTATGTAGGTTTCTATTTTAAATAAATTTGTATTTATAATCCACTGTTCAGGATATCTAAAACAGAATCTAGTTACGGAACTGTCATCATAGTCAGGGTACATTTAATGAAAGAGACAAATGAGAGGGGTTGACAAATTTAGTTCTGAGAGAGAGAAGCAAGAGACTAAGCAAAGCTAAATTCAAAAATTGGACTGCAAGGAGATCAAAACAGATTATCCTAAAGGAAATCAGTCTTGAATTTTCATTGGAAAGATGGATACTGAAGCTGAAGCACGAAAACTTTGGCCACCTGATGCAAAGAAGTGACTCATTGGAAAAAACCCTGATGCTGGGAGAGATTGAAGGCAGTAGGAGAAGGGGATGACAGAGGATGAGATGGCTGGATGGCATTACCAACTCAATGGGTATGAGCTTGAGCAAGCTTTGGGAACTGGTGATGGACAGGGAAGCCTGGCATGCTGCAATCCATGGCGTCACACAGTTGGACACGACTGAGAGACTGAACTGAACTGAACTGAAGGATAGTCATGCTTCTATTAGCTTTCTCCAGAGAAACAGAGCCAATAGGAGAAATAGATATAAATGATACAGACATATAGAGCAGGTAGATAGATTTATTTTAAGGAATTGTCTCATATGATTATAGAGGCTGAGCAGTTCCAGGATTTGCAGTTAACAAGCTGGAGACCCAGGAGACCAAATCTGAAGAAGTCAGATTTTCTGATATAAATTCCGGTCCAAGGGCAGGATGAGACTGATATTACAGTTCAGCAGTCAGATCAGGCCAATTCCCTCTTAGTCTTTTTATACTATTCAGACTTTGAATTAGCCTGAATTGGGTGGAGCTCATCTGCATTAGAGAGGACAATCTACTTTATTCAGTCTATTTATTCAGATGTTCAGTTCAGTTCAGTTCAGTCACTCAGTGTGACCGACTCTTTGCGACCCCATGAGTCACAGCACGCCCGGCAGTCTCATTCAAAACCCCCCACAGTCTCAGACCGAATGTCTGGGCACAAATTGTCTCAGATAGATTAACACACAAAATTAACCATCATACTGTCATTGATTAGAATAGTGAGTAAGGAGAAGTTGCAGCCCTTACAAAGAAAATAGTAAGACAAGATCAAAATGTAAATAGACTACCCATGTTGAATTTTATGGTGGGCATTAGGAAATGCAGCATTGGACCTTGATATTAAAAATAGTGATAAGGAGCATAGCAAAAAGCCCTGGTAGTAGGTAGGTAATAAAAGTTAACAAAAATAAGAGGGAAAATAAGAACGAATAACAGAAATTATCACAGAATATGAAAACAAAGAGAAGTATCATTCATTACAAAATCATAATATAGTTGGTTCTCATTATTCATAGATTCTGTATTTAAAAATTCACCCACCCCTAAAGTTTATTTTCAACCCCAAAAGCAATATTTGAGGCACTTCACAATTCTATGATGGACATCTTAGAATACTGAAAAGCTTGAGTTGTCCAAAGTGAACAGGAGGAGAAGGGTATGACAGAGGAAGGGATGGTTGGATGGCATCACCGACTCAATGGACAAGAGTTTAAGCAAACTCCGGTACATGGTGAAAGACAAGGAAGCCTGGCGTGCTGCAGTCCATGGAGTTGCAAAGAATCAGACACAGCTGAGTGACCGAACAACAACAAAGTGAATATTCCCAGTTTGGACAAAGTAATGCCTTGCCTTCTTCTTTCTGATCTCATAATGTACGTGAGTGTCATTGTTGTGGTATATGTAGTAGCAACATTTAAAAAAATTGTGTTGTTCTTTTCATTGGTAATTTCATTCTTTGAAATGGTCCCCAAGAATAGTTTTTAAGTGGTGTTTAGTGTCCCATGGCAGAAGAGGACTGTGATGTGCCTCATGGTGGAAAAATATGTCTTAGATAATCATCCTTCAGTTATGAGTAATGGTGGTGTTGGACATGAGTTCAATGTTAATGAATCAATAATTTATATTAAATAAAATGTCCTTAAGACCAGATTTTGTATTTACCACTTGGCAAAAAAAAAAAAAAAACTCATGGTCAGAGACTTTTAGGAATATAATCCTGCATTCCCCTCTGGAGCAATGGTTTAGTATTTGCTGAGTTGGTGTTCACGGAATCTTTATCTAACACAACTACTGCGAATAATGAGGATTGGCTATATATGGTATATGTGTTGACACAGTGTTTGAACATTAATGAGAAAAGCTAGATGACATGTATTTTCAAACAAATAAATGCTAAAAAATTGTATTTTATTCTGTGTTAAAAATCAGGTAACTGATGAAGTATTTTAAATATTTTATTTTATTTTTTTTAAAGTTATTACAATATAATACCTATATTTTGCTGTGCAATATAATATAGCTTTATTTTTTTTTAACAGTGGCTATTTCTGGATGGCACAGTTACATTTAATTTTTTTCCTTTTACTTATTAACTGATGAAGTATTTTAAATATTTTAAAATGACTTTGTAAACATTTTTAAATATGGTTTAAGATAAAGTCATTTAGAATTTATTTTATCATCCATACTTACCTTGAACTTAGTTTTCCCTACCGATAGGTCCCTTTATTATTTTTGTTCCTTAAGTTATTCTTGTCCTAATTCCTACTTCTGGATACTCCTCCCTGCATTTTTTTTTCTAGAAAAAAAGGATGATGCCAGTGAGAATTAAGAATATCCAAAGATCATGACTTTTGTTTTATATTTCACTTTTTATCTGGTTGAGTTTAAAGAATATCATATAAATGTGATATTTATTCATTTATTTAATATTCATTCATTCACTAATCATCTATTGACCTTCTACTAGGTGCCCAGGAACCTCTTTGCCAAGAGTTAACAAAGGTTTTATGGTACTTGATGCTTAAACTATTTGTAGACCTGCTTTGATGAAAATAAATTCATTTTAACAGAGAATTTATTGTGCTAATATAGGGCCTTGGAAGGAACTCTTGAGATGTGAAACTGTGGGGACTCTGAGACTTGAGCCTCACTATTTTCAGAGGAAGTTCTCTGCCTTTAGTAGAATCAGCAGTAGAAATCACAGTAACACATAATTTAAGCATAGGAGTTATAATGAAAATAGCTTAATGTATTGGTTTTCTAGGGCTGAGATAATAAATTATCGCAAACTGGCTGGCTGAAAACAATATGAATGTATTCTCTCACAGCTCACAAAGCCAAAGATCTCTAATTAAGCTATAGGCAAGGCTAGTCTTTCTGGAGTTATCTACAAGGAGAATCTATACCACACCTTTCTTCCAGATTCTGGTGATTGCCAGCTATCCTTGACATTCTTTGGCTTGTAGCTTTATCACTCCACTTTCTGCCATCATCATCTCATGACCTTCCTCTCTTTCATATATCTAGGTGTTCATCTTCCCATAAAGATACAGCAATTGGATTTAGGACCCCCTCTAGTTCCGTATGACCTCATGTTGAGTAATTACACCTGCAAAGATCCTATTTCCATATAAGTTCATATTCTGGGCTTCTGGATAGACCTGAGTTTGGGGGAATGAAGGTGGACAGTATCTAACTCATTATATCTAATCACCAGTAACAACTGAAAGAACAACTAAGAAAGGATGTATGATAGAACTTTGATAAAATGTGAGGGAATAATTCACTCAAACTCACTCGACCTGGCAAGGCAGGATGCAAATGCAAGTTCAACCTGTAAGGATTAACAGTTGGTATTATTTAAGTCACTAAGTCATATCTGCAGAGAAGGCAATGGCAAGCCATTCCAGTACTCTTGCCTAGAAATTCCCATGGATGGAGGAGCCTGGTAGGCTGCAGTCTATGGGGTCACGAAGAGTCAGACATGACTGAGCGACTTCACTTTCACACATTGGAGAAGGAAATGGCAACCCACTCCAGTGTTCTTGCCTGGAGAATCCCAGGGACGGGGTAGCCTGGTGGGCTGCCGTCTATGGGGTCGCACAGAGTCGGACACGACTGAAGCGACTTAGCAGCAGCAAGTCATAACTGACTCTTTGCGACCCCATGGACTGTAGCCCGCCAGGCTCCTCTGTCCATGGGACTTCCCAGGAAAGAATACTGAAGTGGGTTGCCCTTTACTTCTCCGGGACATCTTCCCAATCCAGGAATCAAACCCACATCTCCTGCATTGGCAAGTGGATTCTTTACCACTGAACCACCAGGGAAGTACAAGGATTACGGGTTTAATATATTAATAACAATATTGAGTCTATGCTGAGGTACCAGATATAACCAATTCCTCTTTATATGTCTCCTTTAGGAATGAGGAGAGTTGATTATAAAAGTTGGACCTAAATGTAAAGTATATCTAGCTTTCCAAACTTCATATTATATTATATACATATAATAGAAGCTTTTTTAATTCTATGAAGAAGTCATATATTATTTTTAAGTTTAAGGTAATAAATACTATAAACTGATGCTGAGGTAGTTTAAGGGAACACAGAAATTTTCACACATGGTTTTAGAGAATTTGAAAAGACTGTGGCTAAAAGATGCTGCAGAAATGAGTCTCGTTAAATATATAACACAGTTTGAATCTGTTTAATAGCTCCAGTACTTTTAGTAGAATCTTTGAATAACAACATTTCCATGGAAAAAAGAAAAAGCTTTGGGGCTTCCCTGGTGGCTCAGATGGTAAAGCGTCTGCCTGCAATGCAGGAGACCCAGGTTCGATTCCTGGGTCGGGAAGATCCCCTGGAGAAGGAAATGCAACCTACTCAAGTACTCTTGCCTGGAAAATTCCATGGATGGAGGAGCCTGGTAGGCCACAGTCCATGGGGTCACAAAGAGTCGGACACGACTGAGTGACTTCACTCTCTTTCTTTTTTACTATTTTCTGGGATATCAAAAATATCCTGCTGTCAAGAATTACAAGAACCTACATCCTGCTCCAAGAATCTCAAGTAAATATTGTGAAAAAATTTTCAAACTTAAAATTTGGGTGAATTTATCCTAACAATATAATATATTTTCCACATGGCTTGTGAGCACCTGTTGGTACCAAAAGGGATGAGGCTAAGCTATGGGCTAATGACTGTTCCCATGGAACAAAATTACAGGAAAGGAAGGGAATAGCATGACTTACAGTCCAGTATATGAGCATGACTTACAGTCCAGCGTTTATGTGCATGTGTGTATGTTTGACCTTTCAATATTCTTAGAGTCACAAAGACTTCCTGGAATTGTTTTTGAGGAGAAATATAATATTAATATTACTTCGGTGTTTTGGTTAAAACAGGTTTAGTTAGATTTAGTTCTGACTTCATTTTGAAATGTTCTGAGATCTGTTACAATGCAATGAGAACAAGAATTCCATATGACATTTTGGAGATTTACATTTCATCTTGGCATAAATAAATACAAAACTAATTTGCTTCAGTGAACAGCTACAGGGTGTATTTCCTTTTGTCTCCTCTGCTATTTTCTCTTGTCTATTGTGGCAGATAGTTTGCATAGCTAATCCCTGAAGTGGGCTACTTAAATTATTGATACATATTAAGTGGTATTATTGAGTAATAATGCTATTCCATTTAACATGTCTCAGGATGAAAAAACTGGCTGTTCAAGACAAATGCTTCTGTTTGTAATTTATAATAAAACATATCTTAGAAGCTAAAGCTTGAAAATAAACACTATTTTTTGTTCTATGTCTATCACATTCTTAACCCACTCCATCTTTATCAAAGAATTATGTTATCCATTTCCCTCATAGGAACCAAAAATCTAACATCTAGCTAGTCATAGACATTTAAGAAGAAAATTTGAGCGTCAATGTTCTAGAAGCAAAAGTTGTTTTGTACAATGAACATACAAAGAGACTGCTGTATGATTTTCTCCTCTCTAGTGCTCTCTCTTTTAAATGAAGTAGAGCTTTGCTTTAAGAGATTTATACTTTATAATTTAAATAATTATACTTCTTTGGAGTAAAACTAGTATATCCCAGTTTCAAATTACATTTAGCTCCTAGTTAAAATTTGAAAAATGAAAGCCTAAATAAAATAGGTGAAAGATCTCTTTCTACTCATGTAAGCACACATAGGCTTGATTTAAATAGCATTTCTAGATTTGTTTTTTAAAGAATTATTTGACTAAAAAATTTAACAAGGAGATCTTTAAAGGAATTCACAACAAATCTGAGATTAGTTTGAGACTTCAAAACTATAGATAATTCAAAAAGATTTTCAGTGGCTGGCAGCTATATCTTATATTGTGACTACTGTCTATTTGCCTGGAAACCATTTACCTGATACAATAGTTACCAGGTCCACTGGGTATATGTACAAGAAAGCCTGTCTCCCTGCCATAAGAGATTATTTTAAAAAGTGGAGAAAGCTTTGCTTCATGCTAATTAATCACTAGGCATGATACATGTATAATCCATATTAAAGTCACGAGTCAAAGGAGGAAACAAGAGAAATATAGTATTTTCCAAGTAGTTCTCAAGAAAGTGAAGGGAGTTAGGATGACCAAGTCTACTCACCCTCTCAAAAGGTTTCAAATGTAGAGTATGATGTTATTTTGATTAGTTATATTTTCAATTATATTTGGAGGAAGAGATATTAAAAATGTATTAAAATAAGTATCTCCAGCATATTTCAGATTTTAACCTTAATTTGTCATTTGAAGTCTTCTCCCACAGTCCCCATTATTCTTAGAGTCTAAAAAAATGTAGTGCTCTCATTGCTTTCAGTTCATGAGAGTTGCTAATTCATAGACAATAAAAGAGAGTCTGCAGACAGTGTTCTGGGTAAAACAGGAAAAATACCCAGGAAGCATAGCAGGATGTACCACCCCCAAATATGTATCTTTGGAATAAGGATGATTTTGAACTGATTATTTTGAGGAACAGCAGATGTAGGAGAAGCTCTGAAAAGACAGTGGGAGTTACTGTTTTGTGAGGAAGATTCCAACTATAGGGGGACCTCCATTTACAAAGGCGTCTCCCTCTCTGCTCAGGAAGAAAGTAAAATTGTTAGTCGCTTGAGTCATGTGGGACTCTTATGACCTCATGAATTGTATGTAGCCCACCAGGCTCCTCTGTCCATGGAATTCTCCAGGCAAGAATACTGGAGTGGGTTGTTATGCCCTCCTCCACAGGATCTTCCTGACCCAGGGATCGAATCCAGGTCTCCCACATTGTAGGCATATTCTTTACCATCTGAGCCACTGGCAGTTCCTTGTGCAGGAAAAGGGCAGCTCTAAATCATAAGAACATCTTAGCAGTGAAGATGCCACAACTTAAATCTTTGTACCAAACCTAACCCTTACCTTATCAGAAAAATCTTACTTTTCCTGGTAACCTCCCCATAACTGACCTCTCCACATCTTTCCTTCTTTTGTCTTTAGTTGAAAATGGTATTAAAGCTAGTGGTATAGGCTACCTCAGAGAGTTAATCTCCCCCCCGCCCCGGAGTATTTCCCTTGTATATGAAGCATACATGTTAATAAACTTCTGTTTATTTGTCTCGTTATCTTTTGGGCTTCTCAGATGGTGCTAGTGGTAAAGAACCTTCCTGCTAACACAGGAGATGTAAGACATGTCAGTTCGACCCCTGGGTTGGGAAGATCCCATGGAGGAGGACATGGCATCCCATGCACAGAGGAGAGACTGGTGGGCATAGGGTCGCAAAGTGTCCATAGGGTCGCAAAGTGTCGGACATGACTGAAGTGACTTAGGACACAAGCAATTTGCCTTTTATTACAGGGTTCACAGGCAAGAACTCAGAATAGCAGAGGAAAAATGACTTTTTCCCCTCCCACAGCATCAAGGTAATCAATTAGGTAGTCATCTCTTCTCAGAGAGAATGAATGCAGAATTTAGGAAAAGACACATCTTCTGTTTTATAAATATAAGAAGAGGCACTAACCTGGTATGAAAGTTCCAGAAAAACTTGGTTCAAGCTAACAATGTGCTGTACATCAGTTAAAAAAAAAGTCTATAAAGACACTGATCATGGATTTTAAGGTCAAAAATTTTTTGACCTTTTTTAAGATGGTGAAATAGCTTATTACTTTAAATAAAATGTTGATTATTAATAGATGAGAGAGAAAGTAAAACAATACATCCAATAATTTACTAAGACATTCCTATCATAAATGATAATATTCACATACAAAGAGCAGACCCAAGTTAAGAGGTTAGCTAATACAACCATTACCAGTTTGGAGCTATTTTAAATAATTTCAATTCTTCATGATCAAAATGCACTTAAGATATGGAAAGAAATTGCTGATACAATTAAAGAGGTAAACTATTGTTCAACTATAATATTCAAAACTTTCAGGGGCAAATAACTATAAATTTATTTGCTAGAATCCACATCTCCTGAGCATTAACTCACTGTTTTTAAGCGACATTATAACCTTAGGATGCTAAGTCAAATGATTACCTTGGCCCAGGGCCCACATTACAAATTGAATAACTTTTCAATATTATAAAAAAACTCTAGATTTACCATCTGTGATGCCTTGAGCCTTTACTAAGAGATTATATGCATTAGAACTAAGTTTCATAAAAAACCTGATATGAGTAATATTAACTTCATTTTATGACAAGAAAATGAGACTCATAACAGTTAAATTTCTAGCCTAGTGTCACACAACAGAAGAGTTGGGATTCTTCATGTATAAAAATGGTATTCTGTTCATACTTTCTAATATTATTCCATCACTTTGCTTCATTTGAGCAATGTAATTTCTCTGTCAGCATATCAACCGGCAATGCATGTGTAGTTTTTTTCCTTCTGCTTGTTTTCTTTTAAATGTATACTATAGATCACTGCCTCTCAAAATTTATTGTGCATATGAATCTCCTGAAGATCTTATTAAAATTTGGATTTGGACTCAGTTGAGGCCTGAGATTCTGCAGTTTTAACATATTTCGAAGGAGAAGGCAATGACACCCCAATCCAGTACTCTTGCCTGGAGAATCCCAGGGACAAGGGAGCCAAGTGGGTTGCCATCTATGGGGTTGCACAGAATCGGACACGACTGAAGTGACTTAGCAGCAGCATAGTCTGTAGACCAAAAGCAGTCTAAAAACTATTACTCTTCTGCAATGAGGTGAGAAACTTGTACAAGGATGTAAATCAGTGTCAATCTTCCTTCATGGAGAAACTTGTTAAGAAAAGAATGACATATGAACTAAATGATGTGCTTAATGACAAGGTAGATTTACATTCTCATGACCAAAGCACCTTACCTTAAATAAGACATAGGTTACGCAATAAGCAACTCACAGACAAGCTACATTCAGAAGCACATATATTGGGAGTTGAGAGAGGAGGAGCATTTTGAATGGGGAGGAGGACAAATAAAACAGGTTTTTCTGTGTGGGGGGAAACAGTATCTGTAGAAATTGCAAAAGCCTTGCGGTGAAGAGCCGTAAAGATTGGTTACCTGGAGAGTGTTAGCATCAAAGGGAGGCGGGTAAGAGTTTGGAAACAGGGTGATTTGAAGTTAAAGACAGACATTTCCTATTTTATCAATTTACCTTAGGCTGTGGAAAAATTTTCATCCTGCCATTCTAGCATTAGAATCCTAGGAAATGGTGGTATCAGTAATTCTCAAGTCTGACTATTAGAACCAATCTTGAGAGCTTTAAAAATAATCTCCATGGAGACTGTGATTTCATTATTTTACATCAAATGCTTGATCATTAGAATTTTTAAAATTCCTCAGGGTATCTTGTGTTTTCCTGGTGGCACTAGTGGTAAAGGACCTGCCTGCCAATTCAGGAGATGCAAGAGATGTGGGTTCAATTCCTGGGTTGGGAAGATTCCTGGAGAAGGAAATGGCAGCCCACTCCAGTATTCTTGCCTGGAGAATTTCATAGACAGAGGAGTCTGGTGGGCTACAGTTTATGGGATTGCAAACAGTCAAGCATGACTGAGCTCACAAACACACACGGAATCTTACTATACATCAAAGATAAAAATACTGAAACTATATATAATTAGTCCTCTAAAGACTAATTTGTGAAGCTGGTGTTACTTATAACATTGTTAAGAATGTTATAATCCAGCATTTAGTATCATCAATCCTCTACATAATTCAGAGGGAATTAAACAGATTTTGCAACCAGCAAGGAGGATTAGTAGGAAACAACATGGACTTAGTGAGTACAGGTTGGGACAAACTAGCTTAATTTACCTTTTTGGTAGACTTTTCATATAAGATAAATTAAATTTGCATGACAATAATACTGCTTTATTTTTCTTTTTGTGCTTGATAGAAAAGCACTTTCATATATATTGTGTTATATTCACTATAATTCTGAATATTAGGAAATAAATATATTGTATGATATTCACTATAATTCTGAATATTAGGAAAGAACACATTTTTAACCTTTTTAAGATTGAAATCCTGAAATAATAAAAGACTCACATGCATTTACACAGTTAGATTTACTGACATTACATAAAGTCTTATATAAATCTCAGGTTCAGAAAAGCACTGATAAAGTCTTTCATTACAACTTTTGGATAAGATGGAAAGCTATGAGCTGGACTATAAAGCAAATGGAAGGATCTGTAGATTATTAAATATATTTATTTAAAGTATGTTGATTGATGTCAACCTTGATAAATTTCTATAGTGAGATCAGAGTCTGTTCTGTTCTACACTTTAAAATATTTATTACTAATGAATATGATAAAGACATATAAGTTATGGTTGTCAGATACACAAAGCTAAGATTGATAGTCAGTATTCTGTACACCAGAATCCGTAGTTAAAATCCTGACAGACAGAGGTCAAATATAGCAAGATAAAATTTTACATGCAGATTAAAGTTTGCATTCAGTTCAAAAATACCAAGCATATCTAAAGAGAACATATTAAGCACCCTCAAATATTTGAAGTATTTTTTATGAAGAAGAGACGTTTGATATAGTTTGTATCGATCAAGACAGAAATAAGAGAGTGAACCAAAGATCAAGGTAGTGGGTAGCAGAACATGAAAGGATTTTTGACAGGAGAGGAAATAATATTTTTAGAATCTTGTCCTGATAAGGATTTGGTATTCTGCCACAATAACTATGCTTAATTATTATATCACTGCTATGAGGAAAGTGCAATAAACTGCTACTAGAGGAAATTGAGATTATGTAAATTAAGCTTTTTGTTAAAAATCACAAATAGAACATGAGGTAAACTCAAAATTGAGACTCAAGTTAGTTGGCTTCATTTGGCCAGAAATAATTACCAAAATAACAAATTCTGTCTCATGGGAATTATTCAAACAGAGCCCAGAGAAAAGTCTTTCAGAGGACAACTATCAGTTCAATTCAGTTCATTTAAGTCTCCCAGTCATGTCTGACTCATTGTTACCCCATGACTGAAACATGCCAGGCCTCCCTGCCCATCACCAATTCCTGGAGTTTACCCAAACTCATGTCCATCAAGTGGGTGATGCCATCCAACCACCTCATCCTCTGTCATCCCCTTTTCCTCCTGCCTTCAATCTTTCCCAGCATCAGGGTCTTTTCAAATGAGTCATCTCTTTGCATCAGGTAGCCAAAGTATTGGAGTTTCGGCTTCAACATTAGTCCTTCCAATGAATATTCAGGACTGATTTCCTTTAGGAAGGACTGGTTTGATCTCTGTGAAGTCAAAGGGACTCTCAAGAGTCTTCTCCAACACCACAGTTCAAAAGCATCAATTCTTCGGTGCTCAGCTTACTTCATAGTCCAACTCTCACATCCACACATGACTACTGGAAAAACCATAGCCTTGGTAGACAGACCTTTGTTGGAAAAGTAATGTCTCTGCTTTTTAATAGGCTGTCTAGGTTGGTCATAACTTTCCTTCCAAGGAGTAAGCGTCTTTTAATTTCATGGCTGCAGTCACCATCTGCAGTGATTTTGGAAACCAAAAATATTAAATCAGCCACTGTTTCCACTGTTTCCCCATCTATTTGCCATGAAGGGATGGGACCAGATGCCATGATCTTAGTTTTCTGAATGTTGAGTTAAAAGCCAACTTTTCCCTCTCCTCTTTCACTTTCATCAAGAGGCTCTTTAGTTCTTCTTTACTTTCTGCCATAAAGTTGGTGTCATCTGCATATCTGAGGTTATTGGTATTTCTCCAAGCGATCTTGATTACAGCTTGTGTTTCTTCCAGCCCAGCATTCCTCATGATGTACTCTGCATATAAGTTAAATAAGCAGGGTGACAATATACAGCCTTGGTGTACTCCTTTTCTTATTTGGAACAAGTCTGTTGTTCCATGTCCAGATCTAACTGTTGCTTCCTGACCTGCATGAAGATTTCTCAAGAGGCAGGTCAGAAGGCTGGTATTCCCATCTATTTAGAATTTTCCATAGTTTATTGTAATCCACACAGTCAAAGGCTTTGGCATAATCAATAAAGCAGAATAGATGTTTTTCTGGAACTCCCTTGTTATTTCCATGATCCAGCGGATATTGGCAATTTGATCTCTTGTTCCTCTGCCTTTTCTAAAATCAGCTTGTACATCTGGAAGTTCACTGTTCACATTTTGCTGAAGCCTGACTTGGAGAATATTGAACATGACTTTACTAATGTGTGAGATGAGTGGAATTGTGCAGTAGTTTGAGCATTCTTTGGCCTTGCCTTTCTTTGGGAATGGAATTAAAACTGACCTTTTCCAGTCCTGTGGCCACTGCCGAGTTTTCCAAATTTGCTGGCATATTGAGTGCAGCACTATCACAGCATCATCTTTCAATATTTGAAATAGCTCAACTGTAATTCCAACACCTCCACTAGCTTTGTTCGTAGTGATGCTTCATGAGTTCCAGTAGACTTCGCATTCCAGGATGTCTGGCTCTAGGTCAGTGATCACACCATCGTGATTATCTGGGTCTTGAAGATCTTTTTTGTACAGTTCTTCTGTGTGTTCTTGCCACCTCTTCTTAATATCTTCTGCTTCTCTTAAGTCCATACCATTTATGTCCTTTATTGAACCCATTTTTGCATGAAATGTTCCATTGGTATCTCTAATATTCTTGAAGATATCTCTAATCTTTCCCATTCTATTGTTTTCCTATATTTCTTTGCACTGATCAGTGAGGAATACTTTTTTATCTCTCCTTGCTATTCTTTGGAAGTCTGCATTCAAATGGGTATATCTTTCCTTCTCTCCTTTGCTTTTGGCTTCTCTTCTCTTCACAGCTATTTGTAAGGCCTCCTCAGACAGTCATTTTGCTGTTTTGCATTCTTTTTCTTGGGGATTGTCTTGATCACTGTCTCCTGTACAATGTCCGAACCTCCATCCATAGTTCATCAGGCACTCAGTCTACCAGAACTAGTCCCTTAATTCTATTCCTCACTTCCACTGTATAATCATAAGGGATATGATTTAGGTCATAACTGTGGTGTTGGAGAAGACTCTTGAGAGTCCCTTGTACTGCAAGGAGATCCAACCAGTCCATTCTAAGGGAGATCGATCCTGGGTGTTCATTGGAAGGACTGATGCTAAAGCTGAAACTGCAGTACTTTGGCCACCTCATGTGATGAGTTGACTCGCTGGAAAAGACTCTGATGCTGGGAAAGGTTGGGGGCGGGAGGAGACGGGGACGACAGAGAACAAGATGGCTGGATGGCATCACCAACTCTGTGGACATGAGTCTGAGTGAACTCCGGGAGTTGGTGATGGACAGGGAGGCCTGGCGTGCTGTGATTCATGGGGTTGTGGAGAGTTGGACACGCCTGAGTGACTAAACTGAACTGAACTGAACTGAATGGTCTAGTGTCTTTCCCCACTTTCTTCAACTTAAGTCTGAATTTGGCAATAAGGATTTCATGATCTGAGCCATAGTCAGCTTCTTGTCTTGTTGTTGCTGACTGTATAGAGCTTCTTCATCTTTGACTTCAAAGAATATAATCAATCTAATTGCAGTGTTGGTCATCTGGTGATGTCCATGTGTAGAGTCTTCTCTCGTGTTGTTGGAAGAGGGTGTTTGCTATGACCAGTACACCCTCTTGGCAAAACTCTATTAGCCTTTGCCCTGCTTTATTCTGTACTCCAAGGCCAAATTTGCCTGTTACTCCAGGTGTTTCTGGACTTCCTTCTTTTGCATTCCAGTCCCCCATAATGAAAAGGGGATCTCTTTTGAGTGTTAGTTCTAAAAGGTCTTGTAAGTCTTTATAGAACCATTCAACTTTAGCTTCTTAAGAGTTACTGGTTGGGGCATAGATATGGATTACCATGATATTGAATGGTTTGCCTTGGAAATTAACAGAGATCATTTTGTCGTTTTTGAGATTGCATCCAAGTACTGCATTTTGGACTCTTTTGTTGATTATGATGGCTACTCCATTTCTTCTAAGGGATTCCTGCCCACAGTAGTAGATATAATGGTCACCTAAGTTAAATTCACCCATTCCAGTCCATTTTAGTTTGCTGATTCCTAAAATGTCGATGTTCACTCTTGCCATCTCCTGTTTGACCACTTTCAATTTGCCTTGCTTCATGGACATAACATTCCAGGTTCCTATGCAATATTGCTCTTTACAGCATCAGACCTTGCTTCTATTACCAGTCACATCCACAGCTGGGTGTTGTTTTTGTTTTGGCTCCATCTCTTCATTCTTTCTGGAGTTATTTCTCCACTGATCTACAGTAGCTTATTGGGCACCTACTGACCTGGGGAGTTCATCTTTCAGTGTCCTATCTTTTTGCCTTTTATCCTGTTGATGGGGCTCTCAAGGCAAGAATATTGAAGTGGCTTGCCATTCCCTTCTCCAGTGGACCTCATTTTGTCAGAACTCTCCACCATGACCCGTCCTACATGTCATGACTTAGTTTCATTGAGTTAGAGAAGGCTATGATCCATGTGGTTAGATTGGTTATTTTTCTGTGATTGTGATTTCAGTCTGTCTGCCCTCTGATGCCCTCTCTCAGCACCTACCATCTTAGTGGGGTTTCTCTTGCCTTAGATGTTGGTTATCTCTTCAGGCTGCTCCAGCAAAGTGCAGCCGCTGCTCCTCACCTTGGACATGTGGTATCTCCTCTCAGTTGCTCTAGTGCTGTGCAAACACTGCTCACTATAATAGATTAATTCAATTTTTTAAAAAATTTTATTTTAATTGTTCAGTTCAGTTCAGTTCAGTTCAGTCGCTCAGTCGTGTCCGACTCTCCGCTACCCCATGAATCACAGCATGCCAGGCCTCCCTGTCCATCACCAACTCCCGGAGTTCACTCAAACTCATGTCCACAGAGTCGGTGATGCCATCCAGCCATCTCATTCTCTGTCGTCCCCTTCTCCTCCCGCCCCCAACCTTTCCCAGCATCAGAGTCTTTTCCAGTGAGTCAACTCGTCACATGAGGTGGCCTAGACTTATTGATATTGTGACCCCCTTTCTTTAGCAATTACTTCCTTCTCAACCACATGATTATCACGGGGATTACTTATTTGAGAATCATGTGAGTTGTTCCCTAGCAGAGTTATATACTTCCCACCTCACCTGAAGCCTAGTTGGTTGACTGACCAAAGGGTGGGTGGGCATCAGTTTTATACTGGGCAGTGAATAGTTTCCTTGAGATTTCTAAAGTTGGAGCATGCTATTCTTATTGCAGGTTATTCAGAGTACCAAATCTAAAGCTCAAAAATTGCTAAAAGCCATGTTTTCTTTCAAGTTAGAGAAAGCAGGTCTAGAGCTAAACAGAGGGAATGAGAGATGAGAAAGGGAGACACCAGTGGCATCGAATAACCTGGTTCTGTATTTCTGAGGCTAAAATGCATTTCAGGCTTTGTTTCATGACAGACAGCCCTTTGCCTTTGGCTTCAACTAGTTTGAATTGGATTTCTCACCACTGAAATGCAGGGTCCCCAATCACTTTCTGCCAAGAACGCTGCTGCTGCTGCTGCTAAATCACGTCAGTCGTGTCCGACTCTGTGTGACCCCATAGATGGCAGTCCAACAGGCTCCTCCATCCCTGGGATTCTCTGGGCAAGAATACTGGAGTGGGTTGCTGCCAAGAACGCTAACAAATAAAATTTAAGTCACAGAAAAGGCATTCGAGGATTAAGTCTTTGCATATATGAGTGCCATATTGAAATAAATTACAATTTAATTCTTTCACAAAAATGTTTACCACATAATGTAAAGCTTGATATTTATCTCTTCTTTTTTTTTGTTCTTGTGCAAATGACTTTTGTGTTCATGACATTGTTTAATTTTTCCAAAAAAAGTCCCTTAGTAATAATAATGTAGATATATGAAAACCAAAGTTATGAGGAGATATATGTGAACTGACTGTGTGTGAGTTTGTAAAATCAGAGTTCTAATTTTAGCTCCTTGTGCTACTCTATAAAATTAAACTTTCTTTCTATTAAGGATATAATTGCAACTGAAAGGTTTTTTAATTAGAACAATTAAAGCTATACTTCCAATGTTTTGTACAGGGGCCTAACATTAACCTTGCAGTTAATGTCTTTAATGATTTATTTTATATAAAGCTAATTAAAAATTTAGGCTTTTAATATAGTCTCTGCTCCATTTTACTCTCAGCATCTCATATCATATTCAGAATGGTGAATTAAATTATGATGAAATAGTTTGCATTGTGTCTATAACCATTAACCTTTTAGCAAGGATTTCTAAACAGAGCCATGTATCAGAGGGTCAATTATTTGATAAGAAGGCACTCTGATTTTTATTCAATAACCTTATTATAAAAACCACACTTTAATATATATCTAGACTGACATTTGGTGTACATATATTATTGCAATAAATTCACACTTTCCTATTACCTTGTTTTCTAGAAACAAATGTTATTGTGCCCATTTGGCTATTGATGTTGTACATATTTTGTTGAAATGAGCTTTAAGTGAACGTTGAATTATTATTAGAAAACATTAAGATGTTAAAAAAATTAATAAGCTGAAGTATATTACTGTAAAAATTTTTTAAAAGATAGCACAAACTTGTTCCTTAATGCCCAGAGAACGTGAGGATAGTAATCTTGTAACTGTCTCACATAACTGAAGAGTATGAAAGAAATCACTTCTTACCAGTGAAAGGTTGACATATGTTTTTGTTATTTGTTACTTTTGGTAAAATTATTATGCAGCATCTGATGTTTTGAGAAATGAAACAAAACAATAATCACATGTTTGTAATATGCTTATAAATAGGAATATATACATATACATCTATAAATAAAATTATTAATTAAAACAATTTACAATTTTGAAAGGTTTTCTGAATATGTGACCTTAACAATCAGCAACAACACTTGCTTTGCTTTTGGTGATAGCAGCACTTTTTCTTAGTGGTTATGCTGTTTCCTAATTATTTAATTTCTAATAGCACAGTGTACATGACGGTGAGAATTGATAAGCGAAACAAAACTTAAACTAACCTGACTTTTTTCTCTTTAGAATAATAATCCTAAATCAAGTAATAGTCAAATTTTAAGAACTTAAAAATGAGTATTTCTTTTTTTTTTTCTCAAAATTTATTTATTTATTTATTTATTTTTTTATAATTTTTTTTTCTTTACAGTTAAAAGTATTTTTATTAAAAAAGCACAAATGCAAAGAAATGAACAGAGGAAAATTTATGCGTCGAACCTGGACTGGTCACTTATGATAATATACATGCTACAATTCCATTCTCCCCAATCATTCCACCTTCACAGTTAAAAATCCTATACTTTTGGAGATCTGGTTGTATTCAGATTTTCCTAAAATTCTGTATACTGCTCAAAGACATTGGATATAGTCATTTGTATCTCTGTGTCTACTTATCCATTTATGCTTAAATAACTGTGAATATATGTCTATGACATTTCAAAAGTTTTTTAATGAATAAAAAATTAGAAGAATGTATTTCAAGTATTAAAACCAGCTAATTTAGTGGCATTATAATTGTTATTTTGCTCTAGACTGAAAGTTTGAGTTCCTCTAAAATTCAGTGATTAAAATCTAGTACTCAGTGTGATGATATTTGGAGGTGGAGCCTTGTAATGTTGTGTTAGTTTCTGCTGTAGCTTCTATAAATCTTTATGAGAATTTTATGGTTATATAGATCAGCATAGAAATGGAAACATCTAGGGTGTTTCCGTTGTGTGTTTGTGTATGCTCGTTCAGTCATGTCCAACTCTTTGCAACCCCATGGATTGTAGCCCACCAGCCTCCTCTGTCCTTGGAATTCTTCAGGCAAGAATATGGAATCAGGTAGCCATTTCTTTCTCTAGGGAATTTTCCCAACCCAGGTACTGAATCCACATCTCTTGCATCTCCTGCATAGGCAGGTGGATTCTTTACCACCGTGCCACCTAAGAAGCCCCATTTCTGTGGTACCTCTTTACATAAAATCTGAGAAAAATATTTCATTTGTAATCATAAAAATTTTAACTATACATTGTGAAAAATCTCAAGATGGAGAATATATATATTAATTTAAATTAATTTTTTCTCTAGTTTTATTGAGATATAATTGATATATAATATTGTTTTAGTTGTAAATGTACAACTGGCATGATTTGATATACATATGTACTGTAAAGGGGGCTTCCCTAGTGGGTCAAATGGTAAAGAATCTGCCTGCAGTGCAGGATATCCAGGTTCTGTCCCTGGGTGGTGAAGATACCCTAGAGAAGGGAATGGCCACCCACTTCAGTATTCTTGCCTGGAGAATCCCATGGACAGAGGAGACTCGCAGTCTGCAGTCCATGGGATTGTGTGTATTATGAAATGGTTACCGTGATGAGTTTAGTTAACACACATAGTCTCACATATTTACTCTTCATTTTAGTGATGAGGACTTTTAAAATTTGCTCTCTTAGCAACTTTCAAATATGTAATACAATATTGTGAACTCTAGTCATTGTGTTGTAAATAACATATCCATGCCGTAACATATTGTAAATAACATATCCACAACTTATGACTGTAAGTTTGTGCCTTTGACCACCTTTACTCATTTGCCTCCCTACACGACTGCATGACTTCACTTACACTTTCACTATCCTCCACCTCTGGCAATCACAAATCTGATATTTATTTTTATGAGGTTTGTGAAAGTACTAGTTTCTCAGTTGTGTCTGACTCTGCGACCCCATGAACTGTAGCCTGCTTCTGTCTATGGGATTCTCCACACAAGAACACTGGAGTGGGTTGCCATGCCCTTCTCAGGGGGGTCTTCCCGACCCTGGGATAGAACCCAGGTCTCCTGCATTGGAGGAAGATTCTGAGGTTTATATATAACATTAATATATATATTCCATGTAGGTGATATTATACAGTATTCATTTTTGATTGATTTCACTTACCCTAATAAAATTGAAGTCTTGTTCAGGCTTCAGTAGACAAAGCAGAGTAGGCCTCTCACCTTGCTTCTGCCTAGATGCCACCCTGGCTGAGTGCCTGCCTGCATGAGCACCGACTGTTACCAGCCAACTGGGAGGCATCGTAGATAAGATTGGGGGTGAGTCTTGGAATCCTCCTGAGCCCTGGAGATCTGACCAGTCTCCTGGGCTTGAGAATTTCAACACTTACAAGATAAAGCAAACAGTATCAATATGAAACCAGAGCAGCAATTCAGTCACAGACTGATGATACAGACTGGTGACGCTATCAGTTTGTGGCCAGGGATTATAAGAGAGACCCCCCAAACTGAAACTTTGAAGTCTCACCCATGAAGTGGACCTGCTGTCTGGGACATTTTCCCTATTAGAACTCTGGATTTGCTATGACATGGGATTCCCAGAGCTGTTTAAATCTGGATATGGATCAAAACCAAATTTGGTGATGTATATTCTTTTCTGCTGCTGCTAAGTCACTTCAGTCGTGTCCAACTCTGTGTGACCCCACAGACGGCAGCCCACCAGGCTCCCCCGTTCCTGGGATTCTCCAGGCAAGAACACTGGAGTGGGTTGCCATTTCCTTCTCCAATGTGTGAAAGTGAACAGTGAAAGTGAAGTCACTCAGTCGTATCCGACTCTTAGCGACCTCATGGACTGCAGCCCACCAGGCTCCTCTGTCCATGGGATTTTCCAGGCAAGAGTACTGGAGTGGGGTGCCATTGCCTTCTCCATATTCTGTTCTATTTCTCTGTACTTTTAACGATTGGTATTAAATTGAAAGTAAGTTAGATAATTCTCTAATTAAATATTTAAATTATTTATTTGTATGTAATGAGTGATTTTCTTTGTTAACATGTCTTTTGAACCTGAAGCAAAATTTAAAACTTTTGCCAAAACATAAGATCTATCCCTGTTGTCACAAATGGTAGTATTTTCTTCTTTTTAATGTCTGACTAGTATATCACATTCAGAAAACTAAGATCATGACATCTGGCCCCATCACTTCATGGCATAGATAGGGAAGCAGTGGAAAGAGTGGCTGACTTTATTTTTTCTGGGCTCCAAAATCACTGCAGATGGTTATTGAAGCCATGAAATTAAAAGACACTTACTCCTTGGAAGGAAAGTTATGAACAACCTAGGCAGCATATTAAAAAGCAGAGACATTACTTTGCCAACTAAGGTCCATCTAGTTAAGGCTATGGTTTTTCCAGTGGTCATGTATGGATGTGAGAGTTGGACTATAAAGAAAGGTGAGCACAGAAGAATTGATGTTTTTGAACTGTGGTGTTGGAGAAGACTCTTGAGAGAGTCTTAGACTGCATGGAGATCCAACCAGTCCATCCTAAAGGAGATCAGTCCGGGGTGTTCATTGGAAGGACTGATGTTGAAGCTCAAACTCCAATACTTTGGCCACCTGATGTGAAGAGCTGACTCATTGGAAAAGACCCTGATGCTGGGAAAGATTGAGGGTAGGAGGAGAAGGGGACAATAGAGGATGAGATGTTTGGATGGCATCACCAACTCAATGGACATGGGTTTGTGTGGAGTCCAGGAGTTGGTGATGGATAGGGAGGCCTGGTGTGTTGTGGTTCATGGGGTCCCAAAGAGTTGGACATGACTGAGCGAGTGAACTGAATTGAACTGAACTGAATATATCACATGGACTTATCTGATGGCTCAGTGGTAAAGCATCTGCCCACTAACACAGGATGGGTGAGTTCGATTCCTGGATTGGGAAGATCCCCTGGATAAGGAAATATCAATCCACTCTGGTATTCCTGCCTGGAAAATCCAAAGAACTGAGGAGCCTGGTGGGCTACAGTTCATGGGGTCACAAGAGTCAGACACGACTTAGCAAGTAAACAACAATATCAGCTTAGTTCAGTCACTCAGTCGTGTCTGACTCTTTGCGACCCCATAGACTGCAGCATGACAGGCTTCCCTGTCCATCACCAACTCCCAAAGCTTGCTCAAACTCATGTCCATCAAGTTGCTGATGCCATCCAACCACCTCATCCTCTGTCGTCCCCTTTTCCTCCTGCCTTCAATCTTTCCCAGGATCAGGGTCGTTTCAAATAAATCAGTTCTTTATATCAGGTAGCCAAACAATATTTCACATCTTTTTTTTTTTGTCTATTCATGCATCAGTGGATATTTAGGTTGTTCCAATGTTTTGTCTATCTTATTTTAAATATTGTCATAGTGAACATGGGAATGAATATCTCTTTGGGGTAGTGATTTTGTTTTCTTCAGACATACCCAGAGGTGGAATTTCTGATACTTATGGTATTTCCATTTTTAATTTTTAAGGAAACTTCATACTGCTTTCAATAGTGACTGTACAAATTTACATTCCCATCAAAAGTACACAGAGGTTTCCAGTTCTCCACATCCTAGCCAGCTTTTGTTCTCTTGTCTCTGTGATAACAGCCATTCTAATAGACCGATCCCTGGTAGTGCTAGTGCTAGTGATAAACCCACCTCTCAATGTGGGAGACATGAGATGCAAGTTCAGTTCCTGGATTGGGAGGATCCCCTGGAGAACGGAATGGTGACCCACTCCAGCTTTCTCGCCTGGAGTTTGCCATGGACAGAGAAGCCTGGTGAGCTACAGTCTATGGGGCTGCAAGGAGTTGGACATGACTGGGGTGAATTAGCATAGTGTATTCTAACAGATGTGAGGTAATATTTCATTGAGGTTTTCATTTTCACTTCCCTACTAGTTAATGAGGTTGAACAATTTTCTGTGTACCCGTTGGTCAGTTGTATGTCTTCACTGGAAAAATATCTCTCTTGGTACTTTGCCCATTTTTAAATTTGGATTAATTTTTTGTTTGTTTGCTTGTTATTGAGTTGTATGGGTTCCTTATACATATTTTAGATTTTAACCCGTTGTAAGCTTTGTGGTTTGAAAATATTTTCTCCTATTTTGTGAATAACTTTTTGTTTTGTTGATTATTTCTTTTACTGTGTAGTAGCTTTTAAGTTTGAAGCAGTCTCACTTATTTATTATTGATTTTGTTGTTTCTGCTTTAGATGTCATATCACAAAAAAAAAAATTTTCAAGGCCCATGTCCCACCTTTTTTTTGTCCCAATTTTGTTCCAGGAGTTTTGTGGCTTCAAGTCTTATATTTAAATCTTTAAACAAACCATTTCAAGTTAATTTTTGTGAGTAGTGTAAAATAGGGGCTTAATTTCATTATTTTGCACGTGATGCTCCAATTTCCCTAACACCATTTATTGAAGAAACTGCCTTTTCTTCTTCGACTATTCTTGCTTTGCCTATTAAATAATAGTTGACCATATACTTACGCATTTATTTCTGGGTCTCTATTCTGTTCCATTTGTATGTGTCTGTCTTTAAGGTAGTATCATAGTGTTGTTGTTTTTTTTCAGGTTTCCAACTAATGATTTTATTTATTTTTTATTTTTCTTATTGGAGGCTAATTATTTTACAATATTATATTGGTTGGTTTTGCCATACATTGACATGAATCCGCCCCGGGTGTACATGAGTTCCCCCTCCCACCTCCCTCCTCCCTTTATCCTCCCTCTACTATGGCTTTGTAATACAGTTCAAAATCAGGATATATGATGCCTCCAACTTTGTTCTTCTTTTCTCAAGATTGCTTTTTCAATTTGGAATCTTTTGTGGTTCTATGCATATCTTAGCAGGCTTTTTTTTTTTTCCTTTTCTTTAAAAATGCAATTGGATCTTGATATTGCATTTAATCTATAGATAGCTTTGGGTAGTATGGACATTTTAACAGTATGAATTCTTCCAATCTATAAAGTAGAAGTGAAGTCACTCAGCCATGTCTGACTCTTTGTGACCCAAGGACTATCGCCTGCCAGGTTCCTCCATCTATGGGATTTTCCAGGCAAGAATACTGCAGTGGATTGCCATTTCCTTCTCCAACAACCTATAAATATACGGTGTATTTCCGTTACTCAATGTCTTATAGAGATCTTTTGCATCCTTGGTTAAAGTTGCTACTAAGAATTTTATTTTTTTAATGCTACTGTAATAAATATGCTTTCTTTAGTTTTTTCAGATAAATAATTGTTAGTGTATAGAAATAAAACTCATTATAAAGTATTAGTTTTTTATCCTGCAGTTTACTGGATTTGTTGATTTTTAAGATCTAATAGTTTTTTTGATACAGTCTTTAGGATTTTCTGTATATAAAATTATGTTATCTGCAAATAGAGGCCATTTTAATTCTTTTTGAATTGTGATGACTTTTATTTCTTTTACTTGCCTGATTGCTCTGGCTAGGACTTTTAATACTCTGTTGAATAGGAGTGATGTGAGAAAGCACTATTGTCTTGTTCCTGATCACAAAGGAAGAGTTTTCAACCTTTAACCATTGAGTGGGTGGCTCAACTGGTAAAGAACCTGCCTGCCAGTGCAGATGCAAGAGAAGTTGTTTGAACCCTGGTTTGGGAAGATCCCCTGGAGAAGGAAATGGAAACCCAACCAGGTTCTTAGCTGGAAAATCCCATGGACAGAGGCACTTGGTGGGCTACAGTCCCTAGGGTCATAAGGAGTCAGACATGACAGAGTTCATGCACATGGTATTAGTTGTGGGCTTGTCATATAGCATTTATTATGTTGAAGTAAATTTCTTCTATACTTAATTTGTTGAGATTTTTCATCATGTATGGATACTGAATTTTGTAAAATACTTTTTCTGCATCTGTTGTGATTTTTATCTTTCACGGTGTTAATGTGATGTATCACATTTTTTGATTTGAGTGCACTGAAACATCTTTGCATCCCAAATAAAATCCCACTTGATAATGTGGTTATTATCCTTTTAATGTACTGTTGAATTCTGTTTGCTAATATATTTGTTGAGAATTTTTGCATTTATATTAAGATATTGGCTGGTAAGTTTCTTTCCTCATACTGACCTTACCTGCTTTTGTTATCAAAATAATGCTGGTCTCATGAAATGAGTTTGAGAGAATTCCCTCTTTTTCAGGGTTTTTATTTATTTATTTTTTAGAATTTGTGAAGGATTGATGGTAATTTTTTGAAAAATATTTGGTAAAATTCACAGTGATGCTATCTGGTCCTGGGTTTTTTGTCAAGAGGCTACGAATTACTGATTTAATCTCCTTAATCCATATTTGTTCACTTAGATTTCCTAATTCTTCCTAGTTCAGTGCTGTGAGGTTGTTATGTGTCTAAGAATTTATCCATTTCTTCTAAGTTGTCTTGGAAGAAATCAAGTTTTTCTAGTTTGTCTAGGTTGACCAATATGTCTACTTGCACTCTGAGAAATAACACATTGAAAGTTTCCATTGAAGTGATTTTTAAACATTTCATTATATTTAGTATACTACTGTCTATCAAGAAGGGGCCAGTTAGATTATGAATTATCATAAAGTAGAATTCACGTACTTGTATAAAAATTGAGGTATGTATGAACTGATATGAATATACTACCTATTATTAAATGAAAAAATCAAGGTACAGAAAAGTGTGATAGTGTGCCATTTCTCATGAAATAAGGGGGTTTAGGCATATATTTTTGTCACTTGTGTAAATATAGACATCAAGAGATAAAGACAAAAAACAGTAATAACCATTAATTTTGTGTATTTGTAGGTTAGATGGAGGTGAGAATGTGAGGGATTTTTCACTGTATAATAATTATACATAAGTATAATATGTAATTCATACAACTAATATGTAATATGGAAAAACATTCATGTGCATGAATATATATGATACACATGAATACATACCAAAGTCCCCATGTATATATGATGTTGATATAGACAAACCACTGAAAATTAAGTTGAAAATATTTGCCTGGGTTATATGAAAATGAGTCATTCACTCTTTTTCTAAGTAATTACCTCTACACAAAGGCAGTATCTATGTAGTCAATCTGACATTTTCTGTCCAAGTGGTTAAATTTTAACTTGCTGTCTTCATTTTCCTAAACTGATGTCAGTGTTTTGACACTGGTTCTTGATAATGAAAAGATTGCCCTGGGCTGGAGTCCTAGATGTGTGTACATGGAAGAATATTATGGACTCTTTCCAGAAGCACTAGGGAAAAATCCATCTGCACAATAGGAAGCAAGACTGGGATAGCTATGTTTGTGGATTCTGAATAGCCCCATGTTTTTCCCAGTGTTCGGTATCTCTTTGTACAGCTTATCGGCCATTAAGGAATATATTTGAGCTGGGATCTAAAGACTTATTGAAACAAGGACACACAGCCCTTGATAAGAATTTATTTCTACAATAAATTGCAACTCTTTCAATTCTAAGAAACCAGTATTTTCTATTTTTGCTTCCAAAAGGAAAATTATCTATATTCATTATATGTGGAATTTGTGAAAGATGCCACAAATAATGATGTTTTATAATGCAGCCACAATGATGCATTTGACACTGAGAGAATAGCAATGCCAAGTTCTCACAGAAATGTCCCTTGAGCAATATACAATACTTGATAGTATGCTCAGCACATTATATATATTTTTTTCTTTTATGACATATTTTATATAAAGAAAATGTTTCTATTATAGTGGGTGCTCTTCAGTGATTGCTGTTATAGCAATAATACCTGATATAATGGGCTATTTATAATCCACAAAATACTTTTCATTCATATTGTCTCATTTGTTTCTTGTGGAGGCTAATACCATTTTAAAGAAGGCAAAACTAAGTTAAGGAATGTCTGTTTCATGTTCAAAGCCAAATATCTAGTAAATATAGATGTAGAGATAAACAGATTTTGTGACATTTTATTTCATAATTTCATCATTATATTTACTCAGGTCTTTAAAAATTAGTAGTTCCAAAATATTCTAAATCTCTCACCAAGATACAAGATGTCTCACTAGGGTGGCATATACCTTAAATTATAACCACTGATGTTACTTTGTAAGGGAAATTTTTAAATCTATTATATTTGGGAATGAGAGTATTAATATTTTACTGTTACTCCTTTCTTTGTAGAAGAAACTTTATTCCTGTCCTACAGTAGCCAGTGACTGGAAGAAACTTAAAAAAAAAAAAGTCGAGGTCTTTGAAGCTACACCATCACAAAGTAAGTTGTTCAAACTATATGTACTTTAGGGATACTGGATATCCTATCCATTGTCCAGCTTAATTTTAGACAAGTGAATATTGACAAGGAAAGGTTCCCAGAGAGGAGAGACAGAGCCTGACTCAGAGCAGGAGTTTATATTGTGGCTGCATAGCTGTATTTGGTAAAAGTTATGCACTAGTAATTTCTGCATATGTCTTCTAAATGGGAATTTTTATTACAGATATATCATTTCATCCCTACCACTGTGCTTAAATTATTATTGAAAACAGAGGATTCATTTAATATTAGTTTCAGTCCAGTGGACTGTGAGATGTTATCTACTATCCTGCATGAGACAAACACACAAGAAGCAAACATCCAGGGCTTTGAGATTGTTCGGTAACTGGGTGAAATTTTGAGTCTGATACTTTTGCAAAGAGGCCAAATCTTTCAGTGTTTGGGAATCAGTGCCTCCTTTGATAGCTAGTTTGCCAAAGGGGTGGACTGTGGGAGGATTAAAGTTACATAAAAACAGAAATCTATATTATTGTGCTATGAAGTATCTTCAAACGTGAATGTGTGCACACACACAACACAAACACTTTGCAGGTTCCTTGCAAATAGTTACAGCAGTGTGATTATGTTCTGATCAAAGATACTTAAGGAAGAATTAATAGTAGAAACTTGTGAGAAACGTATGAGAAAGGAGTTTTTAACTTCATTT
The DNA here is from genome assembly GCF_049115385.1 of Moschus berezovskii. NCBI lineage: Eukaryota > Metazoa > Chordata > Mammalia > Artiodactyla > Moschidae > Moschus > Moschus berezovskii. The sequence goes on along the minus strand of NC_142460.1, from coordinate 47,929,970 downwards.
ATCCAATACCTGCTGGAATTTGAACATGATGGCTGGAACATTATAAATGTTTCTGGACAATGAAGCTACTCTGAATATAAGCCAGTCACTGAAGGTGGCAGGACAGAGAGAAAGATGAGATATCTTCCATGACAGAGTCTACTACCTCTGGACAAGCATGCTTTGCTGATGCCACTGCTATTTCTAGTTACTCTTAATAGCACTGAACATGACACAACTAACAAAAGAAAGATTGCTAGTGCAGTGGCCACTGACTAGAATACCATATTCTCTTTGCTGCTTCTCTATTGCCTAGGCTCAGTTCAGTATTGAGATGGAGGAAAGTGTATCCTCAGGAAATAAAAGTTAAATTTAAGAGGACAGAACTTGGGTTTCAGATAAGCAAATGGAAGATATTTCTTACCAAACAAACTAGACTGCAAATAAAATAAATGAATAAACTGGTGAGTGCATGCCAACCTTCCAAGTGCAAATAGTAGAAGTTATAGTTCAATGAGAGGAAACATAAGAGATAGCAGATAGATTTGCTGATACGACAAATGTATAAAAAACAATGCTTACTTCATGAGATGTTGTGAGATTTAAACAAAATAATATATATGATTATCATACTACCTAGAAATTAATGACTTTTCTGTAAATATCATCACATGTCTATTAACTAAAGAATAACATTAGTTTTAAAATAGCTAAGGTTTTCCAGTTTAACATCAATTAAATAGGGAGAAAGATACTCTGGTCATATATTAAATTCATATTGCAGTGGGCATAATTGTGCAATTTTTAAGTTAGAAAATATTACTATATGAATATTTAGCATTCTGTCCTCAAAATTTTGTCCTCAAAATTCTGCTTTATTTCACAGGAAATTTAGATTGGGGAGATAATTCTATTATTATCCAATGATAGAATGTGGAAATTTTCAAAAGAAAGAAAATGAAACAAGATTTTTCTTATCTGACAGTAACAGGTCCTTTTATGTTACTATTAAAGTTTTCATTTTTTTCACTGATTAGCTAAAATTACCAAATTGTGCAATAATTACTAAAATTATTAAAATGTAGTACAATATTTATGTGAACTCAATTTATTACTAAGTTGGCATTTTAAATGTGTGTAAAATTATGCTTAACTTAGTAATTATTATTAGCAAAATTTGCCATTAATTGAAAGGGAAAAAAGTCCTTATATATGAAGTAAATATTTATGCTTTAAAAAATAATAATAAATATTTCACAACTGCTAAAGAACGTTTGTTTATATTCAGAAAGGACAAGCTGTTAGGTGTAAAGAGTCAAAAGTCATGATGTGAGAAATGGAGTATTTCCTGCAATATTAATGAAAAAGGATGTCACAGTCATTAGCAATTTCATCCTTCCAGGGCAACCAGGAAGGAGAACAATATCCAGTAGACATTAGGCTGCAGCCACTCCCTAAGGTGATAACTGAGTAAAAACAAAGGATGATGGCCCCATCATCCTTTGGCCCCCATAACCGAGATGCATATGAAAAAATACTTTAAAGTGAGCAAGACTCTTGCATCTTCCCATACATAGGAAAGTACTAAATTCCTTAACTTGAGATACCTGGTTTTCTTTAACTCACAAAACTATTTTGATGTTCAGGCTACCTGCCCTTTGTTGCAAACTTCTATATAGCCTAAACTCCTCCCCCACCTCCTCAGAGCAGTTCTTTCAGAGTCACTTGAGATACTGTCTCCTGGGTTTGAAATCCTAAAAATTCCCATCAAGTAAAACATAACTTTCAACTTTTAGGTTATGACATTTTTTAAGTTGACTAGTGAAGAACATTTGGTACACAAAAATGAAAAGATTAGGTGTAATTTTACCATAAAAAATCTAAGAGAAAAATAGACTCAGAAATTGTTTAAAAGTGTACTAAAGATTAATATGCCTAGATAATTAATGAAAATGTAACAGGCAAATAGCCCATAAAAATGATTTTGAGCATCTTTCTTTGGAAAGTGCCTGCCTTACAACTCAGAACACAATTTGGTATCCTCCAAAGGTCCATCTAGTCAAGGCTATGGTTTTTCCAGTGGTCATGTATGGATGTGAGAGTTGGACTGTGAAGAAGGCCAAGCGCCAAAGAATTGATGCTTTTGAACTGTGGTGATGGAGAAGACTCTAGAGAGTCCCATGGACTTCAAGGAGATCTAACCAGTCCATTCTAAAGGAGATCAGTCCTGGGTGTTCATTGGAAGGACTGATACTAAAGATGAAGCTCCAATACTTTGGCACCTCATGTGAAGAGTTGACTCACTGGAAAAGACTCTGATGCTGGGAGGGATTGGGGGCAGGAAGAGAAGGGGGCGACAAAGGATGAAATGGCTGGATGGCATCACCGACTCAACGCACATGAGTTTGGGTGAACTCCAGGAGTTGGTGATGGACAGGCAGGCCTGGCGTGCTGCAATTCATGGGGTCACAAAGATTCGGACACTACTGAGCGACTGAACTGAAATGAATGAGAAAGCTTGGTGCCTGTCACTGTAAAATAATGCCTGTTCATCTACACTTCTCACACAGTTCACAGTGTTTTCTAGTATCTCACTACTAAGTAAAGAATGATGGTCAGATCAACAGAGATTCCAATCAGTCCTTCCACATAAAGGAGAGATAAAACATTTTGAGAAGACTCAGGAGAAAAAGGAGAATTTTAACACATATACTCAATGTCTACAAAATCTAACAAAAGATACTTCACTGTCTGTTGGGGAAAAAGTGCTATAAATCAGTGATTTTTCTTAAGTATAACATTTTGGAACGTTTCAAGGTTATTAAAAATCGCAAATTTTAGAAATTCTAGAAGATAAAAGGTGAGAAAAGCAAATGGAAAACAACAGAAAATAAAAAAAGACAGATGCATAATGTCTATAAGGCATATATCCAAGTACAGGAGCTTCTGAAAGCTACATACAAATATTGTTAGGAAATTATCAAATAAAAGTATATAAGGAGACATTAACTTTGAGAAAACACTAATTTTCACGCTGCATGGCCCACTTCGTGCTTAAGGCAATGAATTAAAATATATAATCCAAACAGAGATGGAGTCAAAGCAAAAACAACACCCAGTTGTGGATGTGACTGGTGATGGAAGTAAAGTCCAGTGCTGTAAGAGCAGCACTGCATAGGAACCTGGAATGTTAGGTCCATGAATCAGGTAAATTGGAAGTGGTCAAACAAGAGATTGCAAGAATGAACATTGACATTTTAGGAATTGGTGAACTAAAATGGACTGGAAAGGGTGAATTTAACTCAGGTGAGCATTATATCTACTACTGTGGGCAAAATTCTCTTAGAAGAAATGAAGTAGCCATTATAGTCAACAAAAGATTCTGAAATGCAGTACTTGGATACAATCTCAAAAATGACAGAATGATCTCTGGTTGTTTCCAGGCAAACCATTCAATATCACAGTAATCCAAGTCTATGCCCCAGTGCGAAATAATGAAGAAGCTGAAGTTGAACGGTTCTATGAGGACCTGTAAGACCTTCTGAACTAACACTCAAAAAAGATGTCCTTTTCATTATAGGGGACTGGAATGCAAAAGTAGGAAGTCAAGAGATACTTAGAGTAACGGGCAAATTTGGTCTTGAGGCACAAAATGAAGCAAGGCAAAGGCTAATAGAGTTTTGAAAAAGAGAACACAATGGTGATAGCAAAAAGACTCTTCCAACAACACAAGAGAAGACTGTACACATGGACATCACCAGATGGTCAGCACCGAAATCAGATTGATTATATTCTTTGCAGTCAAAGATGGAGAAGCTGTATGCTGCTGCTGCTGCTGCTAAGTTGCGTCAGTCGTGTCCGACTCTGTGTGACCCCATAGACGGCAGCCCACCAGGCTCCCCCGTCCCTGGGATTCTCCAGGCAAGAACACTGGAGTGGGTTGCCATTGCCTTCTCCAATGCATGAAAGTGAAAAGTGAAAGGAAGTCTCTCAGTCGTGTCCAACTCTTAGTGACCCCATGGACTGTAGCCTACCAGGCGCCTCCCTCCATGGGATTTCACAGGCAAGAGTACCTGTTTACAGTCAGCAAAAATAAGACGGGGAGCTGACTATGGCTCAGATCATGAACTCCTTATTGCCACACTCAGACTTAAATTGAGGAAAGTAGGGAAAACCACCAGACCATTCAGGTACAATCTAAATCATATACCTTACAATTATACAGTGGAAATGACAAATAGATTCAAGGGACTAGATTTGATAGACAGAGTGCCTGAACAACTATGGATTGAGGTTCATGACATTGTACGGAGGCAGTGATCAAGACCATCCCCAAGAAAAAGAAATGCAAAATGGCAAAATGGTTGTCTGGGGAGGCCTTACAATCAGGTATGAAAAGAAGAGAAGCAAAGGCAAAGGAGGAAAGGAAAGATATACTCATTTGAATGAGAGTTTCAAAGAATAGCAAGGAAAGATAAGAAAGCCTTCCTCAGTGATCAGTGCAAAGAAATAGAGAAAAACAGAATGGGAAAGACTAGAGATCTCTTCAAGAAAATTAGAGATACCAAGAAAACATTTCATGCAAAGATGGGCACTGTAAAAGACAGAAATGGCATGTACCTAACAGAAGCCGAAGATATTAAGAAGAGGTTGCAAGAATACACGGAAGAATTATACAAAAAAGATCATCAGGACACAGATAACCACAATGGTGTGATCGCTCATCTAGAGCTAGACATCCTGGTATGTGAAGTCAAGTGGGGCTTAGGAAGCATCATTATGAACAAAGCCAGTGAGGTGATGGAATTCCAGTTGAGATATTTCAAATCCTAAAATATGATGCTGAAAGTGCTCCACTCAATATGACAGCAAATTTGGAAAAGTCAGCAGTGGCCACAGAACTGGAAAAGGTCAGTTTTCATTCCAATCCCAAAGAAAGGCAATGCCAAAGAATGTTCAAACTACCACACAATTGAACTCATTTCACGTGCTAGAAAAGTAATGCTCAAAATATTCTAAGCCAGGCTTCAACAATATGTGAACTGAGAATTTCCAGATATTCAACCTGGATTTAGAAAAGGCAGAGGAAGCAGAGATCAAATTGCCAACATCCGTTGGATCATTGACAAAGCAAGAGAGTTCCAGAAAAACCTCTATTTCTGCTTTATTGACTATGCCAAAGCCTTTTAATATGTGGATCACAGCAAACTGTGGAAAATTCTGAAAGAGATGGGAATACCAGACCACCTGACCTGCCTTCTCAGAAATCTGTATTCAGGTCAAGAAGCAACAGTCAGAACCGGACATAAAACAACAGACTGGTTCCAAATCGGGAAAAGAGTACATCAAGGTTGTATATTGTCACTCTGCTTATTTAACTTTTATGCAGAATACATCATGTGAAATGCCGGGCTGGATGAAGCACAGGTTGAAATAAAGATTGCCAAGAGAATATCAATAACCTCAGATATGCAGATGTCACCACCCTTATGGCAGAAAGTGAAGAAGAACTAAAGACCCTCTTGATAAATGTGAAAGAGGAGAATGAAAATGTTGGCTTAAAGCTCAACATTCAGAAAACTAAGATCATGGCATCTGGTCCCATCACTTCATGGAAAATAAATGGGGAATCAATGGAAACAGTAACATACTTTAATTTTGGGGGGTTGAAAAATAACTGCAGATGGTGACTGCAGATATGAAATTAAAAGACACTTGCTCCTTGGAAGGAAAGTTATGACCAAACTAGACAGCATATTAAAAAGCAGAGACATTACTTTACCAACAATGGTCTGTCTACTCATAGCTATGGCTTTTCCACTAGCCATATATGGATATAAGAGTTGGAGGATAAAGAAAACTGAGTGCTAAACAATTGATGCTTTTGAACTGTGGTGTTGGAGAAGACTCTTGAGAATCCCTTGGAGAGACTTGGAGCAAGGAGATCCAACCAGTCTATCCTGAAGGAAATCAGTCCTGAATATTCATTGGAAGGACTGATGCTGAAGCTGAAACTCCAAAACTTTGGCCACCTGATGTGAATAACTGACTCATTGGAAGAGACCCTGATGCTGGGAATGACTGAAGTGGGGAGGAGCAGGGGACAGCAGAGGATGAGATGGATAAATGGCATCACTGACTAATGGACATGCGTTGAATATGCTCCAGGAGCGCTGATGGACAGGGAAGCATGGAAGCCTTGTGTGCTGCAGTCCACGGGGTTGCAAAGAGTTGGACATGACTGAATGACTGAACCCAGCTGAATCCAAAGAGAAATATGAGCACAGAAGTTTATAATTGTAAAATTTCAAAAACTTAAATATTAAATGAAGATCATGGAATAAAATAGAGAACCAGAGTGAGGTACAAAGAGAGGAAAAAAAAATCCAACATAAATCTTGTCCTTAATCAATTTTTGATCATTTATGATATAAAGAAATTTGTAGGTATTCAAATTTCAATGGTTTTACAATTTTGCTGGATTGTTTGTTGTTATTTCAACATTACTCTGCTTCCATACTCTCCTATGTATTTCAAGGATGATACTCTGATCTAGATTTCCCAGACTCACATGACATTAGACATCTGGATTAGATGCTACCAATGAAAGGCTATTATACGTCTTTTAGAAATAGGTGGCAATTGCCAGATGGAAGAACAGAGAGTATAGCTGGCCAAAATCTTGGCTTTCTCTGCCCACCAAAGTCAAATAAAAAATACAGAGATTGGAATTTGGTGGCTTTAATTCTCAGTCAGCAGCTCAGCCAGGCAATATGGGAACACAGTATGCTCTTGTCTCAAGAACTGTGTCCTCCCACTCCAAGAGGAGTCTAGGGGCTTATGTAAGATGAGGGCTCACAGTCAGGAGCTGGTGATGAAAGATAAAGGTGTTAGGATCTTGATTTCTCCCTCTTGTATTGTTTCAAAGATAGTTGTCAGCTGGAGTCAGTAACCCGGTAATTGAGTCTGGCATTTAAGTGACTCTTTGGCCTTCTTTCTGACATGTAAAAAAGAAGAACTATGTGGGGAAGAGTGTTGTAAGAGTAAACACCAGATACAGGCTGTATTTAGCATAGAGTCAAAGGGAAATAGGTGTGAATTGTAGCTCCTGTAGAGCTAGGGAGCAGAAAAGTAAACTTAGTAACAGGCATGCAGAGTTAGGAGCAGTTAAAAAGTAGCTAGAAATGTTTAGACCTGCTCACTGTTCTCTTTATTTGCTTTGTTCTCTGGAAAAGGAAAGGAAAAAAAAAAAAACAACCCAAAAAGTATATGCATCTTTCCCCTCTTTACTGCAACAAGAGCACAAGTCTTGCAGTGAATTTTGTGTGAACTGCTCCCAAATCCTGCACCTTAGGTATCCTGAAAGTCAAGAGCAGTTTTTATTTAACCGCTTTCCTACTTTTGGGGTTTGGCGGGGTTGGGGGGGCTTCCCAGGTGACGCTAGTGGTAAAGAATTTGCCTGCCAATGCAACAGACATGAGACATATGTTTGATCCCTAGGTTGGGAAGATTCCCCTGGACAGAGGGGCCTGCTGGGTTACAGTCCATAGGGTCACAAAGAGTGAATCAACTTAGCATGCACGCTACTTTCTTGGTGCTAGAAAATCTAGATTACTTCCCATTTTCCTGGTGAAACACTATTTACTACCCTGTCCATGCACAGAGTCATAGAAAATTAAAGAAAAAAAAAAAAAAGAGAGAGAGAGAGAGAGAAAGAGAAGCAGAGACAGAAGAGGTTACATGAAAAAAGCAAACTACTAGATACTATGTAATTTTTATTAAAATACATGTATAAACTTCAAAAATCTCTACATCTCTAAAGAACATTAAGAAAGGTGTGTCAGCAAAACAATTACACTATCGAATATTAAAAAAATATTGGAAAAAAAAGGTGTGACAGTACACACACAATAGTTAAAACTGATTACTCTAGAGAGATGGAACTTGAAAGTGTCAGACTTTATTTCTTTGGGCTCCAAAATCACTGCAGATGCTGATTGCAGCCAGGAAATTAAAAGACGCTTACTCCTTGGAAGGAAAGTTATGACCAACCTAAATAGCATATTGAAAAGCAGAGACATTATTTTGCCAACCAAGGTCCGTCTAGTCAAGGCTATGGTTTTTCCCGTGGTCATGTATGGATGTGAGAGTTGGACTGTGAAGAAAGCTGATCGCTGAAGAATTGATGCTTTTGAACTGTGGTGCTGGAGAAGACTCTTGAGAGTCCCTTGGACTGCAAGGAAATCCAACCAGTCTATTCTAAAGGAAATCAATCCTGGGTGTTCATAGGAAGGACTGATGCTAAAGCTGAAACTGCAATACTTTGGCCACCTCATGCGACGAGTTGACTCACTGGAAAAGAATCTGATGCTAGGACGGATTGGGGGTGGGAGGAGACGGGGACGACAGAGAATGAGATGGCTGGATGGCATCACCGACTTGATGGACATGAGTTTGAGTGAACTCCGGGGGTTGGTGATGGACAGGGAGGCCTGGCGTGCTGTGATTCATGGGGTCGCAAAGAGTCGGACACGACTGAGTGACTGAACTGAACTGAACTGAAGATGACAAAAAAGTGGGGTGACGATAAAACAAGATGTCTTTTTTTAACGAATATTGGTATTGTTTGATTTATTGGAAAGATTACAAGTTGCTCTTTTAACGACACAATGCAAATTCAAATGTATTTAAAATATATTTCCCTTACAATCCCTAGAAGGCTGACATAACGTGTTTCTTCATGCGTCTCTTTCATCTTCATTTCACTCTAGAGTATTTTCTGATTTTAGAACTGACTAGGGCAATTAGCTAATTAGTGGTTAATTAGCACAATAGTAGTGTTTCGAATGACCTTTCATAAGAAAGTGATAAACGCTGGATTAAAATAATATGAACCATATATGTTGTGCAGTAGCCGGTGGTAGTAGCAGTGGAAAGCAGGATTAAGTTATTTGGTATACTTCAATGATGATGCTGTGAAAATGCTGCACTCAATATATCAGCAAATTTGGAAAACTCAGTAGTGGCCACAGGACTGGAAAAGGTCAGTTTTCATTCCAATCCCAAAGAAAGGCAATGCCAAAGAATGCTCAAACTACTGCACAATTTCACTCATCTTACACGCTAGTAGAAAAATGTAAAATTCTCCAAGCCAGTCTTTAGCAACACGTGAACCATGAACTTCCAGATGTTCAAACTGGTTTTAGAAAAGGCAGAGCAACCAGAGATCAAATTGCCAACATCCACTAGATCATCCGAAAAGTATAAGATTTCCAGAAAAACATCTATTTCTTGCTTTACTGACTATGTGAAAGCCTTTGACTGTGTGAATTACAATAAACTGTGGAAAATTCTGAAGGAGATGGGAGTACCAGACCAACTGACCTGCCTCTTGAGAAACCTGTATGCAGGTCAGGAAGAAACAGTTAGAACTGGACATGGAACAACATACTGGTTCCAAATCGGGAAAGGAGTACATCAAGGCTGTATATTGTCACCCTGCTTATTTAACTTATATGCAGAGTACATCATGAGGAACACTGGGTTGGAAGAAGCACAAGCTGGAATCAAGATTGCTTGGAGAACTATCAATAATCTCAGATATGCAGATGACACCACCCTTATGACAGAAAACGATGAAGAACTAAAGAGCCTCTTGATGAAATTGAAAGAGGAGAGTGAAAAAGTTGGCTTAAAGCTCAACGTTCAGAAAACTAAGATCATGGCATCTGTTCCCATCACTTCATGGCAAATAGATGGGGAAACAGTGGCTGACTTCATTTTTTTGGCCTCCAAAATCACTGTACATGGTGATTGCTGCCATGAGATTAAAAGACACTTACTCCTTAGAAGGAAAGTTATGGCCAACCTAGATAACATATTAAAAAGCAGAAACTTTACTTTCCCAACAAAGGTCTGTCTATTCAGGGTTAATGGTTTTTCCAGCAGTCGTGTATGGATGTGAGAGTTGGACTATAAAGAGAGCTGAGCACATAAGAATTGATGCTTTTGAACTGTAGTGTTGGAAAAGACTCTTGAGAGTCCCTTGGATTGCAAGGATATCCAATCAGTCCATCCTAAAGGAGATGAGTCCTGGGTGTTCATTGGAAGGACTGATGTTGAAGCTGAAACTCCAATCCTTTGGCCACCTGATGCGAAGAGGTGACTCATTTGAAAAGACCCTGATGCTGGGAAAGATTGAAGGTGGGAGGAGAAGGGGACAACAGAGGAAGAGATGGTTGGATGACATCACCGACTCAATGGACATGAGTTTGGGTAAACTCCAGGAGTTAGTGATGGACAGGGAGGCCTGGCGTGCTGCATTTCATGGGGTCACAAAGAGTTGGACATGACTGAGTGACTGAACTGGACTGAACTGAACTGAATGAAGCTGTGTACTTGGGAGGCTTTAAGCAGTAATGTATGAGTTAGTAACAAAAACACTACCTTTTATTTTTGCTGCACGCTTGCAATATCAGATGGAGACAGCAGCAGGGACAAGAACAGAGCTCAATGTCTTCTTTATGTAGGTTGAAAAATGCTGCCATGATGCACTTCACTGCAATGTAGATCAGCTTATAAGATTTTGGAGTGTTTTAAATGTTATACAAAAATAGGAAATGTTAGTTGTCCTGGTAAGGTTTAATCAAATTATGTACTAGAAGGCATAGCTTTTATTATCATGAATGAGCATGTTGACATAAGGTGTGATAGGAGCAAGAATAGCTATTCTCTGTTCTGGCAATGCATTATATTCACATCATGTTTTTTGAATTTTGTTTACAGATAAGCACAGTGAGTAATTGTAACATTAACTGGTAATGTACTGCTGATACATGAAAATAGAGAAACTTATAAACATCATTCAACTGCAATTTTAGAGTATATTATAGAAGGCTGGGCTTCAAAATGCACAAAGACTACTCTTAACAACATATTTACGTTGGAGTCATTATATGAAATTCCATCCTTAATAGATGACAAAGTGTTTCTACTGATAATTAACATACCATTTTAGACCATATATATATGTGCTACTGCTAAGTCCCTTCAGTCGGGTCCGACTCTGTGCGACCCCATAGACGGCAGCCTACCAGGCTCCTCCGTCCCTGGGATTCTCCAGACAAGAACACTGGAGTGCGTTGCCATTTCCTTCTCCAATGCATGAAAGTGAAAAGTGAAAGTGAAGTGGCTCAGTCGTGTCCCACTCTTCGAGACCCCTTGGACTGCAGCCTACCAGGCTTCTCCATCATGGGATTTTCCAGGCAAGAGTACTGGAGTGGGTCACCATTGCCTTCAGTATATACATGTATATTTAATTATATACAAATAATTACATTTTGATCCAAAAAATAAATTATCCTACTAAGCATGTGGTTTATGTTTGTTTCTAATTTACATTAGGTATTAATAATATTTGGCTAAAAATTTTATTGCAGTATTTTTGGGTACTCTCCTTTAGCTCAAGTTATAGATGAAAAAATTTGTGATAATTTAGTCAAATGTAACCATTTGTATAAAGGAAATTTTTAAAGTGAATATTAAGTAAGTAGTGAGTTTTAAGAATAGTTTTATAACTACAGATCATGTAATTCATCAACTCCCAAACCTAGCCTATTGTAATGCACTTGGAGAATATCCCCTGACCTCACTCTGTTTTACTTAATCTGATATTCTCTGCACACTTAATCTGATTCTCTCCAGAAAACCTGTTACTCTTTTTTTTTATTAGTGTCTCAGGTTACTGATGATCCTTTCTTCACATTTCTGATAGAATCCATCTCCTTGTGGATTGATGTGGAACTGGAAATCTAGAGAGCTAAGACAAATGTTCAGAGATTAGTGCCTATTACCTGGCTTAGCATGTTGGTTATCATATTTTCCTGGTGCAAACAGTACACAAAGGTTTTTAAGGGTGTTAAATTTAACAACATAAAATTAACATTTTGATCATAGGGTATTGGCCTTGGGAGATGATTCAGTTTATTTTAGCAAGCTTATACTATCATCATAGAGTTTAAGTTCTTCCTTACCCACTGTTATCAATATTACTTTGATATAAAAGGGTAGATGAAAATTAATGAAAAAGTGAGCCTTACTCTATCTGAGTTTCTTTTGTTGTTGTTCAGTCACTAAGTCATATTCAACTCTTTGTGACCCCATGGACTGCATGCATAATCCAGGCTTCTGTCCTTCACTTTCTCCCAGAGTTTGTTCAAACTCATGTCCATTGAGTCGATGAGGGCATCTAACCATTTCATCTTCTATTGTCCTCTTCTCCTCCCAGCATCAGGGTCTTTCCCAACAGGTCGGCTTTTCACATCAGGTCGCCAAAGTATTGTAGCCTCAGTTTCAGTATCAGTCCTTCCAATGAATATTCAGGGTTGATTTCCTTTAGGATTGACTAGTTTGATCTCCTTCCTGTCCAGTGGACTCTCAAGAGTCTTATCCAGCACCATAGTTTGAAAGCATCAATTCTTTGGCGCTCAGCCTTCTTTAAGATCCAGCTCTCATGCCTGTACATGACTACTGATAAAACCATAGCTTTGACTATATAGAACTTTGTCAGCAAAGTGATGTCTCTGCTTTTTAATGTGCCTTCTATGTTTGTCATAACTTTTCTTCCAAGAAGCAAGCATATGTGTTTCTTTAGAATTTTTATTTACTATTGCAGGCAGTTTCTAGTATTTCCATCCATTTTTTTCTCCATCTATTTTTAACCTTCCCAATTTCTTGTTTTTAGAGCAATTTCTACTGAGTGTGGTTTAAAAACAGATAAATGGAGATCAAATATTCTGCTAACATGTACAGTAGTAGAATTACCTGGTGATGTTTTAAATCATTTAATTAACCAAAAGAGATATGTAGCATGTGTAATTTTGTAAGATAATGTATGAAGAAATCACATAACAAATTAAGAAAATTTGTATGCATTGATTGGGCACTGAGATGTGAAGTTGGATGCTTTAACTTTTATTTATCTGTTTTCTTCTAATTAGAGTGGAACAATTGTAATACATAACTCACAGTGTTGTTGTGAGTAGTGGAAGGCATGGAATTACAGTTCTCAGATTCTGTTAATTAAAACTGGCTGCAAGGAGTAGTGATGCTAACTCTTTTCCCCAGATGCCACCCTCTGGATCCATCAGTGTATTTGCATAGAAACCATCTTTTTCCCAGGATGCTTCCAGTCCATGACTGACCATGGCAGGGATCTTACCCTTTCATGAAGGACTCAGGGCTTCACTTACTCATAACTTTGGCTCAGGGGCTACCATCGACCTTGTGGAACCTTCCCAGCATGTGCTACAGTCTGAGACTCTCTCTCTGCACCACTATCCTTCCTTTCCCTTCTCCTTTCCAGATGCCATAGCTGCATTTAAGTCTGAAGGCTCCTCTAACAAACTCCTGCTTCCTTAACAGAATATTTCCCATCATAAGTGGCTTTCATATCTCATCCTATGATGGTGACTGATATTGAGGGACCCAAAATAAGACTTAAGAATAAATAGCTGAGTATTAGTAAAAATATTTAGAATTTTGCCTGCACATAGTGCAGTATATAAGCACTATATGTGATATCCTGAAAAAAACAAGTGCCTTGGAGTACAAAATGAAGAAGGTCAAAGGCTAACACAGTTAGCCAAGAGAACACACTGGTCATAGCAAACATCCACTTTCTACAACACAAGAGAAGACTACAAGTGGACATCAGCAGATGGTCAATACTGAAATCAGATTGATTATATTCTCTGCAGCCAAAGATGGAGAAGCTCTATACAGTTAGTAAAACAGGAGCTGGAGCTGACTGCGGCTCAGATCATGAACTCCTTATTGCCAAATTCATACTTAAATTGAAGAAAGCAGGAAAAAACACTACACCACTCAGATATGACCTAAATCAAATCCATTACGATTATACAGTGGGAGTGACAAATAGATTCAAGGGATTAGATCTGATAGACAGTGCCTGAAGAATTATGGACGGAAGTGCATGACATTGTACAGAAAACAGCCATCAAGACCATCCCCAAGAAAAAGAAATGCAAAAAGGCAAAATGGTTTTCTCAAGAGGCCTTAAAAATTCCTGAGAAAAGAAGAGGACTGAAAGGCAAAAGAGAAAAGGAAACACATACCTATCTGAATGCAGAGTTCCAAAGAGTAGCAAGGAGAGATAAGAAAGCCTTCCTCAGTGATCAGTGCAAAGAAACAGAGGAAAACAATTGAATGGGAAAGACTAGAGATGTCTTCAAGAAAATTAGAGATACCAAGGGAACATTTCATGCAAAGATGGGCACAATTAAGGACAGAAATGGTATAGACCTAACAGAAGAAGAAGATATTAAGAAGAGGTGACAAGAAAACATAGAACTATACAAAAAATTCTTCACGACCCAGATAATCACAGTGGTATTATCACTCACCTAGAGCCAGGCAACCTGGAACACTAAGTCAAGTGAGCCTTAGGAAGCATCACTACGAACAAAGCTAACGGAGGTGATGGAATTCCAGTTGAGCTATTTCAAATCCGAAAAGATGATGCTGTGAATGTACTGCACTCAATATGTCAGCAAATCTGGAAAACTCAGCAGTGCCCACAGGGCTGGAAAAGGTCAGTTTTCATTCCAATCCCTAAGAAAGGCAATGCCAAAGAATGCTCAGACTACCGCACAATTGCACTCATCTCACATGCTAGTAAGGTAATGCTCAAAACTCTCCAAGCCAGGCTTCAACAGTACGTGAACCGAAAACTTCCAGATGTTCAAGTTGTATTTAGAAAAGGCAGAGGAACCAGAGGTCAAATTGCCAACATCTGTTGGATCATCGAAAAAGCAAGAGAGTTCCTGAAAAACATCTGCTTTATTGACTATGCCAAAACCTTTGGCTGTGTGAATCACAGAAAACTGTGGAAAATTCTTAAAAGATGGGACTACAACACCTCTTGCCTCCTGAGAAGTCTGTATGCAGGTAAAGAAGCAACAGTTAGAACTGGAGATGGAAAAACAGACTGGTTCCATATGGGAAAGGAGTTTGTCAAGGAGGTATATTGTCACATTGCTTATTTAACTTGTATACAGAGTACATCATGCAAAATGCCAGGCTGGATGAAGCACAAGCTGGAATCAAGATTGTCAGAAGAAATATCAATAACCTCAGATATGTAAATGACACCACCCTTATGGCAGAAAGTGAAGAAGAACTAAAGAGCCTCTTGTGAAAGTGAAAGAGGAGAGTGAAATGTTAACTTAAAACTCAACATTCAGAAAACTAAGATCATGGTATCCTGTCCAATCACTTTATGGCAAATAGATAGGAAAACAATGTAAAAAGTGACAGACGTTATTTTTTTGGGCTCCAAAAATCACTGCAGATGGTGACTGCAGCCATGAAATTAAAAGACGCTTGCTCTTTGGGAGAAAAGCTATGGCCAAACTAGACAGCATATTAAAAAGCAGAGACATTCAGTTCAGCTCAGTTCAGTCGCTCAGTCGTGTCCGACTCTCCGCGACCCCATGAATCACAGCATGCCAGGCCTCCCTATCCATCACTGTATCAAAAATGTCCATCTAGTGAAAGCTATGTTTTTTCCAGTAGTCATGAATGAATGTGAGAGTTGGACTATGAAGAAAGCTGAATGCTGAAGAATTGATGCTTTTGAACTGTGGTGTTGGAGAAGATTCTTGAAAATCCCTTGGACAGTGAGGAGATCCAACCAGTCTGTCCTGAAGGAAATTAGTCCTGAATATTCACTGGAAAGACTGAAGCTGAATCTGAAACTCCATTACTTTGGCCACCTGATGGGAAGAACTGACTCATTTGAAAATAACCTGATTCTGGGAAAGATTGAAGGTGGGAGGAGAAGGGGACAACAGGATGAGATTGTTGATGACATCACAGCCACAATGGACATAAGTTTGAGTAATGGACAGGGAAGCCTGGCTTTCTGAAGTCCATGGGGTCTCAAAGAGTTGGGCACACCTGAGTAACTGAACTGAGCTGAACTGAGGATGAAAAGAATCAAAAAGCACAAACTTTCAGTTATAAAATAAATTAGTCATGCAATTGTAATGTACAATATTGTGACTATAGCTAGGAATGCTGTATTGCATATTTGACAGTTGCTAACTCCAATACTTTGGCCACCTCATGCAATGAGTTGACTCACTGGAAAAGACTCTGATGCTGGGAGGGATTGGGGTTGGGAGGAGAAGGGGACGACAGAGGATGAGATGGCTGGATGGCATCACTGACTCGATGGACATGAGTTTGAGTGAACTCCGGGAGTTTGTGATGGACAGGGAGGCCTGGCATGCTGTGACTCAAGGGGTCACAAAGACTCGGACATGACTGAGCGACTGGACTGAACTGAACTGACTGAAGGGACTAGATATTAGTTCTTGTTATAGGAAATGCAATTTTTGGAAGCTATGTAAGATAATAGGTTGAACTTTCAGTTCAGTTCAGTTCAGTCACTCAGTCGTGTCCGACTCTCCGCGACCCCATGAATCACAACACGCCAGGCCTCCCTGTCCATCACCAACTCCCGGAGTACACTCAAACTCATGTCCACAGAGTCGGTGATGCCATCCAGCCATCTCATTCTTGGTCGTCCCCTTCTCCTCCTGCCCCCAACCTTTCCCAGCATCAGAGTCTTTTCCAGTGAGTCAACTCGTTGCATGAGGTGGCCAAAGTATTGCAGTTTCAGCTTTAGCATCAGTCCCTCCAATGAACATCCAGGATTGATCTCCTTTAGAATGGACTGGTTGGATATCCTTGCAGTATAAGGGACTCTCAAGAGTCTTTTCCAACACCACAGTTCAAAAGCATCGATTCTTTGGCGATCAGCCTTCTTCACAGTCCAACTCTCACATCCATACATGACCACGGGAAAAACCATTGCCTTGACTAGACGGACCTTGGTTGGCAAAGTAATGTCTCTGCTTTTTAATATACTATCAAGGTTGGTCATAACTTTCCTTCCAAGGAGCAAGCGTCTTTTAATTTCATGGCTGCAATCAGCATCTGCAGTGATTTTGGAACCCAAAAAAACAAAGTCTGACACTGTTTCTACTGTTTTTCCATCTATTTCCCATGAAGTGATGGGACCAGATGCCATGATCTTTGTTTTCTGAATGTTGAGCTTCAAACCAACCTTTTCACTCTCCTCTTTCACTTTCATCAAGAGGCTTTTGAGTTCCTCTTCACTTTCTGCCATAAGGGCAGTGTCATCTGCATATCTGAGGTTATTGATATTTCTCCCAGCAATCTTGATTCCAGCTTGTGCTTCTTCCAGCCCAGCGTTCCTCATGATGTACTCTGAATATAAGTTAAATAAGCAAGTTGACAATATATTTACTTATGATTATTTTCCAAAGTATACTAATATTTATATTATACCTGAATTGACAAATTATGTCAGTTATATCTCAATTAAAAGTAAGTAAACATTTTGATTAATGAGTAATTTTACTAGATATGCATGAGATAAAATCAACAGAAATATGAGAATTATTATTGGTGAATATTCAAAAAATGTCATTACTGACCATTTTACTATTAGAAATTTTTCCAATTGAGGCTTGAAGTTCTTGGCATAAAGAACTCGTGGTGGTAAATTTATTTACTGAAGTAAACTATCATGCCACAGTGACTTTAATTTCCTATAAGATTTTTGTTGAGACTTGAGAAAAAGAACCTATAGAGCAAATGCAACATTATAATCTCATAGCTTCCAATGTACTGTATCTAGAGGCTTTGATTGGAGGAGCTTGGTGGAGCATTCAGTTCAGTTCAGTCGCTCAGTCGTGACCGACTCTTTGCGACCCCATGAATCACACAGCACGCCAAGCCTCCCTGTCAATCACCAACTCCCGAAGTTCACTCAAACTCATGTCCATCGAATCAGTGATGCCATCCAGCCATCTCACTCTCTGTCGTCCCCTTCTCCTCCTGCCCCCAATCCTTCCCAGCATCAGAGTCTTTTCCAGTGAGTCAACTCTTCGCATGAGGTGGCCAAAGCATTGGAGTTTCAGCTTTAGCATCAGTCCTTTAAATGAACACCCAACACTGATCTCCTTTAGAATGGACTGGTTGGATCTCCTTGCAGTCCAAGGGACTCTCAAGAGTCTTCTCCAACACCACAGTTCAAAAGCAACAATTCTTCAGCGGTCAGCTTTCTTCACAGTGCAACTCTCACATCCATACGTGACCACTGGGAAAACCATAGCCTTGACTAGGTGGACCTTTGTTGGAAAAGTAATGTTTCTGCTTTTTAATATACTATCTAAGTTGGTCATAACTTTCCTTCCAAGGAGTAAGTGTCTTTTAATTTCATCCCTGCAATCAGCTCCGCAGTGATTTTGGAGCCCCCAAAATAAAGTCTGACACAGTTTCCACTGTTTCCCCATCTATTTCCCATGAAGTGATGGGACCAGATGCCATGATTTTTGTTTTCTGAATGTTGAGCTTCAAGCCAACCTTTTTACTCTCTTCTTTCACTTTCATCAAGAGGCTTTTTCGTTCCTCTTCACTTTCTGCCATATGGGTGGTGTCATCTGCATATCTGAGGTTATTGATATTTCTCCCAGCAATCTTGATTCCAGCTTGTGCTTCTTCCAGCCCATCATTTCTCATGATGTACTCTGCATATAAGTTAAATAAGCAGGGTGACAATATACAACCTTGACATACTCCTTTTCCTATTTGGAATCAGTCTGTTGTTCCATGTCCAGTTCTGACTGTTGCTTCCTGACCTGCATACGGGTTTCTCAAGAGGCAGGTCAGGTGGTCTGGTATTCCCATCTCTTTCAGAATGTTCCATAGTTTATTGTACTCCACATAGTCAAAGGCTTTGGCATAGTCAATGAAGCAGAAATAGATGTTTTTCTGGAACTCTCTTGCTTTCTCCATGATCCAGTGGATGTTGGCAATTTGATCTTTGGTGCCTCTGCCTTTCCTAAAACCTGCTTAAACATCTGGAAGTTCATAGTTCACATATTGCTGAAGCCTGGCTTGGAGAATTTTGAGCATGACTTTACTAGTGTATGAGATGAGTGCAATTGTGTGGTAGTTTGAGTATTCTTTGGCATTACCTTTCTTTGGGATTGGAATGAAAACTGACCTTTTCCACTGCTGAGTTTTCCAAATTTGCTGGCATACTGAATGCAGCACTTTCACAGCATCATCTTTCAGGATTTGAAATAGCTCCACTGGAATTCCAGCATTAACTGAAAATTTTACGGCCTGAGTGTAATTCACCTTTTGCTCTGTTTCATGGTCTGCAGCAATCAATAAGTCAAAAGACTGGATGCTTTGAAGAATTTTCTTTTGTTTTGTGTGGGGGAAAAGAGGGTGTGGGAAATGCACAGAATTAAATAGTTATGCTTATAGAAGATTATAGGATAATTAAACAAACTGAAATTTACGTATAACTTCTTATAGCACAGTAGCTCAACATGGAATTGTTTACAAAGATCATTTGTCCCTAAAATGTTAACTACATTGTAAATTATCCCCTGATATTTATTTTGATAATTAGAAAATTCTTATTAATATAACATTTTTCTACAAAATTATGAAATATTTATTAAATTTTCTTATATAAAACTTGCATATGAAAGTAAAACAATTTCTAATTCATCCCAGAACTTTTTCTATGACTCATTCAGAATTTGATTAGTGAGATTTTAGCAAGATAGGCTTCCCTGGTATCTCAGCTGGTAAAGAAGCCGCCTACAATGTGGGAGACCCTGGTTCAATTCCTGGGTCAGGAAGATCTGCTGGAAAAGGGATAGGCTACCCACTCCAGTATTCTGGGGTTTCTCTGGTAGCTCAGCCAGTAAAGAATCCACTTGCAATGCAGGAGACCTGGGTTGGGAAGATACCCTGGAGAAGGGGAAGGCTACCCACTCCAGTATTCTGCCCTGGAGAATTCCCTGGACTTTGGGATCACAAAGAGTCAGACAGGACTGAGTGACTTTCACTTTCAGCAAGACAGTAAGGTAGAAAATTTGGGTCTGAGTACTTGCACTGATATTTAGTAAACTCTGTGATCCTAGATCTTTTCCAAACCTAAGTTTATCTACCAGATGAAAATGTTATGTATTTTGTATGTACTTGTGGATATTTATATTCGTTTTTTTATATTACCTAAAAATGGGATTGGTATAAGTTTCCTTATGTGTGCATTACTTTCTATTCTTCCCTCACTGCTCTATGCCACCTATTATGAAGTTTGGTGGTTAATCCATCTAAAGCTGCTCCCAGCCTATAACTCACTTGGCTTAGAGCAATTAATCTTGTGTTGGTTTTTAGCCTCATTACTCAAGTTGATAGGACTTTGAGCAGAGTAGAAAACAGGGAATTGTGCTGAGGAGCAAGAAAATGAAGAATTTGGGTCAATTTCTTGTTTCACAGGTCTTTACAATCTCATCGGTGCTTTGATTCTTTCCTCATTTCTCTGAGGCCTTAAGTGCCCTCACATAGTGTTGAAACCTATCAAGATGTTTCCAGGTAACTAGCAGTGATCTCTCTTGCTACTTCAGCGTCCATAGGGAGCCACTGAAAGCTGGAGCTTGAGGAAGCAAATGAAAATAACATGTTTCTACTAATTATATGTCCACTCATCCACTCCACTGATCTTCTAAAAGGAGAAAACTCACAGAATATTCAGCAGAAGAAGAATAAAAGGAAAAACAAATAACTAGTGGGAGGAAAGTGGGAATATGAAACAAAATTAAGAGAGAGAGAGAGAGAAAGGGAAACATTTTACTTTGCTCACTTTCAATTCAAGAATCTGAGGAGGTACTCCCACCAGGATAAACACTTTCACTGTTAGGTCTGCAGATTCCCAGGATTCCACACTGCACTTTTAAACTGAAAATAATAACTTTATAAAAATCGATGACTCATATTGTTCAAAACTACTCACATAAGTCTGATTTTCATGAAGGAACATGGGATTTTATAATACACATTTTGAGGTGTCATGAAAGACTATCCAGTCTTGATTAACTTTCACGATGAATGTAGGGTAAAAAACCATTCATGTTTAATAGATGGAAAAGTTGGGATTGAAAATGGTTATATAGTTTGCCCAAATTCATGCATTTAGTAAGGGCACTTGGATTGAAATTCCAGTACCTTTCTACTTTATTACTTCTATTCAAAATGTTTCAATAATTTATCCCAATTACTTCAAGAAAAGAGAAAACACCTATTTGAAAGCTCTAGAACATAAAGTTGGTGAAAAAATAAAGTTTCGTGCCTTCTCTCTTCTTATACCTCCTGTGTTTCCTTTCCTAACATCTTTCTCTAAACTCACATTTATTCTCCTTTATTTAAAAGTAGAGATGCAAACATATAATGCTTTCCTTATCTTCCTACCACAAGAACTACCAGTTTATGTGCATTTGTTCTCATAAACCTTGGCTTCCCATCTATATTAATAACAAATTTCACTGTGCATGGGTCCTCATTCATGTCTTTTTGTAACCGCATGGACTGTAGCCTGCCAGTCTCCTCTGTCCATAGAATTTTCCAGGCAAGAATATTCGAGTGGGTTGCCATTTCCTCCTCCTGGGGATCTTCCCAACCCAGGGATCAAGACCACATCCCCTGTGTTTCCTGCATTAGCAGGCAGATTCTTTACCACTGAGCCACCTGGGAAGCCCAATAAATAGCACTACCAGTATTTGAATGTCCATCCATTGCTTTCTTATGAATTTCACTCTGAACATTGCCCTCTGTATGTGATTTCCTGCGTTCTTTTGGAATTTGCACTCCAGTTTACAAACATAATTTGGCATGTCCTGTCTTAAACAAACAGAACAACCAACCATCCAAAAGATGGTTTTTAGGTCATTATTAAATTACATTTATAACTTG
The DNA here is from genome assembly GCF_049115385.1 of Moschus berezovskii. Classification (NCBI taxonomy): domain Eukaryota; kingdom Metazoa; phylum Chordata; class Mammalia; order Artiodactyla; family Moschidae; genus Moschus; species Moschus berezovskii. The sequence goes on along the minus strand of NC_142460.1, from coordinate 47,908,106 downwards.
GTATAATGTACCTACTCGGAGAAGGCAATGGCAAGCCACTCCAGTACTCTTGCCTGGAAAATCCCATGGATGGAGGAGCCTGGTAGGCTGCAGTCCATGGGGTCGCTAAGGGTCAGACACGACTGAGCGACTTCACTTTCGCTTTTCACTTTCACACATTGGAGAAGGAAATTGCAACCCACTCCAGTGTTCTTGCCTGGAGAATCCCAGGAATGGGGGAGCCTGGCGGGCTTCCATCTATGGGGTCACACAGAGTCAGACACGACTGAAGTGACTTAGCAGCAGCAGCGGCATAATGTACCTACTAGGCCTCTGATCCTTCACTTATAAACATTAGATGACTTGCTTTCCTTTGTTTATGTGTATGACTAAGTCTAGACCAATTTATCCTGCAGTAATAATGAACATAAAAAAGTCTCTGCTAATTAAAACAAGGTTTATCTTTCACTTATTTATAGCATGAATCAGCACAGGAACGAGGGTGAGAAAGGGCTTTTCCTTCATTATTGGGCAAGAGAGTACAATTCTACCATATGCCTGGGAGGGTAATGAAGACTGGAATATTAGCAAACACTAATGATTACCACACTATGAAACATAAGGAAACTGGAACTTCAACACTCTTCTCTTGTTTAATTCCTCAGGTCTGGCTTCTATAATTAGTTATTTACTTTATCTTAAGCATTTTGCAGCAGATTAAGGTGTTTATAAATTTTAATTACTCCTTAAATGACAAGGAAGCTAATTTGGAACTTTTAATTATATTTATGTTGGCCTTTCATTTGTACCCATTACTTCACTAGCAAAAATTATTTATCCAATGTATATTTTATAACTAATACACTCTCCTCATGAATTACTCTTGATATTAGCCAATCCTAAGAGGATCACTTTGTTAACAATTATGCCAATATGTGCAGAGGCTATCAAATATCTTGCCCTGCCAGGAGACTTATTCACCTTTAAAATATCTTTGGGTGGACGAATTCTTTATTTGGGAAATTTTCTTCCTCCCAGTAAACTGATAAGAGAAATTTAGAACACCTGAATATCTAAGCCAGTTTTCCTCTAATTTTCCTGATTAACATAATGTCTGAAATTGTTCTTAGGTATTCTACAGTTTCTTTCTTATTTCTTCAATATACTGTGTATTGAAGTACATGAAACTTATGCATTTTTAACAAGCACCCCAGGTAATCTGTCATATTAACGAAACAGTGGACTAGATAATTTGGGAAATTTAATTCATTTTTAATACTGCCACTATTGTACTTAATAAAGAAAGAATGTATTACTTTTCAAAAAGCACTATAAGGGTGAGAGCAATCTCTTTCCTAGTCAAGGTAAAGGCACTTTGAGAGTATGCCTTTCAGAATATCTCATGTTGCTAAAAATTGAAAACTAAATTTTTTATATTATGCATCATAAATTAACTGTGATCACAGTAGGATGCTCCATAACCAGCCTGGATATGTTTTGTAGTAGTATTACTTTAACTTTTCTCATACGCATCCATGGAGTATGTAAAACTTGTTTTTGCTCCATATTTAGTATAAGTATAGCTGCCAAGGTATAAGCACAGCATTCAGAGCACATTATGACAGCTTATTTTGAGAAGTAAAAAATATAGCTTCAAACATTTTGCTTATCCTAGCTTATTAATTTAGTTGGAGATAACTAGGATGGTGTAGTGCTTTATAATTTCTTTAAAAGCAAATCTTAGATGTAATGTCCTATTTATGCCTTCTCAGAAAATGTACCTCTGGCCAAATTCTATTAACTTTCATTGAACTTATGATTTTAGTGTTATTAAATTTTGTTAAAAAGACTGTCTTTTTGGTAGATTTTGGGCTTCCCTGATAATTTAGTTGGTAAATAATCTTCCTGCTATGCAGGAGACCCGGTTGGTAAGATCCGCTGGAGAAGGGATAGGCTACCAACTCCAGGTTTCTTGGGCTTTGCTTCTGTATCAGCTGGTAAAGAATCCCCTGCAATGTGGGAGACCTGGGTTTGATCTCTGGTTGGGCAGATCTCCTGGAGAGGGGAAAGTCTACCCACTCCAGTATTCTTGGGCTTCCTTTGTGACTCAGCTGGTAGAGAATCCCCTGGCTTGCGGGAGACCTGGGTTTGATCCCTGGGTTGAGAAGATCGCCTGGAGAAGGGAAAGGGTACCCACTTCAGTGTTCTGGCTGAGAGAATTCCGTGGACTTTATTGAAATACATTATTTACAGAGAAAAGGTAGCATATGCTAAGTGTATAGGGCTTGGTGAATTTTTACATAGAGAAACATTACTGCATAATCATCACCAACACCAAGAAGTAGAATTTGATCAGCACCCAGAAGTTCCCCTCAACCCTTTACAAATTAGTAAGTACTTCTCCAGAGAAAACTTGTATTGTGACTTCTAACACATAACACACACCACATAACATGTTTATGTTAATAAAATCATAAAATATTAAATTTGACAAGTAAGTTCAGGAATACTTTGAGAAGAGGTTTATTTAATATAAACCAATCATGATATAAACTGGATAAAAAAGAACACTAAAGGAAAGCTGACATAAAGGGCACTTTGAACTTGAAAAGAACAAAAAAACATTATTTCTATTTATTCTCGTTGGGAGGTATATGATGTCAAATGACCAAATTACTTTTGAAAAAGTGGTCCATAGGTTAGGTTATAATAAGTACAGCCTCATTTCTACAGTGCCATTTATTTCCTGAGGGTAGCTCAAAACAAGGACAATTTTTAGCAAAACTAATAATGCTTAAGGAACAAATCCTTCCTGTTCAAGCTGTTAGGGGATACAGATGGCATGGTGCAGATAAACACAATTTTAACCTTGCATTTTCAAGGTTTTGTCAGCTATTATACTCATCGATGCTTTGGGGGAGTTCATTCTCTGGGAGCATAATAGTAAAGATTTGCCTCCCTAATATTCTGGTCCATCTAATAGAGAAATTAGAGTCACCATTAGTCTGGAAAGAGCTTTGCAGAGTGAGTCATTTAATGTCTAAAAGCTGTAAAGCCTTTTGCCCAGATGGATGATGGGTATGCATGTTGGCTAGCTTTCCCAAGTATTACTGATTAAGCTGGAACATTTTCTGAGTGCTTTTCTTTCTATTTTAAATCTCAGCAGGAAGGTCATGCTCATGGATAAGAGTGTCTAAGCTTAGTGATTCAGGCCTCATATGGAGAATGAGCAGACACAGAGCAAGGTTCCTGTGATACTGATTTAGCGTCTAGCCTGTATCTATGTGACACTTGGCTACTTCCCTCAAATATCTTTCAATTAATTTAAGATATTTTAGCAAATGTGTTGATTGTGTTTAACTTGCATTGCTTACAAATGCATCTCTGCTCTCGTTCTTGCTGTTTGAATCACTTTTTCAACTGAGACTGATTTTGCAGCCTGTTGTCTCAGTAAGACCCTCTAACTTTGGAAGTCATAGAGATGGGACCCTCAGAGTGATCTATCCATACTGGAAGACCAGTTGTTCAGTTTGAAAACTTGAGGCTGGCTGCTGAGTGTAATAGGAGAGGCAACAGCCAGTCTCATTGTTCTCCCTTAATTTTCCAACTGCAGACACATGATTATCAATGTCTCAGATGCTCTGTAATAATATGGGAGGCTTTTCAAGATCACAGCTAAGAGTAGATGACCTGAAGTTTAAGTCCCAGTGGTAATATTTACTTCCCTAGTGGCTCAGACAGTAAAGAATCTGCTTGCAATGTTAATATTCACTGGGTTCAAACTGTGGACATTAATATCCTTATCCACAAATTAATGATGGTAATAAAATACTGTTATAGAATATCATGAAAATTAAATGAACTAATTAAGTCATATATTTTGTTTACAATGGTACTTAACAAATATTAAGCCAAGAAAGATAATTTTTTTGTATCCTTCTTAAAGTTATGTAGGGCTCCATGATTGTATTGGTCTACCGATGACCTGGCACTATATTCTGACTTTATGTATTCTTTAATTTTTCTCATCAAATACATGGATTCCACTCTTCACTAGGTAAAAATCTATAGGTTGGTCTATCATATATTCTGTTCTCCAAAATGATGCCAGTAAATATGCACATATATCTTAAAATATATTATCTAAATTAAAATATTTATGAAAATTAACAATATATCAATGCAAAATTGACTTTAACTCATGTGGGCATTTTGACAAACTCTACTATGTATTCAACTTTAACTATGTATTTCTGTTTGCAATGAATATGGAAGACCGTGAACAAAGTAGTTGGATATAAACTCTCTTTAATACATTTTAAATTTCTGTATCTTTTAAATGACTTTATTAGATTCAGAACAAATTTTGAATGTTTATCACAAGCTTGAAAGCTATATTATTTATATACTGCCCTACAAAAATTTCAGTTATAGAAGGGATACTAAATTGCAGGTCATGATTTGCTTCCAGATCACAGACTTTTCAAGCCAGGAAGGAAGAGAAAAAACAAGCCCTGGGCAAGAAACACTGACAATAATGGGATAGTGAGGAAATTATTTACAACATTACCAGCCGTGCACTTATGGAACCATGAGAGTCATAAAGCTGCATTTTATTGCTATAGTGTCTAAGAAATATAATCTTTAGCTTTGTATCTAATCCTAGCAAACACCCTCTTCCAACAACACAAGATAAGACTCTGTACATGGACATCCCTAGATGGTCAATACCAAAATCAGATTGATTATATTATTTCCAACCAAAGATGGAGAAGCTCTATACAGTTGGCAAAACAAGACCAAGAGCTGACTGTGTGAAGCCAAAGGCAAAGGAGAAAAGGAAAGATATACCCATTTGAATGAAGAGTTCCAAAGAATAGCAAGGAGAGATAAGAAAGCCTTTCTCAGTCATCAGTGCAAAGAAACAGAGGAAAACAATAGGATGGGAAAGACTAAGATATCTTCAAGAAAATTTGTGATATCAGGGGAAAATTTTATGCAAAGATGGGCACAAAAAAGGACAGAAACTGTATGGACCTAATAGAAGAGGAAGATATTAAAAAGAGGTAGCAAGAATACACAGAAAAACTACACAAAAACGATAATAATGACTCAGATAACCATGATGATGTGATCACTCACCTCTAGCCAGACATCCAGGAACATGAAGTCAAGTGGACCTAAGGAAGCATCACTACGAACAAAGCTATTGGAGGTGGTGAAATTCCAGTTGAGCTATTTCAAATCCTAAAAGATGATGCTGTGAAAGTGCTCAACTCAATATGCCAGCAAATTTAGAAAAGTCAGCAGTGCCCACAGGACTGGAAAAGGTCAGTTTTCATTCCAACCCCAAAGAAAAGCAATGCCAAAGAATGCTCAAAGTACTGCAAAATTGCAGCCATTTCACATGCTAGCAAATTAATGCTCGAAATTCTCCAAGCTGGGCTTCAACAGTATGTGAACCATGAACTTCCAGATGTTCAAGCTGGATTTAGAAAAGGCAGAGGAACAAGAGATCAAATTGCCAGCATTTGTTGGATCATACAAAAAGTGAGAGAGCTCCAGGAAAACAACTACTTCTGCTTTATTGACTATGCAAAGCCTTTGACTATATAGAAGCACCAGTTAGAACTAGAGATGGAACAACAGACTGGTTCCAAATCAGGAAAGGAGTACATCAAGGTTGTTTATTGCCACCTACTTATTTCACTTATATGCAGAGGATATCATAAGAAATGTGGCGTTGGATGAAGCACAAGCTGGAATCACCAGGAGAAATATCAATCATCTCAGATATGCAGATGATACTACCCTTATGGTAGAAAGTGAAGAAGAACTAAAGAGCTTCTTGATGAAAGTGAAAGAGGAGAGTGAAAAAGTCGGCTTAAAGCTCAACATTCAGAAAACTAAGGTCATGGTATCTGGTCCCATCACTTCTTGGCAAATATATGGGGAAGCAAGGGAAGCAGTGACAGACTTTATTTTGGGGGCTCCAAAATCACTGCAGATGGTGACTGTAGCCATGAAATTAAGAGATGCTTGCTCCTTGGAGGAAAAGCTAGGACCAAACTAGACAGCATATTAAAAATAAGAGACATTACTTTGCCAACCTAGGTCTGTCTAACAAAAGTTATGGGTTTTTCATAGTTATTTATGGCTGTGAGTATTGGACTATAAAGAAAGCTGAGCGCTGAAGAATAGAGGCTTTGAACTCTGTTGTTGGAGAAGACTCTTGAGAGTTCCTTGGATTGCAAGGAGCTCCAACCAGTCCATCCTAAAGGAAATCAGCCCAGAATATTCGTTGGGAGGACTGATGCTGAAGCTGAAACTCCAATACTTTGGCTACCTGATGCTGGACTCACTGGACAAGACCCTGATGCTGGGAAAGATTGAAGGCAGAAGGAGAAGGGGATGAGAGAGGATAAGATAGTTGGGTGGCATCACCTACTCGATGGACATGAGCTTGAGTAAGCTCCAGAAGTTGGTGATGGGCAGGGAAACCTGGTGTGTTGTAGCCCGTGGAGTTGCAAAGAGTCAGATGTGATTGAGCGACTGAACTGAACTGAACTAATCTATATCCTAAGCTTAAACAGAGGTGAGGTAGTGAAGGGTAGAATCTGTTCTTGAAAGGCAAAGGAAAGAATGAAGACAGACAGAAAGGAAGGGAAGAAAAAAGATAATTGAATTGTAGAGTGAGAGAGAGGGAGTGAGTCAGGGAGACAGAGAGATGAAAGAAATATAATAAAAGAACAGGAAAATTGGTAGGTAGAGATAAATTTTATTAAAAAAATTTTAGATTTACTTATTAGGAAATTAAACCACATATTTGCTGTTAATTTGGATTCAAAGCATTATATTCTGTTTTTGGTGATAAATGCATGGCAACTCCTTTTCCATCTATTTGCCATGAAGTGATGGGACCAGATGCCATGATCTTAGTTTTTTGAATGTTGAGTTTTAAGCCAACTTTTTCACTCTCCTCTTTCACTTTCATCAAGAGGCTCTTTAGTTCTTCTTTACTTTCTGCCATAAATGTGATGTCTTCCTCTTATCTGAGGCTATTGATATTTCTCTCAGCAATCTTAATTCCAGCTTGTGCTTGATTCAGCCCAACATTTCTCATGATGTACTCTGCATGTAAGTTGAATAAGTGGGGTGAAAATATGCAGCCTTGATGTGCTTCTTTCCCGATTTGGAACCACTCTCTTGTTCCATGCCCAGTTCTAACTGTTGCTTCCTGACCTGCATACAGATTTCTCAGAAGGAAGATCAGTGGTCTGGTATTCCCATCTCTTTAAGAATTTTCCATAGTTTGTTGTGATCCACATAGTCAAAGGCTTTGGCATAGTCAATAAAACAGAAATAGATGTTTTCCTGGAACTCCCTCGCTTTTTCCATGATTGAATGGATGTTGGCAATTTGATCTCTGGTTCCTCTGCCTTTCCTAAATCCAGCCTGAACAAATGGAAGTTCATGGTTCATGTACTGTTGAAGCCTGACTTGGAGAATTTTGAGCATAATTTTGCTAGTTTGTGCTGCTGCCGCCATTAAGTTGCATCAGTCGTGTCCGACTCTGTGCGACCCCATAGATGACAGCCCACCAGGCTCGCTGTCCCTGGAATTCTCCAGGCAAGAATACTGGAATGGGTTGCCATTTCTTGTCCAATGCATGAAAGTGAAAAGTGAAAGTGAAGTCCTGTCTGACTCTTCACGACCCCAGGGACTGTAGCCTACCAGGCTCCTTTGTCCATGGGATTCTCCAGGCAAGAGTACTCCAGTGGGTTGCCATTGCTAGTGTGTGAGGTGAGTGCAATTGTGCCATAGTTTGAGCATTCTTTGACATTGCTTTTTTGGGGTTGGAATGATAATTGATCTTTTCCAGTCCTGTGGCCACTGCTGAGTTTGCCATATTTGTTGTCATATTGAGTATAACACTTTCACAGCATCATGTTTTACAATTTGAAGTAGCTCAGCTGGAATTCCATCACCTCCACTAGTTTTGTTTGTAGTGATGCTTCCTAAGGCTTACTTGACTTAGCATTCCAGGTTGTCTGGCTCTAGGTATGTGATCATACCATTGTGATGATCTGGGTCATAAAGACATTTTTTAATATAGTTCTTCTGTGTTTTCTTGTCACCTCTTCTTAATACCTTCTGCTTCCATTAGGTCCATACAATTTCTGTCCTTAATTGTACCCATCTTTGCATGAAATATTCCTTTAGTATCTCTCATTTTCATGGAGAGATCTCTAGTCTTTTCCATTCTATTTTTTTCATCTATGTCTTTGCATTGACCATGAGGAAGGCTTGCTTTCTTATCTCTCCTTGCTATTCTCTGGAACTCTGCATTCAGATGGGTATATCTTTCCTTTTCTCCTTTGCATTTACATTCTCTTCTTTCAGCTATTTGTAAGTTCTCCTCAGACAAACATTTTGTCTTTTTGTATTTCTCTTTGTTGGGGATGGTCTCTATCACTGCTTCCTGTGCAATGTCAGGAACCTCCATCCATAGTTCTTCAGGCACTCTATCAGATCTAATACCTTGAATTTATTTGTCACTTCCATTGTATAATTGTAAGAGATTTAATTTAGGTCATACCTGAATGATCTAGTGGTTTTCCCTACTTTCTTCAATTTCAGTCTGAATTTGTCAATAAGGGTTCATAGTCTGAGCAAAGTCAGCTCCCAGTCTTATTTTCATTGACTCTATAGAGCTTCTCCATCTTTGGCTGGAAAGAATATAATCAATCTGATTTTGGTATTGACCATCTAGTAATAGCCATGTGCAGAGTTTTCTCTCGTGTTGTTGGATGAGAGTGTTTGTTATGACCAGTGCATTTTCTTGCCAAAAGTGTGTTAGCCTTTGCCCTGCTTCATTTTGTACTCCAAGGCCAAATTTACCTGTTACTCCAGGTGTTTCTTGACTTCCTGCTTTTTCATTCCAGTCCCCTATAAGGAAAAACGCATCTTTTTTGAGTGTTAGTTCTAGAAGGCAGTGTAGGTCTTCATAGAACTATTCAACTTCAGCTTCTTAAGCATTACTGGTAGGGGCAGAGTGTTGGATTATGGTAATATTGAATGATTTGCCTTGGAAACGAACAGAGATCATTCGGTCATTTTTGAGATTGCATCCAAGTACTGCATTTTGGACTCTTTTCTTGACCGTGATGGCTGCTCCATTTCTTCTAAGGGATTCTTGCCCACAGTAGTATATGTAAAGGTCATCTGAGTTAAAGTCACCCATTCCAGTCCATTCAGTTCACTGATTCCTAAAACATTGTTCATTCTTGCCATCTTCTGTTTGACCACTTCCAATTCACCTTGATTCATGGACTTAACATTCCAGGTTCCTATGCAATATTGCTCTTTACAGCATCAGACTTTATTTCCATCACCAGTCACAACCACAAATGGGTGTTATGTTTGTGTTACCTCCATCTTTTCATTCTTTCTTGAGTTATTTCTTCACTGATCTTCCGTAGCATACTGGGCACCTACAAACCTTCAGTGTTCACTTTTCATTGTTCTATCTTTTTTTCTTTTCATACTGTTCCTGGGGTTATCAAGACAAGAATACTGAAGTGGTTTGCCATTCTCTTCTCCAGTGGACCACATTTAGTCAGATCATGGCATCCACTCCCATTCAGTTCAGTTCAGTTCAGTCGCTCAGTTGTGTCCGACTCTTTGCAACCCCATGAATCACAGCATGCCAGGCCTCCCTGTCCATCACCAACTCCTGGAGTTCACTCAAACCCACCTCCATCGAGTTGGTGATGACATCCAGCCATCTGATTCTCTGTCGTTCTCCAATCCCTCGCAGCATCAGAGTCTTTTCCAGTGAGTCAACTCTTCGCATGAGGTGGCCAAAGTATTGGAGCTTCATCTTTAGCATCAGTCCTTCCAATGAACACCCAGGACTGATCTCCTTTAGAATGGACTGGTTGGATCTCCTTGCAGTCCAAGGGACTCTCAAGAGTCTTCTCCAACACCACAGTTCAAAAGCATCAATTCTTCGGCGATCAGCTTTCTTCACAGTCCAACTCTCACATCCATACATGACCACGGGAAAAACCATTGCCTTGACTAGACGGACCTTTGTTGGCAAAGTAATGTCTCTGCTTTTTAATATGCTATCTAGGTTGGTCGTAACTTTCCTTCCAAGGAGTAAGCGTCTTTTAATTTCATGGCTGCAATCAGCATCCGCAGTGATTTTGGAGCCCAAAGAAATAAAGTCTGACACTGTAGGCAATCTTGATTCCAGCTTGTGCTTCTTCCAGCCCAGCATTCCTCATGATGTACTCTGCATATAAGTTACTTCATGGCAAATAGATGGGGCAACAATTGAAACAGTGGCAGACTTTATTTTGGGGGGCTCCAAAATGACTGCAGATGGTGACTCCAGCCATGAAATTAAAAGATGCTTGCTCCTTGGAAGTAAAGCTATGACCAACCTAGATAGCATGAACTTCCTGGCCTTCATAACCATGTGAGATAATTCTTTATAATAAATCTAGATATGCCTCCTAAATAAAATAAGCAGTGACATTACTTGGCAAACAATGGTCTGTCTAGTCAAAGCTATGGTTTTTCCAGTAGTCATGTATGGATGCAGAGAAGGCAATGGCACCCCACTCTAGTACTCTTGCCTGGAAAATCCCATAGATGGAGGAGCCTGGTAGGCTGCAGTCCATGGAGTCGCTAAGAGTCGGACATGACTGAGCGACTTCACTTTCACTTTTCACTTTCATGCATTGGAGAAGGAAATGGCAACCCACTCCAGTGCCTGGAGAATTCCAGGGATGGGGGAGCCTGATGGGCTTTTGTCTATGGGTTCACACAGAGTCGGACAGGACTGAAACGACTTAGCAGCAGCAGCATGTATGGATGGGAATGTTGGACTATAAAGAAAGCTGAGTGCTGAAGAACTTATGTGTTACAACTCTACTGTTGGAGAAGACTCTTGAGAGTCCCCTGGACTGCAAGGAGATAAAACCAGTCCATCCTAAAGGAAATCAGTCCAGAATATTCAATGGAAGGACTGATACTGAAGCTGAAACTCCAATACTTTGGCCACCTGATGTGAAGAACTGACTCATTTGAAAAGACCCTGATGCTGGGAAAGATTGAAGTTTGGAGAAGGGGACGATGGTGGATAAGATGGTTGGATGGCATCACCAACTCAATGGACATGAGTTTGAGTAAGCTTCGGGAGTTGGTGATGGACAGAGAAGACTAGCTTACTGTGGTCCATGGGGTCGCAGAGTCGGATATGACTGAGTGACTGAGCTGAACTTACATTTTTAGAGAAAGGCAACTTTTTGACTCATCAATCAGATTACCTAGGTTTTGACCCCAGTCTGTCCTGTGAAACTATGGTCATGCCTTATAATCTTGGTGTACTTCAGTTTCCACCACCACAAAAAGAAGGGCTGGTTTAGAATATTGCCGCAGTACATTTTAAGTGTAAAGTTATACAGCTCTAAGTCTGTCTCTTTTGCAAATGCACAGTGGAAGATACTGTGACACTAATTTAAAACCCAATTAAAGCTGGATATTTCAAGATATCCAGCTATTTATTGACGCATATTAAAGATAAGGTATTCCCTGGTGACTCAGCGATAAAGAGTCTGTTTGGCAATTCCCGAGATGCAGGTTCAGTCCCTCGGTCAGGAAGCTCCCCTGGACAAGGAAATGGCAAGCCACTTCAGTGTTCTTCCCTAGAAAATGCCACAGACAGAGAAACCTGGCAGGCTACAGTCCATAGGGTTGAAAAAGAGTTAGATACGACTTAGCAATTAAACAGCAATAAATTACAGATAAACGTAACTCTTTTTCTGTTTTATCTGGTGAAAGCAAATGTCACAGTAAGCTGTGACATTGTGTATTCATATCAACTGCATTCTGAACCTTTTCTAGTGGTTGCTTCATTGAGAAGGAAAATCAAGTATTAGTTATAAGAATGAGAAAGCATGTTATTTTTGAATAAATTTATACTTTTCATTTCTATTCCCCACTTTTTTTTGCCTTATAGTCTACATAATTCATTGTTTATCATCTCTTAAATAGGAAAACATATTATTTTATATTTTCTCTTCATTATTTCTTAGTTATCTCTTTCATATATTTCTATTATTGCTCTAGTATCTGGGTAAGTCTTATACCAACCTACAGAATATTTTTGTTCAAGTAGTTGTAATATCTTTATGAACTATGGCATATATTTTTGTTTTCAATGTATTTTCATTTCAAATAGAATTTTATCATATGAATCACTATATATTGCTATTTATATATTATATTTTTAAATAAGGTATAAAATTACATAGATTTTCAATACTTATTTAGAAAACAAAAAACTGAATTATCAACATTTTATCATTATTAAGAATATTTGTCACTTAATAGAAACATGACGTATTCTGGGTTGCTTTTTAGTTTCTTTGTGGAATGTGTTGGATTTTTTTTTTTTTTTTTGATAAGTATACAGTGTTTGAAGTACTAATAAATTGTGCTTCATTTTTGAAAAGCACCTTGAGGAAGTGTTGTCAATTTTTTATATGTGGGGAATCAAATGAAATTTCAGTTATTATCTAATCATAATATTCATCTGAGTGAAAATAGATAGTCAATGCTCAATTTAACATGGTTTTACAGCTGACCTCTCATAAGAGTATTATGGCATAACTTCTAATTCTTTCTAAACCCAATATGTATTTTCAAAGATCATTCATTAAGAGCTATAGAGAATATAGCCTTTCCTTGGCAAAGTGTAATGACTGAAAGACTATCACAAATGGGAAGACTATTGAATGCGTGTTGTTCTTCTTTTTTGCCATTTACCTTATTCTTTAGTAAGTGAAATCATTAAAACATAATTTACATTTCCCAATTCAGATGCAAATTGTATGGCCAACATATGGTATGGTAGCAAATTTAGCAGTTAGCCGAGAAATGAAGTGTTATGGATTTCAGCTTAAGAGACTTAAATATGTTTGGAAGGTCAAGTGATACTATATTTTCATAAAACAAGTGGATAGTACCATTTAGTAAAATCTTAACAGGGATGCTGCTAAAGAAAAAAATAAAAAGTTACAGAAATGTCTTCTTCCCTCTTCATGAAAATTGAAATAATTCTTTGTGTACAAAATGTAAATAGCTGTCACATTTTTTACTGTTAATTTTGATTTTAAAACTGCTTTTAGGAAGCTAAAGGAGATTTTACATATATTAGCAAATTGAAGGGTAGGATATAAACTTAAAGAAATTTTGAATTAATTAGCTTGAAAATAATGGCTTAGAAATCTTTCTTACATATTAAGTAATTTCAGCCTTTCTTAAGCTGAGAAATTAGGGAATAAAAGTCAAATTGAACATTTTTCGAATAACAGTTTCATACAATCTTTTCCATTTCATATAATATATCACAGCTTTTTAAACCATTTTAAAACTCACTAGAAATTTAATATAATCACTGTGAACTATAATTAGAAACTTTAAAAGTTAAATGAATATTTTAATGACTTCAACATTTATTAATTTAAAATAGCAACTACAATGTCAAGAGGCTGGCAGTTATATAAACACACTTTCTCATGATCTGGAACAAGAGAGCCCTTTTTGTTAATCAACTCCCTATGGCTCATATCTTTTTGGAAGATATGGTATTTGGAACTCTTCTCATTTTCAGTCCCCCAAAATATTCTAGTTAAATAACAGTTTACAAATTTACAACTTTTGGGACAATTCAAAACTAAGCACATGGGCGATCCATACCTGTATCTGATAAGGAACATGTATTGTAATTCATCTCTCAGGCTTTTTCCTAGCCTATTACTATACTTAGTCTTCCTCACAGGTGATGTATGGAATTGTCATCTCTTACAGGTTGAATTGAAAGCAAAAGTGAAAGTCACTCAGTCATGTCCAACTCTTTGCGATCACATGGACAACACAGTCTATGGAATTTGCCAGGCCAGAATACTGGAGTGGGTAGCTGTTTCCTTCTCCAGGGGATCTTCTCAACCCAGGGACTGAATCCAGGTCTCCCACTTTGCTGGCAGATTCTAACCGGCTGAACCACTAGGGAAGCGCAAGAATACTGGAGTGGGTTGAACTGGGTCCCCTCAAATTCATATGTATAAGTTGTAGCCTCCAATAACTCAAAATGTAAATTTATTTGGAAATAGTATCATTGTAGATGCAATTAGTTAACTTAAAATGAGGTTACTAGGATGTGCCCTAATCCAATATGATTCATGTCCTTGAAAGGAAGAAATTAAGACACAGAGACAGACATGGCTAGAGGGAAGATGATGTTAAGAAACACAGGGTGAACAAAACCATCTGCAAACCAAAAACAGAACCCAGGAAAAGGTTCTTATCTCACAGCTGTCTAAAGGAACCAGGTTCACTTGATACCTTGATCTTGGACTTCCAGTCTCCAGAATTGTGAGACAATAAATGTCTGTCTTTTAAGCCACTCAGTCTATGGTACCTTATCATGGCAGCCCCAGCAAATTAAGACAACATCTATGTTTATGTAATTTCCAAACCAAACAAACTTTATTTGCTATTTAAGTTGTTTCAACCATTGAGTATATTCATTTTTCTCAATGAACTGTGATCAATTTCTACTCCATCTCCCCCTTCCTTTCACTGTGCCACTCCATTTGGCTTTTCTCTGTTCTCAAGCTTGATTTCTTGATACTTGAAACATATTCTAAACAACTCAGGATTTGATGTTAGTTCAGTTCAGTTCAGTTCAGTCGCTCAGTCGTGTCCGACTCTCCGCGACCCCATGAATCACAGCACGCCAGGCCTCCCTGTCCATCACCAACCCCCGGAGTACACTCAAATTCATGTCCACAGAGTCGGTGATGCCATCCAGCCATCTCATTCTCCGTCGTCCCCTTCTCCTCCCGCCCCCAACCTTTCCCAGCATCACAGTCTTTTCCAGTGAGTCAACTCGTCGCATGAGGTGGCCAAAGTATTGCAGTTTCAGCTTTAGCATCAGTCCCTCCAATGAACATCCAGGGTTGATCTCCTTTAGAATGGACTGGTTGGATCTCCTTGCAGTATAAGGGACTCTCAAGAGTCTTCTCCAGCACCACAGTTCAAAAGCATCGATTCTTCGGCGATCAGCCTTCTTCACAGTCCAACTCTCACATCCATACATGACCACGGGAAAAACCATTGCCTTGACTAGACGGACCTTGGTTGGCAAAGTAATGTCTCTGCTTTTTAATATACTATCAAGGTTGGTCATAACTTTCCTTCCAAGGAGCAAGCGTCTTTTAATTTCATGGCTGCAATGTTAGTTAATCTGTGGTTATTTTGTTGTGAATTTAGTTCCATCTCAATGCTACGATTAAAAGCCAAATAAAGTGTATTCATTATTATCAGCCAAATATTTGCTTCCTAAAAGTTTGCATAAAACGAAAGAATTTTACAGGACCTGGGAGTTTTAGTGCTAATACTAGTGAAGTATCCAGTGAACCAGGGCAAATAGCAACCTACACCTTGGGAAGTTAAAATGATAAAGATTAATTGAAAAGATTAATATTTATGAGATTATAGAAGTTTCATAGAAATAGTGAGACAAGTTAGAACCTTGATAGCCAACATACTGGAAAGAATTCTGGGTGGGCTGTGAGTGAGAATGGAGCTTCATACAAGCTAGTCTTTCCCTCAAAACACTTACCGAGTTGAAAAGTTGTGAAAGCAGGAACATTTTAAAAATAGACAAAAAATGCACTGAAGAATGTAGTGGGGATTTTGCCTGTTTCATGATGAGAAGACAAAATTTAAGACCCAAGAGAGCATTGTATTTTGTCAGCTCAAAACCCTGGAGTAATGCATTTTGTGGGCAAATGAAGTAAACACAGCCTTGCCAAAATTGTAAATTATGAACTCGTTAATCCTTGATTGGAGTAAGGTGATCAGACCCAACTCTTTATCTGGTAAAAGAAAACAAAACTCTCAGGAGACTATGGCATCAACTACAAATGTTTGAAAAATGTGGTAGGGCATTTGACTTAGTTGATAGGCTTTCAAAAAGATATAAATTGCAATAAATTACTTGATCTATCTTCAAGAAGACAAAGCAAAGAAAAGGCAGAGGAAGAAAAAAACATAATACAGATAGATTTAATGGAAAACATCTAGCAAAATGTAGGACGTAAAATTTAACATAACTAAAACAAAAGAAAACTGAGAAAAAAAGATGAGAACGTTAGACACTCAGTCGTGTCCAATTTTTTGTGACCCCATGAACTGTGGCCTGCAGGCTCCTCTGTCCATGAGATTCTCCAGGCAAGAATACTGGAGTGGGTTGCCATTTCCTCTTTCAGAAGATCTTCCTGACCCTAAAAAAAAATGGACTAATTGCTCAAATCATAAGATAACTTTCAAATTATATACACAAATAAGTCATGGCCACCTCATGCGACGAGTTGACTCACTGGAAAAGACTCTGATGCTGGGAAGGGTTGGGGGCGGGAGGAGAAGGGGACGACTGAGAATGAGATGGCTGGATGGCATCACCGACTCCGTGGACATGAGTTTTGAATGAACTCCGGGAGTTGGTGATGGACAGGGAGGCCTGGCGTGCTGTGATTCATGGGGTCGTGGAGAGTCGGACACGACTGAGCGCCTGAACTGAACTGAATTGAAGCTGCTTAGAATAGATACACCTTAAAAATAAGGAAACAGACAATTCCTGATAAGAACACTTGCAAGATGTCCATGGTTTACTAAATGTCATTGCTTTTTAGATGTGCTTTTACAAAAAAATGAAAGAATTACTTTTCATCAATTATTCTAATAAGTATTGTTATTTATAGGTGACACTTTCAAATATTCAAATGGAAATTTAGCAGTTTTATAAGCCTAATTTTAAGAAGTCAAGAATAAAATTTTAAAATAAATATCACATTTATTATGCAATTATGTTTTGCATTAGTATTCCAAAGAAAGAATGAACCAAGTATTAGTGTGCTATTTCAATTGGAGCAATGGGCATTGAAGTTTATTATTTTTTTATAACTGTTTTTAGAGGTGTTGTAATATAAACTCATTTCTTTTAGCATCAATACAGAAAAAAAAGAAGTCTTGTTTAGGAAGATAATGTGATATGAATAGCTCATGAGTGTATAAAAGGCTGGAGTCTGGGAAAAGAGGGTATAACAGGAGGACATAGAAAAGAATCAAAAGGTAGAGAGAGGTTGAGCTCAACTTTATTGTGCTAAGAACAATGAAGTGAAAATCATAAGAAACTGTAAAAAGTTTTTAAAGAGATGGGAATACCAGACCACCTTACCTGTCTCCTGAGAAGTCTGTATGCCAGTCAAGAAACAATTGTTAGAACTGGACATGGGAAAACTAATAGGTTCAAAGTTGAGAAAGGAGTATGATAAGGCTGTTTATTGCCACCCTGCTTATTATCTTACATGCAGAGAACATTATACAAAATGCTAGATTGGATGAATCATAAGCTGGAATCAAGATTGCCAGGAGAAATATCAACATTCTCAGATATGCAGATGATACCACTTTAATGGCAGAAAGTGAAGAGGAACTAAAGAGCCCAAAAGCTGGCTTACAACTCAACATTCAAAAAGCGAATATCATAGCATCCAATCCCATCACTTCATGGCAAATAGGAAGGGAAAAAGTGGAAGCAGTGGTAGTAACAGATTTTTTTTTTCTTGGACTCCAAAATCCTGTGGATGGTAACTGCAGCCACAAAATTAAAAGATGCTTACTTGTTGGAAGGAAAGTTATGACAAACCTAGACAGTGTATTAAATAGCAGAGACATCACTTTGCCGACAAAGGGCTGTATACTCAAAGCTTTGGTTTTTCCAGTAGTCATGTACAGATGTGAGAGTTGGGCCATAAAGAAGGCTGAGCACCGTAAAATTGATGCTTTCAAACTGTTGTGCTGGAAAAGAGTCTTGAGAGTCCTTTGGACTACAAGGAGATCCAACCAGTTGATCCTAAAGGAAATCAACCCTGAATATTAATTGAAAGAACTGGTGCTGAAGCTGAAGCTCTAATACTTTGGCCACCTGAAGTAAAGAGTTGATTCATTGGAAAAAGACACTGATGCCAGGAAATATTGAAGGCAAAAAGGAGTAGGGGGCAGAAGAGGATGAGATGGTTATATAGCATCAGTGACTCAATGGACATTAATCTGAGCAAACTCAGGGTGTGCTGCAGTCCATGGGGTTGCAAAGAGTCACACACAACTTAGCAACTGAACAACAACATTAAAGGACGGCTGAATTAACTTTAAGATATATAGAGTTTTCTAATTCAAATTTAAGTTGCCAGTTTTTCTGTGTTATGATTATCTTGAGAAACTTTCAGTGAATTCTGGTATACATATGGAAAACTTGAGTGAGAGAGAGTATGTTACGTGTGTGTGTGTGTGTGTGTGTGTTGTGGTTGTGGTATGGTAGTTTAATGTATGTGTGTATGTATGTGGGAATACCTGCATATGTATTTTATAAATAGGTTACATGAGGCTTTTTCTTCTGTCCACAAAAAAATAAAAAAAAAAGAAGAGAAAGAAGATTAATGCATTGAAGCAAGTTAATAGAAGCATGAATGGAAGGTTATCAATGAGCTTGGAAGTCACCAAAGTGACGTAAGACCCTTAGATTTGAAGAAATCTTAGAACACTATACAGTTATTCACAAAAAAGAAGACGGAAACTTCAGCCAAGTTTATCAAGCTATTAATGAATATAGTCATTTCAGTTGATATACAAGTGTTTGACTCACCCAGTTAGCAATTTATTTGCACTGTTTTGTTTTTCTGTTCATAATTTGTTGATATTGAATCTCAAAACTATCAAAGAAAATTTAGACATGCAAATAAATGAGAAAATGTTTCACATTTGAGAATTGATTTGTCTTTAAGCAACTTTATCTTCATATCCTTAGATCTCAGTTTTCAAGACAATGGAAATTTGTCTCTTGCTAGCTGATTACTCTGTATGTGATGGGTTATGTTCATTGTGCTCATTCAGAACCCCAGGCTAGTGGAAATGTAATCTTCAACATTTAACTTCAAAGTTAAGCAATGCCCAGGCAGCAGAAGTAGGAAGAATGGAATCATTAGATAATGTCTCTTATGGTCTAGACCTGGGGTGGTTTGAGAGCATATCTACCCATCATCAGTTATATATTACACCTAACTATGAAACGGCTAAACAATTTAGTGTAGTGCAGAGGAGAAAGAGAAAGCAGAGAGGAGAATTTTGTCAGCTATAATCTGCCCTGTGTTCTCTGGATAACTACTTCACTTCTTTCGAACTGAATATTACACCCCCTCCCAGAGACTGTCCAGTGTTTCAGAAGTTCACTGCTACTTGTGGAGGGGGATAGCAAGGGTAATTTTTATATACTATTCACATAATAAAGAGTTTCCCAGGTGGCACTAGTGATAAAGAATCCATCTGCCAATGCAGGAGGGCCAAGGGATGTGGGTTTGATTCCTGGGTTGCGAAGATCCCCTGGAGTAAGAAATGGCAAGCTGCTCCAGTATTCTTGCCTGGAAATTTCTATGGATAGAGGTGCCTGGTGAGCTACCGTCCATGAGGTCTCAAAGACTCAGACATGACTGAGTAACTGAGCATACACACACACATACGTTCACATCATAGAGCTTTAAAAAAATGTACAACTAAGACAACTCACCAAAAAAGATACACGGATGGCAAATAAACATGAAAAAGATGCTCCACATCATAATCATTAGGAAGGCAAATTATTATATTTTAGGTTAAAATATAAAACACTGAAAGCACAAAATGCTGAGGAGCATACAGAACATCAGAAACATTTATTCATTGCTGGTAAGAATACAAAATGCTACAGTTATGTGGACAGACAGTTTGGTAGTTTTTTACAAAGCTAAATTAAATATAGGCTTACTGTAAGATCCAGCAGTAGAACTTCTAGGTTACTCAAATGAGTTGAAAGCTTATGTTTATATGAAAGTCTTCACATGAGTGTTTATAGCAGTGTTTTAAATAATTGGAAAGCAAGAATATTTTCCTTCAGTAGGTAAATGGATAAACAAACTGTGGTGCTTCCATGAAATGCAGTATTTTTATTAAACACTTAAAAAAGAGAGAGAGAGAGCTATCAAGCTACACACACACACACTCTGAAGAAACCTTAAATGCATATTGAGAAGTCAAAGAGACCAGCCTGAAAGGACTGTAAGCTGTGTTACTCCAACTATATGATATTTTGGAAAAGGCAAAAGTATAAAGACAGTGCAAAGATAAGTGTTGCCAAAGGTCAAGGAGAAGATGGGAGGAGTGAATAGAGGAGCACAGGAGAATTTTAGGGAGGCAAAGTGATTTTGTATGGGATATATGCATAGTATGAATCATTTGTTAAACCACACAGACTTGTACAACAAAGAACCCTAATGTCAATTATGTATTTTGATTTAATAATAGATGTCACAATATTGGTTTATCACCTGTAACGTGTTGTGTGGGTGCATGCTTAGTTGATTTAATCATGTCCAGCTCTTTGCAGCCCTATAGACTGTAGCCCACCAAGCTCCTCTGTCCATGAGATTCTCCCAGGCAAGGTATTGAAGTGGGTTGCCATGCTCTCATCCAGGGGAACTTCCTGACCCAGGGGTCCAACCTCTGTCTCCTGTGACTCCTGCATTGTAGGTGGATTCTTTACAGCTGAGCCACTGGAGAAGCACCACATGTGTTGCACTAATGCAAGACGTTATAAGAGAAATTATGTATGGTGAGAGATACAGGGGGTCTGGAAATTTTCTCCACTATTATTATCTATTCAATTGTAAAACTACAGATGCTCTAAAAAATAAAAGTCATTAAAATTTATAGACATTCAAGACTACCTAGACTTTCTGACAGTTTACCCATGGACATTTCAAAATCTTTCTTGAGAAAGGAGAATTGATAACTAAAGGTAGGAAATGGGAGATATATTTCAGGGAATTCTTGGCTGAGTTTGAAACAAGAGTCTCCCAGTTATGCTATATGAAAACAACTTTCTGGAAAAAAAATTAAAAAACCCACAAGGAAAACCCATTCACAAGTTGTTCAACAGAACCTGCTTCATTCTTCCATAAATCAACAGTTATTCTAATAGCTCCTGTGTTGTTGAGGAATCCTCAACAGTTCACCCACTTTAAATGAAGCTTTCACCATCCTCAATCTCAAAGCTTTATCTTTCTCTCTCAAGTCTCTTATCTTCAATTGTAAAAAACACATAAAAATACAACGAAAATACAGTTAATCAAACTAAACCATTACCAAATAAAAGGGACACCCTCTAGATTTTCATTTCAGGGATATTTTTGTGGGAATGATAATTACATGATGGACTGATAGGAAACCAACCTGTTATAAATGAGAGACATTCCTTATGGCCTTAGAAATTTCTAGGCAATAAGACTATCAATTAAATAAACTTAGATTTCAGCCCTCAATTGGGCTTCCCAGGCGGTGCTAGTGGTAAAGAACCTGCCTGCCACTGCAGGAGACTTGGGTTCGATCCATGGATCTGCAAGATCCCCTGGAGGAAGGCATGGCAACCCACTCCATTATTTTTGCCCAGAAAGACCCATGGACAGAGGAGCCCGGTGGGCTACAGCCCATGGGGTCAGGCATGACTGAAGCAACTTAGAACAGCACACACAGCCCTCAATTATTTTCAGTGAAGCTTCTAATCCAAGGTCCTAGATAGATTAGTCAGTTGTCTTTTGTGTGATAATTCCATTGATTCAAAGTCTAAATTATTCACAGATTTATCCTTACACGTAACACAGTACTTGAAACAGAATAAGATGTTGGTAAATCTCCAGAATCGCCAGTTCAGGGTCACTGCATGATACAGGATGCTCAGTGCTGGTGTGTGGGGATGATACAGAGGGAGGATAAGGAGAGGAGGGAGGTGGCAGCGGAGTTCAGAAATGGGAAATCATATACACCCGGGGCAGATTCATATCAATGTATGGCAAAACCAACCAATACAATATTGTAAAATAATTAGCCTCCAATAAAAAAAATAATAAAATATTAGTCTCTCGGTCACGTCCAACTCTTTATGACCCCATGGACTGTAGCTGCCTGACTTCTCTGTCCATGGCATTCTCCAGGCAAGAATATTGGAGAGGGTTGCCATTTCCTTCTCCAGAGGATCAGATTAGAGACTGCCCCAATTATATTAACTTCTTTCTTTGAAATGTTCATTTTAGAATTTGATTGCTCTTGATACCAATTTGTGAATAAGTGCCTGAGCATCAGCTCTCCAATCAGTGTGTTCATTATATTCCCTCCTAAAGGGAAATCCTGACTCTGCATTCGAAGAACTGCAATAGTCATATTCCAGATTAGCAGTAATTCCCATCAGTTTCCATTTCATGAAATAGGTAAGGAGGTAAAGAGTTAAAGTTTCTTTCTTCTAGGTATACTGTGTAGTTTATTTGCTTTGCAAAGTCATTATTGTACAAAATAAAAAGTTAAATAACATGGTCTCTGCTACAAATCAGTGAATATTGATATTTTTCTGTTCCTTGTAGCTATATAAGAGACCTTGAAAAAATATGACTCAGTCCTCTGTCTTTAATTAATAAAAATCAAGTCTTTAATTTCAGCTTAAATTGATTTGGGAAATAAAAGATAACACCATGGGGATTATAACATACATGTTTTCCTTTGTTTTCAGTTCAGTTCAGTTCAGTTCAGTCGCTCAGTCGTGTCCGACTCTCCGCGACCCCATGAATCACAGCACGCCAGGCCTCCCTGTCCATCACCAACTCCCGGAGTACACTCAAACTCATGTCCACAGAGTCGGTGATGCCATAGGGCTATATAAATAAACTTGCTCTAAATTTCTTCAAATCAGATTTTATCTGTAGATGTTATGAATACTGATAAAATAAGAGGTCTTTTATTAATTCTAGCAATAATTTTAAAGCTTTTTTTCTTGAAAGGAATAATTAAATAAACAATATATGTAGTGATCAACCTGAGTGAAATATAATTTATTTCAGTTGTGGTATAATTGACATGTAATATTATATTAGTTTCAGGTGTACAACATGATGATTCAATATATGTATATATTACCAAATGATCATCATAATAAGTCTGCTGCTGCTGCTGCTAAGTAGCTTCAGTCATGTCCAACTGTGCAACCCCATAGACGGAAGCCCACCAGGCTCCCCTGTCCCTGGGATTCTCCAGGCAAGAACACTGGAGTGGGTTGCCATTTCCTTCTCCAATGCATGAAAATGAAAAGTGAAATTGAAGTCGCTCAGTCGTGTCCGACTCTTTGCGACCCCATGGACTGCAGTCCACCAGGCTTCTCCATCCATGGGATTTTCCAGGCGAGAGTACTGGAGTGGGGTGCCGTTGCCTTCTCTGATAATAAGTCTAGTTAACAGTTAACATCCTAATTTTTTTTTTTTTTGTGGTAAGAACTTTACTCTGTTAGTAATTTTTAAATATACAATACAGCAATATTAACTATAGTCAGTACATTTTACTTTACATCCTCAGGTCTTATTTATTTTACAATTTGAAGTTTGTACCTTTTGACTACTTCTATCCATTTAACCCATCCCCTGTCTCTGGTAACCACCCATCTGCTCTCTGAACCTATGAGTTAAGATTTTTAGTTTTTTTGCTTTGAAATTTCTCATAATAGTGAGATCATATAGTACTTGCCTTTTTCTAACTTACTTAGCATAATGTCTTCAAGACACACCCATGTTGTATCAAATGGTAAGATTTCTTTCTGTTTTATGTCTGAGTAATATTTCATTGCATACATATATATTTATATATATACACACATCATATTTTCTTAACCCATTTATTCATCAGTGAAGATATAGTTTGCTTCTATGTACTAGATAAAGAGGTGAGGAGCAATATCGGTGTAGGGAAATAAGAGTACAAACTATTGTGCATAAAATAAGCTATAAAGTCATACTATGCAACACAGGGAATATAGTCAACATTTTATAATAACTATAAATGAAATATAACATTTAAAAATTGTGAATCACTGTATTGTACACCTTAACTTGTATAACACTGTAAATCAGCTATACTTCAACCAAAAAGTAATGGTACATTAAACATAGGGATACAGATGTCAAGTTACTGGTTTTGTTTCCTTTGGATAAATACCCAGAAGCGGAATTTCTGAATTTTAGGGTCACTCTATTTTTTTAACTTTTTGAGGAATCACCATGTTGGTTTCCATAGTATCTGCACCAAATTATATTTGCAACAATAGTGCTGAGAGAGATAATCCTTAGATCGGTTGATAAGAGTTCAGGCCTCAAGGAAGAAGCAGTGCAGTTCTCTCAAGAAGGAGAAAGGGACAGTTGTTTTTTTTTTTTTTCCCCCTACATTCCTTCATCTTAGCCACATAAGACATTTTTCTTTAAGCCCAGAGCTAATGATTACAAAACAGAACAACTCATCTTGCTTAAAGGGTATGGTTTTCCTTAAGCTATGTACTAATGATTATATAACAAAAATGTGTCTTGCTCAAGGACAAGTTTCTCCTTAACAAAAATCATCTGACTAATCCTGTTTTCTTAGGTAGGGGTGGGTCTGTTAAGACCTTTTTATTGTTAGCTCAGTTCAGTTCAGTAGCTCAGTTGTGTCCGACTCTTTGTGACACCATCGCCTGCAGCACTCTAGGTTTTCCTGTCCATCGCCATCTCACGGAGATTGCTCAAACTCATGTCCGTCAAGTTGGTGATGCCATCCAACCATCCCATGCCCTGTCATCCCCTTATCCCCATCTTCAATCTTTCCCAGCAGGAGGGTCTTTTCAAATGAGTCAGTTCTTCGCACGAGTTGGCCAAAGTACTGGAGTTTCAGCTTCAGTGTGAGTCCCTCCAATCAAAATTCAGGACTGATTTCCTTTAGGATTGACTGGTTTGATGTCCTTGCAGTCCACTCTCAAGAGTCTTCTCCAACACCACAGTTCAAAAGCATCAGTTCTTCGGCCCTCAGCTTTCTTTATGGTCCAACTCTCACATCCATACTTGACTAATGGAAAAACCACAGCTTTGACTAGATGGATCTTTGTCGGCAAAGTAATGTCTCTGCTTTTTAATATGCTTTTAATAGGCTGGTTATAGCTTTTCTTCCAAGGAGCAAGCATCTTTTAAATATTATGGATGCTGCCTGAAGTCACCATCTACAGTGATTTTGGAGCCAAAATAAAAGAGTCTATCACTGTTTCCATTGTTTCCCCATCTACTTGCTATGAAGTGATGGGAGCAGATGCCATGATCTTCATTTTTTGAATGTTGAGTTTTAAGCCAGTTTTTTTTTACTCTCCTCTTTCACTTTCATCAAGAAGCTCTTTAGTTCCCCTTCACTTTCTGCCATGCTGCTGCTGTTGCTGTTAAGTCGCTCAGTCGTGTCCAACTCTGTGTGACCCCATAGACGGCAGCCCATCAGGCTCCTCTGTCCCTGGGATTCTCCAGGCAAGAATACTGGAGTGGGTTGCCATTTCCTTCTCCATCACTTTCTGCTATAAAGGTGGTGTAATCTGCATATCTGAGGTTATTGATATTTCTCCTGGAAATCATGATTCCACCTTGTGATTCATCCAGTCCAGAGTTTCTCATGCTGTACTCTACATGTAAGTTAAATCAGCAGGGTGACTACATTCAGCCTTGACATATTCTTTTCCAATTTAGAACTAGTAATTGTTGCTGTCCAGTTGTAAACTATTGCTTCTTGACTTGCACACAGATTTCCCAGGAGGCAAGTAAGGTGGTCTGGTAGTCCCATCTCTTGAAAAATTTTCCACAGTTTGTTGTGACTCATGCAGTCAAAGGCTTTGGCATAGTCAATAAAGCAAAATAGATGTTTCCCTGGGACTCTCTTGCTTTTTCTCTGATCCAAATGATGTTGGCAATTTGATCTCTGGTTCCTCTGCCTTTTCTAAATCCAATGTGAACATCTGGAAATTCTTGGTTCATGTACTGTTGAAAACTCGCTTGGAGAATTTTGAGCACTGTTTTGCAAGCATGTGAGATGAGTACAATTGTGCGGTAGTTTGAGGATTCTTTGACATTGCCTTTCTTTGGGACTGGAATGAAAACTGACCTTTTCCAGCCCTGTGTCCACTGCTAAAGTTTTCCAAATTTGCTGGCATATTGAGTGCAGCACTTTGACAGCATCATCTTTAGGAACTGAAATAGCTCAACTGGAATTCCATCACCTCCACTAGTTTTGATCCTAGTGATGCTTCCTAAGGCCCACTTGACTACATTCCAGAATGTCTGGTTATAGGTGAGTGATCACACTATCATGGTTATCTGGATCATTGAGATCTTTTTTGTATAATTCTTCTGTGTATTCTTGCCACCTCTTCTTAATATCTTCTGCTTCTGTTAGGTCCATACCATTTCTGTCCTTTATTGTGCTCATCTCTTGTTAGCAACCAATTGAAAAGGTATATAAGGCCTTGATAAGACTAGCGAGGGGGACAATCTCCATCCCCTTTATGATGTCTATGTCAGAATCTTTCTCTGTCCTTTTTCACTTTAGTAAATCTCCTGACACACAAAAGTTCTGAGTGATTAAGTCTAGTCCCTCAGCCTGAAGCTAAATCTTATTCGGAGATCACAGATCCGATATTGTTCACCATAAGCTATCAATGCACACGGTTTCCCCATTCCCCACTTCTTCAACAATGTGTTATTTCTCGTCTTTTTCAAAATAGTCATTCGAACAGGTGTGAGGTGATATCTCATTGTGTATTTTTTTTTCTTTTTTTTGCATATCCCCAGTCCATTCTAAAGGAGATCAATCCTGGGTGTTCATTGGAAGGACTGATGCTAAAGCTGAAACTCCAATACTTTGACCACCTCATGCAACAAGTTGACTGACTGTAAAAGACTCTGATGCTGGGAAGGATTGGGGGTGGGAGGAGAAGGGGACGACCTAGAATGAGATGGCTGGATGGCATCACCAACTCGATGGACATGAGTTTGAGTGAACTCCGGGAGTTGGTGATGGACAGGGAGGCCCGGCTTGCTGTGATTCATGGGGTCGCAAAGAGTCGGACACGACTGAGTGACTGAACTGATCTGGAAGGTTTAATGATTTTGTTCATCTTTCCATGTTTCTATTGGCTGTCTGTATGTCTTTTAGAAATAAATGTCTATTCAACTCTTCTGCTCATTTTTAATCAATTTTTTTGCAAATTGTATGCGTTTTTTGTATATTTTGCATATTAATTCATTATCTGATGTATGATTTGCAAATATTTTCTACCATTTCGTAGGTTGTATTTTCATTTTATCAGTGCTTTCGTTTACTTTGAAGAAGATTTTTAGTTTGTTGTAGTTCCATTTGTTTAGTTTCTCTTTAAATGCTTCTACTTTTGGTGTCAAATTAAAAAAAAAAAATCATCACCAAGAACAATGGCAAAGAACTTTTTGTGTTTTTTATTCCCTAGCAGTTTTATAGTTTTAGGTTTCATGTTCAAATCTTTAGTATTTTTAGATAAATTTTGTATATGGTCTAAAATAGTGATCTGGTTTTATTATTTTGCAAGTGGTTTTCCAGTTTTCCTAACAGTATTTTTTGAGAGACTATTTCCCCCATTATATATTCTTGGTTTCTTTGTTGTAAATTAAGTGACCATACATGTGTAGGTTTATTTCAGTATTCTCAGTTCTGTCCCATTAATCTGTATGTCTGTTTTTATGCCGATACCATACTGTTTTGATTACAATAGCATTACAATATAGGTTGAAATCAGGAAGTATGATGACTTCAGCTTTGTTCTTCATTTTCAAGTTTTGAAAAAACTTGAATAAACAAAAAACACTTTGTAGGTATATGCTTTACCATCTGAGCCACCAGGGAAGTCCTTTTTCAAGTTGGCTTTAGCTATTTAGGGTCTCTTGTGTTTTCATATGAATTTTAGGATTATTTGCTTTGTTTCTCGGAAAAATGCCATTTGAAAGAACAGCTATAAAAAGTGAGTTATTTTTCTTAATATATTGTTTTAATTTTAGTGGCTGTATTTATCTTAAACATATGGTTTTAATTGAACTGTGATCTAGGAAAGCATTAATAAGATGATGTCATAGGAAAATGATTGTATTATATTACAACCTTATGTTTTTATATTAAATTGAATATGCTTAACCTATACTATAAAATGAAAATAGATAACAACCTCAAGTGAGGCAAATATAAATAAATTGGAGAATATTGGTAGTATTACATTTATTTTAGTTTTATTTTTAAATACCTGATAAACCAAAAGGTGAGCATCAACTTTTCATGTCCAACAAAAAATGGGTAAGATGGACTTAAGAATTTGAAACACAATAGCTTAAGTGAAATTATATTAACAAGTTAAATTTTTGTAAATATATTATAATTCAGATATTTCCGCAAATATTGTTACTCTTTATACATTCCAATTTAAATGCTGGTCTATTTGTAGTTTAAAATTTGTCATAAATTTGTCTGAAGTGTATATCCTTAAAATATACATAATTAGTAGATTTATCATAAGTGGGAAAAGGATTAATAGCATGTATGGAGAGAACCATATACACATAAAAGTAATTTCAGTACATTAAACATTTTAGAAACTGATATTTTCAGAATGCTAGTAGATGAGAAGGGTTAGAAAAAGGCAAAAGTGTGGATATACATATAATATCTAAATGCAAAAAATGAAAAAACAAATTCATCTCTTATTTCTGCTTTAGTGTTGGTGATATTATCATAAATATTATTATTATTAAGAAATTTTATGCTAATTTTCTTGCTATTGTCTTAGTTAATATTTTTAAAGAGGCTTGCATCTGGATGTCAATGGAGGACACAAAGTATATCTATGCAATGGTGCTACTGAAATTTTAACAAAACATTCTAAAATTCAACTATTCAAATGACTGTTTCTTCCTAAAATGCATTTTAATGATGTTTCTATTTCTAGAGAGGTATTTTTTGAATTGCCTTCCAAATCTCTAGCTCATTCTTTTGAACATCCTAAATGGTGCAAATAATTATGCCTTGAGAGAAGATTTTAAATTAGGTAAAAACCAGATTTCATTTTAAATATAGAGAATAAGATGAGTTATCA
Organism: Moschus berezovskii; assembly: GCF_049115385.1. Taxonomy (NCBI): domain Eukaryota; kingdom Metazoa; phylum Chordata; class Mammalia; order Artiodactyla; family Moschidae; genus Moschus; species Moschus berezovskii. The sequence goes on along the minus strand of NC_142460.1, from coordinate 47,878,972 downwards.
AACAGGATAGTATAATTTGTTCAAAAGAAACAAATGTCAATACATAGTTATGAGGGTGTTTTTCTTCATATGCTTTATAAATTGGTTTCAAAAGCAGATATTTTAAAAATGATTTTCAAATATGGCAGGATAGCTAAAGTAAAATATTTGGCCTTCCATGGCAATTGTTTCAAAGGACAAGACTCATTTGTAGTGTAAGTTCTGTTTGTGAGTTTAAAATATTCTTATCTAAAACCAGAATAGATATTTTACAAAAGTAAGACTATAAATTGCATTTTTCTTTAAGTGAAAAAATTTCTTCCTAGACTTACCCAAGACGAACTAGATTCATAACATGTTTTATTTGTTATATAAATAATGAAGGGAAGACATTCTTTAGGTTAAGCGTCCATTTTTTAAACAAATTATTATTAAGTTTCTGACTACTGGGAAATATCTTATGTGTTTGGTATATACTAAATAAGAAAAAAATGCTACTGTAATTTGATGCATTAGTGGTACTTACATTCTGGTAGAGCAACTCCACACAAAGAAAAAAAAAAAGCCCATTGTTTTGAAGAGGAAAAAAAAAAGCAGAACTAAGATGTGTGTGACAAAAAGTAGGTAAATTTTTAAAATAAGTTATCCAAGTAGGGCTCATTAACAAAAAGGTGACTGACAACAGACCTGAAGGAGGTGATCAGAGTCCATAGGGATATGTTTTGGAAGTCCATTCAAGGATGATAAAATAGTCTAAATCAAAACACTAAGGTTAGATCATGTCTATCATATTAAGTAACAGAGCAAAATGACCACTGTGGCTAAAGAGGGATATATGTTCACTATGAATCTGGGAATCTTTGGCATATCTATGGTGGTGAAATAAAGCTTAGATTTTAAGGAAGGACAGGAAAAGTTTCACACAAAACATTATATGTTAACCAGTGCTTTTCAAAGATGGGAGCACCTGCTCAACCATAAAGATCATTTTTCCCACATTCTACTGATGCTAGCAATGTAACTTAATAGAATAATGTTCTTTCTCAACGGGGTCATGGTTGCTTCCTTTCACTTTGCTTGTTCTAACCTAGATTATGTATCCTTGGTGAACTTTATGAAAAATATCAGTATCTCATTATGATGTAAGATCCTTTGTCTCAAAAATGTATATGATTGCATCTTTGATTTCTAACAGAATAGTTCTTAAAGTTTTCTAAGAGTCTGCTTCCCAGGTTATAGTGCTCAGTTTGGCTCAAACTTTCCTTTTTTTTCCTTCTTAACTTCATAGTTCATTGAATTTTTGTCAATAATGGCATTGAAGTACATAATGAGTAAGATCAATAATAGAAGGAGTGTAGACAGGAAAGTTGGCCCAGAAGTTTGCCAAGTGGCAGTAAAAATTCAAGCCTGAGATAAGGAAGATGAGATGCTATTAACTACATGAGTTGAAAACTAAGTGAGGAGCAGGTCAGGGAGAGGTGTTATTCCAGAAGCTATGTAGAAAGTATATCAAGTGGGAAAGATCAACTAACTCTGTGAAAGGCTGTTGAAGATGTATTTGTTTTTCCAAGCCATTCTTGGTTTATGTTTGTGTCTTTTTCTAAGTAATTATGGTGCTCTTTTACACTCTCAAAAAAGTCTCCATTTGGATGGTAAATCATGTGAACAGCTATTGACAGATTGAATAAAATGAAGACAATAACAGAGCAATGGATTTAACAATATGAAACCTAACAATGTCATTGACAAGAACAGTTAAGTTGTCTAGTGGGGCAAATACCTGATTGGAGTGTATAAAAGAAATCAGAGACAACACGGACAGATTATTTTTTAAAATAGGATAAGTAATAACATGTTGTGATTTCACGAAGAGTGAATAACAGATGCTATCAGAGATAATAAAGAATTCCTTGAGAGATGTCTTTAAGAAATAGAGAAAGAATAAAATATTCCCAATAAGTGAAGGAGCTAGGTTTATAAAGGAACATAGATAGCTCATCTGTTGTAAAATAAAGAGTATATGGAAGCACAAGTTGAAAAATAAATTGATATAATTGAGAGAGTCAATTCCTAGGCAGATTGATAAGAAGTCTGGGGTCCCCGAGGAGGAGAAAAGGGTCTGGAATTCTCAAGGAGGAGGAAAGGACAAACTTTTCTTTTTTCACTACATTCCTTAGTCTTAGTCACATAAAACGTCTTATCTTTAAGCCTCAAACTGATGATTGCTCAACGAACAACTCAGTTTAATTTGTAGTAAGGGTTATATAACAACAATGTATCCTGCTTAAGGACAGTTTCTTTTTCCTGAAAACCTTCTGGCTAATCCTGTTATTTTAAAACATAAATTACAGGAGTGGGTCTAGTAAGGTCTTTACAACCATGAGACATTCTTTTGATTTATTGTAATCAAACAATTAAAAAGTATATAACTCCCTTGCTAACACTAGCAAGGGGGGTACTCTCTGTCCCCCTTCTGGTGTCTATGTCGGAAACTTTCTCTGTCCCTTTTTATACTTTAATAAAACTCTGTTATACAAAAGCTAGTAAAGTAATGCTCAAAATTCTCTAAGCCAGGCTTCAGCAACACGTGAACTGTGAAATTCCAGATGTTCAAGGTTTTAGAAAAGGCAGAGCAACCAGAGATCAAATTGCCAACATCCGCTGGATCATCGAAAAAGCTAGAGAGTTCCAGAAAAACATCTATTTCTGCTTTATTGACTATGCCAAAGCCTTTGACTGTGTGGATCACAAGAAACTGTGGAAAATTCTGAAAGAGATGGGAATACCAGACCACCTGACCTGCCTCTTGAGAAACCGGTATGCAGGTCAGGAAGCAACAGTTAGAACTGGACATGGAACAACAGACTGGTTCCAAATCGGGAAAGGAGTACATCAAGGCTGTATATTGTCACCCTGCTTATTTAACTTATATGCAGGGTACATCATGAGGAAGGCTGGGCTGGAAGAGGCACAAGCTGGAATCAAGATTGCTGGGAGAAATATCAATAACCTCAGATATGCAGATGACACCACTCTTATGGCAGATAGTGAAGAAGAACTAAAGAGCCTCTTGATGGAAGTGAAAGAGGAGAGTGAAAAAGTTGGCTTAAAGCTCAACATTCAAAAAACTAAGATCATGGCATCCAGGCCCATCACCTCATGGGAAATAGATGAGGAAACAGTGGAAACAGTGGCTAATTTTATTTTTGGGGGCTCCAAAATCACTGCAGATGGTCATTGCAGCTGTGATATTAAAAGATGCTTACTCCTTGGAAGGAAAGTTATGACCAACCTAGACAGAATTTTAAATGCAGAGACATTATTTTGTCAACAAAGTTCTGTCCAGTCAAGGCTATGGTTTTTCCAGTGGTCAGGTATGAATGTGTTGGGCTATAAAGAGGGCTGAGTGCCGAAGAATTGATGCTTTTGAACTGTGGTGCTGGAGAAAACTCTTGAGAGTCCCTTGGACTGCAAGGCGATCCAACCAGTTCATCCTAAAGGGGATCAGTCCTGGTTGTTCATTGGAAGGACTGATGTTGAAGCTGAAATTCCAATATTTTGGCCACCTGATGCGAAAAGATGACTCATTTGAAAACACCCTGACGTTGGGAAAGATTGAAGGCAGGAAGAGAAGGGGACGACAGAGTATCAGATGGTTAGATGGCATCACCAACCAATGGCCATGAGTTCGGGTAAACTCCAGAAGTTGGTGATGGACAGGGAGGCCTGCTGTGCTGCGGTTCATGGTGTCTCAAAGAGTTGGACATGATTAAGCGACTGAATTGAACTGATACAAAAGCTCTTGAGTGATCAAGCTTGGTCCCTTGTCCCGAAGTTAAATCTTCTTCTTCAGAAATCACGAATCCGATATGGTTCACCATAAGCTATCACAATGATGATGTTTTGTGGAAGTTCATTTCTGATTGCTTCCGTTTTCTCAGTGAGATTAAAAGCACAGCTTTCCATTGAGCGAGAAGGTAGAGCAGGTGTTGCAAGTTTGAAGAGAGAGAGATGACATGTTGTGACATTGTCTTTTTGGTGCAGGGGTTGGAAATCTATGGTCCATAGACAACTGTTCAGTTCAATTTTTACTAAAATGTAGCCTCACCCATTTATTTATGTATTGTGTATAACTCTGTCAAGCTACAATGGCAGAATTGAGTAGTTACAATAGAATATGTATGGCCTGAAAGCCAAAAATATTCATTATCTGGCCCTTTAAGAGAATATTTAGTAACTGCTGTCATAGAAAATTGGACTTCCCAGGTGGTGCTAGTGGTAAAGAACCCTCCTGTCAGTTCAGGAGACATGAGACACAGGTTTGATCCCTGGGTTAGGGATATCCCCTGGAAGCAGGCATGGCAACCCACTCCAGTATTTTTGCCTGGAAAATCCCATGGACAGAGGTTCCTCGTAGGCTATGGTCCATAGGGTGGCAAAGAGTCAGACAGGACTCAAGCAAATTAGCCCCCATGCATGCACATCATAGAAAATGAAAGGAATGCCTTAGAGAGATATTTAGTGTGAATGGATGACAGAACTGTGATTTATTTAAGGGTTAACTGATAAATGTAAAGTGAAGCCACTTATGTGGTTGCAGCCATATTCATCTACCTAGGTATAGATGTGGAGTAGTTCAAGCATTAAATTACTTGGATGTGGTTTTGTCAACTTAGAACAGCCAAGAGGAAAAATAATTTAGGGTATATGTAAGGGAATGATTATAATGATTAGTATTAAATTCAGCTTCAGTTCAGTTCAGTCACTCATTCATGTCCAACTCTTTGTGACCCCATGGTTTGCAGCATGCCAGACTTCCCTGCCCATCACCAACTCCCAAAGCTTGCTCAAATTCATGTCCATCGAGTCAGTGATGTCATCCAAATTCAGCTTAGTTCAGTATAAGTGTGTGTGTGTGCTAAGCCCCTTCAGTTGTGTCCAACTCTTTGTGACCCTATGCACTGTTGCTCACCAGGCTCCTCTGTCCATGGGATTCTATCGGGGACCTACCTCGATATGGACCCAGGGTATCCTCAGGATGAACGGCGTCGGCATCAGCGAGAGAGAGAGAGAGAGAGAGAGAGAGAGAGAGAGAGACAAAATGGTTGTCTGAGGAGGCCTTACAAATAGCTCAGAAAAGACGAGAAACTAACGGCAAAACAGAAAAGGAAAAATATACCTGTCTGAATGCAGAGGTCCAAAGAATAGCAATGAGAGATAATAAAACCTTCCTAAGTGATCAATGCAAAGAAATAGAGGAAAACAATAGAATGGGAACGACTAGAGATCTCTTCAAGAACATTAGAGATATCAAGGGAGTATTCCATGCAAAGATGGGCACAATAAAGCCCAGAAACGGTATGGACCTAACAGAAGCAGAAGATATTATGAAGAGGTGGCAAGAATACACAGAAGAGCTATACAAAAAGAATCTTCATGACCCAAATAATCACGATGGTGTGATCATTCATCTGCAGCCAGACATCCTGGAGTTGGAAGACAAGTGGGCCTTAGGAAGCATCACTACAAACAAAGCTAGTGGAGGTGATGGAATTCTAGTTGAGCTATTTCAAGTCCTCAAAAATGATGCTGTGAAAGTGCTGCACTCAATATGCCAGCAAATTTGGAAAACTCAGCAATGACCACAGGACTGGAAAAGGTCAGTTTTCATTCCAATCCCAAAGAAAGGCAATGCCAAAGAATTTTCAAACTACCACACAGTCATCTCAAACGCTTGCAAAGTAATGCTCCAAATTCTCCAAACCAGGCATCAGTGGTACGTGAACTGAGAACTTCCAGATGTTCAAGCTGGATTTAGAAAAGGCAGAGGAATCGGAAATCAAATTGCCAACATCTGTTGGATCACAGGCAATGCAGGAGAATTCCAGAAAAACATCTGCTTTATTGACTAGGCCAAAGCCTTTGACTGTGTGGATCACAACAAATTGTGGAAAATTCTTGATGAGATGGGAATACCAGACCATCTTACCTCCTCCTGAAATCTGTATGCAGGTCAAGAAGCAACAGTTAGAAATGGACTGGTTTCACATTAGGAAAGGACTAGATCAAGATTGTGCTGTATATTGTCACCCTGCTTATTTACTTTTCAGCAGAGTACATCATGTGAAATGCTGGACTAGATAAGCACTAGCTGGAATCAACATTGCCAGGAGAAAAATCAATAACTTCAGATATATAGATGACACCACCCTTATAGCAGAAAGTGAAGAGGAGCTGAATAGCCTCTCGATGGCAATGAAAAAGGAGAATGAAAATGCTTGCTTAAAACTCAACATTCAAAAAACTCAGATCATGGCATCCAGTCCAATCACTTCATCGCAAATGGATGGGAAAACAATGGAAACAGTGACAGACTATTTTCTTGGTATCCCAAATCACTGCAATTGGTGACTACAGCCATGAAACTGAACTGAATTGATGTGAGGAGGTTGATTATGTTAGATTGGAGCTGAAGGTTTTTAGAGAGAAGGAAGGGAGACAGTTTGAACGAAAAGCTAGCACAATGATCTAGAGGCTGTGGGAGAAATATCTGTCAATACTAAGAGCAAAGAGAAATCAGTGTCCTCAGAGAGAATCAGGTTTCACTAAATCAACAAAGTAAAGGGAAGAATAGAAAGGAGTCAGACCAAGTGTACTGGATGTAACTACACCACTGAAGGAAAAGATTTTTAAAAAGATTTTGGATAATCAATAATTTCTTTCCTATTCCATATAATGAGAATTTTAAAATGCATATTAGATTCTGGAGCAATTGCTGACACATGCAATGATTTGAAATAAATTGTCCATTTAAAGTTTTATAAATCTCTAAACTCTTTGTTTCCTTCAGGAAATTATAAATGAAATCTTTATCAGTTAAAGAATTTACTCAAGATCTATTTGTAGGGGATATGAAAAATGTTTTTGGCATTTTCCAAGTGTTTAAATGGGCTTCGCTCATAGCTCAGTTGGTAAAGAATCTGCCTGCAATGCAGGAGACCCCGGTTCGATTCCTGGGTTGGGAAGATCTGCTGGAGAAGAGATAGGCTACCCACTCCAGTATTCTTGGGCTTCCCTTGTGGCTCAGCTGGTAAAGAATCCGCCTGTAATCGGGAGACCTGGGTTTGATCCCTGGGTTGGGAAGATCCCCTGGAGAAGGGAACAGGAAGGGAACAGCTACCCACTCAAGAATTCAGGCCTGGAGAATTCCATGGACTGTATAGTTCATGGGGTTGCAAAGAGTCGGGCATGACTGAGTGACTTTCACTTTCAAGTGTTTAAATATTTGATTCCTAAGAAACCTTTGAAATATTCTGATATCCAGTGTCATTCATTCAATACACCTACATATTTAACTGAAGCTTTTTCTAGGTGTTTATTACTGAGTCTATAGATTTATGGGTTATTTTTGAAGTGGTGCAACGTTTTATTTTTGTTTTCCTCATTCAAAAGTATTTATTTGGGCAAATATTTTTAAATTCATCCCTTCCCCCAAATAGATTTGTCTTTTCTAGTTCTCATGGCAACTCTGGTTTCTATATTCTCACATATCAATTTTCTATGCCAAAAAAGTTTAAAATATATTGTCAAAATTTACATCTCGGGCTACAGGTTGACTTTTTATCTGTGATCATTAGTCAAATCTGCTAAATTAACTCCTATATTAATACTTGGTTAGGATAAGAACTTTATTCTGTGTCAAACTGATCTTGGAAGAAAAGCAATGAGTGGTCCTGAAGACAGATCTTAGCTTTCTGCCCAGAAACTGATCCTGGGTAACCTGGATGAAAGCCAAGAATCCTAGCCACTAAATCACCAGGGCCTCAAAGCTAGAAGCAAAGTGTCCTGGCTCTTTCCTCCATTTGAAAGCAAGAATGTTTCCAGGAGGAAAAACTATAAAAGCAGGTACAAAGTTTATTATTAGAGGTACAGCATAATATATGGGAGAGCATGCAGAAAAACAGTTTGATTATTTAAGGCAGAAGCAGGGCAGAGATACACACCAGAGAGAAAGGTATGAACATCCTCTCTAACGAAGAGGAGTGCAGTAAGTCAGAAACTAGGCAGAGAGCCACACCCCAAGAGGATTGTGGGTGTCCTGAATAATGAGGAGTGCAGTGAAGAGGTGTTTACATTACTTTTATAGGACAGTCCATCTGGGACTTTATTTACATTTGGTCAATTTTCTTGTTTCTTTCTCCACACCTGACTGATTCTTGGATGCTCCTATAGATGTGTGTGCAATTTTTTTCTCTAATGGATCTCACTGTTGAGGTCTATGGGTGCATGTCTACAACTATTATGCAGTGGGGCCCTCTCCCTTTTTGACCCTCAAGAAGCCTTCCTGCATGTGTGCAGGTAGAGAAGTCTTCCTTGACCTCAGGACCTTATCTCTTTAGCTGCTGCGAAGTCGCTTCAGTCGTGTCTGACTCTGTGCGACCCCATGGATGGCAGCCCACCAGGCTCCTCTGTCCCTGGGATTCTCCAGGCAAGAATACTGGAGTGCGTTGCAATTTCCTTCTCCTGTCTCTTTAGCAGGGCTCAGATTTTTCCACTAGCTTTGTCCTTGCAGTGTCTGAGTGACAACAAGGCTTGAATTTTACTACATTGGACATATACCAGGTGTTCAGCCCAGGGGCCCATCTATCTCCTACCTCAAAATCAGAGAACTAAATCTCTCAGCCAGAACTCAATCATTAAAGTACACCAAGTAAACTTCTAAGTCAAAATGGAAGTAAAAATGAGAAAATACACTATAAAAGACATTTGGAGTTTGCTATAACTCACTGAAGTTCAAATTATTTTGTGATATTAATTTTATTTTTTAAAAAAGAAGAAATATTCAAGCTATGCTTTCATAATGGCTCTAAGAGGTAACCTATCTTTTCAAGGCAATAAAAGTGCTGAAGCATCAGGGATAGACTCTCAGTGAAGAGATAAAATTTATGAATCAAGTAGATGATGTGATTGTTAGGGCTTGAAGGGAAAGTAGTTGGCAAAATTCTCCTGAAGGGCTTTTAAAGTTTAGTTTGTCTGCTAAATATGAAAAACCAAAAGTAGCTTTGCTTATTTCAGTTATAGAGGTAACAGCAGAATGAAATATGTCTATTTTCTATGGATATTGTGGGCTAGACAATTGGAGAAATACCTACTGGACACATAGAAGTGTAGGAATAAATGTTCTGGTGGTCTAGTGGATTAAGGCCTTTTTGTATCCTGGGAAACCAGTCCCTCAAGTCAGTGTAATTTTATAAGAGAAAAATCTCAGACTTTAAGGGAAGTTCTCAAGGTTACGTCTTTCATGATGCTGCTTAATGATTTGTTTCATGTCAATAGCTCATTGTAATCCCATACCCAGAGGCAAAGCTAGAAATTTCTCCTCCTTACAACATCAATATTTTCAATTTTTAATTATTTACTCTCTCAACTTTTGCAGTCAGAAAATAAATTACTGATCACAGCACATGAAAATGATGGTATTTGTCTGACACTGACGAAAGGTACAGGTCAAGACTTCTAACTTGATATTTTGAAACTCGCCTTTGAAAAAAGAGAAAGAGTTATTTCTAGGACATATATTTATTTCTACAGGAGTTTTCAGAGAACTGCTAGTTGATTATATGGTCCTCTCAGGTATTACAGATGAGAAGTCCCAATGTAAAATCTCAAAAGATAGATATACACTTGATCTCTTTTTCACTTATTCAAAATGTGTTCTATCAAACATGTGACTTGTCCCATACATGGTTATAGAAATGGATACATATATATTAACTTTTTAATTTTGATATGAAATATTCTTATGGAAAGAGAAATATAATGCCATACAAATTACACCCAAATTACTGTACTACTTAAAAGAAGAAACCACCTTTTCATTGTTTTGATCATTCACAATTATTGCAGTTTGGTAATTATTTTCATCTAATACCTGTCTTTGATATTCCCATAGTTATTTGTCCCTTCATTTATATCTTTTTGTTGTTGTTGTCATTGACATAGCATTTCTTTCAGTTCAGTTCAGTTCAGTTCAGTCGCTCAGTCATGTCTGACTCTCTGTGACCCCATGAATCACAGCACGCCAGGCCTCCCTGTCCATCACCAATTCCGAGAGTTCACTCAAACTCATGTCCACAGAGTCGGTGATGCCATCCAGCCATCTCATTCTCCGTCGTCCCCTTCTCCTCCCTCCCCCAACCTTTCCCAGCATCAGAGTCTTTTCCAGTGAGTCAACTCGTCGCATGAGGTGGCCAAAGTATTGCAGTTTCAGCTTCAGCATCAATCCCTCCAATGAACACCCAGGATCGATCTCCCTTAGAATGGACTGGTTGGATCTCCTTGCAGTACAAGGGACTCTCAAGAGTCTTCTCCAACACCACAGTTCAAAAGCATCAATTCTTTAGGTTTCCATAAATTATTTGTTCTCTTCTGTAATATTTCATTAGCAAAAACTTTATAGACGTCATACTACTTCCATATGACTTAGACTTTTCCTTAAGTAAATTACATCTCATAATCTATAACATTTCCCTTCTGACCTATTGTCTATTAATGTCAAACAACCTTTGTGGATGAACAGATGAAGGACACTTGGTTTAATAGATAATTGCATCTTCATTGATTTAACCATATGAAAATCATACCCAGTTGAAACTTCATGAAACATAGGAAAATACTTGTATATATACATATATAAATCTATGAATTCTAACATTGTCTTAAAGTGTATTGTTTACCATTAACCTTTTCTAAAAAAATATTATTAGATTACCAAATCCTCATCTAAATACTCATAGCTACCTCAAGTCCACCACGAAAATATAGAAAACATATGTTCAAAAAAATTCACAAGTTTTTTATTAGTAGTAAGAATTTAATATTTAAACACATTTTGTTTCCAGCCCATTAACTATACTATATCTCAAGCACCTAATATAATGACACACATAGTAGGAATTCAATGAATTTTTTTTATGAAGAAAAATGTGAATGGCCATTCACTTTTAAGATTGTTAGTACTTTTTGAATAGCTGGATTAGTGGAAGCTCTAACTGTTCTATATCCACCCGGTTTTGATTAGATATTTTAAGGGCTAATTGCTTATTCTCAAGGGGGTATTTCATCACATCAGCCAAATGGGAGAAACTACTCACACTAATCTAAAATAAATTATCTTATTTAAAAGTTCTTTCATTAAAAGATCTATAGTCAGAACCAACAGTGAGACTCAATTATAGAAACCAGGGGTAACTCCACTGGGAGGTATACTGAGCTGGAGATAGACTTGAGCTCAATAAGAGATTAGAATGTGTTGCTACAGCCATGACGACATTTTAATCGATCTCTCTAGGTCACAGGATATGTATTCTTCTTTTGTCTACCCTTAGGGCCATGCAGAGTTCTAAGAAGAATTTATGAACTATAATACAAACTCAACAGGTGTTAAATGTCCTGTGACAGTAATAATCCTATATGTCATCCATTCTAAGATGCAATATGCTTATTTTATTGTCTTCAACTTACTGAATTGCAACTTCAACTTACTGAATTGCAACTTACCATTAACAGCATTGTATATTTTCTATTGACCAGAAGATAGTCATAACTTAAATACCATCTATGCAGACATCAATTTGGTCAGAGAGTTCGTACTGTAGCCACTGCTATTGGATTGCATGCATTTTTGGCATTCATGATGTTGAGGGTAATTTTGATTAAAATTATTCAAACAATTATTTAAAAAATGAAAAGTGTCTATTCACTGAATTTGCATTCAAACAAAAAATTATTGAGAATGCAAACAGTCATGGAAAATAATAGAAGGTGATACATTTTATTAAGGAAACAAGTCAATTACAGAGTGATTTATGACACCAAAAGAGGGAGATACAAGTACTTGAAAGTATGTATATTTTGTTATTGAAATGAAATAAATGAATTCAAAAGAAATTTCCACTATCTCAGAATAGAGAGGAGGCATTTCAAAGCAAGCAGAAGTTAATTAGTTCAAAACATATGCCATACTGGACTACTTTTATATATTAAAATCATCATTTACTTGCTTTTAAAAAATGGAATATAAAGTGTGTCTTACAAGTTGATAGCTTGGATTCAGTGAAATCAAATTTAAAATTTAGTTAAAATTTATTGAGCATCCTGCCTATGCTAAACAATCTATGGCATTATTTATTTATTTCAGGACAAATTTAAGGCATCTTTTAACATTGTTCAGTTCAGTTCAGTGGCTCAGTCGTGTCCGACTCCTTGCAACCACATGAATCACAGCACGCCAGGCTTCCCTGTCCATCACCAACTTTCGAATTCACTCAAACTCATGTCCATAGAGTCAGTGATGCCATCCAGCCATCTCATTCTCTGTTGTCCCCTTCTCCTCCCACCTCCAATCCTTCCCAGCATCAGAGTCTTTTCCAGTGAGTCAACTCGTCACATGAGGTGGCCAAAGTATTGGAGTTTCAGCTTTAGCATCAGTCCTTCCAATGAACACCCAGGATTGATCTCCTTTAGAATGGACTGGTTGGATCTCCTTGCAGTATAAGGGACTCTCAAGAGTCTTCTCCCCAGCTGCGACGAGTTGACTCACTGGAAAAGACTCTGATGCTGGGAAGGATTGGAGGGGGGAGGAGAAGGGGACGACAGAGAATGAGATGGCTGGATGGTATCACCGACTCGATGGGCATGAGTTTGAGTGAACTCCGAGAGTTGGTGATGGGCAGGGAGGCCTGGCGTGCTGAGATTCATGGGGTCGCAAAGAGTCGGACACGACTGAGCAACTGAACTGAACTGAAATTAATCTCTAAAACACAATTCTAATTAGGTACTACTCTGCCCATTTTATATTTATGTATAAAGGATTCCATAAATAAACTATGCAAAGAGTATATACTAGAACTGGGAATGGAATAGAGGCTTTTTGGCTCAAAAACTTGTATAAACGTGCATTTATTTTAATTGAACTTAATGCCAATATATACTATTCTAGTTGTCAAAATATAATGGTAAATTTAAGTGAAGAGGTTAGATTTTACTTAGATATGGGAAGCACAAATACAGTCACACATACACATTCACATACTTTCGTTCATACAGGCATTCAACATTATCTGAAATAAAACATACTTTTGTATGCTTTAGTATTTATCATATTGTTTTGAATTTTTGCATTTCTTCACTGATTTGGTTATATAGGAACCAACTATTGCCAATTTAATTCCATAAATTTAGTAAATTTTAATAATTTAAAAATTTTCAAAAGACAAGTCCATGACTAAATAGTTGTGGAAAATCTCTAAAACTATGTTTTCTTGAATGTCCCTGGATTCTGGAAAAGTCAGAGTATCTTCTAAGGACATTAAAGTGTATCTCATTTAGATTTAGAAATAGAGTACTCATGCTAGATTAAATAACAGTGCCACTCAGATGCCTGGGAGGTTTTGCAGATTCAGCCTTTCCATGAAAGAAAACTGATTTTTCATAAATTTTCACTTCTGATTAGAGCCAACGAGAAATCCCTTAGGGCTTCCATCTGAAGTGTACAGAAATTCCACAAAAGACCTATGCTTACAATGTTCTCAGCACAATTATAGTCCTTATGTACAATCCACTTCTTTTTATCAAGAGTGATAATGTTATCTTGACTGTGTGTGTGTGGTGGGAAAAAATTATTTAAGGTCAAGGTATATTTACTGGTTTACAGTTTAGTACTGGTCTTTCAATATAGCATTTGTGGTATTAAAATGAAAGCATTCTCATCCCCAAATAAATGCCATCAAGTACATTGTGTTGCGTTCTAATTTTATGATTTCATGGTTCCCAAACACACAGGTTTTGTTTTGCATACTAGTTCAGAATTCCAAATCAATTAAACTTTGTGGAAGAAAGAACTGATTTCTTAATGCATAGACATGAAAGAACTGATTAGGTATGTGCAGACTACAATTTGTTCTAATGGTTTATCTTTGTTTCTAACAATTCTTGCTTCTGTATATTTCCACCTGTTAAATTACTCTATAATTTACTGTTTCCTGCTATTTGACAAGAAAACATTACAATCACAATATAAAGTAATTTAAGGCTATTACCAATCAATGAAATATGTCCTGGTCTAAAATGAGATTGAAATAATTTATGGGAATTTTACAGTCAAATTAGAATGGAGATTATTCCACAGGGGGGAATCAACTTCTGCAAAACTGCAAGCATCATATATTTCCTAATAAGTTCTCACAGCTGAAACGTGTCATTATTGGAAGGCAGCACAGGAAATTTGATGCAATTAGAAGAATCGTACAAATAAATGCTGGCAAAAAAAGGATATTGTGGACCCATAATTCAGTAATGACTTTGCAGTTAATGTGAGATGAAGTTAATGCAACATTAAACCTAGGAGGCATATCAACTTTAATACTGGTGGTAACTCACCACAAATAATGTTTTTTGACTGACTTATTACACTTTTAACCCTAGGAAACCTTTCCTAACAGTAGTTAGCAACTTAACAATGGTGTCACCTCTGCCCACTGTGCACCAACACACAAAACTGAAATGTTCTGGAGAGGAAACATTTTATTTCATTGTTGAAAAGCAATTACAGTCAGTTCCTCTTTTATCTGGCAATGTAACCTCTGAGTTTGAAGACTTCGTGAGCAATGACAAAGTTTGAATGCATTTGCTCACTATTTTATGTTAAGAGCTCATGCATTGAATTTTACTTATTTATAAAGCAACACACATTCATCAAAAATGTGACAATAATAGGAAAAGACAAAAATTTTAAGGAAATAAATTCTTAGGAACGGTTGGGTCCGATAGACATGTATTGAAACCTTTTTTTGTTTTCCTAACATACAAACTAAAGGAAATCAATCCTGGGTGTTCATTGGAAGGACTGATGCTAAAGCTGAATCTCCAATACTTTGGCCACCTCATGCGACGAGTTGACTCACTGGAAAAGACTCTGATGCTGGGAAGGATTGGGGGTGGGAGGAGTAGGGGATGACAGAGAATGAGATGGCTGGATGGCATCACCGACTCGATGAACATGAGTTTGAGTGAACTCCGGGAGTTGGTGATGGACAGGGAGGCCTGGTGTGCCGTGATTTATGGGATCGCAAAGAGTTGTACACGACTGAGCGACTGAACTGAACATACAAACATAAGATACTTCTTTATTGTCTACTCTCATTCTCCTTTCCCTCTCTCACTTGTTTTCACCTCCCACTTTAAGGGCCTGATGTTTTGTCAGTCACCTTCTTGAGAGTAAAGAATTGAATTCACCTAGTAATTCCCTTAACAAATGGTCACTACACTATTGTGGGTAGGAGATCAAGATTGTTAACTAGTCGTATTACTTGAATGTGGGGTTATTTAATTCACCATTTTTTTTTTGTTTTTCAGCTTAAGACTGTACTCTTCCTACTTTCTATGAGATCTGTTAAACACAAGCAATGATCACAAGAGAATTAGTGGAATAGGTGAGGGGCAATACTTAAATAGCAACAAAAGTAGCCAGGGAGCTTCTTAGGAGAATGCAAGTTGTATCAAGTATGAAAATATGTTAAGCAATTACTTTCAAACTAATCTTAACTCCCTTGAAGAAATATTGTGACTTGGCTATTTCTATTTAAATTCAGAAATAAAACTCTTTCTCCCAGAAAATCTAGAATTAAAGTTAAATCAGAATATATACAATAGATATTTATATTCCTGCACATTATCCTGGATGTTTTTTTCATTTACAATTAAAACAAAACAAAATCCAAAACTTCAAAATATCCACTGGAAATAGTGTGCATTAATTTATTCATTCTTTAACTGAGAAGACAGTTATTGTGCTGCTAAAATGTAGTCGAAATAAAGACAAAGTATGGCCTCTACATCCAAGGAAATGCCAAATGATAAGAATACAATGATACAACAAGCATAAAATCTCTTGTATATTTTCTTAGAGTGATCTAAATTCTCATTTGCTTGATGTTTGAATAGACATATGTATGGTAGGTTATACCTTTGTATCTTCTGATTCGTATATTAGCAGTTGAACTGTTGAGTAATGCCTTTGAATAATCACATAGGCACAGACTATTAGAAAAGATTATATTTTTCATCAGTTTCTTCAGCTCAGTAGAGTTATTTGTGCAATTAGATGAAGATTGCCTGAGTGGACATAGCTCAAAGCCACTTTCAATCTGCCACAGGATAAGCAAATACTACCTAAATGACTTCAAGTGCTTCTAATTCATTGATTGTGAAGATAATTAACAAAACTTACAATTTCAGAACTACTGAGGAAAACAAAATTTATAGACTGCCATCCTCCTTTCTTACGATATAAATGTCAAGAAATTAATTTCCTTCATGGTAAATATCTCAGTCCCACTAGCCATGAAATTTATTTGCATATAAAGAATATTTTAATGTCTATATTGATTTCTGACCATAACGTTTGTAAAATAACAATGAAATGTTCTATTATTCTTTATTATTTGCCAAAGAATTACATCTATTTTTCTTTATCTTCCCAAGAACACTATCAAGCATATATTAGTATCATTCCCAATTTATACATGAAAAAAATGGGATATAGAATTATAAAATTGCCCATACTCATATATTCAATATTGGATGAATTAGGGCTTAGTTACAGATTGGTTACCAAAAGAATGTTTCAGATCAGTTCAGTCACTCAGTCGTGTCCGACTCTTTGCGACCCCATGAATCACAGCACACCAGGCCTCCCTGTCCATCACCAACTCCCGGAGTTCACTCAAACTCATGTCCATCGAGCTGGTGATGCCATCCAGCCATCTCATCTTCTGTCGTCCCCTTCTCCTCCCGCCCCCAATCCCTCCCAGCATCTGTTTATGCCTCACCTATTCATTGGGCTTCCCTAGTGGCTCAGATAGTAAAGAATCTGCCCTAATTGCAGAAACCCAGGTTCAATCGCTGGGTCAGGATTCTCCCCTGGAGATGGGGATGGCTACCCACTCCACTACTCTTGCCTGGAAAATTCTATGGACAGAAGAGCCTGGCAAGCTACAGTCCATAGGGTCTCAAAGAGTTGGACATGACTGAGTAACCAACACTTGTATTCATATGCTGAAATCCTAACCTCCAGTGTCATGGTATTAGGAGGCAGAACCTTTAGGAGATAATTGTAGCTGACCTTGGACAACTCAGCAGTTGTTGAGTAAACAACAACAACAAAAAGATAAGTTTTTTTTTAAAAATAAATACCTACAGTGCTACATATCTGTGATTGGGTGAGTCTGAGGTTGCAGAACCATATGGAAGGCCTGCTGTAAACTACACTCAGCTTTTCCAATGTGGAAGGGGTCAAAACCCCTAACTCCTTAGCTGTTCAACGGTCAGTTGTAGATTATGAAGATGGAACTCTGATGAGGAAAATTTGTATCCTGTTAAGAGACATGACCGATGCTTTTTCTCTTGGTCATGTGACGATACAGCTAAAAGAAAGCCATGCGCAAACCTGGAGGTGTGTTCTTATCATGCACCATGTCTGCCAGTACCTTGATGTTGGAGTTCCCAGTCCCCACTGTTCTTCAGAATAGTGATGAGAAAGACATTTTATTTATGTCACACAGTCTATGGTATACTATCCTAGCAGCCCATACTAAGACAAGGACTGAGCTCTAAAAATAATTTTGTATGCTGCCTTATGTTAAGCCTGTGATTATCTCATGTGTAAAGTAGATAACACTTACGTAGACTAAAACCCAAATTGTTTTATTTAAAAATTTGTAATGTTTTCCAACTTCCTGGAGCTTTTTTTTTTTTTTTTTACTTATACGTACAAGTGTTTTCTCAGGAATGCACTACTTATGCAAAAATGTGGGAATGAAATAAAGTCTCTATAGGCTCTAAACAAAAGCTGTCCTATTCAATACTTCTATTTGGGTTTTGTTTATCTTCTGATATATACGATAGAAGGGTAACACAAGATCAAGAAAAAAATACTAGATCAAACTGCACATTTCCTTGGACAGAGAAAACATTTCCTAAATTATTCTAGGTTGAACTATGCTTCATAATTTTCAGTGTAATCACAAGCATTTAAGAAGCATGTGAGAGAACATAATTCAATTCATTGTTTTTGAAAAGATTAAAGTATAATGCTGCTGCTACCAGTCATGTCCAACTCTTTGCAATCTATGGATTGTAGCCCACCAGGCTCCTCTGTCCCCGGATTCTCCAGGCGAGAATGCTGGAATGGTTTGCCAGGTTCTCCTCCAGGATATCTTTCCAACCCAGGGATCAAACCCACGTCTCTTAAGTCTCCTGCTTTGGAAGATGAGTTCTTTACCACTAGTGACTCTGGGGAAGCTCAAAAGTATAATGCACTCAAGTAAATGTTGTTATGATTGGAGGAAAATTCAAGCATTGTATTTGCACTCCACAATGGTTCCCTGCCTGTGTCTAGATTCAGTCTGCCATCTACTCACTGTGATCTTAGGCGAGATTCTTAACCTTTCTCTAATTACGTCTTCTCATCTATTAAATGAAAAAAAAAATGGTATCATATGTTTTATAGCAATATTCTAATAATTAAATAAGCTAATGTGAGAGTTGGACTGTGAAGAAAGCTGAGTGCCGAAGAATTGATGCTTTTGAACTGTGGTGCTGGAGAATACTCTTGAGAGTCCCTCGGACTGCAAGGAGATCCAACCAGTCCATTCTAAAGGAGATCAATCCTGGGTTTTCATTGGAAGGACTGATGCTAAAGCTGAAACTCCAATACTTTGGCCACCTCATGCGACAAGTTGACTCACTGGAAAAGAGTCTGATGCTGGGAGGGATTGGGGGTAGGAGGAGACGGGGACGACAGAGAATGAGACGGCTGGATGGCATCACCGACTCGATGGACATGAGTTTGAATGAACTCTGGGAGTTGGTGATGGACAGGGAGGCCTGGCATGCTGTGATTCATGGGGTCGCAAAGAATCGGACACGACTGAGCCACTGAACTGAACTGAACTGAACTGAATGTGTTTAAATTACTTAGGACTGTGTCACATGAAAGGTGTTAAGTATTCTGGGCAACACTTTCTACATCTATTATAACTGGAGTGCTACTTACTGTGTGTAACCCAAACCTCTATTGAATAATTTTCTGTTTTTCAAAATAGCCATGTAAATTTGAAAGTGATTCTTGGAATATTTAAGATATTTATGCAGTATTAAATAGTGTTAGTTCCATTAAATTTTTTAATGAATGTGTAATTACATTTTGAATATTTAATATTTTCTGTGTTTTTTCCACATATACATTGTATATATTTTTATTTGACAAAATATGATTCTGAGAAGATATCTGAATAAGAAAGACCAGTGTGTATTGGTAATAGTTTACATTTTTCATTTCTTGATACTCACCATTATTTCTTTTTTTATATATGCACAGATGGCACTTTTGATTATGTTGAGGTATTTATGTCTCACCACAAAAAATTATTTGGTTGAGATCAAAAGAAAGCATATATTCTGGCTTATACCTTTATGAATTCCATAATTATCCTAATTTATAATGGACCACTTATTGATTTTTAAATACATCATTTCCCATTATAAAGCCTTAGCAATTTTAAGTTTCGCATATTATAAAAATTGAATGGGCATAGTACAATTTCATCTACTAAATAAGGATGGTAATATTGAGTATTCTTATTGTATCTAAAGTCATTCCAAATACCCGCATAATTTTTCAATGATAACTGGTTTATAGATTAGATAATACTTAAAACCAAGATCATACCTTTCAGTTTAATAGGGATATTATATTTTAAAATTAAACTTCACATAACCAAACTGACTGTATCTTATATATATATATATATTTCATAATATTTTATAGTATAAAACAGATAAATTAGTATGAGTTAGCTTTTCATTATATGTTATATTGATAGATTTAAGTTCTAAATATGACCTTAACCTGCCAATAAAGTATAGAGTTCCCTCAGTATCTGCAAGGGAATTGGTTCTGGGAAAAGCCCATGGACACCAAAATCTGAATATGCTTAAATTCATTACATAAAATGGCATCAAATTTGCATACAACCTACCCACATCTTTCTGCATACTTTAGATCATCTCTTGATTACTTACATAATGTGATATAAATGTTACATAAATAGTTGCCAGTGTGCATCAAATTCAAGTTTTACTGTTTCAGTCAGTTCAGTTCAGTTCAGTTGCTCAGTCGTGTCCGAATCTCCGCGACCCCATGAATCACAGCACGCCAGGCCTCCCTGTCTATCACCAACTCCTGGAGTTCACTCAAACTCATGTCCACAGAGTTGGTGATACCATCCAGCCATCTCATTCTCCGTCGTCCTCTTCTCCTCCCGCCCCCAACCTTTCCCAGGAACTCAAAAGCCTCTTGATGAAAGTAAAAGAGGAGAGTGAAAAGGTTGGTTTGAAGCTCAACATTCAGAAAACAAAGATCATGGCATCTGGTCCCATCCCTTCATGGGAAATAGATGGAAAAACACTGGAAACAGTGTCAGACTTTGTTTTTTTGGGCTCCAAAATCACTGCAGATGCTGATTGCAGCCATGAAATTAAAAGACGCTTGCTCCTTGGATGGAAAGTTATGACCAACCTTGATAGTATATTGAAAAACAGAGACATTACTTTGCCAACCAAGGTCCGTCTAGTCAAGGCAATGGTTTTTCCCGTGGTCATGTATGGATGTGAGATTTGGACTGTGAAGAAGGCTGATCGCCAAAGAATTGATGCTTTTGAACTGTGGTGCTGGAGAAGACTCTTGAGAGTCCCTTATACTGAGAGGAGATCCAACCAGTCCATTCTAAAGGAGATCAATCCTGGATGTTCATTGGAGGGACTGATGCTAAAGCTGAAACTGCAATACTTTGGCCACCTCATGCGACGAGTTTTACTGTTTAGAACTGTCTTTTTCTGGATATTTTCAGACCACAGTTAGATGCATCTGCAGATTCGGAAACCACAGATATGGAAGACCAACTGTATTAGCTGTTACAGTGATATCCTAGCAATGATCATTTATATTCCTAGTTCTGGAATTTGCTTTAAAATTAACTTTTAGTGTAGTTATAATAGAATATCATGTTTCAGTTCAGTCGTGTTTGACTCTTTGCGACCCCATGGACTGCAGCACGCCAGGCCTCCCTGTCCATCACCAACTCCCGGAGTTTACTCAAACTCATGTCCATTGAGTCGGTGATGCCATCCAACTATCTCATCTGCTGATCATGTTTAAAAATTGCATTTTAAAACTTCAAATTGTCTTACTATATGTGTACCACTATGTATAATCAAAACTTCAACTGTCATTATTATTTCCTGGTTTATAATTCTCCTTTTATTTGACATTTTTAAGATTTTTCTCTTTATAATTAATGTTTGGTAGTCCAACTGTGACATATCTTGGTCTGGTTTTCATTACGTTTATCTTATTTAAAAATTTGCTGAGATTCTTGGACCAGTTTGATATTTTTAATCCAATTTGGAAAATTTCATCCAATATCTCTAGATTTTTTCAACCCAACTTTTGTCTCTCATTTCCTTCTGGAATTCTAATTTCATATATGATTGCCCACTCAATACCCACAGATCACCAATCTTTGTTTATTTTTAATCAATTGAGTTTTGGATAATTAATATTGACTTATCTCCAAATTCACTTATTTTTTCTTTATTGTTGGTAATACTGATATTCCCATACAATTATTGTTAATTTTAGACAGTGCAGTTGTTAGTTTTAGAATTTTCATTTGGTTTAAGAGACTTTGTATCTTCCTCCAATTGCCCCAAGTCCTCAGTCCACTTTCTTTTTCATGTTTCTTGGAGGTTAGTTATTTATTATAATTATTTTAAAATCTGTGTATGTTAATTATACCATGTGGGTTATCTATTAGTCTGTTTCTACTGATTTTTTTTTACTGTACATTATTATTTTACTTTTTGAAAAATAGTATCTTTTTGTCGTGTATTGGACATTACAGATGATATATGCTGCAATTCTGTATTCTATTAACTCTCTGTAGAATGTTGAGTTGAATTAAATTACTTAAAGCTAACCTTGACCTTGCAGAAGCTTGCTTTTAAATTTTCCTAGATTGGATAGAGTTCAACTTTGCTCATATTTCTAGGGCAAAAACTAAAGTCTTAGAATATAGTTCTTATCGCTAAATTGTGGCCATATCCAGAATTTAATGGAATTATTAGGTCAAACTCCTTTAACTTCTCAAGAATTGAACTCTAAAATCTGGATTCCCAGTGTTAAGTAGCTGCTTAAATCATTTCACAACTTTAAAATCATTTATCCCTTTTTTCCCCGCTCTGAGTGGGACTCTCGCTTCATTCTTAGTTCAAACTGAGCATAGTGTGCACATAAATTTGAAAGGTCTTACCCTTTGGTTCCTACTTTGATTGAATACAAGCTCTTTTTTAGCTTTTGGCAGCCTGAAATTCTGACTTCTGATCTCCAGAATCAATAAGACTACGTCTTTCTTATTAAACTTTCTCTTCTGTATGCCTTAAGCTAAGTAATTCCCTTATGGTGGAAACTGAATTAATATATTAACATCATACAATGTGTTTCTTTTCTTTCTTTGGTTGAAGTTTCCCTAGTTTCTGTTTCTGATTTTTTCAAGTACCTGAAATATTGGCTCCTTCATATTTCTTCTCTTTTCACTGCTTCTGGAAATATACTTTAAATCTGCTGCTGCTGCTAAGTCACTTCAGTCGTGTCCGACTCTGTGCGACCCCATAGACGGAAGCCCACCAGGCCTCCCCGTCCCTGGGATTCTCCAGGCAAGAACACTGGAGTGGGTTGCCATTTCCTTCTCCAATGTGTGAAAGTGAAAAGTGAAAGTGAAGTCGCTCAGTCGTGTTCAACCCTTAGCGACCCCACGGACTGCAGCCTACCAGGCTGCTCCATCCACGGGATTTTCTAGGGAAGAGTACTGGAGTGGCTTGCCATTGCCTTCTCCGTTAAATCTTCTGCATTTATTTATCTTTCAATATTAAATTCTGAGTAACTTCTTCAGATACATGCTTTGTCTCCCTTTGATGTATCTAAACATTTATTTTTTAAGTTTCTTGCCTGTTACTAATCCTTTTATGTGCGTGCTAAGTCACTTCAGTCATGTTCTACTCTTTGTGATACTATGGGCTGTAGCCCTCCAGGCTCCTCTGTCCATGAGATTCTACAGGCAAGAATACTGGGGTGGGTTGCCATTCCTTCCTTCAGGGAATCTTCCAGACCCAGGGATGGAATTCACATTTGCTGTGTCTCCTGCATTGTAGGCAGATTCTTTACCTCTAGTGCACTTGGGAAACCCACTAGTTATTTTAACGTCATTTATTTTAAAGTATTTTACACATAATTATTATATATCCTAAATCTAGTAATTCAGATACCTACAATATTTATTCATCTGATTTTGTTTTCATTTCATGTTTATGGATCTCATTAATGATCTATTGTAAATGTGTATGTGGAGGGTTTTTTTTTTTTTGGTAACTGTATGCTCATGATTCTTGAAATTATTTCTGTGGAAATATTCTAAGACTATGGTTGTAAAAAAGTTTTGCATTCGTATTGTAGCTTGGGATTCTTAACACACCCAAATCATGTGAATTTATGTTTATAAATTGACAGTGAATTTTTTTTTCTGCTTAATCTAATGCCAAGTGTCAAGGCATACATATGGTGAATGTGTTTGGTCTCCACAGGTTCTTAACTTTTTACTGGATCATAAATAGATTTATTTACTTTTTATGTAGGTTATTTACTTGTTTTCATCTATGGTATGTGTTAAACAGAATATATAGTTTACACAGTCAAATATTAGAAAGAAAAGTTTTTCATTATTTGTCAAATAGTTCCATGCTGCAAATTCTTCCACATTCCATGTAGCTAAGTCAACAAACAAAAAAGGCAGAAATATTTTCAAATGCTAAAACTTCCTTTTTCCAGGAATAGCATCATCCTACAAAGTTACAAATTATACTAATTTTACCATAAAGATTTTTAAAGCATACTTAAACCGGACACGACTGAGCGACTGAACTGAACTGAAACTCAAAAAATGGAAGAATAGGTAAAGAGAGGTAAATGATATTTTTTTTCATAAATAGAGTATATGTTGTGTACTTGTTGATTGGGCTTCTTAACTGGCTCAGTGGTTAAGAATCCATCTGCAATGCAGGAGACCTGGTTTCAATATCTGGGTCAAAAGAGTCCCTGGAGAAGAAAATGGCAACTTGTTGTAGTATTCTTCCTGGGAAATCCCATGGACAGAGGAGCCATTTTTAGTGACTAAGCAAAACAAACAAACAAACAACAACAACAAAAAACAACTAGTTAGTTAGCATCAATGCATACAGGGTAATATGGAGTAGGATTGGTAAATTTGGGATTAACTAAAATAATATTAATTTATGGCCAAATCTCTAAAAATTTAAAATTATGAACAAGACCAGTTGTAAATAAAAGCCCAAAAGTTCTGCTTCAACTAATTGTTGGAGAAATATTAGTTCTATATAGGAGTTACAGTGTGATTGGCCTAAAATGAAGATTTAAAAAAAAAATCATATATCTTGAGACCAGAAAGCATAGCTATTTTGTGATATTATCAGCCTTGTAGAAATTCCTGTTCATCATATCCTCTGTCTTCTTCACTGAAATGTTGGAAAGAACCAAGAAACTTCAGTTATCAAACAAGAGAAATAATAGAGATGCCAAAGAAGGATTTCTACTTCTAGATAGGATGGAGAAAGTCTTGAAAGATGGTTAATACCTTGATAATAATAAAAAAAAAACATGGAATATTTAAAATTGTATTTTTCCACAGAGTTAATAAAGAATAGTGCATTCCAGGAAATTTCAATAACCTGAATTACAGACAAAAAGGAATACTTATAAGAAGACAGTGAGCTCTGGCAGCTTTTACACTTTATGTAGGTTTATAGCCTGAGCAAAGTTAGGCAGAGAAGCAGACCTGTCATAAGAAAGATTTGGAAGATATGAGTAAATGTCTGCCAAGTCATGAGAACTCCAGGCAATGACTCTTCTCTACCTCAAATAGTGACATTCTAAAAATGATGATAGCACCGATAATTGGATGTTGCTCATGGATAAATTTAACACAATTATAGCTGAAGGCCAAGAATCAGTTCAGTTTCATTCTTAGAGCAATCTGAGTGACCATTAGTGTCCCCAGTAGAGGAGAGGAAAGAAATTTTACTTGTCAGACATAATGAATTGTGACTTATTGCTAATGTCCCTTGACACAGTGTATGGAATATAATATAAAAATATAAAAAATATTCAAGGAAGCAAAGAAATTGGAACCATTGGAATCAAGAGAAAATCAATAGAAGCAGGTATTCAGATCATTCAATAACATAATTAACATGTGTGTATGTATGTATTCTGAAATAAGCCAAAAATATTTTAAATTTGAATTCAGGCTAACCCACGGGTATCCAGGAAGCTCAGTAGAGCCTAAGCATTAGAAATAAATAGAAAACTATAAATTAAGCTCACTATAGTGAAAATATTGGAAAACAAATGAACCAAAAACCTTAAAGAATCAAGAATAAAAATACATAATATATACAGGGGAAATAGATGTGAATATCTTCTCAGATATCTTGCATTAGAAAATATTGAAATGGCATCTTTAAAGATCTAAGAGGAAAATGACCAATTCAGAACTTTGTTTTCTTTAAATTTTCTTTTTTTAATATATAAATACAGGTTAAATCAAGACATTTTTAGTTTAAATAAAACTTAGATCATTTGTTACCAGTACACTCTCATTACAAGAAAAGTTAAAAGATTTTTTTCATACTGACGAGAATAGGCACAGCTTGAAAGGTCTACAGGAAGGAATCAAGATTTTCACAAAGGGTAAAAATATGTCAAAACGTGTTTTTTTCTACATTAAAAAAATTGTCTACTTAATGATTAAATAATGACATGTACCAGATTGCTTGTAATTTATGTAAAAGTTAAATACATGAAAAAATAGGACTAAACAGTGGAAAGAGTTAAGTAAATAAAACAAATAATTGAAGCTGAAAATCTGATAGACATAATGAAAAACTAAAAAATTGCTTGGTTAATCAAGAATAATGCAGGAAAAATGGGACAATAAAACAAAAACCAGATGAGATAAACAGTAAAAAAAAATAACAAGATGATTAACTTAATCCTAAATACATTAATAAATATGGAAATGTAAATTGACTAAACATTCCACAGAGATTGTATGGTTGGATTAGAAAGCAAGACCAATCTATGTGCTTATTGTTAGAGAAAGGCTTTAAATATAAAATTACAGGTAGAATAAAATGATTAAGATGGAAAATATCTTACAGAAGTACTATTCATAAGAATGCTTCTATGTGAACCAAAGTAGATTTCAAGACAAAGAAAGTTAGCAGGGTAAAAGAATGAAACTTCACAAAGATAAAGTATCAATTCATTCAGAAAATATTAATATAATAATCTTAAATGTTTCAGCATGACTTTACTAGCGTGTGAGATGAGTGCAATTGTGCAGTAGTTTGAGCATTCTTTGGCATTGCCTTTCTTTGGGATTGGAATGAAGACTGACCTTTTCAGTCCTGTGGCCACTGCTGAGTTTTCCAAATTTGCTGGCATAGTGAGTGCAGCACTTTCATAGCATCATCTTTCAGGATTTTAAATCGCTCAACTGGAATTCCATCACCTCCACTAGCTTTGTGCTTCGTGATGCTTTCTAAGGCCCACTTGACTTCACATTCCAAGATGTCTGGCTCTAGGTCAGTGATCACACCATCGTGAACATTTTGGTCGTGAAAATCTTTTTTGTACAGTTCTTCTGTGTATTCTTGCCACCTCTTCTTAATATCTTCTGCTTCTTTTAGATCCATACCATTTCTGTCCTTTATCGAGCCCATCTTTGCATGAAATGTTCCCTTGGAATCTCTAATTTTCTTGAAGAGATCTCTTGTTTTTCCTATTCTGTTGTTTCCCTCTATTCAAGCAGGTTTTGGAAAAGGCAGAGGCACCAGAGATCAAATTGCCAACATCCGCTGGATCATGGAGAAAGCAAGAGAGTTCCAGAAAAATATCTATTTCTGCTTCATTGACTATGCCAAAGCTTTTGACTGTGTGGATCACAATAAACTGTGGAACATTCTGAAAGAGATGGGAATCCCAGACCACCTGACCTGCCTCTTGAGAAACCTGTATGCAGGTCAGGAAGCAACAGTCAGAACTGTACATAGAACAACAGACTGGTTCCAAATAGGAAAAGGAGTAGATCAAGGCTGTATATTGTCACCTTGCTTATTTAACTTATATGCAGAGTACATCATGAGGAATGCTGGGCTGGAAGAAGCACAAGCTGGAATCAAGATTGCTGGGAGAAATGTCAATAACCTCAGATATGCAAATGACACCACCCTTATGTCAGAAAGTGAAGAGGAACTCAAAAGCCTCTTGATGAAATTGAAAGAGGAGAGTGAAAAGGTTGGCTTGAAGCTCAACATTCAGAAAACAAAGATCATGGCATCTGGTCCCATCACTTCATGGGAAATAGATGGAAAAACCGTGGAAACAGTGTCAGACTTTATTTTTTGGGGCTCCAAAATCACTGCAGATGCTGATTGCAGCCAAGAAATTAAAAGACGCTTACTCCTTGGAAGGAAAGTTATGACCAACCTTGATAGTATATTAAAAAGCAGAGACATTACTTTGCCAACCAAGGTCCGTCTAGTCAATGCTATGGTTTTTCCCGTGGTCATGTATGGATGGACTGTGAAGTTGGACTGTGAAGAAAGCTGATCACCAAAGAATTGATGCTTTTGAACTGTGGTGTTGGAAAAGACTCTTGAGAGTCCCGTGTACTGCAAGGAGATCCAACCAGTCCATTCTAGAGGAGATCAATCCTGGGTGTTCATTGGAAGGACTGATGCTAAAGCTGAAACTCCAATACTTTGGCCACCTCATGCGATGATTTGACTCACTGGAAAAGACTCTGATGCTAGGAAAGGTTGGGGGCAGGAGGAGAAGGGGACGACGGAGAATGAGATGGCTGGATGGCATCACCAACTCTGTGGACATGAGTTTGAGTGAATTCCGGGAGTTGGTGATGGAGAGGGAAGCCTGGCGTGCTGTGATTCATGGGGTCGCGGAGAGTCGGACACGACTGAGGGACTGAACTGAACTGAACTGAAATGAAATGTTGCCAGAAGTAATGGAACAAAAGTAGAAGTAAAATTGTTACCTGACTCTGGCCCAGCTGCTTGCCACTGGAAAATCGATACAAAAGAAAAAGAAATGTTGGTAGAAAGGAGTTGTTTTTAATGAGTACTGACAATCTGGGGAGATAGTAGACTCAGTGTTCTCCAAAAACCACCTTAAAAGATTCTGCACAGCCAGGAAAAGGTTTAAAGTGAAAAAGGGGGAGAAAACTCAGTTAATCATTGAGACGGGTTCAGAGTTATCAGTATCCCTCGCTGGGTGCAGACCTGTTTGTAGGCTTTTGCAATTCTCGTGATTTGTTCTTTACATACTATCTTGTTCACACAGTTTGTTTATGAGATTACTAAAGCAGAAACCATGGAAGAGATCTGGTCATGTGTTAATTACTTATTCTTCATTTATTCTACTTTGACCTATGGGAAGAAACAGCACATTAGGTATGGTATTGTGTGGTCAAAATATTTGAAAGCTGTGGTAGGGCTGGAGATGAGTGGAGTAAAAGGTGCCTGGTTTAAGGTTAGTAACAAGACAAAGGGGCCTCCTGAAAAAAGCTGCTTGCAAAATTAAGTTTTAAACACTCCTGTTTCAGGAACTAAATAAGGAGACATATATGAATAAAGCTGTAAAAGTTCTGATATTATCAACTGCTTGACCTAATTGGCCATCTATTTATAGCTATGTAACACCATAGTAAGCTTATGCAAATAAACTCTGCTTTCCTAACATAAATGGAAAACTAAATGAGATAAACAGTATGAAAGACTCTAAAACAAATCTATTTAGACATTTTAAAGGATTTAAACCATACAGAATATATTCTTTGACCATAACTGAATAAAATTCAAAGCAATACAAAAGGTACCTAAAACTTTTAAATTATATGGAAATTAAGTTCATTCTAAATAATCCATAGCTCCAATAAGAAATAATAAGGCAAATTAGAAAGCAATTAAAACTGACTGATAAATAGCATTAGAAATTATATCTATTTACAAATGTATTTAGCTATGTGTTTATTCATACATCTATCTAGATCAATGTTTAGAAAAAAAAGATATATTTTAGCTTTAAATCTTACAAGTTAAACTACTAATACTAGAATATAAGGATTTAAGATTTCAAATTAAGGTGCTAGAAATGAAAAATCAAATTAAGCTTAAAATAAGTAGAAAGGAGGAAATAATAAATTATGTATGGAAATCAATAAATTGTGCAAATTATATACAAAAATTAAAAAAAAAAATCTGTCTGTTTTAAAGATTAATGAAATTGATCCTGGACCAAAGCTAATTAAGATGAAAGAAACATCAGAGTGAGAAAACTAGAAACAGTCCAAAATGACTCCTTTTCCTAGGGCAATTACCTGGCTGTTGCAGGCCTCACATCACTGAGGTGAGAATCTACACTTTAAATTCATGAATTAATTAATTTCTGGGGCTGCTATTTTCAACTACAAACTGGCACTTGCCGTGGGCACTTTGGTGCTGCAACTGCTGACCTTCAACACCCCCTGAAAGGAGTACATGGTGAAGAGCACAAGTGAATCACTCTGTGCTGGGGAAGGGGGAGGTGGTGACTTCAGATAGTTTCAGGCGCCAATTTTATGAACCCAGTTCCTGTGGCCTCGCTTCCCTGGTGGCTTGGAGGTTAAAGCGTCTGCCTGCAATACTGGAGACCCGGGTTTGATCCCTGGGTCGGGAAGATCCTCTGGAGAAGGAAATGGCAACCCACCTCAGTATTCTTGCCTGGAGAATCCCATGGAGAGAGGAGCCTGGTAGGCTACAGTCCACAGGGTTACAAAGAGTCGGACATGACTGAATGACTTCACTTTCACTTTTCTTATATATCCATATATCTGTGCTGTATGATCAGTTGTTCAGTCATGTCTGACTCTTTGCGACCCCATGGACTGTAGCTCAGAGGTTCCTCTGTCCATGGGATTTCCCAGGATAGAGTGGATTGGAGTGGATTTCCAACTCCAGTATAGATTTCTGAATCCAGTATTGCTTTCGCATACTGGGTGGGTTGCCATGTCCTGCTCCAGGGGATCTTCCCAACCCAGGGATTGAACTCAAGTCTCCCAAAGTGCAGGCATATTCTTTACTGTCTGAACCACCAGGGAAGCCCAAGAGTATTGGTATGACTAGCCTATCCCTTCTCCAAGCGATCTTCCCGACCCAGGAATTGAGCCATGATCTCCTGGTTTGCAGGTGGATTCCTTACCAGCTGCGTTACCAAGGAAGCCCTCCTGAGAGATATTTTCAGAAGCCAATTTTATGAAACCAATTCTTGTATCTCCTCATATCTAGAAAAGTACCAAAATCCTTCATGGTGATGGCTGTTCCTCATGACTAGCAAGCTTCAGGAGACCAGCAGAAACCTTCTGGAAAAATATGTGCTTGAGTGCAAGTATTCCCCCTTCACGAAAAAAATCACTATCTACTGACCTTCTGCTCTGCCTCCTTGGAGCAGTTTTTCAGAGCTATCTGAAGTACTGTCTCCTGGGATGCAGTCCTCATTTTGCCCCATGTAAAACTTGCAATTCTCACGTTGTGCTTTTTTTTAAAAAAAATAGTCAGCAGTATTTTAATTATTATGGACTTTCCAGGTGACCCAGTGGTAAAAAATTTGCCTTTCAATGCAGGAGATCCAGGAGACACGGGTTCAATCCCTAGGTTGGGAAGATCCCCCGGAGAAGGAAATAGCAACCCACTTCAGTATTCTTGCCTGGGAAATCCCATGGACAGAGAAGCCTGAGGTGTTACATTCCATGGGGTCTCAAAGGAGTCAGACACAACTGACTAAACAACAGTGACTAAACAACAGCAAATTTTTAATTATTAAGGCTGTGTTTATGATTTAAGTTGGCATAGTACTTTTAGTTACAAAAAACCAAAAAAATCTACTAAAGTAATCAAGGAAATTTCTCCAGTTCTCTTCTAGTGTCAGGGTAAATATTCCATAAGCAGATTGAATGAGACAGTGAGACACTTAAAGTTTCTTATATTTTGTGTCCTGTTGACTGCAAAAAAGAAAAAAAAAAAGCTCAATTTAAAAGTTAAGAATTAAACTTTATTTGGGAGGCTGAGAGAACTTAGCCTGAAAGACCTCTTCTGAGCTCTAAAGGACTGCTCAGAATAGGTAAGGGAGGAGACAGGATATATAGTAGCTTTTCAGAACAAGCAACCAATAACAACAACAAAACAGGAAGTAGAATATCAAATATTATTGCTGCTACTGCTGCTGGATTACTGTTAATTAAAGAAAAAAACAGACATCTGAAGTTAATGAATTTAGCACTTTTCTATGTTTGGGAAGGTAAAAGAATCTGAGCCCATTTGAAATCATTCCTTTGATATGCACCTTAAATATCTAGGACCAGTATTCTGGTTTTTTTTTTTTTTTTAATTCTTTTTTTAAAATTTTAATTGGAGGCTAATTACTTTACAATATTGTATTGGTTTTGCCATACACTGACATGAATTCACCCCAGGTGTACATGTGTTCCCCATCCAGAAACCCCCTCCCACCTCTCTCCCCATATCATCCCTCTGGGTCATCCCAGTGCACCAGCCCCGAGCATCCTGTATCATGCATCAAACCTGGACTGGTGATTCGTTTCACATATGATAATATATATATTCCAATGCTATTCTCTCAGATCATCCCACCCTCGCCTTCTCCCACAGAGTCCAAAAGACTGTTCTATACACTGTGTCTCTTTTGCTGTCTCACATACATGGTTATCATTACCATCTTTCTAAATTCCATATATATGCATTAGTATATTGTATTGCTGTTTTTCTTTCTGGCTTATTTCACTCTGTATAACAGGCTCTGGTTTCATCTGCCACGTTAGAACTGATTCAGATGTATTCCTTCTTAATGACTGAGTAATATTCCATTGTGTATATGTACCAGAGCTTTCTTATCCATTTGTCTGCAGATGGACATCTAGGTTGGTTCCATGTCCTGTCTGTTATAAACAGTGCTGCGATGAACATTGGGGTACAACGGGTCTCTTTTAATTCTGGTTTCCTCGGTGTGTATGAACAGCAATGGGATTGCTGGGTCATATGGCAGTTCTATTTCCAGTATTCTGTTTGTTTCCATTCTGAATCCCCTCAGGATGCACAGTTTAGGGTAGCTTCAGAGGCTGATAACTTTCTTGACTGCTGCATCTTTTGTTTACTGATGTGGCAGGTGACATTTTCCATCTGCAGTCACAAGAGTGCTGAAACTCCAATACTTTGGCCACCTCATGCAATGAGGTGCCTCACTGGAAAAGACTCTGATGCTGGGAGGGATTGGGGGTGGGAGGAGAAGGGGCGACAGAGAATGAGATGGCTGGATGGCATCAGCGACTCGATGGACATGAGTTTGAGTGAACTCCGGGAGTTGGTGATGGACAGGGAGGCCTGGCGTGCTGTGATTCATGGGGTCGCAAAGAGTCGGACACGACTGAGCGACTGAACTGAACTGAACTGAACAGTATTTTTCAGAGTGATACTCATATACACCAGGAATTTAGAATTTTCCACATAGAAAATTTGAAGTTAAAAACAGAACTTTAACATAATAGAGTCTCAGGTTGATGACTAATGTTTGTGACTGATGAGAAAATAAATTTAGTATTTTATTTTTAACTAAAAATTATTTTCAATGCAGTATTAAATAAATTTTAATTTTAATCCAAACCTTCAGTTCAATTTTTTTTGATAAGTTAAACTGTTTCTCCTAGATAAGATGTCCAGAGCATTTTATACAGATTTCTTATAGTTTCATAGGCTACTGAGGTGAAATTGCTTAGCTGCAAATATCTTTATTAATCTGAGCTATTTTTCTTTCCATAGCTACTTCCAGTCACTAGAAGTTGAGATTTCTTCTTTTATACTCTTTAGTAGTTCTTTTAGATTTTTTCTTCCCTAAAGCTGACATTTTTGCTTGAGTTTAAGCTTTCTCACACATTCAGACATTTCTAGAGGAGGAAATGCAGAAATTCTGGTGAAAATATGATGATAGGTTGAAAAATCTGTTGCAAAAATTGATTGCTGGTCAAAGACTAGAACAAGAGAAACAATTCTAAATCAGAACTAAGTCATTCAGAGTTTCTTTCTCTGATCCCCTTCAGGTTTGTGTCTTAAAGGCCTGTAATTAACAACTGAGTTAAAATGCAAACATCTCCTTGGCACTTTGAGAGCAGAAAGCAGCCATGGTATTGGTGCCAGAAACTTTTGCAGCAACTGGAGCTATTGCCAGCCAGCAACTTTGGCTACAGCATTAAACATGGCAGACATTAGCACCCTCCACATTAAGCATTGTTGGTCAAGGATTGGCAGGTGTTCCCCGGATGCCCAGGAGGAAAGATTAACAGTGTGCTAAGAACATAAGCTTGGGAGTAGAGGTGGCTGGCATGCCAACATGATTTCAATAAGACTCTGCCAATGAGCACAGATTAACTGATGAATCGCCTCCCAAGAAATCTTATAATTCTCTAGGCTCAAGTCACAATTTAGCAGGAAGTCTTGAGCCTAGGAAATGTTTCCTGTTAATATTTGTGAACTTTATTTTTACTCTCTTATTGCTTGTGTTTTCACTACTTTGATGTGGTAACTCAGAAACCAGAATATTCCAGTTCTTTATCCATTGAATCTAGCCACCAAAACTTCTTTCTAGTCTCAAGGACAAAATTGCCCAGTCATCTTTGAAGAACTCTTGCCCACCAATAATTGAGATGTGTGCTAATTAATGAATTATGATTAATTAAAATACTTTTCTAAGAATAGAATGTTGGCCTAAAGTTTCATTCTTATTAATAATGTAACACAATTCACACTTACTTTGGGTTTAGAATTGTTAACGTAATTTTAAAACCTCATATGCTAGTTTTTTTAAAAGTTTATTTTTCAACCAAATGGCTCAGAAGGTAAAACGTCTGCCTACAATGCCAGAGACCTGGTTCAATCCCTGTGTCGGGAAGGTCTCCTGGAGAAGAAATGGCACCCCACTCCGGTATTCTTGTCTGGATAATCCCATGGATGTAAAAGCCTGGTAGGCTATAGCACATGGGGTTGCAAAGAGTTGGACACGACTGAGTGACTTCACTTTCACTTTCAAAGCTTTAAAAAAGATAATACAAAATATTTTAAAAGAAAACCTCAGGAGTTTTTCAACAGTTTCATGGCAGCTAGAAAATTTACTCATATCAAATCAGAGTCTGAATGATCTTACACTGAGTACTTGTGTCTAATTCATGAGGAAAAACACGATATGGATGCAGGAGTCTGTGTGTGTGTGTTAGTTGCTCAGTCATGTCTGACTCTTTGTGACCCCATGGGCTGTAGCTTGCCAGGCTCCTCCATCCGTGGAATTTTCCAGGCAAGAATACTGGAGTGGATTGACATTTCCTTCTCCAGGAGATCTTCCCCACCCAGGGATCAAACCCAGGTCTCCCACATTGCAGGCAGACTCTTTACTGTCTGAGCCACCAGGGGAGCAGTAATTATGAGCTGAGTTTTCCACTTGGACCAGTATACATATATTTGGATAAGATTATTAAATAGTTTAGAAAATATAACACAAATTTTAACGATTTCAATGATTTTCACTCTGGCCATTTGACTGTGAAAACAGTGTGTGCAAATGTATCTGAAATATTTTCACTAAAAGTTAGGTTGTGCAACTGCCTTATGACATATACATTGAAAGACAATTTTAATATCTGTTTCCACCACCACACCCCAAGATTTAAAGGATGAAAATAGAATGAGTTAAGAATTTTAGAGTTGATTTTTATGTTTCAAAGTCATCTAATACAAATTATGCAGGAGTTTAGCAGTACATTCATTTCAAACATTAGGTCCCTCCAAGAATACATGCAAGAATAAGATACAAGATTCACATATTTCCCGAGGAAACAAATGGACAATTCTTCAGCTGTTATAGAAGAAAAGGACAACGTGTTTGCTCATAAAACTAAAGATCCTTACATTACTTTACATTATCTTTCAATCATATTGAAGTTCTGAAATAAGTACCTACTTTAAAATAAAGGAATTCAGATAGATGAAATGTGTATGGCTGAGACAATTTGTTCTGTGTGAATTTTGAACACATTCCAAAGGACTATTTTTCACCTTCCTTTTTCAAATCTTAGCCCAAGTGGGTTTGGAGTGTTCCTTTAATTTTATGCTTCTTTTCTATGGCACTTCAAGGCAGATGATCCTGTTTTCCCCACTGTCTTCAGTAGGACCTCTGTCCTTTGTAAATGATTCTTACTTGATTCCTGAGATTTGTCAGCCTCTTCATGATTGCTATGGTGATTCAGTAGAGCCCAGGTATTTCTGTTTCCTCTTAGGTTAACTCTACTATAGTGGTCCAGATTCTTCATACTCCCCTGATTTTAGCATAGTTTCCTGAACAAAAGCTTTTATTATGTCTTATCCAGAGAAACACCTTGTCTTGGGGGAGTGAAGGATTATAGTCAACAATCATTATTTATCCAGGTAATGATTCTCATTGTTGTTACTGAAGTTTGAGAAAAATCTTGAAGTCTGCACAGCAGATAGGATCTTAGCTTGAGGCAGTATATTGACTTCAAACATTCTATCCGCTCCTGTGGAAAACTGGGCTATTCCTCTGAAGTAAAACTTGTTTCAACAGCTGGAATATAAACGCATATGATTTACTAGTTTACTTTCAATGATGTTATTAAGAGGTTCAGTTCTGTTCACAATTCAATAATTTACAAGTATGTTTCATGCTGCATAGTTTTTCATAATAATAAATTGTAGATGTCTTTATTAACTATTCCTGTAAATTTTACATATTTCAGAGCCAAATCATTTTCTTGCTAGTCTTTACATCCCAGTCGATTAATAACTATGGTTTTATAAATGAAAGATGTTTAAATGAAAGCCAGAGGATCTGAGTGCTAATCCTTGTTCTGCCATGACTAGTCATCTGTCTTGGGATAGGTCACTTCACTTCTTTGGAATTTGTTTCCCTCATGTATAAATTGAATATCAGATTTGGATACAATCTATTATGTGTTCCCATCAAAACATCTTTTTTTCCATGACAAAATAGGTAACCAAAGTCACAGATTTGCTAATCAAAGTTGTCTTTTCTCTGTGTTACATACAACCCCACATACACACCCTGTGTGTGTATGTGAATAGTATGAACAGTGAGCTAAGGCATCACTCAAATAATTATGAATACATATGAAATCGTTCATACATATATGAATACACACTTATAAACTTAGAATTTTATAAATGGTGTTATATTGACCTAGCCTGCTCTGATTTGGACCTCTGATTTGAATAATCTCTTTCTTCAGATATTCCAGTCACATTGAACTCCTGGCTGTTATTCCTTCACACTGAACCTATATTAACCTGAAGAATTTTGAATTTATCACTTCCTGAAATGTTCTTTCTCTAGATATCTATATTTTTGTTCCTTGTTTTTCTTTAGGTCCCTGCTCTAATTTCACCTTATCCAAAAAGGCATCCTAATTAATCCTATATAAAAATACATCCACCACATATATACATATACATGTATGAATACACAAATAGAAGAAAGTAGGTAGTGACTTGAAAAACATTATTTGGGTATCTTGAGGTAATGCACACAGAATCAATGATCGGCTTTCTCTTCTGTGTTTTAACTGCAGAACCATTGCGCCAACTACGTATATTGCTTTTTTGGTAGAAGGAGCATTTATGTGAAACATTATTACTGTGTTGAGTTCAACTCTACAAATTCATTATATTTTAATTTCTCCATCTGCTAAACCATGACGTGATAGAAAATACATAAGTGGCAACTGCAATAGGGGAGGGCTAGAACAAACCACCAGGGAAAGCTCAGCATGACATAAGTCTCCAGGAGGTTTTAGAGGCCAGGAATATGCAGATCTCAGTAGAAAAACTCTGAGAGGCAAGAACTCCCTAGGGTGAATGGGGGTCAGCATCCCTGGTGTCTGGACTCTTATCTTTAGAGAAGCCATTTCAAGTTCCAATTTAAAATACTAATAGAAAACCAGTGCAAAGGGTTACAAATATTAACATCAAAGGAAAGGAAAAAAGATTATTGAGAGAAGAAAGTTGATCTCTTTAACAAAAGCACTTTTCAATAAACTTTATTGGAAAAGTTGAAGACAGTGTGTCTACATGGAAATGAATCACATCTCAGCTGTGGCATCTCACACATCATGTTGATGTATCCAGGTTGCAGGCTATCTGAAAGCACATCAGTTGAAATCATGACATAAAAACAATCTCTTTCAAAAGTCACAGTAAGATTGTCTGCTTTTTAAGCAGAAACTTGTAAGGTTTAAAAAGTCTCCTCCTTTATCATATTTCCTTTTGAATATTAAAAGACTTCCAATATAAAG
The DNA here is from genome assembly GCF_049115385.1 of Moschus berezovskii. Taxonomy (NCBI): domain Eukaryota; kingdom Metazoa; phylum Chordata; class Mammalia; order Artiodactyla; family Moschidae; genus Moschus; species Moschus berezovskii. Next base: position 47,841,305 of record NC_142460.1, on the reverse strand, counting down.
AACCCAATTTCCCAAAAGTACATATGCATTCAAGACAAACAGAATAAATATTCTTTAAAGTATAGATTTTAAGAGATATCTGAGACATATGGTGAAAAAAATAAAGATCCAAGTCACAAATCACATTTATACCCTAATATTTATGTTTAATCAAAACATAGAAGGAAAAGAATTGTGAGTTTAATCAAGAGATATGCATTTTTACATATGCATATGTTTATGTAGATTTATGTAAATGTGTACTTAGTCCAAATTCAGTTCAGTTCAGTCGCTCAGTCGTGTCCAACTCTTTGCAACCCCATGAATCACAGCACGCCAGGCCTCCCTGTCCATCAACAACTCCTGGAGTTCACTCACACTCATGTCCGTTGAGTTGGTGATGCCATCCAGCCAGCTCATTCTCTGTCGTCCCCTTCTCCTCCCGCCCCCAATCCTTCCCAGCATCAGAGTCTTTTCCAGTGAGTCAACTCGTCGCATGAGGTGGCCAAAGTATTGGAGTTTCAGCTTTAGCATCAGTCCTTCCAATGAACACCCAAGATTAATTAGGTTACTAATTAAATATTCAGATAAAAAAGGTGTATTCTAATTAATATCTTTGACATTGATAAGCAAAAATTTGAGAGTTAAAGAGGTCTTTTACATTTATCCTTCCTAATATGCCTTCTAATTTGGTAAACCTTTTATAAACGTGTGCATAAATGTTCCTTTACACATTCATATCCAGAGCTGACCACTTCTTTTCCACCTTTCCCTATAGTAACATAGTCTAAGTCATGATCATGTGTCGATGTCTTAGAATAGATTCCTATATAATGTGTGTGTGTTATAAATATTAACCCACAGAGGAGGTATTCCTCACAGAGAGATCCTTTTAAATTGTCAGTTAGGTCAAGATTACTCTTCTCAGGGGCTCCCTCATAGCTCAGTTGGTAAAGAATCCGCCTGCATTGTGGGAGACCTTGGTATGATCCCTGGGTTAGGAAGATTCCCTGGAGAAGGAAAAGACTACCCACTCCATTCTGGTGTGGAGAAGTCCATGGACTGTATAGTCCATGGGGTCGCAAAGACCTGGGCACGACTGAACGACTGTCACTTTCACTTTACCCTCCTCAGAATCTCAAAATCTCTAGAGGCTTCTCATTTCACTCATAATAATACTCATGAGCTTAGGATTTTATAAATGGTCCTAAACTCATCCGCCTCCCTGTTTGTTTCAGAACTTATATCTCAACACTCTCCTCTTCATTAAGATACTCCAGCCACACTGGCCTCCAGTTATTAATCCTTAACAATGGGCCTGCTTACGCACCAAGAACTGAACTTGAATTTCTCACTTCCTGAAATGTTTTTTCCCCAGATATTCATATTCTTTTCCCCCTCTTTTCTTCTAGATCTCTGCTCTAATCTCACCTTTTCTGATAAGCAACTCTTTTTCATCCACATAAAAAGACATCCATCTCCCTCAGACCTTATCTGCATATACTGTTGCTTTTCCTTGTAACACAAATTTCCACCTTTCCTATTGTTACATATTTTATGTATTTGTTTAATAACAAGGACAAGTGTCCTATCAATTTATATTTATGGTGACAGATTGAATATTCAGTAGCATCAGTTCTGGGGTAAGCTTTTGATTAGAAGTACCCCAAGCTGTTGAACCAAAGCATATACTTTATCCCTTCTACAATCGATTCATTTTTTAATGGCTTATCACACAAGCAGTGGTAAGGATGAGATGTAATGATCCTTTCTTTAAAGAAAAGATTCTCTAGTCCCCCTGGCTGGTTAAGTGCTTTTTGTGCAGTGAATGATCTTCCATGGGCATTAACATGAGAAACAAAAATACACATGAATTTTCTATGTCATTCATATTTCTCTTGTCTGATCTTTTATCAGATCTCCCAAGACCTCAACCATTCAAGCCACTCGTTACTGACAAGACAGTTATGTATACAGTGGGATAACCCTTCCTCTTTATATTATATGCATATATTATATATATACAACAATTATATATATGTATATATATATGTATACACCACTTATAACTCAGAATATTACTGAGTAAGATTGTAAAGCAGCAGCAATCCATTTTCAGACACAAAAGTGAGCTGCTATGTCCCAGTCTAACCCAAATCATTGAGATAATGGTCTTTTTAAACACTGCTGTGCAGAAATTCTGGATTTCACAGCATTTCCTAAGTTGATACTTGATTGAACTAAACTTGTCATTTCTCTTTATTCTTGACTTCTAAAATAAATTAACAAAGAAGTTAATAGTTAACAAAGCAATGAATGAAATTACCAAAGGAGTTACAGAAGAAAGCAAATAAAACATTTTCAAGTGCATAATCCACCTGTACTTTATCCCAAATCCATTATACAGAGTGTCTTAATGAGTGTGAAGGGGTTATCATAATCTTGCTCCCCACCATCTGGGAAGTCTTCCTTTACTGTTTAATCAATGAGTAAAACAGTTCTAGAATCCTGAGCATCTGTTGTAGGGTTACTGCTATTAATAATACCATAGCTTGTGTTCCTCTGAATGAACATCTTGAAACAGGGAGGTGGGTGAAATTAGTTCATTATGTTACCCCAAGAGAATAAGAGTTGGAGAGACTAGAGAGTGAGATGGAGAAGGAAAACAATTCCATATAAAGGCAAATTATTCAGGTCATAGTCATGAAAGCCTTGTTTTAGCTGGGACCTTCAGAGAAGCACACAGAATGCCTCCCAATGCTATTTGCCTCTTCCATCAGCTCTGGTTTACTGTAGGGTGAGAACTGCCCCTGAATGACTCCTTCCACATGTTTTGGAGGCCTTCCTGCTGCTATAAGGGTCCACTGTGTAGGAGGAGTCTCAGGGCTGAAAATGAAATGTCGGCACATGAAGGAAGGCCCTGCCAGCTTAAAGTGAATCTTGGACTCAGAGGTCTGCACTGGTGCCATTTACAAAGATGCAAGGAATAAGAGAAAAGGTCAATATGATGTGGCTGAACAACTGTTATCCTGGGCCCCATAAATCAACTATTTAACAATTGTTCACATTTTGTCTGTGTTAGTTGCTCAGTTCAGTTCAGTTCAGTCTCTCAGTCGTGTCCAACTCTTTGCGACCCCATGACTCAGTTGCGTCCAACTGTTGGCAACCCCGAGACTGTATCCCGCCAGGCTCCTCTGTCCATGGGATTTTCCAAGCAAGAATACTGGAGTGGGTTGCCATTTTCTTCAGGGGATCTTCCCAACCCAGGGATCGAACCCTGATCTCTCACACTGTGAGTAGACTCTTTGCTGTCTGAGTCACCAGGGAAGCCAGTCACATTTTGTATGACATTAAATTCAGACATGTAACTGTAATTTTCAAAATTTACTTTCATTCCTGATTTAATAAAAAATATGTAGACAATACATCCTCTCTCCAGGCTTTCTGCCAGTCAGTGTTTCTAAATGATGACAATAAAATTTAACAGATTGTGGAAAAAAACAAGGTAGAAGATTTTAAATCATAGTCTTCACATTAAGGAAAAGGAAGACTTTCCAGATGTTAGCAGAGGTGTGGATAGCAAACTCCAGATTCTCAGTTCCACAAGTAGACTGTTCCAAAACTGAATCAGTCTGCTAGCTGTTGACCTCCACCTCTCTTTCCATGGCCATGCTTCTCTTTTGCAGAGGAAAGACATTCTTCTCACTGGCATTTTATTATTGTGTATTATGTCAGGTATGCAACACTCCAGGTGAACAACCGAAAGCACAATCAGGAATGCACTCTTCCTAAATCCAAGATCCTCTGAAGTAAAGTCAGAGACATTTGCCAAGATATTCTGAGCAGGTTGGCATTTTTTCTGTTTTGAAACTAGAATTTAGAAAAGGAAAGCTTTCACAGGATACTTGTTAACCTATTTATTAGACTCAAAAAATGGATTATTCTGTGTTAAATTACTTCTGATTTGGTTGAATGGTTTTATCATGTAAATGAACTTTGTTAACTCCATTCTATGGCAGATACTTTCCAGAAATAAAATGAACTATATATCCAGGTTCAAAGTTTAGTAAGTATATATTTAATGACATGTTACCACATACATTGAGATATAAGAAACGAAACTAAACTCTTCAAACTTAGGTTAAATTTTTATATTTTGATGTTTAACTGTGTGAAGAATAAATTATTTATAAAATGAGGGATTAAAGAGATAACATTTTGAGTGTAACTAAGGTTAGAAGAGGATTACTGATTATTATATTTATGTTTATCAGAATATCATTAATAAATACTTTAATATTATAACACTGGAGGAAATACATCCTAAGTCAACCAACATAAGCAGGTTAAAATGAAATATACTAGAATATCAGAGACTTAAACAGGAAGTGAGTTGAAGTTGAAGCCTGGCTTGAGTCCTGTGATAACTCAGGAAAACAGGCCATGGATCAAAGCAAACAACTTATTGATTGCAGATGTGCCCCCTCCCTCACAAAGAGCAGATGGTTGAAGCTAAGCATTTATTCTCATCAGCGGCTTTGTTGATAACCACATACCATGGCGCACAATTTTAATTGAATGCTTAGATGGCAATCAGTGCCTGGCTTGGATTTCTTTGTTTTCTTGAATCTTGTCCATGGAAACAATGGCAACAAAAAGAACTACTTCTTTTAGCTTTGTTCACTTTTTTTAACCTATCTTATGACAACTGCACCCTTAAGCTTTAGCTGACTTTATATCCATATGTCTGAAAATAAATTTGTGGGAAGCAGTGCAGTCTATACAGTCATTATAACTTCATTAAAATTTACTATACAGATCTTTCTCTTTTTCTCTTTGGCTAGAATATAATAATCATGTATAATACAATAAAATTATTAATTCAAGTTTTGAATAAAATGAAATTAATCTATTCTTTTGTTGTGGCTGTGAAAGAATCCTGCCAAGTAGCAACCTTAACGACAATCAGTCAGTGAAGTCTATTGAAGATAGACATGGACCTTAAACAAAATAAACCAAACAAAGAAAATTGAGACTGCCAAGAAAATAACTTTTTAATAAATGCTTCTTATTTTGCATTTTAGTAAAGGTATTTGGTCATGTAATCTAGTGTGTACTTATGGGCATCTCTGCATACATACTGCTGGTAAATTTCTATATACAAATAAGAATTACAACTATGTTAAAGTATGGTTTATTGGCATATATCTGCATGGAAGTGAAACATTCATTTCACAAAACATAATATATAGTTCTTTGTGACGGTAAAATATTAGAAGAGATAGTACATGTGTATATTAATCAATGATATTAGAAATGACTTCCTGTGACATAGCCCTTACCATGTGCTAAGTTCTGTACTACACTTTGTGCACATTATTTTATTTATCCTACAATAACTTAATGAGGTGTGTTGTGTTAGAATTATTCTGCACTTGCAGAAACCGAGGTTGCTAAGTGAACTCATTTTTCCATATCTTACAATAAATGAGAGAAGCAGAATTTGAATACTGTGCTGCATGATGTTCAAGCTTATATTTTTAACCACAACATTTTACAGGGATTTCCTCAGCTGTTTTTTACCTTTCAAGTTTCATCCATAAAAACAGGCACTATTACCACATTTCTTTGCTGATAAGAATTCGAAGAATCACTGGGGATGGTTTTTTGCGGTCTGAGAAAAAACTTTGGTCTGAGACCAAGCTAGGCTTCAGCAATATGTGAACCGTGAACTTCCAGATGTTCAAGCAGGTTTTAGAAAAGGCAGAGGCACCAGAGATCAAATTGCCAACATCCGCTGGCAATTTGATCATGGAGAAAGCAAGAGAGTTCCAGAAAAACATTTATTTTTGCTTCATTGACTTTGCCAAAGCCTTTGACTATGTGGATCACAATAAACTGTGGAACATTCTGAAAGAGATGGGAATACCAGACCACCTGATCTGCCTCTTGAGAAACCTGTATGCAGGTCAGGAAGCAACTGTTAGAACTGTACATGGAACAACAGACTGGTTCCAAATAGGAAAAGGAGTATGTCAAGGTTGTATATTGTCACCCTGCTTATTTAACTTATATGCAGAGTACATCATGAGGAACACTGGGCTGGAAGAAGCACAAGCTGGAATCAAGATTGCTGGGAGAAATATCAATAATCTCAGATATGCAGATGACACCACCCTTATGGCAGAAAGTGAAGAGGAACTCAAAGGCCTCTTGATGAAAGTGAAAGAGGAGAGTGAAAAGGTTGGCTTGAAGCTCAACATTCAGAAAAAGAAGATCATGGCCTCTGGTCCCATCACTTCATGGGAAATAGATGGGGAAACAGTGGAGACAGTGTCAGATTTTATCTTTTTGGTCTCCAAAATCACTGCAGATCCTGATTGCAGCCATGAAAATAAAAGACGCTTACTCCTTGGAAGGAAAGTTATGACCAGCCTAGATAGCATATTAAGCAGAAACGTTACTTTGCCAACAAAGGTCTGTCTAGTCAAGGCTATGGTTTTTCCCGTGGTCATGTATGGATGTGAGAGTTGGACTGTGAAGAAAGCTGATCGCCAAAGAATTGATGCTTTTGAACTGTGGTACTGGAGAAGACTCTTGAGAATCCCTTGGACTGCAAGGAGATCCAACCAGTCCATTCTAAAGGAGATCAATCCTGGGTGTTCATTGGAAGGACTGATGCTAAAGCTGAAACTCCAATACTTTGGCCACCTCATGCGACGAGTTGACTCACTGGAAAAGATTCTGACTCTAGGAGGGATTGGGGGTAGGAGGAGACGGGGACGACAGAGAATGAGATGGCTGGATGGCATCACCGACTCGATGGGCATGAGTTTGAGTGAACTCCGGGAGTTGGTGATGGACAGGGAGGCCTGGCGTGCTGTGATTCATGGGGTCGCAAGGAGTTGGACACGACTGAGCGACTGAACTGAACTGAACTGAGAAAAGACAAAAGTAATCTGTTTTATTCTTCTTAAGCACTGTTGATTCTGGCCAGAGTTTTCTAAGTGAAGTTTCTAAGTACAAAACTAGAAGAGACATACATGAGAATCATAACTTTACCAATCTTATATTGTGCAAGTATTCAAGTGTTTGTGTTGACTAGAAACCTTTCTCTGTTATGTAATCTACTTTGAGTACATGGTTTCACTCTGACTTAAACCCCAACCCTCATTTAACAGATCAGCTTCCTTCTTTTCTAGCTATGCATTTGATATCTGTTCACTTCTTACTTCCTGGTAACAATCTAGTAAAGCTCCTTTCCAGAGTGCTAACCTTTCTCCTGCATATTCCCCTAAGTTTTCTTTCTCCTTCTAGGAGCGTAAGGAGTCTACCATAGGTGACTGGTCTGACACAATCAATGCCTATATTCTTAGGTTAGACTTCATCCAATTTCTTAGGTTTAGTGTGGAGGTGAAAGAATGTCAGAGGTTTCTTTATGTGACTAAATATATGAATACTTTAATGAAAATTAAAAAAATAATTTTCATAAATGAGTTATTTGGACATAAGATGGAACTGAAGAAAATTCTGTGCAGCAATAGCTTAGCATCTCAATTATGCAGAGACTAGAACAAAAACATAAGCACAAACAATGCCTTGTCCTGAAACTGTATTCTTTTTGCAATTATGATCAAAGGAAGACTTACTATGAATCTGCTGAGGCTGAAGCTGTGTAATTATCTTACACTGGTTTGATACTGTTCCCTAAAGCTTGCTGGCTGTAATTTTTATATTTTTAGGTTTGATTCAGGTTGTTTCCTTTTTTATTCCATCTCATTACCTAATTTTATTTTGCCTTGTGTGTTTATTTGTGTATGAGTATGTGTGATACATAGAAGTGCTTAGAGATAAAATAATACATTTGTTTATTTATTCATTAAATCAAGAAATATACTATTGAGTGTATACTATGAACTAGACACTGTTCAGGGTACTGGATCTATTCCAGTGCTGAAGACTGATGAAGTCTGTGTCCCTTGGAAGTATGTATTCTCCTAGGAAATATATTTAACAAGGTAAAAAATAAAATGTAAAGCAATTTAAATGAACTAATAAATAAGATAAACAATAAAGCAGGATAAAGGATGGAATGTGATAGAAATTGGTGATGAAGAGTTTAGATAACAGTTATATGATGGTTAATTTTAAGTGTCAAACCTGACTGGGTCACAAGTGATGAAATCTGTGATTAAACATTTTTCTGAGTCTGTATGAAGGTGTTTTCAGAAGAGATTAACATGTGAATCAGTATACTAAGTAAAGCAAATTGCACAACCTACTATGGGTACACATAATATATTTACTTGTTTCTCTTTGTCTAGAGAACCCTTATTTGAACACTTGTGATCAAGGAAGCCTCTGTAAAGCTCCTGAGGAGAGAATTAGATGGGTGTGTGAGGAGCAGTAAGAACAGTGGGGCTGAAGCAAATCTTGTGGAAGGTGGAGAGTAGGAGAAGATTGAGGCCAGATCAGAGGGCAAGGTTTACTTCATTCAGGATAAAATCATTAGGACATTATGCTAAATGTTTTGAAAGTCCAACAGATATCTATTTTAAACATTTCTGTGATGATTGTGTGACAAATGAACTCCTGAGAGGCAAGATTGGAAGAACCGTTATAAACGGTCCATGAATTATAATGTTGGGTTGAACTTGAGACACAGTAAAAAGGGGACAGATTAGGGATATAAATTTGAAGGTATAATGGATAGATGTGGGTAAAGGATTTAAGTAGGTGTATGATTGGGGGTGGGAGGAGATGGGGATGACAGAGAATGAGATGGCTGGATGGCATCACCGCCTCTGTGGACATGAGTTTGAGTGAATTCCGGGAGTTGGTGATGGACAGGGAGGCCTGGCGTGCTGTGATTCATGGGGTCGCAAAGAGTCGGACACGACTGAGCGACTGAACTGATGAATAAAAAAGGGATTAAAGACAGTTTGTAAAATCATTATAGTCAATCTCTAAAGCTTCCCTGGTAGCTCAGCCAGTAATGAGTCTGCCTGCAATGCAGGAAACATGGGTTTGATCTGTGCGTTGGGAAAATTCCCTGTAGAAGGAAATGCAACCCATTCCAGTATTCTTGCCTGGAGAATCCCATGGACAGAGGAGCCTGGCGGGCTACAGTTCATGGGATTGCGAGAGTCAGCCATGACTTAGCAACTAAACTACCACCAATCTCTAAAGCAGGAAGGACCACCACTCAATATTGTCCTGACTGGTGATGTTAGATACATACTTAGAAAATAGGAAAAGTTTCTTTACTCATGTAATTGAGGTCACTAGCGAGAGTAGGGTGGGCCTCTCAAGCAAGTCCAACATGACTTGAGAACTCCAGGAAAAGAGACTGGCTTAGGATTTTATTGCAGTTAGGCTCTTGTTGGTCTTCCCTGGTGGCTCAAGCAGTAAAGAATCTGCCTGTGATGTGAGAGACCAAGTTTGATTCCTAAGTCGGGAAGACCCCCTGGAGAGAGGAATGTCTACGTACTCCAATATTCTTGCCTGGAGAATCCCCTGGACAGAGAAGCTTAGTGGGCTACAGTCAATTGGATCACAAATAGTAGGACATGGCTGAGCAACCAAGACACACACAGGCATGGGGCTGGAGAAAGTCTCACATGTAGTGCAAATCTCTTGTTTGTGACAAAGAGGGAACAGTTGGGGTTTCTTATCAGGTTGCTCAGAAGTGGGACACAATGGAAAAGAAAATTGATCATCACTCAAGCATCAAAAATAGAGACAGACTCCTGGTTATAATAATCCAGATCTAGACAAATGAATGAAATATCATGCCATTTCAGGGGCCAAAAAATATGAGGGAGGAACAGTATTGATATGACTTGGAGAGTCAAGTGATCTGCTGTGTGCTTAGTATGTCTGAGATTTGTGCTTATTACCTACCACTTTCTATCTCTCGGCTCTCATTTCTTGATGACTTTTGCCTCCATTTGTTATATACTCAGATCAGTCGTTCAGTTGTGTCCAACTCTTTGTGACCCCGTGGATTGCAGCATGTCAAACTTCACTGTCCATCACCAACTCCCTGAGCTTGCTAAAACTCATATTCATCAAGTTGGTGATGTCATCCAACCAGCATATCATCTGTCATCCAGTTTTCTTCCTGTCTTCAATCTTTCCCAGTATCAGGGTCTTTTCAAATGAGTCAGTTCTTCCTATCAGGTGACCAAAGTATTGGAGTTTCAACTTCAGCATCAGTCCTTCCAATGAATATTCAGGACTGATCTCCCTTAGGATGGATCTCCTTGTAGTCGAGGGGACTCTCAAGAGTTTTCTCCAACACCACAGTTCAAAAGCATCACTTCTTCAGCAATCAGCTTTCTCTATAGTTCAACTCTCACATCCATACATGACTACGGGAAAAAACATGGCTTTGACTAGACGGTCCTTTGTTGGCAAAGCAATGACTCTGCTTTTTAATATGCTGTCTAGGTTGGCCATAGCTTTTCTTCCAAAGAGCAAGCATCTTTTAATTTCATGGCTGCAGTCACCATGAAATATCTTAGCTGGAATTCCATCAACTCCACCAGCTTTGTGCTTACTGATATTTCCTAAGGACCATTTGACTTCGCATTCCAGGATGTCTGACTCTAGGTGAGTGATGGTTATCTGGGTCATGAGGATCTTTTTGTAGAATTTTGCTGTATATTATTACCACCTCTTTTTAATATCTTCTGCTTCTGTTGCTGCTGCTGCTAAGTCACTTCAGTCGTGTCCGACTCTGTGCGACCCCATAGACGGCAGCCCACCAGGCTCCCCCATCCCTTGTATTCTCCAGGCAGGAACACTGGAGTGGGTTGCCATTTCCTTCTCCAATGCATGAAAGTGAAAAGTGAAAGTGAACTCACCCAGTCATGTCCAACTCGTAGCGACCCCATGAACTGCAGCCTATCAGGCTCCTCCATCCATGGGATTTTCCAGGCAAAAGTACTGGAGTGGGGTGCTATTGCCTTCTCCCTCTGCTTCTGTTAGGTCCATGCCATTTATGCCCTTTATTGTGCCCATCTTTTCATGAAATGTTCCCTTGGGATCTCTGATTTTCTTGAGGAGATCTCTAGTCTTTCCCATTCTATTGTTTTCATCCATTTCTTTGCATAGATCACTGGGGAATGCTTTGTTATCTCTCCATGCTATTCTTTGGAACTCTGCATTCAGATGGGTATATATTTCCTTTCCTCCTTTGCCTTTAACTTCTCTTCTTTCTCAACTATTTGTAAGACCTCCTCAGACAACCAATTTGCCTTTTTGGGTTTCTTTTTCTTGGGGATGGTCTTGATCCCTGCCTTCTGTACAATGTCATGAACCTCCATCCAAGGTTTTTCAGGCACTCTGTCTATCAGATCTAATTTCTTGAATCTGTGTCCCACTTCCACTGTATTATCATAAGGGATTTGATTTAGGTCATACCTGAATGGTCTAGTGGTTTTCCCTACTTTCTTCAATTTAAATGTGAATTTGGCAATAGAGTTCATGATGTGAACCACAGTCAGCTCCTGGTCTTGTTTTTGCTGACTGTATAGAGCTTCTCCATCTTTGGTTGCAATGAATTTAATCAGTCTGATTTCTGCATTGACAAGTTGGTGATGTCTATATGCAGAGTCTTCTCTTGTGTTTTTGGAAGAGGGTGTTTGCTATAATCATTGCGTTCACTTGGCAAAACTCTGTTAGCCTTTGACCTGCTGTTTTGTATTCCAAGGCCAAATTTTACTGTTACTCCAGGTATCTCCTGACTTCCTACTTTTGCATCCAGTCCCCTATAATGAAAAGGCCATCTTTTTTGTGTGTTTGTTCTAGAAGGTCTTGTAGGTCTTCATAGAACCGTTCAACTTCACCTTCTTCAGCATTACTAGTTGGGGCATAGACTTGGATTACTGTGATATTGAATGGTTTGCCTTGGAAACAGAGATCATTCTGTCATTTTTGAGACTGCATCCATGTACTTCATTTCAGACTCTTTTGTTGACTATTTTGGCTACTCCAGTTCTTCAAAGGAATTCCTGCCCATAGTGTAGATATAATGGTCATCTCAGTTAAATTCACCCATTCCAATACATTTTAGTTCACTGATTCCTAAAATGGTGATGTTCAATTCTTGCCATTGCCTTTTTGACCACTTACAATTCACTTGATTCGTGCACCTAACATTCCAGGTTCCTATGCAATAGTGCTCTTTACAGCATCAGACTTTACTTCCATCACCAGTCACATCCACAACCGGGTGTTGTTTTAGTTTGGCCCCATCTCTTCATTCTCTCTGCAGTTATTTCTCCACTGATATCCAGTAGCATACTGGGCACCTACTGACCTGGGGAGTTCATCTTTCAGTGTTCTATCTTTTGTACCTTTTCATACTGTTCATGGGGTTCTCAAGGCAAGAATACTGAAGTGGTTTTCCATTCCCTTCTCCAGTGGACCACATTTTGTCAGAACTCTCTACCATGACCCATTCATCTTAGGTGGCCCTGCATAGCATGGCTCATAGTTTCATTGAGTTAAACAAGGCTCTGGGCCATGTGATCAGTTTGGTTAGTTTTCTAGGATTGTGGTTTTCAGTCTGTGTGCCCTCTGATGGAGAAGGTTAAGAGCCTTATAGAAGCTTCTTAATGGGATAGACTGACTGAGGGAGAAACTGGGTCTTGTCCTGGTGGGAGAGCCCATGCTCAGTAAATCTTTAAGCCAATTTTCTGTTGATGGGCGGGCTGTGTTCCCTACTTGCTATTTGACCTGAGGCCAAACTATGGTGGAGATAATGAAGATAATGACGACCTTCTTCAAATGGCCCCATGAAGGCACTCCTACACTCAGAGCCCCCAACTTTGTAGTAGGCTACTGCTGACCAACGCCTCCACTGGAGACTCCTGGACACTCATGGGCAAGTCTGGGTCAGTCTCTTGTGGGGTCACTGATCCTTTCTCCTGGGTCCTGGTGCACACAAGGTTCTGTTTGTGCCCTTGCAGAGTCTGTTTCTCCAGGCCTGTGTAAGTTCTGGCAGCTCTATACTGAGGTTAATGCCGACCTCCTCCAAGAGCGCTTATGCCATTCCCAGGTCTACTTCACTCAGAGCCCCTGCCCCTGCGGCAGTTCACTGTTGACCCATACCTTATCATGAGACACCCCAAAACAGCTCTGTCTCAGTCTCTGTGGGGTCTCTGGGTCCTGGTGAGCAAAAGGTAAGTATGAGTCCTCTGAGAATCTCTGGCGGGTATGGGGTTTGATTCTAAATGTGATTTCGCCCATTCTACCACCTTGCTGGGGCTTCTCTACCCTTGGACGTGGAATATCTCCTCACACTTGCTCCAGCACCACACAGACTCCACTCCAGTCTATAAGTTGATCAATAATGCTGAAGAAGTTGAGGTTGAAAGGATCTGTGAAGACCTACAATAACTTCTAGAACTAACATCCAAAGTAGATGTTTTCATTATAGGGGACTGCAATACAAAAGTAGGAAGTCAAGAGATACCTGAAATAATGGGACAAATTGGCTTTGGAGTACAGAATGAAGCAGGGCAAAGGCTAACAGAGTTTTGCCAAGAGAACACACTGGTCATAGCAAACACCCTCTTCCAACAAAACAAGAGAAGACTACACGTGGCCATCACCAGATGGTCAATGCAGAAATCAGATTGATTACATTCTTTGCAACCAACGATGGAGAAGCTCTATACAGTCAGCAAAAACAAGACTGAGAGCTGACTGTGTCTCAGATCATGAACTCCTTATATCATGCTATGCTAAGTCACTTCAGTCGTGTCCAGCTCTGTGGGACCCCATGTATAGCAGCCCAGCCAGCCTGACCCTGGGCAGCAGCCCCAGACAGCAGCCCAGCCCAGCAGGTTCCTCTGTCCACAGGATTCTCCAGGCAAGCCTTATGCCAAATTCAGACTCTAATTGAAAAAAGTAGGGAAAACCACCTAGACCATTCAGGTATGACCTAAGTCAAATCTCTTACAACCGCCTAGTGGAAGTGACAAATAGCTTCTAATAGAGTGCCTGAAGTACTATGGATGGAGGTTCCTGACACTGTACAAGAGGCAGTGATCAAGACTATCCCCATGAAAAAAGAAATGCAAAAAGGCAAAATGGTTGTCTGAGGAGGCCTTACAAACAGCTATGAAAAGAAGAGAAGGGAAAGGCAAAGGAGGAAATAAAAGATATACCCATTTGAATGCAGAGTTCCAAAGAATATCAAGGAGAGATAACAAAGCCTCCCTCAGCGATCAGTGCAAAGATAGAGGAAAACAATAGAATGGGAAAAACTAAAAATTTCAAAAAATTAGAGATACCAAGGGAATTTTTCATGTGAAGATGGGCACAGTAAAGGACAGAAATGGTATGGACGTAATAGAAGCAAAAGATATTAAAAAGAGGTGGCAAGAATATACAGAAGAACTATGAAAAAAGATCTTCATAAACTTGATAATCACTATGATGTGTTCACTCACCTAGAGCCAGACATCTTGGAATGTGAAGTCAAGTAGGCCTTAGGAAGCATCACTATGAACAAACTTAGTGGAGGTAATGGAACTCACGCTAAGCTATTTCAAATCCTAAAAGATGATGCTGTGAATGTGCTACACTCAATATGCTGGACAAATTTGGAAAACCCAGCAGTGGCCACAGGACTGGAAAATTTCAGTTTTCATTCCAATCCCAAAGAAAGGTAATGCCAAAGAATGCTCAAACTACTGCACAATTTCATTCATTTCACACGCTAGCAAAGTAATGCTCAAAATTCTCCAAACCAGGCTTCAACAGTATGTGAACCATGAACTTCCAAATGTTCAAGCAGGATTTAGAAAAGGCAGAAGAACCAGAGATCAAATTGCCAACATCTCTTGGATCATCAAAAAAGCAAGAGAGTTCCAGAAGAACATCTACTTCTTCTGTATTGACTATGCCAAAACCTTTGACTTTGTGGATCACAACAATCTGTGGAAAATTCTTGAAGAGATGGGAATCCCAGACCTCCTGACCAGCCTCTTGAGAATCTGTATGCAGGTCAGGCAACAACATTTAGAACTGGACATGGAACAGCATACTGGTTCCAAATTGGGAAAAGACTATGTCAAGGTTGTATATTTTCACCCTGCTTATTTAACTTATATGCAGAGTACATCATGAGAAATGCTGGACTGCACGAAGCTCAAGCTGGAATCGAGATTGCCAGGAGAAATATCAATAACTTCAGATATACAGATGGCACCACCCTTATGGCTGAAAGTGATGAAGAACTAAAGAACCTCTTGATGAAAGTGAAAGAGGAGAGTGAAAAAGTTGGCTTAAAACTCAACATTCAGTAAACTGAGATCATGGCATCTGGTCTCATCACTTCATGGCAAATATATGTCACTGTGGAAACACTGACAAACTTTATTATTTTCGGCTCCAATATCACTGTAGATTGTGACTGAAGCCATGAAATTAAAAGACTTTTGCTCTTCGGAAGTAAAGCTATGACCAAACTAGACAGCATATTAAGAAGTAGAGACATTAGTTTACCAACAAAGGTCGGTCTAGTCAAGGCTATGCTTTTTCCAGTAGTCATGTATGGATTTGAGAGTTGAACTATAGAGGAAGCTGAGTACTGAAGGATTGATGCTTTTGAATTGTGGTGTTGGCTAAGACTCTTGAGGCTCCTTTGGACAGCAAGGAGATCCAACCAGTCCATCCTAAAGGAAATCAGTCCTGAATATTCATTGGAAGGACTGATGATGAAGTTGAAACTCCATTACTTTGGTCACCTGATGGGAAGAACTGACTCATTTGAAAAGGTGGGAGGAGAAGGGCATGGCAGTGTATTAGATGGTTGGATGCCATCACAACTCAATGGACATGAGTTTGAGTAAACTCTGGGAGTTGGTGATGGACAGGGAGGCCTGGCGTGCTGCAGTCCATGGGGTGGCAAAAGTTGGGTATGACCAAGTGACTGAATTGACTGACTGACAGACCTGGGGAGTACATCTTTCAGTGTCCTGTCTTTTTGCCTTTTCATACAGTTTATGGGGTTCTCAAGGTAAGAATACTGAAGAGGATAGCCATTCCATTCTCTAGTTGACCAAGTATTGTCAGAACTCTCCACCATGATCCATCTGTCTTGGGTGGCCCTACATGGCATGGCTCATAGTTTTATTGACTTAGACAAGGCTGTGATCCATGTGATCAGTTTTGTTAGTTCTCTATGATTGTAGTTTCCATTGTGTCTGTGCTTTGATGGATAAGGTTAAGAGGCTTATGGATGCTCCCAGATGGAAGAGACTGATTAGGGGTGAAACTGGGTCTTGTTCTGATGGGAGGGGCCATGCTCAGTTAGTCTTTAATCCAATTTTCTATTGACCGTGGAGCTGTGTTCCCTCCCTTGTTTTTGACCTGAGGGCAAACTATGGTGTAGTTAATGAAGATAACGGCAACCTCCTTCAAAAAATCTCAGGCATGCACTGCTGCACTCAGCGCCCCCAACCCTGCCAGCAGGCCACCGCCAACTCACACCTCTGCCAGAGACTTCTGGACACTCATGGGCAAGTCTGGGTCAGTCTCTTGTAGGGTCACTGCTCCTTTCTCCTGGGTCCTGGTATGCAGAAGTTTGTGTTTGTGCCCTCCAAGATTGTTTCCCCAGTCCTGTGTAAGTTCTGGTGGCTCTATGGTGGGGTTAAGGGCAACCTCCTCCAAGAGGATTTATGCCATACCCAGGTCTGCTGCACCCAGAGCCGCTGACCCTGCAGCAGTCCATTGCTGACCCGCACCTCCACAGGAGACACTCACACACAGCTCTGTCTCAGTCTCTATGGGATCTCTGGGTCCTGGTGCACCAGAGTTTTGTTTGTTATATATTACCAGTTATAATTAAAAATATCTCATAGAAATATGTTATATGCTTAAGGCCCATTGTGGTTAGCAAATAAATACACCAACAATAAACTCAGAACACATGAAAAATGCTATCAAAATAAAGTTTTTAGAATTCTAGAGGCTCCTGGATAAATGGCACCTAATGATACTCAGGCTTTCCTCATGGCTCAGTCATTAAAGAATCTGTTTGCAATGCAGGAGATCCAGATTTGGCCCCTGTGTCAGGAAGATCTCCTGGAGAAGGAAATGGCAACCCACTCCAAAATTCTTGCTGGAGAATCCCCTAGATAGAGGGTCCTGGCAGGCTACAGTCCATGGGGTCACAAGACAACCTAGTGAGTAAACAGCCAAACCAATGCTACTTGGACAAATGGGAAACAGTTCTGTGGGGGAAGTATAGTTTTAAATTGAATGCTATAGGAATCACATACTTGGGAGAGGTGGAAGCTGGGTAAAGCCTTATAGGCAGAACAAGCAGCGTCTTTAAGATGCGGGTTGAATATGAGTCATTAAGTACAGAGTATTCATTCTATCGATAATAATAAATTCTCAAGTTTTGATAGATATGGTTTGCTTACTTTTGAGGAATTCCATTTGATCTCCATTGTGTCATTCATAAAAGGTCTTTGTAAGACTGTTCCTAGCATTAACTTGTAGATCAGTGGGTAAAATAGACCAGATATTTAAAAAATCTTAGGATCCAGAACAATATTTTTAAAATCTTAGAATCCAGAACAAGAAGAAACTCTAGCATATTTTATGGATGTAAACATACGTCAGTGTTAGTTGCTTACTCGTGTCTGATTCTTTGTGAACACATGAACTGTACCCCACCATGCTCTTCTGTCCATGAATTTCTCCAGGCAAGGATACCAGAGTGGGTTGCCATTTCTTTCTCCAGAGGATCTTCCCTACCCAGGGGTTGAACCCAGTTTTCCTGCATTTCAGGCAGATTCTTTACAGTCTGAGCCACCAAAGAAGGCCAAATGGTCCTCTGTTATTTAAACACTAGGATATCTGGGCATATCTGGGCATCTCTTGCCATCATACACAAGGCTTGACATTAACAAAATCCCTGGGTTGGGAAGATCCCCTGGAGGAAGGCATCGTAACCCACTCCAGTATTCTTGCCTGGAGAATCTCATGGACTGAGAAGCCTGGCAGGATACAGTCCATAGGGTTGCATAGAGTCAGAGATGACTGAAGCAACTTAGCATGTGCAACTGTTGCCACCATACACAAGGCTTGGCATGAACAAAACTGTTATTTTGGTAGTTCTGTACTATTCAGTCCTATATCTGGGCTGCTGATCTATAATAATACTGTGCTATTGATTTAAGCCAGGTTTTTTTGGTTTAGTTTTTTGTTTTTCTGTTTCTTGCTATCCGTTGAATGTTTAGTCACTTAACTAGATTTCAACTCATTTTGACCCATGCTGAGCCACAAAAGTGGATCAA
This sequence comes from Moschus berezovskii, assembly GCF_049115385.1. Lineage (NCBI taxonomy): Eukaryota > Metazoa > Chordata > Mammalia > Artiodactyla > Moschidae > Moschus > Moschus berezovskii. Next base: position 47,823,000 of record NC_142460.1, on the reverse strand, counting down.
GAGCTATGGGTTGAAAAGCATCCTAGTTTGATGGAAAAAAAAAAAAACAAAAAACTCTGGTAAACTGAAGATTGCCATAGTTAGAAGGTTGGGGTTAGAGGTTTCTTGTGTTGCATATTTATCATTCCTGATTTAAGTGAAAGGGTGAAGTAAGTAAAATTTTCATTTTAATTTATTCTCCTATTTCAATGCCACTATTCTAACCTATTCTCCCATGCCAAGAACCTATGCTATATCACGTAATGACTTCAAATCATTTTTAAGACCTCAAAAATTTTAAAAAAATTTAGGATACCACCACCTGGAGTATTTGCCTTGTAGAAGCCTATAACTTTTTGTGTTGTCTGAATATTGGGCTTTTAAAATCTCTACACTGGTGTAGAGCATAGTGGCCCCTTCATAACATTTTCCAGTCCTTTGGCCATGCCCGACAGTTTTCTAACTCTTGGGCCATTGCTGTGCTTCCTTTGTCTTATTTTAGGATTTAGAGTTGTTTGATTTCTCACTTGGTTACTCACCATTCCCTTAAGTCCATTTTACTCATCCAATTTCTAGATTTTATAGGTCTTCTCCAGCTCTTATAACTTTATTGGCTATTATTTCTATTAATTCTATATAGTTATTAGCTCAGTTCCTGGATCAACATAGGTTCCTTTTCAATATTTGCTATGAAATCAGTAAGAGTTAATATTTTCAGAAGTGTAGGAGAATTCAAATTACTATGCAAATCTGATTGTCCAAATAGGATGATACCATCTGAAATGTGTTGCTAAATAGTTGGTATAATTAGTGTTCATTATAACACACCAAATATATTCCTTATCAGTACTTATAAGCAGATAGAAATGGTTGCAATCCAGAGTATATTATATAGTAATGTATTGCATAGTAAATCTGTTTCTATAGTTACAATAGGAGTAACTTCCTTTGCCATCAAAGCAAATGTCAAAAGCACAATCTTAGATAATGAGTGCAAAATGCCTTTATGTTAGCTTCTCATCCTTCACTTGGCCTTCATTTCATTTTCAGTTAAAAATGAACCACTAGGAATAATTATTGTGAAGGTAACTGGTTAAACTAAAAGTTTTAAAGATATCAATTTTTGTTAAAGAAATCTACAGAAATACCCTAAGTCAGAAACCATCATCTTATTGACTGAATGAATGAAAGAATAATGCCAACATTAAACCAGTAATAACAAAAGTTAGAATCAAAATTACAGATACAAATTCAGAGTATATGCTACTTTAAGTTTATTCTAAAATTTATTTTTCTTACTTTTAAACTGATTTTTCTTTCTCCTAAAATCAGATTAAAAAAAAAAGATTTCTTCTATATATTGGCATTGTTATAAACTGAAATTTTAATGCATCTTTAAATTGATATTCAGAATATATATGATTTTTGCCTACCTTCATTCAAACTTAGCATTTTATTTCTACTGAATAATGCTGTTTGGGGAACAAGGCAACTTTTTCTTTTTTAGTAAAATCTTTACCTTGAGCACATTTTCGTATTAAGTTTTGATTGGCTTCTCAGAACCTTTCCTGAGGTTCATTCTTACAGTTGCAAATTTGTGAATATCTCGTTTCAAGAAACAACCAAGGACATATTGGTTTTATGATCTGGTAATAGAATGTCTAGTTTTACATGCTCAATTTTAATGAAAATGTGGTGAATGAAAAAGCCTTTCAAACTGTCACTGTGCATGTCAAACACATGCAGTTACTGTTTGTATATTAAAATCCCTTCTAGCATGACAGCATGCCTACACATTGTTTTTTTAATTAGAGTATTCACATCTCTCACTCTCTTTCTGTACCACAGAGAGAACAATGCTCTCAGTTAGTAGGAGATCTAACCAGTTATGAACACTACCAGATCTTTTGAATTATCCAATTATAAGCAAGATGCTTTCATATGTTCCTTGCTCTCTTTCAGACTTGGTTGCATGGTCCATAAAAAGGTACTAGGAAGGACATTATCATCCATGTATACTGTAATTCTGAAACTCTCAGGCAATAAGTGGAAGCCACTTTCAGTTCAGTTCAGTCGCTCAGTCGTGTCCGACTCTCCGCGACCCCATGAATCACAGCACGACAGGCCTCCCTGTCCATCACCAACTCCCGGAGTTCACTCAAACTCATGTCCACAGAGTCGGTGATGCCATCCAGCCATCTCATTCTCTGTCGTCCCCTTCTCCTCCCGCCCCCAACCTTTCCCAGCATCAGAGTCTTTTCCAGTGAGTCAACTCGTCGCATGAGGTGGCCAAAGTACTGCAGTTTCAGCTTTAGCATCAGTCCTTCCAATGAACACCCAGGATTCATCTCCTCTAGAATGGACTGGTTGGATCTCCTTGCAGTACAAGGGACTCTCATGAGTCTTCTCCAGCACCACAGTTCAAAAGCATCAATTCTTCGGCGATCAGCTTTCTTCATAGTCCAACTCTCACATCCATACATGACCACAGGAAAAACCATAGCCTTGACTAGATGGACTTTTGTTGGCAAAGTAATGTCTCCGCTTTTTAAAATACTATCAAGGTTGGTCATAACTTTCCTTCCAAGGAGTAAGCGTCTTTTAATTCCATGGCTGCAATCAGCATCTGCAGTGATTTTGGAGTCCCAAAAAATAAAGTCTGACACTGTCTCCACTGTTTTTCCATCTATTTCCCATGAAGTGATGGGACCAGATGCCATGATCTTTGTTTTGTGAATGTTGAGCTTCAAGCCAACCTTTTCACTCTCCTCTTTCACTTTCATCAAGAGGCTTTTTCGTTCCTCTTCACTTTCTGCCATAACGATGGTGTTATCTGCATATCTGAGGTTATTGATATTTCTCCCAGCAATCTTGATTCCGGCTTGTGCTTCTTCCAGCCCAGCATTCCTCATGATGTACTCTGCATATAAGTTAAATAAGCAAGGTGACAATATACAGCCTTGACATACTCATTTTCCTATTTGGAACCAGTCTGTTGTTCCATGTACAGTTCTGACTGTTGCTTCCTGACCTGCGTACAGGTTTCTCAAGAGGCAGGTCAGGTGGCCTGGGATTCCCATCTCTTTCAGAATATTCCACAGCTTAGTGTGATCCACACAGTCAAAGGCTTTGGCATAGTCAATGAAGCAGAAATAAATGTTTTTCTGGAACTCTCTTGGTTTCTCCATGATCCAGCGGATGTTGGCAATTTGATCTCTGGTTGCTCTGCCTTTTCTAAAACCTGCTTGAACATCTGGGAGTTCACGGTTCACATACTGCTGAAGCCTCTGTCAGTTCAGTTCATTTCAGTCGCTCAGTTGTGTCCGACTCTCCGTGACCCCATGAAATACAGCACTCCAGGCCTCCCTGTCCATCACCAACTCCCGGAGTACACTCAAACTCATGTCCACAGAGTCGGTGATGCCATCCAGCCATCTCATTCTCTGTCGTCCCCTTCTCCTCCCGCCCCCAACCTTTCCCAGCATCAGAGTCTTTTCCAGTGAGTCAACTCGTCGCATGAGGTGGCCAAAGTATTGCAGTTTCAGCTTTAGCATCAGTTCCTCCAATGAACATCCAGGATTGATCTCCTCTAGAATGGACTGGTTGGATCTCCTTGCAGTATAAGGGACTCTCAAGAGTCTTCTCCAACACCACAGTTCAAAAGCATCGATTCTTCGGCGATCAGCCTTCTTCACAGTCCAACTCTCACATCCATACATGACCACAGGAAAAACCATTGCCTTGACTAGACGGACCTTGGTTGGCAAAGTAATGTCTCTGCTTTTTAATATACTATCAAGGTTGGTCATAACTTTCCTTCCAAGGAGCAAGCGTCTTTTAATTTCATGGCTGCAATCGGCATCTGCATTGATTTTGGAGCCCAAAAAAACAAAGTCTGACACTGTTTCCATTGTTTTTCCATCTATTTCCCATGAAGTGATGGGACCAGATGCCATGATCTTTGTTAGCTTGGAGAATTTTGAGCATAACTTTACTAGCGTGTGAGATGAGTGCAATTGTGCGGTAGTTTGAGCATTCTTTGGCATTGCCTTTCTTTGGGATTGGAATGAAGACTGACCTTTTCCAGTCCTGTGGCCACTGCTGAGTTTTCCAAATTTGCTGGCATGTTGAGTGCAGCACTTTCACAGCATCATCTTTCAAGTTTTGAAATAGCTCAACTGGAATTCCATCACTTCCACTAGCTTTGTTCGTAGTGATGCAAACACTAAGGCCCACTTGACTTCACATTCCAAGATGTCTGGCTCTAGGTCAGTGATCACGTTATCGTGACTATCTTGGTCATGAAGATCTTTATTGTACAGTTCTTCTGTGTATTCTTGCTACCTCTTCTTAATATCTTCTGCTTCTGTTAGATCCATACCATTTCTGTCCTTTATCGAGCCCATCTTTGCATGGAATGTTCCCTTGGAATCTCTAATTTTCTTGAAGAGGTCTCTTTTTTTTTTCCTATTGTGTTGTTTTCCTCTATTTCTTTGCATTGATCACTGAGGAAGGCTTTCTTATCTCTCCTTGCTATTCTTTGGAACTCTGCATTCAGATGCTTATATCTTTCCTTTTCTCCTTTGCTTTTCACTTCTCTTCTTTTCACAGCTATTTGTAAGGCCTCTTCAGACAGCCATTTTGCCTTTTTGTATTTCCTTTCCATGGGGATGTTCTTGGTCCCTGTCTCTTGTACAATGTCACAAACCTCAATCCAGAGTTCATCAAGCACTTTCTATCAGATCTAGTCCCTTAAATCTATTTCTCACTTCCACTGTATAATCATAAGGGATTTGATTTAGGTCATATCTGAATGGTCTAGTGATTTCCCCTACTTTCTTCAATTTAAGTCTGAATTTGACATTAAGGAGTTCATGATCTGAGCCACAGTCAGCTCTTGGTCTTGTTTTTGCTAACTGTATAGAGCTTCTCCATCTTTGGCTGCAAAGAACATAATCAATCTGATTTCGGTGTTGACCATCTGGTGATGTCCATGTTTAGAGTCTTCTCTTGTGTTGTTGGAAGAGGGTGTTTGCTATGACCAGTGCGTTCTCTTGACAAAATTCTATTAGCCTTTGCCCTGCTTCATTCCGTACTCCAAGGCCAAATTTGCCTGTTACTCCAGGTGTTTCTTGACTTCCTACTTTTGCATTCCAGTCCCCTATAATGAAAAGGACATCTTTTTTGGTTTTTAGTTCTAAAAGGTCTTGTAGGTCTTCATAGAACCATTCAACTTCAGCTTCTTCAGCGTTGTTGGTTGGGGCATAGGCCTGGATTACTTTAGCTTGCCTAATTGTGACTAGTGCAGAGGACATTATAAAAAATAGTGAGGAAGAACTTTTAGGGTCCCATTTCCCATGCCAGTCACACATCATCTGGACTGAGATTACAAACAATTTTGACTTCTAATGGCAACTTTAGGACAAATGTGTGTATTTATATGTGTGTGTGTGTGTGTGTGTGTGTATAAAACCTCAAGGAGAAATTGATGTGTAAGGTTTGCTGTTTTAGAGTTTAAGCAAATTGTTGTCATTTAGTTGCTAAGTCATGTCTTACTCTTTTGCAACCTCATGAACTGTAGCCCACCAGGCTCCTCTGTCCCTGGGATTTCCCAGGCAAGAATACTGGAATGGGTTTCCACTTCCTTCTAAAGGCGATCTTCCCCACCCAAGAATCAAAGATGCATCTTCTGCATTGGCAGGCAGATTCTTTATCATCTGAGTCACCAGTGAAGCCCTTCAGCAAATTAGCATTATTCATATGTTTGGGGAAGTTGTTGCTGTAGGCCATTATCTAAAGAAATAAAGACACGCTTCTGAATATTAATTTCATATTACTCAGTAGCTCCTTTAATTCTCCAGAGTAAGAAAATGATTGACACTGTGAAAGTTACGATAGTGGTGCCTGTTGAAAATCTGTTCTATTACAGGAAAACAAATGGATATCTTTTGGTTGCAAAGCACAGAAATCAATTCCAACTTGCTTAAGCTTAAAGGAGATTTTTTATTGTTGTTATTTTTAATTGAATAAAATAATTCATTTTAAACAACAAAAGTCTGGAAAGGATATTGACAGATTGAATTCATGTGCTTTTTTTCCAGAGTGCTGTTGATGTGCTCCCTGAAAGCTAGATTAGCATTTTATATGAAAGTCTTAAATGTTTAGAAAATACAGAGTTTAAATAAGACAAGAAGCCATTGAAGTCTGCCATGGAAAATAAGATGAATTAAATTCCAAATTTATTGTATCCAAATTAGTAAGGCAAAGAAAAAAGTCGTTAGGGAAAAGCACACCCAAAATATTCTTCAGAAGAATAAGAATAAAGGATTAGGAAGAAAGTGAACATAAGCAGTACAAGAATTGAAAATAAAATATATACACAGCATATAGCTTCAGCAGGGTATGGCACAGTGTAATCATGAAAACATATCTTCAGTCAGAGATCACAAGCCTCTGGAAATTAGAGTGATAAATAAAATAGGGTGGTTTCCCAGGGGACTTCCCAGGTGGCTAAGTGGTTAATATTCCACCTGCCAATGCAGGAGATGCATGAGACACGTGTTTGAACCCTAGTTCAGGAAGATACCCTGGAAGAGGAAATGGCAATCTGCTCCAGTTTTCTTGCCTGGACAATCCCATGAACAGAGAAGTCTGGTGGGCTGCAGAGGAGCTGCTGCTACTGCTGCTGCTAAGTAGCTTCAGTCGTGTCCGACTCTGTGCGACCCCACAGACGGAAGCGCACCAGGCTCCGCCGTCCCTGGGATTCTCCAAGCAAGAACACTGGAGTGGGTTGCCATTTCCTTCAGGGTAGCAAAGAGGTGGACACAACTGAGCCTCTGAGCATGCATACATAAAATAGGGTACTGAGGAGGTTTTCAAAGACTGAATGAGGGCTACCTGATAACAATTTGCCTGAAACTATAGAATCACCGTCTAATTGAACGTAACCATTTAGTTAGTAGTGTTAGTCACTCAGTCTTGTCTGACTCTGCGATTTCATGGACTGTAGCCCACCATGTGGAGAAGGCAATGGGATGGGGGAGCTTGGTGGGCTCCCGTCTATGGGGTCACACAGAGTCGGACACGACTGAAGTGACTTAACAGCAGCAGCAGCCCACCATGCTCCTCTGTCAATAGAAATTTCCAGGCAAGAATACTGGAGTGGGTTGCCATTCCTAATTTAATGTAGCCATAAAATGTAGTTAATAGGAGAAAAAATATGTCATCCTGGAAAAGAGAAGGGTGTGAGAAAAGTCAGTATACATACCAACGGGGCTCTATCAGAGAGAGTTTTCTGGCTCTACTGATGAAAGAGTGGCGTAACAGGCTTCTGGGGTTGGGAAGGATCATCACTCTCCCTTGCAAAGAGATGTGGATCAACACATCCACCTGGGCCCTCAACGCTGTCACCAGAGAAAATATTCCTTTCCCTTGGTGCCAAAGCTTGACAAAGGATCTCCATAGGAGAGAGTCCATAGTGAGAAATAAAAATGTTTAAAGTTTGTTGTTTTATACAAAGGAAGTGTCTCTTAAATTTTTAGTGTTGCCAGTGCAAGGAATATCTATGTAAGCAACAAAAACAAAATACCAAATATTAATAATTCTGAAATATATACACTGTTAACTTACCCAAAATAAGGCATTTTCTAAAAGAATACAACTGTATTGTCACTCAACAGTCATAATAATAATAATAACTTTAAAAAGAAATTCATATAGGCAAGGAGTTAGTATTAGACTACATTTATGAGTATACAGTAAATATTTTGTCTTTGATTTTTATTTCAACATTTTAAAAATATTATTTAACAGTTTTGAGTAAATATCATGAAACAGATAATAAAATAAATACTGAATTAAATCATCTTACTCAGTCTTTACAACAGTTTGAGGTCAAGATTATTAACACTCAGTTATACCAATAATTTGGTGAAAGAAATGGCAATCCACCCCAGTATGCTTGCCTAGAGAATCCTGTGGACAGAGGAGCCTGGTGGGCTGCAGTCCATAGGGTCTCACAGAGTCGGTCACGACTGAAGCGACTTAGCATGCATACATGCATGCATTGGGGAAGGAAATGGCAACGCACTCCAGTGCTGCTGCCTGAAGAATCCCAGGGACGGAGGAGCCTGGTGGGCTGCCGTTTATGGGATCACACACAGTCGGACATGACTCAAGCGACTTAGCAGCAGCAGCAGCAGCAGCAGCATACCAACAATCACGTGACCCCATGAACTGTAGCACTCCAGGCTCCTCTGTCCATGCGGATTCTCCAGGCAATAATACTGAAATGGGTTGCCATGACCTCCTCCAGGGGATCTTCCCAACCCAGGGTTCGAATCCAGGTCTCCTGCACTGCAGGCATATTCTTTACCATCTGAATCACCAGGGAAGCCCAATGACAGTAGTAGTTCCTCCTATTTGATTACTGAGATTGATAATTTGAATTTGTTCTCTTTTTCTTTGTTAGTCTAACTAAAGTTTTTTTCAGTTCTATTGTTCTTACTGTGGAGCCAATTTTAGATTTCATCAATATGCTCTACTGTTTTTCCTAACCTCTATATTTTTAATTTCCATTTTAATCTTTATTATTTACTTTTTCTGCTTGCTTGGTAAAGCGTCTGCCTGCAATGCGAGAGACCTGGGTTCAGTCCCTGGGTTGGGAAGATCTCCTGGAGAAGGAAACCACAACCCACTCCAGTACTCTTTTTTTTTTTTTTTAGTGTTATTTTTTTTTAATTTTATTTATTTATTTATTTATTTGCATTACAATAGTTTAATATAAACAATCAGAACTAATTAACAGTATAACAATATTTTACAACTGAAATAATTAAAATAAACTATAAAATTACTACATAAAACAGGTCTGATCTAGCTTATTTACTTTCTATAATCTCTTCAGTGCTGCAAAACCATTTATTTCTTTTTTTTTTTTCATGTTTTAATAAACACTTCGTCTTTTTGTATTGCTTTTTTTTTCATCACAATAATAGAAATATAACATCGTATATCACTGTAAAACACATTTCCACATAAATGCTGATAAGCACAAAATATTTTTCATCATTTACATTTTAACTGTAATAATATATGGCAGAATTAAAGCTGCATCCATCATGTGTCTAACTCACCTTGCTGTAATGAATTTTTAAATGTAATGGTTTCTGTCGCAAGTAAAATCGTACATAATGTCTAGTGACACAGTACGCTGGTGGATGGGTGGATTTGGAAAATGGAAATGCAACTTCATTTTTAATTAGATTTATAAACTTCACCACCTCCACCTCCAGCCAGCTTCCCAACCCTCCCTCCCACCACCATTATTTATTTATTTATTTTTTTTTTTAAAATGAGGCTTTTAATTAATGTTTGACAGAGCTGATTCAGGTTGAATAGACTAAATTTCTTTAAACAAACTTACTTATACTCCAGAGTCCTTTAAAAACTTAATAGCATTTATACATTGAAGGTATTTGATTTTCTTGTAACTAGCACTTCAAATGCAACAAGCATTTGAAGCAACCAGCATTTGACCCAACAAGTAAAACTTTCTACAGTTCATAACTTTTATAAATAAAATAAATTAAATGTACAGTGAATAAGTTCTCTGAAATATTTCAATATTTCTGCAGGTTTAGTAAATCGTAAAATACATTTCAACTAAAATTCACAAATCTAAAAATCTGTTAGGCATTTTTAGGCGTTTTAAGTTGGAAATGAAGACCAATGTTACATCGTAATATGCCAATTACAAATAGTACTTCAAATAGCAAATACTACAGTTTGTCCCAAACTTTAAAAACTATTCATGAACTCAACACTGAACTATTGATGGCTATGAGAATTGTTTCCTAGCCTTTTTGAAAATTTCAACCCATTTACGTTTAAGGTAATTATTGATAAGTACGATCCCGTAGCCATTTTCTTTATTACTTTGGGTTCAAGTTTATACACTCTTTCTGTGTATCCTGTCTAGAGAAGATCCTTTAGCATTTGTTGGAGAGCTGATTTGGTGATGCTGAATTCCCTCAGCTTTTGCTTGTCTGTAAAGCTTTTGATTTCTCCTTCATATTTGAATGAGATCCTTGCTGGGTATAGTAATCTGGGCTGTAGGGTATTTTCCTTCATCACTTTAAGTATGTCTTGCCACTCCCTTCTGGTCTGAAGAGTTTCTGTTGAAAGATCAGCTGTTATCCTTATGGGAATCCCCTTATGTGTTATTTGCTGCTTTTCCCTTGCTGCTTTTAATATTTGTTCTTTGTGTTTGATCTTTGTTAATTTGATTAATATGTGTCTTGGAGTATTTCGCCTTGGGTTTACCCTGTTGGGGACTCTCTGGGTTTCTTGGACTTGGGTGATTATTTCTTTCCCTATTTTAGGGAAGTTTTCAACTATTATCTCCTCAAGTATTCTCTCATGGTCTTTCTTTTTGTCTTCTTCTTCTGGGACTCCTATGATTCGAATGTTGGAGCGTTTAACATTGTCCCAGAGGTCTCTAATATTGTCCTCATTTCTTTTAATTCGTTTTTCTTTTTTCCTCTCTGTTTCATTTATTTCTACAATTTTATCTTCTAGTTTGCTAATCCTGTCTTCTGCCTCTGTTATTCTATTGTTTGTTCCCTCCAGAGTGTTTCTGATCTCATCTATTGCATTATTCATTGTATATTGACTCTTTTTTATTTCTTCTAAGTCCTTATTAAATCTTTCTTCCATCTTCTCAATCCTTTTCTCCAGGTTATTTATCTGTAACTCCATTTTGCTTTCAAGATTTTGAATCATTTTCACCATCAAAATTTGAAATTCTTTATCAGGTAGATTCCTTATATCTTCTTTTGTTTGTGTTGGTGGGCAATTATCTTGTTCCTTTACTTGCTGGGTATTTCTCTGCCTCTTCATCTTGCTTATATTGCTTTGCTTGGGGTGGCCTTTCCCTCTTCTTGCAGTTTGTGGAGTTCTCTTTATTATGTAGTTTCTTCGCTGTGTGTGGGGTTGGACGGGTGACTTGTCCTGGTTCCCTGGTTAGGGAGGCATGTGTCAGTGTTCTGGTGGGTGGAGCTTGATTTCTTCTCTTTCCTTTAGAAGACAATGGCTGCTTTTCTGGGAGCCTGATGTCCTCTGCCAGTATTCAGAAGTTGTTTTGTGGACTTTACTCCGCATTCAAATGTTCTTTTGATGAATTTGTGGGGAAGAAAGTGGTCTCGCCGTCTTATCCCTCCGCCATCTTGTTCCTTCCTCCCCAGAACACTGGATTCTTATATTCCACTTGATCGTGGAGTACCTCTTCCCAGCTGCTCCAGCAAGGCGCAGCCGCTGTACCTTACCTCGGACGAGGGGTATCTCCTCAAGGCTGCCCCTCCTGCTTTGAATGTGGATCAGCTCCTCTCGGCCCTCCGGTGCCCAAGCAGCCACCGCCTCCTGGACGTGGTACAGCTCCTCTCGGCCACCGCCCTAACCCTGGGCGCGGGGCAGCTCCTCTCAGCCACGATTCTGCACGTGGTCGGTTGCGCTGGGAGCCGGGCGTCTCTCGCGTCTGCGCCGCCGGGAGCCGGGCGTCTCTCGCGTCTGCGCCGCCGGGAGCCGGGCGTCTCTCGCGTCTGCGCCGCCGGGAGCCGGGCGTCTCTCGCGTCTTGTCTTGAAGATTCCGGACGAGCCCCCAAGATGACAACACAGTGAACGATGTTGGATTTGTGATCTCCGAAGAAGAAGGTTTAGCTTCAGGACCAGGAACCAGGCTTGATCACCTCCAGTACTCTTGCCTGGAGAATCCCACAGACGGAGGAGCCTGGTAGGCTATAATCCGTGGGGTCGCAAAGAGTCGGACACGACTGAGTGACTTCACTTTCACTTTCACTTTGGTTTAATTTGCTCTTATTTTTTCAGTGTCTTAAAATGAAAGTTAGATTACTTATTTGAAATCTCTTTTTTAGGAATGATATTTATAGTTATAAATTTCTCTTTAAGCAGAGCCCTAGTTTCATTTTATGATTTTTTTTAATGTATCTCATGGCATTTTAAAGTTTACCTGTGATGTATTCTTGAGCTATTAACTATTAAGATGTGGTATTTAATTTCCACGTATTCAAGAGTGTTCCAAGTCATCCTTTATTGTTGATTTCTAATTTACTTTCATTGTGGTCAGAAAATATACTTTGGAATATTTCAATTCTTATTAATACCCTTCAGTTCAGTTCAGTTCAGTCACTCAGTCGTGTCCGACTCTTTGCAACCCCATGAATCCCAGCACGCCAGGCCTCCCTGTCCATCACCAACTCCCAGAGTTCACTCAAACTCATGTCCATCCAGTCGGTGATGCCATCCAGTTATCTCATTCTCTATCCTCCCCTTCTCCTCCTGCCCTCAGTCCCTCCCAGTATCAGAGTCTTTTCTAGTGAGTCAACTCTTCGCATGAGGTGGCCAAAGTATTGGAAGGTTTGCTTTATATACGAGCATGTGTGTGTGTTTCCTGAAAAGTATTCATAGACATTTGAAAAGAACATGTATTCTGCTATTGTTGGGTGGAATGTTTTATGTGGACCTGTTCGGTCAGTTCAGTTCAGTGGCTCAGTCGTGTCCGACTCATTAGATCTATTTATTTTTTAATATTGTTCAAGTGTTCTATTTTCTTATTGGCCTTCTGCCTACTTTTTCTATTTACTATCAAATGTGTTATACTGGCATCTCTATTATTAAACTTTCTAATCCTTTAATTCTGTAAGTTTTTACTTAATTAAATTTACCATGTTTCAGAGAATCTTATCATTTGATAAGTATCATACAAGAGGTACATTTATTTTAATATGAATATTTATTCTTAACTAAAGCCTAACTCAGACAACCAAGTTTCCTCTAGGGAGGAAAAAAAGAAAATCTGGAAAGTGCACCTAGGAAATATAAGAGAGATGTAGCTACTAGACCAAAAAGGACATCCAATTTTTTATGGTCCACTTGTCAAAACGTTAGAAGACACAGGAAAGAATGCACCTGAATATTTTTGAAATTATTCATCTGGAACAGAAAGTGACCTTGTTTTAGTGCTTGCTATAGGTAATTCCTATTACTAACTTTGAACAGTTTTGAACAAACATAAAAGGAGTAATTGAGCAAAAATTACTGTAGGAAAGACTAATGACTGATTTAAAAGACAATCTCTCTTAGGTATAAAAATCTTTTTTTTTTTCTTTTGGATTATATCTTCCATCATCCTTATAAAACAGGGATAAAAATGAGAGTTAAAAATATTTGATCCAGTGTTTGGCAGCACTGACAATTATCTACCCAATGATTGTGGTTTTGACAGTAGCCAAGGAAATCAGAGAACAAAGGTAAACAATTATGCAAAGAAGGGAAATTTCATCGTTGTGGGAAAAATATCAACTAGTTTTGATTCCTTTCACTTTCTTCACTAAAGAAAGATTGTCTTCAGTGCTTTCTCTGATTGTCAATAATATTGAGCACTAAAATTCTCCATTATTATTGACATTCTCAGGAGGATTGACCTGTATGTGGGTGAAACAGATATGCTTTTATAAGACAAACTTGTAGAAATATAACAGTAAAGTACTGAATGTCAATATTCAGAAAACTAAGATCATGGCATCTGGTCGCATTACTTCGTGGGAAATAGATGGAGAAACAATGGAAACAGTGTCAGACTTTATTTTTTGGGGCTCCAAAATCACTGCAGATGCTGATTGCAGCCAGGAAATTAAAAGACGCTTACTCCTTGGAAGGAAAGTTATGACCAACCTAGATAGCATATTAAAAAGCAGAGATAGTACATTGCCAGCAAAGGTCCGTCTAGTTAAGGCTATGGTTTTTCCCATGGTCATGCATGGATGTGAGATTTGGACTGTGAAGAAAGCTGATCACTGAAGAATTGATGCTTTTGAACTGTGGTGCTGGAGAAGACTCTTGAGAGTCCCTTGGACTTCAAGGAGATCCAACCAGTCCATTCTAAAGGAGATCAGTCCTGGGTGTTCTGCAATACTTTGTCCACCTCATGCAATGAGTTGACTCACTGGAAAAGACTCTGATGCTGGGAGGGATTGGGGGCAGGAGGAGAAGGGGACGACAGAGAATGAGATGGCTGGATGGCATCACCGACTTGATGGACATGAGTTTGAGTGAACTCCGGGAGTTGGTGATGGACAGGGAGGCCTGGTGTGCTGTGATTCATGGGGTCGCAAAGAGTCAGACACGACTGAGCAACTGAACTGAACTGAACTGAAAGTACTGAAAAAAAAAGAATTGTGTTGTCATTTTGTGAACAGATAAAATAAAAACCCTATCAAATATACTGTAGTATATAAAGCTTTATTCTACCTCGACTGTATCTTTTTAGTGCCTTTTCTCCACTTGGATCCACCATATGAAGCATAAAGCTGCAGCACAGATTGTTACCAATTATTCTAAGAACTTGGTCCATGCTTATTGATACCACTTCACCTATTATTCTTGTGTGTGTGTTGAGTCCTTTTGTGACCTTATGGACTGTCTGACTCTTTGTGACCTTATGGACTGTAGCTCACTGGACTCCTCTATCAATGGGATTCCCCAGACAAGAATACTGTAGTGGGTTGCCATGCCTTCCTTCACGGGATCTTCCTAACCCAGGAAGCAAACCCACACCTGTCTCCCATATTGGTAGGCAGGTTCTTTAACATTAGTGTCATCTGGAACAAAGTTTTTCAAAAGTGCTTAAGAAAGTAGTTATCTACATGATGAATGAAGGACAGAGTTGAAACAATAATGGTCTAAAAGATAAAGCAAATATTTTCATGTTTGAAAAAAAGACATTTAAGAAGTCACATTCTTATAAACATTCAAACTAAATCAGGAAGGGATGGCTAAATAGTAAATATTTGTTTTTTTTATCTGGAGGAACAGAACAAAAAATTACATGTTAATCAAGGACAATGTATTTGCATAATTCTTCATGATAAAAAGTAGGTATCAAAAATATGAATAGTATTGGATTGTGGAAAAAGATTTGAAGAGGTTACTCTGAGTGGATTGTGAAGACACAATAGAAAATGTAAGATCTGATAAAATGGAATTATTGCAATAAACATAAATGAGAAAATTATTATAAGAATCAGAAATGCACTAGTAAAATAGAGGTGATTTGAGAACAGTGCATAGATTGGTTTGACCAAGTGTAGGCTTTGCTTCTAACCAGCATACAAATCTAACTCTGTGAGGTCAGGACAGGCCTCCAATGGTAGCTGGCTAGATTTTCTAAGATGTCAAGAAGGGCCTCTTACAACTAAACCAGTTAATGTAATCAGATTTGTCCTATAGCCATTCACAGGTTAGATTTGGGCAGCTTGGAGATGACAGGACTGGTGGATATTTTACAGAAAGATACCATTGACTTTCAAAATTAACTGCATAGGTAATCAAGGACATATATATATATATATATAGTTGTCAGTGAAAGCTACACACTTGAAGGAACAAAAGGAGCAAAAGGAAGATACTAAAATTTTAAGTGAAATGTGTTTGCACAATGGAATTAATCTTGGTTATCAAATTAACTAAAATAATTTTAAGAAAAGGACAAATATATTTTAAACATTTAGAAAAGACAATGTGTTCCACATGCCTGATTTTCAAATCTAACCACACCGTTTCCTAGAATTTGAATTTGAGTAAATGAACTAGTCTCTCATTTCCTTATTGCTAAAACAATATAGCAATAATAATACCTACTTCAAAGGGTTTTTGCAAAAATTGATTGAAAAAATTCATATAAAATGCATAGATTGGTGTCTTGAATATAAAAAAGTACTCAAGAACCTGGCTCATATAATTATGATTATTAGTAAAACTCATTGCATGTACAAATCAGAATTTGTTTTTGGAATTTTCAACTTCAGTATTTTTCAACACAAAAGTTGAGGTTTACTTAGGTAGTAAGTATATTTTGCTAAAGCATCTTCAATTGTATTTTTCTAACCACATTACATTGCATGGTGTCAATACAGTCTTTTTTAAAACTGTAAAACAGAGGAGCTGGGCCTGCAATCAAAGAAACACATTTGACATGCTAGTTATATCTCTTTTATTTAACATCCTGTAAAGCACATCCAAGTAGACTTTTTTAAAGTTAACTGAAAAATTTAACATTGAGTATTGATAATTTTAGTATATCGAGTTTGACATTCCACTGAAATGGTGAGGTTCTTGAATTAAACCTTTCATTAAATTATAAACCTCTTGGGCTCATTGTGCTAGAAAAGGTTTGTTAAATAAATATTCCTTTTGCAAGTGGAGGAAAAAAATAAGCATCTGAGGGAAAAACAATTAGTCAACTATATTAATCGTACAAAGTTTTGATAGGATAAAGGCTTCTGTCAGATTAGTTGTAGAGCAATGACTAAGGCAAGATAGGTGAACAGATTTATCTATCACCTAGAAGGTAAACAGATGATTATGATCTGGTGACTGTTTCAGTATGGAGGGGTGAGAGAAACGAAAGTACAAATGCCTCAGAGGTGTGTTGTGGGGTTAACTCCCAGGCATATCCTTGAATGACTTAGTCCTTTGGCACTGAGACTCTCACAGTCACATGGAAGTGCTGAGTATGTGTGTACAACCTCAGTTTAAGAGAGCCAGCTCAGGATGGCGCTGACATGGCTGCCATTTAACTGGTGTGGCTTTAACAGTTTTTAAATGCTGGAAAATCTCTTTCCTGAATGCAGGCACGTCCTTGAGTCCTATGAGACCCAGTACCGCCCTTGCTCTTCCCTGCAGGACGCTGCTTCAGCACTACATGCAGCACCGATTCTGATAGTGCCTGTTCTGATAATTTGATATCATCATATATTTTTTCTCCAAGTTTACTGAGGTATCATTGACAAATAAAAACTATGTATTTAAGATGGCTTGACACACAGTTGACTGTTGAACAACCCAGGTTTAAAATGTGTGGGTCCACCTATAGGAGGATCTTTTAAAATAAATACATTCACAGCCCACAGAACCAGAATTGATTGAATCTGATGATGTGAAACTGTAGATATGGTAGTCTGACTGTAAATTTACACATGGATTTTCAACTGCGCAGAGAGTCTGCTCCAAACCCTGAGGTGTCCAAGAGTCTACTGTGTGTGTACATATATATATGCATATATATAAATGATTACCACAATCAAATTAATTCATACACACATTTCCTCATATACTTACCTTTATGCCTCTGTGTGTGTTTGTGTGTGTGTATGTAGTCCCATCATATTCTGAGTATCATTCCTGCCAAGGTTTGTAGAATCTTGTTTTTACACAACATCTCATCCCATTTCAAAGTCTACTTTTTAGTTTAGCTCACCATTCTTTTTTATCAATGTCTACTTATTGGTACCGAGGGCCAGTGTCTTTCAGGTTCTGGGCCTCATGTTGGCCTATGCTTAGTTTATCTGACATTGTTTCTATAGTTTACACATCCCAAGTTCTGATTTTTCTGTATATGCAGCTAGTGAAATAATAAGGTAGTCTAACTTTAAATTTGTGAAAATGCCAGACATAATAACAATAAAACTTTTACAAAGAGCAAGGCACATGTAAGGTGATAGTTTGGCATTTCAAACTTATTGGAAATCTACATATATGATCTGATTACATCTCAAAATAGTAATGAACTAATATTTGAGTGAATATTTTTTTAAATAACTGGTTATCTATGTAAATAAGGGTTGACTCAGGGGTTGAGGACATTTAATGTTTCCCTGAGATACACCTTTATGAATCTCAGGGGCTACAAACTGCTGTGAGTTAATAAACAACAGTCTGGCTCTAGGTGAGTCAGGCTAATTATGTCAAGTCAATATGATTGCATTCTCCATCAACAGGAGCATTTATGACAGCATTCTGAATATCTGTTATCAACTGTGACTTTAGGCTTTCTACAACTTAGGTTGCTCTAAAATATTTTCATTTCCACGATCTTTTCCCAAGCTCGGTTGGATTTCCTATAAACTAGACAGGGAGAAATTATTAGGCAGTATTTCTGCACAGAAAGTTCTTACAGCTTCTCAGTTGTGTCTACAAAGTAGATCTCTTTTAATCTGTGTTCATCCCTGTAGTACTGAAAACATTCGCTGATGGTCCTAATAATGGCCCAGGGGAAACTCAAGAACACCAAAATCAAAAAGATGGCCTGGCTATGGGTGGATACTTTTCAGCCCAAAGGAACTGTCTTTCATCTGTCTTATTAAAAGGTAAAAATTCTTTGAGGCATCTTCTTTCATCCATTAGGGACCAACTGTAAGAATAATGTAATTTTATAAAAACCTTCTGGAAGGAAATTGAAGAGACGCTCAGTATTGTAAAATCTGGCCCTTTCTATTTATTATATTGCCAAAATCCCTTGTTAGTTTTGGGACAGTTGTTTTT
Source organism: Moschus berezovskii (assembly GCF_049115385.1). Classification (NCBI taxonomy): domain Eukaryota; kingdom Metazoa; phylum Chordata; class Mammalia; order Artiodactyla; family Moschidae; genus Moschus; species Moschus berezovskii. The sequence goes on along the minus strand of NC_142460.1, from coordinate 47,804,625 downwards.
CAAAGGTGGTGGCAAGGCCCTCACTGAGACAGAAGTCTTCATTTGCTGAATTTACTAGCAGCTCAGCATGTAACTGTGTTAAGCCATTCTTACCAAACAACAAATGAAATTCCAGAGGCCAAGGCTAACTGAGAAAAACACTTCTCTCTCACTTCATCTCAGTGTAGCTCAATAAAACAATCAAAGACCCTGATGGCCTAATTTTTATAACATTGTCTTTTTTCCTGGGTAAACCATCTGGCTCCTGACCTTATCAGTTTGGACTCCAAATACAGACAGCATCTCAGTTTAGCTTGATGGTGGTTACTTCTTCCAGTATTTACTCTGGACCAAGTAGTAAAATGTCTGTGTTTATTCTCAATATTGAAGATTACCTGCATTTTTTTTTCCTGCTTAGCTTCACTGTAATATTGTCCTTTATTTCTTTAAATAATTAATAACCAGTGAAACTTTACATAAATCAGACTTCTTATTTTGTGTTTTATTCTATGAATTTAAAACATAAAGTTTAGATTCAACTCTCTCTTTCAAGCAACTTGCAATTATAAACTAGCCAACATTTTAAAATTTAATTCATTAATTTTTAAAATTAAACACTTGTTTTTGAGAATTATACTTTATATGAAAACTGTACATGAGTCCTTTAAACCTATTTTCCATATGAACTTCTCTGTTCTCAATGCTCCTTTTATTGGCTACAGTCATTATCTTTACCAGAATCTTGCTTTTTACTTTATACAAACCTGCAAATAATTAATTTTTATGGTGACTCAGAGCAGATGATAAACATTAAATTAAGTAGCTTGATATTTAGGCATGATTTGAAAAATTTCTATGGAAGCCTCTTTAATCCAAGACTTGATCACCTTGATCTTCCTTCTTCTTTGAAGTTTTAACTTGGTCTCAAGCCTAAGTATAAGGTGCTTCTTCACCTTGGAGTTGGAGCCATGTTACTAGCTCATAGAACTAATACCTAATTGCATTACTTGCCTTCTCAAAAGCATACCAGTTTCTTTAAAATCTCTAAAAGGAGGGTCAAGTGGCATTACAAATAGTTCTAGATTCTTTATTGGTGACTTCTTTCCATACAGTGCTGTGTTCAGTGAGGTATAGGATAAAAAGTAGTAATGGTATTTTATTTAGGAATTGCTTCTTGGCTAAATAAGGTCAAGGATTTTAAAAACAAACAAACTTGAGACTAATGTTGCTAATGTTTGGGGCTGATGAGTAGAAATGTGGAAAGACTAGGACTGGAACAGTGATTCCAAAGATATCTGGGGAAGTTTATAGACGGGTATTTTAGGATGGGCTGAAATACACAAATATCTGCGTTATAGATGACTACTTAACAAAGGGCATCTGCTTAATAGGAGGCTCTGAATAAGCATTTGTCAAGATGATACATTTTGTAAACACTGCTAAATCTCATTTCCCATCTACCAAGTGATTGACAATTGTGGGCATAGCAGCAAAAAATGCAAGCTCTCTATGAGCTTGACGCATGGAATTCCACTATTCATGGTCTATTGAAGACTCAGTTTTGTTTCCAGTTGGGAGATAGAGTACTTAAATATTGTGCTTTTTTTTTTTTTTCAGGCATGATTTATGCTTCTAACCAGTGACCATTATTGCTTTATTTATTTATTTTTTCATGAAAATAAATATAAAGGGGAAGGGGTAATGGAATACATGATATGAGTGAGTACTTATATAATTATGGCTTTCTGATAGCAAATGATCTAAGAAAAACAAGTTGATTTTTTTAATAGAATGTAAAAAGTAGCACATATAAGAAAATGTAATTGCAGTAAGTTTTTTTGGCTCTGCAGTGAACATTATTTTCTTTAAATGCAAAAAACATGTAAACATTGGTGATTCATTCATCAAGATAAATCAATTAGGAGTCTGGGGAGGCAGTAGGAAATTAAATAAGCAAACTGTAATCCTCCATAAAGAAGCACCTATAATATTTTTAAAAATTGATAAATCATTAAATAACAATATTAGCATATTGTTAGAAACATAGAATTAATGCTTAATTAAACATGTGAGGATGTGAATGATGATATCCTCTTGAAGGTAGGACTGAAGTAGTAGGAATAGAAAGGAAGGAACTACTTTTGTATTATAATCAGTGTTTGTGTTGATTTTAGGTCTTTATGTGTTTATTCCTTTGATAAGAAATATTCTAATTTTAATTAATAATCTGTATAATGCATCTGTCAGGAGGAATCAGTCTTCTTCCTCTCTTTTCAATTCCATTTGTTGATATTTAGTGCTCATTAAATCTCTCGTAGACCCTTCATACAATCATCAGCCTTCAGGGATCGGTCTGGACTGGAGGTGCACATACAGTAGGGCTCTCACTCCGTTCTTACTCACCTGGATTTCAAAGAAGTTACATCTGAAATCATTAATGTGTGAGCATTAGAAGATTCTGGTCATGAATACAGTTCAGTATTTGTTATTGATGTTCAGTCTGTAAGTCATGGACTGCAAAACGCCAGGCTCCCCTGTCCTTCACTATTTCCCAGAGCTTGCTCAAATTCATGTCCATTGAGTCAGTGATGCTATATAGCCATCCAATCTTATGAACCCCATTCTTTTATCTTCTATTTTTCCCAGTATCAGGGTCTTTTCCAATGAGTCAGCTGTCAATCAGTCATATTTGAGGACATTGAAATCATGTTATCCTCTATAGTCATGTTTCCTTTTGACTCAAGGATCAGTCAAATTTCTTATTTCTTTTAAAACAGATATTGGAAAAAAAAAGTGCATACATGAATATCAGTGTCGGTGATCATGTATCCAGTTTAGGGCAGAGGGAGACACTGAGTTCAAATAGTGTAAACATCCTACTATAACATAGTCAATTCCTTTACTATCTCTAAAAATGCATCAACGCTATGTAGTTTAGCTCAGTCTCTAATCATTTCTCACCAGAATCATGACCAAAAAAAAAAAAAAGCTGGCCTTGATACCTCCTGTAAGTCATACATATTGCTTTCAGAGAAACTTTTTTTTTTTTTTTAAGGCAAATGACTCAAACTTTGTTTAAAAGCCTGAGCTATTTCAAACTGCTTTAAGGATGTTGTCTAACTTATTAGCTTGGCCACAAAATTCTGACTCATGCTTATCCTTCTTATAATTTTATACTGTTTTTCTACTACATTCAATAATACAGCTTGAGTATTTCTCTCTCTCTCTTTCTTTTTTTTTGGTAGTTAATACTCATGGTGAGGCATTTTGTTGGGTAGACTCTCTATTTAGATGCTTAACTTTTAAGATTCTGAGTTAGTTCCTAGTTCCCGTTTTATCAATTTTCCAGGGTGAGTGTTCAAGACAAAGCAAAACAACTTTGACAACTCTTGTTTTATATCAAAATATGTAGTCTTGACTGTTCACACCAGATTCTCCCTTTCATGCTAGATCACATGATAACAGCCTCTTGTCCATCTCTGTAACTAAATATCAGTAGTTGTCTCTCTTAATACAGTATCCTCATGTTTTGCACTTAATTATCTAGTTACACTAAACCATTTGTCGTTTTTTTTTTTTTTTTGCTTTTCCTCTGCCTACTATCTTCTCTTTTCTTCACATTCCACTTAGATAACAGCTGTTCATGCTCTAGCACCTCCCTTCTCCCTGACTGCCTATGATTCAGTTGGGGACTTTGTGATGTGTTTCAATACCAGCAAAGACTTCCATTGTATTAATAGCAAGATCACATTATTTTCTAATATTTGCTTTGGCCCTGGCTCTCCTTAGAATACAAGCTCCTGAGGATGCAGTGCTGAATAACTGATTTTGAATGAATAAATATGTCAACTTAATTAATAGGCAAATCCATACACAGGCCTCTTAAACTTATTCCTGAAGCCTCAGGGTTGGGGGTGTTTCAGAAATCTAGGACCTAGAAGAGCTATAGATCCTCTTCTGAACTCGAGGCCTAGTTTAAAGAAAATTACCCACTAAGAGCCCCCAACAGAAACACATTCTCTCGCAAGTTTAGAAGAAAGGATTAGAGAGATGTAAAATTACATGCGGTCATGTCCATTATATCAATATCTAAAGAAGAAAGCTCATATGCAGTTTCTGCCTTAAAGAGCTGGTACATACTATGGACCTAACTCTCTCCTAAGTATTTGAAACACAAATTTTATTTACCTCTCACAATGGGTCTGTAAGATAAGTCCTACAATTTTAATTTTTTTTACAGATGTAAAAATACAGACATTCTTTAATATTACCTGATGGCAAAAAGTAGATCTACTAGTGGAGGAGTATGGAGACATTTACTCCTGTGGGCCTCGGTTCTTGGTAAAGATGCAAAGTAGAATCTGAAGTCTTGCCTCAGAGAGTTTATTGAAGATAAGGAAAAAGAGAACAGAGGGAACACCTCAAAGGAGAGGTGGGACAGAGCAAGGAAGGCAATGGCCCCAGAGAGCTGGGGTACAGAGTTTTTAAGGCAAGGTTATTTGCATAATCCAAGAGATTGTTGATTGACAGTCTTGACTGACAGCTGCAGGTTATATAACAAAAGGCTCTAATGTGTGTATACTTCCCATAATTCATTCTGTTATAATTAGATGTATATATACATGGAATGTGTATGAATATTTAATGAGCCCAGTGGCTTCCAGAGGTTACCTAAGTAAATGATAATGTGAGCTATGCACATGTGTCAGAGTAGGGAACGTCCCACCAGTCAGCCAGTGGGAGATTTTTCCAGTCCCTTGACCATTCTGGAGTACTGATGGAGTACTGTATTTGGGGTGGGGTTGGTAAATAACTTTGTGGGATCAGGCAGCCATTGGATGTTTGGCCTATAGAGCCACCTCTCATTGCTCTTGGCTAACTTGCTGCCTAATGGATCCAGGATATAGACCTATTCAGTTGGTTTCAGAGCCGTTTGACTAATGTTGGAAGGCATTGAATAATGAGGAGATATTGAATAATATCCTTTGAACTGAAAAGTAATTTTAAACCAAAAAACAAAGCAGGTACCTCCATAAAACACAGTTATGAAGTTTGTTGTAGGTAGATTACTTACAGGCAGGGTTGGGCAGACAAGGATCCAGAGGCATTGCAGCTGTGTTCCCACATGTCAAAAGGAGTACTGGGGAAGTTGGAGATGGCAAAGCTAAAAACAGAATCTGACTACTGGGGAGAAGTGTGTGTGCCTGACTCCTTGTGACCCCCTGGACTGTGGCCCACCAGGCTCCTCTGTCCATGGAATTTCCCAGACAAGAATACTGAAGTGGGTTGTCATTTCCTCCTCTAGGGAATCTTCTTGACCCAAGGTTCAAACCTGCATCTCCTGAATCTCCTGCATTGATAGGTAGATTCTTTACCACCTGAGCCACCAGGGAAACCCAAGGAGAAGTGTACTGCTACTAAGTGGAACCTGGGGATCTCATGACTTAACCATCGTCATCAACAAAAGGCATTCTGTTTTCATAGATCAGATGAAGGCAACAATAAAAGTTGATTGGAAACTGATCAGGCTTGGGTGCATTGCTTGTGAATAGTCTAAAGTTCAATCACCCCTCAGAAAAGGGAGGGGTACAGTCCTGCAAGCCTAAGATTAAGCTGTAAAATGGAGTCAGTGTGATTCACCCACAAACCTAATTATTGTGACATTTTCTTACACCTGGCATGTGCAAGTCAAAACAGCATTATCATTTACCTTTTGGCTTACAAGTATTTCCAAGAGTAGTATAACATAATTACTTATCAACCACAAATGCTCCAAAAAGAGAAACTAAAATCACCAAAAGTTTTATCAGAAAAGAGAGAACAGAGTGGGGATAACATTTAGGGTCAGATCACTGTCTGAATACCAGGCTCTTAGGCAAAGACCACTTCCATCCAGAGGTGAATTTTCCTTTCTGGGCTGAATTGGGCAGCCAAACACTTCTTAGGTTTGGTTCATGAATAAATCAACTTCCTAAGCAGGGTAGTATGCCTTGGCCTTTACTACAAAATCCATTTACAGACTAAATCAAGAGACCATTTTCAGGATAAAGTAATGAAAGGATGAATGAGCAGCACTTTTATTTTGGGTCTGTTTTAAAGTTTCTATCAACATATAGAGCTTTGCCTCCTACACCTCTTCCTGCTGTTCACTAAAAGCGAAATGCCACATTGCCTTGAAGAGCATTGCTGAATAAACATAGTAAAGCTAAAAGAAAAATAAAAAAAAAAAAGCTATTGCTTTGTTTCAGATAATAGTTAACCTTTGGTGGTAGAACACATTTCAGTTATTTATTAGTGGATATTCAATTTATTATTTTAGGAAAAATGCTAGTAACTGAAAAAGAAGTTTTGTTATTGTAGCCTACTTTTGAATACGCTATTGTTCCAAATTGGAATAAAACTATGGGTATATGAACAATTGGGCTTCCTCGGTGGTTCAATGGTAAACAATCTGCCTGCCAACCAGGAGACACAGGTTCGGTCTCTGGGTCGGGAAGATCCCTTGGAGAAGGAAATGGCAACCCACTCCAGTTTTCTTGCCTAGGAAATTCCATGGACAGAGGAGCCTGGAAGGCTATAGTCCATAGTGTCACGAAGTCAGACATGACTTAGTGACTAAATAACAGCAGTATTATGAACAATTGTCATCCTCTTTTCTTTGACACAATTGAACAACTAACACTTCACTTCTTCTCTTTGTATTACTTTATCTGGCACCATTTTGTTCCACACATTTTGTTATTATTAGACAAGATGAATATTGTTTGACTTCAATAGTTTTGAAATGTGGGAGCTTCACAGCAGGAGGAAAATAATGAATTTTAAAATTTATTGCATTCAATAGATCACAATGGTGAAAGAGACTGCATATTTGAAATTCTGGGCTGACTACCATGAACATGTAAAACTGAACACTGGAGTTCAGTCTCATGGTCTAGACTATTTAATTCATGTTTCTAAACTGCTCTCATTTTGATACAACTGAAAAGTAAAAAATTGCCAAAAAAAAGATTATGGAGAATTAGAATTCGTAAAATAGCAAATATTTAACTTCTAAATACTGGGGATATCCCCTTTTGAACTGTTAAGTTTAGTACTTCATTTGTAAACAGCCCTTGTCTAACTTCTTGGCATCTTTTAACTGTTGATAACATATAAGAGTTGGATCATCATACTTACATTACTATTCAGCTCATATTATACACATAAGCAAACTACGGTTTCACCTAATGATGTTTCATATTGATTAAGAGTTTGAGTCATTCTGATATCTTGGAACACATTTTTTCCATATGGTGTGATAGAGAGATTTTTCATGTTTACTGTGAGCTCCCCTAAACACAGAAAGAATTGTGATGGGGTGGTTTGGCTATAACTTCTATTAACATTGTCTGAATATAGGACTATCTAAACAATGAAAGAAGTGGCATGTTTTGTAGGTATTTAAATTTTAGACACTGTTTTGACATTTTTTTAACTCTGCGAAAAATGCCTTTTAATGAAGACATAAGACTTCAATGACAAAACCATTCTTGAAGTCACTGGAAATATTCAGGTACTATATATCCATTAGTTTAAATTATTTATAAGGCCACTAAAATTTTATTTAGAGCAGAGGTAATTGATTTCATAGGGTAGCCTGTTAAAGTCAAATGTTACCTAGGGCAACATTTCACATTAGCAATGTTCCATGCCTTTAGGCTAACAAAGTTGTTGTTAGCCTAAACATTTTAATACAACTCAAATAGAGATAGGCTACCTTTTGTCAGGAAAATAGATCCTATGTATAAAGTCCCAGTTATTAATTTTAGCAATGTCACTTTGTTTACCCAAATTATAAATGACCTTTCATTTAGGGATTAATTATATTATGCTTTGGCATTTTTGTGTTGTATCTGTTTTCCTCTTTTCCAACTAATGCTGATGGCTGGCTGCTTTGGTTCAATATTCTTGTAAGAATGTGACAGAGAACAGCCTCATACAAACCTAAATGACATATTAGTATCCCGATAAGAATAAGCATCATATTGGCTAAGGGCTGGAAAAACAACAGGATTCTCTGTGATTTCTGTCATTTAAAATATATGAATTATAGTGAAACAGGGACACCTGGTGTAGGATGAAGATGCAAACCTTAGAGCAGACAGAAACAAGAAAGACTAAGGTGCCTTAAAATTGTACTTAGATGCATTTAATTTTTGTGCATATTACTGCATGTAAATTTTGCTCCCAGAAACATTACAATTTTATGTATACATTCTAAAGTACATGGAAATAAAGTACATGAAATACATCAAAAAATGATGATTGAAGAATGATATATTTATATAATAATTTGAAGAATGATAGATGGATCATAAAGGAAACATATAAAAATCTAATCATTATTTAAGAGGTGGTGGGTTTATGGTATATATACTGAGTGATTATTTTAAGTTTTATGCATGTTTGGAAACTTTTATAGTAAAATATGTGGAAAAAATAAAATGTAAGTATGGATGTGAGAGTTGGACTGTGAAGAAAGCTGATAGCCAAAGAATTGATGCTTTTGAACTGTGGTGCTGAAGAAGACTCTTGAGAGTCCCTTGGACTGCAAGGAGATCCAACCAGTCCATTCTGGAGGAGATCAATCCTGGGTGTTCATTGGAAGGACTGATGCTAAAGCTGAAACTCCAATACTTTGGCCACCTCATGCGACGAGTTGACTCACTGGAAAAGACTCTGATGCTGGGAGTGATTGGGGGCAGGAGGAGAAGGGGACGACAGAGAATGAGATGGCTGGATGGCATCACCGACTCGATGGACATGAGTTTGAGTGAACTCCGGGAGTTGGTGATGGACAGGGAGGCCTGGCGTGCTGTGATTCACGGGGTCCCAAGAGTCGGACACGACTGAGCGACTGAACTGAACTGACCTGAAAGATTACACTTAGGAATAAAATGAAATTCTGTCGAGAATACAAATATTCAGTCGAGAATAGTAAAGCTATAACTCTATTTCATAGAAAATCCTCTTTGTAAGATAAGGATTATTTACTACTATTTCTTGCTAACATGAATATGATGTTATTCTCTTAGCTGTTGCTTTATCTTCTGATATCAATCAGTAAACTAAGACTAGGCTGTTGTGTTCTTTTCTGCCATTAATATCCCATGTGCTTTTCTGCATTTAGAGTTAGAATGACTATAAAAGAGATGAAAAAGTTGTAAAGTTGTACCTTTTTGTCTAAGAATGAAAAATATATTTAAATTTGAGAACTCTTTACGATCTTAGACTTTGCGGCAAATTCTTAAAATGACTTAAGTTGTTTTATATCATGTCAAAGTATAGTTTCTGGAATTATAAACAGCTGAACTTCAAAGAGTGTTTTAATAATTATTTTGTGGCAATATGTAAGAACTTACATATCTTTACCTAAAAGCAAACCCTTGCTGAAAAAAACCTAACAATTTATTAAATTTTTATGCAATTCTTAATGCTGTTTTTACCCTAAATTTCCATACGTCAGAACAGACATGAGCTAATGACTTTGGATTTAGACAGCTTTCTCTGAGTGATTAAGAAAGTCAGTTTTATGCTCAGGACACTTGAAAATATTATATTTTATAACCTTTTAGGATTTTTAGTATTTAGACAATATCTAGGGAATCTAATGTTCAATTATTAAATTAGGTACCCTGTTCCTACTTCCTTTGTAATCTTATAATAATAGTGGGAGAAAGCACGGATTAAGAAAAGTTGCTAAAAAGAGGTTTTGAAATATCATGTTTTCATTGTTAATTAACATTCTTTTAAAAATCACATGAATTGTTCCATAATGGAGAAGTTTTTGAAATTATAATTTTGGATCTTGGTAGTCAAACAAGGAAAGGCATATATTAGTATGAACAATGGTATTTTGAAAACATATAGAAATTAATAAAATTTCTGCTTTATTACCATATTCTACATTATATAATATAATATGGACTTCTCATTTACCTAATAACTGTTGGCATATAAAGTATAAAGTTTGACAGCTCTAAGTACATCAGAAATGTATGTGCCCTTTTGAACATGAATTCCGAGATTCCTCATTTATAAAATGAATTCAATGTTTTATTTACTGTGTCAGGTTATGGTGAATATTAAATAAAATGGAACTTACAGTGAAAGACAAAAGTGCAAAATGCTTAAAAGTATAGACTTCAAGCCACACTGTAAGATATAAATATTAGCTTCACCACTTTTCAGCAGTGTACCTGAATAATTTACTTAATTTCCTTTTGCTTTCTCAGTTTTTCAAGCAGGTTTTAGAAAAGGCAGAGGCACCAGAGATCAAATTGCCAACATCCGCTGGATCATGGAGAAAGCAAGAGAGTTCCAGAAAAACATCTATTTCTGCTTCATTGACTGTGCCAAAGCCTTTGACTGTGTGGATCACAATAAACTGTGGAAAATTCTGAAAGTGATGGGAATACCAGACCACCTGACCTGCCTCTTGAGAAACCTGTATGCAGGTCAGGAAGCAACAGTTAGAACTGGACGTGGAACAACAGACTGGTTCCAAATAGGAAAAGGAGTATATCAAGGCTGTATATTGTCACCCTGCTTATTTAACTTATATGCAGAGTACATCATGAGGAACGCTGGACTGGAAGAAGCACAAGCTGGAATCAAGATTGCCAGGAGAAATATCAATAACCTCAGATATGCAGATGACACCACCCTTATGGTAGAAAGTGAAGAGGAACTCAAAAGCCTCTTGATGAAAGTGAAAGAGGAGAGTGAAAAGGTTGGCTTGAAGCTCAACATTCAGAAAACAAAGATCATGGCATCTGGTCCCATCACTTCATGGGAAATAGATGGGGAAGCAGTGGAAACAGTGTCAGACGTTATTTTTGGGGGCTCCAAAATCACTGCAGATGCTGATTGCAGCCATGAAATTAAAAGATGCTTACTCCTTGGAAGGAAAGTTATGACCAACCTAGATAGTATATTAAAAAACAGAGACATTACTTTGCCAACCAAGGTCCATCTAGTCAAGGCTATTGTTTTTCCCATGGTCATGTATGGATGTGAGAGTTGGACTGTGAAGAAAGCTGATCGCCGAAGAATGGATGCTTTGGAACTGTGGTGCTGGAGAAGACTCTTGAGAGTCCCTTGGACTGCAAGGAGATCCAACCAGTCCATTCTAAAGGAGATCAATCCTGGGTGTTCATTGGAAGGACTGATGCTAAAGCTGAAACTCCAATACTTTGGCCACCTCATGCGATGATTTGACTCACTGGAAAAGGCTCTGATGCTGGGAGTGATTGGGGGCGGGAGGAGACAGGGACGACAGAGAATGAGATGGCTGGATGGCATCACCAACTCAATGGACATGAGTTTGAAAGAACTCCGGGAGTTGGTGATGGACAGGGAGGCTTGGCGTGCTGTGATTCATGGGGTCGCAAAGAGTTGGACACAACTGAGCGACTGAACTGAACTGAACTGATGATAATAATAATACCTACCTCCTATAGTTGCCATAATGATTGTATTAATATTTTTAAAACTCCCAGATTAATACCTGGGAAATGAACACTCTATAATTTTGCCACTGTATATAGCACATATATGTATTATATAATTATGTAAAATATATGTATAATTATTTATTATATTATTGCATAATTATTTAGATCTATGTGTCGTTTGTCTGGCACAGAGTAAGCAATCAGCATATTACTATGTTTTTCTTGAGACTGCATTTTACTAACTTCAATATTTCAATCTTCATGTCTTTGTTGAGAGCATTTAAGGGTGAAAAAATATGAATTAACTCATGAAACTGTATTATGCAGTAGTGTTTACTAGTAATCTCTACATTATTTTGTCAAGAATGATGACCTTTGGGGTTCCAAGTGCCATGAGAGCAGTATTTTAATAAATTATACTTTATTGGTGGGGAAGGAAATGACAACCCACTCCAGTATTCTTGCCTGGAATATTCCATGCACAAAGGAGCCTGGTGGGCACAGTCCATGGGGTTGCAGAAGAGTCAGACATGATGTGGCAACTAAACAACAATAACAACAAATACTTATTGAATATGAAGATAGGCATTTTATATAGTTAACTTTAAATAAATGGTAAAACAAAGATCATGGCATCTGGTCCCATCACTTCATGGGAAATAGATGGAAAAACAGTGGAAACAGTGTCAGACTTTATTTTTTTGGGCTCCAAAATCACTGCAGATGCTGATTGCAGCCATGAAATTAAAAGACGCTTGCTCCTTGGAAGGAAAGTTATGACCAAACTTGATAGTATATTAAAAAGCAGAGACATTACTTTGCCAACCAAGGTCCGTCTAGTCAAGGCTATGGTTTTTCCCGTGGTCATGTATGGATGTGAGAGTTGGACTGTGAAGAAAGCTGATCGCCGAAGAATCGATGCTTTTGAACTGTGGTGTTGGAGAAGACTCTTGCGAGTCCCTTATACTGCAAGGAGATCCAACCAGTCCATTCTAGAGGAGATCAGTCCTGGATGTTCATTGGAGGGACTGATGCTAAAGCTGAAACTGCAATACTTTGGCCACCTCATGCGACGAGTTGACTCACTGGAAAAGACTCTGATGCTGGGAAAGGTTGGGGGCAGGAGGAGAAGGGGACAACAGAGAATGAGATGGCTGGATGGCATCACCGACTCTGTGGACATGAGTTTGAGTGAACTCCGGGAGTTGGTGATGGACAGGGAGGCCTGGCGTGCTGTAATTCATGGGGTCGCGGAGAGTCGGACACGACTGAGCGACTGAACTGAACTGAACCCTGAGGAATATCAGGAAAATCCCATGGATGGGATGTAGCCTGGTGGACTACAGTCCATGGGGTCGCTAAGAGTCGAACACGACTGAGCGACTTCACTTACACTTTTCACTTTCATGCATCGGAGAAGGAAATGGCAACCCACTCCAGTGTTCTGCCTGGAGAATCCCAGGGACGGGGGAGCCTTGTGTGCTGCCATTGATGGGGTTGCACAGAGTCGGACATGACTGAAGTGACTTAGCAGGAGCATCAGCAACCCTGAGGAAATATGTATTTATGATGATCCCTATATGAAGAATAGAAATTAGCTGGACAAAGTATGATGGGTAGCTCTTCCTAGTGGAAAGAACAACATGTATATTTGATCCAGGGGTAGAATAGGGAGTCCACGGAGACTTGGCTGACATTTTAAAACTCCATTCAGAGTTACTTTTAAAGATTTAAATAAAGTGAAAATGCTATATTGGAACTGAGACTAATAATGTAGGGATACATATTTCCCCCAATTATTATAAAACTCAATGAAATACCACCCACTAAACAAGTAGAATTTTTGAAGGATACATATTTCCCCCAATTATTATAAAACTCAATGAAATACCACCCACTAAACAAGTAGAATTTTTGAAGAAAATAATTCTAAATTAATAAGCAATTATAAGTGTGCATGGATCAATAAAAACTATTTTGTAAAAAATATACCATAGTGTGGGGTTGAGGGAATGAAGGCTGCTCCATCAGATATTTAAGATATTTATGCTGCAAAGCTGGAGCAATAATACTCTATAGTGTTGGCACGGAGACAATGAGACTTTTGGACATAACAAAGAGCCCAGAAAAAGAAGTATTTTGGAACTTTGATATATCTATGTCTGTGATGTCACATAGCAATGGAAAAGATAAAGAAAAGTAAAATTAGCAGTCTGTCTCCAATCACATGAAACAAAAGTCCATATTACTTTGACTATGAAATTAAAACAATAAAATCAATAGAAAAAACACATAGGAATACTTTTACTAAAAGATCGAGAAAGAAACTCAACAAGATCCTCAAAATCCCAAATTAAATTATATATGTATATAATATATTGTGTATATTTATATATGTAAATTTACTAGATCAAATTAATATCTCATTACTGAAATATATTGACAAAATCAACAGAAGCAATCATTGCAGTATTGAAAATAAAACAACACAGAAAAATACATAATACATAAATGAATTACTTAAAAGGAGACCGAATGAAACTTATCAGAAAATGAATAATTATTTTATGAAAGAAAATTCAAATAACTAACAATATATAGAAAGATATATAATCTTATGAGTAGGCAGAGAAATATTAGTACAAATTAAAATCTCAGAGAGTTATTGCCTTACACCTAACAAATTGACAAATATTAGAATATTATATATCAATTATCTATGGTATATAAAATAGTTTTTGTGGTTGTTAAGTGTCTAAGTTGTGTCTGATTTTTTATGACCCCATGGGCTGCAGCTCACCACGTTCCCCTGTCCTTCACAGTCTCCTGGAAATTGCTCAAACTCATGTCCATTGAGTCAGTGACACCATCCAACCATCTCATTCCCTGCTGTCCTCTTCTCCTGCCTTCAGTCTTTCCCAGCATCAGGGTCTTTACCAAAGAGTTGGCACTTCGCATCAAGTGACCAAAGTATTGGAGCTTCAGCTTCAGCATCAGTCCTTCCAATGAATATTCAGAACTAATTTCCTTTACTATTGACAGGCTTGATCTCCTTGCTGTCCAAGGGACTCTCAAGAGTCTTCTCCAGCACCACAGTTTGAAAGGATCAATTCTGCAGTGCTCAGCCTTCTTTAGAATCCAACTCTCACATCCATACATGACTGCTGGAAAAACCATAGCTTTGACTATACAGATCTTTTTTGGCAAAGTGATGTCTCTGGTTTTTTAATACACTTTCTAGGTTTGTCAGAGCTTTCCTTCTAAGAAGCAAGCATCTTGAATTTCATAGCTGCAGTCACCATCTGCAGTGAACCCAAGAAAGGAAAATCTGTTACTACTCCCAATTTTTCCCTTTCTATTGGCCATGAAGTGATGGGACATGATGTCATGATCTTAGTTTTTTAAATGTTGAGTTTCAAGTCTCCTGTTTCACCCTCATCAAGACTTTCTTTAATTCCTCTTCACTTTCTGCCCTGAAAGTTGTGTCATATACATTTCTGAGACTGTTGATATTTCTCCTTGCAATCTTCATTGCAGCCTGTGAGACTTCTAGCTCAGCATTTCTCATGATACACTCTGCATATGTTAAATAAGCAGAGTGTCAATTTACAACCTTGTTATTCCTTTCCCAATTTTGAACCAAATTTGTTCCATGTCCAATTCTAACTGTTGCTTCTTGACCAAAACAGGCTTCTCAGGAGACAGGTAAGGTGGTCTGGTATTCCCATCTCCTTAAGAATTTTTCATAATTTGTTGTCATCCACAGTCAAAGGTTTTTGTGTGGTCAATAAAGTATAGGTAGATTCTTTTTTCCAGAATTCCCTTTTTTATTATCCAACAAATGTTGGCAATTTGATCTCTGCTGCCTCTGCCTTTTCTAAACTGACCTTTACATCTGGAAGTTCTTTGTTCACTACTGCTGAAGCCTAGCTTGAAGGATTTTGAGCATAACCTTACTAGCATGTGAAATGAGCCCAAATGTACAATTGTAACATAGTTTGAACATTCATTGACATTACCTTTTGGGACTGGAATAAAACCTGACCTTTTCCAGTCCTGTGGCCACTGCTGAGTTCTCCAAATTTGCTGGCATATTGAGTGCATCACATTAACAACATTATCTTAATTTAGGATTTGAAATAGCACAGCTGAAATTTCATCACCTCTGCTAGCTTTGTTCTTAGTGTTGCTTCCTAATGTCTACTTGACTTCACACTCCAGGATGTCTGACTCTAGGTGAATGATCACACCATCATGGTTATCTGGGTAATAAAGGTCTTTTGTATAGTTCTTCTACATTCTTGCCACCTCTTCTTAATCTCTTCTGCTTCTGTTAGGTTCTTGCCACTTTTGTATTTTATCATGCCCATCCTTGCAACAAATATTCCCATTGTATCTCCACTTTTCTTGCAGATATCTCTAGTCTTTCCCATTCTGTTATTTTCCTCTATGTCTTTGCATTGTTCATTTAAGAAGGCCTTCTTATTGCTCCTTCTATGGTCTAGAATCCTGCATTCAGTTGGGTATATCTTTTCTTTTATCTCTTGCTTTTTGCTTCTCTTCTCAGCTGTTTGTGAAACCTCCTCACACACCGCTTTGTCTTCTTCCATTTCTTTCTCTTTGGCCTGGTTTGTCATTCAGTTCAGTTCAGTCGCTCAGTAGTGTCCGACTCTTTGCGACCCCATGAATCACAGCACGCCAGGCCTCCCTGTCCATCACCATCTCCCAGAGTTCACTCAAACTCATGTCCATCGAGTCGGTGATGCCATCCAGCCATCTCATTCTCTGTTGTCCCCTTCTCCTCCTGCCCCCGATCTTTACCAACATCAGAGTCTTTTCCAGTGAGTCAACACGTCGCATGAGGTGGCCAAAGTATTGCAGTTTCAGCTTTAGCATCAGTCCTTCCAATGAACATCCAGGATTGATCTCTTTTAGAATGGACTGGTTGGATCTCCTTGCAGTCCAAGGGACTCACAGGAATCTTCTTCAGCACCACAGTTCAAAAGCATCAATTCTTCAGCGATCAACTTTCTTTACAGTCCATCTCTCACATCCATACATGACCACTGGAAAAACCATAGCCTTGACTAGACGGACCTTGGTTGGCAAAGTAATGTCTTTGCTTTTTAATATGCTATCTAGTGTGGTCATAACTTTCCTTCCAAGGAGTAAGTGGCTTTTAATTTCATGGCTGCAATCAGCATCCACAGTGATTTTGGACCCTAAAAAAATAAAGTCTGACACTGTTTCCACTATTTTCCCATATATTCCCATGAAGTGATGCGACCAGATGCCATGATCTTTGTTTTCTGAATGTTGAGCTTCAAGCCAACCTTTTCACTCTCCTCTCTTACTTTCATCAAGAGGCGTTTGAGTTCCTGTTCACTTTCTGCCCTAAGGGTGGTGTCATCTGCATATCCGAGGTTATTGATATTTCTCCCAGCAATCTTGATTCCAGCTTGTGCTTCTTCCAGCCCAGCGTTCCTCATGATGTACTCTGCATATAAGTTAAAAAAGCAGGGTGACAATATACAACCTTGACTTACTCCTTTGCCTATTTGGAACCAGTCTGTTTTTCCATGTACAGTTCTGACTGTTTTTCCTGACCTGCATACATGTTTCCCAAGAGGCAGGTCAGGTGGTCTGATATTCCATTAGAAAAATTAATTATGTTACTAAATTTTCTTGGTAAAAACTACCTCAAAAATCTCACAGGCACACTGAACATTTTTTTTTTTTTTCACATTCTGTTGGGGTTTTTTGATCTAGACTGAGTTTGACTGGACTTGGTGGTGTCTGAGGTCTGGTTGGGCTTGTGTTAATTCCACATGATGTCATTCTGGAGCTCAAGCTCAAAAACCACTGCTGCCTTGAGGCATGTTCTTTCTGGGTGTATCTTAGGAGCATAAGAGTTAAAGAAAAATCATACAGGCACATTTGAGTCTCTACTTCCATTTTGATCATTAAAATCCCACTAGACTTTCTGGCTACATGACTACTATGTCAGTGACAGAGAAGAAAGAAAAAATATCAAGTGTGTTTTATGGAGCCACCTATATTTGTGGATGAATAGAACTGAAATGCGTTGGTGCCCAAGTGAGGAAACATTGATAGTATACTTCAGAGTTGGCCTCTGCAGGTTAGAGTCTAGTCACTTATTTAGTTCACCTGTTGAAGCTAATTCCTGGATGCTAACTCCCCACAATCCCTGTACTGAGTGAGTTTCATTTGCTTCCCCTAAAGCAGAAAATAGGAAGAATGTATTCACTTACTTTTACCTTAATATGGAATAGAGGCTTTAAGTGACATTTGTAGGTGAGGTCACAGTTAGACTAATGAATGTACACTCCACACAGGAAACTTTGGCTACACATTGCTTATGATAGTAATGTATTGAATATATCTTAGTGTGCCATCAATAATGGAATGTAAAAGTAAAACAGGTTATATAGATACAATTAATCTTTTAGCAACTCTAAAGAAAGAATAAACTATATTTGGGAAAATTTGTTCTAAAATATATTGAAGTAGAAATGACAAAACATTAAATTTTATATAAATAACCTCCATATAGTATGTTATATATTTATGTATACACATATATCATTTAGACATAAATTCAAGAAATCTATGAGAGGAAGAGGAATCAATGTCAGGAAGAGGAATACAATCAGAATGTGAGTTTAAAGAGAAACATGAAAACCACAATGAGTAGGATTTTGATAATAAGATACAGTGAGTGCAGTGCAAGCAACTCACTTCTACACAATTGAAATGCCTGTTTTTGAGATTCCTTCAGGTATATATATATATAGATAGATGGATAGATGTTGCTGTCTTTGTTCAGTTGCTAAGTCTTGTCTGAATCTTTGGGACCCCATGAATGACTGCATGCCAGGCTTCCGTGTCCTTCAGCATCTCGTGGAGTTTGCTCCAACTCATGTCCTTTGAGTCGGTGATGCCATCCAATCATCTCATCCTCTGTTGTTCCCTTCTCCTCCTGCCTTTAATCTTTCCAGCATCAGGGTCCTTTCCAATGAGTCAGCTCTTCACATCAGGTGGCCAAAGTATTGGAGTTTCAGCTTCAGCATCAGTCCTTCCAATGAATATTCAGAGTTGATCTCATTTAGGATTGACTGGTTTAATCTCCTTGCTTTTTAATACACTGTCTAAGTTTGTCATCGCTATTCTTTCAAGGAGTAAGCATCTTTTAATTTCATAGCTGCAGTCAGCACTCACAGTGATTTTGGAGCCCAAGAAAATAAAGTCTGCCACTGTTTCCATGTTTTTCCCCACTGTGAAGAGATGGGACCTGATGACATGATCTTTGTTTATTGAATGCTGTGCTTTAAGACAGTTTTTTTACTCATCTTCATCAAGAGGCTCTTTAGTTCCTCTTCACTTTCTGCCATTAGATTAGTGTCATCTGCATCTCTGAGATTTTTTATATTTCTCCTAGCAATCTTGATTCCAGCTTGTGCTTCATCCAGCCTGTCATTTCCCATGATGTACTCTGCATAGAAGTTAAATAAGTAGGGTGACAGTATATAGTCTTCATGTTCTCCTTTCCCAGTTTTGAACCAGTCCATTTCTCCATGTCCTAACTGTTCTAATTGTTACTTCTTGACCTTCATAAGGTTTCACATGAGGCAGATAAAGTGCTCTGCTATTCTCTTGTTTTTAATTCCACAGGTTTTTGTGATACACACAGTCAAATGCTTTAGTATAGGCAAAGAAGCAGATGTTTTTCTGGAGTTCTCTTGCTTTTTCTAGGATCCAGTGGGCATTGGCAGTTTGATTTCTGGTTCCTATGCCATTTTTGAGTCCAGATTATACATCTAGAAATTCTCGGGTCACGTACTGGTGAAGCCTAGCTTGAAGGATTTTGAGAATTACCTTGCTAGCTTGTGAAATCAGCAGAATTGTATGGCAGTTTGAAATATTTTCTGCCATTACCCTTCTTTGGGATCAGAATGAAAATGGACCTTTTCCAGTCCTGTGGACACACTGAGTTTTCCAAATTTATTGGCATACTGGGTGCAGTGCTTTAACAGTATCTACACAGGCTATATTTCATGGGGCCACAAAGAGTTGGACATGACTGAGCAACTAAGCACAACACACAGGTAAAGAGAGTAAACTAACTGAAAATTCCATAGATGATATATTTAATTCATCATTATTAAATACCAGAATTATGTATGATTTTATGAAACAGAAGTTAATTAACATTATTTTCCCAAGGTTTAGGACAAAGTGGCAGTTGCTATTTTTATTCAACCCCTCCTCCAAATCCTAACTCACTAAATGTTAAAGAAATAGGAAAATAGATTACTATGCTGAAGCTGAAACTCCAATACTTTGGCCAACTGATGCGAAGAATTGACTTACTTGAAAAGACCCCGACGCTGGGAAACATTGAAGGCAGGAGGAGAAGGGGACGAAAGAGGATGAGATGGTTGGATGGCACCACTGACTCAATGGACATGCTGCTGCAGCTGCAGCTAAGTTTCTTCAGTCGTGTCCAACTCTTAGCAACCCCATGGGCTGCAGCCTACCAGGTTCCTCCGTCCATTGGATTTTCCAGGCAAGAGAACTGGAGTGGGTTGCCATTGCCTTCTCTGCAATGGACATGAATTTGAGTAAACTCTGGGAGTCAGTTATGGACAGTGAGGCCTGGCAGGCTGCAGTCCATGGGGTCACAAAGAGTCTGACACAACTGAGCAACTGAACTGAACTGAAGAGTATAAGGTATGTTAAATTAATTATACTCTACAACTGGAACATTGTGACTTTTCATGAATCTGAGAATCAATCAGTAATTACTAAATAAAAATTACAATATATACAAAAATTCAGGTGTAGTTATTATTGTGCACTCACTCTTAAAACACGTTTTAAAAATTATATATTGAAACTGTTTAATAAAATAAAGAGATTAAAAAATTAGAAAAAATAAAAGTTGGTGAAATATTTCAAAGTATATTTATTTATTACAATAAATATCTTAAAAATTTTGTTAATATATAAGAAAGCAGATTTAAAAAATACATTGTGGAATATACTTCAAATTAAGCAAAGAGTCAAAACCCATGTTTAGAGAGAACAAGTAATTATGGAAATCTATATGCTATTAAAATATACTTCCTTTATTTGGTATGACAGGAGATCCACTTGAAATTTTTTCAATACTTATTTTATTTGCTTAACTTATTTCTAAATGGACCATAAGAAGTTTAAAATATAGCTATTGCTGAGAAGAAAATATGGGAAACTGGGGTTGAGACATTTATACTCACTCTTTTTTTAATCTTTTGAAATAGTCACTATATTTGTCCACTACCTCCTACAAAGTAGACAATACAACCTAAACCAAAAGTGTAAAACAAAACTCTTAAAAATCT
Source organism: Moschus berezovskii (assembly GCF_049115385.1). NCBI lineage: Eukaryota > Metazoa > Chordata > Mammalia > Artiodactyla > Moschidae > Moschus > Moschus berezovskii. Next base: position 47,783,744 of record NC_142460.1, on the reverse strand, counting down.
ATGATTAATACAAAGAGAACAATTATGTAAGCCTTTATGTTATTGAAATATGCTACTTTCTTGGCATGAAGAAAGTCTATTTAATTTATAAAAAATGATTCTTTATATCATTGTGTTCAAATCTCTAAAATGGCCAGGAATTGAAAGTCAATTCTTAGGTAGGCTGATACGAAGTCCAGGTCCCCGAGGAGGAGAAAGTGGTCTGAGGCTCTCAAGGAAGAGAAAAGGACAAACATTTGTTTTCTACATAGGTTTGTCTTAGTCAATATAATAATATATCTTGCTCAAGGACAGGTTTCTCCTTAACAAGGAACTTCTGAATAATCTTGCTATCTTAAGAGGTTTGTTATGGGAATGAGTCTGGTAAGACCTTTCTATTGTTAGTTCTAAAATTTTGTTATTTTAATATGTGTGTTGGGGGAGTGGGTCTGGAGAAGTACCTAAGACCTTGATAAGATTAGCCAGTGGGGACTTGCTCCATCCCACTTCTGATGTCTATGTAAGAAAGAATTCTCTGTCCTATTTCACTTTATTTATTTATTTATTTTTGAATCTTCAAAACTATTTTATTTATTTATTTTTAAAATTTTTATTTTTATTGGAGGCTAATTATTTTACAATATTATATTGGTTGGTTTTGTCATACATTGACATGAATCCGCCCCGGGTGTACATGAGTTCCCCCTCCCAAACCCCCCCTCACCTCCATCCTCCCCTTATCCTCCCTCTGGGTCATCCCCGCATATCAACCCCGAGCATCCTATAACATGCATCAACCCTGAACTGGCGATTCATTTCACATATCATAATATACATGTTTCAATGCTATTCTCCCATACCATCCCACCCTCACCCTCTCCCACAGAGTCCCAAAGACTGTTCTATACATCTGTGTCTCTTTTGCTGTCTCGTATACAGGGTTATCATTTCCTTCTTTCTAAATTCCATATATATGCGTTAGTATATTATATTGGTGTTTTTCTTTCTGGCTTACTTCACTCTGTGTAATAGGCTCTAGTTTCACCAACCTCATTAGAACTGGTTCAAATGCATTCTTTTTAATAGCTGAGTAATACTCCATTGTGTATATGTACCAAAGCTTTCTTATCCATTTGTCTGCAGATGGACATCTAGGTTGCTTCCATGTCCTGGCTATTATAAACAGTGCTGCAATGAACATTGGAGTACATGTGTCTCTTTCAATTCTGGTTTCCTCGGTGTGTATGCCCAGGAATGCGATTGCTGGATCATATGGCAGTTCTATTTCCAGTTTTTTGAAAAATCTCCACACTGTTCTCCATAGTGGCTGTACTAGTTTGCATTCCTACCAACAGTGTAAGAGGGTTCCCTTCTCTCCACACCCTCTCCAGCATTTATTGCATGTAGACTTTTGGATAGCAGCCATTTTGACTGGTGTGAAATGGTATCTCATTGTGGTTTTGATTTGCTTTCTCTGATTATGAGGGATGTTGAGCATTTTTTCATGTATTTGTTAGCCATCTTTATGTCTTCTTTGGAGAAATGTGTGTTTACTTCTTTGGCCCATTTTTTGATTGGGTCATTTATTTTTCTGGAATTGAGCTGTAGGAGCTGCTTGTATATTTTGGAGATTAATCCTTTATCAGTTGCTTCATTTGCTATTATTTTCTCCCATTCTGAAGGCTGTCTTTTCACCTTGCTTATAGTTTCCTTTGCTGTGCAGAAGCTTTTGATTTTAATTAGGTCCCATTTGTTTATTTTTGCTTTTATTTCCAATATTCTGGGAGGTGGGTCTTGGAGAATCCTGCTGTGATTTATGTCAGAGAGTGTTTTGCCTATGTTCTCCTCTATGAGTTTTATAGTTCCTATTTCACTTTAATGACATTCTGCTACACAAAATGTCTTAAGTGATCAAGCCTGGTCCCTGGTCCCAAAGCTAAAACTTCAGAGATCACTACTCCAACATTGTTCATCATCAGTTCAGTTCACTTCAGTCGCTCAGTCATGTCCGACTCTTTGCGACCCCATGAATCGCAGCACTCCAGGCCTCCCTGTCCATCACGAACTCCAGGAGTTCACCAAACTCATGTCCATCGAGTTGGTGATGCCATCCAGCCATCTCATTCTCTGTCGTCCCTTGTCCTCCTGCCACCAATCCCTCCCAACATGAGGGCTTTTCCAATGAGCCAACTCTTCACATCAAGTGGCCAAAGTATTGGCGTTTTAGCTTCAGCACCAGTCCTTTCAATGAAAACCCAGGACTGAACTCATTTTGGGTGGACTTGTTGGATGTCCTTACAGTCCAAAGGACTCTCAAGAGTCTTCTCTAACACCACAATTCAAAAGCGTCAATTCCTTGGCACTCAGCTTTCTTCACAGTCCAGCTTTCACATCCACACATGACCACTGGAAAAACCATAGCCTTGACTAGAAGGACCTTTGTTGGCAAAGAAATGTCTCTGCTTTTTAATATGCTATCTAGGTTGGTCATAACTTTTCTTCACAGAGTAAACAGCTTTTAATTACATGGCTTCAGTCAGCATTGGCAGTGATTTTGGAGCCCAATAAAATACAGTCTGACACTGTTTCTACTGTTTCTCCATCTATTTCCCATGAAGTGATGGGACCAGATGCCCTTTGTTGGCAAAGAAATGTCTCTGCTTTTTAATATGCTATCTAGGTTGGTCATAACTTTCCTTCACAGAGTAAACATCTTTTATTTTTATTTATTTTTTTTGGTAATTAATTTATTTTTTATTGGAGGAAAATTATTTTACAATATTATATTGGTTGGTTTTGACATACATTGACATGAATTCGCCCCGGGTTTACATAAGTTCCCCCTCCTGAACCCCCCTCCCACCTCCCTCCTCACTTTATCCTCCCTCTGGATCATCCCCGCATGCCAGCCCTGAGCATCCTATAACATGCATTGACCCTGAACTAGTGATTCGTTTCACATATGACAACATACGTGTTTCAATGCCATTCTCCCAAATCATCCCACCCTCACCCTCTCCCATAGAGTCCCAAAAACTGTTCTATACATCTGTGTCTCTTTTGCTGTCTCGTACACAGGGATAGTATATCAAAAAGCAGAGACATTACTTTGCCAACCAAGGTCCGTCTAGTCAAGGCAATGGTTTTTCCCGTGGTCATGTATGGATGTGAGAGTTGGACTGTGAAGAAAGCTGATCGCCGAAGAATGGATGCTTTTGAACTGTGGTGTTGGAGAAGACTCTTGAGAGTCCCTTATACTGCAAGGAGATCCAACCAGTCCATTCTAAAGGAGATCAATCCTGGATGTTCATTGGAGGGACTGATGCTAAAGCTGAAACTGCAATACTTTGGCCACCTCATGAGACGAGTTGACTCACTGGAAAAGACTCTGATGCTGGGAAAGGTTGGGGGCGGGAGGAGAAGGGGACGACAGAGAATGAGATGGCTGGATGGCATCACCGACTCTGTGGACATGAGTTTGAGTGAACTGTGGGAGTTGGTGATAGACAGGGAGGCCTGGCGTGCTGTGATTCATGGGGTCGCGGAGAGTCGGACACGACTGAGTGACTGAACTGAACTGAACTGATACAGGGTTATCATTTGCATCTTTCTAAATTCCATATATATGCGTTAGTATACTGTATTGGTGTTTTTCTTTCTGGCTTACTTCACTCTGTATAATAGGCTCCAGTTTCATCCACCTCATTAGAACTAATTCAAATGTATTCTTTTTAATGGCTGAATAATACTCCATTGTGTATATGTACCAAAGCTTTCTTATCCATTCGTCTGCAGGTGGACATCTAGGTTGCTTCCATGTCCTGGCTATTATAAACAGTGCTGCAATGAACATTGGAGTACATGTGTCTCTTTCAAGTCTGGTTTCCTCGGTGTGTATGCCCAGGAGTGTGATTGCTGGCTCATATGACAGTTCTATTTCCAGTTTTTTGAGGAATCTCCACAATGTTCTCCATAGTGGCTGTACTAATTTGCATTCCCACCAACAGTGTAAGAGGGTTCCTTTCTCTCCACACCCTCTCCAGCATTTATTGCATGTAGACTTTTGGATAGCAGCCATTCTGACTGGTGTGAAATGGTATCTCATTGTGGTTTTGATTTGCATCTCTCTGGCTTCAGTCAGCATCCGCAGTGATTTTGGAGACAAATTAAAATAGAGTCTGACACTGTTTCTACTGTTTCTCCATCTATTTCACATGAAGTGATGGGACCAGATGCCATCTTAGTTTTCTGAATGTTGAGCTTCAAGCCAACTTTTTCACTCTCCTCTTTCACTTTCATAAAGAGGCTTTTGGATGAAAGAAATTTCCTCTTCACTTTATGCCATAAGGGTGGTGTCATCTGCATATCTGAGGTTATTGATATTTCTCCTAGCAATCTTGATTCCAGCTTGTGCTTCTTCTAGCCCAGCGTTTCTTATGTTGTACTCTGCATATAAGTTAAATAAGCAGGGTGACAGCATACAGCCTTGCCACACTCTTTTTCCTCTTTGGAACCAGTCTGTTGTTCCATGTCCAGTTCTAATTGTTGTTTCCTGACCTGCATACAGGTTTCTCAAGAGGCAGGTCAGGTGGTCTGGTATTCCCATCTCTTGAAGAATTTTCCACAGTTTATTGTGATCCACACAGTCAAAGGCTTTGGCATATTTAATGAAGCAGAAATAGATGTTTTTCTGGAAATTTCTTGTTTTTTCGATGATCCATTGGATGTTAGAAATTTGATCTGTGGTTCCTCTGCTTTTTCTAAATTCACCTTGAACATCTGGAAGTTCATAGTATACAGATTGCTGAAGCCTGGCTTGGGGAATTTTGAACATTACTTTCCCAGTGGGTAAGATGAGTGCAATTGTGCGGTAGTTTGAACATTCTTTGGCATTGCCTTTCTTTGGGATTGGAATGAAAACTGACCTTTTCCAGTCCTGTGGCCACTGCTGAGTTTTCAAATTTGCTGGCATATTGAGTGCAGCACATTCACAACATCATCTTTCAGGATTTGAAATAGCTCAACTGGAATTTCATCACCTCCACTAGCTTTGTTTGTAGTGATGCTTTCTAAGGCCCACTTGACTTCACATTCCAGGATGTCTATAGCTGTGAAAAGAAGAGAAGTGAAAAGCAAAGGAGAAAAGGAAAGATATAAGCATCTGAATGCAGAGTTTCAAAGAATAGCAAGAAGAGATAAGAAAGCCTTCCTCAGCAATCAGTGCAAAGAAACAGAGGAAAACAACAGAATAGGAAATACTAGAGATCTTGTCAAGAAAATTAGAGATACCAAAGGAACATTTCATGCAAAGATGAGCTCCATAAAGGACAGAAATGGTTTGGACCTAACAGAAGCAGAAGATATTAAGAAGAGGTGGCAAGAATACACAGAACTGTACCAAAAGTATCTTCATGACCAAGATAATCACGATGGTGTGATCACTCACCTAGAGACTGAAATCTTACAATGTGAAGTCAAGTGGACCTTAGAAAACATCACAAGGAACAAAGCTAGTGGAGATGATGGATTTCCAGTTGAGTTATTTCAAATCCTGAAAGATGATGTTGTGAAAGTGTTGCCTCAATATGCCAGCAAATTTGAAAACTCAGCAGTGGCCACAGGACTGGAAAAGTTCAGTTTTCTTTCAAATCCCTAAGAAAGGCAATGCCAAAGAATCCTCAAACTATCGTACAATTGCACTCAATTCACACGCTAGTAAAGTCATGCTCAAAACTCTCCAAGCCAGGCTTCAGCAATCCGTTAACTGTGAACTTCCAGATGTTCAAGCTGGTTTTAGAAAAGGCAGAGGAACCAGAGATCAAATTGCCAACATCCGCTGGATCATGGAGAAAGCAAGAGAGTTCCAGAAAAACATCTATTTCTGCTTCATTGACTATGCCAAAGCCTTTGCCTGTGTGGATCACATTAAACTGTGGAACATTCTGAAAGAGATGGGAATACCAGACTACCTGACCTGCCTCTTGAGAAACCTGTATGCAGGTCAGGAAGCAACAGTTAGAATTTGACATGGAACAAAAGACTGGTTCCAAATAGGAAAAGGAGTATGTCAAGACTGTATATTGTCACCCTGCTTACTTAACTTATATGCAGAGTACATCATGAGGAACGCTGGGCTAGAAGAAGCACAAGCTGGAATCAAGATTGCTGGGAGAAATGTCAATAACCTCAGATATGCAGATGACACCACCCTTATGGCAGAAAATGAACAGGAACTCAAAAGCCTCTTGAGGAAAGTAAGAGAGGAGAGTGAAAAAGTTGGCTTGAAGCTCAACATTCAGAAAACAAAGATCATGTCATCTGGTCGCATCACTTCATGGGTAATATATGGGAAAAGAGTGGGAACAGTGTCAGACTTTATTTTTTTGGGCTCCAAAATCACTGCAGATGTTGATTGCAGCCATGAAATTAAAAGCCGCTTACTCCTTGGAAGGAAAGTTATGACCAACCTAGACAGCATATTGAAAAGCAGAGACACTACTTTGCCAACAAAGGTCTGTCTAGTCAAGGCTATGGTTCTTCCAGTGGTCATGTATGGATGTGAGAGTTGGACTGTTTAGAAAGCTGATTGCTGAAGAATTGAAGCTTTTTAACTGTGGTGCTGGAGAAGACTCTTGAGAGTCCCTTGGACTGCAAGGAGATCCAACCAGTCCATTCTGAAGGAGATCAGTGTTGGGTGTTCATTGAAAGGATCGATGTTAAAGCTGAAACTCCAATACTTTGGCCATCTCATGCGAAGAGTTGTCTCACTGGAAAAGACTGATGCTGGGAGGGATTTGGGGCGGGAGGAGAAGGGGACAACAATGAGATGGCTTGATGGCATCACTGACTTGATGGACATGAGTTTTAGTGAACTCTGGGAGTTGGTGATGGACAGGGAGGCCTGGCGTGCTGTGATTCATGGGGTCGCAAAGAGTCGGACATGACAGCGACTGAACTGAACTGAACTGAGGTGAGTGATCACACCATCTTGATTATCTGGGTCGTGAAGATCTTTGTTGTACAGTTCTTCTGTGTATTCTTGCCACCTTTTCTTAATATCTTCTGCTTCTGTTAAGTCCATAATATTTCTGTCCTTTATCGAGCCCATCTTTGCATGCAATGTTCCCTTGGTATCTGTAATTTTCTTGAAGAGATCTCTAGTCTTTCCCATTCTGTTGTTTTCCTCTATTTCTTTGCATTGATCACTGAGGAAGGCTTTCTTACATCTCCTTGCTATTCTTTGGAACTCTGCATTCAGATGCTTATATCTTTCCTTTTTTCCTTTGCTTTTTGCTTCCCTTCTTTTCATAGCTATTTGAAATGCCTCCTCAGACAGCCATTTTGCTTTTTTGCATCTCTTTCCATGGGTATGGTCTTGATCCCAGTTTCCTATACAATGTCATAAACCTCTGTCCATATTTCTTCAGGCACTCTGTCTATCAGATCTAGTCCCTTTAATCTATTTCTCATTTCCACTATTATATAAGGGATTTTATTTAGGTCATACCTGAGTGGTCTAGTGGTTTTCCCTACTTTCTTCAATTTAAGTCTGAATTTGGCAATAAGGAGTTCATGATCTGAGCCACAGTCAGCACCTGGTCTTGTTTTTGCTGACTGTATAAAGCCTCTCCCTCTTTGGAAGCAAATGGTATAATCAATCTGTTTTTGGTGTTGACCATCTGGTAATGTCGATGTGTAGAGTCTTCTCTTGTGTTGTTGGAAGAGGGTGTTTGCTATTACCAGTGCGTTCTCTTGGCAAACCTGTATTAGCTTTTGTCCTTCTTCATTCTGTACTCCAAGGCCAAATTTGCCTGTTACTCCAGGTGTTTCTTGGCTCCTACTTTTGCATTCCCGTCACCTATAATGAAAAGGACACCTTTTTTGTGTGTTAATTCTAAAAGGTCTTATAGGTCTTCATAGAACTGTTCCACTTCATCTTCTTCAGCGTCACTGGTTGGGACATAGGCTTGGATTACCGTTATGTTGAATGGTTTTCCATGGAAACGAACAGAGATCATTCTCTCATTGATCACCATAAGCTATCAGAATTGGAGCAAAAAATAAATGCTAGTCCAGTTAAAGTTATTCATTTTCAACATGTGATTCTATTGCAGATAGTTATTAATTGTTTTAAATGTAAAGTAACATATCAGACATAAATAAATACTGTATGAGCCTGCTATTTTTATCATAAATGCATACTATGAGCTTTGTCCTGGGTGCAGAAAAGTATTCTTTCATCAAAGTGGAACAAAATTTCAGAACCAAGAGGAAAATCAAACTTGTAATATGTAAGATTAGAGCTAAAAACCACACTTTAGGTGATTATTCGTACTGGTTTACTATAGAAAAAGCAAAGAGAAATTTTTTTCCCCGTTCCTTCCTCTTTCTATTAAGCTGGATAACACAAAACACATTCAAAAACGGAGGAGCCAGTTAGATGATTGGTAATGTGTAAAAGATTTTTAATAGATTATTTGCATTGGCTAGTGCTTCTCTATAAGCTTTGGCAGAATATTTCATTTTTGCTATATTGCATAGCAAATATTCACTTCTTTTTTAAAATAAATTATTATGTTACTTGAAAATAACTCTAGCATAAATAATTTTGTTAACTTTATAATGGGATTATACTGATTCACTTTTATTTGTGATTTAAAATGCAAAATACAAATTAAAAAATAATTCAGTAGCAAAGTTCTTAAAATTCTGGTAGCAGAGAAGCTCATTTGCAAATGGGTGAAAATGTGGGTAAGCAATGGTACTTCTAAAGATTTTCATGGCCTGGAGGTTACCTTTTCAGATATTGCAGAATAGATTCTAATGTTCCTGGCAACTCTAATTTCTAGGAGTATTGCAAAGGAAATGTACTCGTTTACATATTCATAGTTTTGAACTTAAGAATAAGAGGTTTCATTCAAATAACCCCACAGCAAGTTCTTTGTGATTTTTAGTGCCTAGAAGCTTTGTATTTCAGCATTTTACAGAACACAAGGTTAACCTGAGTTCTAAAAGCAGTTCATTAAGAATGATGCTTTTCAAGTAAACTCCAAACACTGTACATATTGATAAAAATCACAATTGAATTTAGGGATTGTCCTGTGAGTTTTATAATTCAACAAATAGCAAATGTCTTGCTTTTTGGAGACACAGGAACTCAGAAATGCCTATGGCACTATATTTATCATGAAATTTACTGCCAGTTAATTTCAGTACTATCCATGTAAGAATTTTGTCATGTCTACAAGTATTTGATTTTGTTTTCCAACAATTCCATATTTGTAAGACTATTAAATAATATTAAATTCTTAATGACTTGATCTAAAAATAAATCAGGAGTACTTTTGAGGATGAGTTATATCAGAAAAATAATTCATTGCCCTCATAAGAGTTGAGAAGAAGCTACATACACACACACTCACATACAAACACACACTTTCAACTATTTTAGTGAATGTACAAACTCAAAAAATATTTCACTCTCTGTGAGTCCATTTTTTGGTTCCACATTTCAATTAGATTGTGAAAAGCTGAGTAGGATCAAAGGGAGAGCAATTTAACAGGTGAAATCTCTGAGAAGTTGAAGGAAGAACAAATAAATGAGCTGGTAATTCAGGCTGTAGAAGAAAAACCAAGGTGATTTAATAGATCCCACAGCACCCTGGCAGGCTATATTTCACAACTCACCATTTTGTTCTCTTCCATCAAGACCTGCAATCAGTGTTTGTTCATGGGTGAAATTTTGAGGAGCTACTCAATTGTCTATTCAATGTAAATCGTTAAATACATAAAAATAATTGTTATAAAGCAAAAGCACTATTATTTCCCATTTAGAGATATATTTAAAAGGAAAGAAACAGCCTCATATTAAAGTGAGAAATATAGGTTAAAATCATATGGAATTGGGATCTCATAATAACTGTTTGAACAGGTTGAAGCACATTGTGTTTTTAAACAATGGGGGAGTGTAGATATGAATATAAATCCAGGTCAAGTTTTTCCCTCAATTTATTAAATAAAAAAATAGCCTAAAAAAAGAAATGTATGTTGACAACTACGTTAATGATTAATTTTACATAATTATGTTTAATTGCTTAAATGAAAATACACATAAACTAGGTGGAGTGAAGCAGTGATTCTTAAAGTGTATTATCAGACAAGCAGCATCAGCACCATCAAGAAGTTTGATTAAAATATTAATCCTCAGGTCCCATCTCATATTTACTAAATCTGAAACGTTGGGTGTGAGGTCAGCAATTTTCCTTTAACAAGATGATTCTGATACAGCTAAAGTTTGAAAACAACCAGAGTAGAGAAGGGTGATGGGATTTTAACAAATGAGATAGTCTTTTGGGTTCATCTAATTTTCTATGGGAATAAGAAAGACAAGATGGTATTTTCATGGCTTTATCTGTCTACCTCCTTTACTTAATCAGGAAAGGAATATGTGTGTACAGTTTAAAAGATAGTCTTTGGTGACTGATATTTTAAGACAAGTGTAGTGAAAAATATAAACATTTCTCACTTTATTGCAAAGAAGTTTCTAGCATAGTTGAACTGCCATACTTACTCTAAATATCAGATATGAAAGTGAAAGTGAAAGTGTTAGTCACTCAGTCATGTTTGACTCTGTGTGACCCCATGGACTGTAGCCCACCAGGCTCCTCTGTTCATAGAATTCTCCAGGAAAGAATGCTGGAGTGGGTTACCATTCCCTTCTCCAGGAGATCTTCCCAACCCAGGAGATCAAATCCAGGTCTCCCACATTGCAGGCAAATTCTTTACCATCTGAGCCACCAGGGAAGCAGATATCAGGTATAAATAATATAATTTTAACTCCTTTTAATTTATTCTTTATAGATAAAATGTTAATTCATATCTCTTCATTAATTATAAGGGTAATGTTTATTTTTATACTTAATTAAGGAAATAATTAGTAGCTTTATGAAATCACCAGTATGAACTTTAGGCTATCACAAGAAAACATGTTTTAAAGAGTTGAGTAATTTCTAAAAAGCCACACTTCAGATACTACATCTTTGAAAACTGAGATGACAAAGGCGAAAAGAACATTAGACTAGATATTTGAAGCCTTGAGATAAGATTTGAACTTTGCATTAATTATTATTAAAGATCTTAGGGAATTTTCCTGACCTCCTAAGTTATTCTTCATTTATAAAATGAAGATGAATTCCTTGATCCTTTCTATGATTTGAAGTTTCAGTTCAGTTCAGTCGCTCAGCTGTGTCCAACTCTTTGCGACCCCATGAATCACAGCACGCCAGGCCTCCCTGTCCATCACCAACTCCCGGAGCTCACTCAAACTCATGTCCATTGAGTCGGTAATGCCATCCAGCCATCTCATTCTCTGTCGTCCCCGTCTCCTCCCACCCCCAATCCCTCCCAGCATCAGAGTCTTTTCCAGTGAGTCAACTCGTTGCATGAGGTGGCCAAAGTATTGGAGTTTCAGCTTCAGCATCAGTCCTTCCAATGAGCACCCAGGATTGATCTCTTTTAGAATGGACTGGTTGGATCTCCTTGCAGTCCAAGGGACTCTCAAGAGTCTTCTCCAGCACCACAGTTCAAAAGCATCAATTCTTCAGCGATCAGCTTTCCTAACAGTCCAACTCTCAGGGAACTAGAATACTTATACTAATATAGTTCATTCTAGCGTTGCTTGGAGATTGTATTAGTCTAGCTGTTTTTTTATCCAGACATTTCTATGTACTTCTGTATTTGGTTCTATTACATTGTCACGTTATGTTGCCAGAACCCCAAGTTCCTTACCAGGCAGCTCACATGGCTGTTGTCTGTCTTCTTATTTAATGCAACTATTTAAATTAACTTTTCCTAGACTTCACGAAGACTTTGTACAAAGTGTCAGTTTGAAGAAAATAAATCAAACATGTCCATTAATACCATTCTAAAAATAAGCCCTAAGATTTCTGTTAGGAATTTTCAAATATATCTTTCAACTCAGCGATTAAATTTACAAGCAAGTTTTATTGCATAGAAAAGCTTCATTTAATCCATACAATTTTATCTAGTTTCTGAATTAATTGTATGGATGGTATTAACTTTGAAGCCCATTGCATTTTTATATGTAAATCACAATTGTGAGCCTGATTTAAGAATCTCTTTATTTTTAACCTCCCCATCATATATGAACAAAAATTTGAAATACTTTAAATACTTTTACTTGGAATGTCAGTGTTAACTGAGTTATTCTTGGCAGTTCTATTTTCCTTCCAATTTAACTGTTGTCAATCTTTGTGGGCTGAGATTCTTTTCCATGAAATAATCTTTTTATCTAGTTTTATTATGACATTTATAGTTGTTCCAAAGTTATCAAGACATGTCTGAGATAATTCTTTTAATTTCTATATTTATGATACTATCAACAATGAGTTTTAGTACATTTACTTATTTAAAATAATTAACATGGAGAGGTTTCTCATACTTAAGAAATAATAAAATCAAACTGCCATATTTTCACATAGTAAAGGCAGACATATCGAATATACAACCAATCAAATTACTGAATTTTATGCTTTGAAATATTTAATGTATACAATATATTCTTTATTCATTCATCTGTTGATGGACACTGAGGTTGCTTCCATATCTTGTCTATTGTAAATAATGTTGCTATGATCATTGTAGTGTATATATCTTTTCGAATTAGTATTTTCCTTTTCTTCAAATATATACCCACTAGTGGAAATGCTGGATCATATCATGATTCTATTTTTAGTCATTTGAGGCACCTCCAAACTGTTTCAAAAGTTTTTGCACCAATTTACATTCCCACCAATAGTATACTGTTGTTCAGTCGCTCAGTTATGTCCGACTCTTTGCAATCCCATGGATAACAGTACGGCAGGCTTCCTGTCCTTCAATATCTCCCAGAGTTTGCTCAGACTCATGTCCATTGAGTCAGTGATGCCATCCAACCCTCCCAATCTCCATTGCTTTTATCTTCTTCTGCGCTCAATCTTTCCCAGTATCAGGGTCTTTTATGATGAGTTGTCTCTTCACATCAGGTGGCCAAAGTATTGGAGCTTCAGCATCAGCCCTTCCAGTGAATATTCAGTGTTGATTTCCTTCAGGACTGACTGGTTTGATCTCCTTGCTGTCCATGGGACTCTGAAAAGTCAGTCTTCTCCAGCACCAGACTTTGAGAGGATCATTTCTTTGACACTCAGCCTTCTTTATGGCCCAACTCTCACATCCATGCATGACTACTGGAAAAGCCATAGGTTTGACTATATGAACCTTTGTTAGCAAGGTGATGTCTCTGCTTTTTAATATGCTATATAGGTTTGTTTTTCCTGGAAAATAGTTTTTCTTTGAAGGAGCAAGCATGTTTTGATTTCATAGCTGCAGTCACCGTCAGCAGTGATTTTGGAGCCCAAGAAAATAGTCTGTCATTGTTTCCATTTTTCCTCCATCTATTTTTCATGAAGTAATGTGACTGGGTGCCATGATCTTAGTTTTTGGAATGCTGAATTTTAAGCCAGCTCTTTTGTCTTTTCCTTCACCTTCATCAAGAGGTTCTTCAGTTCCTCTTCACTTTCTGCCTTTAGGGTGGTGTCATATGCATATCTGAGCTTACTGATATTTCTCCTGGCAATCTTGATTACAGCTTGTGGTTCATCCAGCCTGGCATTTCACATGATGTTCTCTGCATAAAAGTTAAATAAGCAGGGTGACAATATATGGCCTTGTCATACTTCTTTCTTAATTTTGAACCAATCTGTTGTTCCATGTCCAGTTCTAACTGTTGCTTCTTGTGCTGCATACAGGTTTCCTCAGGGAACAGGTAAGATGATCTTGTATTCCCCTCTCTTTCAGAATTTTCCACAGTTTGCTGTGATCCACACAGTCAAAGGCTTTGGTGTAGTCAATGAAGCAAAAGTAGATGTTTTCTGGAAAGTATCCTCTTCTCCACATCCTGGCCAACACTTATTTTTGTTCTTTCTGATGATGGACATTCTGACAGGTGTGAGGTGATATCTCATTGTGGTTTTGATTTGCATTTCTCTGCTAATTAGCATTGGTGAGCATCTTTTTGTGTGCCTGTTGGCTATCTGCATGTCTTCTTTGGAAAAATGTCTATTCAGGTCTTCTGCGTATTTTTTCAATTGGGCTGTTTTTTTTTTTTTCCTCATTTAGTTGCTAATTGACATTTCCCTAAAAGATAAGCACTTTGGGGGAAAAATTTTGGAGAGAAAAAATAATAATATTTGATAGCTTCAGCAATACGTGAACCATGAGCTTCCAGCTGTTCAAGCTGGTTTTAGGAAAAGCAGAGGAACCAGAGATCAAATTGCCACCATTCGCTGGATCATCAAAAAAGCAAGAGAATTCCAGAAAAGCATCTACTTCTGCTTTATTGGCTATGCCAAAGCCTTTGACTGTGTGGATCACAATAAACTGTGGAAAATTCTTCAAGAGATGGGGATACCAGACCACCTGACCTGCCTCTTGAGAAACCTGTATGCAGGTTAGGAAGCAACAGTTAGAACAGGACATGGAAAACCAGACTTGTTTCAAATTAGAAAAGGAGTACCTCAAGGCTGTATACTGTCACCCTGCTTATTTAACTAATATACAGAGTATTTCATGAGGAACGCTGAGCTGGAAGAAGCACAAGCTGGAATCAATATTGCCGGGAGAAATATCAATAACCTCAGATATGCAGATGACACCATCCTTATGGCAGAAAGTGAAGAGGAACTAAAAAACCTCTTGTTGAAAGTGAAAGAGGAGAGTAAAAAAGTTGGCTTAAAGCTCAACATTCAGAAAACTAAGATCATGGCAACTGGTCCCATCGTTTCATGGGAAATAGATGGGGAAACAGTGGAAACAGTATCAGACGTTATTTTTTAGGGCTCCAAAATCACTGCAGATGGTGATTGCAGCCATGAGATTAAAAGACGCTTACTCCTCGGAAGGAAAGTTATGACCAACCTAGATAGCATATTAAAAAGCAGAGACACTACTTTGCCAACAAAGGTCCGTCTAGTCAAGGCTATTGTTTTTCCTGTGGTCATGTATGGATGTGAGAGTTGGACTGTAAAGAAGGCTGAGCGTAGAAGAATTGATGCTTTTAAACTGTGGTGTTGGAGAAGACTCTTGAGAGTCCCTTGGACTGCAAGGAGATCCAACCAGTCCATTCTAGAGGAGATCAATCCTGGGTGTTCATTGGAAGGACTGATGCTAAAGCTGAAGCTCCAATACTTTGGCCACCTCATGCGACGAGTTGACTCACTGGAAAAGACTCTGATGCTGAGAGGGATTGGGGGTGGGAGGAGAAGGGGACGACAGAGAATGAGATGGCTGGATGGCATCCCTGACTCGATGGACATGAGGTTGAGTGAACTCTGGGAGTTGGTGATGGACAGGGAGGCCTGACGTGCTGCGATTCATGGGGTCGCAAAGAGTCGGACATGACTGAGCGACTGAAATGAAGTATTAATTTTATATAATGTTTGTACTAAGCATTGTATTTGCAGTTCTTCATTGAACTTGATAGGTAGTACCTAATATATAAGTATTAGAATATATTATATTTTATTTATTAGAATATATTATAGTCGTTTTACAAATAAACAAACTTATGCTTAAGAAATTTTAGAAAATATTAATAAATCAGTAAAGTTTCCAAACTCAACAGCCTATTCAGATTGGAATGGGGAAATCAAGATTTTGAAGTTGACTTTATCAGATCTGAGTAGTGTTGTACTAATTACGAAAAAATAAGGGTGATTATGACAAATCATATATAAACATGCAATATTTTAGAATTTAAGTCTAGAATTGAGTCTAGTCATTGCTAGACTCAATCTAAGAAAAATTTTATTCTCAAATGTGAAAATATAGTTTTGATTTCCATGTCACTCACTTAAACTCCCATATTTTAGGCACACATGCTGATCCCTAGTGTTTTTACTAGTCTAATTTTAGTCAAATATAAGATATATTTGTACATATAATGAAAATGTCCTCTTAAACTATTAAAGTATAGAAATTTATGAAAGCAGCATGTAGCCACATAATCTAATAGTTCCTTTTTGATTCTTATTACGATAGTGAAATAAAAAAACAAACAAATAAATAATGCTTTATCTGTGGGATTGTCAGAAGCCCCATTCCTAAGTCTTCAAATAACAGGATGATATTTTTCATAGAAAACAACTTACTGGGCATCTTTTGTCATATTCTAATTGATATATTGAATGAGAATATTTCAAGCTGCTATATATTTATAAGTATATAAACCTCTCTTAAATATCTATTTTCAGCTAGGACCTCATTTCTAATCCTACATTTCCTAATATTTGAATGCTCTACTCTTTCCTTAATCTACCAAAAGTAAATTTTATTTGGCTCCTAGGGCCAAGGTGCTTTTGCTCCCAAATGCATCATGTCTATCACTAGCATTCAAATTTTGTAGTCACTGAGGTTATTTTTCATTTTTGTTTTTTTTCTCTTTTGTAATCCATATACAGTCATCTTGGAAACCACATGGATTAAATTTTTATTGCTTTACAATCAATTATCCCAAAATGTACTGCCTTAGGGCTGCTGCTACTGCTGCTACTAAGTCACTTCAGTTGTGTCCGACTCTCTGCGACCCATAGAGGGCAGCCCACCAGGCTCCTCCATCCCTGGAATTCTCCAGGCAAGAACACTGGAGTGGGTTGCCATGTCCTTCTCCAATGCATGAAAGTGAAAAGTGAAAGTGAAGTCATTCAGTCGTGTCCGACTCTTAGCGACCCCATGGACTGCAGCTTACTCCGTCCATGGGATTTTCCAGGCAGGAGTACAGGAGTGGGCTGCCATTGCTTCTCCGGCCTTAGGGCAGCAACCATTTATTTTTTTCTAACAGTTTCTGTAAGTCAGGAATCTGAATATGGCTTAGCTGGGCCTTCTGACTCAGGGTCTCACATAAGGATGCAATCAAGGTGGTGATCAGTACTGTGGTCATCTTAAAGGCTTGATTGAGGAAGTGTCCACTTCCAAGATCACTCTCATGGCTTGCTGAATTGTCACTGAATTGAATACTTCAGTTTTTCACTGATCTCTGAACAGAGAACACATTAGTTGGCTTCCTTCCTTCTTTCCTTTCTTATTCTTTGCCACATTGGTATCTCTATAAGGCAGCAAATGTCTTTGGCAACTGGTTTTTATTCAAGAGAGCAAATAAGAGATCAAGAACAGTGAGCAGAAAGAATGGCAGAACATTTTTATAAGATAATCTTGGAGTAACATAACATCCTGCCAATGATTTTTATATACTAGTCACTAAAAGTAAGCTGCTAGGTCAATTTCCTTGTATTGACTATAAAATAACTAGCAAAAAAAAATGGAATAACTCAAATACAGTGTTGAAAATGAAAGTGTTAGTCACTCAGCTGTTTCTGATTCCTTGAGACCTTATGAACTGTAGCCCACCAAGCTCCTTTTTCCATGGAATTCTCCAGGCAACAGGAGTGGGTAGTCATTCCTTTCTTCAGGGGATCTTCTTGATGCAGGGATCTAACCAGTGTCTCCTGCATTACAAGCAAATTCTTCACCATTTAGCCATCAGGGAAGCCCTAAATGCAGTATTAGGATAGAGTTAAGATAGTATTAGGAAATTTGATTGTAGTGCCTATGCACAGAAGACTAAAGAGAACAAAATGTGTACACACATGTAATCTAATGATTAATCTTCATGTCTCCTCAAACTTCCTTGGTGAACAAAGTTCAGTTCAGTTCAGCTCAGTTCAGTCGCTCAGTCGTGTCCAACTCTTTGCAACCCCATGAATCACAGCACGCCAGGCCTCCCTGTCCATCACCAACTCCTGGAGTTCACTCAAACTCATGTCCATTGAGTCGGTGATGCCATCCAGCCATCTCATCCTCTGTTGTCCCCTTCTCCTCCTGTGCTGGGGTCCAGCCTCGGCAGAGTCCAGGGATACCCTCAGGATGAGCGGAGTTGGCGAGAAAAGAAAGAAAAAAGGCGAGTGGAGTCTTGGT
This sequence comes from Moschus berezovskii, assembly GCF_049115385.1. NCBI lineage: Eukaryota > Metazoa > Chordata > Mammalia > Artiodactyla > Moschidae > Moschus > Moschus berezovskii. Next base: position 47,765,738 of record NC_142460.1, on the reverse strand, counting down.
AGAGTGCAGAATCAAGACTGCTTTATTTTTTACATCAGTGCTTATATACCCTAAAACCTGCAATACTAAAAAGGGAGGAGGGATTGTCTTGATACAATTGTGCCAGGAATGCCGTCATAGACCATCTTCTAGAACAGTCAGCACCTTCACGCATAACTTTCAAACAATGGACTTTCAAGACATCAAGACCACAAGGCGTGAGAAAATGGCTTTATCTGTGTAGCAGTTAGTCATTTGTAAAAACTATTAGCAAGGCGTATCTTGGGAGTCTCAGTTCTGCACAACCTTTGTGACTCCCTCGGAAGCATGGTATCTGTTTCTGGGCTTTACCCCCATATCTCTGCAGAAACAATTTTCTACATTAACACTATATGCTTATTCATTTTGTTATAAACCATTATCTCTATGTATTCCTTTAGTGTATTCCCAGGCACACCATGGACAGGGGGCAGAGAGACATATCAGCAAGCACTGGTATGTGACCTTGAAGGCCAAGTGTCTCATGAGCTCCCTCCAGATCTGGCTTTAAGGGACCTTTCTAAACTCATGAAAGGCTTTGAATCTATATTGCTTGTGAAATGCTTAGGCCTATTTTTAGCGGACTTAGTTTTATGCCGGGGGCACTTTGTGCAGTCCTGAGCATTCCAAATTCTAAATTGACCATTATAACCCCAACAGGGCCAGAAGAATCAGGATGTTCTATATAAAACTATTTTCTTCATTCCTGGCCTGTTTATAGGGCCCATACACCCTCAGGGACTGTATTGCTGCCATGCAAAGGCTTCAAGTGTGATATTTGAGCAGGAGTCTTAAGAATTCTTAGAAAGCACAGAGGACTACCAAGCATAAGAAGAAGAAAAGATGGAGGCCTAGGAGTAGATGATGGGGCGGCCCTGAGAAATCCCCAGAGGTCTAAATGGCTTTGCCTGCCAGCCCCTCAAGCCAAGACCTTGTCATGCGGGTCTCTCTTGCCGGCTCCCAACACACCTGCCCCCAATCCCTCCCAGCATCAGAGTCTTTTCCAGTGAGTCAACTCTTCTTATGAGGTGGCCAAAGTATTGGAGCTTCAGCTTCACCATCAGTCCTTCCAATGAACTCCCAGGACTGACTATAACATAAATAGGAAAAACTCAAGCTTGAAAAGACAGAGCTGACTTTAACAATTTCATATCTTAATTTACTTGCTGGTGTGATTAATGTTACTCAGACCTAAGCTATTTTATGTAATTAGTTTCAAAACTACTTTGAATTATATTATTTTTTACAATAGTAAGTTATAATAACTCTGTAAGTATAGTATTCCTTTGATTTCTGTTTTCAACTGATGTTCAAGTTGTGTCTTTAAGACTGTAATAAATTTTGACATTGCTTATTTTTAGCTTCATCATAACCTATTACAAATATAATGTTTGAGATTATATAACCTGATAAATAAATATTGTGTCAGACTCACTCACTGAATATAAAATACACGAATACATTTTAGTAGGTTTCCTATTTCAGTTGCATGAAAAATGCACATGTAGCAATTAGATTTTCTGATGAAAAATTAGGACATACAGTGAATCATCTCAAAAACTAGTCAGAGATTATAATCAGCTCTCTATTGGAAAATATGACATATGTGCTTGCTTGTCCTGTGCATATATAGACAGTTCTCTGAAAAATACTTTTTGAGCATTTTTCCTGAGTTATGTTCTTGTATTTACTGTCATTTTCTTCCCACTGAAATTGCAGTAAATTTTACAAAACTCAGTGTATTCCTAGGAATAAAAAAAAAAAGAATCTAAATATAAAAATCAATAGCTATACTGCTTCCAAGTTATAACCATGCAGAACTTGTCCTATTTGACAAGTGTTTGAATTTCAAACTGATGAATTGGGTTGCAAGAACATGAGTTCATAAAAATCATCCTTTCTCTGCTCTCATCTCAGCCTACCATATAATCAACGTTTCATCTTCCTTTCTCTCTCTCTTTCATTTCAGTACTTTAGAGAAAAGAACAAAAGTGTTTGTATTTTTCCCCCCACTATTTCAGTAGAGAATCTCAGGACAGGACTCATAGAGCCAACAGCTCTGGAGAAAAATAACACTGGCACAGATAGAAATCACATTTGGTTTCATAGAAGTATTATAATTAACAACATAGGGAGCACTTTAGGACACAATTATTTTTCCCAGTGTTATTGGTGGTTATCTCTGCTGCCCCTGTGCTGCACTAAAGTCCCCGTGCTTTACTCCTCCCAGAATTGCAATTATCTGAATTCTGTATGTAGTTTCCCTCTTCCACACACACCGAGTTCTTATTACCACCCATATTTCTGATGATTCAACCACTAAGTGACTGCTCTTCATGCTGGGAGGAGACATAGAGTTTGCCTGTTGCCCTTGGCTGTTCATAACTTGAATTTCTTTCTTTCCTACTATCTCTCAGTGCTTAGAGACTATTTTCTTTTCTGTGAGTTTTTGAAGATGCTGAGAATGAATAAAATAGCCTCGAAAGTTTCTAAGTTGAGTATATTGATAGCCACATCATTGGAAGTTTGCTCAATTTTGAGAGCATCTGGTAAATTAGAGAATTTCAGAATTGCTCTGGAAAAAAATAGAGGACCTCAAGAGGAAGCAATAAACAATAAGCTTTATTAGATGGTGGTGGATAGGGGTCTATGAAAGTGTAAGTCCCTGAATAAGAGACCTTCCAGAGATAGCAGATAGAGGTCACAATCTAGAAGGGATATAGGTCCCCAGAAGGGACCTCCCCAGGAGGAAGAGGAAGTTTAAAGGAGGTTTATTTGTCAGGTGGTGTAGGTTAATGGTAAGCTGGGGAATCCCTGGGTTGAGAACTCCAAGGACAGAAGCGGTTTGGGGCCTTTTGTAGCTATAACATTTATCTTACCTACATCTAAAGGAGATCAATCCTGGGTTTTCATTGGAAGGACTGATGCTAAAGCTGAAACTCCAATACTTTGGCCACCTCATGCGACGAGTTGACTCACTGGAAAAGACTCTGATGCTGGGAAGGATTGGGGGCGGGAGGAGAAGGGGACGACAGAGAATGAGATGGCTGGATGGCATCACTGACTTGATGGACATGAGTTTGAGTGAACTCCAGGAGTTGGTGATGGACAGGGAGGCCTGGCGTGCTGTGATTCATGGGGTCGCAAAGAGTCAGACACGACTGAGCAACTGAACTGAACTGATGGTTAATAAAAGGCTTCCCAATGGCTCAATGGGTAAAGAATGAGACCACAATGCAGGAGTACAGAAGACACAGTTTCAATCCCTGGGTTGGGAAGATTCCCTGGAGGAGGAACGGCAACCCACTACAGTATTCTTGCTTGGATTAGTTTACCACTAACACCACCTGGGAAGCCCATATATGAGTAGCTAATTGTGCTAAAAGATGATGCTGTTAAAGTGCAACACTCAGTATGTCAGAAAAATTTGGAAAACTCAACAGTGGCCACAGTCCTGGAAAAAGTCAGGTTTCATTCCAATCCCAAAGAAAGGCAATGCCAAAGAATATTCAAATGACATTTCAACTGCACTCATTTCACATGCTATCAAGATTATGCTCAAAATCTTTCAGCAGCATATGGCCCAAGGACTTTCACATGTCCAGGCTGGATTTAGAAAAAGCAGAGGAACCAGAAATCAAATTGCCAACATCCTCTGGATCACAGAAAAGGCAAGGAAAAAAAAAAGTTGATTTTGTTCTGCAGAAGCAGAACTTCATTAACTATGCTAAAGCCTTTGAATGTGTGGTAACAACAAACTGTAGAAAATTCTTAAAGAGATGGGAATAGCAGGCCACCTTACCTGTTTCCTAAGAAACCTATATGCAGGACAAGAAGCAACTGTTAGAACTGGACGTGGAACAACAGACTGGTTCAATATTGAGAAAGGAGTATGACAAGATTTCATATTGTCACCTTGCTTATTTAGCTTCTATGCAGAGTATATCATGAGAAATACAGGGCTAGATGACTCACAAGCTGGAATGAAGATTGCCAGGAGAAATATCAGTAACCTCAAATGTGCAGATGACACCACTCTGATAGCAGAAAGTGAAGAGGAACTGAAGAGCCTCTGATAAGGTTGAAAGAAGAGAGTGAAAAAGCTGGCTCAAAACTCAACAGTCTAAAAACTGAGATCATGGAATCCTGTCCCATCACTTTATTACCAATAGAAGGGGAAAAAGTAGAAGCAATAATAGATGTTATTTTCTTGGACTCCAAAATCACTACAGATGGTGACTGCAGCCATGAAATTTAAGATGCTTGCTCCTTGGTAGGAAAGCTATGTCAAACCTGAACAGCATATTCAAAAGCAGAGACATCACTTTGCTGACAAAGGTCCATATAGTCAATGCTATGTTTTTTTCCAGTAGTCATGAACAGATGTGAGAGTTGGGTCGTCAAGAATATTAAGTGACAAAGAACTGATGTTTTTGAATTGTGGTCCTGAAGAAGACTCTTGAGAGTCCCTTGGACAGCACGGAGATCAAAGCAGTCAATCCTAAAGGAAATCAACCTGAATATTCATTGGAAGGACTGGTGCTAAAGCTGAAACTCTAATATTTTGGCCACCAAATGCCAAGGGCTGACTCATTGGAAAAAACTCTGATGCTGGGAATGATTGAGGGCAATAGAAGAAGGCTACAGAGGATGAGATGGTTGGATGGAATCACTGTCTCAATGGATATGAGTTTGAGCAAGCTCTGGGAAATAGTTAAGGACAGAGAAGCCTGGGGTAATGCAGTTCATGGGGTTGAAGAGTCTGACATGGCTTAGCAACTGAATAGCAACAATTGTGCGCTATAGCTCATGTGGAAACATACATAGAGTAGTTACAATGTAGGCAATTTGAGTTTGAGATGAAGTCATTTTTTATTCTTTTTATTTTTAAATGAGTTTTAGTTTGCATATAACATATTAGTTTCAGGTATACAACAAAATGTTTCAATATTTGTATATATTGAGAAATGATCACCACAATAAGTCAGGTTAATATTTATCACCATACATACTTACAAAATTTCTTATTGCTTGTGATGAAAACTTACAAGATTTACTCTCTTAGCAACTTCCAAATATGCAACACGGTATTATTAACTATAGTCACCTTTCTGTATATTACATTCCCATGACTTATTTATTTTTATCACCAAGCTATGCCTTCCTTGGTAAATGATTATACTACTTCTGAGATGGAGTTCAAGGTTTGGTATTGGGTACTGCCAGAAACACTCAAACATACAATATAAAGTAGCCATTTAATTTGAGCTATTCTTCTTGAAGTGGGTGCTTTCTTACTACCAACCCATGAAGCAGGATGACCAGCAGCAAATATATCCTGATTCAAGAAGGCTGAAAAATCACAGTTAAGTTGTATTAACATGTGGATTCTTAATGTGAATATGCTTGCTGCACTAGCATCTGAATTCTTATCATAGCAGTTGTTTTTGCACAATGGATGAATGAGAAAAAATCAAGAGTGGTTTACAGATTCTTTTAAGAACTAATATGCTAACATGACCTAAAATAGCACTGTTTTATGGTGACTCAGATGGACTGTAAATAAGTAAAACTTCCTGAATAGAACTGGGAACCCTACACAGAATCTATATTGACTTAAAGGAACACAGGCAGGAATTAAAATCTATGCTGATTAATAAGTAGTGGTTACCTGTTTTGCTACATTAACAGGATTTTTAAAGAAAAGATAGAAAGTTCAGTGACAAAGTGACAGATATATCAAGAAATGCAAGGATGTACCTCTCACAGTGGAACCAGGCCTTGAGAATATTTGTGTAAAATGAGAATGCTCCCTCCACATGGTATTTGAATCACCTGACAATAAAATCTGCCTCTTTCCCCAGACTCCCCAGTGTTTGCTCAGTGACCTCATGGATATGTAGATATGGTACCAGAAATAATGGTTCTGGATGTGCTCAACAAATGTCTAGTTATCAATGTGGCAAAAGCCTTGTGGTGTATCAGGTGTAATGAATTGATGAGAGTGGACTTTCAAATCATCCAAAAGACTGCTATGCATCACCATTATCATCAGTAGATTATTCAATGCTTCAATTATCAGTTTTGCATTCAACTTGATATTGATATCTTTGCTCTGACATTTATGTGTTCCATCATTATTGCATGTGCCACATTATCAGAAGCAGTTGACCTTACAAAGTAGTGGAATGGCCTATGAAACCTCAGTTATGGCATCATCTGTAAACCCTACCTACAGGATACAGAACATGCTTTGAATTAGTGGCCAATATATGATGCTCTTTCTCTCATTAACAAAATATATAGTCTGGGAGCTATTCCAGATGAGTTACCGGCAAATGTCTGCCATCCCAGAACTATATGATCTTATGATTTAAGTCCTCAGAAGGAAAAAAGCATCTTTCTACCGAGAAGTACAGCAATAGTTTTATTGTACTGTATGCATATGGCTTTTTGGACTCCTCACATCACCATATCAGTAGAAAAGAAGTTTTATTTTTACTTGGATGAGGTGACTAATTTTAGTTAAAAAGGAAGATACGAATGATGCCACAAAATATGTGCAAGGCAGGATACGTCCTTAACCCTCAATCTTCAAAAACCCTCAAATGGCAGGTCATTTAGTACTGCCAACTACAATGGTAAAAAATAATGGATGACAACACAGTAATAATTGCTACAGGAAAACCTACTGATGTGTGCTAAAACTCAGTGAGCAAAACTTTAAGAAGAAATAGGATATTTGTGTATTTAAAAAAGATATATCTTCCTCAAAACATTGATTAATTACAAAGAGAAAATTACTTGAGAGTGGAGAAACCTACCAGAGGGCACCTTAACCGCACAATTAAGGTTAAAATCGCTCGTAATGAGACATCTGAAGAGAAAGCACCCTTTGATCTGATTTATTGAGAAGAGCACATTATCTCTGAGTTATTTTTATAAAATTACATAACCTCAATAGAATCATGAGAAAATATCTATAGAAAATACCGTGCAAACCAAAACTGATGGACAGTCTAGAAAATATTCATACTTCATATTAGGTAGGATTATACTATTGTTAGCATTCATTTTTAAGTGTAAATATGAAAAGGTTTGTGCAAATTCAAGTCAAGAAGCCAAACAGAGCCCACTCTGGTGGTTACTCTAACTCAACACCCACTTTACATTCTTCTAGTTTCCTTTCTTCTAGATATCAATAAAATATCAATAGATATTTTAAGCATAAAAGAGGAAGATTGATATTTTTTAAATGAAAGAAAAGTAAAAAGCAAGAAGTACATTTTCCAAATTATCTTGAAGCTTGGCTGCACCGGACTCCTCCTGAGATTTGGATGTAAAAAGGATGAGTAAGATATGGCTGCTGGAAGACTGAGGCATCTTGTGAGCATAATGACAGAAGTCTCTATTTCCTCTAGGTTCCTCTGCAAACATCTACTTAATAGAATGGAGAAGGCAATGGCACCCCACTCCAGTACTCTTGCCTGGAAAAATCCCATGCGGAGGAGCCTGGTAGGCTGCAGTCCATGGGGTCGTGAAGAGTCGGACACGACTGAGCAACTTCACTTTCACTTTTCACTTTCATACATCGGAGAAGGAAGTGGCAACCCACTCCAGTGTTCTTGCCTGGAGAATCCCAGGGACGGGGGAGCCTGGTGGGCTGCCGTCTAAGGGGTCACACAGAGTCGGACACAACTGAAGAGACTGAGCAGCAGCAGCTACAAAATAGAGTGTGGTAGTAGTATCTGTGTCTTCCACTGTTGGAATCCTGTGGAACTGTTGGCTATTTCTTTGATTATATTGCCACTAGTTGCATTGTCCCTGGTTGTGTAAATTTACACAAACTTTAGTTGTGTAAATTTAGTAAGAGCAACTGTCATCATTTGATAACACGCTAGACTCAAAAGCTTAAATGCATAAGATAGTAATGCTAAAATGATAAAGAGTTCTAATTCAGTTGCTATATAACGGTAAGAGCACATAATCATACAGCTTAGAGAGAATGGATAGAGTGAGCCTGAACAGATTGTGGCACTCACTGCTCTGAGTTCACCTAGAAACTCTATAATGACTTATACAGGTGAGTATTTTCAGAGCCAAATGCTCCTGTTACATTATTAAAATGCAGTCTGTCCTGGTTACTGGCTTTATTAGGGTGCTCCAGAGAAACAGAACCAATAGGATATATAGCTTTCTATATATATACATATCTATAACTATATACATACACACATATATATAATGCATCCTGAGACATTATATATATTTATATATGTGTGTGTGTGTGGAGAGAGAGAGATTTTATATATATATATTTGAAAGATTTATTTTAAGGAATTAGTACTATATTAATATCTAGATGTATATATATAAAGAGAAAGAGAAAGAAAGATTTATCTTAAGGAATTATTTCACAGATTGTGGGGACTGTCAAGTCCAAAATCAGGGCAAGCCAGCAGGCTGGAAATTCAAGAGCTGAAGTTGTGATTTTGATTCCTAATTCTTCTGGGCACAGCAGGCAGATAGGAAACCTAGGGAATGTTTCTGTATTGCAGTTATGCTCAAATACCTTCCTCCTAGGGTAAACCTTTGCTCTTAAGGCTTTCAACCAGTTGGACAAGTCCCACCCACACTATGGGAGTAAGCTACTTGACTCAATGGCCCTTGATTTTAATGTTAATCACACAGAAACGATATCTTCATAGCAAAATCTAGACTGTTGTTTGACCCAACAACTGGGCACCATGATCTATGTCAAATTAATACATAAAATTAAGCATCATTCCAGCCCACTAGATACCTAGTCCCATAGTATTGAGCATGCAATTTTATACTAAACTATATTGTGATTCTGACTCAGAACATTGTACTTCATAGCTGAAACTATTTACAAACTAACTTGCAGATATTTTATGGCTCCAACTGGAGTCAGATTTCTGTATTACAACCAGCCCAGAAAGAACAAGGATGAAGATGATATGTGATACTGCTGTAATACAAAATGCCAGTAATAGTACTCAAAACTTCTCAAGATAAACGAGCAAAATATACAAGCAAAAAATATACAAGCAACACCTGCAGCTCAACTCCAGAAAAATAAACCACCCAATCAAAAAATGGGCCAAAGAATTAAACAGACATTTCTCCAAAGAAGACATACAGATGGCTAACAAACACACGAAAAGATGTTCAACATCACTCATAATCAGAGAAATGCAAATCAAAACCACAATGAGGTACCATTTCACACCAGTCAGAAAGGCTGCTATCCAAAAGTCTACAAGCAATAAATGCAGGAGAGGGTGTGGAGAAAAGGGTACCTTCTTACACTGTTGGTGGGAATGCAAACTAATACAGCCACTATGGAGAACAGTGTGGAGATGCCTTAAAAAACTGGAAATAGAACTGCCATACAACCCAGCAATAGCACTCCTGGGCATACACACTGAGGAAACCAGAATTGAAAGAGACATGTTCTCCAGTGTTCACTGCAGCACTGTTTATAATAGCCAGGACATGGAAGCAAGCTAGATGTCCATCTGCAGATGAATTGATAAGAAAGCTGTGGTACATTTACACAATGGAGTATTACTCAGCAATTAAAAAGAATACATCTGAATCCGTTCTAATGAAGTGGATGAAACTGGAGCCTATTATACAGAGTGAAGTAAGGCAGAAAGAAAAACACCAACACAATATACTAATGCATATATATGAAATTTCAAAAGATGATAACTATAACCCTGTACATGAGACAGCAGAAGAGACACAGATGTATAGAACAGTCTTTTGGACTCTGTGGGAGAGGGCGAGGGTGGGATGATTTGGGAGAATGGCATTGAAACATGTATATTATCATATGTGAAACGAGTAGCCAGTCCAGGTTCAATGCATGATACAGGATGCTCAGGGCTGGTGTACTGGGATGAACCAGCGGGATGGGATGGGGAGGGAGGTGGGAGGGGGGTTCAAGATGGGGAACACATGTACACCCAGGGCAGATTCATGTCAATGTATGGCAAAACCAATACAATAATGTAAAGTAATTAGCCTCCAATTAAATAAATTTTAAAAAGTAAGATAAAATGATAAATAAGAAAAAATAAAGCAAAATTAACATTTTTCTATCAATTTTGTATTCTGAATTTCTTTGAATTAGTGCTTACGGCAGAAAGTCATTTCATGGTGAAATAATCTGAGAATTCTATATACTCTTTATCTGAGGTTCTAGGTTTTCTCCCCAAAGACCAAACTTCCCCATTCTGATAAACATGGGTGGAAACTGACCATTAATACTTGAGTAAATTTGTTACAGAACCGAAGATCATTAGAACAGAAGAAAGTTGAATTCTTCATTGAATATATTACAGAAGTATGTGGATTTATCTGTATTTTTTAAGAACTAAAGTAATAATTATCCTGAGGTTTTTTTGCATTTAAAAAACTAAGATCATGGCATCCAGTCCCATTACTTTATGGCAATTAGATAGGGAAACAATGGAAACAGTGGAGATTTATTTTCTTGGGCTCCAAAATCACTGCAGATGGTGACTGCAGTCATGAAATTAAAAAATGCTTGCTCCTTGGAAGAAAAGCTACAACAAACCTAGCTGCTGCTGCTGCTGCTAAGTCACTTCAGTCATGTCCGACTCTTTGTGACCCCATAGACGGCAGCCCACCAGGATCCACCGACCCTGGGATTCTCCAGGCAAGAACACTGGAGTGGGTTGCCATTTCCTTCTCCAATGTGTGAAAGTGAAAAGTGAAAGTGAAGTCACTCAGTCCTGTCCAACCCTTAGCGACCCCACTGACTGCAGCCTACCAGGCTCCTCCATCCATGGGATTTTCTAGACAAGAGTACTGGAGTGGCTTGCCATTGCCTTCTCCACGACAAACCTGGACAGCACATTAAAAAGCGAGTCACTATTTTGCCGATAAAGGTGTGTTCAGTCAAATCTATGGTTGTTCCAGTAGTCATGTATTGATGTGAGAGTTGGATCATAAAAAATGCTGAGCACCAAAGAATTGATGCCTTTGAACTGTGGTGTTAGAGAGGACTCTTTAGAGTCCCTTGGACTGCAAGCAGATCAAACCAGTCAATCCTAAAGGAAATCAGTCCTGAATATCTGTTTGGAGGACAAATGCTGAAGCTGAAATTCTAATACGTTGGCCACCTGATTCGAAGAACTGACTCACTGGAAAAGACCTGATGCTGGGAAAGATCGAAGGCAGGAGGACAAGGGGACGACAGAAGATGAGATGGTTGGATGGCATCACCGACTCGATGGACATAAATTTGAGCAAGCTCTGGGAGTTGGTGATGGACAGAGAAGCCTGGCATGCTGTAGTCCATGGGATCAGAAAGAGTTGGACAGGACTGAGCGACTGAACTGAACTGATCATGAGTTTAAGGAATTATTGTAGACTGTGAAGGCATTGACAAACCTCCAGGGCCTTTCAGTGTGACTCAAAAAAATGGTGAGCTATAATAAGACTTACTGTTTCCACTGCAGGGGCCATGGGTTTGATCCCTGATCAGGGAACTAAGATTCTACATGCACATGGTATGGCCAAATAATAAATAAAACAAATTCATTTCGAGGACTTTCCTGGTGGCTCAGACGGTAAAGCGTCTGCCTACAATGCGGGAGACCTGGGCTCAATCCCTGGGTCGGGAAGATCCACTGGAGAAGGAAATGGCAACCCCCTCCAGTATTCCTGCCTGGAAAATCCAATGGACAGAGGATCCGGTAGGCTACAGTCAGTTCGTGGGATCGCAAAGAGTCGGACACGACTGAGCGACTTCACTTTCACTTTCAAGCCTCAAAATTAGAAAAGGGTATTTAAGTCAGCAATTAAATACTTAAGTCAAATTATTAGTGGTCATTGTGTGAAAACTTGCACATAGATACGCAAAATATATGACTTTATTCATCCAAGAACATGTAAACAACTAGCAAAATCCGTTTATATTAAGAAACTTTGACCTTATAACAGGACTTCCCTGGTGGCTCAGACCTAGGTGGGAGACTCAGGTTCGAGCCCTGGGTTGGGAAGATCCCCTGGAGAAGGGAATGGCAATCCACTCCAGTACTATTGCCTGGAAAATCCCATGGACAGAGGAGCCTGGTAGGCTACTGTCTATGGGGTCGCAAAGAGTCGGACACGACTGAGAGACTTCACTTTATCCATGACCTTATAAAATTAAGCTAGAACAGAGTAATCCTAACTTTCTGACGTGACGGACTTCCTATATTATTGTATATTTGAAAAATAGGATAGCTCTTAAAACATGATTGAGCTAATTAAAATTTAGACACATTTAAATATACCTAAATATTTCTAGTATCCTTCCTTTTACACAGTGAAGGAGAGAAGCTCTGGTGTTGCCTAGCATCTGTATAAGAAATAATTCAGAAGACTTCCATGCAAAAGACACATTGGCACTTTTATTATTTATAACTTATGGCCATAAATAGGAGGACACAAAAAGAAATGTTAGAAGAAATTAATTAACTGATTAAAATTCAAGTATAGGTGCATAAGAAAAAAGGATCATCATATCCTCAATCCATTCATTTTCCAGAGTGACATCATAATATTTTAACATAAATATTGGAGAAGGTAATATAGTAATAATCAACAACTGGGGATCTCACTTTAGATGAGGAATCATCAGCTGATTTAAAAGAAGACAAGCTAAACAACAACAAAAAATCACAAATGTTAACTCATTCGTGTGAATTTTACCAATACAGAATACTAGCTCATATATATGGAATTTAGAAAGATGGTAATGATAACCCTGTATACGAGACAGCAAAAGAGACACAGGTATATAGAACAGTCTTTTGGACTCTGTGGGAGAGGGCGAAGGTGGCATGATTTGGGAGAATGGTGTTGAAACATGTATATTATCATATGTGAAACACATCACCAGTCCAGGTTCGACACATTATACAGGATGCTCGGGGCTGGTGCACGGGGATGACCCAGAGGGAGGATAAGGGGAGGAGGGAGGTGGGAGGGGGTTTCAGGAAGGGGAACTCATGTACACCCAGGGCGGATTCATGTCAATGTATGGCAAAACCAGCCAATATAATATTGTAAAATAATTAGCCTCCAATAAAAAATAAAAAAAATAAAAATATGTAATAGCAAAACAGTTATATGAATAAAAGAGAAGGAAAAAAGAATGGTTCTTCAGTACTTAATATAGCAGAGTAGGTATATACTTCACTATCATATTTCTTTGCAGCTGAGAAAGCATTGGTTAGATATTGCTACATAAAGCTGAGTAACAAGCAACCATAGAATCCAGTCAGCAAGTGCAGCTTCTCTGACCTCACCTGGGCTTGTTTTGCAGGTGTCATAGTTGGTTAGGGCTCAGCTGATAGAGGTTGATGTCCACAAGGCAATTCAACTTCAGGAAGTGCATCTGACTGGTTCTGGCTCCTCCCGGCTATCGCATGGCCAGTCTCAGGTTTGCTTCAAGTGTGTTCAATTGGGGAATTAAGGACAAAAGAGCAGCAGCTACTCAAGGAGGGCTTTTTTTTTGTGGCAATGGGAGAAGTTGTCGTTCAGTCTGTAGGTTGTGTCCAACTCTTTGCTACCCTGTGGGCTGCAGCATGCCAGGCTTCCCTGTCCTTCACTATCTCCTGGAGCTTGCTTAAATTCTTATCCATTGAGTGGGTGATGCTATTTAACCATCTCATCCTCTGCCACCCTCAAAGTACAAGAGAGCAAACAGAACTCCAGTAAGATACTGAAGTCTTTCCTGTGTCCTGATTGACACGGTAAATCACATAAGCAAGCCCTAAACTGAGGGGTGACTGGGCTTCAGGGGTGTGTGTGTGCGCGTGCTCAGTCCCTCACCCTTTGTGAGCCTATGTTGGGAGTAGACCAACAAACTCCTCTGTCCATGGGATTTTGCAGGCAAGAATACTGAAGTAGGTTGCCTTTTCCTACTCCAGGGGATATTCCTGACCTTGGAATGGAAAATGCGTCTCCTATGTCTCCTGCATTGCCAGGGGGATACTTTACCACTGTGCTTGGAAAGCCCAGGTCTGGGGCTTGATGGAGGGAATGTATTTTGCCTCCAGGAAATATTAAGGAAAGGAAATGAATTGTTTTCAGAATAATATGATCTACTTCATTGTCCTGTTTTCCATATTTACTTCCATGTCACTTGCAATGTTCATTGACTGCATTCCATAAATGCTAGAAGTCTCATCCAAATACATCAACTTGAAATCCAGTATTTCATGATCTTTATGATCTACCTGACATAAAGTATTTAATTTTAAAATGAAGACCTATGATATAAAGAAGCAAGTTATATCTATCTACCAAACATCTATCATGTAATGCTAAAACAGGATAAAGTAGTAATGAATAGCTATTTTTGGAGAAGGAGAGAGCAGGGAAGCATAGCAGTCATTGATTCATGGCAAGTCCAAAATCTCAGTTAGAAAATGTTATCAGGTCTCTCTACCTTGGATTTTAAAATAAATACTTTCTTTAGACTTTTTAGTAGTGGTTGCCTAAGTTCGTCCTTCTTCACAGACCATTACTTGGCCTTCTGGAACTTTCTTTAATTATCCTTCTTGGTTGTACTTGAAAATATTTTTGAATAATGTTTCCTTTTTGGCAATTAAGCAGTTTTCTCAACACACTTCTTGTTATGTAAAAATTTGGGTTCCAGAGTCCTTATTTTAATCTCATTTTGCTTTATTCTAGGCTGACTTTGATTTTGCCAGTAAAATTCTTTCAAAAACTTAAAAATCTTCAAGGCAATTTGTTTTAATCCAAAAACCACTTGATAACTCTTTTAAAAACATGCTTAACCATGAATATTTTGGTCCATTAGGAGTGAGAACCATGCTTTTAATCTTTCTATAAGTAGTTTTTACCATCCAAGGAGGTCTAATAGAAGTAGTCATAGTTCATTAAGAGGTTTTATTTAAGGCAGAACAGCCTGCCTTTGTTTTGGTCTACACACCACTCGATATATCTTAATTCTTTTAATGATTCTCTAGGCTATTATTGAGAATCTTCTTCTGAATGGAAATATTGTTGTTATGAGTTGAACTGTCCCCACTAAATATCTTATTTGGAAATGGGTCTTACAGAGGTCATTAAGGTTAAAATGAAGTCATTAAAGTGGGCTTTAACTGGATACAATTGATGTCCTTATAAAAAAAGTGACAGTTGACACAGAATCATATGTGCATAGAGAGAAGGTCTTGAGGAAAAACAGAGAATTCCAGAAGTTTGGAGTAATATTGCTACAAATCAAGAAATGTTTAGGCTTCTAGAAGCTGGACTAAGCAAGGAATGACTCTTTTCCTGTAGATTTCAGGAGTATGCCTCTGCTGACAATTTGATTTCTGACTTCTAGCCTCCAGAAGTATCAGAAAATAAGTTTCTGTGTTCAAACTCATCTAATTTGTGGTACTTTGTTATAGTGGCCCTAGAAAACTAATGCAATTGGAGATAAGAAAGGATTTTACTTTCCAACCCCTGTTGCTTGAACTGTATATTTTCTCTGCTGCTGCTACTGCTAAGTCACTTCAGTCGTGTCCGACTCTGTGCGACCCCACAGACGGAAGCCCACCAGGCTCCCCCGTCCCTGGGATTCTCCAGGCAAGAACACTGGAGTGGGTAGCCATTTCCTTCTCCAATGTGTGAAAGTGAAAAGTGAAAGTGAAGTCGCTCAGTCGTGTCCGACCCATAGCGACCCCACGGACTGCAGCCTACCAGGCTCCTCCATCCATGGGATTTTTTAGGCAAGAGTACTGGAGTGGCTCGCCATTGCCTTCTCCGATATTTTCTCTAAATTGTGCTATTTTTACACTTGCCAAGTATTTTTCTTAAGCTCATCTTTCTTGTAGTACCTGATTAAAACACAGTATTTTGTTGAAAAATGAAAAGGAAATTCATACAATAATGTGATCAATGGTATTCAAAATCCCTAGTCCCCACATTAGGTGAGCCTTTAAAACTAAACAGAAAATTCATATAATCTCTTCCACCCCACCCCACCCCCATTATTTGAAGTGTAATTCTACTGCTGCCCACTATGACCAAAATACTTAACCCCTATACTATAACACTGCTTCCTAATTTTGAGGTGTAATCGATTTTTACTAATTAACAACACAGACTCTGCAGCAAAGTTACCATTTACTAAGTTTTTAGACATCTGCTAGATGCTTTAGTTTTCAATTTCAATTTCCTAATCTGTAAAATGAAGATAACAGTTTATCTTCCCCATAAGATAGTCATGAGCTTCAATGAACACAGAGTGTGTCAGGTGTTCAGTAGCTTGTGAATTGTTAATTCGTAATAGTCATAGCCTATGTTCTTAATTCCAACTTCAAAAATGAGTAGAAAACATTCAGCATAAAATAACTTAAAATTAGATATCCATTTTTTTCATTTCCTTCTTCCTCTTTTTGATAAAGCCTGGCCCAGTCTGGCTTCACCCTCATTTCCACCTTCCAAGTATGCATTATACTGCAGTTGATTTTCTAGGGCTAATTTGTCAATCCAACAGTCTTCTTTCTCTTTAACTATTTTCTCTCCTGCATGTTACACTGTTTTACATTTCATTCTTAGTACTCTGAAGGGCCAAGAAGCTGCCACCAGTTAGAGGCTGAGAATAAACTCAGAAAGTGAGCTAAAAGGAACATAATCTACACTACACAGTAGGGTAATATTGAGTCCTTGTGGCAAATTTTGGAGAAAACAAACAAAAATCATGTCCCCAAGACACCCACCATTTTGGCTTGTTTCACTAAGAGGGAAGTTTGATAGAATCAAAACAGCATTTCTCTCCCAGCCACCAATACACACTCAGGTCTGATAGTAGTGTGCAGTACAGAGTAGCAGCCTGTGTCCCTTCCTGGGCTGACACATTTTCCTTTAAATGTTTCGGAATATAGACATTATTTGAATATGAAATATGAAAAGAGGAACTGGCATGATTAGTATCTCAACTCTCTTTTGTATTTAGAGCTTGCAACATTGTTTATATTCGACTTCTCTATTATGACTTTAGGCTTTATCTGTTTGTCGGAATAAAATTTCTGTTCCTTTGCTACTCTATTAGCTTCTTATTTTCATTGCCCTTTATTCTCTGTAGCTGATCAATACCATGTTAGGCTACACACGCTAGCAACTTATCTTCTTTCAGAAATTGCCACTAGGAGAATGTATGGGTACATTAGTCAAACACCTGCATCTTCCTCCTCATCACCATCATCAGAAAGCATTTTGCTAGTTCCATCATGTTTTTTTATCTTTTTTTTTTTGGTATCGTGGGAGTCAAAGCACAATGATAGAGACCACAACATTTATGTTCACATACAGAACTTGTTTCCATTGCCTGAATTCATAGCACTCCAGAATTTAAAGAAAGAAAAAAAAATGGTCTTCTTCATATTTAAATGTGAAAAAAAAATCACTTTATTTATTTCCTGGGTATTTCATGAACACAAGATAATGTCTTTACTTCTATATGTATTTAAGATCAGATAAAACTAATAAATAAAATGCTTCTGTTTTAGGACCAAAACAAAGTAATACCAGTTAAACCTAATGAGTTAAAGTTGCTATTAATTTTCTATTTAGTAATCAGGATGCTATGTTAGTGATAATTATGGCATTTTAGTGATATATCCTTTATTTTCTCTTGTAAATGCTACCTGCCTTCATCTTATAAATTTTAGTCTGGACTATATAGGGCTTTTATATTAAAACATTAAAAAGATGTCAGCAAAAACTACATATTTTATGTTCATTCTGTAAACAAATTCTGTCTTAAGACAAAGTAGGGACATATTTAAAGGACAAGTTTGTTTAAAATTTACATAACTTGCAATCTCATTGTTTCTAGATTAAAATATTTTAAAATTTAATGTACTCTTGACAAATGGATTCTGGCATTATATATAGACACTTCATAAGCTGTAAAGAGATTTATCTTTTTCTTTTGGATCAAAACCAGTGCTTATTAAGGTAGAGGAGGTTCAAAGATTAAGCTTATGTTTCTTGTTCTTCAAAGTGTGCTCTTTCCTTTTTCAAGACAAACAGTAGATCTACCAAAAGTATGAAAACTGTGTGAAACAGGCAACTCTAAAATTTGTTCTCATGGAATTTATAGATTTTTTCCCCCTAATCTCTAAGGCAATTTACCTTGTTTTAACTGTTTATTAATCATCTGCCTACTACCTTGTAGTAGGATTCCACACCAACCTCTTTGCATAGCAATTTCTCCTCCTTGTTTTTCACTTTTATTTTGCTGAAATATATCCCATAGTATCTTTCAAAAGAGCATGTGAACAAAAATAAACTCTTTGTGATCTTACCTGTCTGTAACATTTTCTTCTGTCCTAACAGTTTGCAGTTTGGCTGATAGAACTTTCATCAAGTGAATATTATTTTCCAATTTCCATGCATCCTTTTGAAGACAACTGCTGTTGTTGTGTTCAGTATTACTGGTAAGAAATCTGGTGAAAGTGTGACTACTAGTCAATAAGTGAATTTAAAAAAAAAAGAAAAAACTTTTTTCCTCACTTTTGTAAGCATCTAGGATTCATTTGTCTTTGGAACTTTGATGTTTCCCAAAGGCAAGTCTAGTTATGGTCTCTTTAATTTATTTTGCTTGCTGTTTAATAAGCAATTTAAATTTGAAATTCTGTGTCTTAAGCTGGGGAACTTTTCTGTTTAAAATTTCTCCAATGATTCTTTTCTTCTCCATTTCTCTCATATCACTCTGGAAACAAATTGACATGCAAGTTACTACATCTGGAATTTTCTATCACCAGTAGTATTTATTTTTTCAGTTCAGTTCAGTCACTCAGTCGTGACCGACTCTTTGCAACCCCATAAATCACAGCACGCCAGGCCTCCCTGTCCATCACCAACTCCCGGAGTTCACTCAAACTCATGTCCATCGAGTCAGTGATGCCATCCTGTCATCTCATTCTCTGTCATCCCCTTCTCCTCCCGCCCCAATCCTTCCCAGCATCAGAGTCTTTTCCAGTGAGTCAACTCTTCACATGAGGTGACCAAAGTATTGGAGTTTCAGCTTTAGCATCAGTCCTTCCAATGAACACCCAGGATCGATCTCCTTCAGAATGGACTGGTTGGATCTCCTTGCAGTCCAAGGGACTCTCAAGAGTCTTCTTCAGCACCACAGTTCAAAGGCATCAGTTCTTCGGCGATTAGCTTTCTTCACAGTCCAACTTTCACATCCTATAGTTTTCATCTATTTCTATCTTGTACTACATTTTAAGAGCATTAATGGAATTATAGTTTGTGCCAAGAAAATCTCATATTCATTTAACCCATTGTGTTAGTCAATCATCTATTGACGATATTATTCTTGTAACAATATTTCTTCTAAATATATCAGTTGTGGTAGATCAATTATTTTAATAAATGAATCCCATATCTCATTGACAAAACACAAAAAATAATTTACTTTTCTCATATTATTGTCCACTGCAGATAAGTGAAGATTCCCCATTTCACAGAGATAGGTTCTTTCCATAATGCATTTCAGTCATTCTTTAGAGTTCTGGAGACTCTATCAGCCCTCTGCTTCTGTTTGACAAAAGCAAAAGAGAAAGAATAAGAAGAATCTCAAATTAGATTTCAGAGGCCAGCCAGAAATTTTGGAGTCATGGAATAAAAAATTAAGTTTATGGTTAGGAAAAGCATTTTGTCCTACACTAAGATATTTGTATTTTTCCTGAAGGCAAGGAGCCTTTGAAGTGTGTTAAGACTTTCAGCCGGCCCCATCAGTTGTGTGATTTAGAAACATCACTCTGGCTGCTCTATAAATTATAGATGTCAGTTGAGTGAAGACAACTCTTAGGAGAATGTTGTAAAAAACCAGGTGATAAATCATGGTGTTTTGGACCATAGCCATGAACATGAGTAAGAAGAGAATTCAGAAGACTGAAAAGAGGATATTAAGGAAGCAACAGGGCCTGGTGATGATTGAGGGTTAGTGCTGGAAAATAGGAAGTCAAATAATACAGGCACATTTCTAATTTTCACTGTGGGGTAAATTGTATTTACTAAGGTAGGGAATTGTGCAAAGGAAACCCATTAGAAGAAGAACTGGGTGTTGAGGGAAATAAATCGAGATGTCCAGTTTATCTTTGGGTTTGTATTTTGTAGCTCAGGAGAGACTTAAGGGCAGAAGCAAAGACTGAGGAAGTATCAATTTACTGACTCTAAAAATGATAAAATAATAAAGGAAAGTCAAAGAGTATCAATTTTCATTATATTCAGAGCACTTAGAAAATTATATAATATTGGCTATGTTTTTCTTTTCATAAGGTAGTATGTAAGATGATGGGAATGATGTTTAAGATGGAGGATTTTGAACATGTTGAAATACTGATGAAGAGTTAGTAAAAGAAAAGATTATTTTTAACTGGCAAATAAACTAGTTATTTGGAGTATAATTGCTTTATAACATTGTGATAGTTTCTGCTGTACAATGAAATGAACAGCTATGTGTATACATATATCCTCTCCCTCTTGAAAGATGATAATAATAGGGGAAATTGTGCAGTACACAATTTTTGGTGAAAGGGTAGGAACAGGGAGAGGGTTATAGGGAACCCTTTGAACTTGCCCCTCATTTTTTTAAAACCTAAACTATTTATATTAATAAAAAGTCTATTAATGTAAAATAAAATCCAATTATAATATTTAAAGTTGGATAAGCATTTATTGTGCTATTCGTATTCTGTAAGAAACTTTCCAAAATTCAATATCTAGTAATAAAGCTGCTCGTACATTTCTTTAAAGATTATTTTGTCCATTTAGCATTAAATACTGTTATTAATATAGGAAAAGACTAGCATAGACTTTATAGAATTTTTCTTTCATTTTTCATTAAATGGGATTATTAAAATAGGAATGACTAGCATAAACTAACAATTCCTCAACTAAAGCTTTCATCTATTGAATGGTCAATCAAATAATACTAAGAGAAAATGAAAAACATTCAAAACATCATCAATAAACATCTTGATCAAAGGAAGATTTTGTATTCTGAGACCTAAAATTAAGTCCTTTAGATATCTTGAAAGTGAAAGTGAACATCACTCAGTCGTGTCTGACTTTTTGTGACCCCATGGATTATACAGTCCATGGAATTCTCCAGGCTTGTGGAAAATTCTGAAAGAGATGGGAATACCAGACCACCTGACTTGCCTTTTGAGAAACTTGTATGCAGGTCAGGAAGCAGCAGTTAGAACTGGACATGGAACCACAGACAGATTCCAAATAGGAAAAGGAGTATGTCAAGGCTGTATATTGTCACCCTGCTTATTTAACTTACATGCAGAGTACATCATGAGAAATTCTGGGCTGGAAGAAGCACAAGCTGGAATCAAGATTGCCGGGAGAAATATCAATAACCTCAGATATGCAGATGACACCACCATTATGGCAGAAAATGAAGAAGAACAAAAGAGCCTTCTGATGAAAGTGAAAAAGGAGAGTAACAATGTTGGCTTATAGCTCAACATTCAGAAAACTAAGATCATGGCATCTGGTCCCATCACTTCATGGCAAATAGATGGGGAAACAGTGGCTGACTTTATTTTTATGGGCTTCAAAATCACTGCAGATGGTGATTGCAGCCATGAAATTAAAAGACGCTTACTCCTTGGAAGGAAAGTTATGACCAACCTAGAAAGAATATTAAAAAGCAGAGACATTACTTTGCCAACAGAGGTCCGTCTAGTCAAGGCTAAAGTTTTTCCAGTGATCATGTATAGATGTGAGAGTTGGACTGTGAAGAAAGCTGAACACAGAAGAATTGATGCTTTTGAACTGTCATGTTGGAGAATACTCTTGAGAGTCCCTTGGACTGCAAAGAGATCCAACCTGTCCATCCCAAAGGAAATCAGTCCTGGGTGTTCACTGGAAGGACTGATATTGAAGCTGAAACTCCAATACTTTGGCCACCTGATGCAAAGAGCTGACTCATTTGAAAAGACCCTGATGATGGGAAAGGTTGAGGGCAGGAGGAGAAGGGGACGACAGGGGATGAGATGGTTGGATGGCATCACTCACTCAATGGACATGGGTTTGGGTGGAGTCCAGGAGTTGGTGATGGACAGGGAGGCCTGGTGTGCTGCGGTTCTTGGGGTCGCAAAGAGTTGGACAAGACTGACCTACTGAACTGAAGAATACTGGAGTGGGTAGCCTTTCCCTTCTCTAGGGGATCTTCCAAGGATCGAACCCAGGTCTCCCGCATTGCAGGCGGATTCTCTACCAGCTGAGTCATAGTGGGATCCCAAGAATACTGGAGTGGGTAGCCTATCCTTTCTCCAGCAGATCTTCCCGACCCAGCGATCAAACTGGGGTCTACTAGATTGCAGGCGGATTCTTTACCAACAGAGCTACCAAGGAAGCCCTTTAAATACCTTGGTGATACGTTTTGTAATGTAATACAAATAATATTTTGGAATTTAGGAAGAATTGAGCAGAATTCTGCCTTTGTTAAAAATACAAAGTTATCTTGTATTTTATTTTCTGAAGTTCGCTGTCCTCATCTGTGTAAAGAGTAACTTGTATTATCTCTGGGGTCCTATTCACCTTTGCATTATATTGGTGTGTGACCCTACAGTTGGTTGTACTTCGTAATGAGGAGCTTGTGACTTTGCGTGCTGAGACATTTCATGCAGATGAAGTTTTAAAAATCAGAAGCTCTGTTTTTATGCAAATAAACCAAGTGATGAACAAGAGAGGAGAGCAGAATTATTAGCAATATTAACTTGCCATCTATATAACTTTTCTTCACTGTTAAGAATTCCTCTAAATATGAAAATAAAATTTGAAGGAATGAGAAAGCCAATAATCATTATCCTAACTGTCTGACAAATCACTTTCATTAGCCAAATAAGAATTTCAGTGTTTATGAATATATTTGAAATTACTGAGATGATATGCCAAATGGGTAATTTTAGCAGACCACATCCTTTATAGAAAGGAAGATTTGCGATATTTAATTTAGGTGCTACTTATTTTGAAAACTTACCGATTAGCTACAGTTAAGCTTATTCCTTTGTTAGATTATTGATGAAGTATAGACCTCAAGATCTATTAAATTGTTTTTCATTTTTTTCACTTCTTAGAAGAAATTTATGAATTATAATTGAATAGTTAATCTTAGGTACAATTATTCAAAAACTGGATTTCAAAACTCCTATTGTATTTTCAGTTCTGTTCATCTTAACACTTATACATATGATTATACGGCTGACTAAAGAGAACCAAGGTCAAAATACCATTATAAATAATTTAAAAAATGTAAACCTGTAATGTACTTAAAACAGTCTATTCCCTATTAATAATTAATTTTCATTTTTGCATTAATGAAAGCTATTGCCAAAACCACTGAAAAATCTTCCTTTTAAATTCATTCTGATTATTTGATGGTACATACATTTGGGGGTTAGATTACTTCAAATAGTTTATTTAAGATAAAAATTATTATGGTTAAGTCATAATTTTTCAGAATGCTATGAGCGTATACATATTCTAGGTGTTCCATTTTTAAGGTCTTTGTTCTATTACCTTACTCTGAGGTATTATCAAAATGGGGGCAGATAAAATTAATCAGTTTCACAGGAGACTGATTAATGAAGCATGATGCCTGCTTTTTACTGTGCAGTGAGTGATATCACCCAATTAATTGGAGTGGATCATAAAAAACCCTGTTGTAGTGGGGTTTAGAATATCTCCTCAGAAAAATAAATGATAGATCAGATTGTTATCTGGAGAGCACTGAATTGGAACAAAGGAAATTTAATGTTCTTTAAGAAATATTTCTATCATGCTATAGTACTGTAATGAATTTCCCTTCTCTCCTCTAGAGAATTTCCTGTCGGAAAACCTGGGACGAACCATGCAGAATCAGTTTATTTCTCTTTTGAAATGATGCTGGGGATATCCAGACAAATATCCACTATCTAGCTCTGTTTTTGATATTCTTATAATGCAACCAAACTTTCGGCCATTTCAAGAGTCTCCTATTGTAGGTTAGCAATGATTTAAATTGTATTTTTTTTTAAAATCATGGACTGGTATCTTCTCTTTGAAATTATATTGGGATAAATCTTTGCAACTCTGGTTATTTGGGAAAAATAATTTAGTTGTATGAACTTTAGAGCACATGTATATTTTCTCACAAATTGTTTACAGTTGAATAATAGTAGATTTTTTCTCACATTTATGTCTATTTCCAAGTTATTATTTCCTGATTATATCTCTAAAATCTTCAGCATTCCTCTTTGTGGATGTGTTGCCATTTTTCAATAAACACAAATCCTGTGCCAATCCTTGGTGATCCCTCTTGCCTCAGACAGGCACTTAAAGTTTATATCACCCACTTGGTCCCTGGATCATGTCATTAGTCATCTTCAGAAGTTTTCTTTCTTTGAATCATCAGGAGATTTTAAACTATTTGATAGCAAGGTTCATCCTGACAATTAATTCAGAGTAGGGAGAATGTCATGGAAAAGGATAATAAAGATTTTATAGATATGTCTGTACTTAACTTAAAACTAGATCTTGGAAGATTTTTTAGGCAGAAAGGAAGAAAGAAGCTAGCCTGGATGTTGAAACTAATGCAACCAAGGTACAAAAATGATAACAGGAATATTGGGATATCATTGCTGTGTAACAGTATATAAGCCCATGTAGCTTTTAACTAGTAAGAAATTCTTATGTACGGAAGAGTGTGAATCACTTACCATCCATGCAACCCTCTGGACTGTAGCCCACCAGGTTCCTCTGTCTATGCAATTACCCAGGCAAGAATACTGGAGCGGGTAGCCTTTCCCTTCTCCAGGAGATCTTCCCAACCCAGGGATCAAACCTGTGTTTCTTGCATCTTGGCAGGCAGATTCTTTACCACTGAGCCACCAGGGAACCCTGAAAGGATAGATGCATATTTTAATTTAGAGAAAGAATCTGTAAAAGAAATTCCTATGTACAGAAGAGTATGAATCATTTACCATCTATATTAGAGTTCAACTTTAAGATTCTGTATCCCAGAGTTTTGCAGATTCATTGAATATCAGAGATGTTGTCAAAATGAGGTACATATCAAGTAAAACAAATTCAAAGCATATTGACTGTAAAAGAGAATCCCTGCTTGTTAGTCTAATGACAAGTCATTAGGTCTATGACAATGAAAAAATGTGAATGAACTAGTGTGGTTTACTGGGCAGAGAGTGGGTCAAAACTGCAGCATTATAGAAAAGTTAAATGCTTTACTAGCTATCTAATTACTCTAAAGCTATTGTAGTACCTGTTAGAATAATCAAGTGCTTCAATATTGTACATTTTTTGTTTTGGATCAAATCACTTATTTTATTTTTCAGTTCAGTTCAGTTGATCAGTTGTGTCTGACTCTTTGTGACCCCATGGACTGAAGCACACCAGGCCTCCCTGTCCATCACCAACTCCTTCAGTTTATTCAAACTCATGTCCATTGAGTCGGTGATGCCATCCAACCAACTCATCCTCTGTTGTCCTCTTCTCCTCCTGCCTTCAATCTTTCCCAGCATCACGGTCTTTTCCAAAGAGTCAGTTCTTTGCATCACGTGGCCAAAGTATTGGAGTTTCAGCTTCAACATCAATCCTTCCAATGACTATTCAGGACTGATTTCCTTTAGAATTGACTGGATGGATTTCCTTGCAGTCCAAGGGACTCTAAAGAGTCTTCTCCAACACCACATTTCAAAAGCATCAATTCTTCGCAGCTCAGCTTTCTTTATAGCCCAACTCTCACATCCATATGTGATTACTGGAAAAACCATAGCTTTGACTAGATGGACCTTTGTTGGTAAAATAATGTTTCTGCTTTTTAATATGCTGTCTAGGTTGGTCATAGCTTTTCTTCCAAGGAGAAGGCATCTTTTAATTTCATGGCTCCAGTCACCATCTGTAGTGATTTTGGAGCCCCCCAAATTTTATTTTTAGTGTATTTTTTTTAAATTTTGGGTGTCTTTTAATAGAATGCCAGTCTGAGACAGGTTACCCTAAATATCAGTACTTTTAAATTTTAAATAGAATATTTAATAATCATCATATATATTTAGGTCTGCTATCAAAGAAACTGTATCTATAATATATTATTTAAAAGCCTATAGGCACTAAACAAGATGTCCTGCATTCATATTCTGTCTTCAGTTCAGTTCAGTCGCTCAGTTATGTCCGACTCTTTGCGACCCCATGAATCACAGCACGCCAGGCCTACTAGATACTAAATAGTTTAACATGGGGAAATACATAGCCTCATCATGCCTCAGCTTTTATTTTTATGGAATGGAGTTATAATAGTATCTACTTCCTAAATTTAAAGGAATTCTTTTAAATATAGGATTAATCAGTAGATGATTCTGATAATGATGGTAGATGGACAGACAGGTATATACACATATAGGGATTCCCAGGTGGCTCAGTGGTGAAGAATCTGCATGCCAATGTAGGAGCCACAGGAGATGTGGTTTCAATTCCTGGGTCCAGCAGAACCCCTGGAGCAGGAAATGGCAACCCACTCCAGTATTTTGCCTAGAGAGTTCCATGGAAAGAGGAGTCTGGTGGGCTACAGTCCATGAGGTTAGAAAGAGTCAGATGTAACTGAGGACTCATGCACACACTGAAAAAAGCTAAAAATTTAATAGAAGTTTTTGCTTATTAAAAACAGTGTGGCTATATAGTTTGATCTCAACTAATTACAATTACAGAAGTTATTTTCATCAGCATCTTATGGCCATTGAAGTAAAAATGAATAGGGAAAAACACCCCTTTCTTTCTGTTCATTAACAAATACAAAATTTATGAAAACAAGCCACTTCTAATCATTAATAAATAGCAGTTATATTGACATTCTATGAATCAGAGCAAGATATTTCAAATAAACAAAAGTAGAGATATTCTTTTCAGGCTATATTTGACTTTATTCCTCCAAACTTGTGAGGATCCAACATTAAAAAAAAAAAATCTTGATTTATGCCTTAGAGAACAAAGTATAAGTCAAGGATAATTCATTGACCTGACAAAAACTACAGCAAAAAGAGGGAAAAAGTCAATGGGACTTGGTGATAGTTTATCACTCACAGTGACTGAGTTTATCTCTGGGCCAAAATCAATAATGTTTGGGGAAAAAAGCTTAGATGAGAGAATTCTCTGAATGTCTTACTATTTAATATGTCTATCTACTTTTACTTTTTTTTTAATATAGTACTTTATTCTTAAGGACATACTAATATATAAATATATTAGGAATGCAATTTATCTTTGAATGATGACAGAACTAAAATTAAAGTCCATTTTCCATCATTATTCATATCTAGTCATACGTGTAATAGTAAATTAATGTTGAAGATATTATATTAAATATTGTTTAATTGCATAATTACAGCTCTGTTATACATTGTCCATAAAATCATAGCTCAACTGAGTCTTAATGAAGTTGTATTAATCTTTTTTTTCTGATAACAGTTATTCAAAATAATAAGGATAAAATTTGTCAATCTTGGAAACTTTGAAAAGATCCTCCTAATTTTATCCTTAATATAGTCTCAGATTCATATTTAAATTTTTAATGTGTACATATATAAGAATGGCAGCATGCCAATTATATCCCAATAAAGGTGGAAGAAAAAAAGATAGCGTCAATATTTATTTATCAACCATAATGTGCTGGATAACTTATGCATGATGCGAAATATTTTATTCTTTTAATTACCCCAAGGTTTTGAAGTAGTCAGACTCCAGATTGACCTTAAAGAACTTTCTCAAGTAGCTTATTAATTTCAGTTTTATATTAGTAAACATATGGTAATACTATTTTGAGCCCATCCTAAATGACACATAGTGATCTAAGTATTTTACAGCATACAAATTTTGATGACATATTTATTCCTTACAAAATATGTATATCATAAATCTGAACTATTTTGCTCCAAACTTCCCAGGTGGCACAGTGCTAAAGAATCTGCCTGGCAGTGCAGGAGACGCAAGAGACTGGAGTTCGATCCCTGGGTTGGGAAGATCCTCTGGAGTAGGAAATGGCAACTAGTTTCAGTATTCTTGCTAAAAAAGTCCATGGACAAAGGAGTTTGGAAGACTGCAGTCCATGGGGTCACAGAGTCAGACATGATTGAGCAAACACATCTTGCTTATATTAGTGGTTTAGCATTTTGGGCACTACTAAAGAGTTAGAACTGGACATGGAACAACAGGCTGGTTCCAAATAGGAAAAGGAGTACGTCAAGGGTGTATATTGTCACCCTGCTTATTTAATTTATATGCATAGTACATCATGAGGAATGCTGGGCTGGAAGAAGCACAAGCTGGAATCAAGATTGCCGGGAGAAATATCAGTAACCTCAGATATGCAGATGACACCACCCTTATGGCAGAAAGAAAAGAGGAATTCAAAGGCCTTTTGATGAAAGTGAAAGAGGAGAGTGAAAAGGTTGGCTTGAAGCTCAACATTCAGAAAATGAAGATCATGGCATCTGGTCCCATCACTTCATGGGAAATAGATGGGGAAACAGTGGAAACAGTGTCAGACTTTATTTTTTTAGGCTCCAAAATCACTTCGGATGCTGATTGCAGCCATGAAATTAAAAGACGCTTACTCCTTGGAAGGAAAGTTATGACCAGCCTAGATAGCATATTAAAAAGCAGAGACATTACTTTGCCAACCAAGGTCCATCTAGTCAAGGCTATGGTTTTTCCCGTGGTCATGTAATGTGAGAGTTGGACTGTGAAGAAAACTGATCGCTGAAGAATTGATGCTTTTGAACTGTGGTGCTGGAGAAGACTCTTGAGAGTCCCTTGGACTGCAAGGAGATCCAACCAGTCCATTCTAAAGGAGATCAATCCTGGGTGTTCATTGGAAGGACTGATGTTGAAGCTGAAATTCCAATACTTTGGCCACCTCATGCGACGAGTTGACTCACTGGAAAAGACTCTGATGCTGGGAGGGATTGGGGGCAGGAGGAGACGGGGACGACAGAGAATGAGATGGCTGGATGGCATCACCGACTTGATGGACATGAGTTTGAGTGAACTCCGGGAGTTGGTGATGGACAGGGAGGCCTGGCGTGCTGTGATTCATGGGGTCGCGGAGAGTCGGACACGACTGAGCGACTGAACTGAACTGAACTGAATCAGTCAGTTCAGTCCATCAGTCGTGTCCGACTCTCCGCGACCCCATGAACCACAGCACGCCAGGCCTCCCTGTCCATCACCAACTCCCGGAACTCACTCAAACTCATGTCCATCGAGTCGGTGATGCCAATCAGCCATCTCATTCTCTGTCGTCCCCGTCTCCTCCTGCCCCCAATCCCTCCCAGCATCAGAGTCTTTTCCAGTGAGTCAACTCGTCGCATGAGGTGGCCAAAGTATTGGAGTTTCAGCTTTACCTCATAATTTATTTCAGTTATTATAACAATTGATCATTAGATTACAGTAAAGTAATTGATTAGGAGAAACAGATATTTGCAGTTGTCAATAACCCTAAGTGTTCTCAAATGATCTGTCTCAATAGACCAATAAACTAGATGAATATTCTGAAGAGAAGTAGGTGGCTTCCATAAGATCAAGAAGTCATGTTGCTGCAGTAACCATTTTTATAACTAAGACATACAACAAATATTCCTAGAATTAAAATGGATTTAAAGGGAAAATCATACTAAAGTCAATATCTTAATTCAATACACAGTTGCATGTTACAACCTGTATTATCATTACCTGCTTATTACATTATACTCAGGCTCTTATTAACATAATGTATTATGTTATACTAGGTTAAGATATGATGTTCACTGGGACTTCTAAAGCATATTAGAAAAATTAAAATATTTGATGGTTTCCTAGTAAAGCCATAATTGGTTGTTGTTCAGTCCCTCAGTTATGTCTGAGTCTTTGTGACACCATGGACTGAAGGAAGTCAGGTTTCCCTGTCCTTCACCATTTCCTGGAGCTTACTCAAACTCATTCCCATTGAGTCAGTAATGCCATCCAACCATCTCATCCTCTGTCATCCCTTTCTCCTACCTTCAATCTTTCCTAGCATTAGGATGCATGCAATGAGTTGGCTCTTCGCGTCAGGTGGCCAAAGTATTAGAGCTTCAGATTCAGTTTCAAAACTTCCAATGGATATTTAGGACTGATTTCCTTTAGGATTGACTGACTTTATCTCCCTGCAGTCCAAGGAACTCTCAAGAATCTTCTCCAGCACTACCTTTAGAAAGCATCAATTCTTTGGTGCTTAGCTTTCTTTATGATCCAACTCTCAATTCCATACATGACTACTGGAAAAACCATAGCTTTGACTATATGGACATCTGTCCACAAAGTAATATCTCTACTTTACTTATGCTATCTTAATATGCTGTCTAGGTTTGCATTGATTTTCTCCCAAGGAGCAAGCGCCTTTTAATTTTATGGCTGCAATCACCATTTTCAGTGATTTTTGGGCCCAAGAAAATAAAGTCTGTCACTGTTTCCATTGTTTCCTCATCTATTTGCTACGAAGTGCTGGGACCAGTTGTCATGATTTTGATTTTTGAATGCTGAGTTTTAAGCCAGCTTTTTCACTCTCTACTTTCTCCTTCATCAAGAAGATCTTTAGTTCTTCTTCACTTTCTATCGTAAGAGTGATGTCCTCTGCATATCTGAGTGTCAGGGGACGTTCAGCTTTAAGGGATCCAATGTGTTTTTTTCTTCCTTTGTGTGCTGTTTCTCAAGGACTCACTGTTCCTTATCAGCTCCTGGAAAACAGGAACGAGCAGAGCTGCATGCAGTTCTCAGGACTGAGATCATGGGAAAGAGCACCTGCTTGGATTCCCTTCAGTGACATTTTAGGACTATCCATTTTGTTGCAACTGGTTGAATTTCATTTTTTTTTTTAATGGTTGAGTAATCATTTGATTGAAGATATATAAGCATGCATTTCTGCAAATAAAGTACCCTTGTTTCACTTGAGACTTGGGTACCCCTTCTCGTTGACTCCAGGCCCCATGTCCCGTTCTCTGAAGACCGTGACATCTGAGGTTATTGGTATTTCTCCCAGAAATCTTGGTTCGAGCTTATGCTTCATCCAGACCAGCACTTCGCATGATGTACTCTGCATATAAGTTAAATAAGCTTAGTGACAATATACAGCACAGCCTTGATGTACTCCTTTCCCAATTTGGAACCAGTCCATTGTTCCATGTCTGGTTCTAACTTTTGCTTTTTGACCTGCATACAGGTTTCTCAGGAGGCAGGTTAGGTGGTCTAGTATTCCCATCTCTTTCAGAATTTTCCACAATTTATCGTGATTTGTATAGTCAAAGGCTTTAGTGTAGTCAATGCAGTAGAAGTAGATTTTTTCTGGAATTCTCTGCTTATTCTCTGATCCAGAGGATGTTGGCAATTGGATCTCTGGTTCCTCTACCTCTTCTAAATCCAACTTGTACCTCTGGAAGTTTTCGGGTCACATACTGCTGAAGCCTAACTTGGGGGTTTTTGAGCATTATCTTGCTAGCATATGTGGGAGTTTGCTAATAATTGTGCAGTAGTTTGAACATACTTTGGTATTTCTCTTCTATGGAATTGGAATGAAAACTGACCTTGTCCACTCCTGTGACCACTGCTGAGTTTTCCAAATTTGATGGCATAGTGAGTGCAACACTTTCACAATATGATCTTTTAGGATTTGAAATAACTCAACTGGAATTCTGTCACTCCACTAGCTCACTTGACTTCTCACTCCAGGTTGTCTGGCTTTAGGTGAGTAATCACACCATCGTGGTTATCTGGTTCATGAAGATCTTTTTTGTATAGATCTTCTGTGTATTCTTGCCACCTCTTCTTAATATCTTCTGCTTCTGTTAAGTCCGTACCATTTCTGTCCTTTATTGTGCCCTTCTTTGCATGAAATATTCCTTTGATATCTCTACTTTCCTTGAGAGACCTCTAGTCTTTTCCATTCTATTGTTTTCCTCTCTTTCTTTGTGTTGTTGACTTAGGAAGGCTTTCTTGTTTCTCCTTATTATTCTTTGGAACTCTGCATTCAGATAAATCTCAATTAAAAGGATAATTTTAAGATGAAGAAATTTCACAGTCTATGCACAAGAAATTGTGATTATATAAGGATTAAATGAAGGTCATTGTTGAATCTCCAAAATTCTTAGCTTACTTGAAAACATGCAAAATTAAACTTTAGCACTTAGAATCAGTGTGGTCCAACTAATATACTGTTGTCAGAATAATATACTACTATAATATGAAGAGAATTTTAATTATCTAAAAATGACTAAGACACTGTTGAAGAGGTTTTATGGCCAGATTTCAGATTTGCTTCTTGATAAGCCCCAAATGAATAGTTTCTATTCATGGGACTGTGAGTCATCACACAAGTCATGTCATTTTTCAAAAAAGCTAATTTATTTTCTACTCTAGAACATATTAATTTATAGTCTTACTAATAGAGGGAGAATCCTTCAACAGTTTCAAGCTCTTAACAAAAAAGTATCCTTTCCTACTATCTTAAGAGAGACAAATATTTCAGTTTATCTATTGACAGACTTCACAGACAAGATACAGTCAGTGTTTCCTATGAATAAGGTTACTTGGCCATCTTTTTAAAACCCCGAATCATTGATAGTCAGCACATCCTAGTACATCTTTTTCTTTCCCATTTTGATTCCTGAGGGTGTGTTGCAGACAAAAGCAGCTTCCACAATGTCCAGTAAAAATTTTATGAAGTACCCAACATGCCCAACGTATCCTGACATAGCACGGGATAGAAATGCTTTACAAGTATGTTATGTTTATGTGTCTTTTTAATTGTTTTAGGATTGACTAGCCAAGATTCTTGGCACTATGTTCTCCGAGTTACAATTTATGCTTACTTCTTGACCGAATTTTATTTCCACAATCATCTTATGGAAAATTGCCAAGAATCTCACAGCTGCCCAAGTTTCTCCAAAAAAGAAAATTTTGTGTAGTTTTATTAAATGATTGGTTTATTATGTACAATGTGCATAGTACTTTGTCTTCTTAATCATCATGACTGATTTGGAAGAACATATTGATAATGTCCTTAGTTACAGATGAGAAAACCTCAGAGCATGAATGAATTTCCCAAGATCAAGCAACCAATAGACAAATAAGATTTGTCTTATTAAATAAGACAAATAGATCAGCCTTTATGCCAAAATATTCTATTCACAGTGAACTTTCAGTTATATACCATTTTAGCATGATTTAATGGCATATTGCAGTACAACTGTGAGCTGACATAGGCAGTCTTTATTTTTAGAAAATTATTGAGTATTATGCTTATCAATTAAAAATATCTATCAAATACTTAGTGTGTAGCATACATCTTGTTAACTCCTGTGAAAGTAAAAACAAAATAAAACCTTCAAATTATGACAATTTAGATTGTCTTGTATGTATGTTTCTCAAAGAGAAAACTATTTCTCTTTGAAATATTCACAATATTCACAATAAAGTTATTCCCTACATTTTGTTTCTTGTTTTTCCTAAAAAGATAAAATCTATGCCAGATTGCTCTCAATTAACTAGACTAATTTTATAGTCACACAGTCCTTTTTTTCTTTATGAAACTTACTTTTCTTCTAATTATTTTTTTTTTCAAATTATGAGATAATTTTCTTTTAATAAATTTTAAAATCTAGTCTTTGGCCCTTTCTTGCCAATCATTAGTTGCTAGGACAGAGTGTGGAAAATAAAAGAACACACAGGAAAAGAGAAGATGAAAGAGAAAAAGATGAGATGAGAAAAAAGTAGAAATGACAGATTGCATTAACTTAATGAAGGACTTGAAATAATTGGAACATAATTTTTAAAGTAACTTTAATGCTAAGAAAAAATACTTTTTTTTCATTTAATCATTTACTTGAAGTATTCTCTTCTAAAATATATTTAACTATATTATTTCTGTGAAGATAGAGTGGAAGATGAAATACAATGAAAATTCAGTTGAGAAATTTTTGTAAGTTTAGAATGTCTGCTGATTATTTGGGGTATATGTTGTTTAGTTGCTAAGTTGTTGTGTTTAACTCTTTGCAACCCCATGGAATTTTTAGCCTGCCAGGCTCTTCTCTCCGTGCCATTTCCCAGGCAAGAATACTGGAGTGGGTTCCCATTTTCCCATGCTTAACCATATTCATCTACGTGTTTTAAAGTAAGGCTTGAAAATAGTTGTATCAGCCATTTCAAATGAATTTATCTCGTTAAATCATTATTGAAAAATTGTAAGAGGTTAATTGTACACCCACAGGAAAAGAGTCTGATGCTAGTAGGGATTGGGGGTGGGAGGAGATGAGGACGACAGAGAATGAGATGGCTGGATGGCATCACCGACTTGATGGACAAGTTTGAGTGAACTCTGGGAGTTGGTGATGGACAGGGAGGCCTGGCGTGCTGTGATGCATGGGGTCGCAAAGAGTAGGACACGACTGAGAGACTGAACTGAACTGAACTGAACTGAATGCACAGATTCTTGCTTTGATTTTTTTTTTTTTTACTTATTTTTCATTATTACAGTAACATTGTGGAAACAAAAGGAGATATTTTTCTCAAACATTGAATTAGTTTGAAAATATTATTTTCATTACAGAATAGCATCACTTCCCAAATGCTGAACATCTTGACACACTGGAGTTTTTGGTATGTTAGCATCCTGACCTAATATAATAGGCAGATATCCTCAGCAAGATATGATTTATGTGACTACAAATCAAATACTAGGAGCCTACAAGTGCCACCATCTAACTTCCTGAGCATTTAATTATTGAAATAATGCTAACAACCTATTATCCTTTTATTACCCTTCAGGGCCTTTTCAAGTATGCAAAAACTATTTTAGGCTTGCATAAGAATCAGCCAAGATGAGCTACCTGTTTTGTTAGATACTTAAGGGAAGGTATTTTCAAGACAATATCTTGGCATATGGTATAACTACTGAATCCATCACAGTGCCACTTTTCATATTGGTTTACGGCCATGAAACAAGGTACATTATGACTACAGGGAACAATAATTCACAGGAGGGTCTGTTTTTTCCCTCGCCTGCACACTAAATTATGAAGGCAGATTGTTTCTTGGTGTTTGCTGAAATTTATGGCATGTACATGTTTTTCTGTAAATGTCCTTTCAGCTGAAACATGTTACACAAAACTCAGGGGGTGGGGTTCTTGTTGGGCAGTAGCGGGGGAAGGGTGACAAATGATTTATACAGAATTCTGACTGATGCTGTTTGAAGTAGTTACAGAAAAGTTTTGTTTAATCAGGATTCAACAAATGTGTCAATGAAAATAAGTATGATTGGCATGGGTAGAGCACAGAAAGCTTGTACATCATCGATTTAGAGTGTCTGAGATGTTCTTTTACCTAAATCCTCCCCATCCTGTACACTCAAGCCTAAGGTGTTAATTGAGCAGCAGTATTCTTTTACCTCAAAAACGTATAAGATGTAAAATCCAACATTCCCAGGAAAGCAAATTAACTCTTAATTTTACAGTATACTGTAGAGGTCTGATATTCTAACTGATTTCTGGTAGAAGATTTTCATATCTTATAAAATTTAAACCCTGATAAGTCTATCCCAAGAAATGGTCAAAGTTAGGAGAAGCTTGCTACTCAAACCACTTTGCATTTAAATTATCAAGAGAAATGAATTAAGGATAGAATTTTCAGTTGAAGGCAGGAAGAAAAAGGAAAATAATTTAGAGCCTCAATTTTACCCTTTGATGATTCTTTCAGTGCCTTTTCCAATCTAGTTTCCTCTTTACTCAAATATACTCTCCAATAATCAGTTTAACTCATAACTGCAATGGAATAGGCATCTAACATAAACAGAACCACTTTGGAGAAATTCCTGGTTTTTCTACCTTCTATCAAGAAAACATAATTTCTTCTTACCACATTATACTTTTTTGATTCCTTATTCCAAATTGAAATAATTACAGCTATTAAAACAAAAAGACCTATGTCACATTTTTCAAATTTTAGAAGATAATCTGAAGAATAAGAAAACAAACTTTAAAACCTAATAATTATCAAATCAATAATTAAAACAGTGTACACTAAAAGTTCATCTTTGGAAAACCGTAGCATATCTCCAAGCCTGTGCTGTTTTTAATCTTGGAACAATAAAAACACACTATCAAAGGGAAATGACCTAAGCAGAATAACTTTTTTGAAAAATTATCAGAAAATCACTTAGAAAACACAGGATTAAAAGAACTAAGTGAAAACTCTAAATATCCAGGAAAGGATGATTTAGGATGTTCTATAATATTAATCGGGCTTCCCTGGTGGCTCAGAGGTTAACGCGTCTGCCTCCAATGTGGGAGACCCGGGTTCGATCACTGGGTCGGATCCCTGGGTCGGGAAGATCCCCTGGAGAAGAAAATGGTAACCCACTCCATTATTCTTGCCTGGAGAATCCCATGGATGGAGAAGCCTGATAGGCTACAGTCCACTGGATCGCAAAGAGTCGGACACGACTGAGCGACTGAACAGAACAGATAATATTAATGATCTATCGCATTCTTATAAAACGTTGCGAGTAAACAACTTTTTGGGATCTGGTTTATCGTTTGTAATTTTTTAAAACAGTGGCTTTAGGTGTAGAAATATTGTATTTTACATTTAGTTTCATAGAAAAAGTAAAAATATTCCTTGACAAATTGCAGAAAATGATTCAGCAAATGTTATTTGTGATTTCTGATATTTTCTGACTTCTTAACTTAATGAAGATGTAAAATCATTGGAGAGTGTATGTTTTGTGTTGCAGAGATTGTAGGTTGACACAAACAAAACTCACATCTCGTATTTCTAAACTCTTTGGTTAGAAGTTCTCTTCATATGACAAATTGATTTTTTAAGACAAACACGAATAAGTGCTGTTGGTGTTAGATGATCCATTAATGTCTCATGTGTGCACGCATGCTCAGTCACTTCAGTCATGTCTGACTCTTTGGGACCCATTTTCCATCAAGCTCCTCTGTCCATAGTATTTTCCCAGCAAGAATACTGGAGTGGGTTTCCATGCCCTTCTCCAGGGCATCTTCCCAACCCAAGGATGGAAACCACATCTCCTGAATTGAGAGGCGAATTCTTTACCACTGAGCCACTAGGGAAACCCATGTGTGTGTGTGTGCTTAGTCGTTCCATCATGTGCGAATCTTTTGGACCTCATGACTGTAGCCTGCCGGACTCCTGTCCATGGGATTCTCCAGGCAAGAATACTGGAGTAGGTAGTCGTTCCCTTCTCCAGGGGATCTTCCTGACTCAGGGATCAAATCTGGATCTCCTGCACTGCAGGAGGATTCTTTACCATCTGAGCCACCTGAGAAATCCATAAACACATAAAATGTAACTTTACTATAATACTGAAAATAGTGATGCAAAAAAATATAACACAACAAATCACTACCTAATGGAGAAGTAATTTTGTACTATGTACTTTATTTCATAGTACTATGAAGAAATATTAAGGTAACCAGAAGATTTTCTAGGTATACGTAATCTATCCTTTCCCTCAGAAAAAGATAAAACAATAAAACATTCCAAAGAAACAATTGTTTAGATATCTAGGTTTGCATTCATGCTTTACTATTTTTCACTGATTGCACTGGAAAAATAAAGTGAGATTTATGGCATGATTATTCTACAGGACTTTAGAATACATTTTTAAAAATATTATTATTGCTATGCAAAGGCATACTTGCTCAAAGATATAAAATATACTCAGAATTGATGTCAGATTTCTTAATAGATACTTAATTTCAGGACTATTAGAAACTTGATGAGATTCATGAAAAAAATTATTCCACGTTGAAAAAAATTTAATTGTTACTAAAAAAACAGCAAGACTTGCTAATACTAGGTAGTTGGGCAAGGTCCATTTGTTAACATGGTTGCATTTATGTTTAACATTAATTGTTCCACTAAAGTTAACTTTTGGCAGTAATATGTTCTTGCATGGGAAGGGTCTATGAACAATATTTAGTCATTGATCATTAGCTTTGATGTGATCTATATCGAAGTATTTTAATTCAGAATTAACCTGATAGGATCTAAACCTATGATTTGTGGTTTATCTCTTCAATGTCATTTTATGAAAAGAATAATTGTTAAAAGTTTACTATGGAAGAGTTGGTACATGTCCTTTTCTTTCACTAACAATTAATAGACTATAAGTGGCTCATTTCCATTGAATATTATCATTATTAAATTTAGTCTTTGTTATGGCTTGCATTCTTTAGGCATGAGATGTGTGATCTACTGTAGAGTACTCAGATTTCTGCCTTAGAAAACATATATTCTTGACCTCAACTTGCTAGACTTAAAATTCTGTTACTATGAAATATATTATATTTTATAAATATATTTTCCATTTTGTATTAATAGAAATGCTTGAAATAGTGTCCATTTAACCTTTTCAAAGAAACAATTGTGCTTATCTTGAACATTTGTTTTAATCAGATTATTAAGGTTTCATTAACAATAAGAAAATTTGCCCTTTTAGGCATACATTTCTATGAGTTTTGACATTTTAGATCTATGAAACCATAATTACATAGAATGTTTCCATTATTGAAAAAAAGGTTTCTCTCACCCCTTTGTAATCAACCATTCTCCTTACCCCAAATCTTGTTTGCTTTTTCCAGAATGGAATATAAAGGGAGTAAATCTGAATGGAGCCTTTTCAGATCAACTTCTTTCACTTAGCATGATGCACTGGAAAAGTTATTCTTTTTATAAATAATTTATTTTTTCTTATTTTTGAATAGAATTCCATTGTATAGACATGTGCTAATTGGTGTATCCATTCATCATGTGAAGAACATTTGTGTTATTACCACTTTTGACAGTTATGAATATAGCATCTATAAACGTTTGTGTGCACTGTTTTGTGTGCAAATCATTGTTCATATATCTTTTTTAGTAACACTAAAGTGTAGATTATATAATTCTATGGTAAGTGAATATTTTCCTTTGATGATAAACTGCCTAACTCTAGTCCACACTGCCTGTTCCACTTTGCATTTCTATCAATATTTTAGGAGAGTTCTAGCTAGTGCACATAATTTTCTGCACTTGGAATTTTTTGTTTAGTTGGCTTTTGTTTTCTCATTTGGTTATCTTTATATGTGTAGTAGAATTTTATTGTGGTTTGATTTGTATTTTCACAATGATTAATTATGTATAGCTTTTTTTATATATCTTATTTGCCATCATATTTCTATTAAAGTGTCTTGAAATATTATGCCCATTTTAGTCACCTCATTTGTTTTCTTATTGATTTTAGCACTCCTCATATACCGTATATACAAGTTCTTTATCAGATACCTACTTGCAAATGTTTCCTCTCAGCCGTAAGCTTATCTTTGAAGTTTTAAACATATATGTTTCATTTATCCTTTCATTCATTTTATATTTAAATATCTTATTCTATTACCAGTTATCAAAAAAACGGTTCTTTCTCTAATATATTTTACTTTCAGCTTTGATAAAAAAAGAACCAGTTATGTTAACAGAAGTGATTTAAAGGTAAAGGCTGGTTGGCAAACTGTCTTTCTCAATAGCTCTGCTTCGCCCTCAACTTTCTATCTTCCATGTGTGTCTATGATTCACAAGAGATTTCTCCCTGTGCTCTTGCCCCTCCCTCAGTAGTTGACTCTGTTATTTGTTATTTAGTACTGGTGTGTGTGTGTGTGCACACGCACACGCATGTGCACGCACACGCACACGCACGCGTGCATATGGGCTGCAGGTGGAAACATTTTCTCTCTTACCCTGGTCCAACATCAATTTTAAGTCATTTCTGCCTTCTGAAGATAACTCTCTCAGTGATTCTGCTCTTGGTCAAACTGTGCTTTGTATCCTTGAGGAGCTAAGTTACCTTTGCTGCTAAGTCACTTCAGTCGTGTCCGACTCTGTGTGACCCCATAGACGGCAGCCCATCAGGCTCCCCCGTCCCTGGGATTCTCCAGGCAAGAACACTGGAGTGGGTTGCCATTTCCTTCTCCAATGTGTGAAAGTGAAAAGGGAAAGTGAAGTAGCTCAGTCATGTCTGACTCGTAGCGACCCCACGGACTGCAGCCTACCAGGCTCCTCCGTCCATGGGATTTTTAAGCAAGAGTACTGGAGTGGCTTGCCATTGCCTTCTCCGGAGTTACCTTTACCACCTACTTAAGGTAGAATTACCTGGGTGGGTCTTTTTGATTTTCCAATAAGGAGTCCCCCCACTTTTTCTAAACCTTCACTACCACCCTGTGTCCTATCTTTCTCATGTACAATTGGGGAGTTTGGAAGAGAAGAACTTAAGAATGAGTATAACCTTCTCCTGAGTCTGCGGCTTTTATTGTTTTCTGTACTCTTAAACTACACTTTGTGAAGTGAAGTCGCTCAGTCGTCTCCGACTCTTTGCGACCCCCGTGGACTGTAGCCTATCAGGCTCCTCCTTCCGTGGGATTCTCCAGGCAACAGTACTGTAGTGGGTCGCCATTTCCTTCTCCAGGGATCTGCCCAACCCAGGGATCGAACCCGGGTCTCCTGCATTGGAGGCAGACGCTTTAACCTCTGAGCCACCAGGTACATCAGCAATTTATTAAACTTAAATTCTTCTTTAAATTTATTAAACTTAAATACCTTCTCGTATGTTACCCTGAACCACTTCTCCCTTATTCTGTCGTATGTGTGTCAATTCTCATATCCTGTCTCTCTTTACAAGTCCCCATCTTTCTGTGGATTTCAGGCTATTTTTCTTTTGATATTAGGATGAGAGCAATGCTCTTTTCAGGTTTCTGCATCCTGGGTGGAAGCAGAACTCCTATTAAGCAGACGTATATCTTATAATGTTTCATGTAAACACGAATTCTGGACTTCTTCTCATAGCTATGGCGTTCTTATGGGTCTTGTTTCTGGGTGAGTTTACAACAAAAGGGAATAGAACAGAACAGCTAAGACTTGCTTTTAGTGTATGCGATTCTACCAACTCGGAAAGGAAAAAATATGGCTGAAAGTGAAGAATTTTATAGAGATTGCCTAGGGTTCTTGGTTTCAAACTCTTTGGCCAATCCTAGCTCCATTTCTTTTTTTGTCAGTAGAAGATTTCAGTATCAATGCACTGCATGTGAATATTTGGCTGGTCTGTACTATATTCCTTTTTCCTCTGGACATGATAAGTTTATTATATTACTTACACTACCAACCAGTCCATTCTAAAGGAGATCAATCCTGGATGTTCATTGGAGGGACTGATGCTAAAGCTGAAACTCCAATACTTTGGCCACCTCATGAGACGAGTTGACTCACTGGAAAAGACTCTGATGCTGGGAAAGGTTGGGGGCGGGAGGAGAAGGGGACGACGGAGAATGAGATGGCTGGATGGCATCACCGACTCTGTGGACATGAGTTTGAGTGTACTCCGGGAGTTGGTGATGGACAGGGAGGCCTGGCGTGCTGTGATTCATGGGGTCGCGGAGAGTCGGACACGACTGAGCGACTGAACTGAACTGAACTGAACTGAACCCATAAAAAACCAGATCTTTTTTGTTTGTTTTAAGCCATTAATAGGCAAATATAGAGTACCATATAAAAACAATCACAAATATCTCCAGCTTTATGAAAGCACTACACTTCAAAAGTAAAAGCCCATCGGGAATAAAAAAAAGAAACTTATTTTTTCTGTATAAATTTACCCTAATTTCTCATTTATATTGAAATAAAATTTAGGATTGTTCTACACCCATGAACCTAGAACTAAGAGGCAACAATCTTCTTTCAGTGAAAAATATAGTGATAAAAGCCATAATTACTGACATAAAACTACATTAGTGGCCCTGATCATACATTAGATCAGATTTTGGTTAAGGAATAGTCTAACTTGATACATTCCATCAGGAATAAGAAAATGAGAAAGTGAATAAGACAGTGGGAAATAATGTTTGCAAATATTTTCTGCTACTACACAGGCTGTCTTTTCATTTGTTGATTATTTTCTTTGCTCTGCAAAAGCTTTTAATTACATCTCATTTTTTAATATCTGTTTTTATTTGTTTTGTCTTAGGAAACAGATCCAAAAAATTGCTATGGTTTATGTCAAAGAGTTTTTTATCTAAATTATCTTCTAGGAGTTTTATGGTTTCAGGTCTTACATTTAGGCCTTTAATCCATTTTGAGCTTATTTTTTGTACATGGTATGAGTAAATAGTCTAATCTTGGTATTTTAATGTAGCTGTCTTGTTTTCCAGGCACCACTTGTTGAAGAGACTGTCTTCTCCCATGTATATTTTTTCCTCCTCTGTCACAGAGTGACCGTAGGTGCATAAGTTTATTTTGAGACAACCTATTCTGTCCATTGATCTGTTTCTGTTTTTGTGCCAGTAATTTTCTGTTTTGACTACTGTAACTTTGCAGCATAATCTGAATTCTTGGAGACTGATACCTCCAGTTTTTTTCCTTTTCCCTCAAGATTGTTTTGGCATTTTGGGATCTTTGGGGGTTCCATATGAATTTTAGTACTGTTTGTTCTAGTTCTGTTTAAAAATAAATCCCTATTTTGATAGGGATTGTATAAAATCTGTAGATTGTTTTGGAAGTATGGCCATTTTAACAATGTTAATCCTTTCAAACCAAAAAAATGAGATATCTTTCATTTCTTAGTATCATCTTCAATTTCCTTGATCAATGTTTTCATGGTATAGGTCTTTTACCTAGGATATGTTTATTCCTATTTTATTCTTTTTGATGTTATTTTAAATATTTTCTGATATTTCATTATTGCTATATAGAAAAGCAAGAAATTTCTGAAAGCTGTGTCTTACAGTTTATACTGAATTAACTAATTAGTTGTAATAGATTTTTGGTTGAGACTAAGATTTTCTTTATAAAGTATCATGTCAGCTGCAAATAGTGACAGGTTTACTTCTTCCCTTCCAATTTGGGTGCTTTAATATCTTTTTCTTCTCTGATCGCTGTGGCTAGGATTTACAATGCTATGTTAAATAGAAATGGTGAGTGGGCATCTTTGCGTCATTCCTGGATATAGAGGAAAGGCTTTCAACTTTTCAGGGTTGAGTACAATGTTAGCTGTAGGCTTGTCATAAATGGCCTTCTGTGTTGAGCTATTTCCACTCTATACCCATGTTGATGAGGGTTTTTATTGTGACTGAATATTTTCATATGCTTTATGGATGTCTATTGAGATGATTGTGTGATTTTTATTTTTCATTTGATTAATCTTGTGTATCACATGGATTGATTTCCTTTCCAAATGTTAAGACACCCATGTGTTCCTGGAATAAATCCAAT
Organism: Moschus berezovskii; assembly: GCF_049115385.1. NCBI lineage: Eukaryota > Metazoa > Chordata > Mammalia > Artiodactyla > Moschidae > Moschus > Moschus berezovskii. Next base: position 47,722,313 of record NC_142460.1, on the reverse strand, counting down.
TCGATCATAGTATGTGGTCCTTTATATATATATATATACATACACACATACACATATACATATATATATATATGTTTACTTATTTTTTTATTTTTTATTTTTCATCGCACTAGGTCTCCGTTCTTTGCACAGGCTTTCTCTAGTTGTAGTGCACAGGCTTCTTATCACACTGGCTTCTCTTGTTGCAGAGCACAGGCTCTAGATGTGCCAGCTTCAGAAGCTGTAACACGTGGGCTCTAGGATGTGCAGGTTGGCACACAGGCTCAGTAGTTGCAACTTGCAGGTCTTATAGCTCATGGGTTTCAGTAGTTTAGGTGCATAGGCTCAGTAGTTATGGCCTGTGAGCTTTAAAACATGGGCTAAATAGCTGTGGCACATGGGCTTATTTGCTTTGCAGCATGTGGAATCTTCCCAGACCAGGGATTGAACTCATGTCTCCTGCAATGGTGGATTCTTATCTACTGTGCCAAGTCTCCTTTTGTATATATTATTGGATTTAGTTTGTTAATGTTTTGTTGAGGATTTTTACATCTATGTCAAATATGTTGTCCTATAATTTTCTTAAAAATTTTGTTTGTGGTGTTTTTGTCTTATTTTGGTATAGGTATTGGTGACCTCATTGAATGAATTCAAGATTGTTCCCCTTCTTCAAGTTTTTGAAATGGTTTGAGAAGTATAGGTATTAACTGTTAATGTGTTTAGTAGAATTTCCCTGTGAAGCCATCTGGTTCTGAACTTTTGTTTGCTGGGACTATTTTATTACAAATTCTATTTCATTAGTAGTGACTGATTTATTCGATTTGTTTGTTTCTTTTTTATTTGATTCACTTGTGGAAAGTTTTAAGTTCATGGAAATTTGCTCATTTCTTCTAGGTTGTCCATTTTGTTGGCATAGTTATTGTTTGTAGTATTTTTATGATTTATTTTGTCTTTCTGTATATTTGTAGTGTTGGTTAAGAGAGTTCCAGAAAAACATCTATTTCTGCTTTATTAACTATGCCAAAGCCTTTGACTGTGTGGATCACAATAAAGTGTGGAAAATTCTGAAAGAGATGGGAATACCAGACCACCTGACCTGCCTGTTCAGAAACCTATATGTTGGTCAGGAAGCAACATTTAGAAATGAACATGGAACAACAGACTGGTTCCAAATAGGAGAAGGAGTACGTCAAGGTTGTATATTGTCACCCTGCTTATTTAACTTATAAGCAGAGTACATCATGAGAAACGCTGGGCTGGAAGAAGCACAAGCTGGAATTGCCAGGAGAAATATCAATAACCTCAGATATGCAGATGACACCACACTTACGGCAGAAAGTGAAGAGGAACTAAAAAGCCTCTTGATGAAAGTAAAAGACGAGAGTGAAAAAGCTGGCTAAAAGCTCAACATTCAGAAAACTAAGATCATGGCATCTGGTCCCATCATTTCATGGGAAATAGATGGGGAAACAGTGGAAACAGTGTCCGACTTTATTTTTTGGGCTCCAAAATCACTGTGGATGCTGATTGCAGCCATGAAATTTAAAGACACTTACTCCTTGGAAGGAGTTATGACCAACCTAGATAGCTTATTAAAAAGAAGAGACATTTCTTTGCCAACCAAGGTCCGTCTAGTCAAGGCTATGGTTTTCCTAGTGGTCATGTATGGATGTGAGAGTTGGACTGTGAAGAAAGCTGAGTGCCAAATAATTGATGCTTTTGAACTGTGGTGTTGGAGAAGACTCTTGAGAGTCCCTTGGACTGCAAGGAGATCCAACCAGTCCATCCTAAAGGAGATCAGTCCTGGGTGTTCATTGGAAGGATTGATGCTAAAGCTGAAACTCCAGTACTTTGGCCACCTGATGCGACGAGTTGACTCATTGGAAAAGACCCTGATGCTGGGAGGGACTGGGGGCAGGAGGAGAAGGGGACGACAGAGGATGAGATGGCTGGATGGCATTACCGACTTGATGGATATGAGTTTGAGTGAATTCTGGGAGTTGGTGATGGACAGGGAGGCCTGGCGTGTTGTGCTTCATGGGGTCGCAGAGTAGGACATGACTGAGCAACTGAACTGAACTGAACTGAGTATTGGTTATTTCTATTCTTTGTTTTTTATTTTGTTTAATTATATCATCCCTCGTTTTTTGTGAGCCTGGGTGGAGGTTTATCAATTTGGTTTATTTTACCGAAAAAGTCTGTTTCATTGATCTTTTCTATTGTTTATTTGGCTTCTATTTTATTTCCTCTCTGATCTTTATGATTTTCTTCCTTCTGCTGACATTGGACTTTTCTTGTTCTTTTTCTGATTCTTTTAGGTTTTAAATTAGGCTGTTTACTTGAGATTTTTCTCGTTTCTTATGTTAGGTCCATTCACTATAAACCTTCTTCCTACAATCACTTTTGGAGCATCTTATATATTTTGGAATATTGTGTTTGCCTTTCATTAGTCTCAAAGTATTTTCTGATTTTCTCTTTGATATCTTCATAGAACCACTGGATTTTTAGTAGTACACTGTTGAGTCTCCATGTATCTATTCCTTTCCCATTTTTCTTTCTGTTGTTGATCTTTAGTTTCATACCAGTATGGATGGAAAAAATGCTTCATATAATTTCTGTCCTCTAAAATTTATTGAGATTTGTTGAAATTTGTTTTTTTCTTGGTCTCACATGTGGTCTCCCCTGGAGAATATTCCGTTTGTGTGTGTATATATATATATATATATATATATATTCTCCTCTGTTTTGGAATAAAATGTCCTATTAAGTGCAACTGGTCATATTTGTCATTTGAGTCCACTATTGCTGTACAGATTTTCTGTCTGGGTAATCTGTCTGATGTTGGTGTTAAAGTCTCCTGCTATTATTGCATTATCATCAAATTTCCCCTTTATGTCTCTTAGTATTTACACAAGTACTCCTATATTTGTATATATGCTAATAAGCATAGTATTCTCTTTTATTGATTCCATTTTCACTGAATCATGCCATTCTTTGTCATTTATTATAAAGTTTGTCTTAAAATCTGTTATACCTGATATGAGTATTGATATGCATAGTTTACTGTTTTTTGTTTGTTTGGATGAAATATTTTTCCTTCCCTTCACTTTCAATTTGTGTGTGTCTTTAGGTCTGAAATAAGTCTCTTATGGGCAGGATACAGAAGGATTTTTTTTGGGGGGGGGTCAAATAAGCCACACCATATCTATTAATTGGAGCATTTAGTCCATTGACAGGTAAAGTAATAATTCATAGGTGTGTACATATTGCCATTATATTACTTATTTTCCAGTTGTTTCATGGTTCTTCTCTTTCCATTTCTTCTTTTTGTTTCTTTCCTTGTGGTGTGATAAATCTCTTTATTAGTATATGTGTCTTCCTTTCTTTTGTGTATTATTGGTTTTGATTTGTGGTAACCATGGGTTTCATATATGTTGATCTATAACTAATTGTTTTAAATTGATAATTGTTTTAAACTGTTTAAGTGTAGACCTAAGAGATCTAGACCTTTTACTCCCCTCCCCTACATTTTGTGTTTTTGATGTCATATTTTACATTTTTATGTGTATTCTTTAATTTTGTATTGTAACTACAGTTGCTTTTATAAATCTTTTATTACTGGTCTACTTAAGTGATTGATCCACATTTATTTCCATATATTTGCCTTTCCTAGTTGGATTAGTCCTTTTCTACTGCTCTTTCTTTTTCCTATTACAGAAAACCCTTTAACACTGATTTTGGCGCTGATGAGCTCTTTCAGTTGTTGCTTATCTGAGAGGTTTTTTATTTCACCTATGATTCTAATTAATAAACTTTCTGGGTAGATTATCTTAGGTTGCTATTTTTCCCCTTTTAGTATACTTTGAATATATTGTGCAACTGCAATCTGGTCTGCAACTGCAATCTGGTCTGCAACTTTTTTCAAAGAAATTTGTTGATGGTCTTATGGGTAATTGCTTTAATATGATTTTTTTTTTTCCTCTTGCTGTCTTTAAAGTTTTCTCTTTATTTTTAACTTTTGCTATTTTAATGATTGTGTCTCTTATTGTGGATCTGTTTGGGGTCATCTTATTTGTGACCTTGTATACTTTCTATACCTGGAAACTTGTTTCCTTCTTCAAGTTTGGGTGGTTTTCAGCCATAATTTCCTCAAATAAATTTGTGAACCATTTGTCTCTTTTCTCCATCTGGCACTCCTATAACACAAATGCTGGTACACTTAATGTTATCCCAGAGGTCTCTTATACTGTTTTCATATTTTTTAATTAACTTTTCTTTTTGTTGCTCTGATTGGATGGCTTCCATTTTTCTGTTCTACAGTTATTTTGTGTGTTCTCTATCACTTAGTGTGTTGTTCATTCCTTCTTGTGTGTTTACTTCAGCAATTTAATTCTTTACTTCTGATTGGATCTTTTTAAAATATTTTCTAAATTTTTATTAAAATTATCACTGCATGGATCAATTCTTTTCACTCAAATACTTACCATGTTTATAATCAATGCTTTGAATTATTTATCCAGTTAATTTTTTACTTCCATGTTAATATTTATGTTTTTTCATTTTGCTTAATTTTCTCTACCTCTCTAAAGTTAGATGAAACAATTACCTTCAGTTTACAGTTTTGACATGGTGACCCTATATAGGAGCTCCTGTACAGACTGGGTGTACCCAATACTTTTGGTGGGAGAGCTGGATTTGACATGGATGCAAGTTAAATCTTTCCTCAGGATGTGTCAGCAAATATCGCCTTGTAAGCAGTGAGGCTGGAGCTGGAACAACTAGAGCAGGAGGTGCTTGTGAGGCAAGACTTCCTATCCATTCAGTGACCATCAGCACCCTAATGGGGATAGGGTCTAGGCAAGTTGCTAGAGCAGAAGCTCTGAGCTTGGGCTTGGGGTTCTCTGTTTCCTTGAAGTATATTTTTTCCCTTTCCCTGAACTAGGACTCTTGCAACAGAGAGGAGGAGTCCTGAAGCAAGTAGCACCTGTGTTGACTCTCTGTTCCTGTTGACTGTAGACAGAGTTCTGAGCTCCCTCTGATGCACTGCCTGTGCAAGTGGCCATGTTTATTTCCCTTGCTCTGCTTAGATGCAGCCTCAGGTCAGGTCCCGTTTGTCTCTCATAGTCCATCACTGCCCCCAGCCTCCACCACCCCCATCTCTTTGTGGAGGCACACTGTAGAGTTGACAGGGCACACATGGACTCTTGGTACATATTTGTAGGACCTGTGGTGGAGTGGTGGGGTCTTGTTTGAGTAAGCACCAAGAATACCTACTGCAACCCCATTCAGACTTCACCCTGAGATTGCACCACCTCTGCATCCTAAGATCAAATTTTCTCTCAGATTGTGGCCACCCCATGCAGTGTCACGATGTGATGTGGAGTGAGCAGGGCCAGAGCCATAACTCAGCTTGGGTTAGGTCACTCATTAAGGCAGTCATGGCAAACCCAGCAGTTGCTAGAGCAGACCTCTCTCTGCCCTGCCTCAGGGGCTAACCAAGAAGGCTCATCTCCCCTGAGTTGGACACCATGATTGTGGAGTTCACTATGTGGCTCTTACTGCTTACTCCCCAGGTGGTGTTTTTTTACTTATTCTCCCTTTTCCCCTGGTCCTCTCCCAAAGACACAGGTCCTGACCTGACTGCTGTTCCCTTCTTACCCAATTACTTGTGTATCTTTCCAACAACTTGGGCTGTATTGGAGTTTCCAGTTAGTTTTCAGTGATAATTGTTTCACATGTAAATGTAATTTTGATAAGTTCGTGGAATGTAACTTAAATTCTATATCCTTTTACTCTACCATCTTGGGTAATCTTCAATATATGTTCTTTTCAATATAATTCTTTCATGCTGTTTACAATCTGCCATTCTAAATTGAATTTGAAGCAGGATTCTAATAAAATATCTCTTTGACAGTCATCATTAAAGCTTTAGACTGTATTATTTGCATTTGTATTTTTTCACTGTTTAATGAGAAGCTTTACCAACTGTCACATCTTGAATTCTTGTAATACAAGATTGGGTCAAACTTATTCACAGTCCCCATGATAGACTTATATTACCATTTAATGGTGGCACATTTGATTTGATGGTTATTAATTTACAAATGCACAGATGGGGTCATTTTAATTCTTTAAGAATAAAATCTCATTTAAAAACATAGTGAAATAGTGTAAAATTTTATATAGTTTAAATATTAAAAATTTCCTTATCCAACTTTTTGTATGAAATGTAATTATATTTACAATTTCTATCTAAAACAAAAGATAAATATGCAAAATAATAAAGATTATTTAAATTTCTTGTATGTTGTTATAATTTTTTACCCTATTATGGAACATGCTCTAAACAATTTTAAAACTAAAATGTTATGTTTTACTCTGAACACAAGGACAGCTAAGATTATGTTGTTCTCCTCATGAGTAATTTATACATAATATAAATACCACCTTCTCTAGGAAAATTGAGATGGATTTAAAAAATGCATGGGATATTTTATTTCACTTATTTTCACCTAAACTTTTTATTACATCTATTTTCAAGAGGATGACTAATGTCATATGCCCATTGCAAATGACTCACTGAGCCTAACTTGATTTAATAAAAATATACATCTTTCTTTACACACAGCAATGCTTTATTTAAAAGAATCAATAAAATGCATTTATTATTTTAATTCTTACAATCCATTAACATTTCTCATAGATTTGACTTAAGATGGCAGAGTAGAAGGATGTGTGTTCATCTTCTCCTATGAAAACACCAAAATCACAACCAGCTGCTGAACACCATCAACAGGAAAATGTTGGGTCCCACCAAAAAACATACCTCACATCCAAGGGTAAAGGAGAAACCCCAATAAGATGGTAGGGGGGATGCAATCACATTTAAAATAAAATTTCAGGCCCACCAGAGATACTTTTAGGGTACAAACAAAACTTTGTGTGCAGCAGGGCAGAGGGAAAGGAGCAGTGACATCCACAAGAGACTGAGCCAGATCTGTCTCTGAGTGTTTGAGTGTCTCCTGTGGTGGCATGTGTCAGTAGTGACCTGCCTCATCGACAGGGGCTCTGGCTGCAGCAGACCTGGAAGGCATAGTGTATGGCATATATCCTCTTGGAGGAGGTTGGCATTAGCTACACTATAGAGCCTCCAAGAAGACAACCCACAAATTGGAGAACAAGTAAACCAAAGAAGTTCTCGCACTGTTGCAAAATTTCTAGGACCCACAAAAGATTTCCCAACCTGGGGAGCTGACAAAAGGACTGAGCACCCCCAGGGAATCTGACTTTGCAGACCAGTGGGACTTGATTAAACAACTTCCACAAAACTGGGGAAAAAGACTATTGGAGGGCACAAACAAAATTTTGTGTGCACCAGGACCTGAGAGAAAGGAGCAGTGACCCCAAAAGAGACTGAGCCAGACTTGCCTGTGAGTGTCCAGGAATCTTTGGTGGAGGTGTGGGTCAATAGTGGCCTATCATGGAGTCTGGGGCACTGACTACAATAGTCCTGGGAGCCTCAGCATGCTGGCCATAAGACCTGGTCACCATTACAGCCATTACCACTACTATAGTTTGGCCTCAGGCCAAACTACAGGGAGGGAACACAGCCCCAGCCATCAGCAGAAAATCGGATTAAAGATTTACTGAGCATGGGCTTTCCTAAATGCTCAGGACAAAACCCAGTTTCTCCCTCAGTCAATCTCTCCATGAGGAAGCTTCTATAAAGCTCTTATCCTTCTCCATCAGAGGGCACACAGACTGAAAACCACAATCAGAGAAAATTAATCAAGCTGATCACATGGACCACAAACTTGTCTAACTCAATGAACATGACATATGGGGCCAGGCAAAATGGGCAGGTTATGGTGGAGAGTTCCGACAAAACATGGTCCACTGGAGAGGGGAATGGCAAACCATTTCAGTATTCTTGCCTTGAGAACCCCATGAACAGTATGAAAAGGCAAAAAGATATGACACTGAAAGATGACCTCCCCAGGTCAGTAGGTGCCTAATATACTACTACAGAAGAGTTGAGAAATTACTCCAGAAGGAATGAAGAGATGGAGCCAAAGCGGAAACAGTGCCCAGTTGTGGATGTGTATAATGGTGAAAGAAAAGTCCGATGTTGTAAATAATATTGCATAGGAACCTGGAATGTTAGGTCCTTGAATCAAGGTAAATTGGAAATGGTCAAACAGGAGATGGCAAGAGTGAACATCAACATTTTAGGAATCAGTGAACTAAAATGGACCAGAATGAGTGAATTTAATTCAGATGACCATTATGTCTACTACTGTGGGCAAGAATCCCTTAGAAGAAATGGAATAGCCCTCATAGTCAGGAAAAGATTCTGAAATGCAGTACTTGGGTGCAATCTCAAAAGTGACAGAATGATCTCTGGTCATTTAAAAGGCAAACTATTCAATACCACAGTCATCCAAGTCTATGCCCTAACCACTAATGCTGAAGAAGCTGAAGTTGACCGTTCTATGAAGACCCACAACACCTTTCAGAACTAACTTCAGGGGAAAAAAAAAAGGTCCTTTTCATCATAGGGGATTAAAATGCAAAAGTAGGAAGTCAAGAGAAACCTGGAGTAACAGGCAAGTTTGGCCTTAGAATACAAAATGAAGCAGGGCAAAAGCTAACAGTTTTGCCAAGAGAAGACACTGGTCATAGCAAAAACCCTCTTCCAACAACACAAGCGATAACTCTACACATGGACATCACTAGATGGTCAATACCAAAACCAGATTGATTTTATTCTTTGAAGCCAAAGATCTAGAAGAATATACAGTCAGTGGAAACAAGATCAGGAGATGACTGTGGCTCAGATCATGAACTCTTTTTTGCAAAATACAGACTTGAAGAAAGTAGGGAAACCACTAGGCTATTCAGGTATGACCTAAATCAAATCTCTTACAATTATACAGTGGAAGTGACAAATAGATTCAAGGGATTATATCTGATAGAGTGCCTGAAAGACTTGGACATAGGCCCATAACATTGTGCAGGAGGTGGTCATCAAAACAATCCCTGTCAAAAAGAAATTCAAAAGGCAAAATGGTTGTCTGATGAGGCCTTACAAATAGCTGAGCAAAGAGATGAGAAAGGCAAAGGAGAAAAGGAAAAATATACCATCTGAATGCAGAGTTCCAAAGAATTGCGAGGAGAGACAAGAAAGCCTAAGTGAAAGTGTAAAGAAAGCTGAGCTATTTCAAGACAGGAGACAACCAAAATATGGATGAAGTATTTTGCATTAACATTTACATTAACAGTGAAAAGATAGCAGTAGGCCAAAAAGATTAGTATAACAACCTTTGTTCTTATTATTGGAAGAAAGATATTTCACCCTTAGGTTGATCTGCTATTAAACCAGTAGATAATGCTAGGTTCTTTACTTTTCACATATCAAGTTGTTTCTGAATGACAATTTTCTACCTCCCATTTTCTTTCCAAAGTAGAAAGATTCATTTATAATTTATACTGTTATGTTCATGTGAATGTGAGTAACAGAATAGCTGCTTTCATTAAATAATAATGCTTCAAATTGCTTCATATTTTTCTTCCAAAAAATTCAAACTGTTTAACTGACAATTACTATATCATTATCCTCATTTTCCAGATGACACTTTCTTTTTTTCCCTTTTTAACATTACTTTACCTTGCAAATATCTAAGACATAAAAATGCTTCATGGAATATAAATTAACAGATGGAGATGAAAGAACACAGAAGTTAAATTATTTGTCCCAAATCACATAAGTAATCAGTGGGAAAGCTTGATAAATTCTCAGTTTTTTTTCCTTCTGTGTTTAGAAATGTTCCTCATAATTCATGTAGTTAATACTGAAGTTATAGTTTGGTGATTTTACTACACTGAAAATATTATATTTGTCTCTTTTTGAACTTTTATAAATAAAATCATAAGATTATCTGAGATGTCCCATATAATAAAAGGACTAATTATAGATTATAAGAAATAGCATAAAATATCATGGGTTCGATCACCATGTTAAACCTTGGTTAGCAATGGTGTTGGAAATTATCTCTCATATATGAATAATGTGATAATTAGGGATGATACAAGAGGAGATCTGCTCAATTATCTTACCATCAACTATTTATACCTATAGGCTATTACTTTTATATTAGCCTCAGTATCAACACAGAGGCACCTCTGAAAATTAGCTATTTCATATTTCTTAAAGGAAAAAGTAAAGCGTTTACAGCACAAAGGCTGAGATCATTAGAGTTATTGCAAGCTAGTATAAAACCAAACTTTTTGAGAAATTATTAAATTGTAATCCATATTTCAGTAAACCAGTCCTTAAAATGTACTTTTTTGTGTTTATCAAATAACTATATTTACTCACACTTTGAAAATGTTAGGTCGTAACACTTAAGGTTCCAAGTTTTCATTATTTTTCACTTTCATCTTTAATTAAAATAAGCCTTACATTTGGAAAAAAAAGAAAATTTATATTTAGTTCTGCATTAACCTGAATTGGCTGATAAGATTGATAAAATTTACCTTTTATGCATGCCACAGGTAAATATAATTCTTCTCTGCAAAGAATATCTTTAAGAAATAAAATATATTGTTATGTATTTTATTACTTTATATTATTTTTTTAATTTTTTGATTTTTATTTAATAAATGGTACAAAGCACAATGCCAAAAATATTAACAGTTAGAATTTCACCATGCAAAAAGAAAAAAAACCCAATGCCATACCTAAGTCATCCCTCTCTCAAAATAATGCCATTTGTATTATAAACCACGAGATCCCCATCAAAAGATGGGAACTGCTTTTGTTAATTCATATATATATATATATATATATGGCTGTATCACTTTGCTATACACCTGAAACAAACACAACACTGTAAATAAAATATAGTACAATATAAAATAAAAATAAGTAACAGATCTTTGGGGCTTTACACTGAGTTAGAGTTCCTATCAGAGGGATAACAGTCATTCATGTGCCTCCTTCATGAGGATTCAGTGCGGCTGTGGTGCTATTATCCCTCTATTTTATATTTTATTAAATATATTATATATTTTATTTCTTAAAGATATTCTCTTGAATCATCTCTATGCCTGGTAAATTTTTATAAGCTCAATATTTAAATATACTCAGGCAGATTTTTTGAATTAACTCCCATCAAGGAAGACATAAGAAAATAGTTGAATGGGGTAAAAAGCTTGATTATCTACTTTAAAATAGTTTTTCAACTTTATTCAAATGTTGGACCCTATCACTGTTTATTCACTTAATTTTAAGAATTTTATCTCATTGTAGAATGTCTTGTGATTTTAAATACCTATTTTCATAAGATATCTTGCATATTAGGTGACTGCACGAGACTTCCAATATTATTCAGACAAAAATGAAAAGAAATGATAATAGTTTTGTTTTGTTTTTTCATTGATATCCCCCAGGTACAAATGCTTAATGAGACATAGAAATTTGTCTTAACCTAGCATTGTACCGGAGAAAGCAATGGCAACCCACTCCAGTACTCTTGCCTAGAAAATCCCATGGACAGAGGAGCCCGGTGGGCTGCCATCTATGGGGTTGCACAGAGTAGGACACGACTGAAGTGACTTAGCAGCAGCAGCAGCATTGTACATTGTTAATCTATTGTCTTGGAAACACAATATCTACTTGTTGACTGCCAAATCTGTGATTTTAAAAATCACTTAAATGGAAAGGACAGTGTGCAATATTTTGCCATTTGTGCCTCGTAACAACTATGTCATGATTCTTGTCTTATTTTCTTTAAAGATTAAAGCATAGAAGTATTAAACTATGTCCCCTTAAAGTGCAAATCACATGAATAATGTTATGGTGTGCTGGAAAAAGCAGACACTGAAATTTAAATTTAGTCATGGCACTAACACTTTTAACTGTGTCTTTTTGCAAGTTACTTATCTGAATCATCCTTATTCCATCTACAAAGTAAAAATAATACTTCAGTCGCTCAGTTGTGTCTGACTCTTTGTGACCCCTTGGACTGCTTAAGTAGGGCTAATACCAGTTCTATTCAGCACATTCTGTGTGTGTTTATGGTGTATGTGCTGTGCTGTGGTTAGTCATTCAGTCGTGTCTGACATTTTGCGACCCATGGACTGCAGCCTGCCAGGCTCCTCTGTCCATGGGGATTCTCCAGGCAAGAATACTGTAGTGTGTGTAAGATGAAATGAGATAATGGATATGAAAGCTGTTTTAAAAAGATCCATCAACAGATGAATGGATAAAGAAAATGTGAGATATTGGGTGTGAGACAGACCATAAGGATGTATTTATTGTACAACATGGGAAATATGGACAAAAATTTTAAATAACTGAACAAAGTAACCTTTAAAATTGCAAAAAATAAAATTTTAAAAAGAAAAAAAAATAAACTACGATGAGATGATTATCCATTATTAAGGGAGTTTGCTCTGGATTTTGTGAGTTTATGGACTGAAAATTAAAAAAAAAACAGTAATTACTATCTCTTATAAATTTAACCAATGAAGCTAACATTGATATTATATTTTACTCATAAAATAGAGAATTTATAATTGAAAAAGTCTTTGATCTTTGTTCACTGTTTTGTTGTTATTGAATTGCTGTGAAGAATCCAATAGTAGTTTACAGATTTTCACAATTTAACAGAAAAATTACATGGTGAACTGACTTTAGAAATTAAATGCGTTGATTTCCAATTTCTTCATTTCCAACAGCATTTTTGCACTCCTAATGTCATGTTTTGATAATGCATGTCAAATTATATTAAGAGACCGTAACTTCTAATTTTTACTGTGAATAATACGGACTCAAGCACTATTATTAATACTTGAAGGAAGAACTCTTTCAAAATATTGTCCAGATCAGTTATCAGATTAGAACATGAAAGGCTTATTCTTTTTGATTATTGTAGTTTTTCTTTGGCTTTTAATACCATTTTCTACCCTTTGTTATTGTCGTTCAGTTGCTAAGTGGTGTCTGACTCTTTGCAACCCAATGGACTGCAACATACCAGGCTCCCTGTTCTTCATTATCTCCTGGAGTTTACAAAAATTTATGTCCATGGAGTCAATGATGCCATCCAACCATCTTATCCTCTGCTGTCCCCTTCTCCTTTCGCCTTCGATCATTCCCAGCATCACAGTCTTTCCCAATGAGTTGGTTCTTTGCATAAGGTGGCCAAATATTAGAGCTTCAGCATCAGCATCAGTCGTTCTAATGAATATTTAGGGTTGGTTTTCCTTAGGATTGACTGGTTTGACCTTGCAGTCCAAGGGATTCTCAAGAATCTTCTCCAGTATCATATTTTGAAAACATCAATTCTTCACCCCTCAGCCTTCTTTATGGTCCAACTCTCACATTCGTACATGACTACTAGAAAAACCATAATCCATCATAATGTAAATAATTCCAGACATAACTTGAGAAACAATTATTAAACCTAGAAAACATATTAGAAAATCTGAATTGACAGTTAGATAGGGCAGTCACAGCACTGGAGAAGAAATTGGTGAGTAGGGAGTTGTGAAAGAGTTCTGGAGTTAAGTAAGAGCAGGGAAGCACAGTTTAATAAAATATGATTTCTCACTTAGGTTCAACATATTTTTATTCTAATAATAAAATTCTTAAAATGTGTACAGTTCTATTTGCATACATATTTCCAAGGTTTCTTTTCACTTTCTCTTTCTATATATGAATTTGAATCCTCACAACAACCTGCAAAACAGGGACACTTAGAAACCATGTATATTACATATGAGGGAAACAACAGCACAACAACAGCACATGGAATTTAAGTAACTTGCACAAGATTGCAATGAAGAATGAAATTTGTTTAGTTGTGTCTCGCTCTTTGCAACTGCATAGCCTGTCCATGAAATTCTCCAGGCAAGAATACTGGAATGGGTTGCCATTCCCTTTTCCAGGGGATCTTCCTGACCCAGGGATTGAACTTTGTCTCCTGCATTGTAGGCAGATTCTTTACATCTGAGTTACAGGCGGTACACAAAATTACTTAGTTAATTTGTGATATAACTGGGTTTGAACTCAGGATGCCCAGCTCTAAAATTCATGTTTTTAACCACTCAGTTCAGTTCAGTCACTCAGTCATGTCTGACTCTTTGCAACCCCATGAATCACAGCATGCCAGGCCTCCCTGTCCATCACCAACTACTGGAGTTCACCCAACCAGATGTTCATCGAGTCGGTGATGCCATCCAGCCATCTCATCCTCTGTCGTCCCCTTCTCCTCCTGCCCCCAATCCCTCCCAGCATCAGAGTCTTTTCCAATAAGTCAAATCTTTGCATGAGGTGGCCAAAGTATTGGAGTTTCAGCTTTAGCATCAGTTCTAACCACTAGGACATGTTTTATGCACATTATGTGCATGGTAAACAGAAGCCTAAGATGGCCCCAAAGATTTTCAACAACCTGATGTATATGACTTTTAAAATCCCCTCCCCTTGTAAATATGATGAAATATTTCTCTTGTGATTAGACTTCTAATAAATTGACTTTGAGTCAGTTAAAAGAGAGATTTTGTTTGTTTGCTGTTCAGTTGTTCAATCATGTTCTACTCTTTGTGATCCCATGGACTGCAGCTCGCCAGGCTTCCCTGTCCTTCACTATCTACCTGAGTTTTGTCAAACTCATGTCCATGAATTCAATGATGCCATCCAACCATTTTATCCTTTGTCATGCATTTCTCCTCTTGCCCTCAATCTTTACCAGCATCAAGATCTTTTTCTATGAGTCAGCATCATAGGTGGTCAAAGTATTGGAACTTCCACTTCAGGATCAGTTCTTCCAATGAATATTCACAGATGATTTCCTTTAGGATGGACTGGATTGATCTCCTTGCCATCCAAAGGACTCTCAAGTATCTTCTCTAGTACCACAGTTCAAAAGCATCAATTCTTTGGCCCTCAGCCTTCTTTATGGTCCAACTCACCCATCCATACATGACTATTGGGAAAACCATAGTTTTGACTATCTGGATCTTTGTTGGCAAAGTGATGCCTCTGGTTTTTAATATACTGTCTAGAGCAAGCATATTTTAATATCTTGGAAAAGAGAGACTATCTGGTTTTATTAACACCACCAGGTAAGCCTGTCAAAGAGACTGAGGCCTTCCTAAAATCAAATACTATAGTAGAAGAATTGTACGTTACTCGCCCTGAAGATGAAGGGACCAATGTGTCAAGGACTTGAAGAAAGACTTTAATTGCTTACAGTAACCTTTGGACATTATCTAGCATGAAAACAGTGTCTCAGTCCTACAAACAGAAGAAACTGAATTTTGCCAGTAGTCTGAATGGGTTTGGAAGAGGATTCCAAGCTCTAGATGAAAGTGCAAACCTGAGCAACTCTTTGATTTCAGCATTAGTAGATCTTTATCTGAAGACACAATTAACCAGTCCTTGGACCTCTGACCTATATAAACACTGAGATGACAGATGAACATTGTTTAAAGTCTTTAAATTGGTGGCAATTTGTTGTATGCAATATAAATCTAGCATGATATGTGTGATGTGTGAAACAATCAGTAATCGCCTTACTTAGACATTCTCTTCATTGTGGTGTGGTATCCATGTATTCAGTCCATTTTGGGAAATAGTCTCAAGTGTGAATGTACACCAGGTCCACTTAACTCAAAAAGCTCTCTTATAGTGCTTGGGAAATTAGAAGATTTGAAGAAAAGAAGGGATCTACTATTAACTGGGAAAGTTATTTTTTACTCACTCTGCATTCTTCCACATATTTTGTGTTTCAACTCAAATCTGAATTTTTAGTTATTTTTATGACAGTGAAAGCCTGTATTTTATTTTACTAGGGCACTAGGGTTGCCATAATGAAATAATACAGAATGTGTAACTGAGCACATTTATTTTCTCACAATTCTGGAGGCCAGAAGTCAACATCAAGGGGTCAGTATATATGTTTTCTTCTGAGGTCTCTCTCCTTGGCTTTCACCACCTTCTCCTTGGTCTCCTTCTCAATCAGGGAACTCCTTCTCAATGGTCATTTGCATTAGTCACACTTCTCCAGAGAAATAAATCCAATTGTATTCTCACACATGCACGCGCGTGCCCCCCCCCACACATATATTTATAATCGATGTGAAGAATACAGTCATTCCTCAGTATCCAAAAGGCATTGGTCGCATGACCTATTGCGGATACCAAACTCCACCAGTGCTCAATTACCATAACCAGTTGGCCCTCCAAATCTATGATTCCACCTCTGCAGATTCAACCAACGACCAAATGTGTAGTACTGTAATATTTATTGAAAAAGTCCTCATATAAGTGGACCTGCCAGTTTCAAATTCACGTCAAGAACTAGCTGTGTGTGTGTGTGTATGATTTATTTTTATATGCTATAGTATGAATAATGAGGGCCCATTAAACTCATATGTTGAAATACTCTTTTCAAATACAAGTCCACTTCTTATCGACATAGAGCCCATGTACATCTTCTTAATCATACTTAATCTCCAAATAAAGACAATAACACCATCAGAATTCCACCTACTATTATACAACTATCCTGCATGTAACCCTTGTGGCTCGTAAAGAATCTGCCTGCAATGCAGGAGACCCTCGGTTTGATCCCTGGGTTGGGAAGATCCCCTGGAGAAGGGAAAAGCTACCCACTTCAGAATTCTGGTCTGGAGAATTCCATGGACTGTATAGTCCATGGGGTCACAAAGAGTCGGACATGACTGAGTGACCTTCACTTTTACTTCACTTGCATGTAACCAGAAACCCAGTAACCCCTTCTCCAGAAGAGGAGGTAAAGCCTTTGAGTTGTGTTTACTCTTCTCCTTGATATTCTATACCTTAAATGCTATGATATAAATTTAACAATACTTAAATACTATAATGATAACACATCTTATGTTACATGATGAAACAAAAGGGAAGAAAACAAAGATATTTGCTAAACACACACATGCAAACATATTCACAACAAAATAAGGAAGAACACTCCTAAAAATTATACTTTTTGCTTTTGTAACTTGTAACTGTTGCTTATCACTACCTCCTTCCACTATTCATTCTATATTCCACTTGTTCAACTAGGTTGTTTCTTTGCCACATTGGGTGACATAAAACTTCATTCCTGAAGAGTTTATGAGTCCTGCCTGGATTGGTTGTTGTAAGTTTCCATTGAACTCAATCCAAAGCCATGATAATAATAAAAGAAGCCCAAAGTGATCTCTCAAGTGGTTTTCCTGGTGGTTCAGATGGTAAAGAATCCACCTTCAATGCAGGAGACCTGGGTTTGATCCCTGGGTTGGGAAGATCCTCTGGATAAGCAAATGGCAACCCACTCCAGTGTTCTGTCTGGAGAATGCCCATGGACAGAGGAGCCTGGTGGGCTATAGTCCATGGGGTCAGAAAGAGTCAGACATGACTGAGTGCCTAAGCATAAGCACACAGGCACAAAGTGATATCCTGTATTTATACTCATCCAAACCTCCATTGCAGGGAGAGTCTGATCTTCCCTTGGTAGCCAAGATCAATCACCCCATCAAGTACTCTTCTTTGTCTATAGTTTCAGAGACAGAAAGAGTTGAGAGTGGCCAGGTGGCAGTCCTGACTTCCCGTTCAGTAGAATCATTGTTGTGTCCTCAGGCAGAAACATTCCTTCCTTTGGAACAATGACTTCTAAGCTAATAGAACACGAGGTCATGGGAACAAAAAGCACATGTTTTGCCACTGAATTACTAGGGGGTTAGTGAGTTTCACCATTCTCATTTCCACTTCTTGAGCCATTAGTTCTGGCTATGTGAGAAACAGCAATATGTGTCAGATACTGATTCACAGCATATACAGTCTTCTGGAGAAACTTGTCCAGCTCTGTAAGGTATTACCAGATAGCTGGTGTGATAACTAGGTCATCAAAAGTCACACTATTGTTCCATCAACCAGCTTTCTCAGGATGATGGGAAGATGCCAGGAAGTAAATTTTTGATCAGAAGCAATTCAGTACTCTAATTGTGGATAAAGCATTCTCTTTAAGTCCACAGATGGTATTTTTGACAGAAACACCATGTGCAGGAAAGACAAATCTGTATCCAGAATAAATGACTCTTCTAGTAAGGATAAAACATTGCTCCTTCCATGATGCCATGATGTAAACAGTCCAGCGTAATCAGCTTGCCAGAAAGTGGCTGGATGGTCAACCCCCAGGAAATGGTACCATATTCTGAAACTTAGTGTTGGTCTTTGCAGCTGACAGAGTGGGCACTGACTGTAGGCAGCCTGCTTTGATGAGTGGAAGTCCATATTGCTGTGTGCTGTGCTGTGCTTAGTCATTCAGTCATGTCCAACTCTTCAAGACCCCATGGGCTATTTATTGCTCACCAGGCTCCTCTGTCCATGGACACTCTCCAGGCAAGAAAAATGGAGTCGGTTGCCATACCCTCCTCCAGAGGATCTTCCCAACCCACGGGTTGAACCCAGGTCTCCGGCATCGAGGCTGATTCTTGAAAACTTGAGTCACCAGGGAAGACCAAGAATACTGGAGTGGTTAGCCTATCGCTTCTCTAGTGTATATTCCTGACCCAGGAATTGAACTAGGGCTTCCTGCATTGCAAGTGGCTTCTTTACCAGCTGAGCTACCAGGGAAGCCCCTATGTGACTTCTGTCCTTGACACTCTGTCCACTTTGTTCATGAGGTTTTTAGGTGGTTACTATGGTGGCTGGGGAAAAAGCACACTGGTATACACAGAACAGGTCATAGGCATAGAATTATTAAAAAAAACTCTGATAGGCATTCACACAAATACCCTCTGGTAGGCATTCACATGATACACAAATATATTTACATTTGTTGCCTATTCAGAGAGGTCTATCCACATACCTCTTTCTCAGATTGCCATGTCACCCATTTTCCAATTGTATTCTTCTAAGTACTTGACCATCCTGCCAAAACACTGGCCTTTGCCCATATACTGGTAAAAAATCACATATCTAGCCATTTCTACATTTCTACTTTCTTGTGAAGTTATCAGCCAAGTGAATTGCTCAATATACTGCCCACAAGAAGGATTTCCCTTCACCATTGTCCTTCAGGGATGTCCAGAAATGGGCTTCAGTGCTATAGATGTCCACTTTTGGGAGGTGCCTATATATTATTCAGAACCATCTCGAAACCAGGCCCAAGTTATTTTTTTCTTCTGTGTGCTGATTGTAGGGAGCTCCACATGAAGCCTTAGATACAGGCTGAGAAAAAGGTAGTGTGGCAGGGGTAGGCACCTTAGGTATTTGGACCACTCTTCATGTAACTTATTTGTACCCTCAGGGCCTGCTTGGGCCTGTATACACTAGTCAGTTACGTATATACCACTTTTGTTTGATGATTAAGTGCTGGTGTGTGTACACAATTATGGCTTATTGGGACAAAAAACACCCAGTCCATGATGCATAGCTCAGATGGCATAGTAACTTGGTGACAAGGAAATCTGGGGAAAGGTATGTGTGTAGACTTCTTTGAATGTAATTCCTTTCAAAACTACGAGGCAATGTGAAGGGGGAAATTTAGTACTGGTGTTTAGAAAGGGACTTTTTGGCTCATTGAAATTTCTGTGAAAGATGTTAGGAAGACTTACTATTTGTATATATGTAGTATTTGACACTGCCTGCAGATGACACTACCCTTATGGCAGAAAGTGAAGAGGAACTCAAAAGCCTCTTGATGAAAGTGAAAGAGGAGAGTGAAAAGGTTGGCTTGAAGCTCAACATTCAGAAAACAAAGATCATGGCATCTGGTCCCATCACTTCATGGGAAATAGATGGAAAAACAGTGGAAACAGTGTCAGACTTTATTTTTTTGGGCTCCAAAATCACTACAGATGCTGATTGCAGCCATGAAATTAAAAGACGCTTGCTCCTTGGAAGGAAAGTTATGACCAACCTTGATAGTATATTAAAAAGCAGAGACATTACTTTGCCAACCAAGGTCCGTCTAGTCAAGGCTATGGTTTTTCCCGTGGTCATGTATGGATGTGAGAGTTGGACTGTGAAGAAGGCTGACCGCCGAAGAATCGATGCTTTTGAACTGTGGTGTTGGAGAAGACTCTTGAGAGTCCCTTATACTGCAAGGAGATCCAACCAGTCCATTCTGGAGGAGATCAATCCTGGATGTTCATTGGAGGGACTGATGCTAAAGCTGAAACTGCAATACTTTGGCCACCTCATGCGACGAGTTGACTCACTGGAAAAGACTCTGATGCTGGGAAAGGTTGGGGGCGGGAGGAGAAGGGGACGACGGAGAATGAGATGGCTGGATGGCATCACGGACTCTGTGGACATGAGTTTGAGTGAACTCCGGGAGTTGGTGATGGACAGGGAGGCCTGGCGTGCTGTGATTCATGGGGTCGCGGAGAGTCGGACACGACTGAGCGACTGAACTGAACTGAACTGAATGGAAAAATAAAAAAAAAAATTAAGTATAAACTTGACAATCTATTGATCATACTAGGACTTGGCAACCAACAGTTCTATCCAGATGTGCCATATTTTATTGTGAGTGAGCAGTTGAAGTTGTGCAAGACAGCAAAAAAGGATGTAGATGCTTTAGGAGTTAGGTGTTACAGTCTACAAAAACCTAATCATACCTAGTTGGCATGCACAGGGGATTATCTAGAGCATATAAATTGTAATACAAAACCTATTTTAAAATTCTGGTTTCCTGCTCATCATTTACATGATTTGGAGAAAGTACCTTTTCTGAGACATAATTTCATCACTTATAAAATGAGATTAAATAACACATATTTCTAACAGATATTATGCTAGTGAAAGAATGGAAAAACATGATTATATGTGAGCAATGTATATATTCAAATTATTCTTCCTTTTATAACCCTAAATATTTGTGTAGTTTTATTTTCACAAAATGAATGATAGTTTCACATATAAGTGAGTGTTTGGCATAGAAGTAACATCATTGTGGCAATAGTGGAAATTGATGTCTATCTTCTTGTTTGAGAAAATAAATGGAATTCCTATTAAAAGGGAAGCTTCAGAATGAAAGACTAGGAATGACTGAAGAATTGTCACAGATTGGAGGAGACTAAGGATACAGAAATGAAGTACAATGTGGGATCCTGGATTGGATCCTGAAAAGACACTAGGGGACAAAATAATGAGTGAAATTAAAATAAGCTCTGTAGTTTAGTTAATAGTATTCAGTTCAGTTCAGCTTAGTTAGTAGTATTCAGTTCAGTCTCTCAGTTGTGTCCGACTCTTTGTGACCCCATAAATCACAACATGCCAGGCCTCCCTGTCCATCACCAACTCCCAGAGTTAGTTAGTAGTATTGACCTCTATTAATTTCCTGCTTTTGATAAATGTACTATGATTGTATACAATACTAACATTAAGGAAAGCTGGTTAAAGGGTATACGAGAACTTTCTATATGTTTTTGAACTTTTCTCTAAGTCCAAATAAAATCTATTTAAAAGAATTAGCAAAAAAATTAGATTTCGAGGCAAGTTATTTTAGAATCTGAACAGTATCTGTTAAAACAGAATAACTCAGGATATTCCTAAACTTTGATGACTTTAAGTTGTCTTTCATAGGTATATATTTTAAAGATAATTCTAGAAACAGATTTCTGTGCTGTGGTGAAAAACTTGACTGATGTATTCCTAGATTTATATACATATGTATGTATGTGTATGTATATACATATGTTGTCATTCAGTTGCTCAGTTGTGTCCAACTCTTTGCAGCCCCATGGATGGCAGCATGCCAGGCTTCCCTGTCCCTCACTATTTCCCCAAATTTGCTCCAACTCATGCCCATTGAATAGGCGATGCCGTCCAACCATCTCATCCGTCCAACCATCTCATCCTCTGTCATCTCATTCTCCTCTTTCCTTCAATCTTTCCCAGCATCAGGATCTTTTCCAATGAGGTGGCCAGAGCTTCAGCATCAGTCCTTCCAATGAATATTCAGGGTTGATTTCTTTTAATATTGATTGGTTTGATCTCCTTGCAGTCCGAGGGACTCTCAAGAATTTTCTCCAGCACCACAGTTTGAAGGCATCAGTTCTTCAGTGTTCAGCCTTCTTTATAATCCATCTCTCACATCCATACATGACTACTGGAAAAATCATAGCTTGGACTATATGGACATTTGTCAGCAAAGTGATGTCTCTACTTTTTAAATGCGGTCTAGGTTTGTCATAGCTTTTCTTCTAAGGAGCAAGCGTCTTTTAATTTCATGGATGCAGTCACCAACCACATTGATTTTGGAGCCCAAGAAAATAAGGTGCATCACTGTTTCCATTGTTTCCCTGTATGCCATGAGGTTATGGGACTGGATGCCATGATGCTTTTTGAGTGTGGAGTTTTAAGCCAGCTTTTTCACTCTCCTCTTTCACCTTTATCAAGAGGCTCTTTAGTTCTTCTTCACTTTCTGCCATTAAGATTGTGTAATCTGCATATCTGAGGTTGTTGATATTTATCCTGGCAATCTCGATTCCAATATGAGCCTCATCCAGCCCAGCATTTTGCATGATGCACTGTGTATGGCATTTAAATAGTGTGTCAATATACAGCTTAACAAACTTCTTTCCCAATTTTGAATCAGTCTGTTCCCTGTTCGGTTCTAACTTACACATGTGTGTGTGTGTGTGTGTGTGTCTGTTAGGTACTCAGCCATGTCCAGCTTTTTCAGACCCATAGACTTTAGCCCCACCAATCTCCTCTGTCTATGGGATTTTCCAGGCAAAATGCTGGAGTGTGTTGCCAGGTTTCCTTCTCCAGGGTATCTCCCCAACCCAGGGTTCAAACATGGGTCTCCTGTATTGCAGGCAGATTCTTTACCTTCTAAGCCACCAGAGAAGCCCTATACACACATACACACACACACATACACACACACACACACACATATACATCAGTCAGTTCAGTTCAGTTCAGTCGCTCAGTCGTGTCCGACTCTCCGCAACCCCATGAGTCACAGCACACCAGGCCTCCCTGTCCATCACCAACTCCCGGAGTTAACTCAGACTCATGTCCACAGAGTCGGTGATGCCATCCAGCCATCTCATTCTCTGTCGTCCCCTTCTCCTCCAGCCCCCCAACCTTTCCCAGCATCAGAGTCTTTTCCAGTGAGTTAACTCATCGCATGAGGTGGCCAAAGTATTGCAGTTTCAGCTTTAGCATCAGTCCTTCCAATGAACACCCAGGATTGATCTCCTTTAGAATGGACTGGTTGGATCTCCTTCCAGTCCAAGGGACTCTCAAGAGTCTTCTCCAACACCACAGTTCAAAAGCATCAATTCTTCGGCGATCAGCTTTCTTCACAGTCCAACTCTCACATCCATACATGACCACGGGAAAAACCATAGCCTTGACTAGACGGACCTTTGTTGGTAAAGTAATGTCTCTGCTTTTTAATATACTATCAAGGTTGGTCATAACTTTCCTTCCAAGGAGTAAGCGTCTTTTAATTTCATGGCTGCAATCAGCATCTGCAGTGATTTTGGAGCCCAAAAAAATAAAGTCTGACACTGTTTCCACTGTTTTTCCATCTATTTCCCATGAAGTGATGGGACCAGATGCCATGATCACACATATATACACATATATGTGTATATGTATATGCTTTTGAATAATATATAATACATACACATATACATAATTTATGCAAAAAGTCAATCGCTATGATAAATTATGATGGTTTTCATTGAATATAAATTACAGAATAAATTACATAGGGTCTTGTAAAGCATGAATTCTATTAATTAGTTCACACCTCAAAACAGTACTGACAAGCTGGTACATTTTTTATTGAAAGTCATGTAATTTCTAACTAACTATAGTTTTATATCTTACTAAATGCAGTTAAACATCATAGTGAGTGAGATATTTTCAGTTCAGATCCTAAATAGAATTGTTTAGCATTTTCCAGATCTTAGTGTCTGTTTTCACTCTGCCTTTGTCTTTGCATTTGCATTTGTACTTGTGTTTGTGTGTGGATCTCTGAGTAGTTGTGCTGTGAAATAATATGAGAAAATGCTGCAACCACTATTTGGGCTGTGTCTCCCCCAAGAGGCCCACAGAGAAGTATCTGTTCAAATATTGTTTCCAGTGGTTTTTATGTAGACTGAGAATGCACAGTTAGATAAAGTGTTTGTAGGTTTTTATAGATTCATGATAGGATTAATCAGTCAATAGGGATGCACCTTAGTTATGTAGCCTAAGTTTTACATAATTTGAAAGGTTTTTTTTAAGAGAAAAATAACAAAATAAATCATCAAAAAGTTACTAGAGCTTTAGATATGACCTATATTTTGAGGGAGAGTGTCTGAAACTTAATCTTCATTAATTTTTGAGTATATTCATTTCAATTTTTGATTTTGCATTTGTAGACAATTTTTGCATTAATTTTAAAACCAAGTGATCCTAAAATCTATGATAAGACATATAGAACTTGTTTATGTAACAGTTTGAGTCAAATGGTTTCTGAAAAAATTATCATTTTTAGAGTCAAGTATTAAGTCAACTACTCCATATAATTTCAATTTTTTTAATGATGTAGCCAGAAAAGTAATAATTTTCAACCAATCTACCACTAATCACTAATGTCAGTTAATGGTTACTTTGTGACAAAAAAATGCTTTTCTTGGAAACACTTTTGTGTGGCTATACTTTACACTTAACGACTATAAAAACATTTTAGCCTGAGTCTTTTTCATGGATTGAATGTTGATTCACCTCTTGTCATTGTGTGACTTGACTTTATTCGTTCTTTCATGATTGTTCCCTAAAACTTGCCAAACATTTAACAAAGAGGCCGGCCCACCAGTTCTGTCACTTTAGAAACTTCAGTATTTTTGAAAGCAGCACCGAGAAAACAGGAAATCAGGTGGTACTTTCAATTTTGCCCCAAGTAAATTGCCTTTTAAAGGGAGACGAGACAGTTCCTGGGATAGTAATGGGATGCAGAGCCTCTGACCTCAAGGTTGGCCTTTGCACCTAGCCTGGGCTGGTGGTGACAGAAAGCCATTAGCCTTTGATTGCTGTTTGCTGACCTGTGTGAAATAAGTTGATGGCTCCCATCCACTTTCTAGTGGACAAGTGCATGGATCACATTTGGCAGCCTTGTTGGTAGTTCCAGAAAAATAGAGATGGATTGAGTAGGCTATGAGGTTAAAGTACTGACCCACCAGATTGGAGTTGACTTTCCTTGGAGAGGAATTTTGCTCTTTCTTGGTCCACACTCCATACCTCCTCAGTATTTAGAATAAAGAACCACTTAAATTATTAGTGTTTCCAGTTCATTATTTTGAATATGCTCTAATATTTCTTAATACCATGAAGTAAAAACTTGATTTTGTTTTTGAGAATGGTTCTCTTTTTTCTGGATGAATGTGTTGGAATTAGTATAGAATATTAAAGTTATTCAGTGCAGTCACTGATTAATCAATAAAGATAAATAATGAAATGAGAACTTCAAAGTTCATTTTTTAATTATCAAGTCTCCAGTTCTTTTTTCCCTTCATCCCCTGTAATTCAAATTGTCACACTTCCTCAGAGAAGGTATTCAAACTTCCAATTTGTTAGTTTGGGTCATGTTTTTGCTCTCAACTGGAATGCCTCCTTTCTATGACATCAGGCTCCATCCCCTTATTTAAGCCCTAATTCAAGTTCAATTATAATAAGAAAAGCATCCCAGAATATTCAGTCTACCCAGATTTAATTCTCCTTTGATCACTGTCTGAATCACACAGTTGAACAATTCATCATAGTTTTCCTGACCTTGTTTTCTTATTCATTATTTACTATATTATTTTTAATTTCCCTGATAGACAATACATATATTGAAAGTATAGATAGCACCTTTTATTCATTCTGTATGTCCCAGCTTGTCTAGCTGACTAGAACTCAAAACAAAGAGGCTTACTGAATAGAAATGTATGCCATTCTATCAATAAAGTTTATTTCTCACATATTCACACATATATAGTGAGTTTTACTTGTATTACCATTTTTTAAATAGATAAATGTAGTCATAAGCATCACTCTAGAATATGAAAGATCTTGGAAAGGATGTAGAATGGGAGATTGTACCCCTGTATTTTTGTTACATGAAAAACATGTAGTTTTTTTGTAAACTAGAGCAAATTAGAAATCTCTCTATACACATCAGTTGCTTTATTAATCATCTGATTCACCAGGGAAAGTGAAAGTTGCTCAGTCGTGTGTGACTCTTTGTGACCCCATGGACTATAGAGTTCATGGAATTCTCCAGGCCAGAATACTGGAGTGGGTAGCCTTTCCCTTCTCCAGGAGATCTTCCCAACCCAGGGATTGAACACAGGTCTTCCACATTGCAGGCAGACTCTTTACCAGCTGAACCACAAAGGAAGCCAAAGAATAATGGGGTGGGTAGCCTATCCCTTATCCAGTGGACCTTCCCAACCCTGAAATCAAACCAGGGTCTCCTGCGTTGAAGGTGGATTCCTTACCAACTGAGCTACCAGGGAGCCACCGGGGAAGTGGTACTTTATTTACAAAATGGAAATAAGCTGTAAATACTGATGGTCACACCAAATGATTATAAGAAAAGTAAAGGATACAGTGTATGAACAGAACCTTGCAAATATTTATGTAAATTTCAAGATTTTACTAAGTAAATTCTATGTAAGTACAATTAAGTATCTATTTGAAAATATGTCTGCTGTGGGTTGAATTAACTGTGTCCCTTAAAAACCCATATGTTAAAAGTCCTAACCCAAAGCAGCTAAGTGTTGTTACTTGAAATTAGGGTTGTTGCTGATATAATCAGTTACATTTAGGTAAAGGGAGAGTGGACACACACACACACACACACACACACATATACACACAGAGCATTCTGTGTGAAAATGAAGGAAGGGATCTAAGCAATCCTACATGCTCCTATAAGCCAAAACCCACTAAATAGGGGCCAGCAGAAGCTAGGTGAGAGGCATGGAATAGATTTTTCATCATAGGAGGAGCTAACCTTACAGTCATCTGGATTTTGAACTTCTAATCTCCAAAACTGTGAAACAAAAAATTTCTGTTGCTTAAGTCACCTAATTTGGGGTACCTTATTATAGCAGCCCCGGGAACCTAATACAGCATTTTATATACATCAAGTTACTTGTAGACAATGAATAGAATAACTACCAAGGAAAGGAGAGACTATTTTAAGACCTTTGTGCTCTAAATAATGTTATTAAGAAAGTGATAAGATAAGTCACAGAATGGAAGAAAATATTTGCAACTGGAGTGTATAAAGGATATCTTGATTCAATGAATTAAAAACAAATAATTCAACTCAAAAAATAACAGTGAATCTGAGTGGACATTTTCCCAATAAAAATATTTACAAGTGACAAAATATACAAAGGTGCTCAACGTCATTATCAGGAAAACATAAATGAATACCACAATATAACACGAGTTTATATCCACTAAGATGGCTAGCTGATGAAATTTGTTTTGTTGTGTTAGTTGCTTAGTCTTGTCCGACTCTCTGTGACCCCATGGAGTTTTCCCAGGCAAGAATACTGGAGTGGGTTGCCAGTCCTTCTCCAGGAGATCTTCCCAACCCAGGGATTGAACCTGGGTCTCCCACATTGTAGGTAGATTCTTTATCGTCTGAGCCACCAGGGAAGTCCTCACAGTCCTTACCAACTCTGTTCATCAATGTTCCATTTCTCTTGCTTTTGGACACATGGTTGACTAAGTCAACTCCCTTAAAATCAGAAAGGCTTTCATTAATTTTCAGAAATTCTGGAGAACACTAGGTATTTCTAAACTCACTCATGTTTTATGGTTCCAAAAGTTTAAATAACCATCTCTGGATCACCATTATTACTGCTTGTTTTAAATTTTAGATGTCACCATAGATTTAGTACTGTAATCATTATTAGTTTAACATAAAACATGACATCAAAAGCAAAACATAAAAGTAGGATGTCAAGACCAATAATTATTTGTAAACAGTTCTTATTTGGGACTATCCTGATATAGCTCCATCAGTATAGATCACCAAGCACTGACTGCGTGACAAAGTATTTCCTTAGGTTAAGTTTAGTTATCAGTGCTTGTGTGCCCAGGTGTGCCTGACTCTTTGCAACCCCAAGGACTGTAGCCCACCAGGCTCCTCTGTTCATGGAATTCTCCAGGCAAAAACACCAGGGCAGCTTGCCATTTCTTCCTCCAGGGGATCTTCCTGAAACAGGGATTGAACCTATGTCTCTTGTGTCTCCTATATTGGCAGGTGGATTCTTTACCTCTGCACTGCCTGGGAAGCTCTTTAGTTATCATTAATGAGGTCTAAAACTAGAAATACATTTCATTTGAAAGAGCCACAGACAAAGTTAGGTATATTGCAAAGGGAACACATAGAGGTGAATGATAATATCTGATATAGGGAAGTGAATCAGTAAAGGATTAGGTTTGTGAAATTATCTTTTGGCTCAAGGACAAAGTAGACTTTTTGTTCTTTCCACCACAGCAACTGCAACTTTATGCAGCTGAAAGGCACTGCTTTCTCAGCTTGGTTTCATTGTCACAAGCAATGAAATGAAAGGCTTTCCAGAACAGCCTGTTAGTGCCCTCTATTGATGTTTTCAATCGTTCAGATCATTTCAAGAAAAGAAACCAGCATGCTTTTTTAAATGTTTCTGAAAGAATATTCTTCAGAGAAAATGGGAACAATTTTCATGATATATATTTTCATCCCTCAAAATGTATTTAACTACCTTACAACAGCACCAACTTTCTTTTCATCTGATGTGGATTTCAGGCTTAATGTGCTTTCAAGATTAAAAAAAAAAGGAAAAGATACAAGAAGTCAATATGGTTGAAAATGCAAGCTCATTATGAAATTTCACAGATTAGTGCACAAACAGTAGATTATATAAATACCTGGGGATATTCTCATCAGTATTTTCACCCTGCAGCACAGTCATACACTAACTAAATCTTTCACAGTGATGCTGAAAATTATTTTATGGTATCTAGCTAAACTGAAAAAGTCATGTCTGTACACTTTACTAGAATTCACATTGATAATTAATCAGCTTTATTATTGTTTTCTCTAGGGTTGCATGCTTTAAAAAATTTGTTTGGAATTTTAATTTCCCCTATCAACAGTATTTCATTGATTGTTTTAATGTGTACTTTAATCTAAAAATTACTATTTAAATAAAGGTGACTCAATTTCCTAATGATAAACATTGCAGATAAAATGTGATTTGATTTTAAAATAATACAGCAAAATAACTTGTTTTATTTGTATTTTATCATCCATATATCTATTATGTACTTTTTAAAAATTGTATGCTTTTTCAACTCAGGTGGAAGCTTTTAAACCATGCAGAGTTTCAAAGAATAGCAAGGAGAGACAAGAAAGCTTTCCTCAGCAATCACTACAAAGAAATAGAGGAAAACAACAGAATAGGAAAAACAAGATATCTCTTCAAGAAAATTAGAGATACCAAGGGAACATTTCATGAAAAAATGGGCTCACAAAGGACAGAAAAGGTATGGACCTAACAGAAGATATTAAGAAGAGGTGGCAAGAATACACAGAAGAACTGTACAAAAAAGATCTTCATGACCAAGATAATCACAATGGCGTGATCACTCACCTAGAGCCAGACATCTTGGAATGTGAAGTCAAGTGGGACTTAGAAAGCATCACTACGAACAAAGCCAGTGGAGATGATGGAATTCCAGTTGAGCTCTTTCAAATCTTGAAAGATGCTTCTGTAAAAGTGCTGCACTCAATATGCCAGCAAATTTGGAAAACTCAGCAGTGGCCACAGGACTGGAAAAGGTCAGTCTTCATTCAAATCCCAAAGAAACGCAATGCCAAAGAATGCTCAAACTATTGCACAATTGCACTCATTTCACAGGCTAGTAAAGTCATGCTCAAAATTCTCCAAGCCAGGCTTCAGCAATATGTGAACTGTGAACTTCCAGATGTTCAAGTAGGTTTAAAAAAAGGCAGAGACACCAGAGATCAAATTGCCAACATCTGCTGGATCATGGAGAAAGCAAGAGAGTTCCAGAAAAACATCTATTTCTGCTTCATTGACTATGCCAAAGCCTTTGACTGTGTGGATCACAATAAACTGTGGAAAATTCTGAAAGAGAGGGGAATCCCAGACCACCGGACCTGCTTCTTGAGAAACCTGTATGCAGGTCAGGAAGCAACAGTTAGAACTGGACATGGAACAACCGACTGGTTCCAAATAGGAAAAGGAGTACATCAAGGTTGTATATTGTCACCCTGCTGATTTAACTTATATGCAGAGTACGTCATGAGGAATGCTGGTTTGGAAGAAGCACAAGCTGGAATCAAGACTGCTGGGAGAAATCTCAATAACCTCAGATATGCAGATGACACCACCCTCTTGGCAAAAAGTGAAGAGGAACTCAAAAGCCTCTTGATGAAAGTGAAAGAGGAGAGTGAAGAGGTTGGCTTGAAGCTCAACATTCAGAAAACTAAGATCATGGCATCTGGTCCCATCACTTCATGGGAAATAGATGGAAAAACAGTGGAAACAGTGTCAGACTTTATTTTTTTGGGCTCCAAAATCACTGCAGATGCTGATTGCAGCCATGAAATTAAAAGACGCTTACTCCTTGGAAGGAAAGTTATGACCAACCTTGATAGTATATTAAAAAGCAGAGACATCACTTTGCCAACAAAAGTCCGTCTAGTCAAGGCTATGGTTTTTCCCGTGGTCATGTATGGATGTTGGAGTTGGAATGTGAAGAAAGTTGATTGCCGACGAATTGATGCTTTTGAACTTGGTGTTGGAGAAGACTCTTGAGAGTCCCTTGCACTGCAAGGAGATCCAACCAGTCCATTCTAAAGGAGATCAGTCCTGGGTGTTCATTGGAAAGACTGATGCTAAAGCTGAAACTCCAATACTTTGGCCACCTCATGGGACGAGTTGACTCACTGGAAAAGACTCTGATGCTGGGAGGGATTGGGGGCGGGAGGAGAAGGGGACGAGAGAATGAGATGGCTGGATGGCATCACTGACTCGATGGACATGAGTTTGAGTGAACTCCATGAGTTGGTGATGGACAGGGAGGCCTGGTGTGCTGTGATTCATGGGGTCGCAAAGAGTTGGACACGACTGAGTGACTGAACTGAACTGAACTGAATGAGTTTAGAGAGAATGTACATTAGCTTTATTAAATTCTTTGCTGTTACGTAGGAAATGACCGATCTTTCCTATTATGCATTGAAATAAATACAGATGATAAACAGGAGTTAAGGTAGAGAAGATACTTTTCCAGTGCTTACTGAGATATATTCACCTTTGGTTCTTCTTTATTATAATTGAAGAGACCATTCAGAGCAGTAGTGACATTCATTTTCAATATACCAAAGCAACAACAAAATGAAAACACAGCCAAAAGTCAAATACAAATTATCATAATCGTTTTCCTTTTTATTGACTTATGAGATTATAAAGCAACAGTTCTCTGACCATGTTTACTAATGTAATATCTTAATGTTTTAACTCTAGTCCTTTTTTTGATTTCACAGATAATTATGAATTTAGTCATTCATAGAGATAAACTTTCCATAGGTTGATCTCTGAACTTTGTACCAAGGCCACTCAGTAATTTTTATTTTCCAAATAGTTATGTTTTTTTAACTTAGTACTGGCTACCAATTAACTCCAAACTCTATGCATATATTGTAGATATATTTTGGCCAAAGTAATTGGTTCAAATTTTATTTTATCTTATTTTCCTGTGTAGTTGAGGAAGCAAGTCCTGAAATACAAAAAGAGGTATCAATATAATATTTCCTTTCCTTTTTAATACTCTTTGCTAAGAATAAACCTTTATGACTCTAAAAGCTTTTCTCTTCTAGTCATGTCAAAAATTCAACAGCATCTGAACTAGTTAATTCTAGCTAAAGACGACACAGTCAATATTAGGTGAATGAAAAGAAAATTTTGTCTCTTGTAAGGCTTTGGTGTCTGTGTTCTTATGTAGCTGGAGGCTTCCCAGGTGGTGCTAATGGTAAAGAACGCACATGGCAGTGCATGTGTTATAAGACACAAGTTTGGTTTCTGGGTTGGGAAGATCCCTTAGAGTAAGGCATGGCCACCCACTCCATTATTCTTGGCTGGGAGAATCCCATGGACAGAAGAACCTGGTGGGCTACAGTCCAAAGTGTCGCAGAGTCAGACATGACTGAAGTGACTTAGCACACACAGAGAAAACAAATGGCCTCTTTGAATCTGGAATTACAAAAATTTATGTGGTCTTCTGTGAAGAAAGCTGATCGCTAAAGAATTGATGCTTTTGAATTGTGGTGCGGGAGAAGACTCTTGAGAGTCCCTTGGACTGCAAGGAGATCCAACCAGTCCATTCTAAAGGAGATCAGTCCTGGGTGTTCATTGGAAAGACTGATTCTAAAGCTGAAACTCCAATACTTTGGCCACCTCATGCGTCGAGTTGACTCACTGGAAAAGAGTCTGATGCTAGGAAGAATTGGGCATGGGAGGAGACGGGGACGACAGAGAATGAGATGGCTGAATGGCATCACCGACTCTGTGGACATGAGTTTGAGTGAACTCCGGGAGTTGGTGATGGACAGGGAGGCCTGGCGTGCTGTGATTCATGGGGTCGCAAAGAGTCGGACACGATTGAGCGACTGAACTGATGTGGTTTTCACTATGAATCACTTCTTTACTATAACTACAAAGAAATTAACTTACAAATGAGTAGGACTATTTAGAACATAGTACAGTGCTAGATAAAGATACTGAGGTATTTAGAGACTTTGTCGTAGTTGACTCCAGAAAAGAAATACATATACAGGCACATAAAGAGAGAGAGATCATTTTGTATAACTTCAGAGTATCACTACAGAATGGTGAATAAAGAGAAAAGTGAGAAAATTTGACAAAGATCAAACCTTTGTTAGTTGTATTCCTTGTTAGGCAGTAATTTAAATATTTTTAATATTTCCTAAATGATAGCTACATATATCAAAATTTATTATGGCCACAGGTATAAATGGTAAAATATTGTTGAGAAAAAATATTTACAAAGCAAAAGATACTCTGTAACCCATGCTGTTTAATGTTCATGTAGATGTGTATGCATGCAAGTATGTGTATATCCACAAATTCTACATATACATAGAAAATATTTTAAAAGTACAGATCAAAATATTAACCATCTTTATTCCTGTCTGATAGATTTCAGATGAATCATCTAAATGTCTCCTTTTACTTTTTTGGGATTTTTAAGATTTTCTGAAATTAATATTTTTTAGAAATTATTTGACATTCACCCCCTTTGTTCATGCTTTTAAACTGTAAGTCCACCTTTTAATATGTTTCTATAGTAATCCATTTTACATCTGCTGACAAGAAGACTGATTCTAAATGAGAAAATAGGTAAAGAATGGATATATTATTTTTGTATTTCATGTTTGTAAAGTGAGCACTAAGGCATACTAACTTGAAAAGCACCAGTTACTTTATAATGTGATACTTATACTTTTGGTTGTAAATTATACAGAAGGTTTACACGCAACAGTAGAACATTTAAAGCAATAGATCTATTTCTAAATCAATATCACTTTATGTCCTTTTCCCCGTGCCCCCCACACTTAATGACCATTACATTGAAACCCTCCTGGCACTTTAGAGCTATTAGAAAGAGCACAGTAATTCTCTAAACAAAAAGTAGTTATTAAATTTTTTGCACTTAATAAAGACAATGAATCTTTTTTGTCTATAATTCAATCTTGCCAGGTAGCTCAAATGGCAAAGAATCTGCTTGCAATGCATGAGAAATTGGTTCAATCCTGGGTTGGGAAGATCACCTGGAGAAGGGCATGGAAATCCGATCCAGTTTACTTTCCTGGTGAATGCCCATGGACAGAGCAGCCTGGTGGGTTACAGTCCATGGGATCACAAAGAGTGGGACATGACTGAGTGACTAAATTTCACTTTCAAGATAAGTTTTCTTATTGTTACAAATAGAACTAAAAAAATTCTTTGTTTTTGTAAATGAAGGATATGCACCCAAATCTCTATATTAATATCTGGAAGCTCTTTGTCTATTCATTCTTATCAGATGAGAAGAATAATTCCTATTATATATATATATACTTAATTTCTGATAACATCCCAAATAACATCCTGACCTCATGGTGTTTAGCTTACATTGCATATGTTTGCCATTGTCAATCTATATATTAATATAGATATTAATATAAAATATATCTATAAGCATAATATAATATATAGAAAAATAAAACATAAGTTTATTTTTGGATATATACATTTATTATGAGAATTTAGAAGGAGAAAATAAGATTGTGAAGTAGAGAATCTACAAATTAGAACCCTGTATGGAAGAACAGATTGGTTCAAGATCAAGAAAGGAGTATGGCAGACAGTACTGTCTGCTGTCACCCTATTTGTTTAAACTGTATGATGAGCACATCATGAGAAACACCAGGTTGGATGAATTAAAAGCCAGAATCAAGATAGGTGAGAGAAACATCAATAACCTCAGATATGCAGATGATACCACTCTAATGGCAGAGAGTGAAGAGGAACTGAAAAGCCCCTTGATGAGAGTGAAGGAGGAAAGTGAAAGAACCAGCGTAAGATTATATATCAAAAAAAGAAAAACCTAAGATCAATGCATCCGGCCCCATTACTTCATGGCAAATAGAAGAGGAAAAAATGGAAGTAGTGACAGATTTCCTCTTCTTGGGCTTCAAAATCACTGCAGATGTTGACTGCAGCTTTGAAATTTAGAGGACAATTGCTTCTTGGCAGGAACACAATGACAAACCTAGACAGTGAGTTGAAAAGCAGAGACTTTGCTGACAAAAGTCCGTATAGTCAGGACTATGGTTTTCCCAGTGGTCACATATGGTAGTGAGAGCTGGACCATAAAGAAGGCAGAACACAAAAGAATTGATGCCTTTGAACTGTGGCGCTGGAGGAAACTCCTGAAAGTCCCTTGGATAGCAAGGGAATCAAACCAGTCAATCTTAAAGGAGATCAACCCTGAATGTTCATTGGGAGAACTGCTGCTGAAGCTGAAGCTCCAGTATTTTGGTCATCTGATGTGAACAGACAACTCACTGGAAAAGTCCGTGGAGCTGGGAAAGATTGAGGGCAGAAAGAGAAGAGGACATCAGAGGATGAGATGGCTGGACAGCATCACTGATGCAATGAACATGAACTTGGGCGAACTCCAGGAAATGGTGAGGGATAGGGACCCTTATGCTGCAACCCATGGGGTCGAAGAGAACTGGACATGACTGGGAGACTGAACAATAGTAGAGAAATATAAGCTGATTTGGTTTGAGTTACTTTTTCTTGCCTGTTTTTCCCTCAGTGCATTTCCCCTGTATTTCATTTTGCTGTTATTGAATATTCTTGTTGAATATGTTTACCTAAGGCTAGCTTTTTGAGCCAAGTCATAAATTAACAGCCAGCCTATTAAAAAACTAACTTTGGTTTATGCAGTCAGGACCTTTGAATTTAGTGCTGTGAAGGCTGAATTCCCACATAAAAGAGTTATGTGCGTAAGTTCAAAAAGAATGGGCAAGTATGAAACACTCTTAGAAAGAAATATGAAAAAAAAGACACTAAATATTTTAAATATGATTTGTTGTGGTATTTGTTTATTTTAATAATAATACTTTTATATTCTTTCATTTTATTATAAATTCACCACAGGGAAAGTATTTCTTCTCACCAATGGTTTTCAGTCATTTCTAGTAGATCTAACCATACATTACATACATTAAGCAATAGTTCTCCATCTATAGAAATGACAATTTCATATGACTCAGCCTACTACTAAGAACTGAATGTAGTCCTTTATGAAAGAGATTGCTGTTGGTGTTGCTCATTATTTTGGTCAAGGTATAAAGGTTTTTTGTTTGTTTGTTTGTTTGGGATATTAACAAATATCTTATTTGTAAAAGGGGAGAAATAATCAACACATTCTTACACTAAATCTCTGCTGTTTCTTCACTCTTCAGAAACTACTCAGCTTCCATCTCTTTTCAACAATGCAAAATTATTTCAGCAACTACCAGCAACTCAGTCTGAAACTGGTGCACCTGTTCTGTTCTTCTTGTCTTGATGCTAAAGTCTGTTAAGCGGTTTATATTAAATTTGAGAGTAAATAGTCACATTGAAAATACCAACCTTTAAAGATTTATAAATAATTTCCTCACTACCACTTTCTGTCAGGTCCCCTAATCAAAATGGAATTTTCTGTCCATTAAATGATTAATAGATATAAAAATGGAGTATCTCCATACAAAGAAATATTTATTAAATAATAAAAAAAAAATTGAAGCACTGATACATGCTACAACATACAACATGAATGAAACTTGCATCCATTATGCCAAATCAAAAGAGCTTGTCACAATGACCACATGGTGTAAGATTTCATTCAAATGAAATATCTAGAATATACAGATCTATAGATACAGAAGATAAATTAATATTTACTTCTGGCTGGGGAGGGTGTTTAACTAAGAAGTAATATGTTCTTCAAAAAGACGGGTATATAAAATACTCTAGAGGTAAAATACACTTCAGAAAGACTGTATTTTCAATATAGTTCAGTAACTGAAGGACACATTAATGGATTTTTGAATTAAGATAGTAATCATACAGATGGAAAGGAAAGATATTGTGTATATTATTAGGAATTAGAAGTGGGTAGGTGTGGTGGTCAAATGACTGACAATCATGGAGGTCTTTGCTGATGGTTAGAAGTGTGTGTGTGTGTGTGTGTGTGTGTGTGTGTGCATGAGAGAGAGGAAATAGAGAGCAGACATAGTGAGTAAGAAAGATAGACTAGCTTTTAAGAATATTGCTAACAAACATTCCAATGGGATATGCAACAAGAGCATGGAAAAATATAAGGTTGGACATACAAAAATGGAAGTAATTCACAGAACTGGGAGAGCTGAAGATAAGTTCTTAGATGGCATTTCCCAGGTGCAGCTTGGAAAAGAGAACTGAGAGTTCATTCTTTGTGGTTTATTCTATTGATTGGATATAAAGAAGGGAAAAGATAATACATTAAATAATTCTGAGGGGACAGCAGAAAACTAGAATGATTTCTAGGAGATTATAGTGTTGTAGACATCAAGGAAGATAGATAAGGCAGCTTCAAGGAGCCCAGAGCTAATAGACCCAACCATGTATTTTTATATGCATGATTCTACTCATTCACCGAACAAGTCCTTTCACACTGTCTTTTCACTTCTTCCTGTTGAGACCATTTTATTAAAATCTAACTGTGTATATACAAGTGTATTAGTTAAGGTCTCTAGTCACTTTCTTAGCTGAGCAAAATTTGTTAATGAAGATAATAGTGCTGGGTGAAGATGGTGCTGGAATCGTGGGAGTTATAGAATGAGAGACTCCACAGAGAACTATAAAGAGCACAGGATAATGAAAACAGCACTTTCATTTCTTCCAGCTTGTCTGGGAACTAGATCTGTGTCCATAAGAAAATCCTTTAGCTTATCTCTGTCACTTATGTCCTCATCAGCAAAAACATGCCATTTGAACTTGGTTTTTAAGAGTCAGCTCAAATTTCTTTCATTGCTAGAATTTTTCTAATAAATTTATCATCACTTGGAATACCAATTTTATAAAACTTTGAATTTATTTGTAAAACACATTTTCAAAGCAACATCCGCCAAAGCAGGGTCATTTGAAATTAATAAGACTCAAGAATTTTAACTTTACTCTTAGTTATTTATTCACTCATTTAACAAATACTGCTGAGAATCTGTCATGCTAAATTGTATTGGAGTTTCCCTGGTGACTCAGTGGTAAAAAATCAGCACACCAATGCCAGAGTCAGGAATTCGATCCCCACATTAGGAAAATCCCCTGGAGAAGGAAATGGCAACACAATCCAATATTTTTGCCTGGGAAATCCTATGGACAGAAGAGCCTTATGAGCTACAGTCTAGGGGGTTGCAAAGAGTTGGACATGACTTAGCTATTAAATAACAGTCAATCTGACACTAGAAACATGTCAAGTGAGGAAAATACACTGGAGAAGACCAAAAAGAAAAATGAGTGTTTGCTTGTGTGGAACTTAACAATAGTAGGAAACAGCCACATTGATCAAATGTTTAATAGCATTTAGACTTTTCTGGCTAAAACTGTTAGAGCCTTTTCCATCTTTCTCTTTATTTTTTAAAACAATTCTACAGATTCAGGTATACCAAGGGGGTTACATTTTAGGGGGGTGTCTAAAACATATTGGTAACACAGGGTGAAATCATGCCTAAGCTTCCTTAGTTCGTAAGTGAGTGTCTGTGTTTTTCCTCAACATTCACATTATTAAGATGTTACACTGTATCATTGTATATGTTTATTGCATAGGAAAAGCAACAACAAAACAAGCTGTGGTAGGTAACATTTACCACATATTGGTTTGCGATTAAATGTGTTTTGATGGGTGATAAACATTACTTCATGGATTAAAGGCATAGCAAACTCAATAGCTTTGAGGTTCATATAAAGCATCATCAAAATTCATAGTAAACATGCCAGAAGAGACTGAGATATGTTTAAACTCATTGTCGAGAAAGTATTGCCATCTTGCCTGAAATTGATAAGACCCATATAGCCAGATTAAAGAAAAGTTCTTTGCATCACTCTCTCTCTCTCTGTTTTTTAATAAATCTTACCACATATGAGGGGAAAAAAAAAAAACCTTTCTGACAAATAGACATATGAATCACTCATAGTTATTCTGCAGACACCATACACTTTTTGTTGACTGATTACTTTGTAAATTTCAGAGTATGTTATTTCTTATCATCATTGCTTGTGTTGTCTTTTCTCTAGGCCAATTTTCTAAGCATATTCCCAGTGGAATAGATGAAACTAGCCTGCTTGAACTTTTTCTGTGATGTTTGACAGAAACTTTTGTCTTTCAAAGGAAAGTAAACAATTGCTGAGGGAGTGAACCTATTTCTTGGCTCATTACTATGCATATGATAGACTGAAAGAATGACCTAGCAGGTCTTTCAGTTGCTCTTATTTTTAATACAAGGTGGCTTCATTTTTTAAAAAGTTTAATGACTTGGGATTTCATTTACACCAAATAATGAGAGCTTGCGCAAGACTGCAAATTGTAATGTGGGTGTTGTCATGCGCTGCTGCACTTGATAGATAATTTATTCAGAGTCCTGGAAGAGAGCTTCTTAAAAATAACTGACATTGAAGATGCCAATAAACATTGATGCCGTGCACGTGCCAGCTACGATATCATTAGTAGGTGAAATACCCTACTGTGCAAACAGCTTCAAACTGACTCAAAGAGTAATGTATTTTTGCCAAAGGCATAAATGAATTCATGAATTCGTCCTACTTACAGTTCTCTAACTCAGTTCTACCTTTTAAATTTTTTATTTATTCATTTTCTACTGGTGTAGTTTGGTGGATATAGCATTTGAAAAGGCAGAATGCTCTATCCTTTCGTATTTCCTAACAGACAATTGATGTTGCATTTCTATTTGTTGTTCAGTCACTAAATCGTGTCCAACTCTTTGTGACCCCATGAAGTGAAGCATGACAAACTTCCCTATACTTCACTGTTTCCCTGAGTTTGCTCAAACTCACGTCCATTGAGTCAGTGATGCAGTTCAATTAGTAGAAAATTCCTATTACAAGTCTGCCTAACCAGATGATAAATAAGACTACTTGAAATTTTGTTTGGAATTTTTTGTTACAGACAGACAGTCCAGGTTCGATGCATGAGACAGGGTGCTCAGAGCTGGTGCACTGGGATGACCCTGAGGGATGGGATGGGGAGGGAGGTGGGAGGGGTTCAGGATGGGAACACATGTACACCCAAGACTGATTCATGTCAATGTATGGCAAAAACCACTACAATGTTGTAAAGTAATTAGCCTCCAATTAAAATAAATAAATTAAAAAAAAAAGAAATTCCAAAAATAATAATAAAAATAAAAAAAGTGATGAGCATAACAAAAACAACAAAAGACCAGATGAGATTACAGGAAGCCATGCTTGCATATTGGGACTGCGTGCGTGCTAAGTCGCTTCAGTTGTGCCCCACTCTTGGCGACCCCATGGACTGTAGCCTGCCAGGCTCCTCGTCCACGAGAATCTCCAGGCAAGAATACTGGAGTGGGTTGCTGTGCCCTCCTCCAAGGGATCTTCCTGACACAGGGATTGAACCCGTGTCTCTTAAGTCTCCTGCATTGGCAGGCAGGTTCTTTACCACTAGCACCACCTCAGTTCAGTTCATTCGCTAGGTCGTGTCCGAGTCTTTGCGACCCCATGAATCACAGCACGCCAGGCTTCCCTGTCCATCACCAACTCCTGGAGTTCACTCAAACTCACCTCCATCAAGTCGGTGATGCCATCTAAAACCCTAAAAGATTGCCAACTTCCCCACTGGGGAATTGAACCCTGGTCTCCCACATGACTGGTAGCGATACTAAACACTATACTAATGAGGAGGTGCTACTGGGACTACTTATGAGAAATACATAACACACATATTATTTCATTGCTGCTACAAGTAGCCATGAAAAAGAATTGACTTGCCCTATATATCTGCAATGGATATAGAGAAAACTAACTCAGATTCTGAATAATGGAAAATTTCTAATGATTTACCTGATCAAAGGGAAAAAAGTGTTTTTCTGTAACCAGTGAGCTTCTTGTTCCTAAAATACTCAAATATATACTAGATATCCACTCGTAGCAAATGTTATACCGAGGATATTCACTTCAGATAGCATGGATGTTCTCCCAGATGATTTTAAAGGTACTCTCCAATCTTTGGTTTCTATATTTTCACATAGAAAATACCTCCAGTCTAAGTCATATATTATGAGGCGAAGCAAAATGAAATATTATGGTAGAGAGAAATGCAAAATAGAATAACCCAGATTGCAGTTGAGAATACTTAGTTTCCTTTCTTTATGTTCTATAACAAAATTTTCAAGGGGAAAAGCTGTTAAAAAATAATTTGAATTTGGGTCTTATGGATTATTCTTACAATGAAGAACATTCAAGTATGCTCTTAATTTTTACTTAACAACGATTTTATTCCCTCTCTCTTTCCACATCTGTTTCCTTAAGTACCCAAGTGATACATTTGAAGATTCATATTTGTGGAACCATAATATTATCAGCTAAATGCAAGCAATTTCACAGTTAATAGTTACACTAATTAGCATTTCATTATATTAAACTTCTTTAACAATTCTTAATACTTCAAATGAGTCCAGGAAATACAGGAGAATACTTCGTTGCTCAGTTAGCTGTGAATATGTCTCCTAGAAATACACGAATACTGATAAATGGAGTCTGAAACTCTGTACATAAAAATATCTGTAGAAGAAATATGTTTCTGTATGGGGTTGCAAAAAGTCAGATATGACTGAGCAACTGGGTATACACACAAGCTGAAAGAACAATGTAATTATGATAGAGGTAAAGCATTTATCTAAAAATATCCAATTTTACAAAAATATACTTGACACAGTATAAAAGATACTTGTTAGCAACCTTCTGTTTTATAATTTCATACCAGGATTTACACTTCAAAATTAGATTTGAGCATTCTAATTTTCAGCTTTAAGATTTGTAAAAGAAACTTTATTTCAATTATGAAAATATAATTCACCAGGAGAAGATAAATACTTAGTATATACAGTTATTTTTAATAATAAGAATTTTAGAAATGGTGTTTTCTTCTGAGCAATGATGATCTACATTGGAACATGCTCCAAACTTATGAAATTGGAAAGTTGTAGTAAGAACAGTTATACTAAAAATCAATGATATATATGAAAAAGAGCTTCCCTAGGTTTCAGAGCCTAAACAGCTATCTAATTTTGAAATTCTGAAGTAACAATTTTCATTTGCAATATTCTAAACTTGGTACAAGATTAGATAACTATTTTCCTTGAAGTTTTGATAAACTTTGGAATGGATTCTAGATCTATGATTAGAAAAGATCAGAAGAAAACAATAAGGCCATTAAAATGGAATCTAAGGACATTCATATATTATTATTTATTTTGTAGAAAAATCAAAATACTTTAGATCAAAAATAGGTCCTTGAGTAAAATTTGCAGCAACACAGTTTCATTCTGTATTTACAGAGGTAAATTGCAAATCAATGATTAATCTTTAAAGGAGTTATAGAGAATGT
The DNA here is from genome assembly GCF_049115385.1 of Moschus berezovskii. NCBI lineage: Eukaryota > Metazoa > Chordata > Mammalia > Artiodactyla > Moschidae > Moschus > Moschus berezovskii. The sequence goes on along the minus strand of NC_142460.1, from coordinate 47,680,048 downwards.
TGGATCATGAAACTGAGCATAAATGAGCATTTTTGTATCTCTGATAACTGAAGTTTCAAAAATATTTAACCTGTTGGAAAAAAATGTGATTTGTTTAAAACAGAAATCAAACAAAAAACGTATAGTTACACGTAAGTACACATCATCCAAAGTACAAAACATTTCTAAACAACGTAGTTTTTAATATAAATAGGGTTTCTCTTCTAATTTTCAACAGTGAAACTTTTCATATCATCATCATATATATATATATATATAGCCTTTTTATAATTTATTTTTAAATGGTCTTTTGAATTTTAAAGAATGTCATCAATTGAAAATTTTGGATCGGTTTTTAAATATTGGATTTTTGCATTGAATTTATTAGACTCTCACTTGTAAAAAAATAAATAAATTTTTGTGTGCCAATAAAACTAAGTGCATATTAACTGCAACAACTTGATTAAGCTGGGGAATATATTACCAAGAATTTCCTTTCTTAATATAGTGGTGGTACTCAGGCGTGACTGACTCTTTGTGACCCCATGGATTGCAGCCAGCCAGGCTCCTCTGTCCATGGGATTTTCCAGGCAAGAATACTGGTGTGAGGTTCCATTTCCTTCTCAGGGGAACTTCCCAACATAGAGATTGAACCCATGTCTCTTACATCTCCTGCATTGGTAAATGGGTTGGTCCTTTACCACTGCTCCACCTGGGAAGCCCTTTATTAATATAGTTCCAAGTTAAAATTGGCCACTATAGAAACTTTTGAGAGATTTGAAATGCAGAAGTGAAGTGAATTATACTTTTAAGAGAACCTTTAATGCCAAGATAAGACAGACAGAATTTGCCAATGGACTTTAGAATGTCCTTGCTGCCCTCCACTCAGCTGAGAGGCTATTTTCCCAACTATTGGATAGTTGTCCATCAGCCAGCCATTCTAGCCCCACCCCCAGGGCCTTGATTGTGGATCCACTGATGCAAAAAGTATGTAGGCACCATAGCTTCCCAAAGGCCTCTTCACAAAATCTAATTCCCAGCTTCACTTCCACTGCTGGATATCTTGCCAGACTGACTGAATGGTAACTCCTGCTTGGACATTCATAATCCCCTTTCTGATCCTTCATTTCCCCAGCATCTTCCATAGTTTTAGATATTGAAATCCATATAAGAAATCCTATATTAGATACTTGTTGGTCAGCCGCTCAGTCACGTCTGATTATTTATGACTCCATGGACTGCAGAAACCTTGTCCTCACTATCTCCCAGAGTTTGCTCAAACTCATGTCTGTTGAGTTGGTGATGCCATCCAACCATCTCATCCTGTTGTCCCTTCAATCTTTCCCGGAATCAGGGTCTTTTCCAATGAGCTGACTGTTCACATCACATCAGGTGGCCAAAGTATTGAAGCTTCAGCCTGAGCATCAATCCCTCCAATGAATATTTAGGATTGATTTCCTTTAGAATTGACTGTTTTGATCTCCTTGCAGTTCAAGACACTCTCAAAAGTCTTCTCCAATACCACAGTTCAAAATCATCAGTTCTGAAGCCTGACATGGGTTCAATCTCTGGGTTCAATTCAATCGTGGGTTCAATCAAAATCATCAGTGCTGAAGCGCTCAGCCTTCTTTATGGTCCAACTCTCACATTGGTACACGACAACTGAAAAAACCATAGCTTTGGCTGTACAGACCTTTGTTGGCAAAGCAATGTCTCTGCTACTCCTAGGGTATTATTGTCTTGGTTTTGCAAATGTAAAAAGTAGGAATAGAGATAACCAGGGTCAGATATCTTATAATCAATGGAACCAAAACTCAAACTCAAGCAGTCTGGCAAATGATAGTCTATAATCCAATGCAAGTTTATTAAACAACAGTATGTATTATGGTAAAAGGAGTATTATAACCTGCATGTAAAGTGACCTGGATTTAAGTTCTATTTTTACCACTAATTATTGAGACCTAACCCCATTTAATTATGCCTAATATTGTTTTTCTCTTCTGTATAATAATTGTGAGAACTAGGTGATATTTAATATTCCTTCAACTTAAAAATTCCATAAATTTACTGCTGGATCCTAGCACAATTTCTTCGCCAGGTTACAACTCTCTCCACAGTAATTCCAAAGGTTATTGATATCCAGAAAAAGCTAGTATGTGGACTCTGAAGTCATAGTCCATGTAGCAAAATCCACACTGTTTCCAGAATCTGTGACTAAGTTACATGGCAAAATGCACTTTGCACATGAGATCAAGTTAAGAATCTCAAGATGGGGAAATAACTCTGGTTTATCCAAGTGAGCCCAATGTAACCAAAAGGAACCTTATGAGATAAAGGGGGAGACAGGGGATCAGAAAAGGTGATGTGATGATGTAAGTGGAGGTAGGAGTTTTGTACAGTCAAGCATCAAGGAATATGAAAAGATTCTGGAATAAAAAAAAGCAAGTAAATAAGTTCTTTCCTAAAGACTCCAGAAAACTTGCTGATACGTTTTAGATTTCTGATACCCAAAGTTTTAAGAAAATAAATTTGTTTTGTTTTAGCCCTTTAAGTTTTTAGTAATATCTTACAACTTCAATAGGAAAATTGTGTAATTAGCCAAACATTATATTGCCTTATGAGTCATCCCAGAGACCTCTACTTTTTTCTGTCTATACATCTCCCTTAGTGATTATCTTGACTATCATAACCATTCTTTTCATTTACATGAAGGTTAAATTTTTTCCAGCTCTTGCCTTTTACTGAGTTTAACCTCATGTATTCAACTTGGTTTATACCACATCTTTAATATCTAATACACAAATTAAACTTAACATGAAGAAAGTATTCTCTACCCCCAGGCCTCCTTCTTTCAGAAAATGTTTAACAACCATCTTGTCAGTTGTGAGAGCCAAATATTTGAGAGTTATCCATGACCCTTTCCAACCACCCAATATCTAATTAAATTATCACAGTTTATAATAGGGTTTTTACGATATATTCATTCTTTTTCATCGCCCTGCCATAAGCCATAATCATTTTTTACATGAACTTTCACAGCAGTATCCTAACTCTTCTTACTTTCATTCTACTGTCTCATGCTGGTACAACTGTGTATAGAATCCTAAATGACCTTTACTATTTTTAAATATTATGACAAGCTATGTCACAGTGATGGTGTGATCGTTACCTAGAACCAGACATCCTGGAATGTGAAGTGAAGTAGGCTTTAGGAAGCATCACAGGAACAAAGCTAGTGGAGGTGATGGAATTCCAGTTGAGCTATTTCTAATCCTAAAAAAGTGATGCTGTGAAAGTGCTGCACTAAATATGCCAGCAAATTTGGAAAACTTAGCAGTGGCCACAGGACTTGAAAAGGTTAGTTTTCATTCCAATCCCAAAGGAAGTTAATGCCAAAGAATCTTCACACTACTGGACAATTGCACTCATCTCACATGTTAGCAGAGTAATGCTGAAAATTCTCCAAGCTAGGCTTCAACAGTACATGAACTGAGAACTTCCAGATGTTCAAGCTAAGTTTAGAAAAGGCAGAGGAATCTGAGACCAAATTGCCAACATCCACTGGATCATATCAAAAGCAAGAAAATTGCAGAAAAAAATATATGCTTCTGTTTTATTGACTACACCAAACCTTTGACAGTGTGGATCACAACAAACTGGAAAATTCTTCAAGAGATGGGAGTACCAGACCACCTTACCTGCCTCCTAAGAAACCTATATGCAGGTCAAAAAGCACCAGTTAGAACTGGAAATTGAACAAGGGACTGGTTCTAAATTGGGAGAAGAGTACATCAAGGCTGTATATTGTCAACCTTCTTGTTTAACTTACATGCAGAGTATATCATGCAAAATGCCGGACTGGATGAAGCACAAGCTGGAATCAAGATTGCCACGAGAAATATCAATAACCTCAGATATGCAGATGACACCATCCTTATGGCAAAAGTGAAGAGGAACTAAAGTGTCTCTTGATAAAATTGAAAGGGGAGGGTGAAAAAGTTGGCTTAAAACTTAGCATTCAAAAAACTAAGACATCCGGTCCCATCACTTCATGTAAAATAGATGGGGAAACAATGGAAACAGTGAGAGATTTTATTTTGGGAGGCTTCAAAATCACTGCAGATGGTAACTGCAACCATGAAATTAAAAGACGCTTGCAGAAAAGAACAAGATGGAGCAGGAGTAGGTGGATGTGGAGTACATCTCTCTCCATGGATGTATTAGGCATACACCTTCAGACACAAAAGTGCTTGCAAAACACCAGCTAAGAGCAGACAGGAGTACCTGACCACTGGAAAAGGATATATAAGACCACACAAAACTCAGTAGAATGAAGGAATTAGTGGGAAAAACAGGAGTGTTAGTAGGACTGGACCTGCCCTTGGTGGATGGGGGAACTGAAGCAGGGATCTGATCCCTACATTGGGGCAAGTGTCTGGGTCAGAGGAGATACATTTAAGACTGAGAGTGAAGTAGCTGATTAATGGCAGCCTAAATGGAATGAGAATAAAAGATGCTTGCTCCTTGGAAGAAAAACTATGACAAACATAGACAGCATATTAAAAAGCGGAGACACTAAACTACTCTTCCAACAAAGTCTGTCTAGTCAAAGCTATGGTTTTACCAGCAGTCATGTATGGATGTGGGAGATGGACCGTAGAGAAGGCTGAGTGCTGAAGGATTGATGCTTTTGAACTGTAGTGTTGGAAAAGACTCTTGAGAATGCCTTGGACTGCAAGGAGATCAAACCAGTCCATCCTTAAGGAAATCAGTCATAAATATTCATTGGAAGGACTGATGCTGAAGCTGAAGCTCCAATACTTTGGCCACCTGATGTGAAGAACTGACTCATTGGAAAAGACCCTGACTCTGGGAAAGATTGAAGGCAGGAGGAGAAGGGGATGCAGAGCATGAGATGGTTGGATGGCATCACCGACTCAATGGACATGAGTTTGAGCAAGCTCTGGGAGTTGCAGATGGACAGTGAAGCCTGATGTGCTGTAGTCCATGTAGTCGCCAAGAGTTGGACACGACTAAAGAACTGAACTGTTGTCACAACCTTACTTAAAATTATCCAGTAGATTTCTGTCATTGTAAAATAAAGCCCTGCCTCTTTACCCTGGTATTTCTGGACATTTTGTAACTCTCTTTCCTCTTTTAATCCCACTGCATATTTAAGGATCACACTGTAGACACACTGGTCTTTATGTTCCTAGAATTCACTGAATTTATTCCCATTTAGGGTCCTTGTATTCCCTGGAAGAGGAACTGGCAGCCCACTCCAGTATTCTTGCCTGGCGAATCCCACGGACTGAGGAGCCTGGTGGACTACAGTCTGTGGGGTCACAAGGAGTCAAACACAACTGAGCACGAGCACAATCAGTTCAGTTCAGTTGCTCAGTCATGTTCGACTCTTTGCAACCCAGTGGACTGCAACACGCCAAGCCTCCCTGTTTATCATCAACGCCCAGAGTTTACTCAAACTCATGTCCATAGAGTCAATGATGCCATCCAAACATCTCATCCTCTGTCATCACCTTTGCCTCCCATCTTCAATCTTTCCCAGAATCAGGGTCTTTTCCAGTAAGTCAGTTCTTTGCATCAGGTTTCCAAAGTATTGCAGTTTCAGCTTCAGCATCAGTCCTTCCAATGGATACTCAAGGTTGATTTCCTTTAGGATGGACTGGTTGGATCTCCTTGCAGTCCAAGGGACTCTCAAAAGTCTTCTCCAACACCACAGCTCAAAAGCATCAATTCTTTGGCATTCAGCTTTCTTTATAGTCCGACTCTCACATCCATACCTGACTACTGGAAAAACCATAGCCTTGACTAGATGGACCTCTGTTGGCAAAGTAATGAGCACCATAGCTAGAGTTTATTCACTAATTCACTTAGGGTCCTCATATTACTCTTTCTACATTGGAAGGTCTTTTCTTCTTTTTCTGAAGTTGTAATTTCCTTTTTTCATTGTCCATTTTTCAGCATATATTCTTTCATGATATGAATATTTGTAATTCCACAGAGGTTTGTTGGCTATGTTCTTTGGTGTTGACTCTTCCTGTATTTCATTAGACAAATATTTTTTTTTCCATTTCTATGGCTCAGAATACTCAGATTCTGGCAGTGACATTGGGTTTTTTCCTACAAGCAAACATTTTATTCCCCATCTTCTCTGTGCTGGACACTGTTCTCCAAGTGCGATATATTTACTAAAGGTTGAACATGTCTAAGAATGGTCTTTCCTTTAGTAATAGGGCATGCAAATATTATGTTATCTAGACCACAGTATTGTCTCTCTGAACGATATCCTACTCTCTTGTTTCTGTCTTCCACATATTGCTCACTTTTTGATATTTCCTTTGTGTATTAATTTAACTCTCTATCTGACCTTCACTCAGTTTCAATAATGTATGCTCCAGGAAGCAAACACATTGTCTTTTCTGTTTACTGTTTGGTTGTGTGTGCCTTGTACAGTGTCCAGTATAGTAAATATTTCTTCAATAAATGTCAATGTCAGATTAGTTTGTGTGAATCAAGTTTCATCAGAATTTACAGCTGAGAGAGAATGATGAAATTGTTTTGTCTGGATAATTGACAAAGGACCCCTCACTCTTTTTCAGTAACTGATACTCCAGCCAAGCTTTGTAGAGCTTTGTGCAACTTCTGAAAAGAACTGTATGAAGGAAATGAATAAGTTATTTGTGAGGGTAGAGAGTCAATTTTGAGGTATGGACATTAACAGTGGTAATTTAAGGTGCCTTTTGGCATAAAAGTAGGACTAGGTGTTCTCTGTGAATGTAAATTAAACAACTTGGCCAGGTGGGCACTTTACTGATAAAATATGGAGAAGTCACACATGGAGTGAATGCCAGCTTCATCTATCATGAGCATTTATAAGGACAGAATGCAGCTCTACCTGAATGTCATAGTGAACAAAATATAAGTGAACATGAACAGGAGGGCCACACAACATGGCACATGAAAAGAATGCTGAGCAGTCAGATGCAATGCATTGTTGTGACAACCCTTTAAAACTGTGTTTAACTCTGATTTTTGCTCTTCCTTTCAGTAGCTTTGAATGTGGGAGAATAATGGCTCCTTTTCCTTAGTGTCATCACTCTAAATTTCAAAGGATATTGTGCAGTGTGAAAACTTATATTTCAAAATTGAAGATGTTTGAATAGATGAAGTAAGGTGAATTGTTTATTCTTATTAAATTTTTGCCTCTGCAGGGTGCTTTTTTGCTTCTCTATGTAAATGATTGACTTGAATAATTGTATGCATGTCTAAGTGCTGCTTTTTGAGAGATGACATCAAAGGATTTAAAGATTTTTATTCTAGATTGTCTTTCAGAATTATTTCACATGCCTTCCTATATATAATTAGTTCTGCTTATGCTGAACAAAAGTGGGCCAAATTTATGCTAAGTATTATGACACTTTATTTCTCTAACAATATATACTGCTAGATAGCATTTTTATATCTGGAATCTTGTTTTCCATCATAATTTTCTTTTTGAGTAGAGTTAATGCATTATGCTGTTCACTCAGCAATCTATCCATCCAACAGCCCCCCGACTCACGCATTTATTCAGCCATGATTTTTACAGCTCTCCCGTTGTATCAGACAATGAGATTTGCCTTGGTGATACCAAACATGGATAATACATGTTCTTTCCATTGGAGATATATGATACAAAAGTAAATAATTGGAAATCAGTGTGATAATTATTATAACTATGTTATGTACACAGAACTTTGCCCAGTTTTTTTATTTTTCTTTATGCTTATAAAGGTTTATACAAAATTAAGTACTCTTGAAATCAGATGTTAACTGGACAAGTTTGAGGACTAGGACATATTTAATCATTTAAAGAAAATAAATACAGTGTTCAGTTTATGTTTATTAAAATGGGATTAACATTTGGGAACAAAAATATCAAAATTAATTATCTTGCTCAGCAACCTTGTAAGGGTTCATAAGATATGCTTTGCTCTCTAAGACCATCATAATGAGAGAGAGTAAGAGAATATTAGTTCAAAGAAAGCAAAGAGATTGAAGGAATTTGATAGTAAAATGTATATTAAAAAGGAAACGCAAGTGAATATAGATGAACTCTATCAGTAACAAGAAAATGATAAATTTCCAGTTCAATTTACTTTGGGAAAAACTTGCAAGTACGCAATGGGAATATAATCTAAACACCTTATTAGAATATGTATCTCGTTGCTGCAGCTTGCTTTATCATATGAATTGTTACATAATGCTTGCTGGAATAATTTGTGGTTAAATGTGTTTTGTTAGTTGCTCCCAAGAAAACTAAAGGGAAAGATATATTTGTCAAAGTACTTAGAATATGACTTCTTTAAAACAAACAAACAAAACCTTAAATTGAGAAGACTCACATTGATAATTTACATTACTAATTTAGTATCGGCATCATATGCGGTGAAAGCAAATGAGATTATTTCTTCAAAAATAAAAAAGAACAAAACATTAAAAAAAAATCTTAAGTCAAATTATTTTGTCAAATGTATCTTGTCACATTAGAAAGAAAGAAGTTCATTAGGAATGTACTAAAATCAAGAGATTGTATGATTATGATCCTTAGTCATATTGATAATATAATTAAACTTATATTATGATCTGTGTATTATTTAAGATTGGAAAAACTTGATGAAAACAGTTCTACTTCATTTCTCATTATGGGAATGTATCCTAACAAAATAATAGAAGGGTAATTTTTCATACAAAATTTTTAGACTTTGAATTTCCCAGTGCTTTGAAAATATAATTTTTCATGTAGATATTCATGTGAAATTCAACTACCAAGAGATATTAATTTACTTGCCAGGGTAGTACAACCTTTCAGATTAATAAACTGCATTTTTTCATTGTTTCTCTGTCCCCAAATCCACCCCAGTCTCATCAAAGTGGTCAGACATCCATAGATCCCTGCTGACTTTTACACTCAAATAGAGTCACTTCTCTATGGACTACTTTTTCAAACTCTGCTTTTTGACAGTTCATTTACATGCATTGTTACAATAAAACATCTGCCTTTAGCAACTATAGCTACCTAATCAGTTACAGTAGTATAAAAGAAATATTTTGATGAGACATTTTGTCCAATAGGTATAGTTCACTGCCAGAGAGAATTTCCGTTTTCATGTTAATTTATAATTAGCATTATAAAAGCTTCAGTTCAGTTCAGTTGCTCAGTCGTGTCCGACTCTCCACGACCCCATGAATCATAGCACGCCAGGCCTCCCTGTCCATCACCAATTCCCGGAGTTCACTCAAACTCATGTCCACAGAGTCGGTGATGCCATCCAGCCATCTCATTCTAGGTCGTCCCCTTCTCCTCCCGCCCCCAACCTTTCCCAGCATCAGAGTCTTTTCCAGTGAGTCAACTCGTCCCACGAGGTGGCCAAAGTATTGCAGTTTCAGCTTTAGCATCAGTCCTTCCAATGAACAACCAGGATCGATCTCCCTTAGAATGGACTGGTTGGATCTCCTTGCAGTGCAAAGGACTCTCAAGAGTCTTCTCCAACACCACAGTTCAAAAGCATCCATTCTTCAGCGATCAGCTTTCTTCACAGTCCAACTCTCACATCCATACATAACCACGGGAAAAACCATAGCCTTGACTAGACAGACCTTTGTGTTATAAAAGCTTAGATTCTGCATATTGGAAAAAGATTACATAATAACAATAATTTAACCTTGTAAACCAAATGAATTAGTTGAAACAGAGTTTCCTAAGCTAGAGTCCACACACAGCTTGGGAACTACAACATTGGTATTACTTGCAAGGTTATATATTTTATAGGTTTATTTGATAACAATTTGTATTTTTGATTTGACTTACTAGTTGTATGAGTACATATATACAAGTAAACTAGATAAGCTCATTATATCTAATTTTATACATCAAATTTTTGTATTTCATTATTATAAGAATAATGTTCTGGGTGTTCAAAGTAATCTGTGTATTTCAGGTTTCAGATTTTAAAAGGCTTCAAACATTCAAAAATTCCCTTTATTTCAAAACCATATTTCTACTTAATTTTTCTTCTCAAAATGAAATTCATTAACAAATTTTAACAAGAATAAACTGTCTTTAAATCATGCAAATTTTAGATATTTGGTTTTGGAAAAGTTTTATTTTTCTCCTAATTTTTTAAATTAATTAACACATCTTTGGATTCACAGCAGAATTGAAAAGAAGAAACATACACTGCTTTTGGATATTCATATACCCTCTGCTTCCACACATGCCCAGCTTCCTCCTTTTATCAACTTCTCCCATTAGAGAGGGTACATTTGTTGAATTGATGAACCCATGTTGACACATCATAGCACACAAAGTTCATTGTTTGCTTCAGTGTTCACTATTGCTGTTGCACAGTCTATGGGTTTGAACACATGTGATCATCATTTTTGAGTTAGAAAGTCAGAGAAGGCTTGGCTAGAAAGTTTGTGCCTAATTTATGTATCATAAACTGGAGTGTTTGAGAATGAACGATCACTTTCCATGCTGGTTTCTTCCCTCACATATCTGCTTAACACTTTGTTGGACATGGCTGCAAGATTGGACTCAACAGGACACTTTTCCCTTTCAGTACCATCACTACATCTCTCCTTTTTGTTTTATACATGATAGATTAGGGTTCCAAAATATCACTGCAGAATCTTGCAGTCCTTTCAAAGTCTAGCCCCTACTGCTGAGCCACCGGTGAAACCTTAGATTATTATAAATATATACATATATATACATAAAATCATTAAAAATATCTCAGAATATATAAAAGTCTTGGTGATTCAAAGTAATTATGAAATTGTAGAACCTGAAATGCAAAGGAACCTTAATTCTTTTAGTAAAAGACCACATGATTAGTTTTCTTTGAGTTTGGCATTATTTTAGCTAAGGAAAAACAGACTAAAATAGTCTATTATTTTCCCAAAATATAAATTGAAATAAAGCACATTTTGTTAATCCTCAAGGACGGTGAATTGATTATTATAAAATTATTAAAGTCATTCATATATGACAGTAATTAACTGAACAGCACTATGTACTAGGCACTTGGATGTGTACACTACATACATTATCTTATTTAATCCTTTTACCCTAAAAGATCACTGTGGATGCTGATTGGAGCCATGAAATTAAAAGACGCTTACTCCTTGGAAGGAAAGTTATGACCAATCTAGATAGTATATTAAAAAGCAGAGACATTACTTTGCCAACAAAGGTCTGTCTAGTCAAGGCTATGGTTTTTCCCGTGGTCATGTATGGATATGAGAGTTGGACTGTGAAGAAAGCTGATCGCCGAAGAATCGATGCTTTTGAACTGTGGTGCTGGAGAAGACTCTTGAGAGTCCCTTGGACTGCAAGGAGATCCAACCAGTCCATTCTAAAGGAGATCAATCCTGGGTGTTCATTGGAAGGACTGATGCTAAAGCTGAAACTCCAATCCTTTGGCCACCTCGTGCGATGAGTTGACTCACTGGAAAAGACTCTAATGCTGGGAAGGACTGGGGGCGTAGGAGAAGGGGACGACAGAGAATGAGATGGCTGGATGGCACCACCGATTCGATGGACATAAGTTTGAGTGAACTCCGGGAGTTGGTGATGGACAGGGAGGCCTGGCGTGCTGTGATTCATGGGGTCGCAGAGAGTCGGACACGACTGAGTGACTGAACTGAACTGAACCTTAAAAGATATACATTATTTTCTGCTTTCTTATTGCTGATTAGTCACTAAGTTGTATCTAACTCCTTTGCAACCCCATGGACTGTAGTCAGCCTCTCTCCATGGGATTTCCCAGGCAAGAATACTGAAGTGGGTGCCATTTTCTTCTCCAGGAGTTCTTTCTGACCCTAGCAGAGAACCAGGATCTGCTGCATTGGAGGCAAATTCTACAACTGAGCCATCAGAGAAGCCCTATTTTTCTTCTTTACTAGATGACATTTTGAAGTTACTAAGATTAACTTAAAGTTGCTTCTGGGAAATAATTTCTCTGTTTAAACCAGGGACAGTCTGGTTTCTTACCATGAAGGAGAATAAATTTCATTTGTACTAGGGAGAAATGTAGAAAATGAAAACCTGAGAATATTTCACAACTATTTTTCTACTTTTTAACCTGAAAAGACTTTTTTAAACAACAGATAACAGTAACAGAAAAGGTGAAAACTAATTAAGTCATCAAGGAAGTAGTGGTTAGATTTTACTGCCATATAGTGAAATTCTTATAGATAAGAGACCCAGAACAAGTATAACTTAAAAATAAATAAAAACAAAACAACTTTAATTTAGCACAATAAATGTAAAGAACAGAAAAAAAGTACAAATATCGACTAAACCGTCTCTACCCCTCAACTCTTCCCTCCCACCACACACAAATGCCGAAGCTTAGAAACTATAGTGACACTTGATAAGAAGACCTATAAGTGACGTATTAATGTCTATACAGTTAGGCAGCAAAAAAGTATATTTTGAATCCAGTTTTATTTGACACTCTATCTGTTGTTTTAGAGCATGATATTTCTCTAATATATAGCTCTCCTTCTTTATGTCTATTCCATTCTTTGAGTTATAAGTATGAATTAGATTCTAATAAATGGCTGCATTCTAAATGTCCTTCATTGTTCAGTTATTTTTCTTCCCAAAGCTTTCCTTGTTACTACTTTTTTTTCACCAGTAAAGAAAGACTTACTAAGATAGGAGGTGGGAAGAGAAAGAGATAATAATCATCATCATAAAATATAACAGCCTTTTACATTTCCTTATCCAGTTTTGACATTTAATCTTTCCAGAGATTGTGAGTCTATACGTTTATGGTGTTGTGTGTACTGTTCAATAATCTCTTTTCTAACATAGCATATCGTGGCTATCTTTCAAGTCCTTAAATGTTACCTGTTATCTATATCTATTTATCACACACCCTTCTTCCTTTGTTTCCTTTGTCTCTGAATTCATTGAAAAAGTTTTTTATATATGAAGGCTTTACCTTGTTATCTGTTGTGTTTCTCACAATTATGGTTATTCAGATTTTTATTTACATCTTTAATTTTATTCCATGGTATTTCAAATTTTATGAACAAAATTTTTAATTTTCATATAATGAAGTACATTAGCTTTTTCCTTTATGATATATGTCTTTGGTACAATTTCTTCAGCAACTCAATGTGTAATAAAGGTTATAAGTAGTTCTAAGATGAAATTAGGTGCACATGAGTGTTTAGCATAAGGATTTAATGCTTCCAGTTAGGTGTAAACTCAGGGAGCGATTCTTAGTTAAACTTTTTTGTTTTGATTTGTGAATTGATCACAAAGTGATAAAGATAAACGGGCAACTTGACCTTTCTTTTCTTTCCCTTCTCTTTCTTCCTTCTTTCCACAAATCTTTATTGATTACTTTCTATGTACTAAACATTTGTAATATCAGAAGATAAATGAGATGTTTGCCGTCACTTTAATGAACATAAAATACTAAGTTGATATTACATCATCCCTCTTTTTTTTTTTTTTTTGATGTTTAAGAGTGATGGGACTGAATGGCAGTTTTAAAAATAAACTATGTGCTTCTACTGAATATTGAGTCTTGAGTGACTGTTCTGGAATAAATTGTAGATGACATCAGCTTTTCTGTTCAGTGCACATCTGCTCCTGACTAAGTATTTGATTCTTTGCCAAACTTTTAACCTCCATGTATCTACTCACATTCTTGGAAAATAAAAAAATTCTTTATTTCTCAGGTAATCACAGCCAGCAAAACTTGTAATGCCAAAATTAGTATGAGACACACATGTATACTAGCTATTAGGACATATTTTATTAGATTGAAGTCCAAATGTAATTCTCTCTCTTATGTTTCCTATTACTCATGCAGTCCTTACCATATGATCTGATTAAGAATCCTCACAATCTAAAATTGTTGCAAAATACTGGAACTTCCTTTGACAGTAGTGTTAGTCCAGTTTCTAATTTCCAGATAGGGAGAGTAAACTTTTATTAACATATAGAATCCTGATTCTTACTAAAGAATAACAAAACAATTTATATTGCTCTCATTTTTTGCTCTTGAAAAAACAGGTCATTCACAAATTCAGACTCACTCTCTCTCTGCTTCATCCTTGCTCAGGCCTCAGGGTACCCAACATTGGAAGTCTTAATTTACACACTCATGCTCAGCATATATTCCCAAACCACAAATTCAAAGACAGCATACAAGGATGTTGAAATTTTTCCACCTCAGCTCATGTGTGGGCTAGAATTAGCTCTTCCCTGTAAACCTCTTATCTTGGAATTGTGTCCAAATTCAGTATAGACAATCTTCTTGATATGATCTATTTTAGAATTTTTTGAATCTTTTTTTCTAACACTGATTCATTGAAACTGTCTTAACTCATCAGTTTGCAGTAATAACAAGGAAAGGATCTCAAGCATTCCTTGGAGATAGCTTCTTGGACCCTATTAAAACTGGCTCATCTCCTTCTCAGAGAAGGCAATGTCACCCCACTCCAGTACTCTTGCCTGGAAAATCCCATGGACGGAGGAGCCTGGTAGGCTGCAGTCCATGGGGTCGCGAAGAGTCAGACACGACTGAGAGACTTCACTTTCCCTTTTCACTTTCATGCATCGGGGAAGGAAATGGTGACCCACTCCAGTGTTCTTGCCTGGAGAATCCCAGGGATGGGAGAGCCTGGTGGGCTGCCATCTATAGGGTCACACAGAGTTGGAAACGACTGAAGTGACTTAGCAGCAGCAGTAGCATCTCCTTCTCAGTAAACAGCTCTGCACAGGATGGCTTGTAACTGCTAACTTTACAAGAAGTTCTGATATTTCTTTCACGTGGGAATGCTATGACAACTGCTAAGCTATCTTCAAAAAATTAAATGTTTCTTTTCAGAGAAGTATTAAAAGAAAATTCTAGGGAAAGTTTGTCCACATAAGAAAAGAGACATCTGGAAGCATCTTCTAGGGAAAAAGAAAAGAAAATATTTTACTCTCTCTAGGATTCCGACTACATATAGAAGGTGGAATTATTTCTAACTATTTCACATATCTCAAAAACTCCATATATGAGGTTTGTTTATTCAAATACAATGATTTTTATATGAATTAAGGTGTAAATTAAAATCAATCTTTATATAAAATTTACTCTTCACTAGTCACACAAGAATTTATAAAGAACAATAGCAGTTCAGTTCAGTTCAGTCGCTCAGTCGTGTATGACTCTTTGCAACCCATGAACCACAGCACGCCAGGCCTCCCTGTCCATCACCAACTCCCAGAGTTTACCCAAACTCAAGTCCATTGAGTCGGTGATGCCATCTAATCATCGTATCCTCTGTCGCCCCCTTCTCTTCCTGCCTTCAATCTTTCCCAACATCAGGGTCTTTTCAAATGAGTCAGCTCTTTGCATCAGGTAGCCAAAATACTGGAGTTTCAGCTTTAACATCAGTCCTTCCAATGAACACCCAGGACTGATTTCCCTTAGGATGGACTGGTTGGATCTCCGTGCAGTCCAAAAGACTCTCAAAGAATAGTATTGAAACATGTATATTATCATATGTGAAACAGGTCGCCAGTCCATGTACAATGCATGAGACAGGATGCTAAGGGCTGGTGCGCTGGGATGATCCAGTAGAATGGGATGGGAAGGAAAGTGGGAGGGAGGGTTCAGGATGGGGAACACATATAAACCCATGGCTGATTCATGTCAATGTATGGCAAAAACCACTACAATATTGTAAAGTAATTAGCCTCCAATTAAAGTAAATAAATTAAAACAACAACAACAACAACAAAAATCACAAGGGACTGTCAAGAGTCTTCTCCAACACCACAGTTCAGAAGCATCAATTCTTTGGTGCTCAGCCCTCTTTAGAGTCCAACTCTCACATCGATACATGACCACTGGAAAAACCATAGCCTTGACTATACGAACTTTGTTGACAAAGTAATGTCTCTGCTTTTTAATATGCTGTCTAGGTTGGTCGTAACTTTCCTTCCAAAGAGTAAGTGTCTTTTAATTTCATGGCTGCAATCACCATCTGCAGTGATTTTGGAGCTCCCCAAAATAGAGTCAGCCACTGTTTCCACTGTTTCTCAATATATTTGCCATGAAGTGGAGAAGACTCTTGAGAGTCCCTTATACTGTAAGGATATCCAACCAGTCCATTCTAAAGGAGATCAATCCTGGATGTTCATTGGAGGGACTGATGCTAAAGCTGAAACTGCAATACTTTGGCCACCTCATGCGACGAGTTGACTCACTGGAAAAGACTCTGATGCTGGGAAAGGTTGGGGGCGGGAGGAGAAGGGGACGACGGAGAATGAGATGGCTGGATGGCATCACCGACTCTGTGGACATGAGTTTGAGTGTACTCCGGGAGTTGGTGATGGACAGGGAGGCCTGGCGTGCTGTGATTCATGGGGTCGCGGAGAGTCGGACACGACTGAGCAACTGAACTGAACTGAACTGAACTGATGGGACCAGATGCCATGATCTTAGTTTTCTGAATGTTGAGCTTTAAGCCAACTTTTTCACTCTCCTCTTTCACTTACATCAAGATGTTGTTTAGTTCTTCTTCATTTTCTGCCATAAGGGTGGTGTCATCTGCATATCTGAGGTTATTGATATTTCTCCTGGCAATCTTGGTTCCAGCTTGTGCTTCCTCCAGCCCAGTGTTTCTCATGATGTACTCTGCATATAAGTTAAATATTCAGGGTGACAATATACAGCCATGACGTACTCCTTTACCTATTTGGAACCAGTCTGTTGTTCCATGTCCAGTTCTAACTGTTACTTCCTGACCTGCATACAGGTTTCTCAAGAGGCAGATCAGGTGGTCTGGTATTCGCATCTCTTTCAGAATTTTCCACAGTTTACTGTGATCCACACAGTCAAAGGCTTTGGCATAGTCAATAAATCAGAAATAGATGTTTTTCTGAAACTCTCTTGCTTTTTCCATGATCCAGCGGATGTTGGCAATTTGATCTTTGGTTCCTCTGCCTTTTCTAAAACCAGCTTTAACATCAGGAAGTTCATGTTTCACGTATTGCTGAAGCCTGGCTTGTAAAATTTTGAGCATGACTTTACTAGCGTGTGAGATGAGTGCAACTGTGCGATAGTTTGAGCATTCTTTGGCATTGCCCTTCTTTGGGTTTGGAATGAAAGCTGACCATTTTTAGTCCTGTGGCCACTGTTGAGTTTTCCAAATTTGCTGACATATTGAGTACAGCTCTTTCACAGCATCACCTTTCAGGATTTGAAATAGCTCAGCTGGAATTCCATCACCTCCACTAGCTTTGTTTGTAGTGATGCTTCCTAAAGCCCACTTAATTTCACATTCCAGGATGTCTGGCTCTAAATGAGTAATCACACCATCGTGATTATCTGGGTCATGAAGATCTTTTTTGAATAGTTCTTCTGTGTATTCTTGCCACGTCATCTTAATATCTTCTGCTTCTGTTAGGTCCATATTATTTCTGTCCTTTATTGAGCCAATCTTTGCATGAAATATTCCCTCAGTATCTCTAATTTTCTTGAAGAGATCTCTCAGTTCAGTTCAGTTCAGTTCAGTCTCTCAGTCATGTCTGACTCTTTGCGACCCCATGAATCACAGCACACCAGGCCTCCCTGTCCATCACCAACTCCCGGAGTTCACTCAAACTCATGTCCATCGAGCTGGTGATGTCATCCAGCCATCTCATTCTCTGTGTCCCCATCTCCTCTCGACTCAATCCCTCCCAGCATCAGAGCCTTTTCCAGTGAGTCAACTCATCGCATGAGGTGGCCAAAGTATTGGAGTTTCAGTTTTAGCATCAGTCCTTCCAATGAACACCCAGGATTGATATCCTTTAGAATGGACTGGTTGGATCTCCTTACAGTCCAAGGGACTCTCAAGAGTCTTCTCCAGCACCACAGTTCAAAAGCATCAATTCTTCGGTGATCAGCTTTCTTCACAGTCCAACTCTCACATCCATACACGACCAGAGGAAAAACCATAGCCTTGACTAGATGGACCTTGGTTGTCAAAGTAATGTCTCTGCTTTTTCTAGTCTTTCCTATTTTGTTGTTTTCCTCTTTTTCTTTGCATTGATGGCTGAGGAAGGCTTTCTTATCTCTCCTTGCTCCTTTTGGAACTCTGCATTCAAATGCGTATATCTTTCCTTTTCTCCTTTTCTTTTTGCTTCTCTTCTCTTCACAGCTATTTGTAAGGCCTACTCCGACAGCCATTTTGCTTTTTTGCATTTCTTTTTCTTGGGGATTGTTTTGATTCTTGTCTCCTGTACAATGTCACAAACCTCCGTCCATAGTTCATCAGGCACTCTGTATATCAGATCTAGTCCCTTAAATCTATTTCTCACTTCCACTGTATGAGATTTAATTTAGATCATACCTGAATGGTCTAGTGGTTTTCCCCACTTTCTTCAATAAGTCTTAATTTCACAATAAGGAGTTCATGATCTGAGCCACAGTCTAATGAGACTCAAAGACTTAGAAAACAAACTTATGTTGCTGGTGGGAAGGAATAGGTAGAGATTTGGGAAAGGTCATATACACACTGCTATATATAAGATGGAAAAACAAGGACCTACTCTGTAGCACAGGAAACTCTGCTCAGCATTATGTGCCAGCTTGGATGGGAGGGGATTTGGGGGGAATGGGTACATGTTTATGTATGGCTGAGTCCTTTTGCTGTTCACCTGAAAGTACCACAACATCTCAATACCAAGTAAAAAGCTTTAAGTTTGGGGAGAAAAAAAAAAAAAAAAAAAAACATGATTAAATTCCTTGGAGTTGCTACATAAAAGAACTTAAAAATTCACCTGTTGGAAGTATGTTTATTACATTTTTCATATTTTAACCTTTATACTCTATCATTTTGCACCACTATTTTCATACTTCAAATTTATTTTTGTGAATGATTATGGTCTTAGTCTCTATCAACCCAGTCATCCTCAGCCTCATGTTAGTTGAGTCCTCTAAGCATAATCATACAATTAAAATTTTCATGTGAGTTATTAATCCATGATTTCCCAGATCCAAATATGTCTTTCTCTACTTTGTCATGCTAGCGCTAAAGTCTAAAAATGATATCTCTTCTTTGTCATTTGGCTTTGGACTCCATGGATGTAGCCCACTAGGCTCCTCTGTCCATGGGATTTTCAAGGCAAGAATAGTGGAGTGTGCTGCCATTTCCTTTTCTATGGGATTTTCCCAACCCAGGGATTGAACCTGGGTCTCCCACACTGTAGGCAGATTCTCTACCAGCTGACCTATCAGGAAATTCCCTATTATGATCTGCCAGTAGAGGGTATAGAGTGAGATTGGAAGGCTGAAACAATCGAAGAAAACTTGCTTCTCCCTTGTGTTTTCTGTCCCTGCTGTCATTAACTGAGCAAAAACCCTTCTCCCTGACAGCAGTAGTCTGTCACAGTGTCCAGCTTCTTTCTACTATAGTGAAACAAGTCCCCAAACTCCCCAAAGGCACCAGCAGCAGGTCTACAGTACTGCCACATAGAGGGATGCCTGGGTCCTGCTCTGTGAGCCCTGCCTCCAAGCTCCAGAGACAGCCGCAACCCTTCTGGAAAGTTGATTTCTAACCCTCCAGGGTCCCTCTTCAGCTTTCCCACTTCGGATATCACAACATGATCTGGACTTGTTTTCCCAGATCTATGGGAAATAGATGCTTTTCGCAGTTATTAACTATAAATTTGGTCTTTTTTCTGGTATTTTTCAGCTTTTCATCCCCTGGTTGTGGTGGTGGTTTAGTTGCTAAGTCATATTGGACTCTTGCGACCCCATGGACGGTAGCCTGCCAGGCTCCTCTGTCCATGGGATTTTTCCAGGCAAGAATACTGGAGTGGGTTGTCATTTCCTCCAGGGGATCTTCCCAACTCAGGGATTGAATGTGGGGCTCCTGCACTGCAGGCAAATTCTTTACCGACTGAACTATCACGGAATTCCCATCCCTTGCTTAATAAATTTCTATTATTATATGGTAGGTAGTATAGAATTCCAAACAGATTTTTGAAAGTAAAAGTGAATACATAGTAGTCATGAGACTGACAAAGTTATTATTTTTCTATACAATTAAAGTTTCAAATGCTATTCATAATGAATATGAATACCCTCTAATTACATAAAACAAAATGTGATATCATAAAAGTTTTGTATTAAACAGAACAACTCCCCCCAGCATATCCATATATGTTCATTTATATAGAGTTCCCAAAACAAACAATATTGCATGCTACTATTAGAAATAGAAATATGATTGCTAATTAAGAAACAAACAAATAAAACACAACCAGTGAAATTCACAAAGCCAGAAAAGTGGCTACCATTAGGATAGGGAGAAAGAATTGTCATTAACAAGGATAGAGTCCACTGGCGTCTTGACAATGTACTGTTTCTAACAAATGCAATAGATAATGTTGTTGTTGTTTAGTTGCTAAGTTGTATCCAACTCTTTATCACCCCATGACCTGTAGCCTGTCAGGCTCCTCTGTCCAAAGGATTTCCCAGGCAGGAACACTGAAGTGAGTTGCCATTTCCTTCTCCAGGGGATCTTCTCAACCCAGGGATCGAACCTACATCTCCTGCGTTGCAGGCAGATTCCGTACTACTGAGCCACCAGGGAAGCCTCACAACTAATAATACCACAGCTCTAACTGGGCTTCCTAGATGGTGCTAGTGGTAAAGAATCTGCATGCTAATGCATGGGTGGCCAGAGACATGAGTTCAATCCTGGGGTCAGAAAGATTCTTTGGAGTAGGAAATGGCAACTCACTGAGTATTCTTTCCCCAAAAAATCCCATGGACAGAGGACTACAATACATGAAGCCACAAAGAGTAGGACATGACTGAGTGACTGAACATACACACACTGTTATGATTATTTTTAATCAATGCTTGAATTAGCTTTTGAAAATTACATGATGTTAATAACCAAAAAATAATGTTTAATTTTATTTTCTACACAAAAGTGGAAAGTCTAAGTATTTCAAAGCAAAGCCAAGATTTTTTTATATGTCTTCTAAGATCTACTCATTTTGGAACACAAACTCAACTGACCCTTCAGATATCTCCTTCAGAAATATAGAAGAGGCTCCGGCGCAACCGACCACGTGCAGAATCGTGGCTGAGATGAGCTACCCCGCGCCCAGGGTTAGGGCGGTGGCCGAGAGGAGCTGTACCACGTTCAGGAGGCGGTGGCTGCTTGGGCACCGGAGGGCCGAGAGGAGCTGATCTACATGCAAAGCAGGAGGCGCGGCCTTGAGGAGATACCCCTCGTCCAAGGTAAGGTACAGTGGCTGCGCCTTGCTGGAGCAGCTGGGAAGAGATACTCCACGACCAAGTGGAATATAAGAATCCAGTGTTCTGGGGAGGAAGGAACAAGATGGCGGAGGGATAAGATAGCAAGACCACTTTCTCCCCCACAAATTCATCAAAAGAACATTTGAATGCGGAGTAAAGTCCACAAAACAACTTCTGAATACTGGCAGAGGACATCAGGCTCCCAGAAAAGCAGCCCATTGTCTTCTAAAGGAGAGAGAAGAAATCCAGCTCCACCCACCAGAACACCAACACATGCTTCCCTAACCAGGGAACCTGGACAATCACCCGTCCAACCCCACACACAGCAAAGAAACTACGTAATAAAGAGAACTCCACAAACTGCAAGAAGAGGGAAAGGCCACCCCAAGCAAAGCAATATAAGCAAGATGAAGAGGCAGAGAAATACCCAGCAAGTAAAGGAACAAGATAATTGCCCACCAACACAAACAAAAGAAGAAGATATAGGGAATTTACCTGATAAAGAATTTCAAATTTTGATGGTGAAAATGATTCAAAATCTTGAAAGCAAAATGGAGTTACAGATAAATAACCTGGAGAAAAGGATTGAGAAGATGGAAGAAAGATTTAATAAGGACTTAGAAGAAATAAAAAAGAGTCAATATAGAATGAATAATGCAATAGATGAGATCAGAAACACTCTGGAGGGAACAAACAGTAGAATAACAGAGGCAGAAGACAGGATAAGCGAACTAGAAGATAGAATTGTAGAAATAAATGAAACAGAGAGGAAAAAAGAAAAACGAATTAAAAGAAATGAGGACAATATTAGAGACCTCTGGGACAATGTTAAACGCTCCAACATTCGAATCATAGGAGTCCCAGAAGAAGAAGACAAAAAGAAAGACCATGAGAGAATACTTGAGGAGATAATAGTTGAAAACTTCCCTAAAATGGGGAAAGAAATAATCACCCAAGTCCAAGAAACCCAGAGAGTCCCCAACAGGATAAACCCAAGGCAAAATACTCCAAGACACATATTAATCAAATTAACAAAGATCAAACACAAAGAACAAATATTAAAAGCAGCAAGGGAAAAGCAGCAAATAACACATAAGGGGATTCCCATAAGGATAACAGCTGATCTTTCAACAGAAACTCTTCAGGCCAGAAGGGAGTGGCAAGACATACTTAAAGTGATGAAAGAAAATACCCTACAGCCCAGATTACTATACCCAGCAAGGATCTCATTCAAATATGAAGGAGAAATCAAAAGCTTTACAGACAAGCAAAAGCTGAGGGAATTCAGCATCACCAAACCAGCTCTCCAACAAATGCTAAAGGATCTTCTATAGACAGGAAACACAGAAAGAGTGTATAAACTTGAACCCAAAGCAATAAAGAAAATGGCTATGGGATCGTACTTATCAATAATTACCTTAAACGTAAATGGGTTGAAATTTTCAAAAAGGCTAGGAAACAATTCTCATAGCCATCAATAGTTCAGTGTTGAGTTCATGAATAGTTTTTAAAGTTTGGGACAAACTGTAGTATTTGCTATTTGAAGTACTATTTGTAATTGGCATATTACGATGTAACATTGGTCTTCATTTCCAACTTAAAACGCCTAAAAATGCCTAACAGGTTTTTAGATTTGTGAATTTTAGTTGAAATGTATTTTATGATGTTACTAAACCTGCAGAAATATTGTAATATTTCAGAGAACTTATTCACTGTACATTTAATTTATTTTATTTATAAAAGTTATGAACTGTAGAAAGTTTTACTTGTTGGGTCAAATGCTTGTTGCTTCAAATGCTTGTTGCATTTGAAGTGCTAGTTACAAGAAAATCAAATACCTTCAATGTATAAATGTTATTAAGTTTTTAAAGGACTCTGGAGTATAAGTAAGTTTGTTTAAAGAAATTTAGTCTGTTCAACTTGAAAAAAATAAATAAAATTGGAAAAAAAAAATTGAAAATACCATAAGGGTAAAATTGTTACAAAACTATAAAATATCAAAGCTCTTGGTCTGGCTAGCACCATGTCATAAACTATAAAACACTATTTATGTATTTTTAAACTTGAAACTAATTAATAAAACTCTTGAATTGGCATGAAAAAAAATAAATAAAACACTCCCTCAAATATCGATAAATAAAGATATTACTCTTTGTTAAAAAAAAAAAAAGAAATATAGAAGAGAATATATCAATGTGAAAATTTTGGTGGCATTCAATGCAAATGCTTAGGTAGAAGTTCTAAAAATAATTTCAGTATGATGCTAATTTAATTACTTTTTTTGTACAAAAGTAAAAGTATTCATTTAAAAGTATAGTTGACAATGATTATTTAATATGACTCTTCAGAGTATTAGCAAAAACAGTGATATATTTCAGCAGTGCTATTAGTCAGTCAGTTCAGTTTCTCCGTAGTGTCTGACTCTTTGTGACCCCATGGACTGCAGCACACCAGGCTTCCCTGTCATTCACCAACTCCTGCAGCCTACTCAAACTCATGTCCTTTGAGTCGGTGATGCCATCCAACCATCTCATCCTCTGTCATCCCCCTCTCCTCCTGCCTCCCATCTTTCCCAGCATGAGGGTCTTTTCAAATGAGTCAGTTCTTCGCATTAGGTGGCCAAAGTATTGGAGTTTCAGCTTCAGCATCAGTCCTTCCAATGAATATTGAGGATTGATCTCCTTTTGGATGGACTGCTTGGATCTCTTTGCTGTCCAAGGGACCCTCAAGAGTCTTCTCCAGCACAACAGTTCAAAAGTATCAATTCTTCGGTGCTCAGCTTTCTTTATAGTCCATTCTCACATGCTGGGAAATATTCTTACATGACTACTGGAAAAACGATAGCTTTGACTAGATGGACCTTTGTTGGCAAAGTAACATCTCTGCTTTTTAATACGCTGTCTGGGTTGGTCATAACTTTTCTTTCAAGGAACAAATGTCTTTTAATTTCATGGCTGCAATCACCACTTGCAGTGATTTTGGAGCCCCCCAAAATAAAGTCTGTTACTATTTCTATTGTTTCCTCATCTATTTGCCATGAAGTGATGGGACCAGATGCCATGATCTTTGTTATCTGAATGTTGAGCTTTAAGCCAACTTTTTCACTCTCCCCTTTCATTTTCATCAAGAGGCTCTTTAGTTCTTCACTTTCTGCCGTTAAGTGTGGTGTCATCTGCATATCTCAGGTTATTGATATTTCTCCTGGCAATCTTGATTCCAACTTGTGCTTCATCCAGACTGGCATTTCTCATGGTGTACTCTGCATATAAGTTAAATAAGCAGGGTGGCAAAATAGCAGCGGTATTATTGTTTCTGTATTTGGTAGGAAATGGTAACCCACTCCAGTATTCTTGCCTGGAGAATCCCAGGGACGGGGGAGCCTGGTGGGCTGCAGTCTATGGTGTCACACAGAGTCGGACACAACTGAAGCGACTTAGCAGCGGCAGCAGCAGAAGCAAACATCAATTTAAACCAACCATGGAATTCAAGAGTAAGACCATATCAAAACAGAAGTGTCTTTCCTGATATTCTCTTTCATGCAATAATGTTGAAAAGTGAGGCTGAAGTTTATCTAAATTCTGCAACTGTGTCCTAGGGCATAGACCTATATGCTTTTTGTCATTTAATAGTGAAAATTCTCTTAAGAATTCATGTGAAGCACTTAATTTATCGAGATGCTTTTACAGGAAAAGTTTCTGAAAAGCAATTAAAGCTTTGACTTTATGCATTGATGCAATGTATTCTGGTCCATACGTGATTACAATGTAAGAGACCACAATAATAATAATAATAACAACAAAGGCCAATGAATGCTTTGAAGGGTTTAAAATTGTTCTGATAGACTTCTCCATCAGGTGAAACTGAGCATAGCAATAGTCAATTATGAAAGCACTGCATCTAGAACTGCCTATTCCTCAGAGTTATTGGAAACTCAGCCATGCAGTTTATTGAAGAAAGTCAGCATAGTGATTTGAATGAATACAGATTATTTGCAACTCTACATTGTGTGTGTGTATGTGTGTGTGTGTGTGTGGTATATACATACACACACTCTCATACTGTAATTCACAGTTTCAGAAAAATATTAATATTAAATTGATTTCTTTTTACCAATTCCCAAAATGTTGTCCCAAGTACAAAATTTATTTATAAGAAAAGAAACAGGGGTTGAATCGATACAGTTTCTTTCATTCAATGTGTACGCTGTTAATGCCAAGTTGTACGTGAAAGGAAATATTTATTATTTGTTTATCCTTAAATCAGATATAATTTATTGTTTGATAACATTGAAATAACAACATTTTATTTAGAAAACTCTTGTTTCTCTAATATTTTAAAATTCCATGTTTCTATTATTTATTAAAGGAAAAAGGAATCATTTAATAGCAACTTTGTATTTCTTAAGAGGTCATTATTTTAATCACCTGACTTTTAAATTCACTTACACCCAACTGTTGTTATATATTTCAAATTTTTGATAGTTCATTTGTTTAATAAAATAAAAGCATTATATAGATGCTTCTAATTTCTTTTATTCAGCATTAAAAGAAAAAATTGCACTTCTTTCCATTCATTTAAACCTTGTATTTCTCTCTATATGCCCTTATCAAGCAGTGCTGATGGAAAATCCAGGCCTGACTATATCCCCTTGTGAGGTTCTTAACCCTGCCACCCTCCAGCCTACCCCCGAGTGCTCTCTCCCCTTTCACTCTTGCCTAGAAACTTTGGATCATTGGACAAAACCCCAAGAGGGGCTGTCAAAAGATCCTCTGACCAATCCTGATGAAATATGGTATACTGATGGAAGCAGCTTTGTCTTAGATGAGAAAAGGAGTTGGATAAGCAGTAGTCTTCAATTTTGAGACCATAGAAGTTAAACTTTTGCACCAGGTACTTCAGCCCAATTAGCTGAGCTCATAGCCCTGACTCAAGCTTTAGAGCTAGGAAAAGGAAAAAGAGTAGCCATTTACACTGACACCAAGTATGCCTTTCCACATGCTGCTATTTGCAAAGAAAGAGGCCACTTGACCACCCACACATCCCCAATCAAATATGATGATAAAATCTCTGGCTCTTGGAGGTAGTTCATCTGCCCACTGAGGTTTCATTCACCCATTGTAAAGGACACCAAAAAGGAGCACGGAAGTGGCACGAGGGAACCAAGCAGCCTATCAGGCAGCTAAGAGAACAGCATTACAGAACAATGACTTAATAGGGGTTGCCACCTTAGTTCTACAGACCAGTTTGCCAAGAACTCCTTCATATACTGAAGGTGAGACTATTAAAGCTAAGAGTGAAAGCTTTCAAGAAGATCATATGGGGTGGTTCCAAAAGGAGGGACTCCTTTTTCTGCCTGGGAACTTCAATGAAAGTTTGTTAACTCGTTACATGCCACCACTCATTTATGGGAGAAGGCCCTCCAAAGATTACCAGAAAGGTCCTTCAGAGGAACAGGCCTCCAAATGACTCTAAGGCAAGTGGTCTTCTCTTGTTCCTGTTGCCAATTAAGCAGCCTCCAAGGAGCTTGAAGACTCCAGCTGTCCCAGCCCATCCAACAATGTGGGATCTACCCAGGAGAGGACTGGCAGATGGACTTCACCCAGATGCCAGTTTCTCAAGGGTATAAATACCTATTAGTCATGATAGATACATTCACAGGATGGATTGAAGTCTTTCCCACCTGGACTGAGAAGGCTGAGGAGGTGGTAAAAAAAAAAAAAAAAAAAAAAAAGCGCTCCATGAAATCATTCCAAGATTTGGTCTGCCCAGGTCATTACAAAGTGAAAATGGGACATCATCTACTTCTAAGGTCACCCAAGGGGTCTCTAAAGCATTGGGCGTAACACATTATTTCCATTGTGCCTGGAGGCCTCAGTCTTCAGGAAAAGTAGAGAGAGCCAACCAATTCTTAAAATCAGTGATAAAAAAGATAACCCAAAGATCTCCCTGGGATGGAAGGAGGCTTTACCAATAGCTCTCCTTTGCACATGTATTGCCCCTAAGGAACATGTTGGTCTTAGTCCATATGAGATGCTATAGGGGAGACATTTTGTTTATGTCAAACAGAGGCTCAGACCCTCCAGTCTCATACAATGACCATTGGGCAATTCAGACAGGATATACACTTGTTGGATGTCAACAAGGGCCCAAAAGATTCTGAAGAGTCACCACTATATGCTCCAGGGGCTCAAGTCCTCATTAAAGTCTGGAAAGATGGGTCCCCAAAGGCTCAATTCCAAGCCCGCATGGAAGGGCCCATACCCTGTAATACTTTCTACCCCCACAGCAGTCAAGGTACCAGGACATGACTCCTGGATTCACTAATCATGAGTTAAGCCATGGAATAAAACAGAAGAGGACACTCAATACACCTGTGAGTCCCTGGGAGATCTCAGATACCTATTCAGGACTACAAATGAGTGCCACTCTAATGATCACCCCCAAAATCTAGTTTCTGGGGATAAGATTTCTCAGGTTAGCTCTAAAGACTCAACACAGCTTGGAAAGGGTTGTACTTCAAAATGGATAGGAGATAGGTCTCCTGATTCCTGAACAAGGAGGGGCTTGAGCCATCTTGAATGAGACGTGTTGTTTCTGGATAAATACCTCCACATAATTAAAAAAAAAAATTCTCATAGTCCTCAAGAAAAACATTCTCGATCCTACTGGACCTCAAAGAACATGCTGGAGATTTCTTGGGGTGGCTACAATCTTTTGGGGGAATCCTTCTTCTGGTGATGGGAAATTTGGAATTGGCTAATACCCCTACTAATCCTTGTTATCACCATATTGATGCTGCTTATGATTGCTCCATGTATTATCAATTGTCTAACCCATTTTGTCTCTGCCCGGTCAACAAGCTACAACATGCAGTTCCAGTTCAACAATGATATATAAAACTACAGCCGACTGTGGAAAATATTGCTCATCCTTAGATGGACACTTCTATAGGAGCTGTGAGGCTTAAGACTAGCATGAGGGGGAGGCCTTATGCCTCTCGCTGTCCCAGTTCAGTAGGAAGTAGCCAGAAAGACCTCAAAGCCCCTATTTCCAAAAAAATTGGCCTCCCATTTATTTAGGGGGGAATGACTGAAGTGACTTAGCAGCAGCAGCAGCAGCAGTTAGGTAGTTAGAATAGGAAAAAGGAGTCCAGAATGACAGTGGCTAAAAGACAAGGAAGGGAAAAGCCCAGAAAAATAGAACAAAGGAAGGTCCAGAGTGAGGACCTCAGGTAAAACAAACAGCACTCCTGGCTAGCTCAGTTTACATAAGGCAGGACAAGGGGTAGGAGAAAAAGCATATAAAAAGAGGAATCAAAATTGAGCCAGGGGCTTCTCTTTTCTTTGAGTCTTTGGGTTGGTCTGCCCTCACACCACGAGGATGTATTTTCCTTTACTTTCTAAATAAGTCTGAGCTGCAACATGGAGCTGTAACACTGGTCCATCCAAGGGCTGTAGCATTGGTCTGTCTGAGGGCTGTAATACTGGTCCATCCACGGCCTCAAATTTTTGTTTTGATGAGACAGGACCAAGGAAATTACACACTCTCCCAACACTAGTGACTATTTATTGTCTCTTTCTGCCAGTAGAGTGTAAATTCCATGGGGACACAGACTTTTTCTGTATCCAGGACCAAACACACTGGCCAAAGCACTGAAGTCATTCACTAATTATTTAGTAAAGAATGAATCAATGCATGAATGAAAAAATGTATGGTTTGAGAAATTATTTCTTTCCTATTCTTAATGAGAAAATATGCCTACAACATATCCACAATGATTGATAATTTCTTTTCTGTAGAACTTGAAGCAAATTTCTCTAAAGATAAAACATTACTTTTGAATAATATTGTCATATATTTTAGCTAATATGACGTCATACAGGATGTGGGCTGGAAAGTAATTACAATATACTTTTTACTTTGTAGAAACTGATGCTCAGAAAGGTGCAGTAGATGTTTATGAGCATCTGTGTATGGATAAATAGATATAGACATAAGGATACAGATATTCAGTAAAACCTGGGCCCAGAAGGGACCACTAGGACTCTTCAATATTATTTTTAAGTAGTTAGAATAGGAAACAGGAGTCCAGAATGGCAGTGGCTAAAAGATAAGGAAGGGAAAAGCCTGTGAAAATAGAACAAAGGAAGATCCAAGGACTGGAGTGAGGACCTCAGGTAGAACAAACAACACTCCTGGCTAGCCCAATTTACATAGGCAGGCCCACGGAGAGGAAAAGACATATAAAAAGAGGAGCCAAACGGCTAGGGGTCTCCCTCTCTCTCTCTTTCCCATGCGCTGGGGCTCTCTTCTCTTCACTTTTTTGGGTTGACATGCCCTCATGCCTCGAGGATGGATTTTCCCATTATTATCTAAATAAAATAGAGTTATAACACGGAGCTGTAACACCTATTTGTCTAAGAGCTATAACATGGTCTCTTCGAGACCTGAGAGCTATAACACAGTCTGTCCAAGACCCGAGAGCTGTGACATGCCAAGGGCTATAATGTCTGTCACTCCAAATCTTTGTTGTGATGAGACGGAACCGAGGAGTATACACTCCCCTGACAACATCATACATCCCACCCTCCTTAAATTGTCTTTTAAATAATTTTTTTTTTCTTTCAGCATTGCTTGACTTGATTTGTGAAATTAAAAACATTAGGTAAGTTTTGCCAGGCAGCAGCTGATCATGCAGGGGGTCATTATCTCAATTACACTGATGGTCTGACCAGTGGAGATCAGTACAGACAAGTCATATGGGCTATGCCATTTTCCTAGGCCATTTGTGTACAAATGACAGTGGTGATGCCAAGTCTAGGCAATCAGAATTCTGCAAGTAATAACCCTTTGAGCTGATCTTTCAGAATATGCAAATTTAAAAGTCCTTAATTATCATTCTCATTCTCAAATTCTTCCTCTCTGTTGAACACTTCAGTCTCATTGTTAAATCTTGAATTTGTTGTTTAGTCGCTAAGTCGTGTCTGGCTCTTTGCGACCCCATGAACTGCAGCATGTCCAGCTTCCCTGTCCTTCACTATCTCCCAGAGTTTGCTCAAACTTATGTCTGTCTTCACAGCATCAGGGTCTTTTCCAATGAGTCGACTGTTCACTTCATGTTCTCATGCAATTCTTTCAATATATGTTTATTTTTAAGACAAACTCTCTGAGGAAAATTTTATTTTGGGGTCGTAATTATGGAAAAAAAAAATTTCCCCCAGGGAATGACACTAACAGGGCAATCACACAAAGACAGCTACTTTCTAACAGCATTCCACAGGAGGTAGGGTGGATGCATGTGATAATAAAAGACTTTGTAATTTACAAATCATTTATTAAATTGACAATCTCTACCAGTTTTTATATTATTGCTGCTTTTCACAACAACTCCTTGTTTAATTACTTTAACAATTAACCTTATTTTGTTAAATTTAAAGTAAAGAAAAACAGTCTGCAAGTTTCATCACCTTCTATTATTATAGGAAGTGGGGGACAGATTTTGAATATTTAACTTCAGCACAGCAAGAATATCGATTTGTCCTGACTATGTTCTTAAAGGAACTTTCCAGAAAACTAAAAATCATGACAAAATGACAATTTTATTGGAATAAATTTGTCACTAATGTTTAGTCCAATGTTAAGCAGAAACAAAAATAGGAATGGAAAATTGGGTAAAGGAGAAATTATAAGCAATAATATTGAACCTACAATTAAATATATTGAATATAACCTCATAATAATTAGAATAATAATATTAAGGAAGTTATTTAATTTTTTAATTTATATTTAAAAGTTCAAATTAGTTTTTATGGGAAACACTAGTGTACTACACTGTTCTCTTATATCAGCTTTAGCATAACATTTCTTTTCTGCAGTAAGCTATGAAAACTTTTTATCAAGTCATGAAGGAGCATTTAGCAAGGAGTGTTAACCCAAAGAAATAAAGAAAAGAAACTACCTTAGAAACATATTTATTTACAAGGAACATTATTTGTAAATGCTCTGCAAAATTTATACAATTTCTCCTTGCAGTTTTAGTCATTAAATGCAATGAGGTAAATATTTAATATTAGTAGTTTTCGAGAGAAGTGGCAACCTATATATGAATGCCATGTTTAATCCAAAATAAACTCCTATATCCATTGTAACTTCCCCCAAATGTATACCCATTCCCTCTTCACAGTTTTTCTGTTATTACCAAGTATTTTTAAGCAGTCACCATAAGAATCTGATGCATCTTCCCCCTGCTCCCCCTTTTAGTACAACTAATCCAGACTTTGGCGATAAGCTTTCTTCACAGTTCAACTCTCACATCCATACATGACCACGGGAAAAACCATAGCCTTGACTAGATGGACCTTTGTCAGCAAAATAATGCCTCTGCTTTTTAATATACTGTCAAGGTTAGTCATAACCTTCCTTCCAAGGAGTAAGCATCTTTTAATTTCATGGCTGCAATCAGCATCTGCAGTGATTTTGGAGCCCCCCAAAATAAAGTCTGACACTGTTTCCACTGTTTCCCCATCTATTTCCCTGAAGTGATGGGACCAGATGCCATGATCTTCGTTTTCTGAATGTTGAGCTTCAAGACAACTTTTCCCTCTCCTCTTTCACTTTCATCAAGAGGCTTTTGAGTTCCTCTTCACTTTCTGCCATAAGGGTGGTGTCATCTGCATATCTGAGGTTATTGATATTTCTCCCAGCAGTCTTGATTCCAGCTTGTGCTTCTTCCAGCCCAGCATTCCTCATGATGTACTCTGCATATAAGTTAAATAAGTAGGGTGACAATATACAACCTTGACGTACTCCTTTTCCTATTTGGAACCAATCTGTTGTTCCATGTCCAGTTCTAACTGTTGCTTCTTGACCTGCATACAGGTTTCTCAAGAGGCAGGTCAGGTAGTCTGGTATTCCATCTCTTTCAGAATTTTCCACAGTTTATTGTGATCCACACAGTCAAAGGCTTTGGTGTAGTCAATGAAGCAGAAATAGATGTTTTTCTGGAACTCTCTTGCTTTCTCCATGATCCAGCGGATGTTGGCAATTTGATCTCTGGTGCCTTTGCCTTTTCTAAAACGTGCTTGAACACCTGGAAGTACACAGTTCACATATTGCTGAAGCCTGACTTGGAGAATTTTGAGCATGACTTTACTACCGTGTGAGATGAGTGCAATTGTGTAGTAGTTTCAGCATTCTTTGGTACTGCCTTTCTTTGGAATTGGATTGAAGACCGACCTTTTCCAGTCCTGTGGGCACTGCTGAGTTTTCCAAATTTTCTGGCATATTGAGTGCAGCACTTTTACAGCATCATCTTTCAGGATTTGAAATAGCTCAACTGGAATTCCAACACCTGCACTAGCTTTGTTCGTAGTGATGCTTTCTAAGGCCCACTTGACTTCACATTCCAAGATGTCTGGCACTAGGTGAGTGATCACGCCTTCGTGATTATCTTGGTCGCGAAGATCTTTTTTTGAACAGTTCTTCTGTGTATTCTTGCCACGTCTTCTTAATATCTTCTGCTTCTGTGAGGTCCATACTATTTCTGTCCTTTATTGAGCCCATCTTTGCATGAAATGTTCCCTTGGTATCTCTAATTTTCTTGAAGAGATCTCTAGTCTTTCCCATTCTGTTGTGCTGGAGAAGACTCTTGAGAGTCCCTTGGACTGCAAGGAGATCCAACCAGTCCATTCTAAAGGAGATCAATCCTGGGTGTTCATTGGAAGGACTGATGCTAAAGCTGAAACTCCAATTATTTGGCCACCTCATGCGATGAGTTGACTCACTGGAAAAGACTCTGATGCTGGGAGGGATTGGGCACGGGAGGTGAAGGGGACGACAGAGAATAAGACGGCTGGATGGCATCACCGACTCAATGGACATGAGTTTGAGTGAACTCTGGGAGTTGGTGATGGACAAGGAGGCCTGGCGTGCTGTTATTCATGGGGTCTCAAAGAGTCGGACACGACTGAGCAACTGAATTGAACTGAACTGAACTGAATCCAGCCTTACTCTATGGATCCTCATGTCAAATGTACTTTGTCAAAAATTTTGTCCCTAAAGCAGTGTGATACATTGTAAAGCTAAGAATAATTGTGTTCTTATTTTTAAACAACATGATTTTCATGCACTGCGTTATCTGTAGATTACACTTCAGTTCAGTTCAGTTCAGTCGCTCCATCAAGTCCAACTCTTTGCAAGCCCGTGGACTGTAACATGCCAGGGTTTCCTGTCTGTCACCAACTACCGGAGTTCATTCAAATTCATGTTCATTGAGTCAGTGATGCCATCCAACCATCTCATCCTCCATCATCCCCTTCTCCTCCCACCTTCAATCTTTCCCAGCATCAAGGTGTTTTCCAATGAGTCAGTTCTTTGCATCAGACAGCCAAAGTATTGGAGCTTCAGCTTCAACATCAGTCCTCCTAACGAATATTCAGGACTGATTTCCTTTAGAATTTACTGGTTGGATCTCCTTGCAGTCCAAGGGACTCTCCTCTCAAGAGTCTTCTCCAACACCACATTTCAAAATCATCAATTCTTTGGTGTTCAGCTTTCTTTATAGTCCAGTTCTCATATCCATACATGACTACTGGAAAAATAATAGCTTTGACTGGATGGACCTTTGTCAGTAAAGTAATATCTCTGCTTTTTAATATGCTGTCTAGTTTGGCCACTGCTTTTCTTCCAAGGAGCAACTGTCTTTTAATTTCATGGCTGCAATCACCATCTGCAGTGATTTTGAAGCCCAAAAAATTAGTCTGCCACTGTTTCCATTGTGTCCTCATCTATTTGCCATGAAGAGATGGGACCAGATGCCATGATCTTAGTTTTTTGAATGTTGAGTTTTAAGCCAATTTTTTCACTCCCCTCTTTCACTTTCATCAAGAGACTCTTTAGTTCTTCTTCACTTTCTGTCATAAGGGTGGTGTCATCTGCGTATCTGAGGTTATTGATATTTCTCCCAACAATCTCGATTACAGCTTGTGCCTCATCCAGCCTGGCATTTTGGATGAAATACTCTGCATAAATTATGCTAAATGCCCATACAAACTTAAAAAAAATAAGGGGTTAGTAAGCAATGCCCAGAAATATGTGGTGAACCCCAAAGTTGAAACCAGATATGCTAATGCAGTTGGTAAAACCTAATCCCTAAAATAAAGTAAAGATTTCAAATGTCCTGTTTTCCCATATCATATTATACCTTTCTTTCAGTTTCATTATTTTTTGGAGTTTCAGTAATGCCACATTTTCAATATAACTTTCATAGCTTCTTATATCAACTACACCTTTTTACTGCATGAATTAGTTAATTTTACTACATTAAGCAGAGGCTTTCCAGGTGGTTCATTGGTGAATATCCACCTGCCAGTGCAGGAGACACACTAGACTTGGGTCTGATCCCTGAGTTGGGGAGGTCTCCTAGAAGAGGAAATGGCAACGCACTCCAATATTCTTGCCTGGGAAATCCATAGACAGAGAGGCCTGGTGGGCTACAGTCCATGGAGTTGTAAAGAGTTGGACATGACTTAGGATGCACTCATGCACTACATTAAACACTAGTTTATCAGTTTGGATCTTTCAATAAACAGACACCAATATGGTATTAGATAAGCACAAAATTTCTTGGGGATATATCTTCAAAAACAAAGGGGATCTAACAAAGATTTAGGCAAAGAAAGCCTTCGGACAGTGATGTGTGGAAAAAGGGAAGAAGGAAGGAAAGAAAGAATTTTTGAGTAAACTCATTCTGCAGTATGTCCCTTAGAGATTTCTTTTCAGGCCCATAGGTAGCCACAGAACAAATATTTCCCATTAGATGATTGCAAAATTCAGTAGGAATAACCCCACTGGCTTATTCATTGGCTAGCGGCATCTGTTAGAAACTTTGGCTTTAGTGTGAATACTGTAGGGAACCCAAAGTTGCCACAGACATTGGGAGGCTGTATGCCAACTTACACACTTAATAGCAGTTTTCCTGCTAAGAAGGATGTATGGGGTGCACCTCCATGACCTTACAGGCAGTGCTTTGGGAAACATTTTCCTACACTACACTTTGGCATAATGAATGATGTGGACAAAATATGATTTCCTTTTTACTTCCAAAACCTACTAAATATCAGGGATAGAGTTAGCCATTATGTGTTTATTGTCAGAATCATATATATTTATAGAAAGAAAGTGTGCTATAGAAATGGTATCATTATACTTGAGGCAGATTTTATTTTAAAACCACATGATGGGTAAATTAAAATTCTAGAGATATTACTAGAAATAAAAGAAATGTGACAAAGTACTGAAAATGAAGGAATATGAAAATATGTCTTATGAAAGAGATAGTTCGATTTTTCATTGTTTTGCATATGAAAATGAAGAATGAATTTTAAAAGATCCTTAATTTTTTAAATTATTGAGATAACAGCAACCCATTCCAGTATTCTTGCCTGACGAATCCCATGGACAGAGGAGCCTGGTGGGCTACGGTCCGTGGGGTTGCAAAGAGTCGGGAATGACTGAGTGACTAACACACACGTATACCTAGTTGTGTTGCACTCAAATGTCTATTTATTGTGTTGCTGCTGCTGCTGCTGCTGCTAAATCACTTCAGTCGTGTCCGACTGTGTGACCCCATAGACGGCAGCCCACCAGGCTCCCCCGTCCCTGGGATTCTCCAGGCAAGAACACAGGGACTGGCTGCCATTTCCTTCTCCAATGTGTGAAAGTGAAAAGTGAAAGTGAAAAGTGAAAGTGAAGTCGCTCAGTCGTGTCCGACCCTTAGCGACCCCATGGACTGCAGCCTACCAGGCTCCTCCATCCATGGGATTTTCTAGGCAAGAGTACTGGAGTGGCTTGCCATTGCCTTCTCCGATTTATTGTGTTAAGCCTACCCAATTCCCCGAAGTATCAAACGATATTGAACTTCTATGTATTTTTTTAAATAGAGTCGCAGAGATAAAATGAAAAGTAATGCTTAGCAAGAATTCATGGTCTGAATGTTAATGGAAAAAATAGACTGATTTCTTTCCCTATTGAGTAAATTTTCCTTGTTATTCTCTTTTCTTTCAAAATACTCTTTATTTTTCATTCAAAATACTTTATTTGTTAATTTGTTTATTGTTATTGCCTTTTGTTTATTGGCATATACTTGCTTTAAAATGTTGCATTAGTTTCTGCTGTACAACTAAGTGATGCAGTTATATGTATGCACATTTGTATGCATATTTAGCTCCCTCTGGGAGCTCCCTTCCTCTCTCCTTCATCCCACCCATCGAGGTCATCACAGAGCACAGAGCTGAGCTCCCTGTGTTATTGTCTTTTGTAATAGAATTTGAACTCCATATAAACAGGGATTATCTGTTTTATTTACATCTCTATAGCAGTATCTGGAACAGGAACCCAATAAATATGTACTGGATGAGATGAATAAATAAGTATCTGTTGAGTAAACTAAGGGAATAAATACATTAATTTCAGCATTATTATTTAACATTGGTTTTGCCTCTCAAGGGCTAATTTTATATCAGCAGGGAGTGTTGACATTGTGTTTTGTTTAACATTGTTTAACCAGAGCATGTCAGAGATCCAGAAATACTGTAGTGTTTTTATTATATAATGAAAGAGTAAGTGTTTTAAGACCTAATGTGTTGAACATCTTTGTTAGAACCTGAAAAAGGTTATGTATTCACAGAAGATTTTTTTTTCTGGGTTCAAACAGTCCAGAGCCTTGAGGACAAATTGTGACATAAAATGAAAATGAAGTGATGTTTCACTTCTCAACATCCCAGTCATAGAACAGTATAGTTATATGGTATCAGATAAGAACAGTTGTTAAGTGTTTAAACCTGAAGGACTCTAGAATTCCCTATAAAAAAGTCCCTGATCAAATTCCAGGGACTTAAATAGAATAGGGTATTTTCTTTAACATAACCACTTAAAAGTCATTAAAAAATAAGTTTGGAGGAAGAGGTGAGAAAATTCAAGTAAAAAAATATTGTCTGTGTAAAAAAAGAAAGCAATTTACATACCATGGAGAATTCTCTTACTATCAACTTAAAAGGACACCTGCACAAATCGAGTATTCCCCATATTCATCACTGATGACTATATTAATGGCTCATGGTGCTGTCAAACCCAAAATAGTCCAAACCAACGACATTCATTTTGCTTTCATCCCCAAGCACAAACCTACTTCAACTATTTCCTTTAAAGTTATCAACACCAAACCCGTCAATAAATTTGAAAAATATTCTGGACTTCTTCTACTTTCAAGTTTCTCACATCTGATATTTCAGAAAGTTCTTATATTCTACCACACATTTGCAGTTTAAATAATATCCTCAATCAAAATAACTATTATTTTCCTATTGTTAACTGAAATGCTAATAAGAATAATAACTAGTGGTAGCTAATACATATTGAGTGTTTTATTGTTTCTGGAGCTTTACATGAAATACTTCATTGAATAACAGAGCAAGTCATAAATGTGCAAAGATGAAAACTGAGGCTTGGTGAAGTTTAAATAAAGGTCCATAGTTATAACTATTAAAAATTAGAAATAGAGATTCTAAAGCAGATAGTCTGACTCTTAACCATGTCACTATATTGCTATGAATGTCAAGATTGTATATAAAATTTACCATAATTCTCCAAATGTGGGCTCTGTGGTAGACTTTCTGAGCACAGCTAGTTAATTTCAGGACACTGAGCATGCAGCTAAGAGTGGAGGGAGTGAATAAGGAGATAGGGCCAGAGCACTGGCATGCTGCACTGAGACGGTTTGTATTAACAGTTACTCAGAAGGTCCTTTCTTTTCAGTCTACACTTGTATAACACCTAAAGAGAGACCTTCTGCTTCCCAATGCCACTGCCTCTCTCTCTTATTGTGATTACACGATTATGCCTTTTGAGTGATAGTGATTCATAGTTAGTATTTTGAACACCAGACACTAACACAAGACTGTTGATGGTCAGAAGACAGGTTAAAGGTAAGACTTGAGAGGGAAGACTATAAGTTATGCCTATCATATTCAGAAATAATAGTGCATGTATGAGATTCTCAAGCAGACGTATTAAGTAAAAATTCCTATTCCTTTTCTATGGGGAACCTAATGTACTTTAAGCCATTATATATTGATTTTTTAAGAAAATATGTGAAAGAATGGCAATTTAAATCATATTCTACATCAGGCTCCTACTTGCATAGAAAGTAAAGATTACATGCATGAGCTGCTACATTACTTTGTTTTAATGAAATAATTCATTAGAAATGGACAATATAATTCTCCCTTTTTATGCTTTTTTATGATTAATGTTCTAGCAACAAAGTGTAAATAAGAACCAATAAAACGTGTCTGATAAATTTAAAAAGGAACTTAATTCAGCGTCTATAACTTTTATATGAATTCTTTACTTCATTAAATCAGGATAATGGGTCTAGTGTACCTCAAGATACATCAAAATAAATGGGCAGTGATATTGAGGACAATTTTCTTTGGACATTTTTAAAAAGAGGAGAGGTATGGTTATATTTGAACACAGTTTCTTCACAGTTTGGAGAAAAATGTTTCAGAAAAACACCTCAAAAGTGAATAAATTATCAAAAATATATGCTATGTTGAATAATTTAAAAATGTGGCAAAATTTTTTGCATCAATAGTGGGAAGAAAATTTTTCTTTCTAAATTGTACATAAATTTAACAGTGGATCACCTTAACCACTCAGCCACCTCATCTCACAGTGAAAAAACAGCCTTCAGAATGGGAGAAAATAATAGCAAATGAAGGATCTGACAAAGAATTAATCTCAAAAATATACAAGCAACTCCTGCAGCTCAATTCCAGAAAAATGAATGACCCAATCAAAAAATGGGCCAAAGAGCTAAACAGACATTTCTCCAAAGAAGACATACAGATGGCTAACAAACACATGAAAAAATGCTCAACATCACTCATTATCAGAGAAATGCAAATCAAAACCACAATGAGGTACCATTTCACACCAGTCAGAATGGCTGCTATCCAAAAGTCTACAAGCAATAAATGCTGGAGAGGGTGTGGAGAAAAGGGAACCCTCTTACACTGTTGGTGGGAATGCAAACTAGTACAGCCACTATGGAGAACAGTGTGGATATTCCTTAAAAAACTGGAAATAGAACTGCCATACGACCCAGCAATAGCACTCCTGGGCATACACACTGAGGAAACCAGAATTGAAAGAGACACGTGTACTCCAATGTTCATCGCAGCACTGTTTATAATAGCCAGGACATGGAAGCAACCTAGATGTCCATCTGCAGATGAATGGATAAGAAAGCTTTGGTACATATACACAATGGAGTATTACTTGGCCATTAAAAAGAATACATTTGAATCCGTTCTAATGAGGTGGATGAATCTGGAGCCTATTATACAGAGTGAATTAAGGCAGAAAGAAAAACACCAATACAGTATACTAACGCATATATATGGAATTTAGAAAGATGGTAACGATAACCCTGTATACGAGACAGCAAGAGGCACAGATGTATAGAACAGTCTTTTGGACTCTGTGGAAGAGGGCGAGGGTGGGATGATTTGGGAGAATGGCACTGAAACATGTATATTATCATATGTGAAATGAATCACCAGTCCAGGTTCGATGCATGACGCAGGATGCTCGGGGTTGTTGCACTGGGGTGACCCAGAGGGATGATATGGGGAGGGAAGTGGGATGGGGGTTCAAGA
Source organism: Moschus berezovskii (assembly GCF_049115385.1). Lineage (NCBI taxonomy): Eukaryota > Metazoa > Chordata > Mammalia > Artiodactyla > Moschidae > Moschus > Moschus berezovskii. The sequence goes on along the minus strand of NC_142460.1, from coordinate 47,640,009 downwards.
TGTGGAACACATGTACACCCGGGGCAGATTCATGTCAATGTATGGCAAAACCAATATAATATTGTAAAGTAATTAGCCTCCAATTAAAATTTTAAAAATAAAAAATAATAAATTTAAAAGTGGAAGAAGATACATATTATTTACTTCTATGGGTTAGTACTATGCTATATATATATATGTATATACACACATAAATGTAGACTTTGTATTAGCTTGTATATATATATATATATATAGGCTGTATATGTATGACATATATATATATAGGCTTTGTGTTGAGATAGGAAAATAAACGTGGTTTGGACAATTCTGGGTTTGGTAGCATCACAAGATATTGAGGCAGTAACCTATAATGATTTTTAGGAATACTTGACAAGGATTTGTGCAGTGTCCTTTTAAATTGATATCAGTCTGTCTGCCTATATATCTATCTATCTGTCTGTCTTGTTTTTCAGTCGTTCAGTTCTGTCCACCTCTTTGCAATCCAATGGACTGTAGCACTCCAGGCTTCCCTGTCATACACCAACTAATGAAGCTTGCTCAAACTCATGTCCGTGAATTTGGTGATGCCATCCAACCATCTCATACTCTGTTGCCCCCTTCTCCTCCTGCCTTCAATCTTTCTCAGCAACAGGGTCTTTTCTAATGAGTCGGCTCTTCACAACAGGTGGCCAAAGTACTGGAGTTTCAGTTTCAGCGTCAGTCCTTCCAAAGAATATTCAGGATGGATTTCCTTTAAGATTGACTGGTTGGATCTCCTTGCAGTCCAAGGGAATGTCAAGTGTTTTCTCCAACACTACAGGTAAAAGCACCAATTCTTCGGCGCTCAGCCTTCTTTATTGTCACATCCATACATGACTACTGGAAAAACCATGGCTTTGACTAGACAGACATTTCTTGGCAAAGTAATGTCTCCGCAATACGCTGTCTAGGTTTGTCACAGCTTTTCTTCCAAGGAGCAAGTGTCTTTTAATTTCATGGCTGCAGACACCATCTGCAGTGATTTTGGAGCCGATGAAAATAAAGTCTGTCACTGTTTCCATTGTTTGCCCATCTATTTTCTATGAAGTGATGGGACTGGATACCATGATCTTTGTTTTTTGAATGTTGATTTTTAAGCCAGCTTTTCCACTCTCCTGTTTCACTTTTTATCAAGAGACTCTTTAGTTCCTCTTTACTTTCTGCCGTAAGAGTGGTGTCATCTGCATATCTGAGGTTATTGATATTTCTCCCAGCAATCTTGATTCCAGTTTGTGCTTCATCCAGCCCAGCGTTTCTCATGATGTACTCTGCATATAAATTAAATAAACAGGGTGACAATATACAGCCTGATGTACTCCTTTCCCAATTTGGAACCAGTCTGTAGTCCCATGTCCAGTGAGGCGGCAAGAATACAGAGAAGAAATATATATAAATGATCTTAATGACCCAGATAACCAGGATGCAGGTGTTCACTCACCTAGAGCCAGACATCTTGGGATGTGAAATCAAGTGGGCCTTAGGAAGCATCACTGTGAACAAAGCTAGTGCATGTGATGGACTTCCAGCTGAGCTATTTCAAATCCTAAAAGATGATGTTGTGAAAGTTCTGCAGTCAACATCCCAGCAAATTTGGGAAACTCAGCAGTGGCCACAGAACTGGAAAAGTCAATTTTCTTTCCTATCCGAAAGCAAGGCAATACCAAAGAATGTTCAAACTACTGCACCATGTGTTTATCTGTCTGTCTGTTTATCTATACATGCAAGTATGCCTATGTAAATAATCAAATGTATTTAATAATATATGTCTTTATTGAGTTTTGACATGGAGTAAGGGTGTCCACCAGCAATGTGGAAGACCTGGGTTCAATCTCTGGGTTGGGAAGATACTCTGGATGGGGGCAGAAACAACTGACTCCAGTATTCTTGCCTGGAGAATATCTATGGACAGAGAAGCCTCGTGGGCTACAGTCGATGGGGTCACAAACAGTCGGACACAACTGAGCGACTAAGCACACACAAGGGTAATTTGAGGGAAAAAACAATTAAAATTTTGGAATAAAACCTTTAAAAACATATTTTGATCTTTTACATATAATGGCTGGTGACTTTTCAGTGGTATAAGTGAAGTGAAAGAAGTGAAGTCGCTCAGTCGTGTCCGACTCTTTGCGACCCCATGGACTGTAGCCTACAAGGCTCCTCTGTCCATGGAATTTTCCAGGCAATAGTACTGGAGTGGGTTGTTTATGCCCCAGTAGTATCAGTAAACTATATGATTGTAATAACTGCTCATTGAAACCAATATACTTATTTATCTCATGGTTTTAATCTTCAATTTAGTTGAGTTAATTGGCCTACAGTTAGATAATAGCTATTGAATCAATATATTAATATACTAAAAAGTTATAATTAGAAAATTATTTTAAATGTGTGCGAATATCTTTTGTATTATTTTCTATAAATGTGAGCTTTTAGTGACATTGTTGTTTAGTCATTAAATTTAGTGCTAAGTCCATAGGACAAAGAATACTGGAGTGGGTGCCATTCACTTCTCCAGGGCATCGTCTCAACCTAGAGTTCAAATATGCATCTCCTGCATTGCTGCTGCTGCTGCTGCTGCTAAGTCACTTCAGTCGTGTCCGACTCTGTGTGACCCCATAGACGGAAGCCCACCAGGCTCCGCCGTCCCTGGGATTCTCCAGGCAAGAACACTGGAGTGGGTTGCCATTTCCTTCTCCAATGTGTGAAAGTGAAAAGGGAAAGTGAAGTCGCTCAGTCATGTCTGACTCGTAGGGACCGCATGGACTGCAGCCTACCAGGCTCCTCCGTCCATAGGATTTTCTAGGCAAGAGTACTGGAGTGGCTTGCCGTTGCCTTCTCCGTCCTGCATTGCAGGTGAATTCTTTACCACTGGAACACCAAGGAAGCCCTTAGTGACATTATATTTCCTAATTTACAGTACAATTTGAAGGATATAGAAAACCTGGGAGTAAACTATTAAAGCTGAAAATTAGACGATGAGGAAAATGTTTTCATTATGTTTACAACCTATTATATAACATTCACAATTGTTTTGTTTATAACATTTTTGTAAATTTTGTATATGCAGAAAGAATTACAAAAAACATTTTTAAAATATTAAAAGATCAATTATAATCTGATGATAATATTTCTTTTCTTATTTTGATGAATTACTAATTCAAAAAATACTTTCCATGCCATGTAATATGTACGTGCTGATAAGAGTAAAAATTAAGGATTATTTTCAAAGTTATTTTAATGCTTATTTAAAACTCACTAGTTTGCTTTTTCATTCATTTAAAAGTTTTGTGCTTTTTTTTCTTTTGCTTACTATTGTATAAATCCCAATAGACAATTGACAATCTATCCATCTAACTCCTCCGTTTGTCCTTCTAACATTCATATGTACTGTCTTAATATTGAAAAATATTGCAAATTATATTAATTAAAATGTATAGATTATATAGTATATATGTATATAATATCATGCCATTTCATGATACAATGCTTAATTTTTACAGTTTTAATATTTTCAGAAGTAGCAGGAAAATACAGGCTAAAATAATCTACAAATAGACAGTAGAGGGCACCAATTTCCTGCTATGAAGAAAACCTGAACTAAAATCCTGTATTGCTTTGTCAGTTTATTTAGAAAAGAAAAAGAATGTGCTTTTATCTCCCAAAGCAGAAACTGAACTGAAAAATATTTGAGGTGGGATTAATTACTACAGAAAATTAAACTCTCATAAATTATAAACAAGCTAATAGTTTAAAACATATGTAAAAAACCTATCTATTATCTATCTAGCTATCTTGCTAACATCTTTTTACCATCAATAATTTGTCTATCAATGATCATCTATATTTATATATCCATAGCTGATTTCATTGTCACAATATTTATCTCTTGTGTATGATTTGTTGATAACAATCTTTGTAATTACATAACTGAATGACAAACTTGCTCAATTTTAATTGAGATGATAGAAAGATAGATAATAGAATTTTTATATACATTTAAAGCTATTTTCTTGTTTTTAATTTAGAAAACTTTAATTTTTTTGATTATTAATTCCACCTCAAATATTTCTCATTTCAGTTTCTGTTTTGGGTGATAAAAGCACATTCTTTTTCTTTTCAGAGATAGCAGGAAATTAAGTTAATTTTAATTAAGCAAGTCTGTCAGTCAGGTATGCTATGTAATTACAAAGACTGTTATCAATAATCATACATAGGAGATAAATATTATGATAAAATCAGCTATAGATACATAAATGTACATACAGAAAAGTAATCATCAATCACTAAACTACTGATGATAGAAAGATGATAGTAAGTCTTCCCAGGTGGAGCTAGTGGTAAATAACCCACCTGCCAGTGCAGGAGATGTGTGAGACATGACCCACTCCAGTGTCTTGCCTGGAGAATCCCACGGACAGAGAAGCCTGTCAGGCTACAGTCCATGGGGTTGCAAAGAGTTGGACTCAAAAGAAGCAGTGCAGCATGTTGAGAGTGAGAGGATGTGTGAGAGTGAGAGGATGGAGGGTGTAAATCATTTTTGATGGTTTGATATCACACTTTTCTTAAAATGTTTTTAAAGGAAAGGGATAGAGATTTTGATGCAAATAATGACTTTTTAACAAATCACTAAAATCAAAATTTTGAATTTACATGGAATTTTATAAAGACTTGTGCATTTATTTTAGCTTTAAATAACTACTTTCTGTTATGCTATTTTTTATTTTTATCTATCTGATGAACAGAAGTGAATGATATTAATCAGACCATTGTACATCTTATGTGAATTATTAGAGTTAAGAAATTTGTCCTGATTTATTTTGGTGATAAAATTGTGTCTTAATCAGTGAGTATAGAAAGTATTATTTTAACAAATATTAATTGAAAAAAGATGTTTTATCTGTTCATTAATCTCAGTGTAACACATGTTCATCAGAAGAATGTGAATTAGTGTATTTCATGTCCTTTGTTCATAACAGATCACTCGAAAGAATAAATAAATGCAGAAGCTGTGACCTTATCACTGTCAATTTTAGCAACAATGAGGAATCATCCTCTAATACTCATGAGTTTAAATAAAATAAATATGAGTTTTAAATAAAGCAAATTCATTTTTAGACCATCAAACATAATCCAATGGGCTTTCCTGGTGGTTCAGACAGTAAATAATCTGCCAATAATGTGAGAAACCTGGATTCTATCCCTGGACTGGGAAGATCCCCTGGAGAAGGAAATGGCAACCCATTCCAGTATTCTTGCCTGGAGAATACCATGGACAGAGGAGACTAGCGGACTACAGTCCATGGGGGTCGTAAAGAGTTGGACATGACTGAGCAACTAACACACATAATCTGATATTGGAAATATAAATGCTTGAATTTGTTTTACCTTTAAGATTTAAATATTAAGTAAAAGTAAATAAATAACATATTTAAACTAGAAAAAGTTGATTTTTAAGAAAGTAAATTAATACAAAGATCTCTACTGAAGTTAATCTCAATTGAAAATTTCTTTAGGATATACATTTAAAATTTTTTTTTAATTTATTTATTTTTAATTGAAGGATATTTGTTTTACCTTATTGTGTTTGTTTCTACCAAATATCAGTAAGAATCACCCATAAGGGTATAAGTTTTAATTTTTAAATTGCTCACTAAATTTAGTTCTATTAAGAAAAATAGAAAGAAGAAAATATGCACTGATTTAAGTAGAAATCAGTAATTAAATAGTTAATATTGTATACTAAAATTTTATTTTACTCATTTCCAATAAGTTTGGTATGTTGAGTGTTTAAATTTTTTTGATTTAATAAACTCTATAAGCTTAGAACAATGTGTCTTCTATTTATCAGTTATGATTACAGTATTATAATAGTATTTGTGGTTTTCATTTTCTTAAAATTAAAATATTGATCACTAAATGACTTTGGATAGTTTCAAACATAGAATTTTTTGACACTGAAATCTGAGACATGCAAGTAATTTAAATAAGTAGCTAATTCATTCCACCTATATATGGCTGAAATGTTGCTGAGAAGTCAATCAAAACACTGGGAAAAAATTTTATAGTAAACGAAAGATTTAGTATTTGAATCATTTACCTTCATAAATAGAGATGGGTTAATAAAATCAAAGAAAATAATTTATATTGTTGATTGACCTGCCTTGTTATTTTAAAAATGTTGGTGGCAACTTGTAAGGTATAACCACATATATTTGAGCTCACATTGCTATATCCAGAAGTAGATATTATTTTCTGAATAGTGAAAAGTTAAAACATTTTGAATAAAAATGAATACCATTGCTCTAGTCCTCCTGCTCACAAAACACTTTTTACTTATTAAACTTAATGAACCAAAGTATTATTTGATACATGTATTAATATTTCATCATAAGCAATAGAAGGGACCATGATATGAACCTAAGCTTTCTGAAAATTTAGTTTTGAACTTAACAGTATCATAGAGAAATATTAGATTTTTAGATATTAAAATTGATGCATATATTTATACACGTTTTTAGGTAGAACATTAGCTTTATATTTCTAAGCAAAAAAAGACAGGAACACAACTGCAGTGTTTTCTTCAATATTAAACATTTTATGTTGAATAATTAACAAGTCATATCTATATATTTCACCCTACATTTTCTGTAGAGCTCTATGTTTCTAAATACCTTTCATTATTATTAATTTTACCCTCATATTTTAAAAACTCTCATTTTAAGCATATTATATTCAAATTCCTTAAACAGGACCATAGACTTAATAATGTGTACTGGTCATAGTGATGTTGGTAAAATAATGGTGCTATTTTTCCTATTCAGAGTTACTATACTTTTTCTTCCCTGAGGAGTTTTCTACTTTTCTTTTGCCTTCTATTTAAAACAAAGTTTGCTTTGTCATAGAGGTTTTTGCAATGGTTTCAAAGCAAAATGACCCTCAATTCGAATTGTCAGCAGTCTTACCAATCAATGAAGATGGCTACATAATCGATCCAGTTATTGCAATCATTATAGATTTTGAACAAAGCATCTACTGCGCCACAATTTAATTGGCCCCAGAAACAGCATCTTTTGTCTAGGTCTACCTTTTAGAAAAGAAGGTGTTGAATTGAATGTAAATTCACAAAAAGTCATTTAATCAATAGAGCAGAGGGCGACGAATGACATGGAAACCTGTGGGGACAGAAGCAAGCCAACTGCTGTTTATGGTAGCAAAAGTGGGACAAAATACCAGAAAGCATTAATAAAAACAATTGTGTCATTGAGTAAAGTAACTTAGTTTGGAAAAAATAGCAAAGTGCAGTCAAGATAGTTGATAAATGATAAGAATTAACAAGCAAGTATTTGAAGAATAGGTGTAGATTTTTAATTCTATGGTTAACTCTGTGCTTTATTGCCCTCCTTCTCATCCAGGATTTTCTATTTCTATTAATAGTTCAATTGCAGAATAGAAACCTCAATCACATTCAATTTGCTGTATCTTTTGCTTCTCCCATTCAATTAATTTGGCACCAAATACTCTACTACTATTTTCACCAGTACCCAATAAATGACATAGTATTGCTAGGCACTAACCTCTCATTGAATATTGTCACTGTGCTTATTTAATTTATATACAGAGTACATCATGAGAAACGGTGGGCTGGAAGAAGCACAAGCTGGAATCAAGATTGACGGGAGAAATATCAATAACCTCAGATATGCAAATGACACCACACTTATGGCAAAAAGTGAAGAAGAACTAAAGAGCCTCTTGAAAGTGAAAGAGGAGAGGGAAAAAGTTAGCTTAAAACTCAACATTCAAAAAACTAAGATCATGGCATCTGGTTGCATCACTTCATGGAAAATAGATGGGGAAACAGTGTCAGACTTTATTTCTGGGGGCTCAAAAATCACTGCAGATGGTGAGTACAGCCATGAGATTAAAAGATGTTTACTCCTTAGAAGAAAAATTATGACCAACCTAGATAGCATATTAAAAAGCATAGATATTACTTTGTCAACAAAGGTCCGTCTAGTCAAGGCTCTGGTTTTTCCAGTGGTCATGTATGGATGGGAGAATTGGACTACATAGACAGCTAAGCACTGAAGAATCGATGCTTATGAACTGTGGTGTTGGAGAAGACTCTTGAGAGTCCCTTAGATTGCAAGGAGATCCAACCAGACCATCCTAAAGGAGATCAGTCCTGGGTGTTCATTGGAAGGACTGATGTTGAAGCTGAAACTCCAATACTGTGGCCACCTGATGCAAAGAGCTGACACATTTGAAAAAACCCTGATGCTAGGAAAGATTGAATGCAGGAGGAGAAGGGGACAACAGAGGATGAGATGGTTGGATGGCATCACCAACTCAATGGACATGAGTTTGGGTAAACTCCGGGAGTTGGTGATGGACAGGGAGGCCTGGTGTGCTGCGGTTCATGGGGTCACAAAGAGTCGGACACGACTGAGTGACTGAACTAAACTGAGGCACTTTCTATACCATATCTCTGTCCCAAAAACTTTGAGAATTGCTCTTCCATATTGAATGAAGCACTAATTCTTTAAGGAGGCACCTTTAATCAGCTTTATCTTAACTCCATATCATATAACTGAGACTTGAGGGAAACAAAGTTAAACCATTCAACTTTCCCCAAGCATGACTCACGTTTCCCCTCACTTTCCTCTCTTTGATTCATCTGCCTCTTCTTTTTAGAAGATCTCTTTCTTTTACTTTGGTTTGTAAGAATACTGTCTATCCATTAAGTCACAATTCAAATGCCATGTCATTCATGAAACAAGCCAGAAATCTCTCAGCAGTTCTTTCATTGTTCTTTCATGTTTATACACATCACAATATATATTCATAGTATATAATATTTTATTTTATATAGATATATTCCATATTTCAACTCTCATATCAAATATCTATCATATATAATGTTTCTTATCATCATACTCATAAGAGATTCCTATTGTTTATCATATATGAATGGTTATGCAACTGTCCTAAAATATCTTCATAAAACTCTACACTTTATAAGTATTGGTAATCATTCCTTACTAAGAATCTAACTTTGCCATGGATAGATATTGTTTTCTCATTTTTGTGTTTCTACCATCTGGTGTAGATGAACAATGAATGAAAACTTTTATATAATTTAAATGTTTTCTGTTATGTTATTGCAATCTTTTACTTAATGGAAAGGATCAATGCATACTCAATTCTTTGGTATCCATAGCATCAAATATTAATAAAATATCAATATAAAAGAATAAAATATACTTTACGAGTTTTTACATGTTTAGAACTAATGATAGCTAATAACATTAAAATAACTGACCAAGGTCGTCTAGTCAAGGCTATGGTTTTTCCCGTGGTCATGTATGGATGTGAGAGTTGGACTGTGAAGAAGGCTGATCGCCGAAGAATAGATGCTTTTGAACTGTGGTGTTGGAGAAGACTCTTGAGAGTCCCTTATACTGCAAGGAGATCCAACCAGTCCATTCTAAAGGAGATCAATCCTGGATGTTCATTGGAGGGACTGATGCTAAAGCTGAAACTGCAATACTTTGGCCACCTCATGCGACGAGCTGACTCACTGGAAAAGACTCTGATGCTGGGAAAGGTTGGGGGCGGGAGGAGAAGGGGACGACGGAGAATGAGATGGCTGGATGGCATCACCGACTCTGTGGACATGAGTTTGAGTGTACTCCGGGAGTTGGTGATGGACAGGGAGGCCTGGCGTGCTGTGATTCATGGGGTCGCGGAGAGTCGGACACGACTGAGCGACTGAACTGAACTGAACTGACTGAACTGACACAGAAAATTAAGTAAAACTTTTAGTTAAATATATCAGTCATTATTCAACATTATCAGTGATATATCAGGATTAATATCTGAAACAAGTACTTTTACATCAGACAGTTGCAAGTATTTATATTTTTCTCAACTGGATTTAAGTTCTAGCAAATAATTTCTCAATATTTTAAAATGAAGAGTTATTTATCAATAATATGTAAAGTTCTATGAAGTAAAAGAAAAATTGTAGCTCTCTAATCTAACAATTGAAGAAAATAAATAAATAAAAATACCCACATCATTTATATTCCAAACCGGATTTTCATAAGAAGAATTTTTATGTTTAGAAAAACACTTAATATAAATAAATTCAAAATAGTTGGATCTGACTTTTATGATTATTGTATAATAAGCATCAAAATAGTAAGAACATTTGTAATAGTTCTCAACAGGAAATGTTAAAGAAGTGCTTGGTCAAAGTAATTTCATACATTATCATTAAGAAAATGAAATTTTTCTCCCTAGCTTGTACATATTATAAACTTAGAAAAGCAGTTGGGCTTTGTCAATATTATACTTTATTTGTACTCAGTCTCGGTTTCGTCTGGCTCTTTGTGACCCAATGAACTGTAGTCTGTTCTGTGGAACAGAAGAGCCTGCAAGAATACCAGGCTGGATTGCCATTTCCTAGTCTATGAAATATGAAATGGACTTTCACATAAGTAATGCTGTAATTTAAACAAGGAAAATGTAATTTTTGAATTAGAAAAAGAGTGTGTATTAAAATACCAAATCATCAATCAGCATTGCCAAGTTCAAATAGAATCCTCCTTGAAAAATATCTCTGAAAGCTTTATAATCATAAATGGAGAGATAATTTGACTTTTAGTTGATTGCCAAGTCCATCTGTCATAATGTCAGTGGTACTTTTTGAATAGTGAAAATATTATGTAAGTGTAAATTTGGGGGTTTTAAAACGGACTTTAAGTTTAGTTGCTCAGTCGTGCCTGACACTGTGACCCCATGGACTATAGCCCAACAGGCTCCTCTGTCCATGGGATTCTTCAGGCAAGAATACTGGAATGAGTTGCCATTCCCTTCTTCGGGTGATCTTCCCAACCCAGGGATGAAACCTAGGTCTCCTGCATTGCAGGGAGATCCTTTACTGTCTGAGCCACCAGGGAAGCACAATATGCACTTTCAACTTGAATTATTCTTAAACACATGTACACCCGGGCCAGATTCATGTCAATGTATGGCAAAATCAATACAATAATGTAAAGTAATTGGCCTCCAATTAAAATATAAATAAATAAATAAAAATAAATATGAATTATTTTTACTGCTATAATAGAAATCAGTTCAGTTCAGTTCAGTTCAGTCACTCAGTTGTGTCCGACTTTCCGCAACCCCATGAATCACAGCACGCCAGACCTCCCTGTCCATCACCAACTCCCGGAGTTCACTCAAACTCATGTCCATCGAGTCGGTGATGCCATCCAGCCATTTCATTCTCTGTCGTCCCCTTCTCCTCCCGCCCCCAACCTTTCCCAGCATCAGAGTCTTTTCCAGTGAGTCAACTCGTCACATGAGGTGGCCAGTAAGTCTAATTTTAAATTCTGTTTTCTATAATCATTAATCAGTGTTTTAAACACATTTAAAATCTCAAACATATATCTAAATATTAACTCTGGCTTTTGAAAATATGAGTAACTACCCAGGATAAAAATATAGGAAAAGGAGTATGTCAAGGTTGTATATTGTCACCCTTCTTGTTTAACTTATATGCAGAGTACATCATGAGGAACGCTGGGCTGGAAGAAGCACAAGCTGGAATCAAGATTGCTGGGAGAAATATCAATAACCTCAGATATGCAGATAACACCACCCTTATGGCAGAAAGTGAAGAGGAACTCAAAAGCCTCTGGATGAAAGTGAAAGAGGAGAGCGAAAAAGTTGGCTTGACGCTCAACATTCAGAAAACGAAGATCATGGCATCTGGTCTCATCACTTCATGGGAAATAGATGGGGAAACAGTGGAAACAGTGTCAGACTTTATTTTTTTGGGCTCCAAAATCACTGCAGATGCTGATTGCAGCCAGGAAATTAAAAGACACTTACTCCTTGGAAGGAAAGTTATGACCAACCTAGATAGTATATTAAGAAGCAGACACATGACTTTGCCAATCAAGGTCTGTCTAGTCAAGGCTATGGTTTTTCCAGTGGTCATGTATGGATGTGAGAGTTGGACTGTGAAGAAAACTGATCGCTGAAGAATTGATGCTTTTGAACTGTGGTGCTGGAGAAAACTCTTGAGAGTCCCTTGGATTGCAAGGAGATCCAACCAGTCCATCCTAAAGGAGATCAGTCCTGGGTGTTCATTGGAAGGACTGATGCTAAAGCTGAAACTCTTAATACTTTGGCCACCTCATGCGGTGAGTTGACTCACTGGAAAAGAGTCTGATGCTGGGAGGGACTAGGGGCAGGAGGAGAAGGGGATGACAGAGAATAAAATGGCTGGATGGCATGGACGTGAGTTTGAGTGAACTCCGGGAGTTGGTGATCGACAGGGAGGCCTGGCATGCTGTGATTCATGGGTTCGCAAAGAGTCGGACCTGACTGAATGACTGCACTAAAATGAACTGAACTGAACAAACAAACAAACAAACAAAAAGACATTGAAGAATTAGTTAAATTAAAAATCTTGAGATAAGAAAATTTACCCTGGAATTTTTCAGGCATGCCCTTAATGTATTAACACAGATCCTTATTAGTTAGGACCAGAAGATCAGATATGAAAAATGATGACAGAAACAAACTGTTTAAGTGATGTGCTTTGAAGCTGGAGGAAGGAGCCATAATTCAAGGAATGAAGAAGGTCTCTAGAAGCTAGAAAATGTAAGGAAACAAATTCCTTCTGGAGCCTGGAGAAGGAATGGCCCAAGTGATACTTGACTTTTGCCCAAACAGAATTCAGACTTGTGGCCTCTATAACGATAGAAGAATACATTTATGTGGTCTTAAGCCACTGATTGGGCTTCCCTGGTGGCTCAGAGGGTAAAGCGTCTGCCTACAATGCGGGAGACCTGGGTTCGAGCCATGGGTCGGGAAGATCCCCTGGAGAAGGAGATGGCAACCCACTCCAGTACTCTTGCCTGGAAAATCCCATGGACTGAGAAGCCTGATAGTAGGCTACAGTCCATGTGGTCGCAAAGAGTCAGACACGACTGAGCGACTTCACTTCATAACTTCACTTCAAGCCACTGATTATAGGCAATTTGTTGTAGCAGCTATTGATAATACAACCTCTGACTAGGACCTGAACTATTTTGAATTTGTAAGTCACATCTTCAATAATTCTTAAACTTTTGGGGGATCATTAACCCCTCTGATCAATCTGATAATAACAATGGACATTCTCCTCAAAAATTTTTGAACATGCGTACATGGAGAAAATTTTACATTTAATTTCAGAAGTTAATATACCTCCCAATATTACCTATTTAAAGACTTCCTAAAGTGCAAAGGGCTTCGGGTGCTATGCCTATAATTGGGTTGACTACTGCTATTCAGTGAATCATAGAGATAGTGCTCTACTTTTGTATCAACATGTATTGGCATTGTTTATCTGATTTCCTGTCTCCTGCCTCTAGAAAGCAAACACCATGATGAAACAGACTTGGTCTTTTTGTTTGCCAGTCAACATGTAGAACCCAGAACTGTGACTGGCACATCATAGATATTTAACGTCTTTAATGAATAAAAGGAAGCATGAACATATCAGTGAGCCAAAACTGAGGTTTGGGGGCTTCTTTGTGTACACTCTGGGCTACACATTTAATAAGAAGGGAATGAGTCAAAGTGCTCAGTATTTTGTAAAAGTAACTTTGACAGCAGTATGGAGTAGAAAACAGATTAAAAGCATAATGATAAAACACATTAAGTAGTAAAAAAAAAGAGAGAGATATTAAAATTAAAAAAACTGTTAGGTTTCTAAGCAATGCAAATTTAATTCTTTGTTTATCAGAGCATTTATTGTCCTTTAGCTCTCCAAAAGAACCATAGTGTGAATATCACCAGGCAGTGCTAACAAAATTAAATACAGGAAACTTTTAAAAAATGAAGATTCCTAAAGTTTCTTAAGCAGATACATCTGCAAAAGTCTCCAAATCTGCTTTAAAAAGTTACCAGATGATTCTTAATGAGCAGGCCGATTTAAGAAACAATGCTTTAATATACAGTCCCCTTCCAATCTAAAACCTTTGTAATTATTAGCAATCAAAGAAACAAAACATTATGTATTTCTGTTCCTTAGAAAAAGTTTCCTAAACTTATCTGAGCTTATGACTTACCTGGGGAAACTATTATAAATACAGAATCACAATAATTTCCTAGGAAATAATTGTTCAATATATATGAAATAGAGCCCACAAGTAAAAAATTTTTGTAGAAACCCTAGGAATTTATGGGGCTTCCCAGGTTGCACTAGTCATAAAGAATCTGCCTGCCAATACAGGAGACACAAGAGACACAGGTGTGATTCCTTGGTCAGGAAGATCTCCTAGAGAAGGAAATGGCACCCTACTCCAGTATTTTCGCCTCGCAAATCTCATGGGCAGAGGAGCCTGGCAGGCTACAATCTACGGGGCTGCAAAGAGTTGGACACGACTGAGTGCGCGCGCGCGTGCGCACGCGCGCACACACACACACACACACACACACACAAAATGTTTGCAAAGACCGTATGTGCATGCATGAGCAAACCTAGAAGAAATGATATAAGTAATAAAGAGAACAATAGAGTGGACAAACTGTGTCTGTGTGCTTAGTCGCTCAGTCATACCTGACTCTTCTGCGACTCACGGACCGTAGCCTGCCAAGCTCCTCTGTCCAACTAACTTGAAAGTGAAATCGCTCAGTCGTGTCCGACTTTTTGCAACCGCAGGTACTGTAGCCTACCAGATTCCTCCGTCCATGGGATTTTCCAGGCAAGAATACTGGAGTGGGTTGCCATTTTCTTCTCCAGGACATCTTCCTGATGCAGGGATTGAATCCGGGTCTCCCGCATTGTAGGCAGACACTTTACTATCTGCGTCACCAGGGAACTTACCAGGCAAGAATACTCTGGTAGGTTGCCATTTCCTTCTCCAGGAGATTTATCCAACCCAGTGATCGAGCTCAGGTCTCCTGCAGGGTCATTCTTTACCACTGGGCCATAGGGGAAACCCAGGAATTTATAATGGCCTTGAGAGTTAAGAAATTTTACACTACATAGCCTTTTTTGAAACCAATATAATTTATATACATATAAGGACACTCCTCATTCTGACTGGAATAATGGTAATATACATGTCAAGGCATGTCTTTAAGTTTTACAAACATAATGGCTAAACATTTTCAATGCAATTATCATTTCTAGGTGACAAAATTTTCAATTTCCTACTAAACAGTGACTAAATGTGGAACTTTTATTGTTGCATAAACACATACACCTGCATATATGGTTTTCTTTTTCTAAGTAAAAGCTTTATTCTTCTTTTAAATGATCATTTTTTTTTAAAGCAGAGCAATCATTTAAAGTCTAGCCTCTCACAACTTAGTATAAAAAGTTCCACTTCTATTTTTAAAACAGAATTGCTATATAAAATGCAAAATGGTAGCATGTGAAAATATTCATTACATTTTAGCAATTGACCATTAATGAAATGCCTTGCACACCAAATTACAATTAAATGAGTGGAGTTAATGTTAATTTAAAATATTTATTATTCAACTCTTTTTTTATTGGTAATTTCTTTCTAGATCTTTTTATTTATCTTATGCTAATTTTCTTAAGGTTTGGCAATTCTTTAATGTTAGTGCAGTATAGCTATCTTGTATGGTAATAGTTAACAAGGTAATAACCAACAAGGTAAGAAAGGAACTTGTAATTATTGGTCTGTATTTTAGGGAGGTAAATGTCTATATAGATTTGGCAGAAGTTAAATATATATGTGTGTGTGTGTGTGTTGCTCAGTCATGTCCAACTCTTTACAATCCAATGGACTGTAGCCTGCCAGACTCCTCTGTCCGTGGAATTCTCCAGGCAAGAATACTGGAGTGGGTTGCCATTCCCTTCTCCAGGGAATCTTCCTGAACCAGGGTTTGAACCTGGGTTTCCTGCATTGCAGGCAGATTCTCTACCATCTGAGCCACCTTCACTACCCATATATATATATATATACAATTACATAATTATTTATTTTCCTTTTTGTATATGGGAACTTGGCAGACTGCTTTCTCAGGTTATTTGAAAGTCATGTTCTTATATCCCTCTTATGCCTCTTCATCCACAGTTTTAGTTTTGCAAATTTGACCTCAAGATCTTTTTCTGCTATGCCTTTGTTATATTCACTAATGATTTTTACATTTATATAGTTCTTTCTACACTGTGTTCTACTATGTGTATTTTTAATGTAGAATATCATTATGTAATGTTTCAATTTCCAGTAGCTAATATAGAAACTGGTTATAAGAGGAACTTAAGTTTTTGTATGGAATATCGTTAATTACCATTTGCTAGTCTTCCAGCATTTATTCAGTAAATTTACCAGCACTGTAGGTTTTAAAACCTTATTTTCTCAGTATCGAATGCTGTGAAATAGTCATTAATTGTATGCTCTCAAATAACATATTTACTTATATTTTAACTTTTATTTTTTTCTCTTGCCTTGTAATGGATCATCTTTAAACAACACTATTAAGCATATGATGTGCAAATACTGAAATCACTAGAGTACAGTGAAGTGCTTTAACGAGGCATTTTAGACTATAAAGGAGGGTAGTTGCTAAGGTAACTTCAGTTAATGTAAGTTTATTGAGAACAGCAAGCTGACTGAGCATGCACGCAAGCCAAAGAGAAAACTATCTGCATTGCCACCCAGCCTGGATTCACTGAGTAGAATGTAGAGATTTTCCTTAGAAAAAGGGACTTTCCCTCTTTACCACAGAGCTCTTCCTTGAGGTGTTTAAACTATGGGTGTTTTTGTTTCACTGCATCTTCTTCCACCTGAGGGTTTCTGCTGACTTCTGGATTCTTACATCTTTGTCATCTGTTTTCCCCATTATTTCATTTACTGCTGTGAGTGGGTGAGAGGCCAGGTACGAGTCTCCATCCCAGGGAGCTCCTCCTATACCATGTATCCCTAGAGTTAGAAGCTGTGGTCAGGAGAATGGCATGTTGGTGCTGAAGAAACAGGCGACTCTGCAGGAGTAATCCCTCAGAATGGGGCTGGAAGCATGACCACCATTTCTCAGCTGCACAAACATAACCAGTAAATTCTCTGCAAATTTCCTCTAAAGCATCCAGTATAATCTTTCTCTGTATTTTTCCTGTAAATGTTTACCATAAGATGAAGTATTTTTACAAAAACAGTAATGGTGAAATTATATCTGCATACATACTATATAGAGTGATATTTTATTGAAATAGAAAGGTCATACCTTATCAGTGGTATTAGAGGGACCAAGTAATCTCTCTTCTAATAATTTAATAAAATACAGGAAATCACCCTCAGCATCTTTGGAAAAAAAAAAAAAAGCTTTGATATTTGAAAAATAGTGCTTCAAAATGAATAAGTGTAATTGAAGGCAATTGTTTTACCTGTGGCCCTCTGAGATATATAGTTATGTTGGTGTCTTTGGAGACTGCCAGAAAAAGGCTAACTTGTTGGCAATTTAATTGCTCCAGGGATTGCAAAGGTGATCTTGTAGTTGGCCTCCAGTGACAGGTGCTATCCCTTTATTATAATTTGAACCCCTGGGTGTTAAAAAATTCATGGCTTTTCTATTAGGAAATCTGCATAGTTCTCCAGTCATGGTTATTCATAATCCTGTGATGAGTTGCAGACAAGCTCATGGAGAACTTAAGGCTTCGGCATTTTAGTCAGAAATTTCTATCCTGATTCACAAACAAAAAAGACTAAGCTGATTTGCATTTATATTTAAAAAAATCATTATATGAGTATATAGGGTCTTTTGGAATTAAATATGGCGTGAATAGTTGCACTTACTAATGGAATGTTTTTAGCAATTAGTGCTTAGAAAATATATATGAAAATTATGCATTAGAATGGCTTTAAAATGTATGCACACCAGAGGGCATTGTAGCTTTTATTGAAAGCTGCTTTAGCTATTTCCTTTTAAAGTGAGTTCTATTTTTTAAATTTTTTCTCTTCGTAACTATTACTTAGCTTTTGCTTTAATATTTATAAAACACACTCAAGCAATATTGCTATTCACCTGGGTATGTTGAACAAACAGCAACGTTATGATTAAATGAGAAAATTAAAGTAAGCAAGCCATTTTAATGTATTTCATACTAACACCTTAGATTTCTTCGTATTTTTTGGCCTTCATTTTATCCCTGCTGCAGGAGAATCCCTACTCTATGTATTTTTCTATGCCCTTTCTTAAAATAATATATAAATTATTTTCTTATTTATTCTTGATTTTTAAAATCTCTTTTGGACTCCAGCTATAGAGGCTAAATTCTCCCTCTTATAAAAGAGCTCCATTTAATTGCTTCACAAAAAAAAAAAAAAAATTGCATGTCAGAGGTAAAGGACTCAGATTCAGCCTTTCAACAGCTCATTTTCTAGTAAAAGGAACATGTGATGACCATTCAGTGTGTTGAGAACCCCAAAGAGTTGAAAGGATTCCTCAGATATGTGAGACCAGGTATGGAGAGTAGAACAGATTGTTAAAGCTGAGTTAAGCTATAAAGAGCAATTAAAAAGAAATAAATTAGAAGTTTGGGATTAATATATACACACTGCTGCTGCTGCTGCTGCTGCTGAGTCGCTTCAGTCGTGTCCGACTCTGTGCGACCCCATAGAGGGCAGCCCACCAGGCTCACCCATCCCTGGGATTCTCCAGGCAAGAACACTGTAGTGGGCTGCCATTTCCTTCTCCAATATACACACTGCTGCTGCTGCTGCTGCTTAGTCACTTCAGTCGTGTCCGTCTCTGTGTGACCCCATAGACGGAAGCCCACCAGGCTCCCCGTCCCTGGGATTCTCCAGGCAAGAACACTGGAGTGGGTTGCCATTTCCTTCTCCAATGTGTGAAAGTGAAAAGTGAAAGTGAAGTCGCTCAGTCGTGTCCGACCCTTAGCGACCCCACGGACTGCAGCCTACCAGGCTTCTCCATCCATGGGATTTTCCAGGCAAGAGTACTGGAGTGGCTTGCCATTGCCTTCTCCGAATATACACACTAGTATATATAAAATAGATAACCAGCAAGGACTTACTGTATAGCACAGGGAACTATAATCAATATCGTGTAATAATCTATACAGGAAAAATATCTATAAAAGATTATACATATATTTGTCACTTAATCACTTAACTATACACTTGAAGCTAACAGAGCATTTCAAATGAACTATACTTTAAGAAAACAACACAAAAAATAAATCAGACATTATAACAAACCTTCTTTTAAAATTGTTTTAAATGAAATATGGAGTTGCTCATATACGAAGACTAATATATATATATATATTTATAAACTAATAATCAGAGATAAATGAAAGGTTGTTTCCTGTATGTGGATTTTATGACAATGGTGCAAAAATAAGTGTAATCGAACAAAAGACCAGGAAAACTTCTGAAACCATATAATTTTATTACTAGGTTGTTCTTAATGTTTTTAAAACATGGTGTGATGGTACTTTTAAACACTGAGACTCTTGAGCAATTGTATCTTTAGCATGAAATAAAATATTTATGGCAACAAGAGAAAGGCATAAGGGATCCAATGAGTGAAAGCACAGCAGTGCAAGCATAACCTGTTCTTAGAAGGAAGTACAAATAGCCCAACAAGTTATAAGAAGTTTTTGTCAAGCAGATGATAAACCTATTTTTAAAATACATCTCAGTAACAATTTATGTAGGGAATCTTTTCCAACTGCTTTTAACTGGAAGTGATCTTTCTTCTTACAGAATGCTGTGCCTGTTTTACAATCCTCATCTTATATTCTTATTTTTTTTTCTATTAAATGATAAACTTCATGAGAGTGCTGATTTATGAATGCATTTCCCACAGGGTTTAAGTCAACACTTTGAACAGAAGAGAGGCTCAATAAATATGCATGGTGCTTAACTTGAAAACTATCTAGATACATGAATATGAGAACTAAGCACACATCGATTTATAATGATAAATTTCAAAATACTAGAAGTAGTATTTTTAATCCATTTTGATGTTTGTTAGCTTTGTTACCTTCATTAAGTAATATAACATTACTGTGCCTCTCTTACCTGTTAAATATTGGAGTTGAACATGTAAATAACATATATGATATAGCACTGAGATAAGGCAACTGTGTATGTTATCTAATTTATTCTTCATAACAACCCATATGAGATGATGTGGAAATTATCAACATTGATTCCAGGAGCCCTGGAGTTACTTGAATCATAGTGTCCAGTAATTTACCAACCATTACGTTGATAGTATATAGTAGAGTCACCACCAAGTCACTTCTTATTAGAAAGTTCTCTCTCTAATGTCTTTAGACCTCTGAAATGCTATAGTTCCACATTAAAAAGAAGAAATTGCCTAGTCCTGTCTCAATAAAAAGTAATTCAATTGTCATGCAATATAGCTCACCTCTTCTCTGGATATAACATTTTTCTTACTATTAATTTTGGAAAAAACAGACTTTGGTTTCTCCTTAAAATCTCAACTATTTGAAGTTTAACACTGAAGTCATATAGAATTCTTTTAAAAAAGGAAAATGCTTTAATCACTTATACTATAAAAGTTAAATAGAATAAGTATTCATAAATAATCTCCACACTGGACTAGTGAATGCTTTATTTTAAAGATTCTTTAAGATATTTTTCTGTTACCATTCTTTTCTGTTACCTTCAAGAAAAGAACCAGAGTATCCCCATGTTGATTCATTTTGCCCTTCACCACAAAGGAAAAATAGATATATAAAAGAAACCATGAACACTATTCAAATTCATTGCCTCTTCCAGGTTTGGGTAATTGAGTTGCCTCAGGATCAATATGAAACTGCCTAGGATACAGAAAGTCAATAACTACTTCTAAAGTCAAGAGTGTCTAGTTTAGGCATCTGCAAAAGCAATGCCTCCAGCTGCTGCTGCATAGCAAATCTAAATCTACATAACAAAACCTAGAAGTGAAATCCATAGAGCAAGAGCTCCATAAGCATTACTGTGATATCAATACAAAGAAGTTTAGGAAGACTCCTGCCACCATTGAGCAAATATTTTTTCTTTGATATTTCTCAACCTTAGAGTAACATTGGATGAGCCACACATTCATTTTAGATAACTTCATCTAAAATTTGATTTAAAAAATAAGGTCTGTGTACAAGGTTACTATACCTAGGCTTCTAAAACATACTTTAAAATATCTTTTAAAGAAGAAGTCATGCAATAATAATACATTTTTCCTAAATAAATATAAATGATTTATTTTATTATACTCCTGTTGGGAGAGTTTGTCTGAATTTGAAGTGACAGACGGATTGGTGTTACAGCTCTGTGTTACAGGTAAGTTACTTTTTGGCAAACAAAGGAAAATGAAGCCTTGAGGTTTGAGGACAGGCCGACCCAAAAGATGCAAAGAGAAGAGAAGCCCCTGGCTCAATTTTGACTTCTCTTTAAATAAATAAATATATATATATATAATTCCATATATATATATTTTTTTCTCTTCCCCCTGAGCCTGCCCTATGTAAATTAGACTAGCCAGGAGGGCTGTTTTACTTGAGGTTCTCACTCTGGTCCTCAGACATTCTTTTGTTCTATTTTCACTGGCTTTTTCCTTCTTTGCTTTTAGCCTCTGCTATTCTGGACTCCTTTTTCCTATTCTAACTATCTAACACTCCCCCATCAAGAAATGGGAGGCCTGAATCTTGGGAATTTGGGCTTTGAGGTCTCTCTAGCTACTTCCTGCTGAACTGGGATGGTGAGGGGCATTGGGCCTCCCCTCTTGCTAGGCTCAAGCCTCAGAATTCTTATAGTGATGTCCATCTAAGGGTGAGTGATATTTTCCACTGTCAGTTGTAGTTTTATATATCCTTGTTGAACTAGCACTGCGTGTTGTTGACCTGGGCAGAAACAAAACAGGTTAGACAATTGATAACACATGGAGCAATCATAAGCAGCATCAATATGTTGACAACAAAGATTAGTAGAGGCATTACCCAACTGCAGATTTCCCCTCAGCAGGAGAAGGATCACGCCAAAAGAGATTGTAGCCACCCTGAGAACTCTCCATTTTGTTCTTTGAGATACAGCAGGATCTGAATGTTTCTCTTGAGGACTGTGAGACTTTTTTAATTCAGCTGGAGTTATTTACCCAGAAGCAACACATCTTATTCAAGGTGGCTCAAGTCCCTCCTTGTTCAGGCATCAGGAGATCTATCTCTTGTCCTTTTGGAGTATAACCCTTGCAAAGCTGTGTTGGCTCTTGAGAGCTATCCTGCGAAATCTTATCCCCAGAAACTAGATTTTGGGGGTGATCATTAGAATGGCACTCATTTGTAGTCGTGGATAGGTATCTGAGATCTCCAAGGGACTCACAGGTGTATTGAGTGTCCTCTTCTGTTTTCTTCCATATCTTGACTCGTTAGTAGTGAATCCAGGAGTCATGTCCTGGTACCTTGACTGCTGTGGGGATAGAAAGTATTACAGGGTAGGGGCCCTTCCATGTGGGCTGGAGTTAAGCCTTTGGGTACCCACTGCATAATGTACCTACAGAGGAACCAAAATATCACTACATTATATTTCAGAATAAAAGAAATTTTAGTAGTTAGAACTAGGCCTTGTTGAAAATGAAGATGGTCTGGAATACAATACAAAGCAAAACTGGAGGCCCATTTTCAATAAAGTCTCTTTAACATTCATGCATCAATATTAATGGTGCTATTTTATGAATAATTTTTCATATATTTATTCTTCCTCAGTGAATAATAGTTTTATTATTAGTGAAAAATGGTTTTAACATTAGTTTCAGATATCAAAAATCATACACTTCATAATTTCTATCTCTCCATTTGTGTTCCTTTATAGAGTTGTCTTTCATTTGATTTATTCCATTATGCTGAAACTATTTGAGCATTTTTTAAAGCATATGATAAAATTCTTGCCTCAAAATCATTTATTGATTTTGTAGTGAAATAATGCTTACATGCTCAACAACGCCTGAGGAATAGTAGAGCCTTTTCACCTATCTTGTTGCCAACTTTCTCTTATAGCCTGGTTCCTTTCTACATTCTTTCCACAAAATTTATCATCTTAAATACACCTTTCTTTCTGTCATTTCTCTCTTCAAAAGTCTTCAGTCATTCTGTGGCGCCTGGAGCAGCCACTCTACAGAGTGTTACAAGGAATTGTAAATCCACGTATACACCACAAATGGAAGGTACACTAAATACAGAGCTATACAAATAGGCACTGCTATTCTCCAAATGTGTGTGATACTGTTCAGTTCAGTCCAGTCCAGTCGCCTTGTGACCCCATGAATTGCAGCACGCCAGGCCTCCTTGTCCATCACCAACTCCCGGAGTCTACTCAAACTCATGTCCATTGAGTCGGTGATGCCATCCAGCCATCTCATCCTCTGTCGTCCCCTTCTCCTCCTGCCCCCAATCCCTCTCAGCATCAGGGTCTTTTCCAATGAGTCAACTCTTCGCAGGAAGTGGCCAAAGTATTGGAGTTTCAGCTTTAGCATCAGTCCTTCCAA
This sequence comes from Moschus berezovskii, assembly GCF_049115385.1. Lineage (NCBI taxonomy): Eukaryota > Metazoa > Chordata > Mammalia > Artiodactyla > Moschidae > Moschus > Moschus berezovskii. Next base: position 47,616,444 of record NC_142460.1, on the reverse strand, counting down.
TGAACACTCATGATTGATCTCCTTTAGAATGGACTGGTTGGATCTCCTTGCAGTCCAAGGGACTCTCAAGAGTCTTCTCCAGCACCACAGTTGAAAAGCATCAATTCTTCGGTGCTCAGCTTTCTTCACAGTCCAACTGTTGCACCCATACATGACCACTGGAAAAACCATAGCCTTGACTAGACGGACCTTGGTTGGCAAAGTAATATCTCTGCTTTATAATATGCTATTTATGTTGGTCATAACTTTCCTTCCAAAGAGTAAGTGTCTTATAATTTCATGGCTGCAATCACCATCTGCAGTGATTTTGGAGCCCAAAGAAATAAAGTCAGTCACCGTTTTCCACTGTTTCCCCATCTATTTCCTATGAAGTGATGGGACCAGATGCCATGATCTTAGTTTTCTGAATGTTGAGCTTTAAGCCAACTTTTCACTCTCCTCTTTCAATTTCATCATGAGACTTTTTATTTCCTCTTCACTTTCTGCCATAAGGGTGGTGTCATCTGCATATCTGAGGTTATTGATATTTCTGATATTGCTGCTGCTGCTGCTAAGTCACTTTAGTCGTGTCCGACTCTGTGCGACCCCATAGACTGAAGCCCACCAGGCAAGAACACTGGAGTGGGTTGCCATTTCCTTCTCCAATGTATGAAAGTGAAAAGTGAAAGTGAAGTCACTCAGTCGTGTCTGACTAGTAGCAACCCCATGGACTGCAGCCTACCAGGCTCCTCTGTCCATGCGATTTTCTAGGCAAGAGTACTGGATGATACTGCTAATTAAATACAAATTTCAAATACTAGTCAATTTTTATTATGAGCGATTTCACATATTTATCAGTAACCCACACTAATATTTTTTTTGAATTTTATGACAGTCAGTGTTCCATAGACTAATGCAATTTATTCCTCTCTCAAGCACCCATGCATAACCATACATACACCCATTCAAGCACATGGACATGTTGACATACAAATACACATACAAGAATGATACATATAATTGTTATCTTCAATTTGCAACTGAGTAGATAAAATTAAAATAAGTTAAATAATTTGGTATGGAGTCACATGCCTTGTAAGTAAATAGGAAATTGGAATTTGAAGCCAGAAATTTCAACTCTGCTGGGAATACTTTAAATCACCCACCTAGTGCAGTTACTCTTTTATGGGGGCTCATGAAACTTGTTATTTAAAAAGACTACTCATACTTGAAAAATATGCTATCCAATACTGTAGAGAGTTAAGCATTTAATTGCCCTTACTTTGTATGTTATTGACAGCTATGACACAATAATTTCCTGAATTGAATTTCAAGTAATGTGTTTCAAATATTAATAAAGATATGATGTAAAAGAGTTATTTTGTGGCCATTTAATTTTAGGAAAATTGTAAATTTTATCTCATAGTGGAGATTGACAGTGTGTATCAGTGCAGTGAATTGATTTGGGAGAATGGCATTGAAACATGTGTGTTGTCATATGTGAAACGAATCAACAGTTCAGGGTCGATGCATGTTACAGGATGCTCGGGGCTGGTGTGCAGGAATGGCCCAGAGGGAGGATAAAGGGAGAAGGGAGGTGGGAGGGAGGTTCAGGAAGGGGAACTCATGTACACCTGGGGAGGATTCATGTCAATGTATGGCAAAACCAACCAATATAATATTGTAAAATAATTAGCCTCCAATAAAAAAAAAAAAAAAGAAAGAAAAAAAAAGAAACTCAGCATGAATAAAAGTGTTCATTATTTCCTTAGGAAATTTCCTACCTAAATTTGAATGTAGAACCCTAATTATGGGGCACATTTATTATGTTGAAAAGTGTTCTCTGGTAGAAGAATATTTAGGGAAACAAAGATCCAAAAGATCAAGTTTTCAGTCTTATATTCTACTACACCCCAGAGAAACCCTAAGTTTAATTCTGATCATACCTTTTGCTTGTATCTGTGCCTTTTTTCACTTTTGTTGACCCAGGGATGGAACCCATGTCTCCCACATTGCAGGTGGATTCTTTACTAGCTAAGCTACAAGGGAAGCCGAAGAATATTGGAGTTGGTAGCCTATCCATTCTCCAGCAGGTCTTCCTGACCCAGGAATGGAACTGGGTTCTTCTGCATTGTAGGCAAATTCTTTACCAGCTGAGCTAACAGGGAATCCTTCACTTTGATATCCAGGATCCCTCTAAAATTTAATCCCAGGTGGTGATAGTTTTAAAGAATCAAACTGCCCATGCAGGAGATATAAAAGACCTGGGTTCAGTTTCTGGGTTGGGAAGATCTCCTGGAGGAGGGCATTGCAACCCAACCCAGTTTTCTTGCCTGGAGAATCCCATGGACAGTGGAGTCTGGCAGGCTATGGTCCAGAAGATTGCAAAAAGCTGGACACGACTGAAACAATGCAGCACACATGCACAACTTTCCACACTGTGCAGTAAAGTTTCTTACTCTACAATCCATTAGGACTCTCCCTTTTCTGAACTCTTGGCAAGGAATCATGAATCGCCCATGGCATTTCTTATAATTCATGTTCTTTATCACATAAACCATAATGTTAGGCCCTGTATACAACCCTGTTTGTTTACAGATTTTGTATAATTTAAATATTTAGTCCAGTATTTGTATTAATATGTAGTCGGGACTCAAATATATATTGTTGTATTGGTGAATGTAACCAAATGTTATTTTGTTATTAATATAATGTAAAATTCATGCAACTATGGAAAATAATGACTTTCAAATTAAATGTTTCTTTGACTCTGTCAGTTTATGCTAGGGTAATGGTCCCAAACAACCACAAAAACTTGAGGGCTTTCAACTAAAAAGGTTTATGTCTCCTGGTTCACAAGTAGTGGTTCTGCTATGGCTCATCTCTATTTAGAGGCTAAAACTAAAGAAATAGCCCCTGTCTGGGCCATTGTATGCATCATAGCTCAGAGAAAGGAGAACTTGCAGGAACTAAGCAACAGATGTGAAAGTTTCTGCTCAGAATTGGCATCTTACTACAGAGTGTATTTTGTGACCAAGTTTGACATCAATGAGATGATGCATGTAATTATCTTATAAGAAAGAGAAGGGAATATTTCATAACCATACAACCACCACAGTAGCCTAATTTAGATCCTGAGTGATGTCTCTTAATGCTTATTTTTTGAAACAAAATGTTGAGTAAAAGTATTTTTCTGTATAATAAATGACCACACAGTCATAAAGAATCTGTCTGCCAATGCAGGACACATGGGTTCTATCCCTGAGTCAGAAAAATCCCCTGGAGTAGGAAACGGCAAACTGCTTTAGTATTCTTGTCTGGAACATCCCATGGACAGAGGAGTCTGGTAGGCTCCAGTCCCTGGGGTCACAAATGAGTCAGGCATGACTGAGCAACTGAGCATATAACACACACACAGAATAAATGATGCATATAAAAACCCGTCAGATCACCAAAGCTATTTAACCCAAGACACTGAAAAATACTAATACAAAGGAACTGGTACAGAGGGTAAACCTCTTTTGGGTACAAGATTTCTTTTAAGACTAATTGGTACTTTAATAATAAGCTAATATTTGTTGCTACTCTGTGTCTCCTACTGTGATAGGTTGGGTATGGTGAAATTAAGAACCCATTGGTTAAGATTCAACATTCAGAAAACTAAGATCGTGGCATCCAGTCCCATCACTTCATGGCAAATAGATGGAGAAACAGTGGAAACAATGACAGACTTTATTTTTGGGGGCTCCAAAATCACTGCAGATGGTGAATGCAGCCATGAAATTAAAAGAGGCTTACTCTACTTTGGCCACCTCATGCGATGAGTTGACTCACTGGAAAAGACTCTGATGCTGGGAAAGGTTGGGGGCCGGAGGAGAAGGGGATGACCGAGAATGAGATGGCTGGATGGCATTACCGACTCTGTGGACATGAGTTTGAGTGAACTCCAGGAGTTGGTGATGGACAGGGAGGCCTGGCGTGCTGTGGTTCATGGGGTCGCAGAGAGTCGGACACGACTGAGTGACTGAACTGAACTGAACTGAACTGGAAGGAAGGAAAGTTATGACCAACCTAGAGAGCATATTAAAAAGCAGAGATATTACTTTGTCAACAAAGGTCCATCTAGTCAAGGCTATGGTTTTTCCCGTGGTTATGTATGGATGTGAGAGTTGGACTGTGAAGAAAGCTGAGTGCTGAAGAATTGATGCCTTTGAACTGTGGTGTTGGAGAAGACTCTTGAGAGTCCCTTGGACTACAAGGAGATCCAACCAGTCCATCCTAAAGGAAATAAGTCCTGAGTATTCTTTGGAAGGACTGATTTTGAAGCTGAAACTCCAATACTTTGACCACCTGATGCAAAGAGCTGACTCATTTGAAAAGACCCTGATGCTGGGAAAGATTGAAGGCAGGCAGAGAAGGGAATGACAGAGAATGAGATGGTTGGATGGCATCACTGACTCAATGGGCATGAGTTTGGGTAAACTCTGGGAGTTCGTGACGGACAGGGAGGCTTGGCGAGCTACGGTCCATGGGGTCACAAAGAGTCAGTCACAAATGAGCAACTGAACTGAACTGAGGTTAAGATTCATCTTCATACTAAGTACTAAGTGTATACTCTAGTGTAAGTCTCTAGTAGAGTTAATAGTGAGGACATTTTATATAAAATTATGCAATAAATAATTTGGACTTTAAAATAAAATTTAAATAAATTAAAATGTTGATTTGTAAGGCAGTAATTCTGTAGAAAACCCACAACCACCTTTTCAAAATTTATGTGCAAAACACAAGGTCATGCTCACACACATTATTAAAAATTTATATGTATTCCAGGCAATTAAAACCTGAAAGTTCACATTAGCGCTACTTCCTAGTGGTTACTCTGGAAGGAAAAAGGTAGTCGTTTCAGACAGGTACCAAAGTAATGATACCGAAGGATGGTGAACTGGTGATATTTTAAACATGTGCTCTCTATTATGTACAGAACACAATAAAAAAGTGAAAATAGTTATATAGGTCAGTGGTGGATGGATTGGCTTATTCTCACTGTGATCATCTTGCAGACCAATTAAAAGAAAAATGTAGGTGGGGAAAGTGAAAGAAAAGAAAATGAAGTTGCTCAGTCATGTCCAACTCTGCAACCCTATGGACTGTAGCCTACCAGGCTCCTCTGTCCATGGGGTTTTCCAGGCAAGAGTACTGGAGTGGGATGCCATTTAGATCACAAAATACTATGAGGGTGTTTTTGGCATTTTCTGACTCTCAGGAAAAATGTAATTGCATTTCCTTTACCTGAAGTATTTTCATTTATTGCTTGTTCTCATACTTCTGTATAAATCACTATGAACTCTTTCAATGTTTAAAATGGATTCATGGGTAATTTGAAAAATTACTGTAGTAACTAGCTACCTGTATGACTATGTAAATAATTGTACCACAGGCATCTCATGTATGAAGTGAGAAATGATTTATCTTGAAGTGCTATTATTATGAGTAAATATAAGTAAATACTTAATATAATTCTTAGCTAGTCCTAATAGTAGTATGATTTTTATTTCATATATGTGATAAGTAATTTTATAAATATTGCTTAAGACCTCTTAGTATGTTATACATAAAAAATCGCAAAGTGTCTGTCTTTTTAAAGAGCAATAGTAGTTTGTAATCATGAATTTGAATGGAAATTATCTATTTGATACTTATTTTTAAAGTGTTTTGCATACTGTTATATTGACAATGTTTTTCTGAAGGTAGTTTTAAGTCATTCTCAAAATGAGATATAAAATATTCTGTTTTAAAATAAAGTTTTTAAATATTGAGATTATACAATGGATGTATAAATAATGGATATAAAATTCACTATACTAAAACTGGTTAATTTTTTACATAATATATATTCAAAAGCTTTTCATGTATAAATGTTGTTAAACTTAAATACCTTCTCAAAATAATTTTCAAATAGGAATCGAACCAATAGTTGCTTAACTTCCTAAAATCAAATTTTTCTTTGCGCTATGAATTCATTCCTGCCAGCATTTTTCAGATTTCATTTGTCTTGATGCCTGGTCTTTTGACTTAAATGATGGAAATCAAGTCCCATTCGACATTACAACCAACTTAAAGGTGTAAACTGGTCTAGAAAATGTGAAAAAATAGCTTGACATTTTTTGTTGCTTAATTAAGTGATCTAAGTTTTTGGTTTGGGGCAGGGTTTGTTTTGTTTTGTTTTGCTTTTTGGTTTGTTTGCTTTAAAGCAATTTTGACCCACCCACACTTATTGAATGCTTTGCAGTAAGCCTATAATATTTTTTCTTAAGTAAACATATTGAAAAGCCATTAAAGCCTTTTCCTTTGTTGTTTCAATGTTTGTAGTTTACAGAATGCTCATATTGAAACATTTTAATGTTTCTATAAAAGTAAATGCAACATGCAATAAATGGTCACTCCCATTTTCTGATTAATTTAAACAGGGCTTTGACTGAGAGGGGAAATGCCACCCACAAACCATTGTGTTTTGCCTGCAGCCCAATCACTCACTTGTATTGTCTTTCTTGATTGATATGTCACTTAGTGGCAGCTGAACTGTGTGTTTGAAGACTTTTTCTATAGATTTAATCAGGAGATGGAAATCACGTCTTTGATTGGCACTAATAATTTATAATAATTTATTCTAGCTAGAACAGCTGCACCTCTTTAAGTTTCTGAAAAAGAAGTCATTTATATTTCTTTTACCTTTCATTTTAAATCAACTTAGGTTGTCATGGGGGGAGAATTATCAATTTGGAGTAATATATGTTGCATAATACTTTTGAAAAAGTAGAGTAAAAATCATTTCCCTATCTGTATATAAATGTGCCTTAAACAACCCTATTAAAAATGTTAAAGGAAAAATTTAGGAATGAAGTAGTGAGATGTGTTTGGCTAAAGAATGCTTGCCTTGATACTACAATACAATTTTAAACTATTCTAAAGATAATAATAAAAAATCACCATTTACAAAGTTTCCATAATTAAGGCTAAAGTTTTGTTTAATTTGTTTCTGTTAATAAGATATAGAGAAAACACATGTGTTCTCCCAAATCTATCAAAAGCTAACATGTCAGTACAATAGATGCCACTCGTAATGAGACTGTCTGCTATTTTCTTTGCCATCTTCAGTAATTTTTCTTTATTTAGCTATTATCAGGTGACCTGTATTTGTTCACTCCCTCAATTATAGACTTTTATTTGTAAATTATACAGCAAATGTATTTTTAATTTGTACACCAGCTGCATCATGATAACTCAGTGGAAGGAATTTTGTGTGCATGTTCTTGCCAAATTCCTTTCCAAGCCTAAACATTGCTTGAGAAAAATGATAGGCTGTGGACAAATTTTTTTCTTGGACAAATTCACATCAAACAGGATTTTTAAACTAAATTTATCCATCTCTCTTCCAATCATCTCTCAATTTTCCCATTATGAAGAATTTTTCCCTTCTAAATCTAGTAGGATTTCATATATATAATTCATTTGATCTATGTTCGTGGATATTTTTAAGAATATCTAATGTTCTCTTCCTTTGGGATCAAGTCCATGTCTGATTCATTTTTGTTTTGCTGTCATTACATAACACCATGCTATGAGCACTGCAGGTGGGAAATAAATATTTGTTTAACAAATGCTGACATAAATAGATCAATAACTGCATGAAGTGATCTTTTAAGATTCCTCCAGACTTATGAAACAAGAAAATGGCTGTAATCATTAGAAAGACAACTGGAATAAAGAATATATTTTCTGAGTAAAGCATCTTATCAGGTCATAAATTATTTCCTCAAGAATAAGAAGGAAGGCATTATGAAATTATGAAAGAGTAATTATTTTTTAATATTTATTATTTGGATTTTTTAATATATCAGTATATATATGGTATATGTTCTTCCTATGTGAAAATTCAAGTCTGCCTTTTTTCTTCAGTTTTTGGTATTAAAAAGATAGACGATTATCTTCCAGATAATCATAGAGTATGAAGAAGTTTAGGGATGTCAATGCTCATATGGATTATTGAACTACTTATAATTCTTAGGTAGAAAAGAATATGTAAATACAATATTGTAATTAGCCTCCAATTAAAATAAATAAACTAAAAATAAATAAATAAAAAGAAAGAAAATGTCACATTTTTACAACAACCCACTAGTTCTTTTTAATTTTAATTTTATAATGAAGCAAATCTAGTTTCATTATAAAACACTGCAGACTATATGAGATAATTATAATTCCAGCACTATTTTTTTCTGTGTATTTTCTAGGTCTCCATAGCTAGTATTTTACCTGAAATACAAGAAAATTCTCAATACATGTTTAATTCATAGAATTGCCCCAATTGAACAAATGTTTGGACTATGAAAACTACCCTCAGGTCTTCAGACATCTTTGCCATAGAGATTTAGAATATCATCTCTAAGCTCTCTGTGGAAAATCAATAGCTATAACAGTTCCATGACTGAAATCAGAATAATCTCTATTTCACACATAGTGGAAGTTTGGCAATATTCAGTTGGTACTGTGAATATACAAAGTAAAGCAGAAAAGTATAGCAAGTGAAGCACAGTTAGTGGTCTGCCAGGTAATCTACAATATTTCCTAAATTCCATAGTCTGCATCTTTGTTACTTTCCCATTCAGAACGAATAATTCAATATAGGCAAAGAAGACATCTATAGTATACTTATTTAGCTAGATGTGGCAATGCTTTATATTCATTCCTTGATGTGAAAAACTGACTCATTAGAAAAGACCCTGGTGCTGGGAAAGATTAAAGGCAGGAGGAGAAGGGAATGACAGAGAATGAGATGGTTGGATGGCATCATCAACTCGATGGACATGAGTTTGAGCAAGCTCTGGGAGTTGGTGATGGATAGGGAGACCTGGTGTGCTTCAGTCCATTGGGTCACAGAGAGTCAGACATGACTGAACTGAACTATATTGACATCAATAGTATTTTATTTTTGGAATAACAACAATAATCCTTAGGATTTATGTTAACAGTTTTTTTTTTTTTTAATGAATTGCTGCTTTTTTCCCCCTCATCCAGAATTCTTCTTACATAATTATCAGCGATTTGTCATAGTGTCTGGAAATGACTGTATTAAGCCCCAGTTTAGAGAATTTCACAGGAATATTGCTTTCCACTACCAATCCAACTAGGGCCCAGTATATGGCCTTGTTTTTCTTCCTTAATAATTAATGAGAACATTCTGTTCTCAAATGTAGAATTATGGTTGCCTGCACTCATCTCACATGCTAGTAAAGTCATGCTCAAAATTCTCCAAGCCAGGCTTCAGCAGTATGTAAACTGTGAACTCCCAGATGTTCAAGCAGGTTTTAGAAAAGGCAGAGGCACCAGAGATCAAATTGCCAACATCCGCTGGATCATGGAGAAAGCAAGAGAGTTTCAGAAAAACATCTATTTCTGCTTCATTGACTATGCCAAAGCCTTTGACTGTGTCGATCACAATAAACTGTGGAACATTCTGAAAGAGATGGGAATCCCAGACCACCTGACCTGCCTCTTGAGAAACCTGTATGCAGGTCAGGAGGCAACAGTTAGAACTGGACATGGAACAACAGACTGGTTCCAAATAGGAAAAGGTGTACGTCAAGGTTGTATATTGTCACCTTGCTTATTTAACTTATATGCAGAGTACATCATGAGGAACGCTGGGCTGGAAGAAGCACAAGCTGGAATCAAGATTGCCGGGAGAAATATCAATAACCTCAGATATGCAGATGACACTACCCTTATGGCAGAAAGTGAAGAGGAACTCAAAAGCCTCTTGATGAAAGTGAAAGAGGAGAGTGAAAAGGTTGGCTTGAAGCTCAACATTCAGAAAACAAAGATCATGGCATCTAGGCCCATCACTTCATGGGAAATAGATGGAAAAACAGTGGAAACAGTGTCAGACTTTATTTTTTTGGGCTCCAAAATCACTGCAGATGCTGATTGCAGCCATGAAATTAAAAGACGCTTGCTCCTTGGAAGGAAAGTTATGACCAACCTTGATAGTATATTAAAAAGCAGAGACATTACTTTGCCAACCAAGGTCCGTCTAGTCAAGGCAATGGTTTTTCCCGTGGTCATGTATGGATGTGAGAGTTGGACTGTGAAGAAAGCTGACCGCCGAAGAATCGATGCTTTTGAACTGTGGTGTTGGAGAAGACTCTTGAGAGTCCCTTATACTGCAAGGAGATCCAACCAGTCCATTCTAAAGGAGATCAATCCTGGATGTTCATTGGAGGGACTGATGCTAAAGCTGAAACTGCAATACTTTGGCCACCTCATGCGACGAGTTGACTCACTGGAAAAGACTCTGATGCTGGGAAAGGTTGGGGGCGGGAGGAGAAGGGGACGACGGAGAATGAGATGGCTGGATGGCATCACCGACTCTGTGGACATGAGTTTGAGTGTACTCCGGGAGTTGGTAATGGACAGGGAGGCCTGGCGTGCTGTGATTCATGGGGTCGCGGAGAGTCGGACACGACTGAGCGACTGAGCTGAGCTGAGCTGAGCTGAGCTGAAGGGCTTCCCTGGTGGCTCAGAGGTTAAAGCGTCTGCCTCCAATGCGGGAGACCTGGGTTTGATCCCTGGGTTGGGAAGATCCCCTGGAGAAGGAAATGGTAACCCACTCCAGTATTCTTGCCTGGAGAATCCCATGGATGGAGAAGCCTGGTAGGCTACAGTCCACAGGGTGGCAAAGAGTTGGACATGACTGAGCGACTTCACTTTTCACTTTTTTCACTTTATTGCTGTATAAAAAATATCCCAAACTTTAATATTTCATTGGATTGATTGTGGATTGCCTGGAGTCAGCTCATCTATTTCTTATGATCTGTAGTGTCATTGCTGTCAGATGGTGGCTAAATTTGCAGTTATCTGAAGGCTCACTTAGTTGGATAGACAAGGTAGTTTATGTACTAAAATATCTACATACTTATACTACCTTCAGGTGGTATATGATACACAGAATAGTACTCCTCTCCACTAACAAAAAATGTCTACATTATAATTGTCCCTCTAACGTGTGGATATGTGATAAAAGGGCTTTTCACTTTTGATTAATATAAGGGATTTGAGATGGAACAGAATATTCTGGATGACCCCGATGGACTTGATGTAATCATAAGGGTCCTTATGAGAGAGGCAAGGAAGCCAGAGAAAGAAAAGATGAGACAAGGAAGTAGAGATTGAAGTGATGTCATGGTGAGAAAGTGGCCAGGAGCCAGGGATTGTAGGTAGCCTTTTGTTGCTCTGAAAGGCAAGAAAACAGATTCTGCCCTCAGAGACTCCAAAAGGAACCAGCCCTAATAATATTTTGATGTTAGCCTGCTGTAACTAATGTTTACTTTTGACCTCTAGAATGGTAAGATAATAAATTTCATTGTTTAAAGACACTCTTTGGGGGAACGTGTTGCAGCTGGGGTAACAGAATAACACCATTGTGCTGGGTGAGAGAGCTGAGGTCTAGCTGGATCTCTCCTTCTCCTTCTCCCCAAGGCTACTCCATGAGATGATCTTGGTCTCTCAGGGGACACTGTTCTCAGGTTAGTAGGACTTCTTACCCAACAGTTGTCTACCCCAGAACATGTGTTTCTCTTCCTTTAAGTACTGGAACTGGAGATGATACATCACTGTGACACATTCTACTAGTTAAGCAGTCACAGGTCAAGACCAGATTCAGCTCTTGGTGGGGAGAGGAAACAAAAATTTCTGTCTGTCTTAATCCACCATCTGGACATGTGCTATTTCCATTTCTCACACTTTCAAAATACACTCACTCCTCCTAAAATGCCCACAATTTCACTACATTATGATATCAAATTCAATTTTTGTTCCAAAATCTTGTCATTTAAATCAACTCCAGATGAAAATACAAATCTTTGGGTGCAGTTCCCTGGATTTGAATTTGGATTTGAATTTGGATTATTATTCCTGTTGATCTGAAGACTCTGAACCCAAAGGACACGTTATCTGTCTTTCTCGTATCTTACATACAAAGAGGAGAGCAATAGGATGATTGCAGTTGACACGCCTATTCTAGACTCAGGAAAGCTCAGGTCATGTGGACAGTTGCAGTCACAGAACAGTTCTGGAATACAGTCAGTCACGTGTCACCAGTTACTTGATTAGAGCCTAGTCCTGCTCTCTGCGAATGGATTCTTTGGATCTTGATTGTGCCCTCTGAGCTCTGGGCTCTCCTTTCTGAGTCCCATTTCCTTTCACGTAGTAAAAGGTCCTCTCCTCTTTCCTCTCTGTTTCTTCCTTCTTTCCTTCCTTTCTCTCTCTCTTCTTTTTTTTTCTCCCTTCCTCTCTCCCTCACTTGCTTTTTTCTCTTCTTTATTTTTTTTAAAAATAAGTTTACTTAATTATTTATTTTTGACTGTGCAAGGTCTTCATTGCTGCACAAGCATTTCTCTAGTTGTGGTACACTTCTCACTGCAGGGACTTTTCTTCTTGCCAAGCACAGGCTCTAGGGCACCCAAGCTTCAGTAGTTGTAGTACATGGGTTCAGTAGTTGTGGCTCTTGGGCTCTAGAAACAGGCTTAACAGTTGTAGTGCTCGGACTTAGTTGCTGCATGCCATGTGGGATTTTCCTGCATCAGGGATCAAACCCGTGTCTCCTGCACTGTCAGGAAGATCCTTTACCATTGAGCCACCAGGGCAGCCCCACTTCTTTCCTTTTACCTGAGTAGCTTTCTTGCCCATAAAAGTTGAAGACCTGAGTTTTGAATGTCTCTTTACACTTTAAAGTCCTTCCCTTTTAGTCCAAAGTCAGTAAAATTATTTTTAAAATCTTTGGGTTTAAATTTATAACTCACATTAGTCAGCAAGTTATCCCTAGAGACCTCTTCCAGTACATTGGGTTGAGGTTCAGAGTACAAGAGGGCAATATCCTTCGGGGTCTTGGGTGATATTTTGTAATTAGGAGGGTTTATGAGCCACCAAAGAATTACATGTTTTTGAGGACTTATCAGTTGTATCAGAGCCTTCTCTTGAAAACATGACCAGTGCCCTACATTCTTTCATTGCCTTAAAAAACTTTATTACTTTCAGAGTATTTCCCTGGGAGAGATGGAGGAGAGAAAATATCTTACTTTTGAACACAACAAATCCCACCTCAGAAAGTTTTTTCTTGATTCTACTTTGAGATTGAACAATTCATTCTTTAGTTTTTCTCTCTTCTTGTCCATTATCATACACAGCCAAACAATAAATTAGTGGACCACTATAAGGTTCTGCCTGGAAAATCCTTAGCCAAATCCACAAATTCAGTAAAAAAAAAAAAAAAAAAAAAAGAAGTTCCATTTCTACATTGCCATGCATGTTAATGGGCTCCAAAATCACTGCAGATGGTGACTGCAGCCATGAAATTAAAAGACGCTTACTCCTTGGAAGGAAAGTTATGACCAACCTAGACAGTATATTAAAAAGCAGAGACGTTACTTTGTCAAAAAAGGTCCATCTAGTCAAGGCTATGGTTTTTTCAGTAGTCATGTATGGATATGAGAGTTGGACTATAAAGAGAGCTGAGTGCTGAAGAATTGATGCTTTTGAACTGTGGTGTTGGAGAAGACTCTTGAGAGTCCCTTAGACTGCAAGGAGATCCAACCAGACCATCCTAAAGGAGATCAGTCCTGGGTGTTCATTGGAAGGACTGATGTTGAGGCTGAAACTCCAATACTTTGGACACCTGATGTGAAGAGCTGACTCATTTGAAAAGACCCTGATGCTGGGAAAGATTGAGGGCAGGAGGAGAAGGGGATGACAGAGGATGAGATGATTGGATGGAATCACTGACTCAATGGACATGAGATGGGGTAAACTCCGGGAGTTATTGATGGACAGGAAGGCCTGGTGTGCTGCAGTTCATGGGGTCGCAAAGAGTCGGACATGACTGAGTGACTGAACTGAACCGAATACCATATATTTTTCCCACTAAAAAGCATTTTTTTTCTTAAAACAAGCTTCAAATCAAATTCCTACCTGTCATTCCAGTATTCACTAACAATTTCCCTAAAACCCTTCTAATATCTGCCTGCTGCTTGCTCCCAAGGAAATCCCACGTTTTCATTTAAAAAAATTTTATCCAGGAATCCAGTGAAACTGATTTCACAAATCAGTTTTTTCTTTGGTTATTTATTGCTATGTAACAAACCACCCTCAAAACTTAGTGGCTCAAAACAACAATTTGTTATCACTCATGTTGCTGATGGCTTATTCACTCATCTAGATGCTCCATACATTTAGTCTCTCAGATGGTTACAGAAGAATGGCAACTGTGTCTGGAGTCATTTCTAAGATTATTGGACATGGATTAGCAAGATGTATTCTTTACCTACATGGTTATAATCTCATTGCATGATTGGGACCTGAAGGTTTTAAGGATCTACCCACACACACACACACAGAAGGAGATGTTATATATATATGTAAATTTCTCCCTTTCTCTCTCTCACTATATAAACAACAGAATTTCCTTAGCCTTTGTTCTTTCTCTCATCCCAGTAGCAATATCATAGCAGATAACACTACATTTTTGCTAGACCACTTCTGCCTTCAGGAGATAAAGTAGGGCTTGGAGGGAAACCATTCTTCAGAATAGTGATAAAATCTTCACTTATCTAGACTTTCTCGTGAATAACTAATCACTCCCTGGAGAAAGCATTTCTGTATTAATTTCCTACACCTGTCAAAACAAAATACCACTAACTGAATGGCTTAAAACAATGTAAATGCATTGACTTATAGTTCCAGAGTTTGGAGGTCTGAAATTCTAGTGTCCATATGTCCGTCCTTCCTTAGACACCTCTAAGAAAAATTCTTCCTTGTATCTTCCTTGTTTCTGATGCTTGGCTGGCGATATTTGTGTTCCTTGACTCAGTTTCACTTGTTGTCACGTGGAGTTCTCACTGTGTGTCTCTGTCTCCATGTGGCCATTTGGTCATCTTTTTTATAAGGACACATTGGATTAAGAGACCACCCTACTACATTACGGGACTTCCAGGTGGCGCTAGTGGTAAAGAACCTGCTTGCCAATGAAGGAGATGTTAGACTCAGGTTTGATCCTTGGATTGGGAAGTTCCCTAGGAGGAGGTCATGGAGACCCACTCCAGTATACTTGCCTGGAGAATTCCATGGACAGAGGAGATTGTGGGTTATAGTCCACTCAAAGCATTGGACACAACTGAAGCATCTTAGCATGCACACACTACTACATTATGACCTTATCTTATGTAATTACTTTGATAAAGATCCTATTTCTAAATAAAGTCACATTCTTAAGCACCAGGGGTTAGAACTCCAGCACAATTTTTTTCCTGAGAGACAATAAAACCTATAATAATTCCTGCACTCTATACTTCCTTTGGATAATATTCTTGATTTTCTGCTCAGCATCCTGACTCTACTAAACTTTTTGTAACTGCTAGATATGTAAATCTTGTGTGATTACCCAATATAATTTTAAAACTAGACTGTCTATAATCTATGCCTATTATGAATACTTATCAGCTATGATTATATAACAGAAAATTTGAATTTTTTTCTCATTTTATTTTTTTTCAAGGTTTTCCATCTATTTTATTTTATTTTTTTCAAAAACAATTTTAGGAATCTTTACTTACACACCAAGTTACCTGACTTCATTCATTAAATGATTATAGTCTGGTGTTAATCTCCTGGTTGTATGTTATGGAGCATCCGACCTTTATCTGAAGATTGGTTACTGAGATAAGCCTTAGAAACTAACCTAGAGTATCCTTTTTAATAACTTAATTAAATCTTTTAGCAGTATCACATAACAAGGAACTGTCTCAGCAGTGAGTCTTAGTAAACACTAGACATTTTAAAACTAGTTTATAAGCACATTTATATAATTGTATTAATTTATTTTAATTCACATACATAATTCACATAATAATTATCAAAATGTATTATACTAAATCAATGAACATTTGAAAGTATCAGTAATTCTTATTTTCTATTTTACACATATAGTATTATACAGTCACTGTTAAGGATAGATCCTGCCTTGGGGTTTCCATTGTGGAAAGTAAATTGTTAGTCATTTAGTTGAGTCCAGCTCATTGTGACCCCATGGACTATAGACCTCCAGTTCACGGCATTCTCCAGGCAAGAATACTGGAGTGGGTTGCCATTCCCTTCTCCAGGGATACTCCTGACCACAGGGTTGAACCCTGGGTCCCCAGCATTACAGGCAGACTTTTACCATCTGAGCACCGGGGAAATTATTTGTCATCAATGCAGTTACTTCTTACTCCTTTACTGCATCTCCATCTCTGTTCAATTTGCTAACTCTCCTACACTGGCCCTGTATTTTATAAAGCAATATAGTAATATTAAAGAGTAGAAAAACACAGTGTATGTCACTTACATAGGATTTGTGTGAAAATTACTCTCTTCTGTAGAAAAACATCTCTAAACTTGTTATAGTTACCAATGCATCAGATTTTTATTATTTATAGGTCATTAGATTTAAATAAGAAAATTGCTCTCCAAATCTTCTAAACTTTTCAGTAGTAATGTCTTTGGTCAATACTATATTTCTCAATTTTATTGAAATATGGTATTTTAATTATATTTGGATTTCTTGTCTAGATTATTCCTTTATTCATTTTATGTAATTCTTGCTTAGCCTACTGTATCAAACACAGTCTGAGAAAGGATTACCTTTTGAGGGGAGGGATGATCAGCTTGGATCCCCTCTCCACCTCCCTAGAAAAAAAAAGAAAGTATGACAAAGAACAAAAGTGTGGAACTGACATTTAATTCTACACAGAAAAGAAAGATTTGTAATCTGGCAAACATGTGTTCTGACAACCACGAAGTTTATACTCTCTGGTAATACATGAGTAGCTCTGCAGGTTTAACCCCCATCTGTATGAAAGGTCTTTCAACACAGTCTGATTCTATGTTTACAAATCAACATTGTGAAGGAAAATCCTGACTCTGAAGTCTATTGATCTCAGGAAATAGAAGCATTCAGTATCAAACATAAGCACAATGATTATAAGAAAGTATATATTTCCTTTAGTATTTAAACTGACACTATTTTCAATATTTTGAATGGGTGAGGGAACAACTAACATTTCTGGATCTGGACAATATCAAGTTTTTATATTTGCTACATAGTCAGTGGGGGAGGGAGGTACACTGTATTATATGGTGACCACACCAGAAAACTGACCTCTGTTAAGCCCTTGGTGGCAATAACTGGTCCTTCAAGCCATACCCTTCATCTTGTCATTGTCAAGCTGCAGTGAAATAGCGTTTAATAACTTTATTTAAAATAATGCAATCACTAAAATAACAGAGTGGCCTAAAATAAACAGGAATGATAGAGGAGTGTTAACCTTTGTTACTGACTGAAATTGAAATTTGTAATATATAAGAATTAAGATAGTTAAGAGAGCTGTTGTGTCTTTTAGTGGGAAAAGAAATACTGGGTTAACTTTTTACCTATTTGAAAGGGACTGATTCATTTTGCGTTACATTCACTGAAGTGGAAAATTAGCGTGGGGTTATGAAAAGAAATATATATAAAAAACCTCATTGTGAACTAGAATGAAAAGAAAAGTAATTAATTGGTACACTTTCAACTGCTCCTAAGAAGGACAATGCACTGCAAAAAAGAATTAACACCGTGGAAAGTAATCTAACTAGTAAAGGGCAAAAGTACAAATTTTATTGAAAGCGATGCTTCAGATCATGTGTCTCAGAACAATGCAGTGATCTTCAGGTTATGCAAATCTGGATATAGAATTTTATTTCCTTTTTAAAAGTGTCTTTACAAATTCTGAAATAAGTGTGTTCTAAGAGAACTTCTAAATTAAATAAAAATCAATAGATAATATTTCACTGTCACTCAGATGACAGTCAGGGCTATTTGATAAGCCACAGTTGTTAATTTCTTTGTTCTTGAATCATCATTAAAATAACTCTTTGTAACTGTGATGGCTCAAGCGTCCACCTGTCTGGGCCACAGTGCCTCTATATTCAGTCAAACATTATTCTGGATATTTCTATGAGGGTAATCCGTCGCGGAGAGTCGGACACGACTGAGCGACTGAACTGAATTTTAGATCAGATTTACATTCAAATTGTTGGACTTTGAATAACATAGATTGCCCTCTGTAATGTGCATGGATCTCACCTAGTTAGCTTAAGAACTATATAGAACAAAAGACTGAACTTTCCTGAGCAAGAGGGGATTATCCAGCAGACCGTGGTTAGACTCAACTACAACTCTTCCTTGAGTTTCCAGCCTCTCCTGTCAAATTCTGAATTGTCAGGAATCCACAATTGCATGAACCAGTTCTTTAAAATGGATCTCTTCATGTATCTAGGTATGTATTCATCCTAATCGAGCCCATCTTGCATGAACTGTTCCTTATTTTCCTCTATTTCTTTGCACTGATCACTGAAGAATGCTTTCTAATCTCTCCTTGTTATTCTTTGGAACTCTGCATTCAGATGCTTATATCTTTCCTTTTCTCCTTTGCTTTTCGCTTCTCTTCTTTTCATAGCTATTTGTAAGGCCTCCTCAGACAGCCATTTTGCTTTTTTGCATTTCCTTTCCATGGGGATGGTCTTGGTCCCTGTCTCTTGTACAATGTCACAAACCTCCGTCCAGAGTTCATCAGGCACTCTGTCTATCAGATCTAGTCCCTTAAATCTATTCCTCACTTCCACGTATAATCATAAGGGATTTGATTTAGGTCATATCTGAATGGTCTAGTGGTTTTCCCTACTTTCTTCAATTTAAGTCTGAATTTGGCAATAAGAAGTTCATGATCTGAGCCACAGTCAGCTCCTGGTCTTGTTTTTGCTAACTGTATACAGCTTCTCCATCTTTGGCTGCAAAGAATATAATCAATCTGATTTTGTTGTTGACCATCTGGTGATGACCATGTGTAGAGTCTTCCCTTGTGTAGTTGGAAGAGGGTGTTTGCTATGACCAGTGCAGAAGCAGAAGATATTAAGAAGAGGTGGCAAGAATACACAGAAGAACTGTACAAAAAAGATCTTCACGACCAAGATAGTCACGATAAAGTGACCACTGACCTAGAGGCAGACATCTTGGAATGTGAAGTCAAGTGGGCCTTAGAAAGCATCACTACGAACAAAGCTGGTGGAGGTGATGGAATTCCAGTTGAGCTATTTCAAATCTTGAAAGATGATGCTGTGAAAGTGCTGCACTCAATATGCCAGCAAACTTGGAAAACTCAGCAGTGGCCACAGGACTGGAAAAGGTCAGTCTTCATTCCAATCCCAAAGAAAGGCAATGCCAAAGAATGCTCAAACTACCACACAATTGCACTCATCTCACATGCTAGTAAAGTCATGCTCAAAATTCTCCAAGCCAGGCTTCAGCAATATGTGAACCGTGAACTCCTAGATGTTCAAGCAGGTTTTAGAAAAGGCAGAGGCACCAGAGATCAAATTGCCAATATCTGCTGGATCATGGAGAAAGCAAGAGAGTTCCAGAAAAACATCTATTACTGCTTCATTGACTGTGCCAAAGCCTTTGACACTGTGGATCACAATAAACTGTGGAACATTCTGAAAGAGCTGGCAATACCAGACCACCTGACCTGCCTCTTCAGAAACCTGTATGCAGGTCAGGAAGCAAGGGTCAGAACTGTACAACAGACTGGTTCCAAATAGGAAAAGGAGTGCGTCAAGGCTGTATATTGTCACCTTGCTTATTTAACTTATATGCAGAGAACACCATGAGGAACAATGGGCTGGAAGAAGCACAAGCTGGAATCAAGATTGCTGGGAGAAATATCAATAATCTCAGATATGCAGATGACACCACCCTTATAGCAGAAAGTGAAGAGGAACTCAAAAGCCTCTTGATGAAAGTGAAAGAGGAGAGTGAAAAGGTTGGCTTGAAGCTCAACATTCAGAAAACAAAGATCATGGCATCTGGTCCCATCACTTCATGGGAAATAGATGGAAAAACAGTGGAAACAGTGTCAGACTTTATTTTCTGGGCTCCAAAATCACTGCAGATGCTGATTGCAGCCATGAAATTAAAAGACTCTTACTCCTTGGAAGGAAAGTTATGACCAACCTTGATAGTATATTGAAAAGCAGAGACATTACTTTGCCAACAAAGGTCCGTCTAGTCAAGGCTATGGTTTTCCCCGTGGTCATGTATGGATGTGAGAGTTGGACTGTGAAGAAAGCTGATCACCAAAGAACTGATGCTTTTGAACTGTGGTGCTGGAGAAGACTCTTAAGAGTCCCTTGTACCGCAAGGAGATCCAACCAGTCCATTCTAGAGAAGGTCAATCCTGGGTGTTCATTGGAAGGACTGATGCTAAAGCTGAAGCTGCAATACTTTGGCCACCTCATGCGACGAGTTGACTCAGTGGAAAAGGCTCTGATACTGGAAAAGTTTGGGGGCGAGAGGAGAAGGGGACGACCGAGAATGAGATGGCTGGATGGCATCACCGACTCTGTGGACATGAGTCTGAGTGAACTCCGGGAGTTGGTGATGGACAGGGAGGCCTGGAGTGCTGTGATTCATGGGGTCGCGGAGAGTCGGACACGACTGAGTGACTGAAATGAACTGAACTGAGTCATCCTAATGGTTCTTTTCTTCTGGAGAACTTGTACCAATACGGTCAAATGCTTTCCAGTACACTTTTCTTTCTTGACAGTCCTAAAACCTATATTTAGATACTAGACCCAGAGAATCTGAAGAAATCTGAAGAAATTCTCCTTTCTTACCTCATTTGTTGAAGGTCCAGTGATGTTTAACATGTCATGATCTTTTCTGATAAATTTTAAGAGGAGGTTTCCTAAGCATTTGCTGCTAAGTCACTTCAGTCGTGTCCGACTCTGTGCGACCCCATAGACAGCAGCCAACCAGGCTCCCCCGTCCCTGGGATTCTCCAGGCAAGAACACTGGAGTGGGTTGCCATTTCCTTCTCCAATGTGTGAAAGTAAAAAGTGAAAGTGAAGTCGCTCAGTCGTGTCCGACCCTTAGCGACCCCATGGACTACAGCCTACCAGGCTCCTCCATCCATGGGATTTTCTAGGCTATAGTACTGGAGTGGCTTGCCATTGCCTTCTCCATCTAAGCATTTAGAGCTACCGAAATGTTTTTAATGTTAGGAATTTGCTTATTGCAGCTGTTTAAATCTTTCCTCACAGGTGAACTAAGTTGAACAGAAATGAAAATTTAAAATCTAAAAAGCATTAAGAAAACTAAAATTGATAAAGCTTATTTGTTAAAAGTTGAATGCAAATTTAGTTGTCATGATCACCATCTACTCTTCAGATTACATGTGAGATCCATTCCAGATAACACATTCCTTTATCCTGGGGATTCAGGCAGTGAGTACCATCTCTCCAAAGCAGCTTGTCAGTTGGGAGATCACAATTGAACCTAGTAGAAGAAAAATATTTTGAACCTGCATATTGTTGTTTTAACAAATTTCCATAGATATAGTTAAAAGCAGCATGAATTTATTCTCTTCATTTCTGTAGGTTAGAAATTTTACATGGATCCTACTTGGTTAAAATCACTGACTGTATATGGATACATACCAAAATTTTAAATATGGTTTTCTCCATCTATGTCTATGATATAGAGGTGTAAGTGATAAGAAACTTCGCAAAGAGAAAAACTTGCATTTGATATATCATTAATTATTTAAACAAAAGAAACTACGATATTCAGTTGGCTCCCAATGATCATTTCTAATCCATCCTCAGCAAAATCTTTGTGAAATTCTCAGCTAGAAAAAAATTAACTTCTTTGAAAGACATATAACATTCAAGTCGTTGGCATTATTAAAATCCCCTTATTATGATTCATGTGTATCTATCTAAATATATTGACAAATGACAAAGGAATATGCAGAATCCATTGAAATCCCACATGAAAAATAATGGACTCTTAAAGTTGATATATAGGAGGATGGATTATTTTAAGAGCTTTATATGACCTGGGACAAATAGCCTTATACATAAAGTCATTTATTTATTTTTCCCCCTAAAAGTAGTCCCATCAGGGGATTACATGCAGGCATTTAATGACTTCTCACTTCTTTATTTCTTACACTGTGGTCAAAAGCATTTGACACTGTTCCCAACTCTCTTTGTCTGGGAATACTCATTTCTGCTTGACCTCTCAATAGTATTCAACTTTGTTAGCCCCAAAGGAAACATAAAGAGCTCTATATACACATGATTTGCAGCTAGCTTGTGAGAGCTCCATTTGTTAACAGTTGGTAAACCGCTTCTCCAGATTACTTCAACCACAGCAGAATTTAAGAGAGGTGTCTAGAAAATGTTAATTATATTTCTTTTTTAATGGTGTTAGTGAAAGATAATTCACACCATGAAATTATAATTCAGCAGCTATATATTTTCAGAGTTGTGCAACAATTACCACAATTTTAGAACATTTGATTCACCCCAAAAAGGAATTTATATTACATAATAGTGTCTCATATTCTTCAAGTCCATTCCCACAAGACCTATGCAAAACAAATCTACTTTTTGTAATATATAGATTCGCCTAATCTATACATTCTGTGTTAATGAAGTCATACAATATACAGTCTTTTCTGACTCACTTCTGTTTATCTATTGTAACATCTGAATTCCTTTAATGACTTTTAAAGTATTTTTTAAAAAGTTCTTAATGGTTGCTGTTCAGAATATGAACACCTTAGTTATCAGAATCTACTTCATATTTATGCTAATAATTCCAGTGAACTATAGCAATATCGATTCTGTAAAAATCTATTTCCTCTTCCCCATTTTGTTCTCTTAATTTTATGTGTATTATACCCATATATATTAACACCCTAAAATACATGGTTAAAATTAGATAAGTATAATATGTGTATAATTTATATAATTTCATGTCGTTTAAAAACACTGAAAGAAGGGAGAGCCAGTATATATATTTATAATTTTTAATGTATTTTATTTACAATTCCTGGTTCTCGTGTGTTCCCATAGGCTCAAGCTATCTTGTGGTGTCATTTCCTTACTCCAAATCAGCTCCGTTCCCACCCATATCTTTTGTACTTTTATCAACTATTTTACATTTCTATATTTCATAGGCCTAATAATATGATTCAGTTCAGTTCTGTCGTGCAGTCATGTCCGACTATTAGCGACCCCATGAACCACAGCACGCCAGGACTCCCTGTCCATCACCAACTCCCGGAGTTCACTCAAACTCATGTCCATCGAGTCGGTGATGCCATCCAGCCACCTCATTCTCTGTCGTCCCCGTCTCCTCCTACCTCCAATCGCTCCCAGCATCAGAGTCTTTTCCAGTGAGTCAACTCGTCGCATGAGGTGGCCAAAGTATTGGATTTTATGTACCTATTATTTTATATAATTGCTTTCTTCCCCATATTTAGCTTCAGTTCAGTTCAGTCGCTCAGTCGTGTCTGGCTCTTTGAGACCCCATGAATCACAGCACGCCAGGCCCTTTTTCCATTACCAACTCCCGGAGTTCACTCAAACTCATGTCCGTCAAGTTGGTGATGCCATCCAGCCACCTCATTCTCTGTCATCCCCTTCTCCTCCTGCCCTCAATCCCTCCCAGCATCAGAGTCTTTTCCAGTGAGTGAACTCTTTGCATGAGGTGGCCAAAGTATTGGAGTTTCAGCTTTAGCATCAGTCCTTCCAATGAACACCCAGGACGATCTCCTTTAGGATGGACTGGTTGGATCTCCTTGCAGTCCAAGGGACTCTCAAGAGTCTTCTCCAGCACCACAGTTCAAAAGCATCAATTCTTCGGCGATCAGCTTTCTTCACAGTCCAACTCTCACATCCGTACATGACCACTGGAAAAACCATAGCCTTGACTAGACGGAAAGGATAACTACAATATTGTGTTTGTTTCTGTCATACATTAACATGGATAAGTCAAAGGTATACATATGGCCCCTTCCTCTAGAGCCTCTACCCCACCTCTCATCGCATTCCATCCCTCTAGGATATCACAGAGACCCAGTTTGAGTTCCCTGAGTTATACAACAAATTCCCACTGGCTATTTATCTTACATATGTTAGTCTATATGTTTTCACGTTACTCTCTCTATTACCCCACCCTCTCCTTCCTACCACCCCCTCATGTCCATAAGTCTGTTCTCTATGCCTAAGGCTCCACTGAAGACCTACAAACAGGTTAATCAGCACCAGTTTTCTAGAGTCTATATATATGTCAATATACAATATTTATTTTTCTCTTTCTTTCTTACTTCACTCTCTGTAATAGGCTCTATGTTCATCCACCTCAAGACCACTGACTCAAATGCATCCCTTTATATGACTGAGTAATATTCTATTATGTTTTATACAATTGTTTTTTAAATCAGAAGGAAAAATGAAAAGAAATATGCAATTTCAATGTCCTTTATAATTATCTAAATAATTGCCTTTACTGCTATTTACTATTTTTGTGGATTGTTATGTGGATTTTAAATTATTGCCTGGTATTCTTTTGTATTTCTTGTAAATTCTGCTAGCAACAGGTTTTTTTTTGTTGTTGTTGTTGTTAATTTTGTTTTTTCCTATCAGCACTTTGAAATGTCTTCTCTTTGCAGAAATACCTCCAGTGTTTCTGATGAGAAGCCAGTTTTCAATCTTTTTTTAGTCCCCTTGTATGACAAATTGTTTTTCTCTTCTTATTTTTAAGATTTTCTTTGTCTTTCAATATTTTGTTTATCCTATAGCTGGAGCCACAGGACCTCTTTGCATTTATGCTGTTTTTAATTGTTTGAGCGTCTCAGTTGTATATAGCAACATTTTTAATCATATTTGTGACATTTTCAGCCATTACTTGTTCACATATTTCTTTCTATACCTTTCTCTCTCCTCTTCTCTGCCACTCTTTAGGAGTATGCTTGTGTACCTAAATCTGTTTTACATTTCTTTGAAGTTTTGCTAATTTTTCTTTATTCGCTTTTTCCTCTGTGTCTTTCAGATTGTATAATCAGTATCAATGTCTTCAAGCTTGGCAATTCTTTCTTATGCCAGCTCCGAATGGTGGCTCAGAGGTTAAAGCGTCTGCCTCCAATGCGGGAGACCCGGGTTCGATCCCTGGGTCAGGAAGATCCCCTGGAGAAGGAAACGGTAACCCACTCCAGTATTCTTGCCTGGAGAATCCCATGGACGGAGAAGCCTGGTAGGCTACAGTCCACGGGGTCGCATAGAGTCGGACTCGACTGAGCGACGGAACGGAACTACTGGTGAGCTGCTGTAGTGAATTGTTTCTTTTCAATTATTGTACTTTTCAACTCAGGAATGTCCATGTAGTTTTGTTATAATTTTAATCTCTTTATTGGGGTTCTTGATTTGAGGAAACATTGTCATCATAACTTTTCTTCTTGAAACATAGTTTCTCTGGTTCTTTGAATGTACTTACAACAGCTATTTTGTAATAACTATCTTTGTCTACTAATCTGACAACACTCTCCTCTCAAGGGAAGTTTTGGTTGCCTGTTTTTCTTCTTGAGTGGGATACACTTTTCTGTTTCTTTGAGTGTCTCATAGTATGTTGAAAAATATACATTGTAGATTATATAGCAACTTTGTGTGTGAGTTTGTTGCTGGGGCTTGTTGTTATTGTCTTTTACGTATTTTTTTAGTGATGTGGCTGGACTACTTAGGTGAAATTTATTTTCCCCACAATATATAGCCTCTGATTTCTTTCCTTAGAGAGGGCAAAAATGGGCAGAGGCTCAGTCATCCTGCGATAAGAGTAGTTTAAAAGGGCTCTCTTTGACTCCCTCTTTCCCTGATATTTCTGTTAAGTTCTAACTCATCTTCCTGTGTTGCTACTTTGCCCAGCTGTTTAGCCTCCACCATTTGCCCAATGAATACTTACAGTGTTTTTGTCAATATCCTGGGTATATATCGTTCCACAGTCTGATCCAGTTAAATCAGACCACTGTGGAGTAGCCTTTGACTCTAGTTTAAAGGCTTATTTTAATACAGTTAGGGCTCTTCTTATCTGTTTCTTTCCCTAGTTCTCTCTTTTTAACTTCTCATTGGTCAATGATTTAGCTTGTTGCTATCATAGAGGTAACAACCCCTAAAAATCACCAGAAAAATCTCCCTTGTTTTCAACTGCACTTTAAAGCTCAATTTTCTAGTGGTTTCCATACACATAAATTCACTTCTTTTGTAGAAAGCAATGAGTTTGCCTTTCTTCCTGGCATAATCTTTTGAGTTCCTACTCCAAAGCTTGGGGCGGAGACAGTAACCCACTTCTTTCAGAATGGCAGCCCTCCTTTATGCATAGTTGACTGGGTGGGGGCAATAGTCCCTGGTCTTCACCACTTCCCATTATGCAGCTCATGCCCTTTGAGCAAGTTGTCACAGGGATGATTGGTGTCCAAGATTCTTGTCTTTCTGGGATAGATATTCCACCCAAAGTTTAGGATGGAGAAGGGGACCCCAACCTGTCAGCTGGTCTTGCCTGGAAAAGAGCTGCTGTAATATGGAGACTGGAAGGATGAAGTTGAGAGGAGAAATGTTGGTAATCTTCCCATTATGGAGAGATATAATAGTCTTAGGTTGTTTTAATTATCTTAATTTGGTAAATAGTAGAAAAAGTAATCCCAAATATATATTTTAATTTAATTTTGTTCAAGATTTCTATTGTTTATCCAAGTGTTCTATAACTTCTATTCTAAAGTAGATTCTTAATATTTTTATATTAATAATGGAAATATAACAGATAATTACTTGAAGGACTATTTATTTCAATAAAATAAAGGGCATTCAACAACTGAAAACTACTTTTTGAGAAGTACTATATTTTGAAAGAATTTTTTCACCACACAAGGTTATTACATGTCTCCAGCAGCCTGAACTAATAGAGTTTCCTAAGGCATTAAAGTTGTTAATGTTGTTTCTTATCTAGTATGCCATTTCCATTTATTTGAATCTAAAAAAAATAAAATAAGAATTATTTTCAACTTTTCCTGGTAGAATTTAATTTTCTGAAACAGCATTAAATAATGATTCCACATAATATTTCTTTATTATTAAATTAATTATTATAGTCCTTTGAAGAGGTTTCCCCCAATGATGTTTGATTTAGTAATTAAAAAGAGCAAACAACTTTAAAATCAGTTTTGTGCTGCCTCCTTCAACCTACCTTTGGCCAAACTGTGAAGTGGGCTCAGATTATCTGCTGCATTCATTCCTTTCTTTTATCCTCTTCTTGCAAGTGCCCTCCTCAGACCACTATCCTGCTGCATTCATCCCTTCCTCTTACACTCTTCTGGGAAATGCTCTCCTCAGACACCATCCTGCTCTCCTTGATCATATATTGCCTTATTATTATGTGCTTTTGGTTTTATCCCAAGACTGAGTCACTGTATTTTCAAGGCTTCAAATAAATATTTAAATAAAGTTGTGCCTAATAAGAAAAGTGGTATTGCAGATGTCACACAGGTATTTTAGACTGTACATAAAGCATGCATTAACTTATATGAATAAAAATTAACTGTGGCCTTTTAAATTTTGAATTTTATCAGAATTTCCAAATGTATTTTAAATCAAAATATATCAGTGTTCACTTCTTTGCTGATAAAATCAGTCTTCTTAATCTTAAGAATGTGATTTTGTTAAATCAGAATTGACAAAGTAAAGATGGCTTTATTTTCTTCTTATGATTCAGAGAATTTAGAAAAATGTATGTTTAGATACATTAGTTATGATAAATGGCTAAACATAGGCCTTAATTGAGAGATCAGCAATAATAAAAATTTGAAGCTTCTGCCTTAGCATATAACTATTTCTCTTTATGAACCTGTGGGTGAAGAGAAGAGAAAGAGTCAAAGACAAAATTACCTATTGATCTCTCAACAAAGTGCATCCTTTCTTTATAATAATGCATTTCCTGTTCCCTTCTGGATGTTATTGTATTGTATTGTTATTTCATCTAAAGTATACGACAGCATCTGGAGCCTGACCTATGAGTTTGATTGCCTATGGTTAAGACAAGACTATTCTTTCAAGTGTTTTAACTGTCTTTAAAAATGTTAGATACTATTATAATCTATACATTAGTTGACACTTTTGTCTTTATTTATGTTGAATTTGTAAGAGAAGCTTTACAGTCAGGTCTTTTTCCATTTGATACCAAGATTATATTTCAGATGTTATTGCTGATCACCTACTCTTGCTCAGATTTCCTATATATTCTGTCACATGTCAATATGGTGTTTTCAACCTTCATGTCCACACTGATACGCTGGAGTTAGTACTCTCAAAACAAAGAATGAACACAGTAAACTCAAGAGACTTGGGACAATGTAATTTGGGGTACAAGTGTGTGTATTTGCATACACATGCGTCTATGTGTGTGGGAAGGCAGGCCAATAAAGACATCCATTTTATTTTTGAATCACTTAGAAGGAGCCTGATGCTCTTAAACATCTGATTAATGTTTATACATTGTCCTTTGTGCATTTTCTTAAAAAAGAGTCTTTTTCTCACAAACAATTTACCAATAAAATTAAGAAGTATTTTGATAGTATTTTGTAGACAAACATTTGAGCCATAATAAAAATAAATACTTGCCACAGAAAATAAATTATGTTTCATAATTTTCACACTCTTTAATTTACACAAGTCAGGGTCTAAGTCTCAATAATGAAAGAAACTCCTTCCTTGGAGTTTTTTTCATAAAAAAATGTCCCAAGTTAAAGAGTCTATGCTTTAGCAATAGTTATCAAGAATCATGTGCTTTATATTTATTATCTAATTTTCCATTCATTACTTAATTCAATGAGGCAATTATTATTGTTCTAGGGTAGAATATAGCTTGTTCAAAGTCACATATATCTAATAACTGGTGAAGCCAAAATTTAACCATAGGTCTGCCAGATTTCATGGTCTTTCCTTTTTTCACAATGATAGGATGCTTCCCTTCAGAAATGATATCTCAAGGCCAGACTCCTGCAATGACTGATATTTAATTTAGTTACAAAAGAATCACTTGTGTTTAAAAATAAATGATGTGCAATATATTTAATAGCAGAAAGAAATTAAACTGGTGCTTCTGTGGGAAATAATGCTAGCTATACTTGAAACAAATAATGTTAAAATATGTATCACAGAGAATTTAGTGACAAATTGTTCTTTTTCTTTGGGTTTCAATGGTGACTCAGCTGGTAAAGAATCCACGTGCATAGTGGGAAACCTGATTTTGATCCTTGGGTTGTGAAGATCTCCCACTCCAGTATTCAGTCCTGGAGAATTCCATGGACTCTATAGTCCATGGGGTTGCAAAGAGTCAGACACAACCGAGCAACTTTTACTTTTTGTTCTTTTCAGTAATGGGAGAATTCACATTTAGTCTAAGAAAGTGTTAGTTGCTCAATTGTGTCCAACTTTTTGTGACCTCATGGACCACAGGTCACCAGGAGCCTCTGTCCATGGGATTTTCCAGGCAAGAATACTGGAGTGGGTTGCAATTTCCTTCCCCATGACATCTTCCTGACCCAGCGATGGAACCCGGGTCTCCTGCATTTCAGGCAGACTCTTTACCATCTGAGCCACCAGAAAAATCCTTCTTTTTAGTAATAAGCATGTTATGAAATGTCAGTTGAATATTGGCAATTTTTTTATCAGATCTATCCTGTATAATCACACAATGAGAAAAATATCATTCCATTTACAGGGAAGCAGAATAAAAATTTATTAAAAACATTTTATCTTCACTTAGAGCCTAATCCATTTGAAAAAGTATCTTTAACATAATTGTGTCATTAAATCATAAAAATGGAAATTGTGTTAACAGCAGGATGTTATCTTTTATTGAGGGCAAACAGCAGGGTTGCTGCTAATGAGAACCTCATCAACTTATCAGCAAAAGGTCAACCTAAAGAGCTCTTTAACCAATTTCTCCCTAAGTAGTTATTTTTTCCCTTTTGATGGCATATCACACTGACAAGCTAGACTTTTACGTGGCTGTATTATTATGAATCAGTCTCTATTATGACAAGAAATATATATAATTGCAAGACATCCATTGAATTTGGGACACATTGTTTCAGAATTTAATTTTTTTCCCTGAAAGGACTATCAGGCTCATTTTGGTGATGTTGTTGCTGTGTTCACTTATTTTAAACATTTTGATATTATATTAATGAGTCCTCCATTCAAAACCTTGAAAGGTGTAAAAGTATTTTAAACAATGGATAAGGACATTGGTAATGTTTGGATAAAAAGAGGGCCTTATACAGATTGATCAGATTCTTATCTTTATTCTATTAATTGCCTTCTCTACAAATAGATAAAATAGTAAACAAAATTACAGTGTCATTTACTGTGAACTTATTTTCTGCCATACACTCATCCATGTATTGGATAAGCACCTTTCATTTTGTATTCACAGCAAGCTTTTAGCAATTACAGTGATTAACTTTTGTTTGGTTTTCTGTAGGTTTTTTAAGATTGTCTTAGAGCTCATAAGAGTTTACCAAGATTTGATTACAATTGCTTTACTCATGATATTTATTAGGCTCAAGCTTTTGGAATATTAGGACACTGGAAGCCATTGAGTATATCACCTGGAAATCTGTGCTTATACCAGCACTATGTAGCAAGACATTATTAAAATTAGTGATAATAATAATAACAGCAATATTTATTCCAGACGTCGTTTCTCCCAATTGAATCTCTCTATTATTCATTTAATTTTGAATTAAATGACTATAAAGGATTAGTCAAAAGCATAATGAAGAAAGCAAAATTATTTCAAATCTCACTTTAAAACCTCACTTTTAAAGTGTTGTAATGTTTAACTTTATGTGTAAATTGGATAGGCCTTAGTACTCAGATATGTGGTCAAACATTGGTGTAAATGTACCTCTGAAATAATTTAGGTGGCATTACATTTATTTTATTTATTTTATCATGCATCGAACCTGGACTGGTGATTCATTTCACATATGATAATATACATGCTTCAATGCCATTCTCCCAAATCATCCCACCTTCACCCTCTCCCACAGAGTCCCAAAGACTGTTCTATACACCTATGTCTCTTTTGCTGTCTCGTATACAGGGTTAAGGTTACCATCTTTCTAAATTCCATATATATGTGTTAGTATACTGTATTTATATTTTTCTTTCTGGATTACTTCACTCTGTATAATAGGCTCCAATTTCATCCACCTCATTAGAACTGATTCAAATGCATTCTTTTAGATGGCTGAAAAATACTCCATTGTGTATATGCACCAAAGCTTTCTTATCCATTCATCTGCAGATGGACACCTAGGTCGCTTCCATGTCCTCGCTATTATAAACAGTGCTGCAATGAACACTGGAGTACATGTGTCTCTTTCGATTCTGGTTTTGTCGGTGTGTACGCCCAGGAGTCGGAGAAGGCAATGGCAAGCCACTCCAGTACTATTGCCTAGAAATCCCATGGATGGAGGAGCCTGGTAGGCTGCAGTCCGTGGGGTCGCTAAGGGTCGGACACGATTGAGCGACTTCACTTTCACTTTTCACTTTCCACTTTCACACATTGGAGAAGGAAATGGCAACCCACTCCAGTGTTCTTGCCTGGAGAATCCCAGGGACGGGGGAGCCTGGTGGGCTTCTGTCTATGGGGTCACACAGAGTCGGACACGACTGAAGTGACTTAGCAGCAGCAGCAGCACACCCAGGAGTGCGATTGCTGGATCATATGGCAGTTCTATTTCCAGGTTTTTGAGGAACCTCCACATTGTTCTCCATATGGGCTGTACTAGTTTGCATTCCCACCAACAGTGTAAGAGGGTTCCCTTTTCTCCACACCCTCTCCAGCATTTATCGCATGTAGACTTTTGGATAGCAGCCATTCTGACTGGTGTGAAATGGTATCTCATTATGGTTTTGATTTGCACTTCTCTGATTATGAGGGATGTTGAGCATTTTTTCATGTGTTTGTTAGCCATCTTTATGTCTTCTTTGGAGAAATGTCTGTTTAGTTCTTTGGCCCATTTTTTGATTGGGTCGTTTATTTTTCTGGAATTGAGCTGCAGGAGCTGCTTGTATATTTTGGAGATTAATTCTTTGTCAGTAGTTTCATTTGCTAATAATTTCTCCCATTCTGAAGGCTGTCTTCTCACCTTGCTTATAGTTTCCTTTGCTGTGCAGAAGCTTTTGATTTTAATTAGGTCCCATCTGTTTATTTTTGCTTTTATTTCCAATATTCTGGGGGGTGGGTCTTGGAGGATCCTGCTGTGATTTATGTCAGAGAGTGTTTTGCCTACGTTCTCCTCTAGGAGTTTTATAGTTTCTGGTCTTACATTTAGCTCTCTAATCCATTTTGAGTTTATTTTTGTGTATGGTGTTAGGAAATGTTCTAGTTTCATTCTTTTACAAGTGGCTGACCAGTTTTCGTAGCACCACTTGTTAAAGAGACTGTCTTTTCTCCATTTTATATTCTTGCCTCCTTTGTCAAAGATAGGGTGTCCATAGGTGCGTGGATTTATCTCTGGGCTTTCTATTTTGTTCCATTGATCTATATTTCTGTCTTTATGCCAGTACCATACTGTCTTGATGACTGTGGCTTTGTAGTAGAGCCTGATGTCCGGCAGGTTAATTCCCCCAGTTCCAATCTTCTTCCTCAAGATTGCTTAGGCTATTCGAGGTTTTTTGTATTTCCATACAAATTGTAAGATTATTTGTTCTAGTTCTGTGAAAAATATCGTTGGTAGCTTGATAGGGATTGCATTGAATGTATAAATTACTTTGGGTAGTATACTCATTTTTAAAATATTTATTCTTCCAATCCATGAACATGGTATATTTCTCCATCTGTTAGTGTCCTCTTTGATTACTTTCACCAGTGTTTTATAGTTTTCTATGTACAAGTCTTTTGTTTCCTTAGGTAGATATATTCCTAAGTATTTAATTCTTTTCGTTGCAACAGTGAATGGAATATTTTCCTTAATTTCTCTTTCTATTTTCTCATTATTAGTGTATAGGAATGCAAGGGATTTCTGTGTGTTGATTTTATATCCTGCAACTTTACTGTAATCATTGATTAGCTCTAGTAGTTTTCTGGTAGAGTCTTTAGGGTTTTCTGTGTAGAGGATCATGTCATCAGTGAACAGTGAAAGTTTTACTTCTTCTTTTCCAATTTGTATTCCTTTTATGTCTTTTTCTGCTCTGATTGCTGTGGCCAAAACTTCCAGAACTACGTTGAATAGTAGTGGTGAGAGTGGGCACCCTTGTCTTGTTCCTGACTTTAGGGGAAATGCTTTCAGTTTTTCACCATTGAGGATAATGTTTGCTGTGTGTTTGTCATATATGGCTTTTATTATGTTGAGATATGTCCCTTCTATTCCTACTTTCTGGAGGGTTTTTATCATAAATGGATGTTGAATTTTCTCAAAGGCTTTCTCTGCATCTGTTGAGATAATCATATGATTTTTATTTTTCAGTTTGTTAATGTGGTGTATTACGTTGATTGATTTGCAGATATTGAAGAATCCTTGCATTCCTGGGATAAAGCCCACTTGGTCATGATGTATGATCTTCTTAATGTGTTGTTGTATTCTGATTGCTAGAATTTTGTTAAGGATTTTTGCATCTATGTTCATCAGTGATATTGGCCTGTGGGGTCTTTACCAGGTTTTGGGATTAGGGTGATGGTGGCCTCATAGAATGAGTTTGGAAGTTTCCCTTCCTCAGCAATTTTCTGGAAGAGTTTGAGTAGAATAGGTGTTAGCTCTTCTCTAAATTTTTGGTAGAATTCAGCTGTGAAGCCGTCTGGACCTGGGCTTTTGTTTGCTAGAAGATTTCTGATTACAGTTTCAATTTCCGTGCTTGTGATGGTCTGTTAAGACCCTCTATTTCTTCCTGTTTCAGTTTTGGAAAGTTGTACTTTTCTAGGAATTTGTCCATTTCTTCCAAATTATTCATTTTATTGGCATATAATTGCGGATAGTATTCTCTAATAATCCTTTGTATTTCTGTGTTGTTGGTTGTGATCGCTCCATTTTCATTTCTAATTTTATTGATCTGGTTCTTCTGCCTTTGTTTCTTGATGAGTCTGGCTAGTGGTTTGTCAATTTTATTTACCTTCTCAAAGAACCAGCTTTTGGTTTTGTTTATTTTTGCTATGGTTTCTTTTGTTTCTTTTGCATTTATTTCTGCCCTATTTTTTACAATTTCTTTCCTTCTACTAACCCTGTGTTTCTTCATTTCTTCCTTTTCTAGTTTCTTTAGATTTAGAGTTAGGTTATTTAGCTGACTTTTTTCTTGTTTCTTGAGGTGTGCCTGTATTGCTATGAACCTTCCCCTTAGCACTGCTTTTACAGTGTCCCAGAGGTTTTGGGTTGTTGTGTTTCATTTTCATTAATTTCTATGCATATTTTGATTTCTCTTTTGATTTCTTCTATGATTTGTTCATTATTCAGCAGCGTGTTGTTCAGCCTCCATATGTTGGCATTTTTAACAGTTTTTCTCCTGTAATTGAGATCTAATCTTACTGCATTGTGGTCAGAAAAGATGCTTGGAATGATTTCAATTTTTTTTAATTTACCAAGGCTAGATTTATGGCCCAGGATGTGATCTATCCTGGAAAAGGTTCCGTGTGCACTTGAGAAAAAAGGTGAAATTCATTGTTTTGGGGTGAAATGTCCTATAGATATCTATTAGGTCTAACTGTTCTATTGTATCATTTAAAGTTTGTGTTTCCTTGTTAATTTTCAGTTTAGTTGATCTATCCATTGGTGTGAGTGGGGTATTAAAGTCTCCCACTATTACTGTGTTATTGTTAATTTCCTCTTTCATACTTGTTAGTAATTGTCTTACATATTGCGGTGCTCCATGTTGAGTGCATAAATATTTATAATTGCTATATCTTCCTCTTGGATTGATCCTTTGATCATTATGTAGTTTCCTTCTTTGTATCTTTTCACAGCCTTTATTTTAAAATCTATTTTATCTAATATGAGTATTGCTACTCCCGCTTTCTTTTGGTCTCTCTTTGCATGGAATATCTTTTTCCAGCCCTTCACTTTTAGTCTGTATGTGTCCCTCGTTTTGAGGTGGTTCTCTTGTAGACAACATATATGGGGGTCTTGTTTTTGTATCCATTCAGCCAGCCTTTGTCTTTTGGTTGGGGCATTCAACCCATTTACGTTTAAGGTGATTATTGATAAGTATGATCCTGTTGCCATTTTCTTTATTGTTTTGGGTTAGAGTTTATATACCCTTTCTGTGTTTCCTGTCTAGAGAAGATCCTTTAGTATTTGTTAGACAGCTGGTTTGGTGATGCTGAATTCTCTCAGCTTTTGCTTGTCTGTAAAGCTTTTGATTTCTCCTTCATATTTGAATGAGATCCTTGCTGGGTATAGTAATCTGGGCTGTAGGTTACTTTCTTTCATCACTTTAAGTATGTCTTGCCATTCCCTCCTGGCCTGAAGAGTTTCTGTTGAAAGATCAGCTATTATCCTTATGGGAATACCCTTGTGTGTTATTTGCTGCTTTTCCCTTGCTGCTTTTAATATTTGTTCATGTTTGATCTTTGTTAATTTGATGAATATGTGTCTTGGGGTATTTCGCCTTGGGTTTATCCTGTTAGGAACTCTCTGGGTTTCTTGGACTTGGGTGATTATTTCCTCCCCCATTTTAGGGAAATTTTCAACTATTATCTCCTCAAGTATTCTCTCATGGTCTTTCTTTTTGTCTTCTTCTTCTGGGACCCCTATGATTCGAATGTTGGAGCATTTAACATTGTCCCAGAGGTCTCTAATATTGTCCTCATTTCTTTTAATTCGTTTTTCTTTTTCTGTCTCTGTTTCATTTATTTCTACAATTCTATCTTCTAGCTCACTTATCCTGTCTTCTGCCTCCGTTATTTTACTGTTTTTTCCCTCCAGAGTGTTTCTGATCTCATCTATTGCATTGTTCATTGTATATTGACTCTTTTTTATTTCCTCTAATTCTTTATTAAACATTTATTGCATCTTCTCAATCCTTTTCTCCACTTTATTTATCTGTAACTCCATTTTGCTTTCCAGATTTTGAATCATTTTCACAACTAAAATTCGAAATTCTTTATCAGGTAGGTTCCATATATCTTCCTCTTTTGTTTGTGTTAGTGGGCCTTTATCCTGTTCCTTTACTTGATGGTTATTTCTCTGCCTCTTCATCTTGCTTATATTGCTGTGCTTGGGGTGGCGTTTCCATCTTCTGGCAGTTTGTGGAGTTCTCTTTATTATGTAGTTACCTCATTGTGTGTGGGGTTGGACGGTTGACTTGTCAAGGTTCCCTGGTTAGGGAAGCTTGTGTTGGTGTTCTGGTGGGTGTAGCTGGATTTCTTCTCTCTGGAGTGCAATGAAGTGTCCAGTAGTGAGTTTGAGATGTCAGTGGGTTTGGAGTGGCTTTGGGCAGCCTGTATATTGAAGCTCAGGGCTATTCTTCTGTGTTGCTGGAGAATTTGCGTGGTATGTGTTTCACTGAAACTTGTTGACCCTTGGGTGTTACCTGGTTTCAGTGTATGTATGGAGGCATTTGATGAGTACCTATCAATTAATGTTCCCTGGAACAGGAGATCTCTGGTTTTCAGTCTTATTCTCGCAATAGGCTCAAGACTTCTCCCTCTGTTACTTCCAAGGCAGTTCCTTCTGTTAAAGCTCTTCTGTTTGCTGGTCTCTTCAGTGTCTAATTCCCGTCCTGCCACGAGGGGGTGATGGTGGACACTTTTTTTCCGACTCACCTGTTCAGTCCTGCTGTGGGGAGGGAGGAACGTTGTTAACAAATGTCACTGGCGTCTGTGGGGAGTGCTGGCAGTGTCTCAACTACACTGGGAATGCTCCCACTCGTGGCATGTCTGCTTTCCCTGTTTATGCTGCTCAGGTTCTAGGTTGCTCTGCCAGGAGTTGTCCATGGCCGGTGCTGGGTTGCATGCACTTCCCAGGTCTGAGCACCTCAAGTTCAGGTCCTCGGGTACTCCACAAAGGCACAGACTTGGTTGGGCCTGCGTTTTGTGCCTTCCCCATCCAAGCAGCTCAGGTGACCAGGCGTTTGGCGAATGTGGTCGCTGCGACTTATCACCTCCCTGGTCCCTACCGCTCAGTTTTCTGGGTGTACAACCGGCACACTTTCTCAGGTGGATATCAACCGGCTGGAACCCAAGAAGTCTTGATTAGCAATGAAGCCTGCCTGCAGCTTGGTATGGCAAACCTCTCTGGGGCCGTAGTTGCCCCTTCTGGCACTGGCCGCCCTCCCTGCTTGTTCCGGTGGGGGCTGGGGGATGGGCCACCCACTGCCAGCTCATTCTGCTCAGTCCTTTGTTCTGTAAGTGGGGCTGGCAGAGTCTTAGCTTGGGGCTTTTCGCCTTTTTGCAGGCTTTTCGCTGCGCCACCTGCTTAGCTGTCTCCAGTTAATGCCCTCACCTTGCCCTCAGGGCTTTCTCTAAGCGCTGGTGCCACGCCTCCCTGCCCAGTCCCCACCTGCTAATGGAGGGTGCGGGCGTCTGCGCCACTTCTCCGCTGAGAGTTTCCTCTGGGCACTTAGTCTGTGGTTTTTAATTATTTATGTTTTTTTTCTCCCAGTTATGTGGCCCTCTGAGGTTCCAAGGCTCGCCACAGACTCGTCAGTTTCCAAGTGTTTGGAAACTTATCTCTCTCTCTCTCTCTTTTTTTTTTTATACTATTTCCTACCTCCTTTCAAAGATTATGGGCTGCTTTTCTGGGTGCCTGATGTCCTCTGCCAGTATTCAGAAGTTGTTTTGTGGGATTTACTCCGCGTTCAAATGTTCTTTTGCTGATTTTGTGGGGGAGAAAGTGGTTGGCCCGTCCTATTCCTCCACCATCTTCCCAGAATCCCCGGTGACATTACATTTAAATCAGTATATTTTGAGTAAATCAGATTATCCTCCATATGATAGATGAACCTTATCCAATCAGTTGAGGATTTAAAAGAAAAAAGGACTGATTTCTTTCAAGGAAGAGGGATTTCTGTCAGCAGATTATCTTTAAACCCAAGCTGCAAGCTCTGTTCTTTTCTAAGTCTTCAGCCTGCTAGCCAGTCCAGTAAATTTTGGACTTGCACACCTCTATAATCATCACAGACATGTGAACCCATTACTTAAAATAAATTTCTATTTCTCTCTCTCTCTCTCACACACTCTATAAATAAGTATATATATGAACATATATGAGATAGAGATATATACACACACATATAGATACACAGGTGTACACATGCCCTATTGATTTTTCTCTGGATAGCCCTGTTACAAATATGCAACACAAATCTGTAATGGCTAAAAGGCATTATTGAAACCCTCTTTAGGGAAATGGGCACAGTGTCATCATATTTTTATGTCTTAGGATACTTGTTTGTGCATATAAGTGGATTTTAAGAAGAGAGAATGCTTGTAAAAGTCTCCAACATACATATCTCCCAGATGTGACTATTAATATTTTGATGACATCAACCATATGTGGATGTTTCTATAAGTGTAAATTTTATGTGAAATTCATCTAATTTTAACCATTTATCCACTGTTTTCAGAGGTTTGAATATGTCTTAACTAGCTTGGAATTAGATCTACAGGAAAAGTTTGAATACAGATTAAACAGAAACCGGGTATGCAGGTTTTATGACTAAATCTTCTGATCTAACATTATTTAAATTTTCAATTCAAGGACACTTATTCTTTGGAGAAATATTTTTTTCCACAATTGCATTAAATATTATGCTAGTTAAAGTTAGATGTTTGTTTCATTTTGTTTCCAGGTTTTAGTCTGGTGTCCATATTGATCACAACATCACATAGGAGTGTGCATATGTCATACTGCTTGAACCAGAGATCTTAGCTCTGAAATGTGTGTTTCAAAGAGGATTTCAGTCTACAAAAAGAATTTAATCATTTAGAAGTTGTTATATAAATGTAGATACAGTAAAATGTGTGTTTCTCAAAGCATCCTGCCACACACTTACCTAGAAATAAATAAGACTACAAAATTCTATACAAGTACTCAACTTTAGTATAGAGAAAATTAACATCACATTTATCTATTTTTTTTTTTAAATTTTACAATATTATATTGGTTGGTTTTGCCATACATTGACATGAATTCGCCCCGGGTTTACATAAGTTCCCCCTCCTGAACCCCCACCCAACTCCCTCCTCCCTTTATCCTCCCTCTGGGTCATCCCCGCATGCCAGCCCCAAGCATCTATAA
This sequence comes from Moschus berezovskii, assembly GCF_049115385.1. Lineage (NCBI taxonomy): Eukaryota > Metazoa > Chordata > Mammalia > Artiodactyla > Moschidae > Moschus > Moschus berezovskii. The sequence goes on along the minus strand of NC_142460.1, from coordinate 47,577,205 downwards.
CATGCATTGACCCTGAACTAGTGATTCGTTTCACATATGACAACATACGTGTTTCAATGCCATTCTAACGAATCATCCCACCCTCACCCTCTCCCATAGAGTCCCAAAGACTGTTCTATACATCTGTGTCTCTTTTGCTGGCTTGTATACAGGGTTATCATTTCCATCTTTCTAAATTCCATATATATGCGTTAGTATACTGTATTGGTGTTTTTCTTTCTGGCTTACTTCACTCTGTATAATAGGCTCCAGTTTCATCCACCTCATTAGAACTGATTCAAATGTATTCTGTTTAATGGCTGAATAATACTCCATTGTGTATATGTACCAAAGCTTTCTTATCCATTCGTCTGCAGATGGACATCTAGGTTGCTTCCATGTCCTGGCTATTATAAACAGTGCTGCAATGAACATTGGAGTACATGTGTCTCTTTCAATTCTGGTTTCCTCGGTGTGTATGCCCAGGAGTGCGATTGCTGGATCATATAGCAGTTCTATTTCCAGTTTTTTGAGGAATCTCCACACTGTTCTCCATAGTGGCTGTACTAGTTTGCATTCCCACCAACAGTGTAAGAGGGTTCCTTTCTCTCCACACCCTCTCCAGCATTTATTGCATGTAGACTTTTGGATAGCAGCAATTCTGACTGGTGTGAAATGGTATCTCATTGTGGTTTTGATTTGCATCTCTCTGATTATGAGGGATGTTGAGCATTTTTTCATGTGTTTGTTAGCCATCTTTATGTCTTCTTTGGAGAAATGTCTGTTTAGTTCTTTGGCCCATTTTTTGATTGGGTCATTTATTTTTCTGGAATTGAGCTGCAGGAGCTGCTTGTATATTTTGGAGATTAATCCTTTATCCGTTGCTTCATTTGCTATAATTTTCTCCCATTCTGCAGGCTGTCTTTTCACCTTACTTATAGTTTCCTTTGCTGTGCAGAAGCTTGTGATTTTAATTAGGTCCCATTTGTTTATTTTTGCTTTTATTTCCAATATTCTGGGAGGTGGGTCATGGAGGATCCTGCTGTGATTTATGTCGGAGAGTGTTTTGCCTACGTTCTCCTCTAGGAGTTTTATAGTTTCTGGTCTTACATTTAGCTCTCTAATCCATTTTGAATTTATTTTTGTGTATGGTGTTAGGAAGTGTTCTAGTTTCATTCTTTTACAAGTGGCTGACCAGTTTTCCCAGCACCACTTGTTAAAGAGACTGTCTTTTCTCCATTTTATATTCTTGCCTCCTTTGTCAAAGATGAGGTGTCCATAGGTGCGTGGATTTATCTCTGGGCTTTCTATTTTGTTCCATTGATCTATATTTCTGTCTTTATGCCAGTACCATACTGTCTTGATGATTGTGGCTTTGTAGTAGAGCCTGAATTCTGGCAGGTTAATTCCCCCAGTTCCATTCTTCTTCCTCAAGATTGCTTTGGCTATTCGAGGTTTTCTGTATTTCCATATAAATTGTGAGATTATTTGTTCTAGTTCTGTGAAAAATATCGTTGGTAGCTTGATAGGGATTGCATTGAATGTATAAATTACTTTGGGTAGTATACTCATTTTTACAATATTTATTCTTCCAATCCATGAACATGGTATATTTCTCCATCTATTAGTGTCCTATTTGATTGCTTTCAGTAGTGTTTTATAGTTTTCTATGTACAAGTCTTTTGTTTCCTTAGGTAGATATATTCCTAAGTATTTAATTCTTTTCGTTGCAAAAGTGAATGGAATAGTTTCCTTAATTTCTCTTTCTATTTTCTCATTATTAGTGTATAGGAATGCAAGGGATTTCTGTGTGTTGATTTTATATCCTGCAACGTTACTGTAATCATTGATTAGCTCTAGTAGTTTTCTGGTAGAGTCTCTAGGGTTTTCTGTGTAGAGGATCATGTCATCAGCGAACAGTGAAAGTTTTACTTCTTCTTTTCCAATTTGTATTCCTTTTATGTCTTTTTCTGCTCTGATTGCTGTGGCCAAAACTTCCAGAACTATGTTGAATAGTAGTGGTGAGAGTGGGCACCCTTGTCTTGTTCCTGACTTTAGGGGAAATGCTTTCAGTTTTTCACCATTGAGGATAATGTTTGCTGTGGGTTTGTCATATATAGCTTTTATTATGTTGAGGTATGCCCCTTCTTTTCCCACTTTCTGGAGGGTTTTTATCATAAATGGATGTTGAATTTTGTCAAAAGCTTTCTCTGCATCTATTGAGATAATCATATGATTTTTATTTTTCGGTTTGTTAATGTGGTGTATTACGTTGATTGATTTGCGGATATTGAAGAATCCTTGCATTCCTTGGATAAAGCCCACTTGGTCATGATGTATGATCTTCTTAATGTGTTGTTGTATTCTGATTGCTAGAATTTTGTTAAGGATTTTTGCATCTATGTTCATCAGTGATATTGGCCTGTAGTTTTCTTTTTTTGTGGGGTCATTACCAGGTTTTGGGATTAGGGTGATGGTGGCCTCATAGAATGAGTTTGGAAGTTTCCCTTCCTCAGCAATTTTCTGGAAGAGTTTGAGTAGAATAGGTGTTAGCTCTTCTCTAAATTTTTGGTAGAATTCGACTGTGAAGCCGTCTGGACCTGGCCTTTTGTTTGCTTGAAGATTCTTGATTATAGCCTCTAGTTCCGTGCTTGTGATGGGTCTATTCAGATTTTCTATTTCTTCCTGGTTCAGTTTTGGAAAGTTGTAGTTTCTAGGAATTAGTCCATTTCTTCCAGATTATTCATTTTATTGCCATGTAATTGCTGATAGTATTCTCTAATAATCCTTTGTATTTCTGTGTTGTCAGTTGTGATCTCTCCATTTTCATTTCTAATTTTATTGATTTGGTTCTTCTCCCTTTGTTTCTTGATGAGTCTGGCTAGTGGTTTGTCAATTTTATTTACCTTCTCAAAGAACCAGCTTTTGGCTTTGTTTATTTTTGCTATGGTCTCCTTTGTTTCTTTTGCATTTATCTCTGCCCTAATTTTTACAATTTCTTTCCTTCTACTGACCCTGGGGTTCTTCATTTCTTCCTTTTCTAATTGCTTTAGATGTAGAGTTAGGTTATTTAGTTGACTTTTTTCTTGTTTCTTGATGTGTGCCTGTATTGCTATGAACTTCCCCCTTAGCACTGCTTTTACAGTGTCCCAGAGGTTTTGGGTTGTTGTGTTTTCATTTTCATTCATTTCTATGCATATTTTGATTTCTCTTTTGATTTCTTCTATGATTTGTTCATTATTCAGCAGCGTGTTGTTCAGCCTCCATATGTTGGCATTTTTAATAGTTTTTCTCCCGTAATTGAGATCTAATCTTACTGCATTGTGGTCAGAAAAGATGCATGGAATGATTTCAATATTTTTTGAATTTACCAAGGCTAGATTTATGGCCCAGGATGTGATCTATCCTGGAAAAGGTTCCGTGTGCACTTGAGAAAAAGGTGAAATTCATTGTTTTGGGGTGAAATGTCCTATAGAGATCTATTAGGTCTAACTGGTCTATTGTATCATTTAAAGTTTGTGTTTCCTTGTTAATTTTCTGTTTAGTTGATCTATATCCATAGATGTAAGTGGGGTATTAAAATCTCCCACTATTATTGCATTGTTGTTAATTTCCCCTTTCATACTTGTTAGTAATTTTCTTACATATTGCGGTGCTCCTATGTTGAGTGCATAAATATTTATAATTGTTATATCTTCATCTTGGATTGATCCTTTGATCATTATATAGTTTCCTTCTTTGTCTCTTTTCACAGCCTTTGTTTTAAAGTCTATTTTATCTGATATGAGTATTGCTACTCCTGCTTTCTTTTGGTCTCTATTTGCATGGAATATCTTTTTCCAGCCCTTCACTTTCAGTCTGTATGTGTCCCTCGTTTTGAGGTGGGTCTCTTGCAGACAACATATATGTGGGTCTTGTTTTTGTATCCATTCAGCCAGCCTTTGTCTTTTGGTTGGGGCATTCAACCCATTTACGTTTAAGGTAATTATTGATAAGTACGATCCCGTAGCCATTTTCTTTATTGCCTTGGGTTCGAATTTATACACCCTTTCTGTGTTTCCTGTCTAGAAAAGATCCTTTAGCATTTGTTGGAGAGCTGATTTGGTGATGCTGAATTCTCTCAGCTTTTGCTTGTCTGTAAAGCTTTTGATTTCTCCTTCATATTTGAATGAGATCCTTGCTGGGTACAGTAGTCTGGGCTGTAGGTTATTTTCTTTCATCACTTTAAGTATGTCTTGCCATTCCCTCCTGGCCTGAAGAGTTTCTGTTGAAAGATCGGCTGTTATCCTTATGGGAATCCCCTTGTGTGTTATTTGCTGTTTTTCCCTTGCTGCTTTTAATATTTGTTCTTTGTGTTTGATCTTTGTTAATTTGATTAATATGTGTCTTGGAGTATTTAGCCTTGGGTTTATCCTGTTGGGGACTCTCTGGGTTTCTTGGACTTGGGTGATTATTTCTCTCCCTATTTTAGGGAAGTTTTCAACTATTATCTCCTCAAGTATTCTTTCATGGTCTTTCTTTTTGTCTTCTTCTTCTGGGACTCCTATGATTCGAATGTTGGAGAGTTTAACATTGTCCCAGATGTCTCTAATATTGTTCTCATTTCTTTTAATTTGTTTTTCTTTTTTCCTCTCTGTTTCATTTATTTCTACAATTCTATCTTCTAACTCGCTTATCCTGTCTTCTGCCTCTGTTATTCTACTGTTTGTTCCCTCCAGAGTGTTTCTGATCTCATCAATTGCATTATTCATTGTATATTGACTCTTTTTTATTTCCTCTAAGTCATTCTTAAACCTTTCTTCCACCTTCTCAATCCTTTTCTCCAGGTTATTTATCTGTAACTCCATTTTGCTTTCAAGATTTTGAATCATTTTCACCATCAAGATTCGAAATTCTTTATCAGGTAGATTCCCTATATCTTCCTCTTTTGTTTGTGTTGGTGGGCATTTATCTTGTTCCTTTACTTGCTGGGTATTTCTCTGCCTCTTCATCTTGCTTATAATGCTTTGCTTGGGGTGGCCTTTCCCTCTTCTGGCCGTTTGTGGAGATCTCTTTATTATGTAGTTTCCTCTCTGTGTGTGGGGTTGGACAGGTGACTTGTCAAAGTTCCCTGGTTATGGAAGCTTGTGTCGGTGTTCTGGTGGGTGCAGCTGGATTTGTTCTCTCTGGAGTGCAATGAAGTGTCCAGTAATGAGTTATGAGATGTCAGTGGGTTTGGAGTGACTTTGGGCAGCCTGTATATTGAAGCTCAGGGCTAGTTTCCTGTGTTACTGGAGAATTTGTGTGGTATGTCTTGCTCTGGAACTTGTTGACCCTTGGGTGGTGCTTGGTTTTAGTGTAGGTATGGAGATGTTTGATGAGCTCCTATCGATTAATGTTCCCTGGAGTCAGGATTTCTCTGGTGTTCTCAGGATTCGGACTTAAGCCTCTTGCCTCTGGTTTTTGGTCTTATTCTTGGAGTAGCCTCTAGACGTCTCTATCTGTCATTTCCAAGGTGGTTCCCTCTGTTTTAGCTTCTGTTTGCAGGTCTCTTCAGTGTCTAATTTCCTCCCTGATACTAGAGGGTGGGTGGACACTTTTTAAGGCTCAGTTGTTCAGTCCTGTTCTGGGAAGGGAGGAACGCTTCAGTCGAATATCTCTGGCGTCTGTGGGGAGTGCTCGCAGCGTCTCGGCCACACTGGCTTTGCCCCCGCTCACAGCACGTGTGCTGTCCCAGTCTATACTGCACAGGCTCTAGGTTGCTCTGCCGGGAACTGTCTGAGGCCGGCGCCGGGTTGTATGCACTTCCCAGGTCTGAGCGGCTCAAGTTCAGGTTCTCAGGTACTCCACAAAGGCGCAGACTTGGTTGGGCCTGCGTTTTGTGCCTTCCCCTGTCCGAGCAGCTCAGGGGACCAGGTGTTTGGCGAGCGCGGTCTCTGCGACTTATCGCCTCCCCAGTCCCCGCCACTCAGTTTTCTGTGTGTAAAACCGGCGCACCTTCTCAGGGGGATATCGACCAGCCCGAGCCCAAGAAGTCCTGAATAGCAACAAGCCTGTCTGCAGTTTGTATCAGATGCCTTTCTGGGGCCGCGGTTGCCCGCTCCGGCTCTGGCTGCGCTCCCTGCCTGTCTCGGCGGGGGATGGCAGATGGGCCAGCCGCAGCTGGCTCACTCTGCTCAGTCCTTTATTCTGTGAGCAGGGCTGGCCGAGTCGTAGGTTAGAGCTTTCCGCCTTTTCGTGGGGAAGCTATCCCACAGTCTGCTTTGCTCTCCCCAGTTCTCTCAAATTGTTCTCGCGGCATTCAAGCCCAGTCCTCTCTCTAAGCAGTTCAGCCGGCTCCTCCCTGCCCAGCCCCCGCTTGCTAATGGCGTATGCAGGCGTCTGAGCTGCTTCTCCACTGGGAGTTACCGTTTGGCGGGTAATCTGTGGGTTTTTAAAAAATCTTAAAGAAAAAAGAGGGTTATGTGGCCCTCTGAGCTTCCAAGGCTCGCCACAGATTCGCCAGTGAGAGTGTTTCCTGGTGTTTGGAAAGTTCTCTCTTTTTAAAGCCTCCCTTCCCGGGACGGAGCTCCATCCTTACTTCTTTTGTCTTGCTTTTTATCTTTTATGTTTTTTCCTACCTCCTTTCGAAGACAATGGGCTGCTTTTCTGGGTGCCTGACGTCCTCTGCCAGCATTCAGTAGTTGTTTTGTGGACTTTACTCCGCGTTCAAATGTTCTTTTGATGAATTTGTGGGGGAGAGAGTGGTGTCGCCGTCCTATTCCTCCACCATCTTGTTCCTCTGCCACATTTATCTATAAAGCAGCTTATTAAATCAATTATATAATGATTTAATGTTTAATCTAAAACTCCTTTGCACTAATGATAATATTTGCATTAATACAATTTTGTCAACCACTTAGTAGCCTATAGGACCTTAATCATATCATTGAAAAGGGGATTTACAACCCCTGAATTTTAGGGCAATTGAAATTGAAAAAAACTTATTTCTCCCTGGTCTATTATATTTCTTACATAAGTAGTCTTGGTCTGTTCTGGCTCCTTTAACAAAATAGGTCAGATTGTATGGCTTTTAAGCAAAATAAATTTATTTCGAACAGTTTTGAAGGCTAGGAATTCAAGGTCAGGGTGTCTTCATGACTGGGTGAGGACAGTTTTCTGGGTTGCAGACTTCTTTTAGTTGCCTCAGATGGTGGAAAGGGCTGGGGGTTCTGTGGTGCTTCTTTTATGAGAGCACAGCTGATCACCAAAGAATTGATACTTTTGAACTGTGGTGCTGGAGAAGACTCTTGAGAGTCCCTTGGACTGGACGGAGATCCAACCAGTCCATTCTAAAGGAGATCAGTCCTGGGTGTTCATTGGAAGGACTGATGCTAAAGATGAAACTCCAATACTTTGGCCACCTCATGCGAAGAGTGGACTCATTGGAAAAGACTCTGATGCTGGGAGGGCTTGGGGGCGGGAGGAGAAGGGGACGACAGAGAATGTGATGACTGGATGGCATCACCGACTAGATGGACATGAGTCTGAGTGAACTCCGGGAGCTGGTGATGGACAGGGAATCCTGGCCTGCTGATGAGATTCATGGGGTCTCAAAGAGTCGGACACAACTGAGCAACTGAACTGAACTGAATCCCACTCATGAAGGCTTAACCCTCATGACCTAAGCACTTCCAGAAGAACCTACTTCCTAATACCATCATATTAGACCTCAGGATTTCAACATATAAAGTTTGGGAGAACCCAAAGACTCAGACGACAGCAGTGGGTATAACTCTAATGTTGGTATCAAGACCTATGCATCCGACAGTGAAGAGACCTAAACTCTCTGAAGTATGCTGCTGATCTACCTTGTGTTCAGTTCAGTTTAGTTCAGTTCAGTCTCTTAGTCGTGTCCGACTCTTTGCGACCCCATGAACCACAGCACGCCAGGCCTCCCTGTCCATCACCAACCCCCCCGAGTTCACTCAAACTCATGTCCATCGAGTCGGTGATGCCATCCAGCCATCTCATTCTCTATCGTCCCCTTCTCCTCCTGCCCCCAATCCCTCCTAGCATCAGACTCTTTTCCAGTGAGTCCACTCATCGCATGAGGTGGCCAAAGTATTGGAGTTTCAACTTTAGCATCAGTCCTTCCAATGAACACCCAGAATTGATCTCCTTTAGAATGGAGTGGTTGGATCTCCTTGCAGTCCAAGGGACTCTCAAGAGTCTTCTCCAGCACCACAGTTCAAAAGCATCAATTCTTCGGCGATCAGCTTTCTTCACAGTACGACTCTCACATCCATACATGACCACAGGAAAAACCATAGCCTTGGCTAGAAGGACCTTGGTTGGCAAAGTAATGTCTCTGCTTTTTAATATGCTATCTAGGCTGGTCATAACTTACCTTGTGTTAGCATTATAAAATAGCACCACTGAAGAAAGTCATAGAAAGGAACAGTCAATGAACTGATGGCCTGGTTTTTTCCATCTTTGGTCTGTTTCCACTTATTTTGACTGGTAAATTACCATTTCCTTCCTCCTTGAAGAGTGTACCTTCTTTCCCTCTTGCCTTTGGGTTTGGAAATATGTGTGCTTTACTGGAGAGACTAAAGCAGAAATATAGGTTTGAAGGAGATTTCTCTGTGAAGGTTCCCATTTGCAACATTGTGTTCTAGTGTTACCTTGAGGACATTAGTAGGCTTCTTGGCTGTCCTGGGAGGAGAATGCAAGATGCATAGTGAAGAACATAGTGGAGTCAGCTTCCCAGTCTAGGTCAATCAAGCAGAGTAACTTCATTGGTCCCATGAAGTTTATTTTCCAATTCCTCAAAAGGTCCTCTATAGTAGGACCTCTTATGCCTATGGTAGCTGTAGCCAAGTGGTTGGTTTATGCAGAAGTGCACAGCATGACAGATCTTGAACCTAGACAGACAATAAGAAAATAGTATTTATACACTCAATTCAACATAAGTAGTGATGAAAGACTGATCTCTTCCTCTTTCATGCCTAAAGAGGGAATATAATCAGTTTTCATTGTTATGAAGTAACTGTTCAAAAAATAAATAAGAATGAGTAGTATTTGGAAAAGCTTAACTACAGGTAGTGATTTGGTAGCATTACAACTCCCTCCATCATCTGATCAAACATTGTTTAGATGTGCTTTGTAGAATACAGTTTTGATCTTTAGCTAAGATTTCAATCAGTTTTTCAAAGAAATATGGCTTTTTATAATCTTTATGTAAACATAATTATCTCTTTTACTTACTGGGAGACCTTTTCCCCTCATGATGCATAAGGAAAGCAAATATTTAAACATTTACCTAAGGCAATAATTGCTACCTGCAAAGTATCAACTCATTAATGAACTGTTTTATGTACTTGCCAAAATTACAGAGCGATTTCATATTGCCTAGTAAGGCTCTAGACATGATTCTTCATAATCATGCTCGATTGTCCACTAAAACAGAACTAGTATATTCATATTTATTCTGTCTTTTTTCTTAATGTTTTCTTGTTTAGATAAAACTTCACCATGGTTTAGATTAGCCCTCAAATTGCATTTTGCTGAAATGAAGTTTGTATGTCTATCTGTGTGGAAGTAAGTGATATAACTACCTTACTTAATTCGAAAATAGTAATGCTGTTTCTATTTATATTTTCTTTAGCAATTCTGACTATATATTATATGGATAAAAATCAGTAGCTAACCAAAAGCAAATTCTGTGCAAACAAAATATAACTCAATTCCACAGGTTTGTATTGAATACTTACTGTCTTCCAGGCACTGCTTTAAATCAGCAATGAATAGAACAGTCTTTCTTTTCCTGGAAATTACATTCTGGTGAAAATGTTCTATAACTAGATGTAATTGTTTTATGAGTGATTCATGAATTATTCCATTCATTCATTAAACAAGGACTCATTTAACACATATAGTAAAATATGAGGTCCTTTTTGACACTGGAATACGGCATGAAAAGAGAGGATACATGTTCATATGGAGTACATTGATATGAGATTTGGAAAACAGATGGAAATAAGTGAAGAATACACAAGATAGTTTAGGTTGTGATCAGTGTTATAGTTGGTTTTAGGGAAAAGAGAAGGAAAGCCACCAGAAAGTCATATCTAAAAGGTGGTTTTTCTAAAGCAATGTCATCTGTGCTAATAACTGACAGATGAGAATGAGTAAGGCATGCAGAAACTTAGGAGAACATTTCAGCAAATTCCTAATAAAAGACAAACGGACTATAAATCTATGCAGGGATGATCCAAGACAATAGCAATCAAGAAAGTGAAACTTAAGTAACAATTAGGTGTGATTTTACCTATCTATTACGTTGGCACATGTCTTGATGTCTAAAAATATCTAGAGAAATGAGAACTTTTATACACAGCTTATGAAAGTCACAGTAGAATGTAGATTAGTTAAGAACTATTTACCAAAGATAAAGTTTCTATGTCTTACAATGCAGCAGTTTCCCTTCTGTAAATGTTGGAGAACTGTTTGTACATTTGCATTGTTGCTTGCAGTTACACAGGGTTCGATTGCTAAAGAATCACAAGACCCAGAATTACAATGTTCACAAGGCTATATAGTTCACTGCAGGAAAGGGAATCGCACTAAAGTAAGAGTACACATTACAATCTGCTTAAGCCATGCAAGTATTAATAATACACCACAGAGGAAAAGAAGTAAAGGATGATGGTGGAATGTGTAGCAATGAACCCAGAGTAATGCCCAGGGCAAGATCTCCCTGAATCCTGACCACAGTGGTAAGAAATACATTTTTTTTATCCTGAAGATAACATAGAACATTTTTATATGTTAACTAGAGCCTATTGATGATCAGATTTATATGGTGCCAGGGAGAGGGATACTCCAAGAAGAAACAGATAATACTGTCCTGTCTACTTTCCTATTGGGAATACTACTAGGTATGCCCTTCATGAGTGGGGCTTCCCTGGTGGCTCAGCTGGTAAAGAATCTGCCTGCAATGTGGGAGACCTGGGTTCGATCCCTGGGTTGGGAAGATCCCCTGGAGAAGGGAAAGGCTACCCACTCCAGTATTCTGGCTTGCAGAATCCCATGGACTATATAGTCCATGGGGTGGCAAAGAGTCAGACAAGACTAAGCGACTTTCACTTTCACTTCACTTTCACTTCCATGAGTAGAGACAAGCAAGCCACTTTCCTTAATGGTTAATAGTTGTTTTTATTTGTTTATTTGTTTGTTTAGAGCCAAACAGAAGATGGTTTAAAGGAAATATTTCCAACTCATTAGCCTAAGGCTATTCTTGGGCTTCTCTTGTGGTTCAGCTGGTAAAGAATCCGGCTGCATTGTGGGAGGCCTGGGTTCAATCCCTGGGTTGGGAAGATCCCCTGGAGAAGGAAAAGGCTACTCACTCCAGTATTCTGGCCTGGAGAAATCCATAGTCTGTATAGTCCATGGCATTGCAAAGAGTCGGACATGACTGAGTGGCTTTCATTTTCACTTGGAAAACTACTTTAACTCTCTGAACTTTAAATTCTTAATTGTAAAATAATACTTACCACACAGTAGGAAGAATATTAAATGTAATAACTTACATAAAGTTTTTAAAAGGATGTCAATAATATACCAAGAACTTGTTAGTCGTTCAGTCGTATCCAACTCTTTGTGTGAAGAGTTGCCGGTTCCTTGGGAGGCTTGGACCATGAAGAGGAATAAGTTCCTCGTATGACGTCTGGTCATACTTTTCATGAGGTTCTCACAGCAAGAATACTGAAGTGGTTTGCCATTCCCTTCTCCAGTGGGCCATGTATTGCCAGAAGTATCCACCATGATCCATCTGTTTTGGGTGGCCCTACATGGCATAGCTCATAGTTTCACTGAGTTAGACAAGGCTGTGTTCCATATGATCAGTTTGATTAGTCTTCTGTGATTGTGGTTTTCATTCTGTCTGCCCTCTGATGGATAAGGATAAGGGGCTTATGGAATCTTCCTAATGGGAGAGACTGACTGAAGGGGAAATTGACTCATTGGAAAGGACCATGATGCTGGGAATAATTGAAGGCAGGAGGAGAATGGGACAACAGAGGATGAAATGGTTGGATGGCATCATCAAATAGATGGACATGAGTTTTAGTAAGCTCTGGGAGTTGGTGAAGGATAGGGAAACCTGGCGTGCTGCAGTCCATGGGGTCACAAAGTGTCGTCCACAACTGAGTGTCTGAACTGAACTGAATGATGTCAGGGATTCACTGTAGAAAGATTAATAGTAGTTTATGGATAGATCAGATAGATAAGCCTTTTAGTTTATTTTTGATTGCAGGCTTTCACTTGGTTTTCACATATGCTAATTTGAGTTTAGAAAGGAGTGTTTAAACCTCTGGACCAAAAGCACCCTAAGTAATGTGAATGCAATTGATAAAAGAGACACAGAGAAGTTTGTAAAAACAGGTTACTGAAAGGTAAAAATTTTGATTTCTAGAAATAAAAAACAAAACAAAATTCAAGAGAAGAGCTATAAGACAAAACTGAGGAAATTTCCCAGAATATAAAAGGAAGTACATTTTAAAATAAAAATCAAAAGTCATGACATATTCAGCTAGGAAATTTAACACTACTAATAGACATTCTAAAGAACAGAGAACTGTATATTTGAAATAAATAGTAGTGCTCTCCCCCCAACCCCACAGGCATCTTTTGATCACCAGATGTTTAAATGAAGTGAAATAAAATAAATATTCTCTTTAGTTGATAAACCTATTATTTATGTGCAATGTAAACTCTTATTTCTCTACAAACTTTATCTATAAAATGACTGATTTACATATTTTATTTCCTGCTTGGCTTATAGGTGTTGAGTTTGAAAAGTCAGGTTTAGTTTAGTTTATCCACACTGTTGGCTTCAGATAAATTCGATGTAAGTTCTAAGACCTCTTAATTTACCACTTTAAACTTAATTTACCAGTTTAACTTGGTTTTTCTCAGAAACATATCCTTGATTATATCAAATACAATTCCAGATCATATTGTTATGATCTGCATCCATTTTCATTCCTTAAGCTGTCCCTCCAGCAAATCATATTATTATGCATATTATTATTAATATGTACTGTTGTAGGAAGGGGGAGGCCCCCCTACAGGGCCCCAAGAGCGGGCTCTTGTCTCACACTCAGAAAAGAATTGTCCAAGGAGATATGTGCTGAAAAAGCAACAGATTTTATTGGGAAGGGCACCTGGGTGGAGAGCAGTAGGGTAAGGAACAGAGGAGAACTGCTTTGCCTGTGGCTCTCAATCTCAGGTTTTATGGTGATGGGATTAGTTTCCAGGTGGTCTTTGGCCAATCATTCTAATCCAGGGTCTTCCCTGGTGGTGCACGCATTGCTCAGCCAAGATGGATGCTGGCAAGAGGGATTCTGGGAAGTGGACGGATACGTGGTGTCTCCTTTTGACCTTTCCCCAACTCTTCCAGTTGGTGGTGGCTTATTTGTTCCGTATTCATTATCAGGATCTCCTGTCATAAAACAGCTCATACAAATGGTTACTATGGTGCATGTCCAGGGTGGGTGGTTTCAATCAGTGTGCTTCCCCTAACAGTACCATAATACATATTCTTAGAATAAACTTTACTTGAAGCTCATATATTTTTATTTTATAATGGTAGATAATTTTGCAGATATTTATAATTACTTTCTGTTTATATTCATAAATTAATTTAGTCAATTATTTTCTTTGGATTACCATTGTTGATATTTTCTAACAAGATAATAATCTCAAACATGAAATTTTTAAAAATCACCTTTTTCTGTAACTTGAAGTGTTATTATTTTGGGAATTTTCCATATTTGTTATAATTGTAAGTTTTTCTTTATTGTTAGCATATTTTTTTGTTTTAAATCTTATCCCATGATTTAAAATAAGGCACAACATTTTCCTTCACAAACATGGGCACACTGCTTTATTTTCTTTTAGGTTTTATGCTACAAAATGCAAGTATGATAACTTGGATTTACACTGTTGAATTTCTTACACTGTCTGATTTTCTTTGACTGCCAAGGTAGACTTAAGTATCACAGCTTTTCTATACATTGACTTTTACTTATTTCTTTGTTTTTATTAGAGCTGATTGGGACTCTGTGAGCCCTCTTATCTTGAAGTATTGAAGCTTCTTCAGTTGTTAGAAATTTATTTTTTATTAAATATAAACATTGAATATTTCAACTTTTCCACAGGCGATTTTATTTTCCTCATTGTATATTCATATATTATATCTATCCTCCTAGTTTATCATATTTTCTCAGGATTTGTTTCAGAATCTTACTTTTAGAATTTGGCTCTAGTTTTGCTGTTGTTTCTATTGTGATAGTATAATACAAAAATTACAGTTTTAACCTCTAAGGATTCTTTCTGGTATCGACTGTAATTTTCCAACAATTAAATAGCCTTTACAATTTCATAGATAGGATTTTTAACATTCTTTGTGTTACTCTGTAATTTTCTCTAGCAATTATTTTGTTTTGAGGACTTAGGGGTATTTGTTTTGAATATAGCTTTGTGATTCATTTCTTTTTATTTAGAGTTGTTTTATGTGGAGCCAAATTGATTGCATATGAATTATCTTTCTTTCCTTTGACAATGGACCACCTACAAAACTTGTTTTGCATTAATTTTGCCCTCTGTATAGTAGAAAATCTGCCTCAAGTCTTTGTCTTTTGCTGTAACCTGGATTAATTTTTGTAAGAAGGGATTAGATTATCTATTCATATACTTTCCAAAATCATGCTTTTCTTTTTTAATTAGCATTTTAAATATGACTTAAGCATACTTTATTATGTTTCATGTCATTTTCTTTGTCATAATTTCTTGCCAATACAACAAAAACCTCCCTATATACTTGTAACTCTGTCTGTATCTTTTCGTATGCATCCACATTTTTGTGTAAATGAAAAAGAGAGACAAACTTCAATTCATTAACTTTGGCACTTAAAATATTAATTTAATTAATCAACATGTTTTAAGATGGAAACATTTAAGGTCCGTCTAGTCAAGGCTATGGTTTTCCCCATGGTCATGCATGGATGTGAGAGTTGGACTGTGAAGAAAGCTGATCGTCAAAGAATTGATGCTTTTGAACTGTGGTGCTGGAGAAGACTCTTGAGAGTCCCTTGGACTGCAAGGAGATCCAACCAGTCCATTCTAAAGGAGATCAATCCTGGGTGTTCATTGGAAGGACTGATGCTAAAACTGAAACTCCAATACTTTGGCCACCTCATGCAACGAGTTGACTCACTGGAAAAGACTCTGATGCTGGGAGGGATTGGGGGCGGGAGGAGACGGGGGCGACAGAGAATGAGGTGGCTGGATGGATCACCAGCTCGATGGACATGAGTTTGAGTGAACTCCGGGAGTTGGTGATGGACAGGGAGGCCTGGCGTGCTGTGATTCATGGGGTCGCAAAGAGTCAGACACAACTGAGCGACTGAACTGAACTGAAAGTGCTTAAAGCAATTCCTGGTCAATACTAAATGTGGAATACATTAATATTAATTATTTCTAATATTAAACCTGCAGAGTTTTTTTTTTAACCTGTCTGTCTTTATGTTGTCTTTGCATGCTCAAACTTCTAGTCAGAGCTCTTTATTCCATAGTAGAAGCCAAATAATTCAATGATTTTGGAAATCTTCCATATTTTATTCTGTATGAGAGAAAAAGCAACAGCAAGGAGATTACATTCATTGTGATTTTCAGCCTACTAGAGATACTGTTCCCTGGTGGCTCAGACGGTAAAGCATCTGTCTCCAATGCCTACCATGTGGGAGACCCAGGTTCAATCCCTGGGTCGGGAAGATCTCCTGGAGAAGGAAATAGCAACTCACTCCAGTATTCTTGCCTGGAAAAATCCCATGGATGGTGGAACCTGGTAGGCTACAGTTCATGGGGTCACAAAGAGTCATACACGACTGAGCGACTTCACTTTAGAGACACCTTTATTTATACAGACAGAGATAAAGTTGTAAGTAGATAATGAGGGGCATGAGATTTCACTTTTATTCTGGCACAACCTAATTTTGGCTGCTTTAACATGTCAATCCAATAAACAGAGACCCTCTTTTCAAACCAGATTTGGGGGACATGCTGCCTCTCTTACTCCTGTTTGCCTCCTCTCATCAGGTCATCATTTACTCCTGTCAGCCTGTTTACCCATTAGATAACGTTACAGTTTTCTGCTGTCTACAGGTTTCAACAGAGTTTATCTGTTGATTTCAGTGGGCTTCCCATAAATTTAAGATATGTTGATGAGTCTGAATGTGTGTTCATGCATGAAAGAGAGAGAGAGGCAAAAAGTGACAGAGACAGAGATATAGACAGAGATGGGGAGAAAAGGACAGAAAGAGAAAGTTATAAAAATGATCTTCTCTTTCTCCCTTTTCCCTTAATTTTTCAAGAATGAAATTTATGATTATTAGTCAACATACTTTCTTTGGTTTTTTCAACCAAAATATTTCCTAATCAAATTCTACCAAATTTGACATATTTGGCAGAGGATCACTTCTCTAGTTTTCAGTAATGATTAGAAAATTCCTTTTGCAGTCACTTCTATAGGAAGAAAGAAGTTCCATTTGCTAATAGAATGATATTCATATAAAAAGTGTATAATCCAGTTTCTTATTTTTTTAATGAGGAGGAAAGAATCAAGACTCTGAAATTATACAATATATTTTAAAAATTTAATGTATTTGATAAAGAACTTTTGTGTTTATCATCTAATTGTGAAATAACTTGTGCCACTATTATCAGATTCCTGGAAGCAGGTATTAACTAGTACAATTTTCTTATTGTTTGTCTTGATTGAAATACTAAATGGGCAAAATTTATCAGTATTTCATCTTCTCTCTGCCTGATATCCAGAGATTTGTATTCTCTTTAAAGTATCAACTCTGGAAAGTTCTTAATGACTATATTCTCATTTATTTATTCATTCAATCCATAAGAAAATATTTATTTTGCACCTTTTTTGTGCCAGGAACTTTATTACGTGCTGAAAATATAGCTGAGAAATAAGTCCATGTCCTTGTGGAATTGACATTTAACTGGTGCAAACAGAGCATAAACAAGTCAGTGTATAATATATTAGAAATAAGTGCTATGAATAAAGAAGAATAAAGCTGCTTAACAGCATGAAATAGTGGGTGTGGACTGGGGTACTCTTTCAGATAAGAAAGAATTCAGACTGGATGAATTAATGGGAGAAAATTTGAAAGCATGGTGAAAAAATTGTAAAAGCTATGAATTGGAAATATGATTAACATATTCAGAGATGAGAAAGGAGACCATTGATTGAGGCCCAGGAAGTGAAGGGAGGAGAGGCAGGTTACAGAAATGACCCCGAGTAAACTGGGGACTTGTGGGAGGGTTTTGCCAGAACAGAACATCTTCATTTCAAAATGACCACTGCAATGATGAAAATAGCCATGCCATTACATTAGCTTGGAAAAAAATGGATAATTGAGAAAAGTGTACCTCTAAAAGAATACATTAACCAGTAACTTGTCAAAATCATGCAACATTGTTCTGTATCAAGTATGCTCAGCATAAAACTGAGAATACTAATCACTTTCCACCATTCCATTTAATTACTGTCAGAAAATAAATTATTAATTGACTTTAGTGTGTGGGTGTGCCCAATTGCTACTTTGTGTCTATTTGTGATCCCATGACTGTAGCCCACTAGACTCCTCTGTCCATGGAATCCTCTAGGCAGGAATTCTGAAGTGGGTTGCCATTTCCTATTCCAGGGGTCTTCCTGACCCAGGGATTGAACCTGTGTCTCTTGTGCCTCCTGAATTGGCATGCGGATTCTTTACCACTGCAAGACCTGTGAAAAACTTATTAAAGATATAAGCAACTATAATCAATTATAAGTAGCATATTTTTGAAAAGTTTATGTGATATACATTTACCAATGTGTTTCTAAATTATTATGGAATAATAAACATAACAAAAGCATATTCACACTCTCAAAAATATTTATTAACACATTGTTTATTTTAGAGGAGCACTTTCATGAATGCTTTCTAACATATTTCCTGGTCTGATTTTCTTCCTTTCCTAAGTTAAAACAAAAAAAATCTCTCTATACTAAATCTGTTTTTATGGCTTTACTTTGAAGCTCTCCCAAATTATTTTAATTGCACTTGAGTGAAAATAAATAGGCACATAACTTAGATACCAGCTTCCCTGGTGACTTAGATGGATAAAGAATCTTCCTGTAAGGCAGAAGACCCCAGTTCTATCCCTGGATTGGGAAGATCCCCTGGAGGAAGGAATGGCAACGCAATTAGTATCCTTGCCTGGAGAAGCCCCAAGGGTAGAGGAGCCTGGTGGGCTACAGTCCATGGGGTCACAAAGAGTAAGGTACAACTGAGTGACTCACACACACACTTTAACTTAGTCACAAGTCAATTAGCTATGCTTTACCAAACACAAGCATTGGATAGAGCACAATCTCTCTCTTCAATGTACTAGAGTTTGGTAGAAAAGAAAACACATAATAGTTGCCATGACACTATATATGCAGTAAAAAATGTAAGAGAGATGACCTCTTATTGAGATGGTCCTTATTTTAAAATATAAATTTATTTTAGAGCTGTTTAATAACATTCATTTTATTTTTTCTAAAGTAATATTTATTCAGAAAGAATATATATATATACATTTATATATATCTTTGCACATTCACACATGTACATATAACCAAATTGTGAATATTTAAAAAAGCACCATAAAATAGACATATCTGTTAATATAATTATAGGAAATGTTTGTTTTATTGGCATAATTGCTGGTTGCTTTGATATGAGTATCCATTATTCAAGGAAACAGTTCAGACATGGAAGACAGAAAATTATTTCAACGAATTTCGATCTGAATATGAGAGATACTGCTAATCAATGGGATAATAATTTAGGGGAAATTCCCAGTAGGGAGGTTGTTTAATAAATAAAATGTAGAGGAAAGACCTAAGAAATTAACCTTCTGCGTTATCACTCACCTGGAGCCAGACAACTTGGAATGTGAAGTCAAGTGGGCCTTAGAAAGCATCACTACGAACAAAGCTAGTGGAGGTGATAGAATTCCAATTGAGCTATTTCAAATCCTGAAAGATGATGCTATGAAAGTGCTGCACTCAATATGCCAGCAAATTTGGAAAACTCAGCAGTGGCCACAGGACTGGAAAAGGTCAGTCTTCATTCCAATCCCAAAGAAAGGCAATGCCAAAGAATGCTCAAACTACCGCACAATTGCACTCATATCACACGTTAGTAAAGTCATGCTCAAAATTCTCCAAGCCAGGCTTCAGCAATATGTGAACCATGAAATTCCAAATGTTCAAGCAGGTTTTAGAAAAGACAGAGGCACCAGAGATCAAATTGCCAACATCCGCTGGATCATGGAGAAAGCAAGAGAGTTCCAGAAAAACATCTATTTCTGCTTCATTGACTATGCCAAAGCCTTTGACACTGTGGATCACAATAAACTGTGGAACATTCTGAAAGAGATGGGAATCCCAGACCACCTGACCTGCCTCTTGAGAAACCAGTATGCAGGTCAGGAAGCAACAGTTAGAACTGGACATGAAACAACAGACTGGTTCCAAATAGGAAAAGGAGTGCGTCAAGGCTGTATATTGTCACCCTGCTTATTTAACTTCTATGCAGAGTCCATCATGAGGAACGTTGGGCTGGAAGAAGCACAAGCTGGAATCAAGATTGCTGGGAGAAATATCAATAATCTCAGATATGCAGATGACACCACCCTTATGGCAGAAAGAGAAGAGGAACTCAAAAGCCTCTTGATGAAAGTGAAAGAGGAGAGTGAAGAGGTTGTCTTGAAGCTCAACATTCAGAAAACAAAGATCATGGCATCTGGGCCCATCACTTCATGGGAAATAGATGGGGAAACTGTGGAAACTGTGTCAGACTTTATTTTCGGGGGCTCCAAAATCACTGCAGATGCTGACTGCAGCCATGAAATTAAAAGACGCTTGCTCCTTGGAAGGAAAGTTATGACCAACCTAGATAGCATAATAAAAAGCAGAGACATTACTTTGCCAACCAAGGTCCGTCTAGTCAAGGCTATGGTTTTTCCCATGGTCATGCATGGATGGGAGAGTTGGACTGTGAAGAAAGCTGATTGCCAAAGAATTGATGCTTTTGAACTGTTGTGCTGGAGAAGACTCTTGAGAGTCCCTTATACTGCAAGGAGATCCAACCAGTCCATTCTAAAGGAGATAAGTCCTGGGTATTCATTGGAAGGACTGATGCTAAAGCTGAAACTCCAATACTTTGGCCACCTCATGCGACGAGTTTACTCACTGGAAAAGACTGATGCTGGCAGGTATTGGTGGAGGGAGGAGATGGGGACGACAGAGAATGAGATGGCTGGATGTCATCACCAGCTTGATGGACATGAGTTTGAGTGAACTCCGGGAGTTGGTGATGGACAGGGAGGCCTGGCGTGCTGTGATTCATGAGGTCGCACAGAGTCGGACACGACTGAGCGACTTAACTGAACTGAACTGAACAAGTTGAATTCCTTGGATATTATTTGTTCTAAATCACACATGCAAAGATAATTATTATCAATATATTCAACTAACTAAATTTGTGAACCTTTGTGGTATTTCAAATTTAAGTTCTTTGGGGCTTATAGTCTATTAAAAAGTGAATTGTTTTTAAGTGTTTTCTTGGTTGATTATTTAGTATTTATTTTAATTTATTCTTTTTTCTTATTTTTTTTAAGAAAATATTAGCCCCAGCTATTGCAGAATCTACAATGTTTGGTATATATATTCATTTGTTTTTATTTAGTGCTATTCCAGTGAAAAGGAACAGGCAATATTCTTTTAATTAAATTCATTTAAGAGTAAAAGTAATCTCTTTTGTACAGAGGAATGTGATCACACTTTAGAGGTGTGTGTTTCTGTGCCTGGTGTGCATGTGTTTATTTTGAAAGATGCATTCATCTGTGTTCTTTTATTATTTGCTGAAACAGAAACTCCTGTTTATTTTTAACATTTTGCCTTCTATTAAGATGTCTTTTTATGACAGCATAGAAGAGACATGGCTATATCATACTCTATTTGGATTATTTTAAGGATAATTAACAATATAGAAAAGTAAGAAATTATTTATCTGCCCAAAGAAGATGGGTCACAGTTCTTCCCAAACTGAAATTCTGATATGAAAGAACATTTAATAATTGTATTTTATAATTTAAACATTGAACTAAACATTTTCATTCTTGAATTTAATCATCTCTCAATATAAGTACTATGGTAATGTTGATTTTACCTATAAGAAAAATTGAGGCTCTAAGAGGATGTATAATTTTCCCAAGATCATTCAGTTGTTAAGGGGTATACATTCTATAATCTAACACTAACTGTTTTTGCATTTTCATGAAAGTACATACAGCTATTTCTCATTTTGATTAATACCATATCTTTAACTGAGTTACTGGTGACTTTTCTCTTTTAACAATATGTCTATTGTTTTCAAAACAGAGAATCTTGATTGGTAACTTGGCTATCATAGTCACTTATCAGCCTTTTGGAAGTGTTCACTGCACTCTTCATCAAGTCATCTCAGGGGCATGACTGCCCCCAAATCCAGCCCATGTTCAGTTCAGTTCAGTCCCTCAGTCATGTCCAACTCTTTGCAGTCCCATGAAATGCAGCACATCAGGCTTCCCTGTCCATGACCAACTTCCAAAGCTTGCTCAAATTCATGCCCGAGTTGGTGATGCCATCCAACCATCTCATCCAGTGTCGTCCCCTTCTCCTCCTGCCTTCAGTTTTTTACAGCATCAAGCAAGGTCTTTTAAAGTGAGTCTGTTCTTCATGTCAGGTGGGCAACCTATTGGAGCTTCAGCTTCAACATCAGTTCTTCCATTGAAGATTAAGGACTGATTTCTTTTAAGATTGACTGGTTTAATCACCTTGCAGTCCAAGGGACTTTCAAGAGTCTTCTCCAACATCACAGTTAAAAAGCATCAATTCTTTGGCCCTTAGCCTTCTTTATGGTCTGACTCTCACATCCATACATGACTACTGGAAAAATGATAGCTTTGAATACGTGGACCTTTGTTGGCAAAGTAATGTCTCTGCTTCTTAATATGCTGTCTAGGTTTGTTATAGTTTTTCTTCCAAGGAGCAAGCATCTTTTAATTTCATGGCTGCAGTCACAATCTGCAGTGATTTTGGAGCCCAGGAAAATAAAATCTGTCAGTTTTTCCGTTATTTCCCCATCTATTTGTCATGAAGTAAAAAATTGCTTGTTTCTTGGAAGAAAAGCTATGGCCAACCTAGACAGCATAATAAAAAGCAGAGACATTATTTTACCAACAAAGGTCCATCTAGTCAAAGCTATGTTTTTTCCAGCAATCAAGTATGGGTGTGAAACTCGGACTATAAACAAAGCAAAACGCTGAAGAATTGATAATTTTGAACTATGGTATTGGACTCTTGAGAGTCCCTTGGACTGCAAGGAGGTCAAACCAGTCAATCCTAAATGAAGTCAGTTCTGAATATTCATTGGAAGAACTGATGCTGAAGCTGAAACTCCCATATTTTGGTCACCTTATGAGAAGAAATGACTCATTGGAAAAGACCCTGATGCTGGGAAATATTGTAGGCAGGAAGAGAAAGGACGACAGAGGATGAGCATCACCTCTGGATGGCATCACCGGCTTCATGGACATGAATTTGAGTGAGCTTTGGGAGTTGTGATGGACAGGAAGCCTGGTATGCTGCAGTCCTTGTGGTCTCAAAGAGTTAGACATGACTGAGCGACTGAACTGAACTGATAGGACCGATCCCAAGATCTTAGTTTTTTGAATGCTGAGTTTTAAGCCAGCTTTTTCACTCTCTTTCATCACTCTTCAGTTTCATCAAGAGGCTTTTTAGTTCTTTACTTTCTGCTGTAAGGGTGATGTCATCTCGCATATCTGAGGTTATGGCTATTTCTCCCAGCAATTTTGATTCTGGCTTGTGCTTCATCCAGCCTGGCATTTTGCATGATGTATTCTGCATGTAAATCATCTCGGTGACAATATGAAGCCTTGACACATCCCTTTCCCAATTTGGTCTTTGTTAAGTTCTTACAGTAATTTCTGATCTAATATATTGAGGTTGGGATAACAGATTTATTTCACCCAATATGTGAGATGCAGGCCAAAAAGTTGAACTCTTTTTAAGGTGTTAGTAATAAATACTAGATTATCCAAACTTCCTTCCACTCAGAGATCTCCCTAAAAGTTTAGCATTAGAGAACCATGTTAAGTTTTGAATCTAGATGGTAGACCAAGTTTTTACTCATAGATTTAAGTAATTATTTAATGGGAGAATTTTGATCATATTAAAAAAAAAAAGAAAAAAATGATATAATTTACCCACAATGATGAATGGATAAAAATAATTGGAAAAGGCTAACATTTAATTCAATGAAATTATAATTTTTTAAAAAATCAAAAATACACCTTATATTTTGTGAACATAGGCTATCTATTTTTAAAAATAGAAATTGAAATCTTAATTGGGGCTAAAGAAAAGGGAATTAAATTAAGCAGGATACAAAAGAGGCTTTAATTCTATTTGGAGTCACTTTTTAAACTTTGTGTCTATACAGTGTCTCTACAATACATGTTTTTATTCATACTTTGTTGTACTGGTAATGATCTACCACAAAGCAAATGTTTGCATGTAATACAGAAAGCAGAAAATCCATAAAGTGAGTTTTTCACTTGGAAATTAAAATGTGATGGACAACATCTAGCTATAGCTTTTTTCTCTATTCTCTATACAGCCCACATTCATATCTGATCTATCCACAGGGAACAGGAAGGATCTCTAGTCCCTAAGCATAGACTTCGGTCCTATACCTTAACAATCTTCACGATCATGCTTAATACTATGGCATAAAATAGATAAATAAGAGAGCTAACTATCTAGTGTTGGTGTTGTATTTTTAGTTTCCTTAGAGTATCCTGAAACCATTCTTTTGTTGCACTGAAAATGATCTCTCCAAAAAACTGCTTCTTTCAAATGAGCTAATTTAAGCAACACTGTAGAAAAAAAAGATTGTGATGATCAAAAAAAGTCTTTGAAACCATAAACAGTTCATGACTTTGGACCCCAAAGGCAGGAAATCTTTCTCTCCCCCTTCTTCTCCCACTCCTTCCCCCTCTCTCTATTTATCACATTTTCACCCCTTTTTGTTACTTGTTTAATCACAGAAAGATTGAAGGGAAAATAGAAATAAATTTGATGAATTCTCATTGTAATGAGTTAGTTTCAGTTGAAATAAATTGGGCATGATTTTCTCAGAATCAAATCAAATAACAGTAATAATTTTTACAGAAAATATTAAAATAATGTGTTTCACAGACTTGTGAAATCTTAGCTCTGGCACTTCACAACTCTGTAACCTGAGGAAGCTTGATTTTCCTACCTGGGACTCCATTTCCTCACCTGTAAAATGGAGATTATAATACAACTTCATAGGGGTACTGTGAAAATTAAATAGTTTATACATATTTTAGACAGTCTTACTTAAAGCAAACATTAATAAATGTTTCAGTTCAGTTCAGTCGCTCAGTCATGTCCGACTCTCCACGACCCCATGAATCACAGCACGCCAGGCCTCCCTGTCTATCACCAACTCCCAGAGTTCACTCAAACTCATGTCCACAGAGTCAGTGATGCCATCCAGCCATCTCATTCTCGGTCGTCCACTTCTCCTCCCGCCCTCAACCTTTCCCAGCATCAGAGTCTCTTCCAGTGAGTCAACTCGTTGCATGAGGTAGCCAAAGTATTGCAGTTTCAGGTTTAGCATTAGTACTTCCAATGAACACCCAGGATCGATCTCCCTTAGAATGGACTGGTTGGATCTCCTTGCAGTCCAAGGGACTCTAAAGAGTCCTCTCCAACACCACAGTTCAACAGCATCAATTCTTCGATGATCAGCTTTCTTCACAGTCCAACTCTCACATCCATACATGACCACGGGAAAAACCATAGCCTTGACTAGACGGACCTTGGTTGGCAAAGTAATGTCTCTGCTTTTTAATATATTATCAAGTTTGGTCATAACTTTCCTTCCAAGGAGCAAGCGTCTTTTAATTTCATGGCTGCAATCAGCATCTGCAGTGATTTTGGAGCCCCCAAAAATAAAGTCTGACACTGTTTCCACTGTTTCCCCATCTATTTCCCATGAAGTGATGGGACCAGATGCCATGATCTTTGTTTTCTGAATGTTGAGCTTCAAGCCAACCTTTTCACTCTCCTCTTTCACTTTCATCAAGAGGCTTTTGAGTTCCTCTTCACTTTCTGCCATAAAGGTAGTGTCATCTGCATATCTGAGATTATTGATATTTCTCCCGGCAATCTTGATTCCAGCTTGTGCTTCTTCCAGCCCAGCATTCCTCATGATGTACTCTGCATATAAGTTAAATAAGCAAGGTGACAATATACAGCCTTGACACATTCCTTTTCCTATTTGGAACCTGTCGGTTGTTCCATGTACAGTTCTGACTGTTGCTTCCTGACCTGCATACAGGTTTCTCAAAAGGCAGGTCAGATGGTCTGGTATTCCCATCTCTTTTTGTGATTGACTATGTGTGGATCACAATAAATGTTTACTTCTATTAAAATATTGTCCTTTTTGCAGACATGTCACATTCAATTTATCATCTTATCTTCACATCATTTTGAGATATAGGCAGGCCATTGTGCTTATCTGTTTCTTCCAGTCCTTTCTCCCTCCTTGCATGCATCCTTCTTTCCTCTTTGTTCCATTCTTTCTATTAGCATGTGAAGAACAAGGCACCATGTTAAGCCCCAGGGCTAAAGAGATAAATGTGACACTAAACCAGCTTTCAGCTCAGTTCAGTAGATCAGTCGTGTCCAACTCTTTGCATCCCCATGAATCACAGCACGCCAGGCCTCCCTGTCCATCACCAACTCCCAGAGTTCACTCAAACTCATTTCCATTGAGTTGGTGATGCCATCCAGCCATCTCATTCTCTGTCGTCCCCATCACCCCCTGCCCCCAAACCCTCCCAGCATCAGAGTCCTTTCCAGTGAGTCAACTCATCCCATGACGTGTCCAAAGTATTCAAGTTTCAACTTTAGCGTCAGTCCTTCCAATGAACACCCAGGATTGATCTCCTTTAGAATGGATTGGTTGGATCAGCTTGCAGTCCAAGGGACTCTCAAGAGTCTTCTCCAGCACCACAGTTCAAAAGCATCAATTCTTCGATGATCAGCTTTCTTCACAGTCCAACTCTCACATCCATACATGACCACTGGAAAACCCATAGCACGACTAGATGGACCTTTGTTGGCAAAGTAATGTCTCTGCTTTTTAATATACTATCTAGCTTGGTCATAACTTTCCTTCCAAAGAGCAAGCGTCTTTTTATTTCCTGGCTGCAATCAGCATCTGCAGTGATTTTGGAGCCCAAAAAAATAAAGTCTGACACTGTTTCCACTGTTTTTCCATCTATTTCCCATGAAGTGATGGGACCAGATGCCATGATCTTTGTTTTCTGAATGTTGAGCTTCAAGAAAACTTTTTCACTCTCCTCTTTCACTTTCATCAAGAGGCTTCTTAGTTCCTCTTCACTTTCTGCCATAAGGGTGGTGTCATCTGCATATCTGAGATTATTGATATTTCTCCCAGCAATCTTGATTCCAGCTTGTGCTTCTTCCAGCCCAGCGTTCCTCATGATGACCTCTGCATATAAGTTAAATAAGCAGGGTGACAATATACAGCCTTGATGTACTCCTTTTCCTATTTGGAACCAGTCTGTTGTTTCATGTCCAGTTCTAACTGTTGCTTCCTGACCTGCATACAGGTTTCTCAAGAGGCAGGTCAGGTGGTCTGGGATTCCCATCTCTTTCAGAATGTTCCACAGTTTATTGTGATCCACAGTGTCAAAGGCTTTGGCATAGTCAATGAAGCAGAAATAGATGTTTTTCTGGAACTCTCTTGCTTTCTCCATGATCCAGCAGATGTTGACAATTTGATCTCTGGTACCTCTGCCTTTTCTAAAACCAGCTTGAACATCTGGAAGTTCACGGTTCACATATTGCTGAAGCCTGGCTTGGAGAATTTTGAGCATGACTTTACTAGCGTGTGAGATGAGTGCAATTGTGTGGTAGTTTGAGCATTCTCTGGTTTTGCCTTTCTTGGGATTGGAATGTAGGTAGACCTTTTCCAGTCCTTTGGCCACTGCTGAGTTTTCCAAATTTGTTGGCATATTGAGTGCAGCACTTTCACAGCATCATCTTTCAGGATTTGAAATAGCTCAATTGGAATTCCATCACCTCCACTAGCTTTGTTCGCAGTGATGATCTCTGAGGCCCACTTGACTTCACATTCCAAGAGGGCTGGCTCCAGGTGAGTGATCACACCATCGTGATTATCTTGGTCGTGAAGATCTTTTTTGTACAATTCTTCTGTATTCTTGCCACCTCTTCTTAATATCTTCTGCTTCTCTTAGGTCCATACCATTTCTGTCCTTTATCAAGCCCATCTTTGCATGAAATGTTTTCTTGATAGCTCTAATTTTCTTGAAGAGATCTCTTGTTTTTCCTATTCTGTTGTTTTCCTCTATTTCTTTGCATTGATCGCTGAGGAAGTCTTTCTTATCTCTCCTTGCTATTCTTTAGAATTCTGCATTCATATGCTTATATCTTTCCTTTTCTCCTTTGCTTTTCACTTCTCTTCTTTTCACAGCTATTTGTAAGGCCTTCTTAGACAGCTAGTTTACTTTTTTGCACTTCTTTTGCATGGGGATGGTCTTGGTCCCTGTCTCCTGTACAACGTCATGAACCTCCGTCCAGAGTTCATCAGGCACTCTATCAACTCTAGTCCCTTAAATCTATTTCTCACTTAAAGGCAAAATGATAGGATACTGAATGAGGAATTTCCCAGGTCGGTAGGTACCAAGTATGTTACTGGAGATCAGTGGAGAAATAACTCCAGAAGGAATGAAGCGATGGAGCCAAAGAAAAACAAATACCCAGCTTTGGATGCGACTGGTGATAGAAGCAAGGTCCGATGCGGTAAAGAGCAATATTGCATAGGAACCTGGAATGTTAGGTCCATGAATCAAGGCAAATTGGAAGTGGTCAAACAGGAGATGACAAGAGTCAACATAGATATTTTAGGAATCTGTAAATTAACTGGACTGGAATGGGTGAATTTAACTCAGATGACCATTATATCTACTACTGTGGGCAGGAATCCCTTAGAAGAAATGGAGTGGTCATCATGGTCAACAGAAGAGTCCAAAATGCAGTACTTGGATGCAATCTTAAAAACGACAGAATGATCTCTGTTCGTTTCCAAGGCAAACCATTCAATATTACAGTAATCCAAGCCTATGCCACAACCAGTAATGCTGAAGAAGCCGAAGTTGAACGGTTCTATGAAGACCTACAAGACCTTTTAGAACTAACACCCAAAAAAGATGTCCTTTTCATTATAGGGGACTGGAATGCAAAAGTAGGAAGTCAATAAACACCTGGAGTAACAGGAAAATTTGGCCTTGGAGCACGAAATGAAGCAGGGCAAAGGCTACTAGAGTATTGCCAAGAGAATGCACTGGTCGTAGCAAACACCCTCTTTCAACAACCCAAGAGAAAACTCTACACATGGACATCACCAGATGGTCAACACCGAAATCGGATTGATTATATTCTTTGTAATCAAAGATGGAGAAGGTCTATATAGTTAGCAAAAACAAGACCAGGAGCTGACTGTGGCTCAGATCATGAACTCCTTATTTCCAAATTCAGACTTAAATTGAGGAAAGTAGGGAAAACCACTAGACCATTCAGATATGACCTAAATCAAACCAGCTTTAGAGCTCATCAAAATCTGGAATGGAAAAAAGAAACACTGTTTGAGAATATTGAAACAGAGTGCTCAACTCAGTCATGTAAAGGTGATCTGTCTAGTCAGTGAGGAAGGAGATCCTAGAGTTCAAGAGTCATAACTTTCAGCATCAGGGTCTGTAAACCTCAAATATAGGTTACTCAGTTTTTTGTTTGTTCATTGTATTTTACTCTTGTTTCTCCCACCTTACTAACTGGGATAGCTGTACTACCTAAGTGAGCAATAATTGGTGAGGCAGTCCTATTAAATTAAATGTTACTTACAATTTTTAATATATTTGAGAAATATATTTTAGCAGATTGAAATTTGGTCCTAGATTGTCTTCTAGAGTTTGTAGTAAAGTGTGAACTGAATTCCATTTGCTTATAAAGATAACTTATTCCACTTTTTAAGATTCATCTTTCTGCACATCTTTTATTCATTTCAACTGAAGGACAGAATGGAATGGAACAGATAATAAGCTAGCAGCACATAAGACTAACCTTTCTGAATACTACTAATAATGAAGTACATTTGCTCCCTTAGGTTCTATTTCAACAGAAAAGACATGTATCCATCTCATCAAAAGGAATGTGAGAGGTCTCTAAACATCAAAATGAAAGATTCAAAAATCCATTATTATTATAAGGGAAAGAAAATAAATGTCTGGCTAATGTATTTTTTGGAGAGGATTTATCACAAAACAAACAGAAAATCTGGGTGCCAAAGTGGTATTAATGAATTTAAGGATTATCATAAGGGAAAAAGAGCAACAATTAATTGAGGATATATTTGAGAACTTTTAACAGTTAGTTCCTAATACTGAACAGAAATTGACCAAATGAGGTGGAAAAGAATAGCAAATGGGCCAGAGACAAAATAGTGAATCCCTTACGCGACAACATCCCCAACAGGGATTTGTGTAAATTTCAACTACATCCATATGTGATTAGTGTAGTAGGTCATCATTTAAGACAAAGCTACAATTATCTGTATAAGAATGATTTAATTAGGAAGCAAAACTATATTTTAAGAGTGGCAACCAGTTTGCTTAGACCTATCACATCTCTAGACTTCTATGATAAAGATTATTAAGTTGAGTTAATTTCACATTCTATAAATATGTTTAAAAATTGAATCACACATTTTAAAATATCTCTAATAAGCTTAATTTTTCCAAATATATCAAAGTACTAACATTATGAATAGTCTCAATGCTTAGTTGTGTCACAACAAAATACAACACAAAAGATGACTTAAAAATACCTATTTAAGTGCTCAATGTCATAGTTATTAATTCTTATGAGATGATACTATGGAAGGGAAATTCCCTTCATTGAAGGTCAAATGATCACTAGAAATATTAAAGAAAAGGGCAGTCCTCCCAGTCATCATTTTGCTGCCTCTTGATAACACGCGTCCTTCATGTTTCTTTTAGTGACTATGAATGTGAATAATTTATAAATTTATAACCAGGAAAAATTCACAAGAAATGATAGTATCTCTGGAACTTAAATTAGAAAATAGCCAAGTTGATAGTGTTGCTCTCCAGAAACAATTAATGCAGTGTTCTATGAAACCACTTTTCATTTGAGAATGTCTAAAATGGAAGGAAAATTGAAACAGATATGAAATCTTAAATAATTCAATTTTATGTAAATTTATGTATGAAACAAAAACAGCACGGCAATGAAATCTTCTGGGCTTTAATTTGATTCAGGTCTGATACATATTTTGACCATCTTCTCTTCATGCACAAAGGGAAATACTCCAGATAGAACAAGTCATTGACTGCCTAATGTACATCAATCAAACTTGCTAACTTATGATGTTTCTCAATGGTATTAGCTCTTTGGTACTCGTTAGAAATATAAATGGACATCGTGGTGTGGGTATACTGTGCAATAGAGCAGAGAGGCATGGTATTCCACGTGCCATAGCCCTTCACTTCAAACAGATAATTGATGGTCTGTTATATATCTTGTTTCTCAAGGGTCAGAGATATTGTTAGGAATCCTCAGTGTTGCCAGTTTAAATTAAAAGAGATGGCAGACAGATTCATCTATGATGTTAAGCATAAAAGAAGGATAAAACCCACTCTAGGAAGTTCATGCTAAAGAATCTGAGTACAGGAAGCCAAAAGACTTAATTCACTCTCTTTGGTAAATTTTGTTTATTAAAAATGTAATCCTTAAATAAAGAAAAACTATGGTTTATTCTGAGAAAATATTTTTGTATATTTAATATATTTATCTGTGAAGGCAATTCCGTGAATCAAATTCTGATTAAACCACTGATAGTATAGTCAACAGAATATTTTAAAAAGAAATCATTTTTCTGAGCACAGTGTCACTAATTCGTAGAATTTTCTTCTCTCTTTTGCAAAGCAACATATATTATTTAGATTTCCTTGAATAATGAAATTTAGAGTTTGGAGCATATTTAGGTTATAAGAAAATCAATAAACTTAAGTAAGCTACCATTTATTAAATAGGGTAAAACCCACACCGAAGTCAAGTCTATCTTATTAGATAGCAATATAGTCTTGATAGTCAGAGGAAACAACTTTTGATTGAGCATATTTTAATCATCTCTTCCTGGATTAGAAATACTACTAAAAATGGGGATTTTTTTTTTTTTTGTATACACAATGCCATTCAATGATGAGCTAACAAATACAAAATTTGAGGTGAACAGAATTCAACACAAAATTAATGGTATAAAATTCTCTTCCATGGGCTAGGCATTCGTTTCAATGCTGGAATTAATGACAAACATCATGAACCTTGTGTTCTTATGGGAATGACATATAATGAACATAAATGTAAGTAAAAACTTAGATATTAATAGTTACCTGTCTCCTGAGAAACATCTATGCTGGTCAAGAAGCCACAGTTAAAATCTTACATGGAACTGACTGATTCCAAATTTGGAAAGGAGTAGACAAGGATTTATGTCATCACCCTGCTTGTTTAATTTCAGTACAGGGAAGTGGGAGGGGGTTCAGGAAGGGGAACTCATGTACACCCTGGGTGGATTCATGTCAACTTATGGCAAAACCAACCAATATAATATTGTAAAATAATTAGCCTCCAATAAAAAATTTAAAAAAAATTAAATGCAGAGTACATCATGTGAAATGCCAGGCTGGATAAATTACAAGCTGGAATCAAAATGACCAGGAGAAATATCAACAACCTCAGAAATGAAAATGATACCCCTCTAATGGCAGAAAGTGAAGAGGAATTAAGAGCTTCTTGATAAAGGTAAAAGAGGAGAGTGAAAAAATTGGCTTAAAGCTCAACATTCAAAAAATTATCATGGCATCTGATCCTACCACTTTATATCAAATAGAAAGGGAAAAAATAGAAGCAATGACAGATTTTATTTTATTGGGCTCTTGAATCACTGTGGATGATGACTGAAGCCATGAAAATAGAAGACACTTGCTCCTTGGAAGAAAAGCTATGACAAACTTAGACAGTATATTAAAAAGCAGAGACATCACTTTGCTGACAAAGGTCTGTATAGTCAAAGCTATGGTTTTTCTAGTAGTCATGTATGGATGTGATAGTTGGACCATGAAGAAGGCTGAGCACCAAATAATTGATGCTTTCAAATTGTGGTGCTGGAGAAGACTCTTGAGAGTCCCTTGGACTTTAAGGAGATCAAACCTGTCCATCCTAAGTGAAATCAACCCTGAATATTTATTGAAAGGCCTGATGTTGAAGCTGAAGCTCCAATACTTTGTCCACCTAGTGGGAAGAGCTGACTCACTGGAAAAGACCCTGATGCGGGGGGAAAATGGAGGCAAAAGGAGAAGGGGGTAGAAGAGGATGAAATGGTTAGATAGCATCACTGACTCAATGGACACAAATTTGAGCTAATTCAGGAGATAGTAGAGGACAAAAGAGCCTGGCACACTGTACTCCATGGGGCTTCAAGAGTTGGATGCAACTTTGGCTACTGAACAATAACATCAGCAACAGGTGATGTTAAACCATATGAATGAAATACAAAGTGCATTCACAGTAAAGGGACAAAGTCAGTTTTAATAGTGTTGTCAGAAAGTCCTTAAGAGGGAACCATCTAAACCCAAATATGAAAGATAACAGTGGATCAGTTGTACTAGGAACTTTGGAGGGGGCTTTCCAGACTGGGCTTTCCCCACATCAAGGTCAGGAATGGAGGCTGTGCTTCGCTGGAGTGGCCATGAAGAGATACTCCACGTCCAAGGTCAGAGACGGAGAAGGCAATGGCAAACCACTCCAGTACTCTTGCCTAGAAAATCCCATGGATGGAGGAGCCTGGTAGGCTACAGTCCGTGGGATCGCTAAGGGTCAGACACGACTGAGCGACTTCACTTTCACTTTTCACTTTCACACATTGGAGAAGGAAATGGCAATCCACTCCAGTGTTCTTGCCTGGAGAATCCCAAGGATGGGGGAGCCTGGTGGGCTTCCGTCTAAGGGGTCACACAGAGTCAGACACGACTGAAGTGACTCAGCAGCAGCAGCAAGGTCAGAGAAACACCAACAGGACAGTAGGAGCTTGAGTGGTGGCTGTGTGGTGCTGAAGTGGCTGTTAAGGAGCTACCCCATATCCAAGGGCAAGAAGAAGCCCATGCAAAATCGTAGGGGGGGGCAAATTCACATTTAGAATCAAATTCCATTTCAGCCAGAGATGCTCAGAGGGCTCAAAGAAACCTTGTGTGCCCCAGGACTCAAGGACCCCACAGAGACTGAGACAGAACTGTGTTTGAGTGTCTCCTGTGGAGGTACAGATCAACAGTGGACAGCCTTAATGACAGGGGCTCTGGGTGCAACGGACTTGGGTATGGCATAATTCCTCTTGGAGGAGGTCACCATTAACCCCACCATAGAGCTGCCAGAACTTACACAGGACTAAGAAATAGACTCCTGGAGGGCACAAACAGAACCTTCTGTGCAGCAGGACCCAGGAGAAAGGAGCAGTGGCCCCACAAAAGGCTGAACGAGACTTGCCTGGGAGTGTCCAGGAGTCTCCAGTGGAGGCATGGGTCAGTGGTGGCCTGCTGTAGGGCTGGGGGGCACTGAGTGTAGCAGTACATGCATGGGAACTTTTGAAGGAGGTCATTGTTATCTTCGTTACCTCCACCATAGTTTGGCCCCAGGCAAGGAGATCCAACCAGTCCCTTCTAAAGGAGATCAATCCTGGGTGTTCATTGGAAGGACTGATGCTAAAGCTGAAACTCCAATACTTTGGCCACCTCATGCGATGAGTTGACTCACTGGAAAAGATTCTGATGCTGGGAGGGATTGGGGGAGGGAGGAGAAGGGGACGACAGAGAATGAGATGGCTGGATGGCATCACTGACTCGATGGACATGAGTTTCAGTGAACTCCGCGAGTTGCTGATGGACAGGGAGGCTTGGCGTGCTGTGATTCATGGGGTCGCAGAGTCGGACACGACTGAGTTACTGAACTGAACTGAAAAAGCAGGGAGGGAACACAGCTCCACCTATCAACAGAAAATTGTATCAAAGATTTACTGAGCATGGCCCGCCTATCAGAACCAGACTCATTTCCCCCTCAATTAGTCTCTCTCATCAAGAAGCTTCCATGAGCCTCTTAACCTTCTCTATCATAGGGCAGACAGAACGAAAACCACAATCACAGAAAATTAACCAATATGATCACATGGACCACAGCCTTAATGGACTCAACGAAATTATGAGTTATGCTATGTAGGGCCACCCAAGACTGACCCATCATGGTGGAGAGTTCTGACAAAATGTGGTCCACTGAAGAAGGGAATGGCAAACCACTTCAGTATTCTTGCCTTGAACAGGATGAAAAGGCAAAAAGATGGGACACTGAGAGATGAACTCTCTAGGTTGGTAGCTGCCCAGTATGCTACTGGAGATCACTGGAGAAATATCTCCAGAAAGAATGAAGAGACAGACCAAAGCAAAAATAACAGTTGTGGATGTGACTGGTGATGGAAGTAAGGTCCGATGCTGTAAAGAGCAATATTGCATAAGAAACTGGAATCTTAGGTCCATGAATCAAGTCAAATTCAGTTCAGTTCAGACACTCAGTGGTGTCCAACTTTTTGTGACCCCATGAACCGCAGCACGCCAGGGTTCCCTGTCCATCACCAACTCCCACATCCATCAAGTCAGTGATGCCATCCAGCCATCTCATTCTCTGTCGTCCCGCTCTCCTACTGACCTCAATCTTTCCCAGCATCAATTCCAGGTGATGGAATTCCATCACTTCCACTAGCTTTGTTCATAGCGATGCTTCCTAAGGCCCACTTGACTTCACATTCCAGGATGTCTGGCTCTAGGTGAGTGATCATACCAAGTCAAATTGGAAGTGGTCAAACAGTAGACAGAATGAGTGAATGTCAACATTTCAGGAATCAGCAAGCTAAAATGGACTGGAATGGGTGATTTAACTCAAGTGACCATTTTATTTACTACTGTAGGCAAGAATCCCTTAGAAGAAATGGAGTAGCCATCATGGTCAACAAAAAAGTCCAAAATGCAGTACTTGGATGTAATCTCAAATACGACAGAATGGTCTCTGTTCGTTTCCAAAGCAAAACATTCAATATCATGGTAATCCAAGTCTATGGCCTGACAGGTAATGCTAAAAAGCTGAAGCTGAACAGTTCTATGAACTACCAGATCTTCTAGAACTAACACCTAAAAAAGATGTTCTTTTCAGTATAGGGGAATGGAATGCAAATGTAGAAAGACAAGAAACCCCTGGAGAAACAGGCAAATTTAACTTTGGAGTACAGAATGAAGCAGGGCAAAGGCTAATAGAATTTTGTCAAGAGAACGCACTGGTCATTGCAAACACCCTCTTTCAACAAGACAAGAGAACACTGTACACATGGATATCACCAGATGGTCAACTCTGAAAGTAGATAGACTATATTCTTTGCAGCCAAAGATGGTGAAGCTCTACAGTCAGGAAAAATAAGACTGGAAGCTTACTGTGGCTCAGATCATGAACTCCTTATTGTCAAATTCAGACTTAAATTGAAGAAAGTAGGGAAAACCACTAACTAATCAGGTATGACCTAAATCAAAACCCTAACAATTATACGGTGGAAGTGAGAAAGAGATTTAAGGGACTAGATCTGATAGACAGAGTGCCTGATGAAGTATGGACGGAGGTTCATGACATTGTACAGGAGACAGGGATCAAGATAATCCCCAAGAAAAAGAAATGCAAAAAAGCTAAATGGTCATCTAAGGAGGCCTTACAAATAGCTGTGAAAAGAAGAGAAGCCAAAAGCAAAGGAGAAAAGGAAAGATATACCCATTTGAATGCAGAGTTTCCAAGAATAGCAAGGGACAGATAAGAAAGCTTTCCTCAGTGATCAGTGAAAAGAAATAGAGGAAAACAATAGAATGGGAAAGACTAGAGATCTCTTCAAGAAAGTTAGAGATACCAAGGGAATATTTCATTCAAAGATGGGCTCAATAAAGGAGAGAAGTGGTATAGACCTCACAAAAGCAGAAGATATTAAGAAGAGGTGGCAAGAATACACAGAAGAACTATACAAAAAAGATCTTCACGACCCAGATAATCACGATTGTGTTATCACTCACCTGGAGCCAGACATCCTGGAATGTGAAGTCAAGTGGGCCTTAGGAAGCATCACTATGAACAAAGCTAGTGGAGTTGATGGAATTCCAGGTGAGCTATTTCAAATCGTAAAAGATGATGCTGTGAAAGTGTTGTACTCAATATGCCAGCAAATTTGGAAAACTCGGCACTTGCCACAGGACTGGAAAAGGGCAGTTTTCATTCAAGTCCCAAAGAAAGGCAGTGCCAAAGAATGCTCAAACTACTGCACAATTGCACTCATCTCATTTTACTTTCTAAAGTAATGCTCAAAAATTCTCCAAGCCTGTCTTCAGCAGTATGTGAACTGTGAAATTTCAGATGTTCATGCTGGTTTTAGTAAAGTCAGAGGTTCCAGATCAAATTGTCAACATCTATTGGATCATCAAAAAACAGAGAGTTCCAAAAAATCATCTATTTCTACTTTATTGACTGTGCCAAAGCCTTTGACTGCGTGGGTTACCACAAACTGTGGAAAATTCTGAAAGAGATGGGGATACCAGACCACCTGACCTGCCTCTTGAGAAATCTGTTTGCAGTTCAGAAAACAACAGTTAGAACTGGACATGGATCAACAGACTGATTCCAAATAGGGAAAATAGTACATCAAGGCTGTATATTGTCACCCTGCTTATTTAACTTATATGCAGAATACATCATGTGAAACGCTGGATGAAGCATAAGCTAGAATCAAGATTGCCAGCAGAAATATCAGTAACCTCAGATATGCAGATGACACCACCCTTATGGCAGAAAGCAAAGTAGAACTAAAAACTTCTTGATGAAATTGAAAGAGGAGAGTAAAAAAGTTGCCTTAAAGCTGTATATTCAAAAATCTAAGATCATGGCATCTGGTCCCATCACTTCATGGTAAATAGATGGGGAAACAGTGGAAACAGTTTCGGACTTTGATTTTTTGGCTCCAAAAAAATTGCAGATGCTGACTACATCATGAAATTAAAAGACACTTGCTCCTTGGAAGAAAAGTTATGACTAACCTAGACAGCTTATTAAAAAGCAGAGATATTACTTTACCAACAAAGGTACATCCAGTCAAGGCTATGGTTTTTCCAGTAGTCATGTATAGATGTGAGAAGGTGAAGTGAAATGAAGTCCTTCAGTCGTGTCTGACTCTTTGTGACCCCATGGACTATAGTCTACCGGGTTCCTCCATCTGTGGGATTTTCCAGGCAAGAATACAGGAGTGGGTTGCCAATTCCTTCTGCAGGAGATCTTCCTGACCCAGGAACTGTACCCTAGTCTTCCACATTGTAGGCAGACACTTTACCGTCTGAGCCATCAGGAAAATCAGATGTGAGAGT
This sequence comes from Moschus berezovskii, assembly GCF_049115385.1. NCBI lineage: Eukaryota > Metazoa > Chordata > Mammalia > Artiodactyla > Moschidae > Moschus > Moschus berezovskii. Next base: position 47,539,384 of record NC_142460.1, on the reverse strand, counting down.
TGGACTATAAAGAACACTAAGCACAAAAAATTGATGCTTTTGAACTGTGTTGTTGCAGAATACTCTTAAGAGTCCCTTGGGCTGCAAGGAGATCCAACCAGTCCATCCTGAAGGAAATCAGTCCTGGGTGTTTATTGGAAGAACTGGTGTTGAAGCTGAAACTCCAATACATTGGCCACCTGATGCGAAGAACTGACTCATTTGAAAAGATGCTGATGCTGGGAAAGATTGAAGGTGGGAAGAGAAGAGGATAACAGAGGATGAGATGGTTGTATGGCATCACCAACTCAATGGACATGAATTTGAGTAAACTCTGGGAGTTGGTGATGAACAGGGAGGCCCGGCGTGCTGCAGTCCATGGGGTCGCAAAGATGCAGACATGACTGAGCAACTGAACTGAACTTCCAGACTGCAGACATGTTCAGAAGCCCAGAATAAAGAATCGTTTTGGCATGTCTGAAAAACAAGAACGAAGACTTAGTGGCTGAAAAATAAGTAGAAAAGACAGAAATGGTGAAAAGGAACAAAAATAGTCATATCTTCAAGATAATTGTAGGCCATCAGAAACAGTTTTGTTGTTTTTCCCTGGACACAATGGTAGCCATAACAGTATATGGCTATCAGAAACCAAATGATGCTATTACATTTAGAAAAATGCTAATTATGTGGGAGAGGTTTGTGTGTGTGTGTGTGAGATTCAAGATTTCCTATTCACATAAAGAAATAAGTCTAGAAATTTTCTTCAATATTATTCTTCTTTTTAACTTAGTATTTCCAGTTGATATTTTAATGTTAATATTTGTTTCATTAGTTGTTCTCTGGCTGTTTTTGTAGTTCTTTTCTCTTTCTCTCTTCCTTTGTGTTTTGATAGTTTTCTTTACTGTTATGTTTAGTTAGCTTCTCATTTTCTTTTGTGTGTTTAAAATAAATGATTACTTGTTATGATGAGGTTCAATAATAGTGTCCTATGTAAATAGTAGCTTGCTTTAATTGATAACAATTTAGATATGAACATATTTCAAAGTCCCATCTTTCTACCCTCCCATATTCTATACTTTTAATGATACAGTTTACATTTTTTATTTTATGTATCCCTTAACTAATTATTGTAATTTTACTCCTTTTATATATTAATTTTTATGCTTATTTTTAAAGTGATTAATCCACTGCTTTTATTATATATTGACCTTATCCAGTGATATTTTTACTTTCACAAATTTCTTATTACTAACTAGTGCCACCCTTTTTCAGCTTAAAGATGGCCCTTAACAATTTTTGTTTAGTGTTAATGAATTCTTTTAGCTTTTGCTTATTTGAGCAACAAATAAAATGTGCCCAATTTGAAAGTGTTTCATAATATTTTATAATATTATATTTGTGGACCGGTAAATAGCTGTATCTCTCTATTCTAATGATAGTCCATAACTCACAACTCTAAAGTGTCAAGATAATCACTGCCATGAGGATTAAAATAAGTTATCCCTGACTTTATTCCTGAGACTATAGCTCCCTTTTCTCAAATTGTGTCTGAGAAAGGATTAAAAAAAGCAAACAGAGAATTACAAAGTTCATGTTACTAACAAGATCTACCTGTATTCTATATATTTAATATTTCTTCTTGTAAAACATTCCTCAGAACAAAGATAAAGTCACATTAGGTTTGCTATGACAATGCACCTCTGAATCGCTTACAGTCCTATTTCACCAACAAAGACAAATGTATGGGAAGAAATTATAGCAAAATGCTTACCATTCTATCACTGTAAACTGCAAACAAAATCATTTGTTTTGAATAGCTTTTTAAAAAATGTCAATTTAGTATACCTTTTATCTTATCTATTAATATCTATCTGCATTGTTTTTTAATTAGATTTTAAATATTATTCTTCCTTTTTTCCAATATAGTGCAGTTTAATTAACCTATGAAATTGATTATATCCAGTTTTTATTTGAATGGTTACTTATAATTCTTGTTATATCCAATACATAAAATTACCTTACAATTTAATGTTGATAAAGCATTTAAAAAGCAGTTAATTCGATGACATCACTGACTCAGTGGATATGACACAGAAAGGTAAATATTATTTTTATTTCACTAAGTTATGTCTGACTCTTTGTGACCCCATGGATTGAGGTGAATGTAACAATACTGTTTTGTACATTTCAAATTCTAAGAAAATAGATCTCAAGTTAAATATTTGGACCACAATAAAAATAGACAATATAGAAATATTTGATTAGATATTTTTAAAGATAAGAATAAAATTATCAATAACTTAAGATATGCAGATGACACCACCCTTATGGCAGAAAGTGAAGAGGAACTAAAGAGCCTCTTGATGAAAACGAAAGAGGAGAGTGAAAAGCTGGGTTAAAACGCAACATTCAAAAAACTAAGATCATGGCATTCAGTCCCATCACTTCATGGCAAATAGATGGGGAAACAGTGACAGACTTTATTTTCTTGGGCTCCAAAATCACTGCAGATGAAGCCATGAAATTAACAGATGCTTTCTCCTTGAAAGAAAAACTATCACAAACCTAGACAGCATATTCAAAAGCAGAGACATTAATTTGCCAACAAAATCCATCTAGTCAAAGCTACGATTTTTCCAATAATTATATATAGATGTGAGAGTTGGACCATAAAGAAATCTGAGTGCTGAAGAAGTGGTGCTTTTGAACTGTGGTTTTGGAGAAGACTCTTGATACCCCCTTGGACAGCAATGAGATCAAGCCAGCCAATACTAAAGGATACCAGTGTTGAATATTCATTGAAAGTACTGATGTTGAGACTGAAGCTCCAATACTTTGGCCACCTGATTCAAATAAGTGACTCACTGGAAAAGACCTGATGCTGGGAAAGATTGAAAGCAGAAGGAGAGGGGATGAAAGAGGATGGGATGGTTGGATGACATCACTGACTCAATGGACATGAGTTTGACCAAGCTCCGGGAGTTGGTGATGGACAAGGAAGCCCGGTATGTTACAGTCTGTGGTGTTGCAAATAGTAGGACACAATTGAGTCACTGAACTGAAATGAATAAAAGGAACAGTTTTATTGCCCATTGATGAAGAAATCAACAAAGAAAAGGTGGTGTTTATATAGTGGAATGGTATTCCACTGGCATTTGCAAAAACATGGATGAATGAGGAGTATATTATGCCATGTTTTTGCAAGTGCCAGAACTCTATCCTTTTTTTATGGCTGGATAGCATTCCACCAGGATTCCCTGTCCCTCACCATCTACCAGAGTTTTTTTTAATGAGTTTTTAGCCAGTTTTTTCATCTCCTCTTTCACTTTCATCAAGAGGCTCTTCAGTTCCTCTTCACTTTCTGCCATAAGGGTGGTGTCATCTGCATATCTGAAGTTATTGACATTTTTCCCAGCTTGTGCTTCATTCAGTCTGACATTTCACATGATGTACTCCGCATAATTTAAATAAGCAAGGTGACAATATACAGCCTTGATGTACTCCTTTCCCAGTTTGGAACAGGTCCATTGTTTCATGACTGTTTCTAATGGTTGCTTCTTGACCTGAATACAGATTTCTCAGTAGGCAGGTAAGATGGTTTAGTATTCCCATCTCTTTAAGAATTTTCCACAGTTTGTCATGATATAGAACCAAAGGCTTTAACATAGTCAATGAAGCAGAAGTAATTGTTTTTCTGTAATTCTCTTGCTTTTCCTATGATCCAACGGTTGTTGACAACTTGATCGCTGGTTCCTCTACCTTTTCTAAATCCAACTTGGACATCCGGAAGTTCTTGGTTCACATACTGTTGAAGACTTTGGTGGCAAATTTAAAACATTACTTTGCTAGCATGTGAGATGAGTGCTATTGTGCAGTAGTTTGAGCATTCTTTGGCATTGCCTTTCTTTCAGATTGGAATGAAAGCTGGCCTTTTCCAGTCCTGTGGCCACTGTTGAGTTTTCCAAATTTGCTGGCATATTGAGTGGAGCCCTTTCATAGCATCATCGTTTAGGATTTGAAATAGCTCAGCTGGAATTCCATCATATCTACTAGCTTTGTTCATAGTGATGTTTTCTAAGGCCCACTTGACTTCGCATTCCAGGGTGTCTGGCTCCAGAAGAGTGATCACACCATCATGGTTATCTGGGTCATGAATATCTTTTTTGTATAGTTCTTCTGTGTATTCTTGTCTCCTCTCCTTAATATCTTCTGCTTCTGTTATGTCCATACAGCTTCCATCCTTTATTGTGCCCATATTTGCATGAAATATTCCCTTTTTATCTCTAATTTTCTTGAAGAGATCTCTAGTCTTTCCCATTCTATTGTTTTCCTCTATTTCTTTGCATTCATCACTTAGAAATGTTTTCTTATCATTGCTTACATTCTTTGGAACTCTGTATTCAGATGGATATATCTTTCCTTTTCTCCTTTGCCTTTCACTTCTCTTTTCTCAGCTATTTGTAATTACTCCTCAGCAACCATTTTGACTTTTTGCATTTCTTTTTCTTGGGGATGATTTTGATCACAGTCTTCTGTACAATGTAACAAACCATAGTTCTTAAGGCACTCTGTCTATCAGAGCTCATTCCTTGAATTTAATTGTCACTTTCACTGTATAATCATAAAGGATTTGATTTAGGTCATACCTGAATTGTCTAGTGGTTTTCCCTACTTTCTCCAATTTAAGGCTGAATTTGGCAATAAGGAGTTCATGATTTGAGTCACAACTCCCCGTCTTGTTTATGCTGACTGTATAGAGCTCTCAGTCTTTGACTGAAAACAATATAATCAATCTTATTTTGGTATTGACTATCTGATTATGTCCATGTGTAGAATTGTCTCTTGTATTGTTGGAAGAGGGGGTTTGCTATGACCGATGCATTTTCTAGGCAAAACTCTGTCGTGTCTGACTCTTTGGAACCCCATGGATTGCACCATGCCAGGCTTCGCTGTCCTTCACCATCTCCCAGAGCTTGCTCAGATTCATACTGATCTAGTTGGTGATGCCAGCCAACCATCTCATCCTTGTCTTCTCCACCTCTTGCCTTCAGTCTTTCCCAACATTAGTTTCTTTTCCAACGAGTTGGCTCCTCACATCAGGTGGCCATCAGTCCTTCCAATGAATATTCAAGGTTAATTTCCTTTAGGATTGACTTGGTTTTTCTGCTGCAATCCAAGGGACTCTCAAGAGTATTCTCCAACACCACAGTTCAAAACAATATCCGTTTTTTGGTGATCAGCTTTCTTTATGGTCCAATTCTCACATCAGTACATGACTACTTGAAAAACCATAACTTTCATATGCAGACCTTTGTTGTCAAAGTAATGTCTCTGCTTTTTAATACACTGTCTAGGTTTGTCACAGCTTTTCTTCCAAGGTGCAAGTATCTTTTAATTTCATGGCTGCGTTCACCATCCAGAGTGATTTTGGAGCCCAAGAAAATAAAATCTGTCACTGATTCCATTGTTTCCCCATCTATTTGCCTGAAGTGATGGGACTAGCTACCATTATTTCAGTTTTCTGAATGTTGAGTTTTAAGCCAGTTTTTTCACTGTTTACATTCCCTGGGGGGTTTCATTCTGCAGGTTGGGAAATCTGTTGGCCTTACAAGTTTGCAACAGTGTGGGAACTTCTTTGGTATAATTGTTCTCCAGTTTATGTGTTGCCTTCTTTGCAGCTCTATTGTGAGGTTGATGACAATCTCCTTCACTAGGACTTGTGCCACATGCCTTGCCTCCCAGGACTGCTGCTGCCAGAGCCCCTGTCCCTGCTGCAGGCCACTACTGACCTATGCCTCTTCAGGAGACACTCAAACCCTCAAAGGCTGGTCTGGTTCAGTCTCTTGTGGAAGTCAATGCTCCTTTCTCTGGGTCCTGATGCACACAAGGTTTTGGTTGTACACTCCAAACGTCTCTGGTGGTTATGGGGTTTGATTTTAAAAGTTATTGCATCCCTGCTACTGTCTTGTTGTGGCTTCTCCTTTGCCCTTGTACATGGAGTATCTTTTTTTGGTGGGTTCCAACATTGTTTTGCAGCTAGTTGAGATTTTGGTGTTCTCTCAGGAGAATGTCTTATTCTGTCATCTTCTTTGTTCTAGCTCAAGAGTTATCATACGTTTATCTATTTATTAACATGTTTTAAATATCTTATACATTATTTTATTAAATATTCAAATTAAGACTATCAGAAAAGGAAACTTTCACAGTCTGCCCACCCCGTCCCCATAGGATGTGAGAACACATCCTATGCCTAGAACATTTCTTTATAAAGAGATAAGGAGACTTCACAGCCTGCAGAAGCCACATATCCTTGTTTGAAAGAATATTTTCCAGTCCTGGGTTTGATCTATACTTTGTTCTGCTTTAGGTGGGTTCATCACATGCCACCTGGCCAAGTCTACTCCTATATCTGTTCCCAGGGAGGAGGGAATACCTCCTTTGCCTCCAGCACATGATGGCTACATGTAGACTCTCTGTTTCAGTTGTTGGGTGAGATCCATTGACCATGGGTTACTGACATGCCCTATTGAAGCTGATCTTACTCTGTCTCTTATTTATGTCAGGAAAGTGTTATTCTTTTCCTTGTCTGCATTTATGTCTTTCTTAACAACTCTGACACTTGCAGTAGGTTGATATCCTGGTACTGCTGCTCCTGGTAGCAGGTATTGTCATGCCCTTTTGTTTTCCTGTATGTGGTGGGATTTCTTTGGGAGTGCAAGCAGATGTTTCTTGCTAAACAAAACCTACATGGTAGCTATTATTAAGCCTATTTGACAGATGAAGAATTCATTTTTTTCTTATTTTTTTAAATAACTCTTTTATTTATTTATTATTTGACCATGCAACGTGGCTTGTGGAATCTTAGTTCCCCAACCAGTGATTGAACCATGACTATTGGAATTGAGAGGTATAAGTCCTAACCTGGACCACCAGGGAATACCCAAGAATTTGTTATAAAATGTATTTATAATTGTATATTATCATAAAACTATTAAAAATTGATTTGACTTTGAATCTATTGTATTTTTATTCCAAATTTATAATTATTGTTACCAAGCTTTCTTCTTATTTCTGCAATTTTTGTAAATATATTCTATACTTTTACCTTTCTATAATGTTGTTGTAGCTGTGTGTATAGAATTTTATATTTTTTATTAAAGCATGCCAATATACAAAACATCATTAGGTAGAGTTACAAAGGATAACAGATACACATTTGACTTCAAGAGCCTAAAAAAAAAACAAAAACCAGTAATTAATATTTATATTTTCTGAACAAATATTAAGCATTGGAATTTTGATACTTAGCAGCATAGAAGAGTCTTGATTGGTACCCACTTGAAATGAGGTCATTTAAATTAGTTCAGGCAGACTTTTAAGACACCTGCCTTTTATTTAACCTTGCAACAATAAGATTGAATTGCTCATCAAATTGTTCTTGTCTTGTAGGAAATTACGATTATCCAATCTAAGGAGAATGATTTATGTATGTAAGGCAGTTTAAAAGAGAATAAAATATGAACAGTGAAAGCAAATGGAAGTCTAGTTTATACATATGGTAAAGAGAAAAAAGGACACTTAGAAAGGATACTAAAATTGCCACAGTAATGTGTCCAATCCATAAATTATAATTTCACAACAATGTCATAATAAAACATAATATGGTTCTTCAATCAGAATATAATTTTTGGAGTTGATAATAAATTCAAAAGGTTTTATCCAATCAGGTTTTATGCAGATTATTTTTTCTAATTTGTTATTACCAGTACATGATGCATAGAAAGGATATAATACTATCCTCTAAATAAAACAAAGTAACTGAAAAATAGAAATAGTGTGTCAAAGGTATATAACATATACAGCTAGAAAAGAATCTACAATGTACCTTACATACTATTCCATAAGAGAACTAGCATATAAGTGAAAATCAGTTATTTCTTATTTTTGCACTTCATCTCAAAATTATATGGGTAGAAAATAAATGTTTTGTTTTAAAACAAACCCTAATTTTCAGCAGCTCTTGAACTAACCAAGTGCTATGATACATCATTAGTTGGTAATTTTTGTCTATGTAAGTTACTTATATTATACCTTCCCAAGAACAGGGACTTCCCTGGTGGCTCAGGTGCTAAAGAATTTGCCTGCAAGGCAGGAGACCAAGTTGATCCCTGTGTTGGGAAGATCCTCTGAAGAAGGAATGTCTACCCACTCCAGTTTTCTTGCCTGGGAAATCCCATGGACAGAAGTGCCTGGTGGGCTACAGTCCATGGGGTCACAAAGAGTCAGAAATGACTGAATGATTAAACACATACACACACACACACACACACACACACACACACACACACACATGCATATCCAGGAGCAGACATGACCCTTTTTAAAGTATATGAATCCAACAAGTGAAATAACAGAGAGTAAAGCAACTAATATTATATTCAGAATAGAACATCTACTCTGGGTCAATTACCATTGTATACTGTTTAATTCAGCAAAACAGTGATAGTGTGGAACAATCAAAGCTAATATATATGAAGATTAAGAACAAGTCTTTGCTGTCAGACAGACTTGGATTTTGTCACTACCTGTATAATTTTCCTCAAGTTAAACTTCTCTAAGCTTTTATCTATTAATCATTAAAATATTAAAAATAATATTAATAATAATGATAACATATTTTCAATACGCTGATTGAGACCAATAAATGGTATATTGCATGTTAAGTTTAACATATTAAGATTGTTCATTAACTGTGGGTTGTTAATTTAACAAAACTTTGTTATAAGCATTAAGTAAATACACTCTCAGTTATTAACTCTATAAATTCATCTGTAAATAATGCTTACAAAAATAGGCAAAAAGAAAAACATATCTAATGATTTGCTTTAGTCTAGCTTTAATATACTGGCTGTCTAATATTCATTGAAGTTTTGTTTTCAAAATTGTTTCTTGTGTACAAAGTTCTAAGACTAGATTCAAATAGTAAAATGTGTGAATTTGAAAAAAAAATCCTATTGAGTTTTCTTTGACCAGTCCGATTGCTATCTTTGGGTGAACTTTTAAATAAAAAAATTTATAATCCAAATATTTTTGATGGAGATACTAGATTGCAAAACCAGGAACATTCTCATTCTGCTGCTGCTGCTAAGTTGCTTCAGTCGTGTCTGACTCTGTGTGATCCCATAGACGGCAGTCCATTAGGCTCCTCTGTCCCTGGGATTCTCCAGGCAAGAATGCTGGAGTGAGTTGCCATTTCCTCCTCCAATGCATGCATGCAGGCTAAGTCGCTTCAGTCATGTCCAACTCTGTGTGACCCTATGAACAGCAGCTGACCAGGCTCCTCTGTACACAGGATTCTCTAGGCAAGAATACTGGAGTGGGTTCCCATTTCCTTCTCTAAGGAACATTCTCATAGAATGAGCTAAATATTTTAGTAAAAAACAAGTTGTGACCCTATGTCTCTATGCATTAGTCTTATATACTTACATGAAACCAGTGATAGGTGAGGCAGACATTATAATTTGATAACCTGAGAATAATATGCAGGCAATATAAGGATTTTCAGGTGGCTTAGTAGTAAAGAACCTACCTGCCAAGCAGGAGACGCAGGAGACCTGGGTTTGATCCCTGGGTCAGAAGATCCCCTGGAGGAAGAAATGGCAACCCACTCAAGTATTCTTGCCTGAAAAATTCCATGGACAGAGGAGCCTGGTGGGCTCCAGTCCCTGGGGTCACAAAAAGCAGACATGACTGAGCAATTGAACATGTATATAAGGTTTTTACTGGCAGCTGGCAGTAGATAGCTGTCAAAATTGCTAATCGAGAAATTGCAATTGAGCTGCAGGAGTTGCTTGTATATTTTTCAGATTAATCCTTTGTCAGTTGCTTCATTTGCTATTATTTTCTCCCATTCTGAAGGCTGTCTTTTCACCTTGCTTATAGTTTCTTTTGCTGTGCAGAAACTTTTAATTTTAATTAGGTCCCATTTGTTTACTTTTGCTTTTATTTCTAATATTCTGGGAGGTGGGTCATGGAGGATCCTGCTGTGATTTATGTCGGAGAGTGTTTTGCCTATGTTCTCCTCTAGGAGTTTTATAGTTTCTGGTCTTACATTTAGATCTTTAATCCATTTTGACTTTATTTTTGTGTATGGTAGAAGCCTATTAAACAGAGTGAAGTAAGCCAGAAAGAAAAACACCAATACAGTATACTAGCGCATATATATGGAATTTAGAAAGATGATAATGATAACTCTGTATACGAGACAGCAAAAGAGACACAGATCCATAGAACAGTCTTTTGGACTCTGTGGGAGAGTGCGAGGGTGGGATGATTTGGGAGAATGGCATTGAAACATGCATATTATCATATGTGAAACGAATCACCAGTCTAAGTTCGATGCATGATAAAGGATGCTCGGGGCTGGTGTACTGGGATGAACCAGAGGGATGGTATGGGTAAGGACGTGGGAGGAGTGTTCTAGTTGGGGAACATATATACACCCAGGGGCAGATTCATGTCAGTGTATGGCAAAACCAATACGATAATGTAAAGTAATTAACCTCCAATTAAAATAAATAAATTAAAAAAAAGAGAAAATGCAAATTGAGATATTGCACTGCCATTCTCCAATTCTTTTCTCCTTTGTTCCTTTCTAAAATTATGTTAAGAATAGCATTTTAATATAAATATTCTACTATGTAGCAAAACCTAGTTGAAAAAAATCACATCTTGCATAAAGTTCTGTACTGTTCAAAATTTTACTCAAGATACTGTGTGAAGAAATGCTAAATAATGTATAGGAATTTATAATATGTTACTCATGGTCACTTGTGTTTAGTTCATGATATGAAGAAAATAATAAAATGTGTAAAAAGTATCCACTTGCATTAAATAAAAAAGACATTCACATCCATATTGGCACTAATAAAACCTTTAAACAAACTTGTCTTCAAAGAGTACATTTCAGTCATTATGCTATCATAAGGTCATGCTATACTAATCTGATTTACCAAGAAATACACTGATTTCATACTTAATAGCTATATTCTAAAATATGGAACTTTATTTTACCAGATATCAATAACTTATTTTTTTATATTTTTAAATTTATCATATTATGGTTTACTTCAAATTGAAATGGATAAAGTACCACTCTTTCCAAATAACTATTGCCTTTTATTAAATGATCCAATAAATTAATGGTTGTTTGATAGCCATGTATACTGCCTTTTCCCACTCAATAGGAAGTTGCCAGTGCTATCATGGAGAGCAATATTTTCTCTTGTTCTATATTTCTCAAAGGATCAACAGTAATATAGTATTTTCTGTAACAATTAAATTAAAGTGCTAAAGATTTGTTTCACCATATGTTCATTTTTTTTATTAAGTAGTACCTCAAAGGACATTTTAATATGGTAAGTGCCTTTCTTGCATAAGCCAGACTTTACTTTTTAAGTGATGAGTGGCTTTATGCCATTACATTTTCATGCAAAAATAATTGCTATATAGCCTTATAAAGAAAATATATTCATCTGTGTAGGCTGATTCTGAAATACAAATACCAAAAGAATTTTACATTGCTCTACAGACAAAAAACATCAAAAGTTACAGATAATACAGAGTTGTATAACATATAACCTTTAGAAAATAAAGGGGCAGCATTTATGTATCTAAATTTAATCAGAAAATATTTAATGTTTGTGAAGTAAAATTGTGTATAACATGATATTCATTTGCCAATTCATGTTTTTATCTGAATTTGAGGAAATTCCCATTAAACTGAAGCATATGTAACAGTCACTTCACCAGAATACATGAGACTAATTTTGAAGTCTAATCTTGACCCACAAGGTCAAGTAGGCTCTCAAAACATTTACACATTCTCTTGAGAAAATTTCAACAGAGGGGGCAGATTTTATGCATAATGTTTAGCAATTTTCTACTTGTGGACATGATGGAGTTACTGGCACCATACTTATGCCCCTCTATAAGCAACTATAACACTGGAAAAAGTACACTTTTAAAAACTCAACTTATTCCAGTCTTCAAACAATAAGCAGCACATGACTATAATCCTTTAGAAAAATGGATGCACTTATGATCCCTGTTGAGCCCTACAATTTCACTGGCTTCCTGCCAGGAGGTGTTTTCTAAGTAACAGTACAGAATAGCCGCCTCACTGAACTGAGGAGACAGACACCGAGAAAGCAGACATGCCTATAATTTCACAGGCAGAATAACCAAGAGAAGGAACGTATGCAGAAAGTGAAAGTCACTCAGACGTTCCAGCTCTTTGTAACCTCATGGATTGTAGCCTTCTAGGCTCCTCTCTTCATGAAATTCTCCAGGCAAGAATTCTGAAGTGGATTGACATTTCCTTCTCCAGGGGATCTTCCCAATCCAGAAATTGAGCCAGGGGCTCCTGCATTGCAGGCAGATTCTTCACCTTCGGAATATGTAGAAAGGAAATCTCTAAAAACTAGATGAATTTCCTCCTTGGATCTATTGTCCAATACTGAATTGCAGATAAGTAGGATAAAACCTCAATAGGACGGCAAAGAATGACTTTAGAGATACAAGTTGAACAATTTTCACAGCTCATACTATGCTGAGAGATGTTCCAGTAATGACTAGTCAGAGTGGAGTATTCTCTCTGAACACCCGATTCATCTAACAGGATACAGAGCATGCTTGCTGCTGCTGCTGCTAAGTTGCTTTCAGTTCAGTTCAGTTCAGTTCAGCTCAGTTCAGTCTCTCAGTCGTGTCCAACTCTTTTAGTCGTGTCCAGCTCTGTGCGACCCCAGAGACAGCAGCCCACCAGACTCTGCTGTCCCTGGGATTCTCCAGGCAAGAACATTGGAGTGGGTTGCCATTTCCTTCTCCAATGCATGAAAGTGAAAAGTGAAAGTGAAGTCACTCAGTTGTGTCCGACTCTTCACTACCCGTTGGACTGCAGCCTACCAGGCTCCTCCATCCATGGGATTTTCCAGGCAAGAGTACTGGAGTAAGGTGCCATTGTCTTCTCCGAGCATGCTTAGTAAACTTGAATTATTCCTGAATGCAGTCTGTTTTTAATTCCTAGTAACAGAATGTATGATGAGCTTCCAAAGGATCCAGATAATTGAGGAGTCTGATAATTGCCTAACTAAAACAACTCCTTTACTCTTTAAAAGAGGACAACAATACCCAGCACTCAATAATGTTAGAGTTAAATTATCCATGCTTTAGTCAACAGTTCCTAGATATGTATTACTTCAGCTTTAGCTTAAAACATGGAAAACTACGCAAGGTCACTCTCATCCTAACTAACAATGATACAAATCTGGGTAATATACAAAATCATAAGTTTTGAATTCCTGAGAAACACTGAGATCTCAAGGCAGCAGGTCAACTGAGTTTCAAACAGTGATGATGAGCCACTCTAAGGAGAGTGAAAACATATCAACTGTTTGAACTTCATCAGACCATTGAAGGAGGAGGTAGCAAGTCATAAAAATATATAAGAAACACCTGAATATGAAAAGAATTTGTAGAGGCCAAGTGTGCCCTAACAAGAGAGTCTTGAACTGGTAGAATCCCTAGATACCAGGAGTCCTCATTTATCAAATGAGGTGAAGTGAAAGTCGTTCAGTTGTGTCCAATTCTTTGTAACCCCATGGACTATAGCCTGCTAGACTCCTCTGTCCATGGAATTCTCCAGGCCAGAATACTGGAGTGGGTTGCCATTCCTTTCTCCAGGGGATCTTCCCAATCCAGGGGTGGAACCAGGTCTCCTGCATTGCAGGCAGATGCTTTACTGTCTGAATGGGCCTCTATCAAGTGACTATAAGAAAGACTGAGAGCAGAAGATGTGGCCAGGGACAGCCTCCTCATTGGTACAGGCACACAAGGCTTGCTGAGTTCTGAGACTGGAACAGAAGTGCTAAGCAGGGTTCATTTGTGCCCCAGGCCCAGCATAAATGCAGAGTAGTAATTAACTGGGAATAGAGATGAAGTCTGTCAGTACCAAGAGCCTTTAATAGGAGGCAAACTCTGTCTGCTTCTGGGGAAGACCGTCACTGTCCTGGCCTGGCTTGACCTGTGGCGGAACAGGAACTCAGAGAGCAATTTGGTCTATAGAGATAATTATAAAAATAATATACCAAGACACATCAAAGTAAAACTATTGAAAACCAAAGATAAAGAGAACTCTTTAGTCAACAAAAATAAAAAGAATGATTATGTACAGAAGAAAAATGAATATAAGAGATGTAATAGATGAATTTATTCCTTGTCAAGATATAGAAACAGTGAACAGAATTACCTTACTATTTGAAATGACTATCAAAGAGAGATAAACTGTAAGAAACAAAGACATTCAAGATATTAAAGTTTGGATAACTAAGAATGGTAATCCTTAGAAGATAGGAAACAAATAGGGTTAAGCTTAACAATTGTCCCAGCTTACTACCTAGAAAGATTCTTCAATATAAACTATGCTAATACTTTGGGCTACAAAGAATATAATCAATCTATTTTGGTGTTGACCATCTAGTGATGTCCATGTGTAGAGTTTTCTCCTGTGCTGTTGGAAGAGGGTGTTTGCTATGACCAGTGCGTTCTCTTGGCAAACCTCTATTAGCCTTTGCCCTGCTTCATTCCGTATTCCAAGGCCAAATTTGCCTGCTACCCAAGGTGTTTCTTGACTTCCTACTTTAGCATTTCAGTCCCCTATAATGAAAAGGACATATTTTTGGGGTGTTAGTTCTAAAGGGTCTTACAGGTCTTCATAGAACTGTTCAACTTAAGCTTCTTAAGCATTACTGGTTGAGGCAGAGGTTTGGATTACTGTGATATTGAATGGTTTGGCTTGGAAATGGACAGAGATCATTCTGTCGTTTTTGATATTGCATCCAAGTACTGCATTTTGGACTCTTTTGTTGACTATGATGACTACTCCATTTCCTCTAAGAGATTCCTGCCCACAGTAGTAGATATAATGGTCATCTGAGTTAAATTCACCCATCCCAGTCCATTTTAGTTCACTGATTCCTAGAATGTTTACGTTCACTCTTGCCATCTCCTGTTTGACCACTTCCAATTTGCCTTGATTCATGGACCTAACATTCCAGGTTCTTATGCAATATTGCTCTTTACAGCATTGGACCTTGCTTCTATCACCAGTCACATCTACAACTGGGTATTGTTTTTGCTTTGTATCCATCCCTTCATTCTCTTTGGAGTTATTTCTCTACTCATCTCCAGTAGCATATTGGACACCTACTGACCTGGGGAGATCCTCATTCAGTATCCTATCATTTTGCCTTTTCATACTGTTAATGGGGTTCTCAAGGCAAGAATACTGAAGTGGTTTGCCATTCCTTTCTCCAGTGGACCACATTCTGTCAGACCTCTCTACCATGACCCTTCTGACTTGGGTGGCCCTACATGGCATGGCTTAGTTGAGTTAGACAAGGCTGTGGTCCGTGTGATCAGATTGACTAGTTTTCTGTGATTATGATTTCAGTGTGTCTGCCCTCTGATGCCCTCTCGCAATACTTATTGTTTTACTTGGATTTCTCTTACCTTGGTTGTGGGCTATCTCTTCACGGCTGCTCCAGCAAAGCACAGGCGCTGCTGCTTACATTGGATGAGGGTTATCTCCTCACGGGCGCCCCTTCTGATCTTGAACATGGAATAAATAAGACCGGGAGATGACTGTGTCTCAGATTATGAACTCCTTATTGCCAAATTCAGACTTAAATTGAAGAAAGTAGGGAAAACCACTAGACCATTCAGATATGACCTAAATCAAATCCCTTATTATTATACAGTGGAAGTGAGAAATAGATTTAAGGGACTAGATCTGATAGATAAATGGCCTGATGAACTATGGACAGAGGTTCGTGACATTGTACAGGAGACAGGGACCAAGACCATCCCCATGGAAAAGAAATACAAAATAGCAAAATGACTGTCTGAGGAGGCCATACAAATAGCTGAGAAAAGAAGAGAAGCTAAAAGCAGAGGAGAAAAGGAAAGATATAAGCTTCTGAATGCAAAGTTCCAAAGAATAGCAAGGAGAGATAAGAAAGACTTCCTCAGTGATCAATGCAAAGAAATAGAGGAAAACAACAGAATAGGAAAAACAAGAGATCTTTTTAAGAAAATTAAAGATATCAAGGGAATATTTCATGCAAAGATGGGCTTGATAAAGGACAGAAATGGTATGGACCAAACAGAAGCAGAAGATATTAAGAAAAGGTGGCAAGAATACACAGAAGAACCGTACAAAAAAGATCTTCACGACCCAGAAAATCATGATGGTGTGATCACGCACCTAGAGTTAGACATCCTGGAAAGTGAAATCAAGTGGGTCTTAGAAAGCATCTCTATGAACAAAGTTAGTGGAGGTGATGGAATTCCAGTTGAGCTATTTCAAATCCTGAAAGATGATGCTGTGAAAGTGCTGCACTCAATATGCCAGAAAATTTGGAAAACTCAGCAGTGGCCACAAGACTGGAAAAGGTCAGTTTTCATTCCAATCCCAAAGAAAGGCAATGCCAAAGAATGCTCAAACTACCGCACAATTGCACTCATCTCACACGCTAGTAAAGTCATGCTCAAAATTTTCCAAGCCAATCTGCCGGGAGCCAGCAAGGGAAATCCTACCCGTGGCAAAGGTCAACTGGGGAAGAGGCCTGACGGGCAAAGGCTAATCAGGGCTCAAGGAGCCCCCTGGACTTACCTGAGCATCTACCCCAAAGAAAACTGGAATCTGACTGCTTTACTATCTTACGCCTCTTACCAAGTCCTCTAATACTTACAGGGGCTTCCCCCAACCACCTTTCTCTGAAAACATTAATTCAGAGCTGTAGTTTAAAAGTTCTCCTCGGCTTAATAGGAGTGTTCCAATCCAAGCCCCTCTGATAGCTTTCTAACTTGCATGACAAGTTTGTCCGGGCTCCTAAAATACAGGAATCTGTTGAAGAAGTTAAAATCACTAGAATAGTACTAGAAAAGATTTCATTGTTAAATCAATGCTTGCTGCAGTTTCCTCTATCTATTGTATCCTTGGAAATATATTAATCCTTTGACTTAACCACATCAGATCTTAAGTTAATAAGTTCCTTTCTTGCGCTCACTACACCGGTGCCTTATAGGAATGTAACTTTGTTATGTGTCTAGCACCTAACTTTAGGAAAGTCACCTTAAAAGAAAAGTCTTTTACTTGCTAACTAACCTATTGTTAGGAGAGAGGGCCATAAACTGTTAGCAGGCCCCCTGGCCAGAAGATGATGTAAACCACCTAAAAACTTTTATCACGAGATATACAAAAATAAGCCCTGATCCTGATAAGGGTCAAGACTGCTGACCCCAACCCCACGTGATTTTGGTGTGAATCTGTACCTCCCTTTCTTTGTTTCTTATGCGCATAACTTAGGGTATAAAAGCAGCACTGGAAAATAAAGTTTTGGGCCTTGCTCACTGAAGCTTGGTCTCCCCATGTCGTTCTTTCTCTTTTTCCATCCTTTTCTCTATTCTCCTTTTTCTGGTTGAGATCCTTGGAGCACTGGGCCCTCTGAGTTTACTTATCTGCCTGGGCTTCTAAGACCCACTCGAGGGGGTGCCCTGGTGGGGTGCCTCAAGTGATTCGAGAGGGCGCCTGCGGCCTACGTAAACAGAGCAAGCCCCGTGCTGGGGTTTTATTGGTTTCCAGCGTAAACCAAGGAATCATCAGCCCCTGTCTCTCTCTCTCTTTCTCTCTCTCTCTCTGACGCCGACGCCGTTCATCCCGAGGATACCCTGAGTCATATCGAGGCTGGACCCCGATACCAATCTTCAGCAATATGTGAATAGTGAACTTCCAGATGTTCAAGATGGATTTAGAAAAGGCAGAGGAACCAGAGATCAAATTGCCAATATCTGCTGGATCATGGAGAAAGCAAGAGAGTTCCAGAAAAACATCTATTTCGGCTTCATTGACTATGCCAAAGCCTTTGACTCTGTGGATCACAATAAACTGTGAAAAATTCTGAAACAGATGGGAATACCAGCCCACCTGACCTGCCTGTTGAGAAACCTGTATGCAGGTCAGGAAGCAACAGTTAGAATTGGACATGGAACAACAGACTGGTTTCAAATAGGAAAAGGAGTACATCAAGGTTGCATATTGGCACCCTGCTTATTTAACTTATATGCAGAGTACATCATGAGGAACGCTGGGCTGGAAGAAGCACAAGCTGGAATCAAGATTGCTGGGAGAAATATCAATAACCTCAGATATGCAGATGACACCACCCATATGGCAGAAAGTGAAGAGGAACTAAAAAGCCTCTTGATGAAAGTGAAAGAGGAGAGTGGAAAAGGTGGCTTGAAGCTCAACATTCAGAAAACTAAGATCATGGCATCTGGTCCCATCACTTCATGGAAAATAGATGGGGAAACAGTGGAAACTGTGTCAGACTTTATTTTGGGGGGCTCCAAAATCACTGTGGATGCTGATTGCAGCCATGAAATTAAAAGACGCTTGCTCCTTGGAAGGAAAGTTATGACCCACCTAGACAGCATATTAAAAAGCAGAGACGTTACTTTGCCAACAAAGGTCCATCTAGTCAAGGCTATTGGTTTCCAGGAGTCATGTTTGGATGTGAGAGTTGGACTGTGAAGAAAGCTGATTGCTGAAGAATTGATGCTTTTGAACTGTGGTGCTGAAGAAGACTCTTGAGAGTCCCTTGGACTGCAAGGAGATCCAACCATTCCGTTCTAAAGGAGATCAATCCTGGGTGTTCATTGGAAGGACTGATGCTAAAGCTGAAACTCCAATACTTTGGTCACCTGATGTGAAGAATTGACTCACTGGAAAAGACTCTGATGCTGGGAGGGATTGGGGGCAGGAGGAGAAGTAGACGACAGAGAATGAGGTGGCTGGATGGCATCACCGACTCTATGGAGTTTGAGTGAACTCCAGAAGTTGGTGATGGACAGGAAGGCCTGACGTTCTGTGATTAATGGGGTCGCAAAGTGTCGGACACCACTGAGCGACTGAACTGAACTGAACTGAAATGAATACAAAAGTAGATTGTGCTAGTGTTAGTTGCTCAGTCATGCCTGACTCTTTGCAACTTCATAGATTGTAGCCTGCCAGGCTCCTCTGTCCATGGAATTCTTCTGGCAAGATTGTTGGAGTGGGTTGCCATTTTTTTCTCCAGGGAGATTGTGCTAAGCTGAGAATTAATTAATGTCCATTACAGGTTGAGAGTTGGACTGTGAAGAAAGCTGATCGCCAAAGAATTGATGCTTTTGAACTGTGGTGCTGAAGAAGACTCTTGAGAGTCCCTTGGACTGCAAGGAGATCCAACCAATCCATTCTAAAGGAGATCAGTCCTGGGTGTTCATTGGAAGGACTGATGCTAAAGCTGAAACTGCAATACTTTGGCCACCTCATGCGACGAGTTGACCTACTGGAAAAGATTCTGATGCTGGGAAGGATTGGGGGCGGGAGGAGAAGGGGATGACAAAGAATGAGATGGCTGGATGGCATCACCGACTAGATGGACGTGAGTGTGAGTGAACTCCGGTAGCTGGTGATGGACAGGGAGGCCTGGCGTGCTATGATTCATAGGGTCGCAAGGAGTCAGACACGACTGAGCGACTGAACTGAACTGAACTGAATAGGTTTAAACTAACTCTAATATACATGCTAACTATGGCTTGAAATATATTTCTATTACTTTATAATAAATGGGAAATTGAGAAAATTTTTAAATTACATGGGTTTACAAAACAAAAGAATGAAACAAACATGCACAGTTTCTGATGAAATGAAGTGTACTTCAGATAAAGAGAACATCCAATACTTGACTTGAATTCTATCATTCAAGAATAAACAATATATTGGGATATAACTTTATAAACAATTGTTTGCAATTTTATGTACATTTCAAATCAATATTATATAATATCCTAGGATTTATTTTTCCATACCTAATATGAAGGAAAACTTTAATTATTAGGAAACAGAAGACTTCATCTTAGTGTTTACAGAACACGTCATCAGTGAAATAATAAGTAAATTATGCAAGAAATGCAAGCAGGCATGGTTTCAACCCCCCCATCAGGAAGACCTCCTTGAGGAGAGCATGGCAAGCCACTCTAGCATTCTTTCCTGGAGAATCCCATGGATAGAGGAACCTGGTGAGCTATTGTCCATAGGGTGACAAAGAGTCAGACACCACTGAAGAAACTGAACCCTCACACAGCCCTTATATAGATGCCTTTGCTTCTATTAATAATTATATTATCACCACATAATTGAAAATATGAGGCCTAATACACATATGACTTGCTTCCTATCCTCTTCATGAATCATTTATAGCATCTCTTCTGAAAGGCCTATGCTCATTTATCTTATTTCTCAAGACAAGACCTATTACCCTTTCCTCAGTTTTTTTTTTTTTTTTATTTTCCATAGACTTATTACTATCTCATATGTCAGTACTATTTTTTGACTTCTATATTTTTGCTTGCTTTTATCCTCCCAACTAGAAGGGTTTTGTTTTTAGTTTTTAACATTAATGAGACTGGTCATTGCCTTTCCCTTTCCTTCTTTCTGCAGTGAGGTGGTTAGTACATTTAAAGTTGTATCTTTAATATTCTCTGATTGCAACTTCCAGTTGGAATATCATGTTGGTGGCTTATTCTCCCCATTGATGTGTTATATTAACTTTATTGACAAAATACAGGAAATGTACCTTTTTTAGAATTACAATTCTGATTTCCTTTGACAATGAAGACATGATATCATAAAACTTCATTTTAAAGCAATTTCTCTAAATCACATTTAAATCACTACACAGTGAGTTCTCACAAGTCTTGTTACCATCATGCGAATTGCTATTTACTACTCTATTTCAAAAATGATAATTTTACATAATTCACTTTCAGTATCATTTTTTGTATATTTACCAAACGAAGCTAGCATGATTTAACAGAATTAACTTCAAAAAGTAAATAATTTTCATTACTTAATTCACACATAAATATAAAATAATTTATCTCTGTATAAGCAATGCTTCTGATATTTTTGTTTAACAGGATAAAATTATGAATACATACTTGGACTTATTGGATTTTTCGTAGTATAAATCAATGTTTTTGCAAAAAATAGGTTGCAGCAAAATTATGAAATATTTATTCTGTAAAAATAACATCCTGGGTGCAGCAAGCCCAATAAAGAGCCACATAACCTTATCTTATTAACATGTACATTTCGTTAAATACTAAATAATTTAACACATATGAGCAGTTTACAGAATGTTAAATAGCTATGCTATTTCTCCACTCATTCCAATTTTTTTGATTCTCTTACTAAAGCAAAGCTTAAAGAATAATACAGTATTGTTTATTGTCCATATTTTCTACAGTTTTCCCATAAGATAGCAGATCCACCAAAGAGCAATATGCAAGGAAAAAGCAAATCTACATCTTTCAGCCCATGTTTAATTAATGATTTTGAAAATATTTCAAGACCTTGTGATATTTCTGTTTGACTAAATTTGAAGAAAATAGAACATTTTATTGTGTGGATAAATGAGATTCACCCTTTTGCAGCGTATTATACTTTCCAAATGGTATAAATTATCTGTAATCTTGTTTACATTTCAAGTGTCATCATTTTCTTTGTCATAGGTCAAAATATTTCCTTCAAATTGTATTTCTACTTTGGTCTTGCTTTTAATGTTTTATCGACAATAGAGCATAGGCTTCTTTCTATCATGTTTCTTCTTCTCCCTTAGCACTTACAATAGCCATCATCAGGTCCTTGTTACTTCAACCATAAGCAAAATATTCTACAAACTCTTTTCCTTTCTTTAGTTTAGCTGTATTATTTCATATCTTGTTATTCTTAATATTCTTTTGTTTGTATTTTCAAAATCATTATATACATTTCAAAATCCAACTTGAGTCAATCTTTTAGTTCTTTGGTAATTCCTTTAAGATGAATCATCTGTTTAAATAAACTAATAATAAACAATCTATTTAAACAATAAAAATAGATAATGAAGACATTTCTATATTTAAGAAAGGAGAAGTTTTATCTAAACTTTGGTGTATGGCACATCTTCCTCTTTATCCTCTCCATATCATGTTAATACTTCAAGCCCATCCTTCAATGTCTTTAAAAGCCATATGGGAAAAAAATTAAGGTGGAGTTCCAGCAGCAGAAAACAAATCAATATTAAATACTTATAAATGGAGAAGTGGCTGTGTAAAACATTGCAGTTACTTCTCTGACTTCATTTGGAATATAAATTTAAACATTAAGTGGATCATATTCTTGAAAACTGCACACTACTATCTGCCAGGGTCCAGTCTCGGCAGAGTCCAGGGATACCCTCAGGATGAGCGCGTCGGCGAGAAAAGAAAGAAAAAAAGGCTAGTCGAGTCTTGGTAGAGTGCAGAATCAAGACTGCTTTATTTTTTACATTGGTGCTTATATACCCTAAAACCGGCAGTACTAAAAAGGGAGGAGGGATTGTCTTGATACAATTGTGCCAGGAATGCCGTCATAGACCATCTTCTAGAACAGTCAGCACCTTCACGCATAACTTTTAAACAATGGGCTTTTAAGACATCAAGGCCACAAGGCATGAGAAAATGGCTTTATCTGTGTAGCAGTTAGTCAATTGTAAAAACTATTAGCAAGCCTTATCTTGGGAGTCTCAGTTCCGTGCAAACTTTGTGACTCCCTAGGAAGCATGGTATCTATTTTTGGGCTTTACCCCCATATCTCTGCAGAAACGATTTTTTACACTGGCACTATATGCTTATTTATTTTGTTATGAACCTTTATCTCTATGTATTTCTTTTAGTGTACTCCCAGGTACACCATGGACAAGGGGCAGGGAGATATCAGCAAGCACTGGTATGTGACCTTGAAGGCCAAGAGTCTCATGAGCTCCCTCCAGATCTCGCTTTAAGGGGCCCTTCTAAACTCATCAAAGACTTTGTATCTATATTGCTTGTGAAATGCTTAGGCCTATTGTTAGCGGACTTAGTTTTATGCCGGGGGCGCTTTGTGCAGTCCTGAGCATTCCAAATTCTAAACTGACAATTATAACCCCAACAGGGCCAGAAGAATCAGGATGTTCTATGTAAAAATATTTTCTTCATTCCTGGCCTGTTTATAGGGCCCATACACCCTCAGGGACTGTATTGCTGCCTTACAAAGGCTTCAAGGGGGATATTTGAGCAGGAGTCATAAGAATTCTTAGAAAGCACAGAGGACTACCAAGCATCAGAAGAAGAAAAGATGGGGCTGCCTTGAGAAATCCCCAGAGGTTTGGACAGCCTTACATGCCAGCTCCTCAAGCCAAGACCTTGTCATGGGTGGGGTCTCTCATGCCGGTTCCCAACATCTCCCCCTTTTTTATTTTTTAAGACAGCAAGATGAAGTTCAGTCGCAACACTCTGGATGCTGTGAAGTAGAATTCTGACAACACAAGGAAGAACAAGTATTATGAGTAAGGCAATTGCTACCATAGCAATACAGCTTATTAGGGTGGAGGCAAAATTTTTGTCTGTAATGAAGTTTGAAACCTGTATGCAGGTCAGGAAGCAACAGTTAGAACTGGACATGGAACAACAGACTGGTTCCAAATAGGAAAAGGTGTACGTCAAGGTTGTATATTGTCACCTTGCTTATTTAACTTATATGCAGAGTACATCATGAGGAACGCTGGGCTGGAAGAAGCACAAGCTGGAATCAAGATAAAAAGGTGGCTTGAAGCTCAACATTCAGAAAACTAAGATCATGGCATCTGGTCCCATCACTTCATGGGAAATAGATGAGGAAACAGTGGAAACTGTATCAGACTTTATTTTTTTGGGCTCCAAAATCACTGCAGATGCTGATTGCAGCCAGGAAATTAAAAGACGTTTGCTCCTTGGAAGGAAAGTTATGACCAACCTTGATAGTATATTAAAAAGCAGAGACATTACTTTGCCAACAAAGGTCCGTCTAGTCAAGGCAATGGTTTTTCCCGTGGTCATGTATGGATGTGAGAGTTGGACTGTGAAGAAAGCTGATCGCCGAAGAATCGATGCTTTTGAACTGTGGTGTTGGAGAAGACTCTTGAGAGTCCCTTATACTGCAAGGAGATCCAACCAGTCCATTCTAAAGGAGATCAATCCTGGATGTTCATTGGAGGGACTGATGCTGAAGCTGAAACTGCAATACTTTGGCCACCTCATGCGACGAGTTGACTCACTGGAAAAGACTCTGATGCTGGGAAAGGTTGGGGGCGGGAGGAGAAGGGGACGACGGAGAATGAGATGGCTGGATGGCATCACCGACTCTGTGGACATGAGTTTGAGTGTACTCCGGGAGTTGGTGATGGACAGGGAGGCCTGGTGTGCTGTGATTCATGGGGTCGCGGAGAGTTGGACACGACTGAGCGACTGAACTGAATGAAGTTTGAAAAGGTATTGAAAAAATCAGTTGCTGCACTGGCAGCAGTGAATTCTAATTTGGAATGCTCTATAGTTTTAATTTGTCTATGCAACTTTTTAAAGTCTAAGCTTATGTTGGAGCTATTCTAAATTTTTGCGATATGATTTTTAATTCGTTCCCAATTATAATCTATATCATTGACTTGTAAGGGAGTGACACAAATCTATACTCGGCGTGACAAGACAGGGCTAATTTTACTTTTCAGTTCAGTCAGTTCAGTTCAGTCGCTCAGTCGTGTCCGACTCTCCGCGACCCCATGAATCACAGCACGCCAGGCCTCCCTGTCCATCACCAACTCACGGAGTACACTCAAACTCATGTCCACAGAGTCGGTGATGCCATCCAGCCATCTCATTCTCCGTCGTCCCCTTCTCCTCCCGCCCCCAACCCTTCCCAGCATCAGAGTCTTTTCCAGTGAGTCAACTCGTCGCATGAGGTGGCCAAAGTATTGCAGTTTCAGCTTTAGCATCAGTCCCTCCAATGAACATCCAGGATTGATCTCCTCTAGAATGGACTGGTTGGATCTCCTTGCAGTATTGTAATTTAGTTCCTAAGTGCATTACAGCTTCTTCTAAAGCATCTACTTTCATTTTCAGTTTTTTATCTATGATTTTTTGAGTAGCTAAAGTCAGTGACACATTTTTCAAAATGTTATTAACAAATTGAGCTGTATGCACTTGTTGGGTTAGAGCTACTGCTGTCATAGTAATGGACGTGATCGCAGTTATTAAGGCAGAGATTCCCAAGATAAGCAAGCCTACAAAACGCTTAGCTCTTATAAAATCTTGTAACTGTTGAAGCACAGCTAGGCCATAATTGTCGTACCAATGAGTAGTGACATTAACAGGAACCATAAGATATGGAGGGCGTTGTAAAACCACAAATGAGCAAACATTAAATTGGAGGCTGAGGCAGGAGGACAACATACATTTTTTACAAGTAACTATGGTTGGACCCCCAGTGTAATCAGCAAATATTTGTAAATTATTAAATTTATTAGTAAAAAGGAAAACATAGGGAGAGGGCAGGCAAGCTAATGCAGAGAAGGTACTAGCACTTTTTGGTCTAACTAATGTGATTTTGGAGGTGGCTGCAAGTGCTTTCCATATTTCAGGCTGCCAATATGTCTGGTTGTTGAGAGTAAAAGAGAACATGGGAGGGACAAACTGATTGTGGTGCCATCTGTTGGCAGTGAGTGGCCAGGGGACAGTTTTATTTGACCAAATAACATATTTTGTAGTATAGTTGTTAGATTCTTCCAGGGTTGTACCCTGGGTTTGGGTTGTTCCAATCTTGTATAGAATAATTACTATCTCCTGGTATTTTATAGCTGATTTTGGAATCATAAGTACATGATTTTCATATAGGATAGCCTATTTTTTTTGTCAATAGTTTTTTATATATCATCTGATGGGGCAGTCTCATTACATTTGGAATATTATTATTATTTTTTTAAGTAAATTTTCTCAGGGCCAACCAGTTAGAATCTTGTAGTAGAGAAATTTACCAAGGTAACCCAGAACTAGATACACGTAATTGGCCACAAACCCGACAGTTAGATTAATTTTTGAAACTAGCATAGGATCAGGCCTATGATAGAAAAGCATTTGATTTGTATGCAAAGGTCTGAGAAGTCAAGAAAACATTATGAATGATCATACGAATCAGGTCCAGCATCTTGGGCAAGTTTTCCATCTCTGATGTCGTTGTCTTCTCATCCTGGTGTAGTGTAATTTTTTTTGATAAAAGAGTCTTTCCATCCAGGTTGGAAACAGTCCTTTAAATTATGTCTTTTTTTTTTTAGTGTTGATTGCAGGTCATGAGGCATCTGATCCTCATCCAAAGATAAGCTTTAGAAATAAACTTAGGGTGTTTTTTAAGAATTCAATTAAATTTTATATTAATATCACATAACAGCAAAGAACTATCTAAGAAATGAGTCTTATTACCTCCATTGGTAGACCTTCATTAACAAACTGGGATTTAACATTTATTGAAACATCTTTTTTTTCCTAAAATTATTTTTATTTTTATCAAATATAGCCAAATTAAGGCTAGCATATTTGCAAAATAGGTCTGTTCTCACTAATTTTAGTCTGATGATGTATATAATCATAATTGATTACAGACTTCAAAGTGGATTCTTCCTTTGTAAGGTCTCAAATTTTTTTTTTTGATATTTTTATACCTGTTAGTGAGATAACCTTTTTAGTTTATTTGATAAACTTATTGGAAACCTAAGAGTTTCAAATTTCTGGAGGATTCAGATAAAGAGAAAATACAATTTTTAGAGCTATATTATACATTTATTAGTGAATTAACTGGAAATGAGAGTTTAATAGATTTCTTAAATATGGATGCCAGAGAGTAGTTGATTGAAAAATCAAAGGAGACTGGCTTCTTAAAAAGATAATAGAAATAATAATCTTGAAAAGGCAATTGGCAGTATGAGTTGTAATGAAGTATTGGAGAATACACTTTAAAGTTGCCTACACTTTCCAGTAACGTTGAAGAAGCTGAAGTTGAACAGTTATATGAAGACCTACAAGACCTTCTAGAACTAACACCTTCTAGAACTAACCCCCCAAAAAGATGTCCTTTTCATTATAGGGAACTGGAATGCAAAGTAGGAAGTCAAGAAACACCTGGAGTAACAGGCAAATTTGGCATTGGAGTACAGAATGAAGAAGGGCAAAGGCTAATAGAGTTAAGGAAAGTGATGACCAACCTTGACAGCATATTAAAAAGCAGAGACATCACTTTGTCAACAAAGATCCATCTAGTCAAGGCTATGGTTTTTCCAGTGGTCATGTATGGATGTGAGTTCGACTATAAAGAAAGCTGAGTGCCAAAGTATTGATGCTTTTGAACTGTGGTGTTGGAGAAGACTCTTGAGAGTCCTTTGTACTGCAAGGAGATCCAACCAGTCCATCCTATGGGAGATCGGTCCTAGGTGTTCATTGAAAGGACTGATGTTGAAGCTGAAACTCTAATACTTTGGCCACCTAATGCGACGAGCTGACTCATTTGAAAAGACCCTGATGCTGGGAAAGATTGAGGGCGGGAGGGGGGGGCGACAGAGGATGAGATGGTTGGATGGCATCACTGACTCAAAGGACTCGGGTTTGGGTGGACTCTGGGAGTTGGTGATGGAGAGGGAGGCCTGGCGTGCTGCGGTTCATGGGGTCACAAAGAGTCAGACACAACTGAGCGACTGAAGTGAACACTTCAGAGAAAGCAATATTCTCACAGGCCAATACTGGATTAGAATACAGTTTTACTTGAATACATATCATGAAGTTCGGCAGACTCAGTGCAAGAAGCTATAGGAGTCAAAAAGGGTGGAATTTTGAATACAATAAGAAATATGAAAGAAGAGAGACAAAAGAAGTTTATTTTCAGATGCTTAGTTAAAACTATGGAAATCATGGTAGAATTATTTCTTCCATTCTCTTAGGAGAAGTTGGCCTTTTTCTTGAGTTTTTTTTTTTTTTTAAGTTGTGAAGCAAGATGAGCTGTGAATTCACTAAGAGAAGGTCAGATAGAAGCAAACTTAAGCTTTGTGGATATCTTTTATGAGTTCCTGTGTGCCTGTAAAGATGTTAGCTGGAGAAATTTTCTAACTGCTTGAATTTGGAGCTCTGAAAGTAGAGCTTAAACTATGTACAGATTTTTTTCAATCTCCTTTATATCAGTTCAGTTCAGTCACTCAGTCGTGTCCGACTCTTTGCTACCCCATGAATCACAGCACGCCAGGCCTCCTTGTCCATCACCAACTCCCGGAGTTCACTCAAACTCACATCCATCAAATCGGTGATGCCATCCAGCCATCTCGTTCTCTGTCGTCCCCTTCTCCTCCTGCCCCCAATCCCTCCCAGCATCAGAGTCTTTTCCAGTGAGTCAACTCTTCGCATGAGGTGGCCAAAGTATTGGAGTTTCAGCTTTAGCCTCAGTCCTTCCAATGAACACCCAGGACTGATCTCCTTTAGAATGGACTGGTTGGATCTCCTTGTAGTCCAAGGGGCTCTCAAGAGTCTTCTCCAATACCACAGTTCAAAAGCATCAATTCTTCGGAGGCTAATTTTGTTAAATGCTGGGTGGTCAAGAATATCTTCTTTTTCAAATGTTTCTGCCAAACATGTTGGAAAAGAAAGGAATGGGAAGTTATTATGTGTCTATCTCCATATAGCTCTCTCACATAACTCTCTTTAGGAGGGAAAATGAGAAGGTGGATCTATCTTTTGCCCAGGGTGGGGGAAAAAAGTTCTTAGGTTTGTATTTTTCATTACACTTTTCATTAACTTCAATATTAGTCTACTTGTTCAGCTTCCTCTCAACTCTTTCTGTTCGGTATGTTTCAATTATCAGTCTCTGTTTTCTCTTATTTATCTAAGAGGACATCTTTTTCTTCTAGGCTCCTGCGTTTGTCCATGCTATTCCCTCTGATGACAGGCCACTATCCAGTCTTTCACTTTTCCACTTCATCACCATGCTAACTCCTATTCAACTTGAAATCTGAAAATGTAACTGCTATTTCTCCAGAAGAGGCTTCCTAAGAAATTCAAGTTGCTTTGACATTTGGCCTCATGGTCCTCTAAACAAATACCAATCTGTAATTAAATATTAGCTATTTAATATATGCCTGCATCACACTCTAGACTATAAGTTCAATGAATTAAAGCATCACCTGTTTGTGTGCATATAATTTAGTTACTTTTATACTTTCATCACTTGGCATAATAGCTGACCAAAATAGCAAACAATTATTTAGCATATGTAAATCAAATAATATCAACCAATAGTTTTAAATGTTGTGCATACTAGAGTGACTACACTTCTTAAAATTCATCCCAAAGAAATTATTAAAGATGTATCAAATATTCAGAAGAATGAACTCATAGTATTTTTATAAAAGAAAAAAGTTTGAATACAAATTCAAGTTTAGAAACAGGAGATTGGATAAATAAATTTTTTTAAGTCATAAAGTGAAATATCAAACAAGCAATATGTTGTTGGAGACTATAGATTAGTTATTTCAAAACATATCTACCATCTGTCTGCCTGTCTTTCCATCCCTCTATCTATTATCTTCTATAACAGATATAAGCTAAATATAAGTATTGAGTTATCCTTGTACTTCTTAAATTTCCTAACCTTTCAATAATATTAAAAGGGAAGTAAAATATGGTTTAAAGCAATGAGATATAGACCATACTAACTACTCTATATTAACTGTAATTTATAAGTGTTCCTTGTAGATAATCTTTATTCTTTAAAGTTGAAAACATGTTTTGTTAAGTAAGGAAAAACATGTTTTATTCTCTGAAATATCAACTGTGGTTATTATACATTTGGCCTAAATAAATAGTATACTGAATATGTACACAACAGCAAATTTGAAGATACATAACTTTGGAGAGCAAGATTTCCCAAAGGTTTTAATACATCTGAATGAGACGGTTTTATTTAATTAAATTTAGTAATAAAAGTAAAATGTCAGTGTCTACCTTATTATAATTAATGTGTTGTGAGTAACTGTAAAATAGAAATGTTGTAGAAGGGACAGCTAAGCCTGTCAGTAATAAATCAACACTTTTAAGAGAAATGTTCTACACTTTATGGTTGAGAACTGGAGAGGTATCAGACTCATACCACACTCTTTACTTAGAGAAGTTCAATCTTGCTATTTTTTTGTATTTCATATTTTGTATTAATACTGAAAATATCAAGTGCTTTTCTGAGTGAGGAGAGCAGTTTTAAATATCTGTTGTTAGATGAGGCTATTAAATGAAGGTGACAGTCATTTATGAAGTGTAAGCATCTATACAGGGGGTATGCTGGAAAGATTGTCTCAACTTTATTCTTTGTGAACCTGTCTGGTTTTTCTATAATACCTATGAGCTAATACTTTCAAAGTCCTAGTTCAAATGCAAATATGCAATCTGAGATAAATACAAGCTACAGAAGACATTTTCATTCATTAGCATGTTAACCCGAATCAACTTGTCTGATTAATCAACATTTATAATTTACAACCTTTCAATTGTGTAAAATAAGATGTCAATTTAAAAATTGTATTGAAAAAGTTGCCTCAAAATGTATATAAAGAGGTTTCTATCTTTGAAAATTTTCAATCAAGTGTTCATTAGTGCTCTGTTTTCCTCACCTCTTTACTCTCAGGAACCTCAAAGTTAGAAGGAAATGAATTATCCCCATGTATGATATTAAGTGCTTTGCTAGCACTGAATAACTGATTGACAAAACATAACCCATTGCAAAATAGGCTTTATACTTTGCATTGTACAAAGAAAGTATAAGCAAATGTAAGGTAAATTGTTATGGTGTGTTGGTGGTGGTGGTTTAGTCACTCAGTTGTTTCAGACTCCTGCAACCTCTTGCACTGTAGCCCATCGGGTTCCTCTGTCCATGCAATTTTCTAGCCAAGAATACTGAAGCAGGTTGCCATTTCCTTCAGGGGAATCTTCCTCTCCCAGGGATCATATCCACATCTCCTGAATTGCAAGTGGATCCTTTACCACTGAGCCATCAAAGAAGCCCAAGGTAAATCAGACTCAGCTATAAATGAATGAATTAAAAAGTTGTATGTCTAACTTTAAACATCTTTCTGAAATTTTCTAATGCTAGTATTTTAGAAAGGAAATTAAGGTTTTATTACCTTATTCTATGCATCAATAATCTAAAATCATTAATAAACACTAAATATATAATGTGCATATCACATTTATGATACAATATATATGATTTTGTTGTTTTAAAGTAACATCATTTGGTCCAACCTTAATTTTAGGGAAGAACATTGCTGTACAATCTCACGATGTATATCCAAAACATAGTTTCAGAATGCACTCAAGGTGATAAGCCCTTGAAAAGATCATAATGTGATTATTCTGCAAAGATAAAGTGAAGTAAACATGATTATCTATAACAAGTTTAACCAATGATGAGTGTATGCTCACATAGAGTGCCCTTACATAACTGTAAGATAAAAATTTTTAAAAAGAACCAATAAAATCTAAGATTGTGATAGTATCAAAACTTCAGTTGACAAAAAAGTTTTACTTATTTGTAAACTCTGCCTGATTTTGCACATTAAATATTAGATGATTTTTTATCCTATTAAGTTTATTTTTTAAATACATTTTAAAAAGGAACAGTTATTTAACTATGGCATTAAATATATATAATAATTCTTAATGTAAAGATTATTAGACATTATCCAACCAAGGTATAAATTAGTTCTAAATATAACATATGTGTGTCTAATATATTGTATTTAGGTAATAAAGGCATGTTTAGGAGACATATAAATCCATATATACATATATATATATATAATTTAGCTTATAGACTTTAATGTCTTTGGCAATTGATACCAAACATTGGTATCTGCTAGTGTTTGTTAAAATATACAAAAGTAAAAAAAAATTTTTTCAATGTAGTATTTTTGTTTGCACTCTCATATGTTGTAGGTCATCACTAGTAAATTAGACCTGAGAATATTAGCACTATTTCAAGGGATTTTTTTTTTCTTAGTGTAGTTGGTGGGTATATACAAGTTCATAAGGCAATAGTTGCTAAGTGACTGACTCACGGCAACCCCATGACTGTAGCCTATCACGCTCCTTCTGTGCGTGGAGTTCTCTAGGCAAGAATAGGGGAGTGGGTTGCCATTTCCTTCTCCAGAGGATCTTCCTGATCCAGGGATCAAAAACAGGTCTTTTGTGTTACAGGCAATCTCTTTACCAGCTGAGCCCCTAGGGAAGCCCCAGTCTATGATGTAGTGAGACCAAATCAAGGTAGAGTGCCTGACCTTAAGACAGTGCTGTGTGTTTGCGGAGACAAAAGGGGCTGGAATTTGCAGATCAGAATACTGGCAAGGGGAGGGCTGGGTAGAAAAGGAACTCTAGAGTTTGCACAGGGTCCTTTTCAACACAGTACTCTGGTATTGAGTACTGATCCACAAATGAATGTGAAAATCTAACCAAGGCTGGAGATATGAGCATCGGAAGAATTAGAGGACCCACATAAGGCTTGGAAGAGAACCTTGCCTCCAACCAAACTAGGTACCTCCTCTAATACTATGATTTGCCTGGAGAATCCCGGGGACGGGTTAGCCTGGTGGGCTTCAGTCTATGGGGTCACACAGAGTCGGACACGACTGAAGTGACTTAGCAGTAGCAGTAGCAGAATATATGGTGTTTATTCTCATTTCTGGCATAGAATGCCTAGAAACTCTTGGCATTTCTTAAGTGATGAGAGTGATAGAGTTGTCTTTATATATATATATTAATAAGGTGACTTTTGAAAAGCACCTAAAGACTGGGATGATTGCCTCTGGAGCCAACCACGTGATTAGAGGCTTGGAACCTAAGTCCCATCCCCAAATTCTGGGAAAGGGAGAGGAGCCTATAGGTTGACTCAGTCACTAATGGTTAATGAATTAATCAACTATGCCTATTGCATGAAGCTTTCATAAAACCCTAAAAGGATGAGTTTTATGGGTTTTCCTTTTCCCTAAAGGAAAGCTTCTGGATTGATGAATATGTGGAGGTACAGGGAGGGTGGCAAGCCTGGAGAAGACATCAAAGCTCAGTGCCCTTTCCCTTTCCCTTGCCTTATACATCTGTTCCATTTGGCTGTTGATGAGTTATATCTGTCTATAATAAATTGGTAACTTAGTGAGTCAAATGTTTCTCTGAGTTCTGTAAACTTCTCCAGCAGTTTAATCAAACCAAAGGAGGGGTCCTGGGAACCTCTGATTTATAACCATTTGGTTATAAGCAGAGGGCTCGTGATCAGTATTTGAAGTGAGGAGGGAGGGCAGTGTTGTAGGACGGAACCCTTAACTTGTGATGTCTGATGTTGTCTTCAGGTAAATAGTGTCAGAATTGAGATGAATTGTAGGACACCCAGATAGAATCTCAAAAACTGCTCCTTGCTGTGGAACAAAACCCTGAACTCCCTCCTGCCAACACACACATTGGCACATTGGAACTGGGCCCAGGAGTCCAGATGGATCTCAAGATTCATAAGGCTTTGGGGAGAGTGTTCAGAAGGAACTTGCTAGTTAGAGAAGAATACTGGTTGACATTGACAACAACTGAAAGTTGAGCTAGAAATGCAGAATCTCAGCCCCACCCAGATTTACTGAAACAGATTACTCATTTTTAACAATTTCAACAGGTGATTGATATACATGTTATAGTTTGGAAGGCACAGGATTATGCAATATTAGCTTTGATTCAGTAAATGGTGAAGTCCATTAGGACGACATACCTAACAGATTAACTTTTATCTTATGTATTAATAAGTGAATTCACTCAGTAAATCATCTGAAATTAGTGTCATGTTTAACAACTATTTAAAGGCATATGGGGCAGAGTATAGGAGGAAAAGTGGCAGGTATGAGAGATTGTTTACCAATAACAGATGCATTAAGCAATAAGAGAATGAAACTATGGATGATAGGAAATAATAAAATTTGGAGTTTAAGGTGAGAATTGATTATTAAATACTTTTGGATGGCTTCAAATTATTTCCTTAGCCTTTGTTAAGTCTTGGAGACATGGATCTTTTTTTCACATTCAGCATCTAGGTGTATATTAAAATCCCTATATTTTAGAAAGTGCTAAATATATGCTTGCTATATGAAGAGATAACAAGTTTTTATACTTCTAAATACTTCAGGTTTATTGCAGCGTGAGCCACGCCACAATTTTGATCTAGTTCAGTTCAGTTCAGTTCAGTCGATCAGTCATGTCTGACTCTTAGTGACTGAATGAATCACAGCACCCCAGGTCTCCCTGTCCATCACCAACTGCCGGAGTCTACCCAAACCCATGTCCATTGAGTCGGTGATGCCATCCAACCATCTCATCCTCTGTAATCCCCTTCTCCTCTTGCCCTCAATCTTTCCCGGAATCAGGGTCTTTTCAAATGAGTCAGCTCTTAGCATCAGATGGCCAAAGTATTGGAGTTTCAGCTTCAGCATCAGTCCTTCCGATGAAAACCCAGGACTGATCGCCTTTAGGATGGACTGGTTGGATCTCCTTGCAGTCCAAGGGACTCTCAAGAGTCTTCTCCAACACCACATTTCAAAAGCATCAATTCTTCGGCAATCAGCTTTCTCACAGTCCAACTCTCATATCCATACATGACCACTGGAAAAACCATAGCCTTGACTAGACGGACCTTGGTTGGCAAAGTAATGTCTCTGCTTTTTAATAAGCTGTCTAGGTTGGTCATAACTTCCCTTCCAAGGAGTAAGGGTCTTTTAATTTCATGGCTGCAATCACCATCTACAGTGATTTTGGAGCCTAGAAAAATAAAATCTGAGACTGTTTCCACTGTTTCCCCATCTATTTCCCATGAAGTGATGGGACCAGATGTCATGATCTTTGTTTTCTGAATGTTGAGCTTCAAGCCAACCTTTTCACTCTCCTCTTTCACTTTCATCAAGAGGCTCTTTAGTTCTTCTTCACTTTCTGCCATATGGGTGGTGCCATCTGCATATCTGAAGTTATTGATATGTCTCCCGGCAATTTTGATTCCAGCTTGTGCTTCATTCAGCCCAGGGTTTCTCATGATATACTCTGCACAGAATTTAAATAAGCAGGGTGACAATATACAACCTTGACATACTCCTTTCCCTTATTGGAACCTGTCTGTTTTTCCATGTTGCTTCCTGACCTGCATACAGGTTTCTCAAAAGTCAGGTCAAGTGGTCTGGTATTCCCATCTCTTTCAGAATTTTCCAGTTTATTGTGATCCACACAGTCAAAGGCTTTGGCATAGTCAATCAAGTAGAAATAGAAGCTTTTTTGATGATCCAGCAGATGTTGGAAATTTGATCTCTGTATTACAAATCAATTTCAGTTATTTAATAATAAATATTGCACTGATTGAGTCAGTTAGTAATTGGAAATTTTAAGTCTCATGGAGTCCACTAGACATGGATAAGCTTTGCTGATATTTTCACATACTAAGATGAAAGATAAAAACAAATCACTTCAGGATCTATGATGCGGTTAACATTTATAAGCTGTAAAACACTCATTTTCCACTCATAATAAATTTCTGAAAACTGTGTTAATGTCAACAGTCTACTATTTTCTAAGACTGACAACAGTCCTCTAGCATTTTCTAAGATTAACATACATAGTTAATCTTTTAAAAACTACCTGTCCTATTTTAATTGCCTTGAGGATTAGATTATGTGGGATACTACACAGCATAAATCTCATCTTGAAATTTTGCATATGCTGTTTTAATTACTTTGCAAGTATAATAACTATTTCTTTATGTAGGAACAGTGTTAGCTAACACTTGCAAGTAGCATATTATATAGAGAACAGAAGCAATTCTAGACACATGGTGAGTTGTTTAACAAGTATTTGTTGAAGGAGTAAATACATTCAATATTTGTATTAATAATGTATAACCCATGAAGGTAAGTTAGAGTGTAAAGGAAGAAAACCCAATAATAGATTTCTGTGGATCCATAAGATTTTAAGTGTATAATTTCATATGAAACAAGTGGCATATTTAGTAAATGACACCTTTTACTGCCTTTTATTTGATGTATATATTAATTAGGCTTCTCTGGTGGCTTTGCTGGTAAAGAACCCACCTGCAATGTTGGAGACTTGGGTTCAATGCCTGGATTGAGAAGATCCACTAGAGAAGGGACTGACTATCTACTCCAGTATTCTGGCCTGGAGAATTCCAAGGGGGTTGTGAAGAGTCAGACACAACGGAGTTATGTTCACTTTCACTTTCTATATTAATCAGTATCTCAGCTACAATCACAAAATATGCTATGTTTGCTAATTCACATGGCTAAAATTTAAATAATTGTGTACTAAATTTTGACGTAATTATCAGCCTGGGGCTTTTTTTCTTTCACTGAAATTTTGGCCTTTGTATATTATGTTGCAATTTTCTCAACTATTAGTAAGATACTTCATACCTCTAGCCATTAATTAGCAGCAGTGAATTCTCTCTCAGACCCTATTCTAAGTATGTGGTTGTTAATACATATCACACAATCAAAATATGGCAAAAATACTAGTGCATTTCTCAAAATCATTGAATTTTCTAAAATACCCTCAAACCAGCTCATGATGCTTCAGTAGAATTCAGACAGGATTTAGAATATTATATTTATTATACACATGCATTTTCTGGCATAGAAAATAGAGTTCATATAAAGTTTATATATAGAGTTTGTATATAGAGTTCATAGAAAATTTAACTTGCTACACAGAGACTAAAGAAAAAATGGAGAAATGCTTTCAGTTTTTTTCACCATTGAGGATAATGTTTGTTGTGGGTTTGTCATATATAGCTTTTATTATGTTGAGGTATGTCCCTTCTAGTCCCACTTTCTGGAGGGTTTTTATCAGAAATGGATGTGAATTTTGTCGAAGGCTTTCTCTGCATCTATGGAGATAATCATATGATTTTTATTTTTCAGCTTGTTAATGTGGTGTATTACGTTGATTGATTTGCGGATATTGAAGAATCCTTGCACTCCTGGGATAAAGCCCATTTGGTCATGATGTATGATCTTAATGTGTTGTTGGATTCTGATTGCTAGAATTTTGTTAAGGATTTTTGCATCTATGTTCATCAGTGATATTGGCCTGTAGTTTTTTTTTTTTTGTGGGATCTCTACCAGGTTTTGGGATTAAGGTGATGGTGGCCTCATAGAATGAGTTTGGAAGTTTCCCTTCCTCAGCAATTTTCGGGAAGAGTTTGAGTAGAATAGGTGTTAGCTCTTCTCTAAATTTTTGGTAGAATTCAGCTGTGAAGCCGTCTGGACCTGGGCTTTTGTTTGCTGGAAGATTTCTGATTACAGTTTCAATTTCTGTGCTTGTGATGGGTCTATTAAGATTTTCTATTTCTTCCTGGTTCAGTTTTGGAAAGGTGTACTTTTCTAGGAATTTGTCCATTGCTTCCAAGTTGTTCATTTTATTGGCATGCAATTGCTGATAGTAGTCTCTTATGATCCTTTGTATTTCTGTGTTGTTGGTTGTGATCTCTCCATTTTCATTTCTAATTTTATTGATTTGGTTCTTCTCCCTTTGTTTCTTGATGAGTCTGGCTAGTGGTTTGTCAATTTTATTTACCTTCTCAAAGAACCAGCTTTTGGCTTTGTTGATTTTTGCTATGGTCTCTTTTGTTTCTTTGCATTTATTTCTGCCCTAATTTTTAATATTTCTTTCCTTCTACTAACCCTGGGGTTCTTCATTTCTTCCTTTTCTAGTTTCTTTAGATGTAGAGTTAGGTAATTTAGTTGACTTTTTTCTTGTTTCTTGAGGTGTGCCTGTATTGTTATGAACCTTCCCCTTAGCACTGCTTTTACAGTGTCCCAGAGGTTTTGGGTTGTTGTGTTTTCATTTTCATTCATTTCTATGCATATTTTGATTTGCACTTTTGGATGTACACACCGATGAAACCAGAATTGAAAGAAACACATGTACTCCAATGTTCATTGCAGCACTGTTTATAATAGCCAGGACATGGAAGCAACCTAGATGTCTATCTGCAGACGAATGGATAAGAAAGCTTTGGTACATATACACAATGGAGTATTTTTCAGCCATCAAAAAGAATGCATTTGAATCAGTTCTAATGAGGTGGATGAAATTGGAGCCTATTATACAGAGTGAAGTGAGCCAGAAAGAAAAACATCAATACAGTATACTAATGCATATATATGGAATTTAGAAAGATGGTAACCTTAACCGTGGTCATGTATGGATGTGAGAGTTGGACTGTGAAGAAAGCTGATCGCTGAAGAATTGATGCTTTTGAACTGTGGTGCTGGAGAAGACTCTTGAGAGTCCCTTGGACTGCAAGGAGATCCAACCAGTCCATTCTAAAGGAGATCAATCCTGGGTGTTCACTGGAAGGACTGATGCTAAAGCCGAAACTCCAATACTTTGGCCACCTCATGCAACGAGTTCACTCACTGAAAAAGACTCTGATGCTGGGAGGGTTGGGGGAGGGAGGATAAGGGGACGACAAAGAATGAGATGGCTGGATGGCATCACCGACTCGATGGACATGAGTTTGAGTGAACTCCGGTAGTTGGTGATGGACAGGGAGACCTGGAGTGCTGTGATTCATGGGGTCACAAAGAGTTGGACACGACTGAGCGACTGAACTGAACTGAACTGAACTGAACTGAACCTTAACCCTGTATACGAGACAGCAAATTAGACATAGGTGTACAGAACAGTCTTTGGGACTCTGTGGGAGAGGGTGAAGGTGGGATGTTTTGGGAGAATGACATTGAAGCATGTATATTATCATATGTGAAACAAATCATCAGTCCAGGTTTTACGCATGATAGAGAATGCTCAGGGCTGGTGCACGGGATGATCTGAAGGGAGGATATGGGGAGGAGGGAGGTGAGAGGGGGGTTCAAGAAGGGGAACACATGTACACCCAGGGCGGATTCAAGTCAATGTATGGCAAAACCAACCAATATATTATTGTTAAGTAATTAGCCTCCAATTAAAAAAAGAAAAAAAGGAAAGACATATTCCAATTGGAGGTGAGGAATACATTTTATTGAGTGTTTTGTCCATAGAGGTTTCCATTTAGATCAATACAGTCTCTGACAAATGCATTTCTTTTACTGGAAAAATTGTACAGATTTCTTTTCTTTTTCTATAGGACAGCAATATTTCCTTGCTACCTGTAGTTATTTTTTAAATTTGCTCTCTTAATGTTTTCAATTATGTAAGATTTTAAAATTACTTTGTTCTCCACTCCCAATTTATTTTATTTTTTTCAGTTATGGCTAATGGTCAAATTTACTGAGAACTAGCTAGTGGAAAACTGATCCCTAAGATAGTCAAAACCAAAAATAATATGTTTGTCATGTTTAAGAGATGAGATAGTTATTCAAAGTACTGCCTGTTATGAAAAGAAAATAAAAACAGTCAGTATTGATAAGAGAGCTTTTTAAAATGGGGCTGCTAGGCCACTGAGGAAGTGTTAATTATGCATGTCTCAGCCTGGATGGAATCTGAACTTTGACCACTTATTGTCTTAGTTCAGGCAGCCAGAATATCTGCTCAATGTTCCAGAAACTCAAAATACTTATCACATCATTACCTTAAAATAACTCACCATGTATCCCGTTAGGAAAAACATGTCTTTTATTGAATCAGGTCAATCATAATTCTTGTCAGACAACTTTAACAACCTTGTGGTATTTGCCTTTATAAACCGTTGACTCTTCTCTTCCTTGGAATACTCTTTGGGTTTTATCTGAATCTGTGCCTCCAAAATCGAAATTTCCAACACTCCAAATAAACTCTTTTCCAATCTGTGTTTTTGATCAACATTATAATGCTGTGATATAGTAAGAAATATATATTTGGTCTTCATCATGTCCCTGATTCCTGGCAAAGAGCTCCTAAAACACTTGTAGTCCTGAGTAATAAGCAAGAGGGGGGTATCTTTTGTTATTTGCAATAAACCTCTTTCAAATTTACCGAACATATTTAATAAAATGACTCTTGAAGGACCCCTGGATAGCTTTGGGATGGTTGAAGGAGGAACCAGTCAAGTGAGTAGAGAATTGGAACTTTTAGCCCCACACTCTGACCTCAACGACGAAAGTGGCACTGAAGACTGAGCTAATAGTCAATCATGCCTACACAATGGAACCTCAATATTCTAAACAACATGGGTTCAAGTAGCTTCCAGAAGTGGCATCCTTTACTGAAATGGAAGCTCCTATCTCAATATCCTACCAAATATCTCCTTTCATACTGCTTCCTCTGGCCATTCATTTGTGTGCTTTATAGTATTATTTATAATAAACTGGTGTGTGTGTGTGTGCATGCTCAGTCACGTCTGACTTTGAGACCCCAAGGGCTGTATCCTGCCAGACTCCTCTGTCTATGGGATTTCACAGGCAATAATAACTGGAGTGGATTGCCATTTCCTTCTCCAGGAGATCATCTTGACCCAGGGATAGAACCTGTGTCTCCTACATCTCCTGCATTGCCAGGTGGATTCTTTACCACTGAGACACAGGGTTCAGTTCAGTTCAGTCGCTCAGTCATGTCCGACTCTTTGCAACCCCATGAATCACAGCACGCCAGGCCTCCCTGTCCATCACCAACTCCCGGAGTTCACTCACACTCATGTCCATCGAGTCAGTGATGCCATCCAGCCATCTCATTCTCTGTCATCCCTTTCTCCTCCCACCCCCAATCTCTCCCAGCATCAGAGTCTTTTCCAGTGAGTCAACTCATTGCACGAGGCGGCCAAAGTATTGGAGCTTCAGCTTTAGCATCAGTCCTTCCAATGAACACCCAGGATTGAACTCCTTTAAAATGGACTGGGTGGATCTCCTTGCAGTACAAGAGACTCTCAAGAGTCTTCTCCAGCACCACAGTTCAAAAGCATCAATTCTTCAGCGATCAGTTTTTTCACAGACACAGTGTAGTAAGAAGTAAATTTTCCCTGAGATCAGTGAGCCTTTCTACTAAACCCTGATGAAGGAATTTTGGCACCAGCTGCTTTATAGCTAAAAGGCCAGAAGAAATGAGAGACCTGAGACTTGTGACTGACACCTGAAGTGGAGATGGTCTTGTGGAATTGAGCCCTTAACCTGTGGAATCTTCTCTGACCCTTGGGAGTTAGCATCAGAATTGGATTGGCTTTTCAGGACACACAGTTGGTGTATGAAGAGAGTTGAAGAACTCCTTGGTGAGGAAAAACTACATATTTGGTGTCAAATATAGTCGTAGGTGCAAAGAGATCTTACTGCCCTAAGGTTTATTAGCTCTAAATCACTATTAAATAAATGTCATAAACAAATCTTGGTTTGCAGTAGGACCAGTAGTAGGGTTAGTAAGTCCTGAACCTTAGAAGGACATGTGCTCTTCTTCTCCCATAAGAACAACAAAATTGCAACTCACAGCTGAACAACCATCGACAGGAGAAAGTTGGATACTGCTAAAAAAAAAGATACCCTATGTCCAAGGGCAAAGGAGAAGACCCAACAAGACAGTAGGAGGGGTGAAATCACATTTAGATTCAAATTTCATACCCACCAGAGACACTCAGAGGATGCAAGCAAAACCTTGTGTACATCAGGACCCAGGGAAAGGAGCAGTGACCACCACAGGAGACTGAGCCAGATCTGCCTTTGACAGTTAAGTGTCTCCTGCAGAGGCACGGCTCAGCAGTAGTCTGCCAGGGGGACAGGGATTCTGGCTGCAGCAGACATGGCAGGAGGAATGTGTGGTATAAATCCTCTTGGAGGAGGCTGCCATTAGCCCCACCATAGAGCCACTGATCAGACAACCTACAAACTGGAGAAAAATTATACCAAAGAAGTTCTTTAGTTCAGTTCAGTTTAGTTGCTCAGTTGTGTCCGACTCTTTGACCCCATGGACTGCAGCATGCAAGGCCTCCCTGTCCATCACCAACTCCTGGAGTTTACTCAGACTCATGTCCATTGAATCGGTGATGCCATCCAACCTTCTCATCCTCTGTTATTCCCTTCTCCTTCCACCTTCAATCTTTCCCAGCATCAAGCTTTTTTCAAATGAGTCAGTTCTTTGCATCAGGTGTTCTACACTATGCAAAAGAAGTTCTTGCACTTCTGCAAAAGTTCTAGGACCCACAACAAATTTCTCAACCTGGTAATCTGACAAAGGGACTGAGAACCCCCAGGGAATTTGACTTTGAAGGCAGTGGGAGATGATTACAGAATTTCTACAGCACTGAGGAAAAAGACTCTTGGAGGGCACAAACAAAACCTTGTGCAAAACCAGGACCCACAAGAGACTGAGCCAGATTTCTCTGTGAGTGTCCAGGAGTCACCAGCAGAAACGTGACTCCACAGTGGCCTGTGGTGGAGTCAGGAACACTGAATACAGCAGTCCTGGGAGCTGTGGCTTGCTGTTATAATACCTTGAAAGAGGTCACCATTACCACCATTACCCCTACCATATTTTGTCCTCAGGCCAAACTACAGGGAGGGAACCCAGCCCAACCAATCAGCAGAAAATTAGATTAAAGGATTACTGAGCATGGCCCTGCACAGAAAGCAAGACCCAGTTTCCCCCACAGCCAGTTTCTCCCATCTATTAAAAAACCAAAGATGTTACTTTAGGGACAAAGGTCGGTATAGTCAAAGCTACGGCTTTTCCAGTGGTATGTATGGATGTGAGAGTTGAACCATAAAGAAAACTGAGCACCAAAGAATTGATGCTTTTGAATTGTGGTATTTGAAGAGTTCTGGCTCTTGACAGGCTCTAGGACAGCAATCAGATCAAACCGGTCAACCTTAAAGGAAATCAGTCCTGATTATTCATTGGAAAGACATGCTGAACCTGAAGTGCTGATATTTTGCCACCTGATCCAAAGAGCTGACTCATTGGAAAAGACCCTGATGCTGGGAAAGGTTGAAAGAGTGAAGAGAAAGGGATGCCAGAGGATGAAGTTGTTGGATGACATTACTGACTCCATGGACATGAGTTTGATCAAGCTCCAGGAGTTGGTGATAGACAGGGAACTCTGTTGTGCTGCAGGGTATAGGGTCACAAAATCAGACACAACTGAGTGACTGAACTGAAATGAGTTCCTCCCATCAGGAAGCTTCCACAAGTCTCTTGCCCTCATCCATCAGAGGGCAGACAGAATGAAAACCACAACCACAGAAAACTAATCAAACTGATCAAATGGATCACAGCCTTGTTTAACTCATTGAAACAATGAGTCATGGTGGAGAGTTCTGACAAAACATGGTTCACAGGACAAAGGAATGGCAAACCAGTTCAGCATTTTTGCCTTGAGAAACCATGAATGGTATGAAAAGACAAAAAGATATGACACTTAAAGATGAACTCCCCAGGTCGGTGGTGCCCAATAGGCCACTGGAGATGAGTGGAGAAATATCTCCAAAAGGAATAAAGAGGAGGAGCCAAATTGGAAACAATGCATAAGTATGCATGTCTCCAGTGGTGAGAGTAAGGTCCAATACTATAAAGAACAATATTGCTTAGGAAACTGGAATGTTAGGTCCATAAATCAAGGCAAATCAAAAGTGGGTAATGAGGAGATAATAAGAGTGAGCATCTATATGTGACTAATCAGTTCAGTTCAGTTCAGTCGCTCAGTTGTGTCCGACTCTTTGTGACCCCATGAATCACAGCACACTAGGCCTCCCTGACCATCACCAACTCCCGGAGTTCACTCAAACTCATGTCCATTAAGTCGGTGATGTCATCCAGCCATCTCATTCTCCGTCGTCCCCATCTCCTCCCAACCCCAATCCCTCCCAGCATCAGACTCTTTTCCAGTGAGTCAACTCGTCCCATGAGGCGGCCAAAGTATTGGAGTTTCAGCTTTAGCATCAGGGCTTCCAATGAACACCCAGGATTGCTCTAATTTAGAATGGACTGGTTGAAACTCCTTGCAGTCCAAGGGACTGTCAAGAGTCTTCTCCAACGCCACAGTTCAAAAGCATCAATTCTTCAGCGATCAGCTTTCTCACAGTTCAACTCTCACATCCATACATGACCTTTGGAAAAAAAAAAAAAAAAACTAGACGGACCTTAACTGGCAAAGTAACGTCTCTACTTTTTAATATGCTGTCTAGGTTGTTCATAATTTTCCTTCCAAGGAGTAAGCGTCTTTTGATTTCATGGCTGCAATCAGCATCCGCAGTGATTTTGGAGCCCAAAAAAATAGTCTGACACTGTTTCCACTGTTTCCCCATCTATTTCCCATGAAGTTATGGGACCAGATGCCATGATCTTTGTTTTATGAATGTTGAGCTTCAAGCCAACTTTTTCACTCTCCTCTTTCACTTTCATCAAGAGGCTTTTGAGTTCCTCTTCACTTTCTGCCATAAGGGTGGTGTCATCTGCATATCTGAGGTTACTGATATTTCTCCTGGCAATCTTCATTCCAGCTTGTGCTTCATTCCAGCGTTCCTCATGATGTACTCTGCATATAAGTTAAATAAGCAGGGTGACAATATACAACCTTGACGTACTCCTTTTCCTATTTGGAACCAGTCTGTTGTTCCATGTCCAGTTCTAACTGTTGCTTCTTGACCTGCATACAGGTTTCTCAAGAGGCAGGTCAGGTAGTCTGGTATTCCCATCACTTTCAGAATTTTCCACAGTTTATTCTGATCCACACAGTCAAAGGCTTTGGCATAGTCTCTGAAGCAGAAATAGATGTTTTTCTGGAACTCTGCTGCTTTCTCCATGATCCAGCGGATGTTGACAATTTGATCTCTGGTGCCTC
The DNA here is from genome assembly GCF_049115385.1 of Moschus berezovskii. Lineage (NCBI taxonomy): Eukaryota > Metazoa > Chordata > Mammalia > Artiodactyla > Moschidae > Moschus > Moschus berezovskii. The sequence continues at coordinate 47,494,593 of NC_142460.1, read as the reverse complement.
TGCCTTTTCTTAAACCTGCTTGAGCATCTGGAAGTTCACAGGTCACATATTGTTAAAGCGTGGCTTGGAGAATTTTGAACATGACTTTACTAGTGTGTATGATGAGTGCAACCGTGCGGTAGTTTGAGCATTCTTTGGCATTGCCTTTCTTTGGGATTGGAATGAAAGCTGACCTTTTCCAGTCCTGTGACCACTGCTGAGTTTTCCAAATTTGTTGGCATATTGAGTGCAGCACTTTCACAGCATCATCTTTCACGATTTGAAATAGCTCAACTGGAATTCCATCACCTCCACCAGCTTTGTTCATAGTGATGCTATCTAAGGCTCACTTGACTTCACATTCCAAGATGTCTGGCTCTAGGTGAGTGATCACACCATCGTGATTATCTTGGTCATGAAGATCTTTTTTGTGCAGTTCTTCTGTGTATTCTTGCCACCTCTTCTTAATATTTTCTGCTTCTCTTAGGTGCATACCATTTCTGTCCTTTATTGAGCCCATCTTTGCATGAAATGTTCCCTTGGTATCTCTAATTTTCTTGAAGAGATCTCTTGTCTTTCCTATTGTGTTGTTTTCTTCTATTTCTTTGCATTGATCACTGAGGAAGACTTTTTTATCTGTCCTTGCTATTCTTTGGAACTCTGCATTCAGATGCTTATATCTTTCCTTTTCTCCTTTGCTTTCACTTCTTTTCTTTTCATAGCTATTTGTAAGGCCTCCTCAGACAGCCATTTTGCTTTTTTGCATTTCTTTTCCATGGGGATGGTCTTGGTCCCTGTCTCCTGTACAATGTCACGAACCTCCGTCCAGAGTTCATCAGGCACTCTATCCATCAGATCTAGTCCCTTAAATCTATTTCTCACTTCCACTGTATAATCATAAGGCATTTGATTTAGGTCATATCTGAATGGTCTAGTGGTTTTCCCTACTTTCTTCAATTTAAGTCTGAATTTGGCAATAAGGAGTTCATGATCTGAGCCACAGTCAGCTCCTGGTCTTTTTTTGCTAACTGTCTAGAGCTTCTCCATCTTTGGCTACAAAGAATATAATCAATCTGATGTGACGATTAGTGAACTAAAATGGACCAGAATGAGTGAGTGATTAAGTCCCTCAGTCGCGTCTGACTCTTTGGGACCCAATGGACTGTAGCCTGCCAGACTCCTCTGTCCGTGGAATTCTCCAGGCAAGAATCCTTAAGTGGGTTGCCATTCCCTTCTCCAGGGATTCTTCCCAACCCAGGGATGGAATCCAGGTCTCACACATTGCAGATGGATTCTTTATCATCTGAACCACCAAGGAAGCCCCAAATGGTGGACTAAAATTGCCAAATTTAATTCAGATGACCATTATATCTACTCCTGTGGGCAAGAATACGTTAGAAGAAATGAAATAGCCCTAATAGTCAACAAAAGAGTCAGAAATGTAGTACTTGGGTGCAATCTCAAAAATGGCAGAATGATTTCTGTTCATTTCCAAGGTAAACAAACCATTCAGTATCACAGTAATCCAAGTCTATGTCTCAACCACTAATGTTGAAGAAGTTGAAGTTGAAAGTTCTATGAAGATCTACAAGACCTTCTAGAACTAACACCATATAGAGATGTCCTTTTCGTTAGGGTTTGGAATACAAAAATAGGAAGTAAAGAGATATTTGGAGTAACAGGCAAGTTTGGCCTTGGATTACAAAATGAAGCGGAAAAGGCTAACAGAATTTTACCAAGATAACACACTGGTTGTCGAAAACATCCTCTTCCAACAACACAAGACAAGACTCTACACATGGGCATCACCAGATGGTCAATACTGAAATCAGATTGATTATATTCTTTGCAGCCAAAGATGGAGAAACTCTATACAGCCAGCAAAAACAAGACTGGGAGCTGATTGTGGCTCTGTTCATGAACTCCTTACTGCCAAATTCAGACTTAAATTGAAGAAAGTAGGGAAAATCACTAGACCATTCAGGTATGACCTAAATAAAATCCCTTATGATTATACACTGTATGTAACAAGTAGATTCAAGGTATTAGATCTGATAGACAGAGTACCTGAAGAACTATGGACAGAGGTTCACAATAACATTGTACAAGAAGTGGTGATCAAAACTGTGCCCAAGAAAAAGAAATCCAAAAGGACAAAATGGTTGTCTGAGGAGGCCTTACAAAGAGCTGAGAAAAGAAAAGTGAAAGGTAAAGGAGAAAAGGAAAGATATACCCGTCTGAATGCAGAGTTCCAAAGACCAAAGGAATAATAAGAAAGCCTTCCTAAGTGATCAATGCAAAGAAATATAGGAAAGCAACTGAATGGGAATTAATAGAGATCTCTTCAAGAAAATCACAGATGCCAAGGGAACATTTCATGCAAAGATGGGTACAATAAAGGACAGAATGGACTTAACAGAAGCAGACGATATTAAGGCGAGGTATCAATAATGGACAGGCAAGCTGTACAAGAATGATCTTTTTGACCAAGATAACCAGATAACCATGATGGTGTGATCACTCACCTAGAGCCAGACATCATGGAATGTGAAGTCAAGTGGGCCTTAGGAAGTATTACTACAAACAAAGCTGGTGGAGGTGATCGAATTCCAGTTGAGCTATTTCAAATCCTGAAAGATGATGCTGTGAAATTGTTGCACTCAGTATGCCGGCAAATTTGGAAAACTAAGCAGTGACCAATGGACTGGAAGTCAGTTTTCATTCCAGTCCCAAAGAAAGGCAAAAGAATGTTCAGATTACCATACAATTGCAATCATCTCACACACTTGCAAAGAAATGTTCAAAATTCTCCACACTAAGCTTCACCAGTACATAAGCTGGGAACTTCCAGATGTTCAAGCTGAGATTAGAAAAGACAGAGGACTAGAGATTAAATTTCCAATAGATAAAGCAAAATAATTCCAGAAAGACATCTACTTCTGCTTCACTGACTACCCTAAATTCTTTGACTCTGTGTATCACAACAAACTGTGGAAAATTCTTAAAGAGATAGGGATATCAGACCATCTTACCTGCCTCCTGAGAAAAATGTATGCAGATCAAGAAGCACCAGTTAGAACTGGACTTGGAACAACACACTAGTTCCAAATTGGGAAAGGAGTACATCAAGACTGCATATTGTCACACTGCTTATCTTATATGCAGAGTACATCATGTGAAATGCCAGGCTGGATGAAGCACTAGGTGGAATCAAGATTGCTGGAAAAAATATCAATAACCTCAGATATGCAGATGACACCAACCTTATGGCAGAAAGTGAAGAGGAACTAAAGAGCCTCTTGATTAAGGCAAAAGAGGAGAGTGAAAAAGCTGGCTTTAAATTCAACATTCAGAAACCTAAGATCATGACATATGGTCCCATCACTTCACTGAAAATGGACGGGGAATCAATGGAAACAGTGACAGATTTTACTTTCTGAGGGGCCAAAATTACTGCAGATGGTGACTGGAGCCTTGAAATTAAAAGATGCTTGCTCCTTTGAAGAAAAGCTATGACAAACCTCGACAGCATAGTAAAAAGCAGAGACATTAATTTGCTGACAAATGTGCATATAGTCAAAGCTATGGTTTTTCAAGGAATCATGTACAGATGTGAGAGTTGAACCATAATGAAAACTGAGTGCCAAAGATTTGATGCTTTTAGAATGTGGTGTTGGGAAATATTCTTGAGCATCCCTTGGACTGCAAAGAGATCAAACCAGACTATCCTAAAGGAAATCAGTCCTGAAGGATTGATACTGAAGCTGAAACTCCAATACCTGATATGAAAAGCGGACTCATTAGAAAAGACCCTGATGCTGGGAAAGATTGAAGGCTGGAGAAGGGGTCAACAGAGAATGAGATTGTTAGATGGCATCATTGACTCGATGGACATGAATTTGAGCAAGCTATGGGAGCTGGTGAAAGATAGGGAAGCCTGGGGTGCCATAGTACATGGGGTCGCAAAGAGTCAGACTTGGCTGAGTGATTGAAAAACAACAATAAGACGTATCATTTGAATAGGCATAACAAATGGGGTGTTGAGTTAAGTATTATTGATTATTACTGAGTGCTCAGCATTCTGGTATGTTTTTTACCATATATTATCTATTTTGTCTTTGAAACAACTGTGTGGGAAATACTTCATACATGGAATATCTTTAGTAAGTAACTCATGCAAGCCAGCAGCAAATTAAAAAGAGTGACAAACAAAGACAGTGCGGGAAAAAATAATGGTTTTATAGTTATGGAACCTAAGGTGATTTCTACATGAGGAAATATGTAAACAGTGGGGTGACAGTGGATAAGCATGTTGGGTTGTTTATAAACATCATTAGCAAAAATGCTAAACTAAAACAATCTCATAATGAACATGTACTTAGGTAGGTTCTTCATTTAACAAACATAGCTATTAACTCTTAATCATTATAACAACCCAAGGAGGCAGGCACTTTTATTAACATCACGATGTTTTAGAAAAAAATATACAGACAAACAGAATATAATTAAGCAAATAACCAAGGTCAAATAGGTAGTTAGTGGTTCAAATACTGTCAACATTTTGAAAAGTGCAATCTTCCAAGCCCTAGGCTATGAGCAACAGAATCTTGAGTTGAACTCCACTGGAGATTATAGGATAATTTGCAAAATAGACACATTATATTGAAGTCCAGTGTTTCAACAGCTCAAGATGAAGTGGTAGAGCATTCATTCTTTGGAAGAATTAGGTACCAAAAGAAAATTTGAGAGTAAGATACACTAGTAAAATAAAGCTTAACTTCTATAGGGTGAAAAAGTATGAACCTTATGAAAACCTGATACAGTAAGATATAGAAACAGCCACTCTGGTCAGATATAAGCTATTAATCTATTGACAAAGAGATATAATACATACAATGTGTGTGTGTGCGTGTGCTTGAGTGTTCAATTGTGTCTGACTCATTGTGACCCGTGGACTATAGTCCAGCAGGCTACTCTGTCCATGGAATTTCCCAGACAAGAATCCTAGAGCAGGTTGCCATTTCTTTCTCCATGGGATCCTTCTGACCCAGGGATCAAACCTGCATCCCCTGAGTCTCCTATATTGGCAGGAGGGCTTTTTAACATGAGTGTTGACTAAGAAGGTCCAAATACATGCAATAAAAGAGACAAAATTTGCCCAGAAAGCAATCACACTTACTGCAATAGTAAGAAGCATTAAATCCAAGCAGAACATGACAAAAGGATAATTGCCTAAACAGGTCATAATAAATAAAGCCTTGTAGATTTTCTAGATTTTTCTAATAAAATAATCTTAATACCTTGTTACACATTTGGGCTGCTTCTTAAAAAAATTCACACATTTTATACAATTTTATATTTATGGCAAAGTTCCCTGAATTGAATAAGCAATTATGTCTGTATATTTATTTCTCCGAGTTGAAATAAGCAGGTATCCATCTGTATATTTATTTCAAATATGCCTAGAATTTGTGATAGTTATTTTACTAGAAGGGTAAACCCCAAGAAAATTCTCACAGGATTTTAATGAACATGTTCCAAATAAAATTACTCAGATGATTTTGATCCTTGGATAAGATTGAGGTAAGATTTAGGTTACTGCACAAACTAGATATTATAGAGTATCAAAATGGTTTGTTCTCAGGTATGTATCTGACATATAGAATATGAATCAGAGTGTCAGTGAAATGCAGGTGAACCAAATAAACAAGTTGTAGATTCAGTTCATACATCATTGATCAATGAATGTTCTCAATTTTTGCACAGTCCAAGATCCTGATAACTTTCCTATTGAGCACGTAGCATAAATTTTAAATGACCTAGGGCTCTTTATGAGAAAGGCTAAAAAAGCACTCTCATTGCTCTCAAGGTATTCTGAACCACTACTCCACATAATGGAAGAAACTTTTATTGTAATTCTCCAGTCACCTAGAAGAAATAGAAACATTTTATATGTAAACCTTCTACTCTCAACTTCCAAATAAATGTTAAGATACTGTAATAAAATGTAATCCTTATAGCGGATTATACATTTTCAAACTCTATTAATTGCTAATTATCCATTAAATGAGCATAACTGAAAACTCCAATTGCTCCCATTTTTTAATATTCTTGCTATGAATTTAGAATCCAACCAGTCCATTCTAAAGGAGATCAGTCCTGGGTGTTCATTGGAAGGACTGATGCTAAAGCTGAAACTCACAATACTTTGGCCACCTCATGCAAAGAGTTGACTCACTGGAAAAGACTCTGATGCTGGGAGGGATTGGGGGCAGGAGACGGGGACGACAGAGAATGAGATGGCTTGATGGCATCACCGACTCAATGGAGGGGAATTTGAGTGAACTCCGGGAGTTGGTGATGGACAGGGAGGCCTGCTGTGCTGTGATTCATGGGTTCACAAAGAGTCGGACATGACTGAGCAACTGAACTAAACTGAAATGAATCTATTAAAAATGTGTTTACTACTGACCTGTGCAATCACACTGACTCATAAACATTTGCAACAGAGACTCTGTATCCACTCACATCCAAATAGACTGACCTATTGTGAGTCAGTGACAAGATGCTACTGGAATTCTTTTTCTGTGTCTGCATATCTGCAGATCATTTCCTTTATTTGATTTCCAACCTGTAGTCTCCTGAAGTTAGTGGTGTGACATTTTCCATGCCTTTCCACCCTGTATTCCCTTGTATCTGACAAAAGTAGAAGCCTATTTTTTGTGTTTGTCCAAAGTAGAGCTAACTTTCATTTCCTCCTGTGCATTTGCCTCTTTCTTCTTCCTGTCTTTTAATTAAAATACTTTCTCTTGCTGTTCCAAACCCTTGAGACTCCTACTCTGGAACTCTTCTTCCATGGTTGGCAAACTCCTTTATATGCATAAAGTGTTCTGTGGAGCGAAGCTTCTGTAGTCTCCCACCCCATACTTGTCAGGGTCTTTGTTCCTGATTGCCAGTCCCTCACCATTGAAACTCTGTTGTATTTTTAAAAATCCTACTGATGTAAGACTTGTAGAAATTGAATACGAAACATTTCATTCTTATGGTGTAAGAAGTCTTGATCCATTGTTTCAGGACTGAGCTACCCATATTCCCTTCATTTAAGAAATCAGCTCCTGACTCATTCTTAATTTTCATGGTCACTCCTTCAATCCATCAGTATTATTTCATCATCCTCATACGTGATTTACCCAACATTCTGGTCTTTCAGTTATTTGGTAACCTCTTCTTTTAACTATTTTTATGCTTTTTATCCTGATAAAAAGTTCTATGTTTATATGTTGAAACTTACTAGCAGCCAAGGTTCATTCACATCTGAAATTAATAACTTAAATGATATTTATTGAAACAAGATAACCATCTCTTTCCAGCTATCATCAACACAATTTATCAAGAATTACATCTTGATTTCTTTATTATTTATGCATGTTTCTGCACCCATTACCATTGTTTTGTTTTCATCTCTTAGAACAGTAGGTATCTATGATCTATTGTTTATAGTACTGGCTTTGCAATAACCTATTATTTTCTTCTAATCTCTGTATCAGTAAAACCACCATCTACTCAATCATTTGCCCAAATGCTTGTAAGTGATCCTGAACATTTCATTCTCTTGGCTGTTCATATCTTGTGAGTTATCAAGTCCTAAGATATTGTTTTGTGAATTATCATTACTAGGTAAATTTTTCCTATATGCTTTCCCATCCCAACATTCTGAGTCATCATCACCTTGCACTTAAACAATATGAACCACACACTGAAGGTACAATGTACAAAATGGATAAAATATAGACTGATATTTTGGGGTGTATTAGTATTCTTTTTAACTGTTCCATTTGATTCTCATGTTTACTTTGTATTTTATTTTCATACTAATATAGAAATTGAGGTAATGAATATTTGATGTTCCATATATGGTAATAGTCTTATGATAATATTATACTGATTGGATATTGAGAAATAATTGTGAAGTAAAATCAGTTTCTTCACTGCATTTTTTTTAATTCTAAACTTTTCATCACACTGTAGCAAGAGAAATATTTTTATCAAATAATGGACTTTAATTTTAGGTTTGAAAAATCGACCCTATACCCCAACCAGTAACACTGAAGAAGCCGAAGTTGAATGGTTCTATGAAGACCTACAAGACCTTTTAGAACTAACACCCAAAAAAGATGTCCTTTTCATTATAGGGGACTGGAATGCAAAAGTAGGAAGTCAAGAAACACCTGAAGTAACGGCCAAATTTGGCCTTGGAGCACGGAATGAAGCAGGGCAAAGGCTAATAGAGTTTTGCCAAGAGAAGGCACTGGTCATAGCAAGCAACCTCTTCCAACAACACAAGAGAAGACTCTACACATGGACATCACCAGATGGTCAACACCGAAATCAGATTGATTATATTCTTTGCAGCCAAAGATGGAGAAGCTCTATACAGTTAGCAAAAACAAGACCAGGTGCTGACTGTGGCTCAGATCATGAACTCTTTATTGCCAAATTCAGACTTAAATTGAAGAAAGTAGGGAAAATCACTAGACCATTCAGATATGACCTCAATCAAATCCTTTATGATTATACAGTAGAAGTGAATATTAGATTTAAGGGACTAGATCTGATAGAGTGCCTGATAAACTATGGACGGAAGTTAGTGACATTGTACGGGAGACAGGGACCAAGACCATCCCCATGGAAAAGAAATGCAAAAATGTAAAATGGCTGTCTGAGGAAGCCTTACAAATAGCTATGAAAAGAAGAGAAGCGAAAAGCAAAGGAGAAAAGGAAAGATATAAGCATCTGAATGCAGAGTTCCAAAGAATAGCAAGGGGAGATAAGAAAGTCTGCCTCAGTGACAATGCAAAGAAATAGAGGAAAACAACAGAATAGGAAAAACAAGAAATCTCTTCAAGAAAATTAGAGATACCAAGGGAATATTTCCTGCATCGATGGGCTTGATAAAGGACAGAAATAGTGTGGACCTAACAGAAACAGAAGATATTAAGAAGAGGTGGCAAGAATACACAGGAAAACTGTACAAGAAAGATCTTCACAATGAAGATAATCATGATGGTGTGATCACTCACCTAGAGCCAGACATCTTGAAATGTGAAGTCAAATGGGCCTTAGAAAGCATCACTACAAATAAAGCTAGTGGGGGTAATGGAATTCTAGTTGAGCTATTTCAAATCCTGAAAAATGATGCTGTAAAAGTGCTGTACTCAATATGCCAGAAAATTTGGAAAACTCAGCAGTGGCCACAGGACTGGAAAAGGTCAGTCTTCATTCCAATCCCAATGAAAGGCGATGCCAAAGAATGCTCAAACTACTGCACAATTGCACTCATCTCACACGCTAGTAAAGTCATGCTCAAAATTCTTCAAGCCAGGCTTCAGCAATATGTGAACCGTGAACTTCCAGATGTTCAAGCTGGCACCAGAGATCAAATTGCCAACATCTTTTGGATTATGTAGAAAGCAAGAAAGTTTGAGAAAAACGTCTATTTCTGCTTGATTGACTATGCCAAAGCCTTTGACTGTGTGGATCACAATAAACTGTGGAAAATTCTGAAAGAGATGGGAATACCAGCCCACCTGACCTGCCTCTTGAGAAATCTGTATGCAGGTCAGGAAGCAACAGTAAGAACTGCACATAGAACAACAGACTGGTTCCAAATAGGAAAAGGAGTATGTCAAGGTTGTATCTTGTCACCCTGCTTATTTAACCTCTATGCAGAATACATCATGAGGAACGCTGGGCTGGAAGAAGCACAGGCTGGAATCAGGATTGGCAGGAGAAATATCAATAACCTCAGATATGCAGATGACACCACCCTTATGGCGGAAAGTGAAGATGAACTCAAAAGCCTCTTGATGAAAGTGAAAGAGGAGAGTGAAAAGGTTGACTTGAAGTTCAACATTCAGAAAGCAAAGATCATGGCATCTGGTCCCATCACTTCACGGGAAATACATGGGGAAACAGTGGAAACAGTGTCAGACTTTATTTTTTTAGGCTCCAAAATCACTGCAGATGCTGATTGCAGCCATGAAATTAAAAGACGCTAACTCCTTGGAAGGAAAGTTATGACCAACCTAGATAGCATATTAAAAAGAAGAGACATTACTTTGCCAACAAAGGTCTGTCTAGTCAAGGCTATGGTTTTTCCCGTGGCCATGTATGGATGTGAGAGTTGGACTGTGAAGAAAGCTGATCGCCGAAGAATTGATGCTTTTGAACTGTGGTGCTGGAGAAGATTCTTGAGAGTCCCTTGGACTGCAAGGAGATCCAACCAGTCCATTCTAAAGGAGATCAACCCTGGGTGTTCGTTGAAAGGACTGAGGCTAAAACTGAAACTCCAATACTTTGGCCACTTCATGCGACTAGTTGACTCATTGGAAAAAATTCTGATGCTGAGAGGGATTGGGGACGACAGAGAGTGAGATGGTTGGATGGCATCACCGACCTGATGGACATGAGTTTGAGGGAACTCCGGGAGTTGGTGATGAACAGGGAGGCCTGGCGTGCTGTGATTCATGGGGTCGAAAAGAGTCGGACACGACTGAGCAACTGAACTGAACTGAACTGAACATATAACCCTTATACAGCTGGTATGTACAGTTCCCCCTATTATTAACATCTTGCATTAATGTTACATATTGACTACAACTGATAAAATAATATTGATGCATATTATTATTTTAATATTAATGATGAAGATAACAAAGTATCAATTAGATAAAAGTACTCTTCTTCAGGTCATTTAAATTTTCATAGTGGCAAGTTACTTTGAGTTTTATTTTTTAAACCACTTAAATGTTTTAACTATTTTATTCTCTAATAAAAAAGTCATGGTTTACAGTTGAGTTTACTCTTCGTGCTATATGGTCTATTGATTTTGACATATATTTAAGGACATGATTTCACCATTACAGTACATCAGAGTAGTTTCACTGCCCTAAAGGTCCCCCATGCCACTAATTCATCCTTCCATTTTCCCCCTTAGACCCCTGGCACCCACTGGTCTCTTTAATCTCTTCACAGTTTTACCTTTACCAAAATGTCATACAATTGGGATCATGCAGTATATAGCCTATTCAGATTGGGTCTTTCACTTCGTAATATGCACTAAAGTTTCCTCTATGTCTCTTCCTAGTATGATCATTTAAAAATAGAAATCACAACATGTCACTTGTGTGTGCTAAGCTGCTTCAGTCATTCTGACTCTGCAACCCTATTTCATAGCTCACCAGGCTCCTCTGTCCATGGGATTCTCCAGGCAGGAATTCTGGAGTGAGTTTCCGTGCTTTCCTCCAGGAGATCTTCCCCATCCAGAAATCAAACCTGCATCTCTCACATCTCCTGCATTGGCAGGTGGTTTTTTTATCACTAGCACTACCTGGGAAGCTCCACCATGTCACCACCTTCCTTTGAATGTCTTGATTCTTTCCCATTGTTCTAAAATACTTAAAGAACACTAAGATTCTATTACTCAAATAATATTTTGTAAGAAAAAAAAAAGCACGTCTTCACCTAAGATTATCACATAAGATAATCTTCACGTATAATTATCAGGTGACACACTGGTAATACTGAATTATTTTTGACATATAATGAAATCCAGGCTTCCCAGATGTCTCAGTGGTGGAGTCTAGTTCACCTGCCAAGCAGGAGACATGGGTTCGATCCCTGGCTCAGGAAGATCCCCTGCAAAAGGAAATGGCAACCACTTTAGTATTCTTGCTTGGGAAACCCCATGGACAGAAGAACCTGGTGGGCTACAGCCCATGGAATTGCAAAGAGTCAGATATGACTTAGGGACTAAAAAACAACAATAATGACAAAATCCCAAGGTGACTCAGATGTTCATTGAAATTTGAAAGCACTGGTGTTAAAGGCCCTCAGGAATTTTTGCTCTTCACCTTTTTTCTAACCTGACTGTGGATCACCTTTCCATCCAGCACATCCTTCATAATGAAGAATTCCAATATGCTAAAAGTAAAGGCCTCTATTTTTTCCCAGATGTGCTCAGTCACTCAGTAGTGACTGATTCTTTGTGACTCAATGGACTGTAGCCTCCCAGTCTCCTCTGTCCATGGAATTTTCCAGGCAAGAATATCAAAGTGGGTTGCCATTTCCTTCTCTGGGGTGTCCCAGATGAATAAGTCATAAAGAATTTTTGTTTTAATAATGATGATGAAGATAAAAAATAGAATTAGATAAAAGTTCTATTCTTAAAGTCAAATTCATTTTCTAGTGACAAATTTCTCCACATTTTATTTTTTAAAGCATTTGAGTGTTTTAACTATTTTTATTCTATAATAGAAATCTATGCAAAACGTATGAACATTTAATATAAAATTTCACTATGCTCCTTTTATTCTTTCATAGTAATCTAAAATATTTCAATCTATAAAGACATTTAGTCTTAGATTAACATTTGCCATTATAATTACTCCATATTTCCTTGATGAAGAACAGAGCTATTCCAGGTGAAAAAATAGAAAGCCATATATGTTTCAGTAATAACTTAGTCACCTTAAAGCTCCCTTGGCTAACTTCTATCCTCTTATCAGATAACAGCTTAAACATAATTTCCTCAGGGAAACCTACATTGAACTCATCAGCCAAGGTTAGATCTTTCCATTATATCTTTTATGGCACTATAGTATCTTTTGTAATGTAATATCTGATATTATTTTTGTGGATGTCAATGTCACTTCTAGATTGTAAATCCCATTGGGGATGTAGGATACAGACTAAATCTGTCATTTTGTGTGGTATCTTTAGGACCTAGGACACTGCTTAAATTACAGACAATGCAATCAATAAGTATCTTCTTGATATATGTAAATGCAATAGTTTGTGTTGTCAGTGAATATTCTTCCCCAATCCCCATTGTATTTCCACTGTCTTTTGTACAGAACATCAATTTTCAGAGTCAAATACTTTCAATTCTATTTAAAGGAAGAGGCTAAAATATGTTTCTTCCTAAAAAGATTATAAACTGTGTTCACAATTTTGTTTGTCTTTAACCTAAAGCTAGAATGTTGCTTCTTAGGCCAAAGTTGAATATAATTCACAAATTATTTAAAATTTCTTTCACAAAACATGGGGGCTTCAATAATAGCTCAGTTGGTAAAGAATCTGCCTGCAATGCAGGAGACCTGGGTTTGATCCCTGGGTTGGGAAGATCCCCTGGAGAAAGAAAGGCTACCCACTCCAGTATTCTGGCCTGGAGAATCCCATGGACTCTACAGCCCATGGGGTTGCGGAGAGTCGGACACGGCTGAGCCACTTTCACTTTCATATTAGTATCATGCTTATTGATTGTTTTTAATCTGTCTCTTTTGGTAGAATCTCTTTTGAGACAAAGACAAGTTTTTGATTGGTGTTATTTGTTTTTTCTTTGACTGTTTGCCATTTCATAGCAAGCATGCATCAGTTGCTCAATAAAAATTAATTCAATTTTCTCTATATCTCAAAAGTCCTTACAGAATTTATTTTATAAGCTTTATAATAGCTTTGTTCCTAGAGAAATGCCTGTCCTTTTTCTTCTATCTAAGCCTGCTGTAATGAAATGGCAGGTTCAATCACACAGTAAAACAAAGATGAAATAAACTGTAGGTCTCCTTCCCCGTAATCCTCACTCACTACTCATATCCTGGCACCAAATTTCTTTGTGGAATAATAATGTGAAACTGTATTCTAACTTGCAAGCCAACAATAACCAAGATCATAACAGAGTGCACAGCTTCAAAGAAAAACGCCTAGCACATCAACAATAAAGACAGGATAGATTCCTGAAATACTGCTTTCCTTGGGAGTTAGAATTTATATTCAAACATTGCAGTTGCTGTGAGACACCGCAATAACAGTTCTACAGCACAGATCCAAAGGTCTAATAAATTAGATTCTTCCTTGGCTCAGTCAAAAATACTGTGTTCAGCAGTTTTAACAATGGAAGTCTCATCTAATTAAATTAAGTGCTGTAGAGATTCTTGCCAGCAATACTACCTCAAGCTGATGGACTCAGGTTTGCAATATTGCTAATCTGGCAAGGAGCCACAAGCATGATTGAACACTGAGTCAACAATTTGATCTCAAGAAACGGAAAGGCAAGGAAGGGGTAATTTTCATTTTAATGTTGCAGCAGTCCTAACATGAAAATTTATATCTCATCTCTACTATGTATCTAGAACAGTTTCGGAAGGCCTACTTATTAATTCCCTAAAATACTGTGATTTCATTACTATTTTAGTATGATACCTTATTTTCCTTCAAAACCATCCACACTGAAAAATGGCAAATTTTGTTTGAAAATGTAGTTCTCTTATAATGACATTTATCATAATACCTGGAAGATTTAGTGCATTTCTCTTTGTGGGTTTGCTCTTTTTCTTTTTTTACCTGTTAGGGTGTTTGTTTTGATAGTTTAAAAAATGAAATGCAGACCAAAGCTTGCCATGGTTTGGTTGAATAAAGCTTGTCATTAAATATGACAATTTTTAATTAGAAAATAATTTAGTTATTCTAATTTTTTAAATCTGAAGGGACATTATATTTTTAGTTTTAGGGCACTGAATTTTGTAAGTTGTAGTTACTAAAACCCATAATATGAAATTGCCATAATTTAATTATTATCAGATTATTGATTTGATTCAAAATTTAATTAAGACAATTATAGGGTGATTTTACAATCATAAATAGCTACATTATTATATTCACTCATTTTAGTAAAGACCTTACTAAACTGCTGGAGTATATAAGTGAAAGTAAAAGCAAAGAATAATGCATATTAGCATGAGCAAAGATATTGATCATTCTCAGTTCTTCTTTTCAGATGTAATATCCTTTCAAGAAGCACCTTTAGGGTTTCACTGTTTTAAGACAAAGTGAATAAGAATATGAAACAGTAAGGAAACGGTAACCCACTCCAGTATTCTTGCCTGGAGAATCCCATGGACGGAGAAGCCTGGTAGGCTACAGTCCACGGGGTCGCAAAGAGTCGGACACGACTGAGTGACAGAACAGAACAGAACAGAAAAAATGTCAATAAAGGAAAGTGGAGTAAGATCTAATTATAAGTGCAGAAGAACCAGGGTTATAGTGTTCTACTGTGGCTTGTAAAGCACACAAAATAATTTGAGGTTTGTAGTAGAGACAGGAGGGACCACATAATCTAGGAAATGTAGTGAAAAGATATGTGAAATGTATGGGGCTTTGTCAGGACAAAGATTAAATCTTTAAACACAGGGTTGCTCTTAGTCATACCCTGAGATTCCAGTGCATATGTCAAAGCGCATTTTGAAGTTGCTATGTAGTATCCACTTTAAGAAAATGGATGAAAATTTCCAATATCAGTTAATTTAAGGCACAAAGGAAGAAAGTGTGCAGTAATCTTCAAAATGTTTCATACAAGATTTACAGGTGATTGGTATGAAAGTTCAAGTTTGAAAAGTGTGGGATTAAGCAATGTTTCCTTTGATTTAGTGATCTGTGAAATCTATTAGGTTAACACTCCTAAATATATTTACTTTTATATTTATATATTAATTAGTTCATTCACTCAACACAGAACCTGAAATTAATATTACATCTATCAGGTGTTCCCAGGGGATACAGGCCAAAGAAACTCAGGGAGTGGGTATGGGAGATTGTTTAATAATAGCAAATGCACTGATGTTCGGAGAAGGCAATGGCAAGCCACTCCAGTACTATTGCCTAGAAAATCCCATGGACGGAGGAGCCTGGTTGGCTTTAGTCCGTGGGGTCGCTAAGGGTCAGACACGACTGAGCGACTTCACTTTCACTTTTCACTTTCACATATTGGAGAAGGAAATGGCAACCCACTCCAGTGTTCTTGCCTGGAGAATCCCAGGGATGGGGGACCCTGGTGGGCTTCCGTCTATGGGGTCGCACAGAGTCGGACACGACTGAAGTGACTTAGCAGCAGCAGCAGCAGCACTGATGTTCTTACTCTAATCACAGTTTAACACTTCATTATCCCATTTTATTGAGTCAGGTTATATAATTATATCATTTATATGCTCCATTCTATTGAGCAGAGTTATTAGGATGATTTTAGTTTAATATGCTATCCCTTTCAGATAGCATAATGAGTCTTCATATATTTACTTAAGGTGATAATTCAGTGGTTATCAGTTACTAATAATAGCTGCTCATGCGTGCTCAGTCACTTCAGTCATGTCTGACTCTCTGCGACCCCATGGACCATGGACCACCAGGCTCCTCTGTCCATGGGATTCTCCAGGCAAGAGTACTGGAGTGGGTTGCCATTTCCCTCTCCATGCTGTTGCAGGCAGGGTCATAGCTGCTAGAATGCCTTATATTATCTTTTCAAACTTTTTCTAAATATCTCATCAGAGTTTATGTGTTTAAAAATGAGCCCATGGCCAAAATTATAACTGAGGTACCCCAGGTATTCAGGAAAATACCTAATCACTAGTACTTTCCTAAATATATAATTTTATCAAATTAATTTGGCTAATTAATTCATTCACTCTTAGTAATCACCATTCTCCTCTCCAGGGTATCTTCTTGATCCAGGGATTGAACCAAGGTCTCCTGCATTGCAGGCAGATTCTTTACATCTGAGCCACCAGGGAAGCCCCAGTTTGTATTACAGACATTTAACAATAGTGTAAGCATGAAAATCTTCTATAGTTCTTTATGGATTAACCACAGATTATCAAGTATAAGGAGGACTCTTCATATAATCAGGGTCAAGTGTTGATAAACACCAAGATCTGTATTTAACTTTACAATAGAAAATTCTGTCAGACACATATGGTATTGTTTGTAAAATTTTCTTGGCCCAACTCTTGTTCAAGCTACTGTTGCAGAAAATCGGTGCCAAGCAGGCTTTAACCAGTTTAGCACAGAGACAGGTCTTGTCTAATGCAGAGTAAATCTTCCTTCCAGCTCCAGGTCTCCTATGACTCCATGGTGCAGGATGCCAAGGGAACCAACTCAACATTCTTGTATATACAACAATGGCTGGAGGATTAAGTTCAATGGGCCATCTTTATTCAGTGGGGGAATTAAAGGCAAGAGATAAGTGCTTTCCCAAGGCAGCCCTTCTGAAGCACATTTTATAGATCTCACACTGTCTAGTCACAGCAAGCACCAGTCCCATGTAGCAGCTGCAAATTGGATAACACATCCTCCTATCTTGCTTTCCTTTTTTTGTTTCCACATGTTTGCCACTCTTGCTCCTTTGGACCACTTTCCAAGTAAACTCTCTGTGCAAAACCCTTTTGCCTGCACTCAGCTTCTAGGGAAAAAGACTATATGTATATGAAAGCATTCATGTTCAAGTGCTCACTTCTTATTAACTTTTTTTCTCTTTAAAATATATATAATTTCTGGAGCTACACCCATAGAGTTTATTGTCTGTGTCATTTTCTTGCTCAAGTGTTGAGTTTCCTGGGTGTGACTCTCTTTTGACAGAACATCTGATGAAACATGAAGAAAATCTTATGGATGTCATGAAAGAGGTTTCTCTTTCATTATCGAATTTAAACCTTCTCACTTTCAGATCTATTTATATGTAGTAGAGAACATTGGCTGGAATCAATAAACCCCCCAATAAAACTACAAAATAATATATCATCAGACAGATGTAATGAAGTTGAAAAGGGTCAGAAAAGGGCCGCCAGAATGATGCAAGGGATGAAGTAGCTTTCATGTGAGTTTAAACCAAATCACCTGATCATAATGTGACTTGGATTTAACTTTTTCTAGGGTCAAAAGTCTTTGTAAAGTCACAAAAAGACAATATGTTCCCCAACTTTCACAGTGTTAGAACTATGACGCTGGCTTCAACCTCTAAAAGATGCATTCGAAGGTACGTCTCTAAAAGTGCCCCTTCAGTCTATGAGTGGGGCAGTTATTATTATCCCATGAGGAGTTATCTATGGAAAACATTGATAGGATCACATAAAATTATGGTGATAAGTGTTCCTAACTAGATAATATAAGAATTTGACACAATGCAGAGCGTATCATCGATGTGTTAAGGTTATTTTCATGGTAGGCAAAACATCTTCATATAAAATGCAGTTTTGGGTCCCTTGCAGAGAAAGAATTTGAGAGTATTATTTTGAATGGATAATCCATGCTCAGATAGAGAAAAAAAAATAGTAAATGTGTTTTATCTTGTCATCAATATTGGATCAAAATCATTATTATATATAAAATTCTTTGTCCAAATTGCATTTACCTTTTTACTTTCAGAATTTAAAAAAATCACTAAATTTTACCTGGAGAGAAAATCAGATTCATAAAGGAAAGGAATACTCTCTTGCATTTTAATTCCCATAGATATTTAGGATTTACCTACTTGGTGCATAACGACCTATGAAGAAGGAAAGAAAAGAGCTAAGTCTAGTTTTTATAGAATGCTCTTGCTGCTGCTACTGCTAAGTCACTTCAGTCGTGTCTGACTCTGTGTGACCCCACAGACGGAAGCCCACCAAGCTCCCCCGTCCCTGGGATTCTCCAGGCAAGAATACTGGAGTGGGTTGCCATTTCCTTCTCCAATGCGTGAAAGTGAAAAGTGAAAGTGAAGTCGCTCAGTCATGTCAGACTCTTTGCGACCCCATGGACTGCAGCCTACCAGGCTCCTCCGTCCATGGGATTTTCTAGGCAAGAGTACTGGAGTGGCTTGCCATTGCCTTCTTACCTACTAAATATTGATTGTTTGGTAAATCCGTTGTTTGCTGAGACCAGATATACATCTTTTCAAAATGAATCATATTCTGTTTGTTTCTATATATATATGTCACTGAAATTAAATATACATATTTAAATATTTATACATGGTATATATATATATATATATATATATATATATATACACACCATGAAATTGAAAGATGCTTGCCTCTTGGAATAAAAGCTATGACCAACCTAGACAGCATATTAAAAAGCAGAGACATTACTTTGTTGACAAAGGTCCGTCTGGTCAAAGCTATGGTTTTTCCAGTAGTCCTGTATGGATGTAAATGCTGGAGCTTAAAGAAAGCTGAGAGCCAAAAAATTGATGCTTTTGAACTGTGGTGTTGGAGAAGACTCTTGAGAGTCCCTTAGACAGCAACAGACCAAACTAGTCAATCCTAAAGAAAATCTGTCCTGAATATTCATTGGAAGTACTTATGCTGAAACTGAAACTCCAATACTTTGGTCACCTGATGAAAAGAACTGACTCATTGGAAAAGACCCTAATGCTGGGAAAGGTTGAACGTAGGAGGAGAAGGGGATGACAGATGATTAGATGGTTGGATGGCATCTCTGACTTGATGGACATGAGTTTGAGCAAGCTCCAGGAGTTGGTGATGGACCTGGAGGCCTGGTGTGCTGCATTCCATGGGATCGCAAAGAGTCAGACATACTGAGTGACTGAACTGAATGTCACTGATATTTTCAAGGAGAGTAAATACTATTAGTAATAGACAAGAAGTATTGAAAGTGTTAGTCACTCAGTTGTGTCTGATTCTCTGTGATTCCATGGACTGTAGCCCACCAGGTTCCTCTGTCCATGGAATCCTCGAGGCAAGAATACTGGACTGGATTGCCATTTCCTTCTCCAGGGAATCATTCTGACCCAGGGAATGAACCTGGATCTCCTGAACTTCAGGAAGATCTTTACCATTTGAGACACTAGGGAAGGCCCGCCACCAGGAAAGTCCAGATAAAAAGGATAGACACACTTAATGAGGCATTCTAATAGAAATTGTGGATGACTTCTTAAATGGAAAGTTCACATCTGAATAGAATGTTTTATTTTTATTGAGATCAGCTGTACTGTTTTGTAAATTTAACTCTATTTTAGGATTTATATGTAAAATATATTCACATATTTTTGTCTCTGGAGACAGCCAGTGTTACCACGTTCTTGTATATCTTCCAAGTACAATCTGTGCACACAAAAAGACCTAACTTGGTTTTGTTTTCAGGTGTTTCTTGTAATAATTTAGAGACTGATAAAATTTATCCAATGGCAATTTTTGAAACTTAACCATACAAAAATTTCTCTCTTCAATATGTTTTGCTATTACCCCGAACAGGAAGAAAAATTAATATATATCCTTTTTCTCACTTTCCATTTTACCACCAAAGTTTATTGATTTGTTTATTGTGCATAGAATTGACATTTTGTATTTGGATAATTAGTTTTAGTTTCTTCAAAAAATTTTCAGCTGCATAATTCCACACAGATTCATTTCTCACATACATGAAGACTGATGGGATTTGAGAAGCCTCCTCCAATCTGCTAGTGACACCATCTGGAATGTGTGGCCTCCAGGGACACTACAGCGGCCGAAGAGAAAGACAGAAGATGACACTGGCTCTTAAGAGCCCAGAAGTGACACATGCTAGTTCCACTTACAAGTCTCAAAATTAACAGGGAAACAGGCAAAGTAGAGGACAGCAGGCAATTAGTGAACACAAACTGTTTCTACATCATGGCTAATATGTTAAATGTACTTAACACTGTATGGTTTAATGTATCAACTTGGAACAGCTTCATTTGATGCGAATGTTAAATGCACAGAACATAAATACACTTTTGAATAATCATCATCTGTCAACCACACATTATCCCCACAGATCAAGAAACAAGATGTCCTTTGCTTCCCAAAACTCCCTTGGTGCTCAGTAAAAGTCACCACTCCCTCCTTCCCACCTAAAGGCACCAATATCCTAAGGTCAAATGCACTTTTTCAGCTTTCCTTATTTTGAAACATGTAAACAGAATCACCCACGTTTTGTATTTCTGACTGACTTTTAGTTCAGCATTATATTTGTGAGATGGATCCAAGTTGTTAGGCAAGTGAATCATGTCATGTATAGTGCAGATATCAGATAGCAATTTGTTGGGGGGGAAGCTTACAATCAGATAGGCATTAGAGCACATGCAGTCTGGTGAGCTCATTTTTGGCCACTCAGGCACAAGATACATGTTCTGTAAGCTCTGTAGTCAAAATTTGAGCAGAGAGGAGTTGGGATCAGCCAGCAAGTTGGGCATGCCGCCAAGGTACTGCAAGAGAGACTGAGAAAGGTGCCCTCACACTACCTTGTATTTTTATAGGCTAGCCTAAAATGGAATAGGGAATTTATCTATTAACAAACTTCTCTAAGTAACAAAGAATATACATATATGTATAAGTCCTAGGGGCCAGAAACATCACCAGATACTGCACATGCAGAGGGGCGAAGTCTGCATCCCAATGGTCCATTGGAAAGAACAGTGTCAGAATCAAGAATGTTGAAATCAACCTCCCTCTGTATCTAAGTCCAGTTAAGTCTACTCTCTATTAAGCTACCAAAAGTGGGAAGGAAATCAGCCCTCAAGGCCATCCAGATTTCTCTCTCATCATGTTGCATATAGATGAGTTCTTTTCTTTATTGTACAGTGTTTTATTGTATGACCATTCCATGCTTTATTTATCTGTTCTAATCTTATCCACACTTGGACAGTTTCCAGATTCATATTCAAGCTATTAAGAATGGAGCTGCTCTGAGTATTCTTATACATGTCTCTCAGTCAAAATATGTACATTTTTCTTGGGTCTAAATCTTTTAGAGGGATTTCTGGGTCCTAGCATGTGTGTATGCACTCTTTTAGTAGATAATGCTTAAAATCTGATAGTTAGAAGCAATGGGTAAAAGAGTCTATATACTAATCTTCCTATGTCTACTAATTTTCATATTAGGGTAATGAATGAAAAGCTATTAAGACAGAAACATTTAGTTAACTAAATTTTAAGATTAAGAAATATGCTTTTAAGATTTTACACCCGGGGCAGATTCGTGTTAATGTATGGCAAAACCAACCAATATATTAATGTAAAGTAATTTGCCTCCAATTAAAAAAAAAGAAAAAAAGATTTTACACTCATATCTACAGTGTCAGTGTTCCTCTTTCACTACATCCTCACAACACTGTGTACTTTTGCTTTCTTCATTAGCTCTTCTAGTAGAGGCACAAAAAATTCAAAGGATTAGTCGCTCAGTTGTATCCAACTCTTTGTGACCCCATGGACTGTAGCTCGCTAGGCTCCTCTGTCCATGGGATTCTCCAGACAAGAATACTGGAGTGGGTAGCCATTCCTTTCTCCTGGGGATCTGCCTAACCTAGGGATCCACACTGGGTCTCTGGCGTTGAAGGCAGGTTCTTTACTGTCTGAGCTGCCGCAGAAGCCCAATAGAGGCATAGAGGTGTTCTACTATAGTTTTGGTTTCCATTTTCCCATTTAGCAATAAGGCTGAACACTTCAGCCTCATTCATTTTGTGAATATCTTCTCAAGTATCTTGCCAACTTTTTTTGGATCGCTGGTCTTTTGTAAGAGTTGTTTATATATTTGGGATGAAACTTAGTTGAATGTATCTGTGGCAAATATCTTTTTTCACTTTGTAGCTTGACTTTTTACTGTGTTAGCAAGAGACTGTTATTTGTTGCATACTAGTTTTTTAATTGCTTTGGCTTTTGGTTGAGCTGTTTTATTATTCTGCAAGTTTTGTTTGCAACTCTAATAGCACTTCCTTCTTCAAGTTAACCTCACCTGGCATTAATATAGTTGTGAACTTCCTTTATGGCTTAGGGTTTGCACAGAAAGTATTTCGTTCTGCTTATTTTACTCCTAGAATATATTTTACATGTATCTTATGTAATGAATGTATACAAGATTTTTAAAAATTCCAGCCTCAATATATTTGTCTTTTATTTAGAGCATTTAGTCAGTTTATAAACATATTGGGTTTAATTTTTCTATCACCTGGTTTGCTTTCCGTATCTACCCTTCCTGTTCTATGTTATTTTTTATACTCTACTAGTTTATCTTCTTTATTATCTATGCAATATTTATAGTGGAATATTTCTTTTTTTTCTCAGTATATTTATGCATTGTTTTACAATTTTAGTGCTTAATCTAGAACATCTTATCTTGATAATTAGTTACATTTATTTTTCACGATAATGCAAAAATTTTTAGAACATTTCAACTTCCAGGATTCTTCTACTGACTTGTGATCATTATCATCATGTATTTTGATAAACTATGAACTACTGAATAACATTAATTTATCGATGAAAACATAATTTATATTTAAACATATATTTAATATTTTTATTGTCCTTCATTTTTTACTGCATTACTGAAATTGCTCCTAGGGCTAGCTTTATTCTATCTGAAGAATAACTATTTCTTTGGAACAGAACCACTTTTGAAAAATTTTGTTTTTGCTGTTATTTCAAAATGCAATTATTTCATATTCATTCTTGATGAATATTTTCACTGTTTATAGAAGTTCAGTTTACTATTTCTTGCTTTTCTTTTCATGGAAGATATTCTGCTGTTGTTCTTTGGCTTCCATTGTTTTTGTTATCGTTAAGTTTGCTATCACTAATTATAGTTCCTTTGAGTATCATCAATCTATTTACCCAGAATTTTTAATATTTTTATCCCAGGTAAGATTATATGTGGTGCAAATTGCTTCCCTTACTTCATGGCTTTTCTCTCATTATATCATATTTAAGAAAACATTTATTTCCCATTTGCCAGTGAAGATATTTTTCTGTTACATTCTACAACTTTTATCATTATGCTATTCACAATTACAACTATAATCCACTTGAAATAGATTTTTGTAAGTTAGGGATTATTTTCTATATGGTTAATCAGATACTTGAGTGCAGTATATTAAGTAGTCCTATTCCACTCACCAGCAGTATCATTTTTCATAAAGCAAGTGTATGTAAAATATGCCTGTGTGTGTTTGTATAATTTGTATATTTATCTGCAAATATATCATACAGATATATAGATATATCATATAGATATATTAATATATTCTACCATATTTACACCAAGGTCAACCTGGTTTTGTTAATTTTGCTTCACATGAAATATTTTACTTATTTACTTATTATTGAAGCATAGTTTACAATATTATATTAGTATCAGAGTCACAGCATTAGAGTTACACTTGGTATCTGCCTTCCTTTGGGCTTCCTGTGTGGCTCAGACAGTAAAGAATTCACCTGCAATGTGGGAGACCTGGGTTCAATCCCTGGATTGGGAAGATCCCCTGGAGGAGGGCATGGCAACTCACTATAGTATTCTTGCATGGAGAATCCCCATGAACAGAGGAACCTGGAAGGCTACAGTTAATGGCGTTGCAAAGAGTGGGCCGTGACTGAGCGACTAAGCACACACATACATCATGGTGATTTAACAGTTTTTTAGTTTAGATTCCACTTAAAAGTTTTACAAAACATACAGTAAATCAAAAATCCTATAACTTGTGCATCTTCAAATGTATCTTGGTGTTTCTTGGATTTTGCATTTTCATATACAGTGTAGGAAAGTTTTTTCAGGTCTACAAGAAACCTTGAAACCTTGGTATTTCTGAATGGAATGCACTAAATATAAATATCCATTTGGGAACAACCAACATTTCTACAGTAGTTGTTGCAATTAATGAATATAATTTGTCCTTCACTTTTATAGGTTTTCTCAATGCAGATCAATAATATATTATTTTAATCCATGAAAATCTTGGATGACTTATTAGATTCATTCATATTTACCTGATATTTTTAATGTTACAGTGAATTAACTACTTTTAATTTTCCACTTATTCAAAGCTTGTAGTTACACAACTGATTTACAAACATTGTCTTTGTATTTGCTAAATGAACTGTATTCCAGGAAGGATTTGTATGTTCTTTCCTTTGCACTGTAATAAATATTCAGTCATATAGCTATAATAATGTCACTTTATTTTTTCTACTTGCCAATCTCTTCTATTATTTTTTAATTCTCAACAGCAGTTTATTTTGGGAATCAAGACAGGTACCAGTAGTCTGGCAAGAGCGCAACTTACTTTATAGTTGATGAATGCTCTTTTGTGTTTGATTTTCTTTTTAACTCTACACTAAGTATTATTTTTAATTGGAAAGCAGTTCCTAAGTCACAATGCATTATCCTTGAATCCATTTTCTAAATGTGTTTTTATGCCACTAATATCCCACAAGTTTTATTTTTTAAATGCCTGTATTCTTATTCTTAAAATTTTATTGATATATAGTTGATATATAATGTTGTATTAATCTATTGTATAACAAAATGATTCAGGTACACATATATAACTTCTTACTCATATTCTTTTCCATTATACTTTATCACAAGGTATTGAATACATTTTCTGTGCTGTGTAGTTACTACCCTGATGTTTATCCATCCTATAAATATTCAGTTCAGATCAGTCCAGTCACTCAGTTGTGTCTGAATCTTTGTGACCCCATGGAATGCAGGACACCAGGCCTCCTTGTCCATCACTAACTCCCAGAGTTTACTCAAACTCATGTGCATTGTGTCGGTGATGCCATTGAACCATCTCATCCTCTGTCATCCCTTTCTCTTCCTACCTTCAATCTTTCCCAGTATCAGGGTCTTTTTAAATGAGTCAGTTCTTCCCATCAGATGGCTAAAGTATTGGAGTTTCAGCTTCAGCATCAGCCCTTCCAATGAATATTCAGGACTGATTTCCTTTAGCACAGACTGGTTGGATCTACTTGCAGTCCAAGGGACTCTCAAGAGTCTTCTCCAACACCACAGTTAAAAAGCATGAATTCTTCGACACTCAGCTTTCTTTATAGTCCAACTCTCACATCCTGTATGTATTCAGTTCAGCTGGGTTCAGTTCAGTCACTCAGTCATGTCCGACTCTTGGTGACCCCATGAATCACAGCACGCCAGGCCTCCCTGTCCAGCACAAACTCCCGGAGTTCACTCAAACTCATGTCCATCAAGTCGGTGATGCCATCCAGCCATCTGATTCTCTGCTGTCCCCTTCTCCTCCTGCCCCCAATCCCTCCCAGCCTCATAGTCTTTTCCAGTGAGTCAACTCTTCACATGAGGTGGCCAAAGTATTGGAGTTTCAGCTTTAGCATCAGTCCTTCCAATGAACACCCAGGATTGATCTCCTTTAGAATGGAGTGGTTGGATCTCCTTGCAGTCCAAAGGACTCTCAAGAGTCTTCTCCAGCACCACAGTTCAAAAGCATCAATTCTTCGGCAATCAGCTTTCTTCACAGTCCAACTCTCACATCCATACATGACCACTGGAAAAACCATAGCCTTGACTAGATGGACCTTTGTTGGCAGAGTAATGTCTCTGCTTTTTAATATGCTAAGTTGGTCACAACTTTCCTTCCAAGGAGTATGTGTCTTTTAATTTCATGGCTGCAATCAGCATCCGCAGTGATTATGGAGCCCCAAAAAATAAAGTCTGACACTGTTTCCACATCTATTTCCCATGAAGTGATGGGACCAGATGCCATGATCTTTGTTTTCTGAATGTTGAGCTTTAAGCCAACTTTTTCACTCTCCTCTTTCACTTTCATCAAGAGGTTTTTGAGTTCCTCTTCACTTTCTGCCATAAGGGTAGTGTCATCTGCATATCTGAGATTATTGATATTTCTCCCGGCAATCTTGATTCCACTTTGTTCTTCTTCCAGCCCAGCATTCCTTATGATGTATTCTGCATATAAGTTAAAAAAGCAGGGTGACAATATACAGCCTTGACGTTCTCCTTTTCCTATTTGGAACCAGTCCATTGTTCCATATCCAGTTCTAACTGTTGCTTCCTGATCTGCATATAGGTTTCTCAAGAGGCACGTCAGGTAGTCCGGTATTCCCATCTCTTTCAGAATTTTCCACAGTTTATTGTCTTCCACACAGTCAAAGGCTTTGGCATAGTCAATGAAGCAGAAATAGATGTTTTTCTGGAACTCTCTTGCTCTTTCCATGATCCAGCAGATGTTGGCAGTTTGATCTCTGGTTCCTCTGCCTTTTCTAAAACCAGCTTGAATATCTGGAAGTTCACGGTTCACGTATTTCTGAAGCCTGCTCTGGAGAATTTTGAGCATGACTTTACTAGCATGTGAGATGAGTACAATTGTGTGGTAGTTTGCCCAATCCTTTCTCTCCATCCCCTTTGGTAATCATAAGTCTCTTTTCTATGTCTATTTTGTATATATGTTCATTTGAGTTGTATTTTAGATTCCACAGGTGAGTGATCTCATATAGTATTTGTCTTTCTCCTTCTAACTTCATTTAGTATGATAATCTCTGGGTCCATTCATGTTGCTGAAAATGACATCATTTCATTCTTGTCAATCTTTTTTTTTTTTTAAGTTTTGTTTATTTTCTTCTATGGTTGCAGTGACTAGCACGTCCAGTAAAATTCTTTTATAGCTCTTTATTAGTAAAGGGAAAATATTCAATATTTCTTTTCTGTCCAGCTGATCATGGAAAGAAATAGTTTGAACATTTAAAGTTAACATTCTAAAAGGTATTTAATAATAAATGTTTCTGCAGAAGGTAAAGAACTAAAAGCAATAGTACCATACCTCAGAGCTGGGGGCCATGAAGACAACTACACTTTGGCCTTATGAAGCAATGAGAAGAACTGGTGTATGAAAGCAGAAAGGGTAGCTCTACAAGAGGGCTATCTAATACAAACTTTTGCTTTTGGTATATGGTGACACACAAGTACATGGTGTCATGAGACTGAGATAGGGAAGAGGCACTGAGGTGACAGGGGCAGGTACCATAAGCATTTTATACCTTTTTGTGCAATTTACTGGTGCCTCTGGGAACAAGCTTTGGTTTGGTCTCATACATATCTTTTTAAATCTAGAATGATAGATGGTATTCTTGTTTAATTTCATGGTTTGTTGGATCAATAATTCCCACTTGGGGTACCCATTTGGTGTCTTTCAGTCACATAGTCCTTCCAAGAACTTAGGAGTGAATTGAGAACCAGTTTTCCAATAAAAAATAGGTTTTTTGTTTGTTCGTTTGCTTTTTAATAATAGTGACCATGACATGAATATAGAATTCTAAGCATTTGAACTGGACTCTCATTTTGGGGGCTTTACAACAGCTAATAGAACATCCTTGTCAGCAAAAAAATATGTCTGGAAAATATTGGACCATTATATTGCATAGTGCGTGTGTAAAATAACCAGCACTCAAGGTGAAACAAATGAAAAAGTACCTTTTCCTTCTCATTACACCTTTTCAAGCTGACAGCCTTACAAGTTATTCCAAATGTGATCTATATTGCCATCAAAATCCAAAAAGAGCCTCTTTTTCATGGTGGGCAGCAGAAGATTCATCAACTTGTCTCTTACTTTAGAAGTAATATTGCAACACGCTCCAAACCACCGGGGCCTTGGCAACTTAATTAATGTGTCAAGCTGCTATAGTTTCCAGGAGATTATCTCTGATCCTCTGTCAGATATGTATTTTACTAAGGCAGTTAAAAGTGTTTCCTACTTCCTGCTCACTAGGAATTAGCATAATCTCATCAGTGAAATAGACTTGCATCATTTTCTGTGGAATATCATGATAATCAAGATTCCTTTGGACTGTATTATCACAGGAAGCAGACACGACACACCCTTGAGGCATACATATCAAGGTTTACTATTGTCCTTTCTATATAAAAACAAACTGATTCTGACTTTCTTTGCTAATAGTGACAAGGAAAAACATAGACAAACAACTGCATTCCAGGTTCAAAAGTCTGCTTTTATTTGCTATGGTAAATATACCACCTCCATAAAGTTAAGTCGTCGTGTCCAACTCTTTGCGACCATATGGACTGTAACTGTAGCCTACCAAGCTCCTCCATCCATGGGATTTTCCCGGCAGGAATACTGGAGTGAGTTGCCATTTCCTTCTCCAGGAGATCTTCCAGACGCAGGGATTGAACCCAGCTCTCCTGAATTGTAGGCAGACACTTTACCATCTGAACCACCAGGCAGGTCACCACCTCCACAACTGCAGGCAAAATTGACATCACCAGGTTTAGACATTTTATTGATATCAGATAGATTGTCAATAAACAGATTTTCTCTACAACCCACCTGTGTTTTGTGATAGCAAAATCATATTCAATAGATATTTAGTGATATTTATCACTCCTACAATTTTCAAAAATTTCCTGAGGGTACCAAACTCTGACATCATCTCCATGAATACAGAACTGCTTTTGTTTATTATCTTAATTGAAGGAGGCATTTATTTGGATTTTAATTGGTTCCTCCCTTCCATTTCTGGGGTCAGGGAATAGAAATTCCACCAGTTGCTAAGTATGTTTCTTATATATTCTGTGAAAGGAAAATAACCATCAGATAAGTCTGTGGTCCAGGAATAGAGGATGAGGCAGATTTAAGTCAACTCTCCCTTTGAAATATAAATTCAGTAAGTTCTTCCATGGACCATGATCTTTTTTGGTGCACCATGAATTAGAGTCAAATCAAAAACATTAAAACATTTTATTAAAAAAAATGTTTTGGGGAAAGAATTGTTGTTCAATATTTAATAGAGTTTAGTGAAAGCGAAAGTCTCTAAGTTGTGTCCAACTCTTTGTGACCCCATGGCCTATACAGTCCATGGAAATTTCCAGGCCAGAACACTGAAGAGGGTAGCCTTTTCCTTCTTCAGGGGATCTTCCCAACCCAGGGATCGAACCCAGGTCTCCTGCATTTCAAGCAGATTCTTTATCAGCTGAGCCACAATTCAGTTCAGTTCAGTCGCTCAGTCGTGTCCGACTCTCCGCGACCCCATGAATCACAGCACGCCAGGCCTCCCTGTCCATCACCAACTCCCGGAGCTCACTCAGACTCAAGTCCACAGAGTCGGTGATACCATCCAGCCATCTCATCCTCGGTCGTCCCCTTCTCCTCCTGCCCCCAACCCTTCCCAGATTCAGAGTCTTTTCCAGTGAGTCAACTCGTCGCATGAGGTGGCCAAAGTATTGCAGTTTCAGCTTTAGCATCAGTCCTTCCAATGAACACCCAGGATCGATCTCCCTTAGAATGGACTGGTTGGATGTCCTTGCGGTACAAGGAACTCTCAAGAGTCTTCTCAAACACCACAGTTCAAAAGCATCAATTCTTCGGTGATCAGCGTTCTTCACAGTCCAACTCTCACATCCATACATGACCACGGGAAAAACCATTGCCTTGACTAGATGTACCTTTGTTGGCAAAGTAATGTCTCTGCTTTTTAATATGCTTCTAGGTTGGTCATAACTTTCCTTCCAAGGAGTAAGCGTCTTTTAATTTCATGGCTGCAATCAGCATCTGCCATGATTTTGGAGCCCAAAAAAATAAAGTCTGACACTGTTTCCACTGTTTTTCCATCTATTTCCCATGAAGTGATGGGACCAGATGCCATGATCTTTGTTTTCTGAATGTTGAGCTTCAAGCCAACCTTTTCACTCTCCTCTTTCACTTTCATCAAGAGGCTTTTGAGTTCCTCTTCACTTTCTGCCATAAAGGTAGTGTCATCTGCATATCTGAGATTATGGATATTTCTCCCAGCAATCTTCATTCCAGCTTGTGCTTCTTCCAGCCCAGCGTTCCTCATGATGTACTCTGCATATAAGTTAAATAAGCAAGATGACAATTTACAGCCTTGACGCACTCCTTTTCCTATTTGGAACCAGTCTGTTGTTCCATGTACAGTTCTGACTGTTGCTTCCTGACCTGCATACAGGTTTCTCAACAGGCAGGTCAGGTGGTCTGGTATTCCCATCCACAGTTTACTGTGATCC
Organism: Moschus berezovskii; assembly: GCF_049115385.1. NCBI lineage: Eukaryota > Metazoa > Chordata > Mammalia > Artiodactyla > Moschidae > Moschus > Moschus berezovskii. Next base: position 47,463,963 of record NC_142460.1, on the reverse strand, counting down.
ACAGAATCAAAGGCTTTGGCATAGTCAATGAAGGAGAAATAGATGCTCTTTTGGAACTCTCTTGCTTTCTCCATGATCCAGCGGATGTTGGCAATTTGATCTCTGGTGCTTCTGCCTTTTCTAAAACCTGCTTGAATATCTGGGAGTTCACGGTTCACATATTGCTGAAGCCTGACTTGGAGAATTTTGAGCATCACTTTGCTAGTGTGTGAGATGAGTGCAATTGTGCGGTAGTTTGAGCATTCTTTGGCATTGCCTTTCTTTGGGATTGGAATGAAGACTGACCTTTTCCAGTCCTGTGGCCACTGCTGAGTTTTCCAAATTTGCTGGCATATTGAGTGCAGCACTTTCACAGCATCATCTTTCAAGATTTGAAATAGCTCAACTGGAATTTCATCACCTCCACTAGCTTTGTTCGTAGTGATGCTTTCTAAGGCTCACTTGACTTCACATTCCAAGATGTCTGGCTCTAGGTCAGTGATCACGTTAGCGTGACTATCTTGGTCGTGAAGATCTTTTTTGTACAGTTCTTCTGTGTATTCTTGCCACCTCTTCTTAATATCTTCTGCTTCTGTTAGGTCAATACCGTTTCTGTCCTTTATTGAGCCCATCTTTGCATGAAATGTTCCCTTGGAATCTCTAATTTTCTTGAAAATATCTCTTGTTTTTCCCATTCTGTTGTTTTCCTCTATTTCTTTGCACTGATAACTGAGGAAGGCTTTCTTATCTCTCCTTGCTATTCTTTGGAACTCTGCATTCAGATGCTTATATCTTTCCTTTTCTCCTTTGCTTTTCGCTTCTCTTCTTTTCACACTATTTGTAAGGTCTCCTTAGACAGCCATTTTGCTTTTTTGCATTTCTTTTCCATGGGGATGGCCTTGGTCCCTGTCTCCTGTACAATGTCACGAACCTCTGTCCAGAGTTCATCAGGCACTCTATCTATCAGATCTAGTCCCTTAAATCTATTTCTCACTTCCACTGTATAATCATAAGGGATTTGATTTAGGTCATATCTGAATGTTCTAGTGATTTTCCCTACTTTCTTCAATTTAAGTCTGAATTTGGCAAGAAGGAGTTCATGATCTGAGCCACAGTCAGCTCCTGGTCTTATTTTTGCTAACTGTATATAGCTTCTCCATCTTTGGCTGCAAAGAATATAATCAATCTGATTTTGGTGTTGACCATCTGGTGATGTCCATGTGTAGAGTCTTCTCTTGTGTTGTTGGAAGAGGGTGTTTACTATGACCAGTGCGTTCTCTTGACAAAACTCTATTAGCCTTTGCCCTGCTTCATTCTGTGCTCCAAGGCCAAATTTGCCAGTTACTCCAGGTGTTTCTTGACTTCCTACTTTCCCCTTAAATACAGTTTATCCCTGAACTGTTTTGTTGTTAGAGTCATCAACCACCACTGTCAAAAGTCTCAGATAAATTTACAGTGGGCCCTCTAGCATCTATGGTTCCCCATGTGCTGATGCAGCCAACCAAAAATCACGTGGAACTGTAAGACATATTTATTGAAAAAAATATGTGTATAAGTGGACCCACAAAGTTCAAATCTGTGTTGTTCAAGGATCAACTGTATAGTGCTATTTGTGGGTTATTTGTAGATGCTCTATCAAGTTGAAGAAATTCCCTTCTATTCCTGTTTTTCTGAAGGTTTTTGTCTCAAATAAGCGTTAGATTTTCAGTATTTTCTTTTCAGCATCAATTGACATAACTGTGATTTTTTTTTCCTTTAGCTTATTAAAATGGTGGATTACATTAATTTTTTAAATAATCAAAAGACTTGCATTTCTAGAATAAACTTAAAAGTCATAGTATAATTATATATAATGCATATATGGGTTTCCCATGTGACTCAGTTGGTAAAGAATATGACTGACAATGCAGGACACCCAAGAGTCACCAGTTTAATCCTTGGGTCAGAAAAATTCTCTGGAGTAGGAAATGTCAACCCACATCAGTACTCTTGCCTGGGAAATCCCATGGACAGAGAAGCCCAGAGGGCTACAGTCCTTGGAGTTACAAAGAGTGGGACACAACTGAGCACACATTTATATATTTTATATATTGCAGAATTCTGTTTTGCTATTTTTTTTTTTGCATTTATATTAGAGATACTTTCTATAGTCTTTTGCTTTCTAATTTGGTTTAATCTTTGGTTTTGTTATCAGGGTAATATTAACTCTAAAAAGTAGTAAATAGTTCTCTTATTTTCTGTTAAGAGATCATATAGAATTGGTGTCAGTTCTTGTTTAATATTTGGAAACTCCAATACTTTGGCCACCTGATGTGAAGAGCTGACTCATTTGAAAAGACCCTGTACTGGGAAAGACTGAGGGCAGGAAGAGAAGGGGATAACAGAGGGTGAGATGGCTGGATGGCATCACCAACTCATTGGACATAAGTTTGGGTGAACTCCGGGAGTTGGTGATGGACAAGGAGGCCTGGCGTGCTGCGTCTCATGGGGTCGCAAAGAGTCAGAAACGACTAAGCGACTGAGCTGAACTGAACTGAACTGAAAATTCTCTAGAAAAACCATACAGGCATGGTGAATTTTTTTTTGAGAGGCTAAAGCTGAAACTGCAATACTTTGGCCACCTCATGCGACGAGTTGACTCACTGGAAAAGACTCTGATGCTGGGAAAGGTTGGGGGTAGGAGGAGAAGGGGACGACCGAGAATGAGATGGCTGAATGGCATCACCGACTCTGTGGACATGAGTTTGAGTGAACTCCGGGAGTTGGTGATGGACAGGGAGGCCTGGCGTGCTGTGATTCATGGGGTCGCGGAGAGTCGGACACGACTGAGCGACTGAAATGAACTGAACTGAACTGAACTGAAAATTAGGAATTATATTTCCTGCATAGTTATAGATCTATTCAGTTTATCTATTTGGGAATGTTTCAAGTTGGGCGAATCAAATTAAGCCTTTTTGCCCGTCCTTCAGGGATCCTGCAGACAGGGAACCACACAATTCTTTGTCCACAGTCTGTTGTGCTACCTCTGGCACTCACAACCTGCCCAGGAGTGCAGGTTCTGGCTTCATGGTGCTTCCATCTGGGAAAAGGGAGATGGTAGCAGCATTTTTAAATGCCATAGAGCTCTTCCTTCACAATGTAGCAGTTTCTATTTTCCTTAAGCTATCCCCTGCTAATTGTGCTTTCTGACTAGAGTACAGAGTCTGCAAATGATTCTGGGACTTCTTGATAGGTTTTCAGTCATGTCTGTAGAGGGACAGAACTCTGGATTTCCTAACCTCACCATTTTTAGTGATGTTAATCCAACACTCACTTTTATATTGTGATTTCAGCTAGCATAGTGAGTGTCCTGATCCTCACAGTCATTATTTCTTTTGTCTTTACCATATTATCATATTAATACTTTTTCTTTTTTATAAATTATAATTATATTCACTGTTACTTCCCACTATGGGAAGTAAAATAGAAGATTGTTAAAATTGAAAAACTTATTCTTGCTTCAGCTGGCAGGAAATAATGTTTATAGGCATCATATAGACAGAATCCATAATTTAAAATAAGATAAAGTGAAACTAAAATGCTCATGGTGACTTCCTAAGCAAAACATAATTCCAAGATTGCATTTATGGTGAATTTAGCACATATAGATTCAGGCATTCCCTGTGCTAGGGTCTTGAATAGTCTGTCAACTGATATGAAATTTCCCTGAGGTAATTTCACATTAGGAAATGTATTAAAAATTAGTACTGACTTTTCTGCAGAGTATTGTGTTTCTGTGTGCAGAAATTATATGAACTACAAAATTTATCTCACTGGCAATATTGATATCACTGATAGAGTGTGGAAAAATAAATTTGACAGGAAAGGAAGCTCATTAATAGCTATTTGCTCTTATAATAATCATTTTTATTAATTGCTTTTGCAACATTAGGTCTTATGTGAATGCTAAATATTTATGATTTCAGAGAATATAAATATTTTTTCATTCAATTACCCTTTGTAAAAAGCAAAATTATGCAGCAAATTTCCTAATTAGAAGATAGTATCAACATTTCTTTTATTACTATTGCTTTGTTTTTCTAGGCAGGGGTATATTATGAGGCATAATATTTTTAGTAAGTTAAATCTTTATTGATATTGGAATAGTAAGCTAAGGTTACAGTGCTATTGCCTCAGCAACTTTGTGTGTGAATGCTCAGTCACTCAGTCATGTCTGACCCTTTGCAAACCTATGGACTATTGCCCACAAGGATCCTCCACCCATAGAATTTTCCAGGCAAGAATACTGGAGTGGGTTTCTATTTCCTACTTGAGGGAATCTTCCTGACCCAGGGATCAAAACCAGATCTCTTCCACCTTCTGCATTGTCAGGAATATTCTTTACCACTGAGCCACCTGGGAAGCCCCTCAGTTACTTCAATGAAATGTAAATGAATATCTTCTGACTACCTCAATATATTTGAGATTAGAATAGCTATTTATAGCAAATTTCAAACAAATTTTGTTTTTAAGATATAATACAGTTCTTTCACTATATGACATTTTTATCATAATTAGTCTCATGATATATTTTCTTTCTGAATAAAAAAAATTAAAGTGAGTAAACTCTTGTTAATTTTTCTCTTAAGGATTTAAATAAAGATTGCTACCTCAAAAACTTTGTTAACAAGATATAAAGGCATGCTGATTCAATACATTATAATTTTCTCTACAGGGTTTTTTTTTCTTTAACATATTAGTTAAGTGTGTACTCAGTCATGTCTGACTCTTTGTGACCCCGTGGACTGTAGTCCATCAGTCTCCTCTGTCCATGGGATCTCCCAGGCAAGAATACTGGAGTGGGCTGTCATTTTCTTCTCCAGGGGATCTTCCCAACCCAGGGATCAAACACAGGTCTCCTGCACTGCAGGCAGATTCTTTACCATCTAAGCCACCAGGGAAGTTCTTCATATTAGTTAGTTAATGATCAAATCTTTGAACTCAAATCTAAGGTTCAAAGGATCCATTTCCTCCCTCTCTTTTCTTGTGTCTCTTGTTCCTCTCTCTGTACTTCTAATGTTAAAAGTATTGCTGTCCTGGAGACTTTTGCTAATACGAAGAAGCAAGAAGATGGGATTTTAAGGGCCAAAAACAACAGATGGTACTGCCATGAAGAATATTGAAAATGACACACTATCTAATATGGAGGCCTTAGAAATCAAATCCTTAGTGAAGGAATAGAGTTAAAAATAGAAATCATCAGAAGAACATGGCCAAGAAACTTGTTTGTCTTTGTACGGGCTCTAAGCGGAAAACAAATCTCCCCTGAAAATATATAATCAAAGCTTATCCCTGTACTGTTTTGGAATTTAAATTTACATTATTTACAGAATCCAGTGACTTACAACCTGGGAATGCAGCGAAAGTTTTCCTTGACTAGGAGTCCCCTAGAATATTTAGCAGAAGTAAATACAAGCCACCTCTCAAAGTTCTCAATGGGTTTTCCAACATGCCCCTTTAACATCGATAACTTACCAAGATTCACCAGGCTAGACAACTGAACTACAAGTTTCCTAGAGAGCACAACTTCCCCCTTGAGCCTAGACCATTTTCCTGGCTCTAGGCTCAAGGATATTAACAAGCTCCTAAAATTCACATGGAAATACAAGGTGCCTGGAATAGCCTAAACAATCAAAAGAAAGGACAAAATTAGAGGTCTTATTCCTAATTTCAACTGTTACTATATCTCCTAACTTCAAATTTTACTGGTGAAAAGTAAAAAATTAGCAATAATATAGAAAATATTAATATAGAAAAATTGTTAATTTTAAATTAGCAAAAATATAGAAAATTTTACCTGGAAACTTCATAGATAAATGTAGTTATGTGTAACAAACATAAAATACATTTTATTTTCAGGCATGAGTGAAATACAAAAATGACCATATACAAAGCTATTCTTATCAAGCATAAATGAACTATATATATAGGACATAAGCTCCATCTTTAATGTAATAATTTATAAATCAGTTTCAAGATAAGTTTCAATAAATACCATTTTATTCCAGCTGAGGTATTTCAAATTGTAAAAGAAGATGCTGTTAAAATGCTGCACTCAATATGCCAACAAATTTGGAAAACTCAGCAGTGGCCACAGGACTGGAAAAAGTTAGGTTTCATTCCAATCCCAAAGAAGGGCAATGTCAAAGAGTGTTCAAACTACCACACATTTACACTCATTTCACATTCTAGCAAAATAATACTCAAAATTCTCCAAGCTAGGTTTCAACAGTACCTAAACCAGAACTTTCAGATGTACAAGCTGGATTTAGAAAAGACGGAGGAACCAGAGATCAAATTGCCAACATCTGTTGGATCATAGAAAAAGCAAGAGAATTCCAGGAGAACATCTACTTTTGCTTCATTGACTATGCTAAAACACTTGTCTGTGTAGATCACAAAAACCTGTGGAAATTCTTCAAGAGATGAGATTATCAGAACACCTTACCTGCCTCCTGAGAAATCTTTTTGCAGGTAAAGAAGCAACAGTTAGAACCGGACATGGAACAATGGACTGCTTCCAAATTGGGAAAGGAGTATGTCAAGTCTGTATATTGTCACCCCGCTTATTTAACTTCTATGAAGTGTACATTATGTGAAATGCCAAGTTGGATGAAACACATTCTGGAGTAAAGATTGCCAGGAGAAATATCATTAACCTCAGATAGGCGGATAACACCACTCTTATGACAGAAAGCAAAGAGGGACTAAAGAACCTCTTGATGAAGGTGAAAGAGGAAAGTGAAAAAGCTGGCTTAAAACTGAGCATTCAAAAAATGAAGATCATGGCATCTGGTCCCATCACGCAAATAGATGAGAATACCGTGACAGACTATTTTCTTGGGCTCCAAAATCATTGCAGACAGTGACTGCAGCCATGAATTTAAAGGGCACTTGCTCCTTGGAAGACAAGCTATGAGCAACCTAGATAGCATATTAAAAAGCAGAGACATTATTTTACTAACAAAGGTCCATATAGTCAAAGCTATTGTTTTTCCAGTAGTCATGTATGGATATGAGAGCTAGACCATAAAGAAATCTGAGAACTGAAGAACTGGTGTTTTCGAACTGTGGTTCTGGAGAAGACTCTTGAGAGTCCGTTGGACTACAAGAAGATAAAACTAGTCAGTCTAAAGGAAATCAATCCTGAATATTCACTGGAAGGACTGATGCTGTAGCTGAAGCTCCAATATTTGGGCTACCTGAAGTAAAGAACTGATTCATTAGAAAAGACCTGAGGATGGGAAAGACTGAAGAAAGGAGGAGAAGGGGATGACAGAGGTTGAGATTGTTGGGTGGAATCACTGACTGGATGGTTGTGAGTTTGAGCAAGCTCCAGGAGACAGTGAAGGGTAGTGAAGCCTGAGGTGCTGCAGTCCTTCGGGTTGCAAACTGTAGGACGTGACTAAGCGACTGAACAACTACATCATTTTTATTAAAATTTTAAAGCAGAAGAATCATAATTAAAGTATTTATAGGTAAAGATGAAATTATGAAGCAGGTTAAACACATTAAGAACTGAACAATAATGAAAATGCTATATTGTTCATCTGTGAGTTACAGGTAAATAGAGACTTTAAAGAAATATAAAGCCTCAAATACCAATCTAGGAAAAGACATTTCTAATACAAAATTCCTTTATGTTTTTAAAAACTACATAGCCAGTTCCAATTATCTGGAGAAAACAAACCTATAAATATAACAACAAAGATTAATGGAATAGAACATTCCAAATAAGTTAGAAACATTCAAAGTTAAATCATTGATGAATACTAAGGAAAATCAGTAGAGTAGCAAGGAGATAAGAAAGCCTTCCTCAGCGATCAATGCAAAGAAATAGAGGAAAACAACACAATAGGAAAGACAAGACATCTCTTCCAGAAAATCAGAGATACCAAGGGAACATTTCATGCAAAGATGGGCTCGATAAAGGACAGAAATGGTATGGACCTAACAGAAGCAGAAGATATTCAGAAGAGGTGGCAAGAATACACAGAAGAACTGTACAAAAAAGATCTTCACGACCAAGACAATCATGATGGTGTGATAACTGACCTAGAGCTAGACATCTTGGAATGTGAAGTCAAGTGGGCCTTAGAAAGCATCACTACGAACAAAGCGAGTGGAGGTGATGGAATTCCAGTTGAGCTATTACAAATCCTGAAAAATGATGCTGTGAAAGTGCTGCACTCAATATGCCAGTAAATTTGGAAAACTCAGCAGTGGCCACAAGACTGGAAAAGGTCAGTCTTCATTCCAATCCCAAAGAAAGGCAATGCCAAAGAATGCTCAAACTACCGCACATTTGCACTCATCTCACACACTAGTAAAGACATACTCAAAATTCTCCAAGCCAGTCTTCAGCAGTACATGAACCGTGAACTTCCAGATGTTCAAGCTGGTTTTAGAAAAGGCAGAGGAACCAGAGTCAAATTGCCAACACCCGCTGGATCGTGGAGAAAGCAAGAGAGTTCCAGAAAAACATCTATTTCTGCTTCATTGACTATGCCAAATCCTTTGACTCTGTGGATCACAAGAAACTGTGGAACATTCTGAAAGAGATGGGAATAGCAGACCACCTGACCTGCCTCTTGAGAAACCTGTATGCAGGTCAGGAAGCAACAGTTAGAACTGGACATGGAACAGACTGGTTCCAAATAGGAAAAGGAGTATGTCAAGGTTGTATATTGTCACCCTGCTTATTTAACTTATATGCAGAGTACATCATGAGGAACGCTGGGCTGGAAGAAGCACAAGCTGGAATCAAGATTGCTGGGAGAAATATCAATAACCTCAGATATGCAGATGACACTACCCTTATGGCAGAAAGTGAAGAGGAACTCATAATCCTCTTGAGGAAAGTGAAAGAGGAGAGTGAAAAGATTGGCTTGAAGCTCAACATTCAGAAAACAAAGATCACGGCATCTAGTCCCATCACTTCATGGGGAAACATGAAGTGCGGAAACAGTGGAAACAGTGTCAGACTTTGTTTTTTTGGGCTCCAAAATCACTGCAGATGCTGATTGCAGCCATGAAATTAAAAGACGCTTACTCCTTGGAAGGAAAGTTATGACCAACCTAGAAGCATATTAAAAAGCAGAGACATTACTTTGCCAACAAAGGTCCATCTAGTCAAGGCTATGGTTTTTCCCGTGGTCAAGTATGGATGTGAGAGTTGGACTGTGAAGAAACTGATCGCCAAAGAATTGATGCTTTTGAACTGTGGTGTTGGAGAAGACTTTTGAGAGTTCCTTGGACTGCAAGGAGATCCAACCAGTCCATTCTAATGGAGATCAATCCTGGATGTTCATTGGAAGGACTGAGGCTAAAACTGAAACTCCCATACTTTGGCCACCTCATGCGATGAGTTGACTCACTAGAAAAGACTCTGATGTTGGGAGGGATTGAGGGCAGGAGGAGAAGGGGATTACAGAGAATGAGATGGCTAGATGGCATCACCGACTCGATGGACATGAGTTTGAGTGAACTCCGGGAGTTGGTGATGGACAAGGAGGCCTGGTGTGCTGTGATTCATGAGGTCTCAAAGAGTTGGACACGACTGAGTGACTGAACTGAATTGAACTGAACTGAACTGAACTGAATTGAAGGAAAATCAAATTGGAATGAATTCATCAGTAACAAAGTACAAAATTGAAAAAAATATATTAAAAATAAAAAGTAAATATAGTATATATATATATATATATAGAAATTTTAATAAAAAGGAAAATAATGGGAAACTTTTTGCCAGTAATTTGGAAAATATCATAAAATGCAATATTTTTAGGAAAGCATAACCAAAAAACATAAATATATCCTAAATTTTTAAAGTATTTGATTCAGCAAATTTTAAAATCTAGCCCTGGTTATGTGAATAATATCAAATCCAGATAATTTTATACATGTTCTACCAAAGAAATAGGAAACATGAAATTAGTTAATATAATGACAATTGAAATGGTGTGGATATTTAAAATTTTAGCACAAAATACGCTGGAAAAGACAATCTCTTACGTGCATTCTGTCAGCCCCACTTAGTTCCATATGAATGGACTTTGGGCCTGGAACACTTCCTTAGCAAGAGATAAAGAGCCCACACAGCCTGTGTGGGGTTGTGTGGGAATATCTTTCCCTGATTCAAGATCAGTGAATGCTCTTTGTCTTTGCTTGGAGCATGTGTGTAGTATGGCACCTGGCCAATTTGTTCTCCACAGGGAGTGGACAGGATTCCATTGCCCAACAAGAAGGTTACCCATATACAAATCACCCTCTACCATTTACTGGGAAGGACTCACTGGCCGTGGGGGGACTCACACACACTATTGAAGCTTATCTTTCTCTTTCTGCTTGATTTAAGCAAAGTATTGTTCTGTGCAGTGCTTGACTGTGTTCTGATTTGTTTGGTGACTCTGATACCCAGGTGCAGTGGGAAGACATATTTAGAGTCATCCCCTGGGGCATCTTACTCTGCTAGACAAAGTAGAACATTATATATAAAATATAAGAATTTTTTATTGAATTTAATATTTTGGCCATTGTCATTCCCCTTAATTGGGCTTACTTTCAAAAATTTCACAACTGGATGTGTTTTAACTCTTAAGTAGTTCTAAAAAAGCATAGCCTTCATCCACCATTGTAAGTAAAGTACATCTGGGCTACACAATGTCACAAGCTAGATCTTTCCATTTATAGGTGATGTTATGATACCCGGAATTTAAGCTTCACTTTTTATGATGTACACATTATAGTTCATGTATTCGGTAAATACATTTTAACAGTAAAGCTTTCTGACATACTCACACACGTACAAGTTATAGAGGAACTAATATTCCTTTTATGCTGCAAGAGAATCAGATCTGGCATCTCTAGGAAACGTAAAACTGGTTGCCAGCAGGAAGATACCTAAAACTTTTCAGTGTAGTGATTATATATTGTGGGCCTGGCACTTTTCCCACATGGAAAAAGACTGGTATAGTACTTATGTTTGTAATGAAAATGTGACTTTAGACTTTCAAGAATTCAACCTGGCCGTTCAATATTAAAACCCTGTTTTAATTTTGCTTTGTTTTATCCCAAGACTATATGAGAGGCTGTTTTTCATCAATGTTTCATTGGTAGTTCTTTTTTCTCTAGGAAATAATACAAGTTAATGTTTCACCCTTCTACTATTTTCATGGACATAAAAGAAACTACATTTACAATGCTCTCCTATATTGGCAGTCTATTAAATAAAGATTCTCATATATCAAACAGTGACCATCAGAGGACTTAAGTCAACTAGGAAAACAATAAGGAAAATTACTAATTAATATTTGGGAAGAAAAGTTTACTAGTACATTTCTCTATGTCATTTAACTATAAATTAAATGATGGTTATTTTCATCACTGTTGATGCTGTATTCTTTTAGTTATTAAATTGTATCACAGAATATTGTAATTACTCTCACTCTTTTTCTGTCATTTTACAAATGAAATCATTGCCTTAGGAAAGAATTGGCTTGATATAACTGTTTCTAGTTCTTTTCATGCATACAAGATCATATGCACAGAATTCTGTTTTTCCTTTCCTGAATCCTATTGTGCTTTCAAGCTCATAAAAATTATAAAATCTCTTGAAATCAAATTTAGATAATTGCCTTTTTTACTCAGAAAAAGAAATCATTATTTCTAAATTAAACAAAGCAACTCAGGTGATGAGTGCATCAAGGATTTGAGGCCTGTTAAACATGTTGTGTTGGAGATAACTTAGGATCATTCATAGGGACTAAATATCCCTGGGTAGCATCAGTGACTTTAGTTGCAAGTTTGCAGATAGCTTGGTGGGATCTACTATAGAATAATTCTGTTCATGTGATGCAATTTTTACTTTATACTAAAACCAAGTAGGGAATGATTTGGGTTTATTATGACTTGTTTTAGTGTAACTGTCTATGAGAGAAAACAAAATACATTAAAAGCACATATTTATATTTGTATTTATGTGTGACTGTATAAAATTAAATTTATAGCTATAAAACCCAGTATATCTGGATATATACTGTACACTTTGAAGAAGCAAAATTTTTCAGTGTAAAATACACGAAAGGTTTACAAGTCAATTGAAAGGAACTATGTAAGTTGTTCAAGACCTTTCTCAAGTATTTGTTAATTAAATAAATTACAGTTTTCAAGCTCAGTTTTCAATATTTGGTTTATTTACCTGTTGTTTTCACTCATATTCTATGTCAAAACTACATCATTTGAGTACTCATTATGTAAAAAGTTCTGAGCTAACATCTGCATGGCTCAAATATGAGTATATCAATCTTTGGTAGACATTATATGTGTGTATATGCAAATATATAACACACAGAGTTCTGATTATCCAATTTGAAAAATCAATTTGCCTTTGAAAAAAGATAAAGTAGCAATTTCTCGGATTTGAAAATAGTCTCAAGAAGAAAGGGAAAATTATAATTTATTAGTTTTCCAACTGTGAGACAACATACCTCAAAACAGGAATGGGAGAAGTTGTACATTTTATTAGTAAATGTTATTCAATATAAAAATAATTTTTTTCAACCTACATTTATTTCAGACTTGGTTTTTGTTCACTTTAATATTTTTGAGGTTCCACATCTGCTCCAAACACTCAGCAATAATAGATAATATGCAATAGTGTGATTTAAAAAATGAAAATCAAAAATTAAAAATATGAAATCAATTTGTCCATGTAGAAGATGAAGATCATCTGGAATTCTCATGTATTGTTTACAGAATTGTAAACTAGTACAACCACTGCAACAATTTACATTGCTCTAAAATTTTATTTGTAGGTATAAGTTTGCTTAAAAATTCTTTGGCTGTAAATCATATTACTTCCTTAAAGTCAGAGGCAGGAGTGGAAGTGAGGTATTTTGAAAAACAAAAAACAAAAAGGAAAAACAGAAAAACAGCAACAAATGGTTGTCTTCTGCCACCTGAAAAGATAATTATATATATATATATCAGTTCAGTCAGTTCAGTTGCTCAGTCATGTCCGACTCTTTGCGACCCCATGACACAGCACGCCAGGCCTCTCTGTCCATCACGAACACCCGGAGTTCACCCAAAATCATCTCCATCGAATCGGTGATGCTATCCAGCCATCTCATTCTCTGTCATCCCCTTCTCCTCCTGCCCCCAATCCCTCCAGCATCAGAGTCCTTTCCAGTGAGTCAACTCTTCGCATGAGGTGGCCAAAGTATTGGAGCTTCAGCTTCAGCATCAGTCCTTCCAATGAACACCCAGGATTGATCTTTAGAATGGACTGGTTGGATCTCCTTGCAGTCCAAGGGACTCTCAAGAGTCTTCTCCAACACCACAGCTCAAAAGCATCAATTCTTTGGCGATCAGTTTTCTTCACAGTACAACTCTCACATCCATACATGACCACGGGAAAAACCATAGCCTTGACTAGACGGACCTTTGTTGGCAAAGTTGTCTCTGCTTTTTAATATGCTTCTAGGTTGGTCATAATTTTCCTTCCAAGGAGTAAGTGTCTTTTAATTTCATGGCTGTAATAAGCATCCACAGTGATTTTGGAGCCCCCCCCCAAAAAAAAAATTGTGACACTGTTTCCACTGTTTCTCCATCTAATTCCCATGAAGTGATGGGACCAGATGCCATGATCTTTGTTTTCTGAATGTTGAACTTCAAGCCAACTTTTTCACTCTATTTCACTCTCATCAAGAGGCTTTTTACTTCCTCTTCACTTTCTGCCTTAAGGGTAGTGTCATCTGCATATCTCAGGTTATTGATATTTCTCCTAGTAATCTTGATTCCAGCTTGTGCTTCTTCCAGCCCAGAGTTCCTCATGATATACTCTGCATATAAGTTAAATAAGCAGGGTGGCAATAAGCAACCTTGACGTACTCCTTTTCCTATTTGGAGCCAGTCTGTTTTTCCATGTCCAGTTCTAACTGTTGCTTCGTGACCTGCATACAGGTTTTTCAAAAGGCATGTCAGGTGGTCTGGTATTCTGATCTCTTTCAGAATGTTCCACAATTTCTTGTGATCCACACAGTCAAAGGCTTTGGCATAGTCAATGAAGCAGAAATAGATGCTCTTCTGGAACTCTCTTGCTTTCTCCATGATCCAGCGGATGTTGGCAATTTGATCTCTGGTGCCTCTGCCTTTCCTAAAACCAGCTTGAACATCTGGAATTTCAAAGTCCACGTATTGCTGAAGCCTGACTTGGAGAATTTTGAGCATGACTTTACTAGCGTGTGAGATGAGTGCAATTGTGTGGTAGTTTGAGCATTCTTTGGCATTCCCTTTCTTTGGGATTGGAATGAAGACTGACCTTTTCCAGTCCTGTGCCCATGGCTGAGTTTTCCAAATTTGCTGGCATAATAAGTGTAGCGCTTTCATAGCATCATCTTTCAGGATTTGAAATAGCTCAACTAGCTTTGTTCGTAGTGATGCTTTCTAAGGCCCACTTGACTTTACATTCCAAGATGTCTGGCTCTAGGTCAGTTATCACACCATCGTGATTATCTTGGTAGTGAAGATCTTTTTTGTACAGTTCTTCTGTGTATTCTTGCCACCTCTTCTGAATATCTTCTGCTTCTGTTAGGTCCATACCATTTCTGTCCTTTATAGAGCCCATCTTTGCATGAAACGTTCCCTTGGTATCTCTGATTTTCTTGAAGACATCTCTTGTCCTTCCTATTCTGTTGTTTTCCTCTATTTCTTTACACTGATCGCTGAGGAAGGCTTTCTCATCTCTCCTTGCTGTTCTTTGGAACTCTGCATTCAGATGCTTATATCTTTCCTTTTCTCCTTTGCTTTTCGCTTCTCTTCTTTTCACAGCTATTTGTAAGTCCTCCTCAGACAGCCATTTTGCTTTTTTGCATTTCTTTTCTATGGGAATGGTCTTGGTCCCTGTCTCCTGTACAATGTCACAAACCTCCTTCTAGAGTTCATCAGTCACTCTATCTATCAGATCTAGTCCCTTAAATCTATTTCTCACTTCCACTAAATTCTATCTAAATCATAAGGGATTTGGTTTAGGTCATATCTGAGTGGCCTAGTGTTTTTCCCTACTTTCTTCAGTTTAAGTCTGAATTTGGCAATAAGGAGTTCATGATCTGAGCCACAGTCAGCTCCTGGTCTTGTTTATGCTAACTGTATAGACCTTCTCCATCTTTGGCTGCAAAGAATATAATCAATCTGATTTTGGTGTTGACCATCTGGTGATGTCCATGTGTACAGTCTTCTCTTGTGTTGTTTAAAGAGGTGTTTGCTATATCCAGTGCGTTCTCTTGGCCAAACTCTATTAGCCTTTGCCCTGATTCATTCCGTGCTCCAAGGCCAATTTTGCCTGTTACTCCAGGTGTTTCTTGACTTCCTACTTTTGCATTCCAGCCCCTAATGAAAAGGACATCTTTTTGGGGTGTTAGTCTAAAAGGTCTTGTAGGTCTTCATAGAACTGTTCAACTTCGGCTTCTGCAGCATTACTGGTTGGGGTGTAGGCTTGGATTACTGTAATACTGAATGATTTGCCTTGAAAATGAATAGAGATCATTCTGTTGTTTTTGAGATTGCATCCAAGTACTGCATTTCGGACTCTTTTGTTGACCATGATGGCTACTCCATTTCTTCTAAGGGATTCCTGTCCACAGTAGTAGATATAATGGTCATCTGAATTAAATTCACCCATTTCAGACCATTTTAGTTCACTGATTCCTAGAATGTCAAAGTTCACTCTTGCCAACTCCCGTTTGACCACTTCCAATTTGCCTTGATTCATGGACCTAACATTCCAGGTTCTTATGCAATATTGCTCTTTACAACATCGGACCTTGCTTCTATCACCAGTCACATCCACAACTGGGTATTGTTTTTGCTTTTGATCCGTCCCTTCATTCTTTCCAGAACTATTTCTCCACTGATCTCTAGTAGCATATTGAACACCTACCAACCTGGGGAGTTCCTCATTCAGTATCCTATCATTTTGTCTTTTCATACTGTTCATGGGGTTCTCAAGTCAAGTATACTGAAGTGGTTTGCCATTCCCTTCTCCAGTGGACCACATTCTTTCAGACCTCTCCACCACGACCTGCCCATCTTAGGTGGCCCCACACAGCATGGCTTAGTTTCATTGAGTTAGACAAGGTTGTGGTCCCTGTGATTAGATCGAGTAGTTTTCTGTGATTATGATTTCAGTGTGTCTGCCCTCTTATGCCCTCTCGCAATACCTACCGCCTAATTTGGGTTTCTCTTACCTTGGTCGTGGGGTATCTCTTCACGGCTGCTCTAGCAAACACAGCTGCTGCACCTTACCTTGGACGAGGGGTATCTTCTCACAGCTGCCCCTCCTCATCTTGAACATGGAGTAGCTCCTGTAGGCCCTCCTGCACCCATGCAGCCACCGCCACTTGGACGTGGGGTAGCCCCTCTAGGCCACCGCCCCTGGCCTCGGGTGTGGAGGTGCTCCTCTCGGCCGCCGCCCCTGGCCTCGGGCTTGGGGGAACTCCTCTTGGCCACGCTTCTGCACGTGGTCGGTCATGTAGCCCGGCGTCATGTCTGTGCACTCGCAGCGTGGCGTCAAAAGAAAAAAATAGAGGCAAAATGTCATAATTGGAATAAGATGAGGAAATGAAAAAAGCAACTGGGTGACTGTAGCTTCATAAACAATATTCTAAATATTACCATGATGCAGTCATTGAAAGCCTGAATCTGAACTATGGGAGGGAATCTGATGGAGCAAATTCAAAGAACTTAGACAGGAGGAGTGATATTAAAGAATAAATAGAAATTTAAAAAAAAACAGGCTGGTAATTATAGTGTTTTATTTTTATTTATTTTCTTTTACCTATTTACCTCCAGGCACATTTTTACCAACACAAATCAGACTATTGCTGTGTCTATCATATATACGACATGAATTATGGTCAGATACTATTATAGGTACATTATGACTATTAACTTATTTGATTCTTTAACAAACTCCATGTAGCAATTGTTTTAAATAAAGACATGAGGAACTCTGGGCTGGAAGAAGTACAAACTGAAATCAAGATTGCTGGGAGTAATTTCAATAACCTCAGATATGCAGAAAGTGAAGAGGATCTAAAAAACCTCTTGATGAAAGTGAAAGAGGAGAGTGAAAAGGTTGGCTTGAAGCTCAAGATTCAGAAAACAAAGATCGTGGCATCTGGTCCCATCACTTCATGGGAAATAGATGGAAAAACAGTGGAAACAGTGTCAGACTTTATTTTTTTGGACTCCAAAATCACTGCGGATGCTGATTGCAGCCATGAAATTAAAAGACGCTTGCTCCTTGGAAGGAAAGTTATGACCAACCTAGATAGTATATTAAAAAGCAGAGACATTACTTTGCCAACAAAGGTCCGTCTAGTCAAGGCTATGGTTTTTCCAGTGGTCATGAATGGATGTGAGAGATGGATTGTGAAGAGGGCTGATCGCCAAAGAATTGATGCTTTTGAACTGTGGTGTTGGAGAAGACTCTTGAGAGTCCCTTGGACTGCAAGGAGATCCAATCAGTTCATTCTAAAGGAGATCAGTCCTGGGTGTTCATTGGAAGGACTGAGGCTAAAGCTGAAACTGCAATACTTTGGCCACCTCATGCGAAGAGTTGACTCACTGGAAAAGACTCTGATGCTGGGAAAGATTGGGGGCGGGAGGAGACGGGGACGACAGAGAGTGAGATGGCTGGATGGCATCACCGACTCTATGGACATGAGTTTGAGTGAATTCCGGGAGTTGGTGATGGACAGGGAAGCCTGGCGTTCTGTGATTCATGGGGTCGCAAAGAGTCGGACACGACTGAGCGACTGAACTGAACTGAACTGAAGGGTTGAGTTTATCATCTCTTGGAACTACCATTCACTTAAAATTATTTTTTGCTGAGTTACACAAAAATAAAATAATAATATTACTAATAAAAAATAATATGTCTAATTTATAATACAGTTTTATCTTTTGTTGCTCAGTATTCAGCATGCGAAATATGTAACTATTTTATCCAAGGTCTAGCTGTTTACTGAATTGGCAGATAGACAAATTTTCCAAATAATATTTGGGTGTGTTGGCAGGGAATAAAATTTTTGTTTGGATTGAAAAAAGAAGATTTGATTTTTAAAATGTTTTTAGGGATGAAAGTGTAGGGAACAAGAATTTCTGTTGTCCTGCCCTGGCACACTGTTAATGTGGGTATTGCCCTAGAAAAGCTAGTTTCTTGGAGGTAGAAATGAGTGATTATGGCTCTCAGAGCACTGACTTTTTTTTTTTCCCAAGGGCACTAGAAGCTGTAAAAACAGCACAGATTTACTCAGGTGGGAAGCAAATCTTCAATGAAAATATTAAGACTAAATAATGTGACATCCCCCAGTTGTACACAGAAAAACTGGGGAAAGTTTAGAAATAAAGTTGCTAAGCTAAGGGTTCAAGATGTGACTTAAGCAATGTGAAAACAGAATTTGTTCACAAAATTTATGTTGCCTCTTCATAGTAATTATAAAACGTTTCTGTGAACATTTGTGTTTACCCTAACAATTTACACTTTCAATAATAACTATAATACTTAAAGTATATTACATATTAATTATAATGCACATTCCATTATATTATTATTATACCATGAAGTTTTAAAGTTGAATGTGAATTATCAAGAATAAAATACTGTACTGGTGGTTTATTCACTCAGTTGTGTCTGACTCTTGTGACCCCATAAACTGCAGCCCTTCAAGCTCCTCTGTCCATGGAATTCTCCAGGCAAGAATACTGAAGTGGGTTGTCATTTCCCTCTCCAGGGGATCTTTCCAACCCAGAAATCGAACCTTGGTCTCCTGCATTTCAGACAGATTCTTTACCAACTGAGCCACCAGGGAAATCACTTCAAATCTCTTAAAGTCTTTAAATATTGTAATAACATTAAGAAAACCAACATCAGCCTGTTGGACATTAAAAAACCCATCTATGTGACCAATAAATGATTTTCTGTTGTTTCTTGTATAGATTGCAAAGGAAAAAAAATCTGTCTACTCCAGTTTTCAGGAGAAGGAACTCAGTGCACTATCAATTCAATTCACTTCAGTCCCTCAGTTGTGTCTACTCTTTGTGACCCCATGAACTGCAGCATGCCATGGGTCCAGCACTATAGCTAATACTTAAATTGCATTTTCCAATTTGCACTCACTTTCATAAGAGGTTCATATCGAGGCCTAATAGTTTCAGTAATATGTCAAGTGTTCTTTTTTGGATGTTCTCCTTTAGGATGGACTGGTTGGATCTCCTTGCAATCCAAGGGACTCTCAAGAGTCTTCTCCAACACTGCAGTTCAAAAGCATCAATTCTTCGGCACTCAGCTTTCTTTATAGTACAACTCTCACATCTATACATGACTACTGGAAAAACCATAGCCTTGATTAGACAGACTTTTGTTGGCAAAGTAATGTCTCTGCTTTTTAATATGCTGTCTAGTTCGGTCATAACTTTCCTTCCAAGGAGTAAGTATCTTTTACTTTCATGACTAGTCACAGTCACCATCTACAGTGATTTTGGAGCCCAAAAATATAAAGTCTGTCACTTTGTCCACTGTTTCCCCATCTGTTTACCATGAAGTGATGGGACCAGATTCCAGGATCTTAGTCTTCTGAATGTTGAACTTTAAGCCAACTGTTTCACATCTTTCACTTTCATTAAAAGAATCTTTAGTTCTTCTTCACTTTCTGCCATAAGGGTGGTGTCATCTGCATATCTGAGTTTAGTGATATTTCTCCCAGCAATCTTGATTCCAGCTTGTACTTCCTCCAGCCAAGCATTTCTTATGATGCACTCTGCATATAAGGTAAATAAGCGGGGTGGCAATATACAACCTTGATGTACTCCTTTTCCTGTTTGGAACCAGTCTGTTGTTACATATCCAGTTCTAACTGTTGCTCCTGACCTTCATACAGGTTTCTCAAGAGGAGGTCATGTGGTCTGGTATTCCCATCTTTTCATAATTTTCTGCAGTTTACTGTGATCCACACAGTCAAAGTCTTTGGCATACTCAATAAAGCAGAAGTAGATGTTTTTCTGGAACTCTTTTGCTTTTTTGATGATCCAGCAGATGTTGGTAATTTGATCTGGTTCCTCTGCCTTTTCTAAAACTAACTTGAACATCTGGAAGTTCACAGTGCACGTTTTGCTGAAGCCTGACTTGGAGAATTTTGAGCATTACTTTACTAGCTTGTGAGATTAGAGTTATTGTCAAGTAGTGTGAGCATTCTTTGGCATTTCCTTTCTTTGGGATTGGAATGAAAACTGACATTTTACAGTCCTGTGGCTACTGCTGAGTTGTCCAGATTTGCTGACATATTGAGTGCAGCACTTTCACAGTATCATCTTTTATGATTTGAAATAACTGAACTGGAATTCCATCACCTCCACTAGCTTTGTTCGTAGTGATGCTTCTTAAGGCCCACTTGACTTCACATTCCAGGATGTCTGGCTCTAGGTGAGTGATCACACCATTATGATTATCTGGATCATGAAGATCTTTTGTACAGTTCTTCTGTATATTGCCACTTCTTAATAACTTTTGCTTCTGTTAGGTCCATACCATTTCTGTCATTCATTGAGCCCATCTTTACATAAAATGTTCCCATGGTATCTCTAATTTTCTTGAAGAGATCTCTTAGTCTTTCCCAATCTATTTTCCCCCCATTTCTTTGCACTGATCACTGAGGAAAGCTTTTTTATCTCTCCTTCCCTTTCTTTGGAACTTTGCATTCAAATGGGTATTTCTTTCCTTTTCTCCTTTGCCTTTTGCTTCTCTTCTTTTCACAGCTATTTGTAAGGCCTCCTCAGGCAGCCATTTTGCTTTTATGCATTTCTTTTTCTTGGGGATGGTCTTGATCCCTGTCTCATGTACAAACCTCCATCCAGAGTTCATCATACACTCTATCATATCTAGTCCCTTAATTTGCACTTCCACTGTATATTCATAAGGGATTTGATTTAGGTCATACCTGAATGGTCTAGTGGTTTTCCCCACTTTCTTCAATTTAAGTCTGAATTTGGCAATAACCTGAGCCACAGTCAGCTCCCGGTCTTGTTTTTGCTGACTGTATAGAGCTTCTCCTTCTTTGGATGTAAAGGATATATCAATCTGATTTCGGTGTTGACCATCTGGGGATATCCATGGGTAGAGGCTCATCTTGTGTCCTTGGAAGAGGGTGTTTGCTGTGACCAGTGGGTTGTCTTGGCAATACTCTATTAGCCTTTGCCCTGCTTCATTCTGTACTCCAAGGCCAAATTCTGCCAGAAGCCTCCAGCACAGGGACTGTTCCCTGGCACCCAGGACTCCAACTGGCCTCCCAGGGCCCCTTGGGGTGCCCCTCCTGGGGCTTTCACCCAGCACTTTCAACTCCCAGAGCCACAGCCAGCCGGGAAAACACTCTCCCACCACATACCTGCTTCCTTACAGCCCTCACATGAAAACTGCTGTGCCCAGCTAACCCCCTTCAGGGACCGAGGACACTACTCTGCCTGGGGACACCACAGGCCACAGAGGCCAGGGGACGACACCCACGTGAGGTGCTGGAGTGACGGCCGCGTGGTGCTTGAGTGGCCATGAGAAGATACCCCACGTTGAAGGTTAGGAAAACCCCAGGAAGATGATAAACACTGGGGCAGCAGCTGTGGGACACTGGAGAGGCTGTGAGGAGGGCTTCTCCATGCCCAAGGGCAAAGGAGAAGTCCCAGCAAGCTGGTAGCAGGGGCAAATTCATGTTTAGAATCAAACCCCATTCCCTTCAGAGACGTTTAGAGGGCTCAAACAAACCTTGTGCACACCAGGACCCGGGGATACCACAGAGACTGAGACAGAACTGTGTCGGGCATGCATATCTCAGTTCAGTTCAGTTCAGTTCAGTCGCTCAGTCATGTCCAACTCTCCGCGACCCCATGAATCACAGCACGCCAGGCTTCCCTGTCCATCACCAACTCCCGGAGTTCACTCAAACTCATATCCACAGAGTCGGTGATGCTTCAGCAATATGTGAACCATGACATCCCAGATGTTCAAGCCGGTTTTAGAAAAGGTAGAGGCATCAGAGATCAAATTGCCAACATCCGCTGGATCATGGGGAAAGCAAGAGAGTTTCAGAAAAACATCTATTTCTGCTTCATTGACTATGCCAAAGCCTTTGACTGTGTGGATCACAATAAACCGTAAAATTCTGAAAGAGATGGGAATCCCAGACCACCTGACCTACCTCTTGAGAAACCTGTATACAGGTCAGGAAGCAACAGTCAGAATTGGACATGGAACAACAGACTGGTTCCAAATAAGAAAAAGAGTACGTCAAGGCTGTATATTGTCACCTTGCTTATTTAACTTATATGCAGAGTACATCATGAGGAACGCTGGGCTGGAAGAAGCACAAGCTGGAATCAAGATTGCTGGGAGAAATATCAATAACCTCAGATATGCAGATGACACCACCCTGATGGCAGAAAGTGAAGAGGAACTCAAAAGCCTCTTGATGAAAGTGAAAGAGGAGAGTGAAAAGGTTGGCTTGAAGCTCAACATTCATGGCATCTGGTCCCATCACTTCATGGGAAATAGATGGGAAAACAGTGGAAACAGTGTCAGACTTTGTTTTTTTGGGCTCCAAAATCACTGCAGATGCTGATTGCAGCCATGAAATTAAAAGACACTTACTCCTTGGAAGAAAAATTCTGACCAACCTAGATAGTATTTTAATAAGCAGAGACAATACTTTGCCAACAAAGGTCCGTCTAGTCAAGGCTATGGTTTTCCCGTGGTCATGTATGGATGTGAGAGTTGGACTGTGAACAATGTTGATCGCTGAAGAATTGATGCTTTTGAACTGTGGTGTTGGAGAAGACTCTTGAGATTCCCTTGTACTGCAAGGAGATTCAACCAGTTCATTCTAAAGGAGATCAGTCCTGGGTGTTCTTTGGAAGGACTGATGCTAAAGCTGAAACTCCAATACTTTGGCCACCTCATGCGACGAGTTGACTCACTGGAAAAGACTCTGATGCTGGGAAAGGTTGGGAACGGGAGGAGAAGTGGACTACAGAGAATGAGATGGCTGGATGGCATGCATGTTTAGGTAGACTCTATTAAAACTTACTGTTACTTTCCTATTATTTTTATGATGGTAAATTGCAAGTCAACAAATAGGGATGGAACAGATTATTTGTAGTATTTAGCAATTTCAAAAGATTTATACATTTTTATACAATTTATACAATTGCACTCATCTCACACGCTAGTAAAGTCATGCTCAAAATTCTCCAAGCCAGGCTTCAGCAGTATGTAAACCGTGAACTCCCAGATGTTCAAGCAGGTTTTAGAAAAGGCAGAGGCACCAGAGATCAAATTGCCAACATCCGCTGGATCATGGAGAAAACAAGAGAGTTTCAGAAAAACATCTATTTCTGCTTCATTGACTATGCCAAAGCCTTTGACTGTGTGGATCACAATAAACTGTGGAACATTCTGAAAGAGATGGGAATCCCAGACCACCTGACCTGCCTCTTGAGAAACCTGTATGCAGGTCAGGAAGCAACAGTTAGAACTGGACATGGAACAACAGACTGGTTCCAAATAGGAAAAGGGGTACGTCAAGGTTGTATATTGTCACCTTGCTTATTTAACTTATATGCAGAGTACATCATGAGGAACGCTGGGCTGGAAGAAGCACAAGCTGGAATCAAGATTGCTGGGAGAAATATCAATAACCTCAGATATGCAGATGACACTACCCTTATGGCAGAAAGTGAAGAGGAACTCAAAAGCCTCTTGATGAAAGTGAAAGAGGAGAGTGAAAAGGTTGACTTGAAGCTCAACATTCAGAAAACAAAGATCATGGCATCTGGTCCCATCACTTCATGGGAAATAGATGGAAAAACAGTGGAAACAGTGTCAGACTTTGTTTTTTTGGGCTCCAAAATCACTGCAGATGCTGATTGCAGCCATGAAATTAAAAGAGTCTTGCTCCTTGGAAGGAAAGTTATGACCAACCTTAATAGTATATTAAAAAGCAGAGACATTACTTTGCCAACCAAGGTCCGTCTAGTCAAGGCAATGGTTTTTCCCGTGGTCATGTATGGATGTGAGAGTTGGACTGTGAAGAAGGCTGATCGCCGAAGAATCGATGCTTTTGAACTGTGGTGTTGGAGAAGACTCTTGAGAGTCCCTTATACTGCAAGGAGATCCAACCAGTCCATTCTAAAGGAGATCAATCCTGGGTGTTCATTGGTGGGACTGATGCTAAAGCTGAAACTGCAATACTTTGGCCACCTCATGCGACTAGTTGACTCACTGGAAAAGACTCTGATGCTGGGAAAGGTTGGGGGCGGGAGGAGAAGGGGACGACAGAGAATTAGATGGCTGGATGGCATCACCGACTCTGTGGACATGAGTTTGAGTGAACTCCGGGAGTTGGTGATGGACAGGGAGGCCTGGCGTGCTGTGATTCATGGGGTCGCGGAGAGTCGGACATGACTGAGCGACTGAACTGAACTGAACTGATACATTTTTATCCTCTTAGTTTATGAGAAATATGGTCCTGATACATATTTTTTTTAGGGCTTTAAATATATATATAATATATTAGCTCAGATGGTAAAGAATCTGCCTGCAGTGCAGGAGACCCGGGTTCAATCCCTGGGTTGGGAAGATCCCCTGGAAAAGGAAATGGCAACCCATTCCAGTATCCTTGCCTGGAATATCCCATTGACAGAGGTGGGCTGCAGTCAATGGGGTTGCAAAGAGTCAGGCACGACAGAGTGACTAACACTTAACAACTTAACTATATATTATGTATATATGTATGCTTTCATGTATCTGTATATATCTATACATATACATAAAACTATCCTCAGTATTTGTTTTTATCTTTTAAGTATGTTTGTATCTTTTTGTTTCTTTTTAGTAAAATATAATATAAAACAGAATGAGTTTAACTATTTTTCTCACAAATACAACAGCACGGAAAGAAGATCCTTAAGGGATATTAGCAGAACCATTTTATATTTTACACTTCTCTTCATTAATTCATTTAACATTTATCAAGTACCTCTGGACTTAAAGCACTATAATAAGCATGCAGAAAACGTCAACAACTTTGGTTTAGCAGGCAGAGTTAGGCAAATTATCACTGTAATAAAATGTGGCATGCAAAATATGATGAACTGCTCGGCTCCTCTATCCATGGGATTGTTCAGGCAAGAGTACTGGAGTGAGTTTCTATTTCCTTCTCCAGGGGTTCTTCCTGACCCAGAATGGAACCTGGGTCTCCTCCATTGTAGGTAGATTCTTTACCAACTGAGCCACTAGAGAATCCCATTGAAATGCATAAGGAAGAGTAATTTATTATGTTATAGACAAGGCAGAAAGAGTTCACAGGAAAGCAGCACTAAGATGAGATATGAGGCATGAATAGGAGATAATCATGCATAGGTGAATGGATCGGGGTGTCCTGGCATGCAGAAATGAAGTTGAAAGACACTGGAGTCTGAAAGTGAACCTTGTATTTGAGTGATACCAGTGTGGATGGAAGTCAAAATTGTCAAAAATCTTGCATGCTAGGCTGTATATATTCCTGTTAATTTTAACTTGCAAAACAAATTTACTCATGTTGGTGCTCTTATCCTCATTGGATTTTCTTCTCTTAAGCCTATTAATTTTCAAGAGCCTTCAAAGTTTATATAGTACTTGAAAATCAATCTCCTCGGATAGATAAAATAATTTCCTCCATTAAATCAACTCTGTCATACCTAATTTATGTTTTATTGCTCTCATAACAGAGGCCTTTGTTTTTATAATCTGTGTAATGCATAATCTCATTATCCTAACATGCTGTATAGATTGAGGAAAAATAGTCAGTGCATTGAACATAATAGGCACTCAATAAGTATCTGTAAAGTGAAGTGATTTCCACTAATTCCAATGTCATGGTCAGTCAAGTGATTTTGCAAAGGAGCACACATTGAAATGCCTAAGCTGTGATACTCATGCTTAGACTCTGCCCTCTCAGTCACTGACTGAATTTCTTAAATCTTTCTTCTTTAAGCCAAGATTTGCCTCTTTCAGTCATCATTTTCTCTGAGTTCTTCATTTCTGTCTGCTTCATATAGCAGCTAAGATCAACTGGGTCTCAGAAGTAAACTTATTATGGTACTAATGAAGATTAATTTCGCTTCTGCTGGCCCCTTTCTAGACCCAGGGAGAAGTTCCAGCAATATACTCTCATGGTCATTTAATTTTGTAAAATTTTGTAAAAGTAAGATGATAATTACAATCAGTTAAGAATCCTTCTTCACACTCTGATTTCCCCTCTGTCACACATTCTCTAATTCCATGTGGTCTTCAAGAGGCTTCTGCTAGAGTTGAGGATTTATTCCATTTGAATTTTATTTCACATATGTAGGTGGTTCAGTCTCTCCTAGTTTAAGTTGAATATTGCTAAAGATGTAAGAATAAGAACCACTTCCAGAAATACTCCTAGAAACCACTACTTCAACTCTCTTGCTGTCATGAAGACCAGGTTCAGGGTAGGAGATCATACAGAACCATGAACGTGACCTTCAGGGCCCAGTACTAGGTGGTCAAGGTTAATGAGTACTGACAGATGTACAAAGTGTATTTAAGACCAATCATTTTACAAGAAAACCTGAAAAGCTTTGAAATCTTAAATGAGTAAAACCGAACATAATAAGGTATTCTCTAATTTAACAGCAATGCCAACATTTTCCATGTTACTAGAGATGATTGAGATTTTTAGTTCCTCCTTTATTATAAAATGAAAGATATAATTTTCAAATAACAACACCTCACTAGCATCTCCACAGCTGTGATAAAGCCACCTATTAATCACAAAATGCCTATAGCAATTACATTTAAGGATATGTGATTATTGTGTATTCTACATTGAGCCTCAGCTATATTAGAGAAAATTAAGATAAATGTACTGTGCCCAGGAATGGAACATTTTGAAAAAAATATGTATTTCATCTATCTTTCAGGAAACTTGAAGATCCCTGCATACTAGCCTAAAATCATTTCTCTCTAACCTCTTCAACTACAACTCACAGAAAGCCCTCAAAACGTTTCTATTAAGCTAGTACCTTAATTAATAGCATTCATTTATTTGTTTGAAATGCAAAAAGCTGTACATATTTAACATATGCAACTCAATGAATTTGGATAAGTATATACTTGTTAAATCATAACCAGCTTTAATTTCTTATGCATTATTCATCACTTCCCAAAGTTTTCTCCAGCCCTCTTCATTGTTATTTTGTGGTAAAAACAATTAGTGAAATATCTACCTTTAGAAAGTGTTAAGTATATACTAAAGTATTGTTAGTTATAAACACTATACTGTAGAGGAAACCCCCAGAATTCATTTATCTTGCGTAACTAAAACTGTGTATCCTTTGACTACCCTCCCTACTTTCCCCTCTCTCCACCTCTTGAAATCACCATTGTACTCTCTGCTCCTGAGTTGAACTATTTTATATTCCATGTATAACTCTACAGCATTTGTATATTCATTTCTGGATGATTTCACTTAATGTAATGTCCTCCAGCTTTCCTGGGGGCTCAGTGGTAAAGAATCTGCCTTCCAAGTAGGGGACCAAGTTTGATCCCTGGGTCAGGAAGATCCCCCAGAGAAGGAAATAGCAACCTACTCCAATATTTTTGCCTAGAGAATCCTGTGTACAGAGGAGCATGGCAGACTGCAGTCCATGGGGTCATAAAGAGTCATACATGACTGAGTGACTAAGCACAGCCCAGCCCAGCACAGCTTGTTTCTGAAATTATAATTCTTTAATGTGCAAAAAGTGTTATCCTAGTAGAGAAATAGACCAAAAATGCAAGAGCTCAAATTATGTGGTTCCTTTCATTTCCTTTTAGTATGGAAAGAAAAGAGTAAAAATATTTATTTTCAGTTATTAATATTTTCTATTAAAATCTCTAGTATTAAATGGATAGCATTTTTTAAAGTTTACACCAAAAATATCTTTACAATGTTTATCTATTCTTTTTCTGAATCTATTAAGACATTCACAATTCACACCAAACCAAACAGATCAAAACAAAACTAAGCTCTATTTTATCCATAAATTACTCTTCTATGTCTTTTCCTGTATTTATACTACCTGTGTACTCCCATCTTTAATTTACCTAGCCATTTGATTCCCCCATGTCTTATAGTCTTCCTTATCTCTACTAACTACCTCTTTTAACTGATCTCTGTTCCCAGTCTCTACCTTTTTATTTGAATTTTGCTCAAACAACCAAATGAATAACTGTAAAACGCAATTCAGATCTTGCTCCCTGCCTAGGGCAAAACGACTCACTTAAACAATATATTTAGATAGAAAACTGACCCTCAATCTAAATATTCTTTAATAAATGAGAATTACAAATGATTAATTTATAATTCTAAATAAAACATGAGTCAAATTAAATTTAGACGGTCACATGGTACATTTAAAATTATTGAAAATTGCTAGTGAATTTATAGGAACTGAGGTGTTAAGTTCTTTGACACCAGTACTTTCTC
Source organism: Moschus berezovskii (assembly GCF_049115385.1). Lineage (NCBI taxonomy): Eukaryota > Metazoa > Chordata > Mammalia > Artiodactyla > Moschidae > Moschus > Moschus berezovskii. The sequence goes on along the minus strand of NC_142460.1, from coordinate 47,435,368 downwards.
CCCCTAAAAAATAAGTGAAATCAGAATTGCCAAATTTGAGCTCTCCTCATTTCATCTTCTGTGATCAAAATGGACCACAGAGCCTCTGTTTTAATATTCCCTCAAGAAGGCAGCAGAGTTATAACCTTATATTTTACTTTTGCCTCTATAGATTTTATCTTATTTTTTTGCTTATTAGCAAATATTGCAGCTTTAGAAATAGATGTTATTAATATAAATGAAGCCAACATTTGACCAAATTAAAGTAGCAAATAATGTCCAAACTTTTCAAGGGTAAATGTGAATGCTTTTTAAGTGCTATATTTATTATTAGTAGTGAATAAACTAGAATGAGTACATATTATTTGCAACAGAATGCTGAGATTAGTTGTCGATGACTTCATACTTGATGATAAATCTTCTTCACATAGTTTGTCGAAAGCCATAAAACTGGATCAAATTCATATTAATAAACAACTGAGCTACAATTGAATAATTGTCACTATTTACTAACAGGAAGCAAATGTATACTTTTACTAAATTTTTTTAACATTAAGAGGATTCTGTATCAGTGGAAACATGTGGACTAGTGAATCAAATCAAAATTGGAGTGCATAAAGTTGGGGTAAATGGACACACACCTTTGAACTCTTAATTTCAAGCCTTTTATGAGTGTATGCATTAAGCATCACTTGATACTTTAAGTATCACCCTAGGTCATACATACTCAGCTTGAATTGATAGCAGTATTCCCTGATTATATGGTATTAGAATGACATCTCATATTTTTGTTAAAGAGAATCTCAGGGTTCATTAATAAGCAAATATTAAAGGAACATGCAAATAAATCTAGTTATGCAACCTATGTATTTTGTCTAAATAACATGGTATACAAGTAATTATTTTTAAATGTATTAGTTTTAAAATAAATTTTCCCTTGAGATAATAATGAAGATTTTTATTATTCTAATTGAAACTCAGGAGTATCTATAGTGATACTAGTTTAATTTGACAAATAAAAATGGTTATAAATAGCTGTACACTATTTTCCTACAATCTATATAGCTTTCCAAGGAAAAGAAAAATGCTCTGTGTAGTCTTTTTATTGTATAATGCTATTATAATTACAATATTCATAAAGCTATGAAACAATATTTTGTTTTACAAGTAGTGTGATCCTTTACACTGAGTGGACAGAGTGTGTGTGTGTGTTCAAATGTTCAATTGTGTCTGACTCTTTGCGACCCCAACGGATTATACCCTGACAGCTTCGTCTGTCCATGGGATTTCCCAGGCAATTATATTGGAGTAGGTTCCCATTTCCTCCTTCAGGGGATCTTCGCAACCCAGGGACTGAACCCACATCTCCTACACCTCCTGCTTCCTCAGGCTGATTCTTTACCACTGAGCCAACTGAAAAGCCCCGGAAAGGTATACAGGAAAATGAATGGGAGAAGGTAATAAACAAAGTGGGTACATTTAAGACAGAATAATTATTTGAGTAATTAATTGGGCCATTTCTAGAAGTTTATAAGGTCAGGGCAACTCACTATTGCAGTCTAACTGAAAAGTCCATACCGAGGTATGTTTAATCTCATCAGTGAAAAAAAGGGAAGAAGCCCATCGCTCTGAATTGCAGCAGTTGAAAAGCCCTGCGGGCCCCAGTTCCTCTCTGTATTGCCTCCACTTATTTCTATGAAGTTAAGATGTAGCCTTGTGCTATTAAGCAAAGTAAACCACGTGCAGAATCGTGGCCGAGAGGAGCTACCCCACGCCCAAGATCAGGGTGGTGGCCGAGAGGAGCTGTCCCACATCCAAGAGGCGGTGGCTGAGCGGGCACAGGAGGGCCAAGAGGAGCTACTCCACATTCAAGGTCAGGAGGGGCGGCCTTGAGGAGATACCCCTCATCCAAGGTAAGGTACAACAGCTGCACTTTGCTGGAGCAGCTGTGAAGAGATACTCCACGACCAAGGTAAGTGAAACCCAAATAAGAGGGTAGGTATTGGAGGGGGCATTAGAGGGCAGACACATTGAAATCATAATCACAAAAAACTAGTTGATCTGATCATATGGACCACAGCCCTGTCTAACTCAATGAAGCTAAGCCATGCCGTGTGGGGCCACCCAAGACAGACGGGTCATGGTGGAGAGGTCTGACAGTATGTGGTCTACCGGAGAAGGGAATGGCAAACCACTTCAGTACACTTGCCCTGAGAACTCCATGAACAGTATCAAAAGGCAAAATGATAGGATAGTGAATGAGGAATTCCCTAGGTCGGTAGGTGCCCAGTATGCTACTGGAGATCAGTGGAGAAATAACTCCAGAAAGAAGGAAGGGATGGAGCCAAAGCAAAACAAATACCCAGTTGTGGATGTGACTGATGCTAGAAGCAAGGTCCGATGCTATAAAGAGCAATATTGCATAGGAACCTGGAATGTTAGGTCCATGAATCAAGGCAAATTGGAAGTGGTCAAACAGGAGATGGCAAGAGTGAACATAGACATTCTAGGAATCAGTGAACTAAAATGGACTGGAATGGGTGAATTTAACTCAGATGACCATTATATCTACTACTGTGGACAGGAATCCCTTAGAAGAAATGGAGTAGCCATCATGGTCAACAAAAGAGTCCGAAATGCAGTACTTGGATGCAATCTTAAAAATGACAGAATGATTTCTGTTCATTTCCAAGGCAAACCATTCAATATCACAGTAATCCAAGTCTATGCCCCAACCAGTAATGCTGCAGAAGCCGAAGTTGAACAGTTCTATGAAGACCTACAAGACCTTTTAGAACTAACACCCAAAAAAGATGTCCTTTTCATTATAGGGGACTGGAATGCAAAAGTAGGAAGTCAAGAAACCCCTGGAATAACAGGCAAAATTGGCCTTGGAGCACGGAATGAAGCAGGGCAAAGGCTAATAGAGTTTGGCCAAGAGAATGCACTGGTCGTAGCAAACACCCTCTTCCAACAACACAAGAGAAGACTCTACACATGGACATCACAAGATGGTCAACACCGAAATCAGATTGATTATATTCTTTGCAGCCAAAGATGGAAAAGCCGTATACAGTTAGCAAAAAAGACCAGGAGCTGACTGTGGCTCAGATCATGAACTCCTTATTGCCAAATTCAGACTTAAATTGAAGAAAGTAGGGAAAACCACTAGACAATTCAGATATGACCTAAATCAAATCCCTTATGATTATACAGTAGAAGTGAGAAATAGATTTAAGGGTCTAGATCTTATAGATAGAGTGCCTGATGAACTCTGGACGGAGGTTCGTGACATTGTACAGGAGACAGGGACCAAGACCATCCCCATGGAAAAGAAATGCAAACAAGCAAAATGGCTGTCTGAGGAGGTCTACAAATAGCTGTGAAAAGAAGAGAAGCAAAAAGTAAAGGAGGAAAGGAAAGATATAAGCATCTGAATGCAGAATTCCAAAGAATAGCAAGGAGAGATAAGAAAGCCTTCCTCAGTGATCAATGCAAAGAAATAGAGGAAAGCAACAGAATAGGAAAAACAAGAGATCTTTTCAAGAAAATTAGAGATATCAAGGGAATATTTCATGCAAACATAGGCTCGATAAAGGACAGAAATGGTATGGACCTAACAGAAGCAGAAGATATTAAGAAGAGGTGGCAAGAATACGCAGAAGAACTGTACAAACAAGATCTTCACGACGAAGATAATCATGATGGCGTGATCACTCACCTAGAACCAGACATCTTGAAAATGTGAAGTCAAGTGGGCCTTAGAGAGCATCACGACGAACAAAGCTAGTGGAGGTGATGGAATTCCAATTGAGCTATTTCAAATCCTGAAAGATGATGCTGTGAAAGTGCTGCACTCAATATGCCAGCACATTTGGAAAACTCAGCAGTGGCCACAGGACTGGAAAAGGTCAGTCTTCATTCCAATCCCAAAGAAAGGCAATGCCAAAGAATGCTCGAACTACCGCACAGTTGTACTCATATCACACTCTAGTAAAGTCATACTCAAAATTCTCCAAGCCAGGCTTCAGCAATATGTGAATCGTGAACTTCCAGATGTTCAAGCAGGTTTTAGAAAAGGCAGAGGCCCTAGAGATCAAATTGCCAACATCTGCTGGATTATGGAGAAAGCAAGAGAGTTCCAGAAAAACATCTATTTCTGTTTCAATGACTATGCCAAGGCTTTTGACTGTGTGGATCACAATAAACAGTGGAAAATTCTGAAAGAGATGAGATTACAAGACCACCTGACCTGCCTCTTGAGAAACCTGTATGCAGGTCAGGAAGCAACAGTTAGAACTGGACATGGAACAACAGACTGGTTCCAAATAGGAAAAGGAGTACGTCAAGGTTGTATATTGTCACCCTGCTTATTTAACTTATATGCAGAGTACATCATGAGGAACGCTGGGCTGGAAGAAGCACAAGCTGGAATCAAGATTGCTGGGAGAAATATCAATAACCTCAGATATGCAGATGACACCACCCTTATGGCAGAAAGTGAAGAGGAACTCAAAGGCCTCTTGATGAAAGTGAAAGAGGAGAGTGAAAGGGTTGGCTTGAAGCTCAACATTCAGAAAACGAAGATCATGGCATCTGGTCCCATCACTTCTTGGGAAATAGATGGGGAAACAGTGGAAACCGTGTCAGACTTTATTTTTTTGGGTTCCAAAATCACTGCAGATGCTGATTGCAGCCATGAAATTAAAAGACCCTTACTCCTTGGAAGGAAAGTTATGACCAACCTAGATAGCATATTAAAAAGCAGAGACATTACTTTGCCAACCAAGGTCCGTCTAGTCAAGGCTATGGTTTTTCCTGTGGTCATGTATGGATGTGAGAGTTGGACTGTGAAGTAAGCTGATCGCCGAAGAATTGATGCTTTTGATCTGTGGTGCTGGAGAAGACTCTTGAGAGTCCCTTATACTGCAAGGAGATCCAACCAGTCCATTCTGGAGGAGATCAATCCTGGGTGTTCATTGGAAGGACTGATGCTAAAGCTGAAACTGCAATACTTTGGCCACCTCATGCGACGAGTTGACTCACTGGAAAAGACTCTGATGCTGGGAGTGATTGGGGGTAGGAGGAGATGGGGACGACAGAGAATGAGATGGCTGGATGGCATCATCGACTCTATGGACATGAGTTTGAATGAACTCTGGGAGTTGGTGATGGACAGGGAGGCCTTTCATGTTGTGGTTAATGGAGTCGCTAAGAGTCGGACATGACTGAGCGACTGAACTGAACTGACTGAACTGAAGCTGGATTTAGAAAAGGCAGAGGAACCAGAGATCAAATTGCCAACATGTGTTGGATCATCGTAAAAACAAAGGTTCCAAAAATAATCTAATTCTGCTTTATTGATTATGCCAAAGCTTTTGACTGTGTGGATCACAACAAATTGTGGAAAATTCTACAATAGATGGGAATACCAGACCACCTGACCTGCCTCCTGAGAAATCTGTATGCAGGTAAAGAAGCAAGAGTTAAAACTGGATTGGAACAACAGACTGGTTCCAAATTGGGAAAGGAGTTCATCACAGCTGTATATTGTCACCCTGCTTTTTGAACTTATATGCAGAATACATCATGACTAACGCTGGACTGTATGAAGCGCAAACTGGAATCAAGATTGCTGGGAAAAATATCAATAACTTCAGATAAGCAAATAAAACTACCCTTATGGCAGAAAGTGAAGAAGAACTAAAGAGCTTCTTAATGAAAGTGAAAGAGGAGAGTGAAACTGTTGGTCTAAAACTCAACATTCAGAAAACTAAGATCATGGCTGCTGCTACTGCTGCTAAGTCACTTCAGTCGTATCCGACTCTGTGTGACCCCATAGACGGAAGCCCACCAGGCTCCCCTGTCCCTGGGATTCTCCAGGCAAGAACACTGGAGTGGGTTGCCATTTCCTTCTCCATCTAGTCCTATTAGTTCATAGCAAATAGATGGGGAAACATTGGAAACAGTGGCTGACTTAATTTTTGGGAGTTTCAAAATCACTGCAGTTGGTGCAGTGAAATTAAAAATTAAAAGAGAAATTAAAAGACACTTGCTCCTTGGAAAAAAAGTTATGACCAACCTAGACAGCTTATTAAAAAGCAGAGACATTACTTTACCAACAAAGGTCAGTCTAGTCAAGGCTATTGTCATTTTTGGATGTGATAGTTGGACTATAAAGAAAGCTGAATGCCAAAAAATTGATCATTTTGAACTGTGGTGTTGGAGAAGACACTTGAGAGTCCCTTGGACTGCAAGGAGATCAAACCAGTCCATCCTAAAGGAAATCAGTCCTGAATATTCATTGGAAGGACTGATGCTGAAGCTGAAACTCCAATATCTGGCCACCTCATGTGAAGAACTGACTCATTTGAAAAGACCCTGATGCTGGGAAAGATTGAAGGCAGGAGTAGAAGGGGATGATAGAGGATGAGATGGTTGGGTGGCATCACCTACTCAGTGGACATGAGTTTGAGTAAACTCTGAGAGTTGGTGATGAGCAGGGAGGCCTGGTGTGCTGAGGTTCATGGGGTCACAATGAGTCAGACATGACTGAGAGACTGAACTGATTGAATATCATATTTTCCTCTTATCATTTTTCTCAAATGTAGTATATTGTGAATATTTAAATTGCCTTGAAATGGTCCTTACTTTATCCCAAAATTTGAAAAAAGGTGGATTATATGTGTGCAAAATCCATTACCTAGAGATTTGTGTAAAGTTTCCAAATATATACAGAATTGGCAGCAGAACATCTTTTATGGCATTACTGAAACAATAGTACTTGTCTCTGAAAATTCAGGGTTTTTACTTTTGAAGTAAAAAGTGATAAATGAGATTTGTGAATATTTATACCCATTTCAAATAAGGGTTTATCTTTGGGTTACAATCAGTAGCACAATCTTCTATAAATGTAAACTAGAGAAAAGCAATTGCAATAAGGATTCAACTTTTTGAACTTCACATTTCCAGAACTACAGTCTTAAGCTTTGAATTTCACTCAATAAATTACAGGGTTATTTATTTTTTTATAAGGTTCTATAAAATTTGAAAGAAAAAGACCTTGAAGTAGTATATAGTCTATTTCTCCATTATCAAGCTGATCTAAACTATAGAAAGAGGTCGATTGTCTGTCCTACTCTTTAAGATTAGCAATAATGGAAGTCTAAAATCTCCTTTAAGATCTTAATCCAAGCTTCACTTGCTTCCACTCAAATCATTTCTATTAGCCATAATCTTGGTGAAGATGGAAAACAGTAGATTAACATCTAAAATATAATTGAGGACCAAGCATTTTCTCTTTTCTCTTTTCATCCCTGTCTGTCCTGCATGTTCAAGAAATGCTGCAGTAAATTGCTTGGCATTTGTGACCATGCTATGCCCTTTCGTTGTCTCTTTTTCTGGAACATGTTTTCTCTTTCTTTTCACTAGTAAAAAGTTGTTCAACATTAATGACCAAAACTAAAGGTCATCTCTGTGAAAACATGTCTATCTCATCCTGAGAGTCTTTCCCTGCTTTTTCTCATACAGCAGAGAGCCATATTATATTGATGTTGTTTGTTTAGATGCCAATCTTCCCAGTTGGTTATAGGCCATTTCCTGGCAAGGGCATATTTCTCTACCTGGAATCTAGCATAGAGTTTGGTACATTTGTGAGTACTTAATGAAAGCATGCAGAAATTCACGCTCCTTAAACAATGGCTTTCGGCTCTAGCTGTAATATTTTTCCTACACACATAAGTACTACAAGGTTTTTTTTGGTTGTTTGCTTCTATTTTTAAGTTTTCTGAACCTTCAACTGAAACAGAGCAGGCATAAAGAATGGGAAAAAAATTGCTATGAAATTTTAAATTCGATATCTTTGTTACTTTGCTCACTTAACAAACATTATTTTCAGCAAGAACTTTGTTGAGTTTTAGGTGGTCGACAGTGAACACAACAAATCCCTGACTTGAAGAAATCTAAAATCTAGTGGGGGAAGCATACCATAGAGAAGTGAGCAGTAATTATAAAATTGGCCGCACAATAAAGAAATCAAACAGTGAACTGAAATAAAGAATCATGACATGGGACCTATTGAGATTCAGTGTTTAGATATCTCACTGATGTTTCTTTTTAGCTGAGTCCCTCACAGTTCTGCACCAATTCTTATTTCACATTTTAAAAGCATTTATATACACAAATACATACATGCACACCTCAAAATTACAGTTAAACTGTTACACATTCGCTAATATTCTCCCTAGGTGTCGTTCCTTTTTACTGTGTTGACTTATTTCTATTAATGAAAAAAAAAAAAAAATTCCACTGCTTTTGACTCTCCCCTGGCATCTGGAAAGCGGTATTAAGTCACTTAAATAACTAGCTAAACAAAACGGAGCTGAGAATAACCATTTATAAAACTACCCCTGAGCCAGAGCAGCTCTGTGATTCACTAGAAATATTGCCCATGTTTTAGAATAAGGAGAAATGACTCTTGCTTTACTGAGATGTTACAAAAGTGAAGCGTCTATACATATGCAAAGATGTATCATTTTAAAAAAAACTTGTAATAAATTAAGATTTTGCCTAGAAGATAAGTTGCTATCAGATCTAAACTCATGAAGTAACCAACAAACAGGTGGCAGTGTCTGAACTTGCATTTTGCCACTTCTGTGTTAAAGAGGTAAAACGTGAATAGTGATAAAAGTTCCCTCAACTCCCGTTTTTCTTTCCATAATATCTTATACTTCGTGAGGTTTTCTCATGTAAGGTAAAAGACACATAATTAGGAACAATTAGGGTATGCCATAGTTTTGATTAACTGGCTACCAATTGCAACGTCAATAAATGGAAGGTTCCATAGGAGTCCATGCTGTCCAACTTTTACTCCTTAACTACATCAGGAGTCTTTTTATGTCATAACTTGATAAATGGTGTGTCTAGAAATTGACAGCATGGATGCAGGAAGCTGGCCTTAGCAAAGCACATGGAGTGTAGGTTAGGAGGGAGAGAAAACAGAGGTCAAATGGCAGTCCAGTGTTCACATCAGCTTGAACTGGGATGCCAGCCAGGAATATTGTAGAACTGTCAGTTCAGTTCAGTTCAGTTCAGTTCAGTCGCTCAGTCGTGTACGACGCTTTGCGACCCCATGAATCACAGCACGCCAGGCCTCCCTGTCCATCACCAACTCCCGGAGTTCACTCAAACTCATGTCCATCAAGTCGATGATGTCATCCAGCCATCTCATTCTCTGTCGTCCCCTTCTCCTCCTGCCCGCATCCCTCCCAGCATCAGAGTCTTTTCCAGTGAGTCAACTCTTCGCATCAGGTGGCCAAAGTATTGGAGTTTCAGTTTCAGCATCAGTCTTTCCAATGAACACCCAGGATCGATCTCCTTTAGGATGGGCTGGTTGGATCTCCTTGCAGTCCAAGGGAATCTCAAGGGTCTTCTCCAACACCACAGTTCAAAAGCATCAATTCTTCGGCAATCAGCCTTCTTCACAGTCCAGCACTCACATCCATACATGACCACTGGAAAAACCATAGCCTTGACTAGATGCACCTTGGTTGGCAAAGTAATGTCTCTGCTTTTTAAGATGCTATCTAGGTTGGTCATAACTTTTCTTCCAAGGAGTAAGCATCTTTTAATTTCATGGCTGCAGTCAGCATCCGCAGTGATTTTGGAGCCCCTAAAAATGAAGTCTGACAGTTTCCACTGTTTCCCCATCTATTTCCCATGAAGTAATGGGACCAGATGCCATGATCTTAGTTTTCTGAATGTTGAGCTTCAAGCCAACTTTTTCACTCTCCTTTTTCACTTTCATCAAGAAGCTTTTGAGTTCCTCTTCACTTTCTGCCATAAGGGTGGTGTCATCTGCATATCTGAGGTTATTGATATTTCTCCCAGCAATCTTGATTCCAGCTTCTCAGTCACCATCAACTTTAGGCATAGGTCAGTACTGTTTATTCTCATTCTAGATCAATCAATTTTCAAAAATCTGAGAGTTTTTGATATTCTGGGATTCTGATTTCTCTATGGTTGAATAGACCAACATGATACTCTGTGCTATCTGTGGGCCCATGTTGAGCATACATCAGAGGATATGGTCTGGAAGGAGAAACTGAGGGAAATGAATACATATGATATTGACATGATATAAATCCAACTGCAGTTTAATTCACTTCTGTTGCTGATAAAATAGGATTTAGAGAAATGAAATGGTAGTGCCATGACTGGAACACAGTGTTCCTGACATCAAATTCAGTGCTTGTTGGGCTAGCTGACATTTGTGTCACAACCAAATTTATTTTGCTGAAGTACTCAAATATTTATGGAGAATTTAATCCCTTATACTGGGAGTGTTGTCATAAAGGCATTATTTGATACTATCTCTACAAATCTCATAAACATTTCTGAAATTATGTTTACTTAAAGTCCAAATTTAAGACAACCTTTTGTAGTCTCACCAGCTATAACAACTGTGACAACTTGAAATAATTCATGCAAAAAAGCAAACTTTTTTCTATTACTCTCTTTGCATATCTGAAACATACAGTGCAAATATTATCAATTTAGAATCTTCCAATGGAAACATATTTTAGTAAGAAAAAAATGGTAAAATTATTTACATATTCAAAAATGAAATTTAAGATTAATTTTATTAAAATTTCAAAGTTTAATATGACAGACTTTCTGTTTATGTATCATTGCCTGGTTACTATTTGCTAACAGTATTTAAGAAACCAAACAAGCAAATCTTTATTTGAACAGAATTTAAATAGTCAAAGCAGTTAAAAAGTTAGAAAAATATTTATACTAAATTTCATATTTATCTTTGGGCAAAAGCAGAAGTCATCAGAAAACGTTAATCTCTTAGTCATGTCTAACTCTTTGTGACCCTATAGACTGTAGCCCATCTGTCGCCTCTGTCCATGAGATTCTCCAGGCAAGAATACTGGAATGAATAGCCATTCCCTTCTCCAGTAGAACTTCCTGACCCAGGGATTGAAACCAGGTCTCCTGTGTTTCAGACAGAATTTTTACCATCTGAGCCACCAGGGAAATCCAGTTTCTACTTATAAACTTAGGAATATATGTTAGTGAAATATCAGGAAAGAAAGGGAAAACAAGAGTCTCAACAGAAGAATGCAATCTTTCTTATTTAAAATAAATTAGTAAGATGAGGGACATAAGTAAGGACTGCAAAAAACAGTAACAAAAGGCATTATTTTTCTTCCTTTCTACATCTTCAATATTCAAGGTTCTGTGGTCCCTGCAGTTTTTATTGCTTCTGCTTTTTCCACAAAAGGCCTCATTTAAGTGATTTCCTGATTGACAGAGTTGTCCATGAGTTGGAGAACGCTGCTCGGTACAAGAGCGTTAGGGGATTCAGTGAGCAGGTGTTAAACTGATTACAGAGAATATTTCTCTTTATCAATCTCTAATCTTCAGACTTCAGAATTTTTAAACAGATGTTTTAGACAGATTTCCTCTCTATGTTTCCATGGGGTTGTCTCTCACCTGCTTAATTGCTTCTATGACAAATAAAGGAATACAAAGGAACACAAAATACACATTCTCACTTCCCCTGTGAGAACAGCTTCCTGTTTGATTTTCTACACTTTTGTTCATTTTTCTTTGAAGAGTGGAAAATTAGTAATCTAGTTGAAATTAACTTCTCTACTGAATTTTAAGCCCCTTGAATACACAGACTACCACTCTCCCCTCCCCATGCTTGGATTTTTCTTTTTACAGAATTCCCTGAGTATTTCAGCTCATCAACCAATACCTTCCTTTTTGCAGACTGATGACTGTAATGTTTCTTTTTGATTCAAGTTTAGCAAGAGATTGAAAACCAGAATATTGAGTATAAATAGGAGGATGCTAACAGCCTGAATTTAATAATTTTATGGAAGCAAATGAATGGACTGATTAGGACAAGGGGGCCTATATGTTTGTGCCTTTGGTTTTTTTTGATATGATATCACATAGAAATCACATTTCTATGAATGTCTAGAACAGTAGTAGAGTAGACTTCAGTTCAGTTCAGTCGCTCAGTCATGTCCGACTCTTTGCAACCCCATGAATCACAGCACACCAGGCCTCCCTGTCCATCACCAACTCCCGGAGTTCACTCAAACTCACCTCCATCAAGTCGGTGATGCCATCCAGCCATCTCACTCTCTGTCGTCCCCTTCTCTTCCCACCCCCAATCTTTCCCAGCATCAGAGTCTTTTCCAGTGAGTCAACTCTTCGCATGAGGTGGCCAAAGTATTGGAGTTTCAGCTTTAGCATCAGTCCCTCCAATGAACAGCCAGGATTGATACACTTTAGAATGAACTGGTTGGATCTCCTTGCAGTCCAAGGGACTCTCAAGAGTCTTCTCCAACACCACAGTTCAAAAGCATCAATTCTTTGCCGATCAGCTTTCTTCACAGTCCAAATCTCACATCCACACATGACCACTGGAAAAACCATAGCCTTGACTAGACAGACCTTTGTTTTCAAAGTAATGTTACCATACCTTTATATATCTGCATTAACTCTGATGTGTTTCCTGGGAAGTTATTTTCAAGCAAGAAGTAGCCTTGTATAAGGAGCTTGGGTCATCAGAAAAGTCATAGACATGGAAGTGGAGCTGTGATATTGAATGCAGCACAGTGCAATTATCAACCTCTATCTCTTGATCTAACCACACACACACACACACACACACACACACAAAACAGGTTCTTATGTTTCTTTGCTGGAGCTTGAGAGGAAGAGTCCATGAAAAGTAATCTGTTCAGTTACCAACACCAGAGATCATCATAATTTTGGGGATTCCTTTACTGCAAAGCTTTGTTGCCTAAAGGCTTTTATGCATGGATACCACCATCAAGTTGTAAAGAAGCACCTGGAGAGAGGACTTAGACTGCCAAGGTAAAGATAGAAATGCCAAATGGAGTTCCGCTAGAGATACTTGGTAGCAATTTTGTTCAGTAATTTTATGTGTCAATTTGACAGGACTAATGGGATATCCAGATAATGGGTAAAACATTGTTTCTGGGTGCGTCTGTAAGGGTTTCCCTCAAAGAGATTAGCATTTGAATCAGTACACTGAGTAAAGATTGGTCTCAAAAACCTGAGTGGGTGTTATTCAATTCATTAAGGACCTGAAGAGAAAATGTGGAAGAAGAGCAAATTCCCTCTCTTCTTAAATGAGATATCCATCTTCTTCTGGCCTTGAACTTCATCTCTTTAGGTTCTCAGGCTTTCAGACTCAGACTGGAATTTTTACCATCACCTATTTATTCACAGGCCATCAGACCTGGGCTGAATAACACCACTGGTTTTCCTGTTTTTCCAGCTTGCAGATGGGAGATCTCCACAATCATTTGAGCCAATTCCCTTAGTAAATCTCTGCATATATAAAAATCAAGATTTCTACAGAAACTTTGTATTTGTAAGAGTCATATATATATATATGTCAACTTGTCAACTGATATATGTGTGTATATACATATAATTATATATATATATATATATATATATGTATATATATAATGACATATATCCTATTAGCTCTGTTTCTCTTTTGTTCAGTTCAGTTCAGCCAGTCCATTCTGTCTGACTCTTTGCGACCCCATGAGATGCAGCATGCCAGGCCTCCTTGTCCATCACCAACTCCCTAAGCTTGCTCAAACTCATGTCCATCAAGCCAGTGATGCCATCCAACCATCTCATCCTCTGTCATCCATTCTCTTCTTACCTTCAATCTTGTGCAGCATCATGGTCTTTTCTAATGAGTCAGCTCTTCACATCAGGTGGCCAGAGTATTGGAGTTTCAGCTTCAGTGTCAGTCCTTCCAATAAATATTCAGGACTGATTTCCTTCAGTATTGACTGGTTTAATCTCCTTGCAGTCCAATGGACTCTCAAGAGTCTTCTCCAAAACCGCACTTGAAAAGCATTAATTCTTTAGCTCTCAGCTTTCTTTATGGTCCAACTCTCACATCCATACATGACTATTGGAAAAGCCATAGCTTTGACTATACAGACCTTGTTTCTCTTTTGAACTCTTACTAATAAAAGAATTCTGTAGGAAGCTAGATAAACTGAACTAACAACTGAGGGAGAAGACTTATTGAAATTTGAATTATATTAAAGTGTTGTTCAAAAATCAATGTCAACCTTCATGTGAAATCTCTTCTCTGGACAGGCTGGATACTAACTTTCTTGGGTGCCTTTGACCCTTGAAGTTGTGAATTATTTCAATTCCTTGATGAAGTACAGTGAGATAAAAAGTGAAATGTGAAACCAACAATAGTGGTTTCCTTTTCCTGAATAAGCTGAAGATTTGTGATTTTTACAACCCAAGCAATGTCTGCCTGTCAATGCAGGAGGTACAAGAGATGTGGGTTCGATCCCTGGGTCAGGAAGATCACCTGGAGAAGGGCATGGCAACCCACTTCAGCATTCTTGCCTGGAGAATCTCATGGACAGAGGAGCCTGGCAGGCTACAGTCCATCAGTTCAGTTCAGTTCAGTCGCTCAGTCGTGTCCGACTCTTTGCGACCCCATGAATCACAGTACGCCAGGCCTCCCTGTCCATCAAGATTGCCGGGAGAAATATCGATAACTTCAGATATGCAGATGACACCATTCTTATGGCAGAAAGTGAAGAGGAACTCGAAAGCCTCATGATGAAAGTGAAAGAGGAGAGTGAAAAGTGTGGCTTGAAGCTCAACATTCAGAAAACGAAACGAAGATCATGGCTACATGATTTGGACATAATTTGGACATGACTGAAGCGATTTAGCACACACTCATATCTGTCATATATTTTCAGTGGTTGGTTTTATTCTTTGCAAGTCAACAAAAGCCTACTACTATTTTCTTCACTCCTAAGATATTATCTGCTTCTCTGTTTCCCTAAGAAGGTCAAGACATCTTATCTTGGCATTCCCCCTTTCTTTAAATGAGCATCTGTGTTACACATTCTCTCCTGCCTGAAGTTAATTTCTCATCAAAGCTCAGGATCATTTCTCCTTTCTTTTCTTCTGGAATCTTCATATTATTACCTTTCTAAATTATGTTTTCAATTGCTCTAATTCTACTGGCTTTCTCTACTCAGTATATGTTAATAAACTCAAGTCCTCATATTCTTGAAAAAAACAAATTTTTTTGAAATGGAGAAAATGAAAGAATACATGCCACTCTCAGTTTTATAATAGTAATGTTACAACCTGAAAGATTTCTCTGTGAGCAGTAAGGACAGTAGATGAACAAGGGATACTAACAATACTGGTAAGGTATTTAGGATATCAGTAAAAGGCAACAGAAATAGCGGCAGGACAGTCGCCTGTAGGTAGATGTGAATGAGAAAACAGAGAAAATGAAAAAAATACCCCAGTATAGAGTAAAAGGATAGTAGAGCCCAGAGTGCGGTAGAGGGACTTAATTGATGCTATGTGGTACAAAACTTTGGAAAGAGAAAGCATGAAAGAGAATTTTTAAAGAAATTTTGCAATTGTTTTTGTGAGGTAACTTTCTCATTATTAAGCATTTATATAAAGTCACAGCATATAAATCTCTATACTTTCTACTTCTGCCGTGTATTTCAGACTCGTCACGAGTTTTGCTATATTTGAGTTTCAAGCACATTATATTCAACATTAATTCAGGAATTCTAATACAACAATAATTTGGAAAGATTAGATTGCCAATGTCTTAGAAGTTAGCCTTATTCTAATGTAATTCAAAACAATTACTTTTCTGATTAAATAAATAGCACACATCTATAAAATTCAACAACATAGGCATTTAGAAAGCGAAAGTGTCATACTTTTGGTGAAGAAAGGAATATGAATACCTGATACCACTTGTCTGTACTACTGGATTATAAAATGATGTGCTTTCACATTTTCATAGGATCATTTGTAGAAAGCTGCTGAAACAAAATGGCTATGTCTCAATTCATCAATTACATGATTTAGAAATAAATTTATGAAATTTTAGCACCAGAAGCCTGGACAATCCCTGATGAAATTTAATGACTAAAAAAAAATAGCACAATTTAGATCATGAAACTGGGCCTGTTATGCAATTTTAATTAAAGGGGTGATTTGCATAGGCAGATAGTAATTATATATGTTGAAATTTAGTCAAGCAATTAAGATCAGCTGAAAATCCTGACCTTAATATATATTTACAAGCCAAAGTGACAAATGACATTTTTTTTTCCTAGAACCCAAAATAGCACATGTAAATGCACATTTTATATGAACACTATGTCAGAGAATGAAAATCAGGTTAGTTTTGTGTCTTGGAATGTCTTTCAATTTAAATATTATATAGCATCATCTTAATAGTGGCACTTTTAACCCAAAATAACCAAATCCTGTAAAGAAAAGTTGTTAAGTCACTTGAAGACATGATCCTGAGGAAAGATAAGAAATAGGTTGTGACAGGTACAGAATTTTCTGATATTTGTTGCTAGTAATTAAAAAGATTTTTTTCCTTATTAAAAAAGGAATAGATGCAACATCTTAAAAATGTTATTACCATGTAATATCTAAAAAGCCTTAACTTTATTTAAATATTTTGCCCTATATTGACTGTCAATGAGTTTTAAATGATTTCATGTATCAGTTTTGAGTAGGTTTAAGAATGGGTTAATGTAGCTTAGAATGCAAAACTCAGATCTAATTTCATGTAAGTAAATGGAGATTTCATTTATCTAAAGCCTTTTAAACTAAAATAATGAGCACAGCCCTGGAAATGGGTTATGAATGAAAATGTAATCAGCTGACAGCTGAGTTCAGGATGCAATTATGTTACCTGTATAAACATGTTATGGTGGTTCAGTGTAAACCAGGCTGTGGCAAGATAGGTAGTTTAACCAAAAGAGAATCCAGGATTAAAATGCCATAGCAGTTGTCAAAATCATTGTAGGGGATTGATATTTTTTCTTAATTGTAAACATTTTCTAGTGTATACCTATATAAACAGGCTGGCTCTACTAAAATGGATGGCACAATAGAGTCACAGTGGTATTAATAAAGTGAAAATTTTCTAACTTGCTCCCTGTCACCAGCAGCATTTGCCTCAAGGTCAGAGACAGAGGTTGACATATTTTCTGTAAGATTTTAAGCACACATTCCTAGTAAAGTTGAATAACAATTATTGGTTATACTTTAAGAATATTTCCACCATTCCATAAAATACTGAATGACATCTTTAAATCATTCACTGAACTAATAGAAAAATGTCTCTGAGTAGAATTTGGGAGGTTTTAGTTCACTTTCATTGTTGAATCATAGTTGCTCCTCTATTCTGCTGGAAAGCCTACCTCCACTGTGAGATGCTTTTTTAGTAGACCATGAAGTAGTGTTATTTTTGTGCTTTATTTCTTTTAGAGATGTTTAGTCTTATGATCTTTTCCTCTTAAGTTTTCTTAATTTCTACCTATTTCTATAGAACAGTTGGCTGAAAAGCAATCTAATAACCCAATCTTTGCCAGACCCCCAGTCATACTTTTGTTCTGCTCACTGACTCTTGTGATGCCACCCCTCAATGCTGCTACCTAAAACCTTAAAGGGTTTCCTCTGTGTTTTGACAGTTTAGGGAAAATTAGTCCTAAGTGATCCTATAGCAATAATGCATACAATCATCTTCCTATTCAAACACACATCCTCTTTCACTCTCTGACCCTGACTTAGCCTAACTGATCCTCTGAAAGAAAGTGAAAGTATAGTAGCCCAGTCGTGTCTGACTCTCTGCAAACTGTAGCGCACCAGGCTCTTTTGTCCATGACATTCTATAGGCAAGAATATTGGAGTGGGTTGCCATGCCTTTCCCTGATCCTCTAGATCCTCATAATTTCATTTGACACTTAATAGAAAAAGTTGCAGCACAATCGGTAAATGAGAATCCAAAATACAGTAAAAACTTCCCATTCACTATTTTGTTCTTTTCCATGGATGTTAACAGTGGAATCCTCAGTCACTTTGAATAGTATAACTGCTTTATAGGTTTCTGTCATCTGATAAGTATGACAGTCAAGTTGCATTTTAACTTGAAGATAATAAATATCAAAAATATTCTCAAGAATTTCCCTAAAATGGGTTATTTTCTTCTGGTTTTCAGAATAATATGTTTTTAAAAATTCTATGAATGTGGGCTTTTCATAATGGCATATTTCTAACGCAAAAGGCAAACAATGTCAAACATATTTAATCAACTATAATTGCAGTGTTACAGATACAATTTTACTGGTCTTGATTTAGAAGTATTGGGTTCTGATCATTTCAACTCTCTGGGTTTTATCAACTCATTGTGAGTATCCTTGCTACTAGCAATCTATTTTTATCATAATTTTTAGTTTAGTTAATAAATGGCATCATGAAACGTATGGATTCATCTAGCAATTCTTGTGAGAAAAAGGGGCAAAAATTAAAACACAATAAGTGTGGAAAATAAGCAGTTACATCTTATTTGATTAAAGTACCACAGATTTGGTAGCTTAAACAACAAAGACTTCACATGATATTGGAAGTTATATGTCTGATGTAAAAGTGTCAGCAAAATTGATTCCTTCTGAGGTCTTTCTCATAGGCTTTTTTCCATGCATAGACTTAAAAAGCCTAATATATCACAAAAATGTATAGCTTTATAGAAATTAAAAAATAATGCTAATGTCTCACCTCTGTTTTATACAAAAATTCAAAAATATTTTCTATTATGAATATATATTGATATACATATATATATGGAGTTGGTGATGGTGATGGACAGGGAAGCCTGGCGTGCTGTGATTCATGGGGTCACAAAGAGTCGGACATGACTGAGCATCTGAACTGAACTGATAAATGAAACAATGCAATATCAATACAAAGAGACTATTTTTGGTATAAAATTCAAAGTCAATTACAATACCTAAGCTTTCATTTGCGTAAATGCAAAAAAGTACCAAATTTTCAGCAGAATAAAATCATTCATATTTTGAATCAAATTATGATGGGATTAGTAAAATTAAAATTCAGATCCTTGGTAAACATATTAATTCAAATCTAACCATGTAATTAGAATGCTGAATTATTAGATGAAGATTAGATGAGTTTTTCCTGGGTGAATGAATATTCACTATGTTATCCCATGACATTCCAATTTCATCAACATTTTGAATGTGCTCATCAGTTATAGTTTGTTCTCCTGATTTACAGTATTTTCCTTACCTATGCTTCCTACATTTTAGCTAACTTTATGTCTATCGCTTCATATATTGAAAGTAATAAATCAAATTCAATGTTTTTCTAGATAATTTTAGTCTATATACACCCTTTTCTTTAATAACTGATAAGGGAGTTGATATACAAATGCTTTAAATATATGAATACGTTTGAATATTCAACTAAAATCACTATGCATTTACTTCCTTTCAAAGTGGTTCAAAAGATTTCTAAATAACTGCAATATTTAAACAGAAAAAATGATTTAAATCAAAATCTACTAAACAATGTTATTAAACAGTGAAGAGAAATCTATATATATGGAAAATTTATAGACATATTCAAAATTGCTTAAAATCAAACTTCAACAATTTGCTAATTTTTGCTTGAGTGGTAATAGTTACACATTTTAATTTATTAATATCAAATACCTTAGAAAACATATATTGGAAGAAAAGTAGAATATGTAAGATGATCAAAATGGAGACCAATGTTTCAATTTCACATTCATATCAGTAAGATTGTAATATTTATATTTAATAGCTTACTTTCCTCATGGGAATCTAGACTAAAATTCCTAATTTCTTTTTTCAGTACTAGTGATTTTTAAATAGAATAGATTTGATAGAATAGAATAAAGTGAAACTGTCAGGATACATAACTTAGTGACAAGACACCATAGTGCTCACTCTCTGGAGTCAAGAAGCCATGGTTCAAAAAAAAACTATCATACTTCGTACTATAAGAACCTCAGTCACATTGCTTAATGATGCTGTGCCTCAGTTTCCTTAAATTTAGAAGAAGCATACTGATGCTTCTAATTCAGAGAGCTCTTGAGAACATTACATAAGTTATAGCGAACAAAACACTTGTAATCAGCTTCTCTGTTTCCTCTGCCTTTTGTAAATCCAGCTTGAACATCTGGAAGTTCACTGTTCACATACTGTTGAAGCCTGACTTGGAGAATTTTGAGCATTACTTTACTAGCAAGTGAGATGAATGCAATTGTGTGGCAGTTTGAGCATTTTTGGCATTGCCTTTTTTTGGGATTGGGATGAAAACTGATCTTTCCAGTCCTGTGGCCACTGCTGAGTTTTCCAAATTTGCTGGCATATTGAGTGCAGCACTTTCACAGCATCATCTTTCATGATTTGAAATAACTCAACTGGAATTCCATCACCTCCACTAACTTTGTTCATAGTGATGCTTCTTAAGGCCACTTGACTTCACATTCTAAGATGTCTGGCTCTAGGTGAGTGATCATACCATTGAGATTATCTGGGTCATGAATATCATTTTTGTGTAGTTCTTCTGTGTCACCGCTTCTTAATATCTTTTGCTTCTGTTAGGTCCATACCATTTCTGTCCTTTATTGAGCCCATCTTTGCATGAAATATTACCTTGGTTTCTCTAATTTTCTTTAAGAGATCTTTAGTCTTTCCTTTTCTATTGTTTTCCTGTATTTCTTTGAATTGATCACTGAGGAAGGCTTTCTTATCTCTCCTTGCTATTCTTTGGAACTCTGCATTCAAACAGGTATATCTTTCCTTTTCTCTTTGCTTTTCACTTCTCTTCTTTTCACATATATTTGTAAGGCCTCCACAGACAGCCATTTCGCTTTTTTCATTTCTTTTTCTTGGGGATAGTCTTGACCCCTGTCTCCTGTACAATGTCATGAACCTCTGTGCATAGTTCTTCAGGCACTCTATCAGATCTAATCCCTTGAATCTATTTCTCACGTCCACTGTATAACCGTAAGGGTCATACCTGAATGGTTAGTGGTTTTCTCTGCTTTCTTCAATTTAAGTCTGAATTTGGCAATAAGGAGTTCATGGGGGTGGACAGATCATCACGTGACATGGAAGTGACTACGAACAGGAAGAGGACGAAAAAAATAGCCGTTTGCGAGGAGCCTGACCGCAGCCACCATGAACAGCAAAGGTCAATATCCAACGCAGCCGACTTACCCCGTGCAGCCTCCTGGGAACCCTGTGTGTCCTCAGACCTTGCATCTTTCTCAGGCTCCACCCTATACTGATGCTCCACCTGCCTACTCAGAGCTCTGCTGTCGGAGCTTTGTGCACCCGCGGGCTGCCACCGTCCCCACCATGTCTGCTGCGTTTCCTGGCGCCTCACTGTATCTTCCCATGGCCCAGTCTGTGGCTGTTGGACCTTTAGGTTCCACAATCCCCGTGGCTTATTATCCAGTTGGTCCCATCTAGCCACCTGGTTCAACAGTGCTGGTGGAAGGAGGGTATGATGCAGGGGCCAGATTTGGAGCTGGCGCTACTGCTGGAAACATTCCTCCTCCTCCCCCTGGATGCCCTCCCAATGCTGCTCAGCTGGCAGTCATGCAGGAAGCCAATGTCCTCATAACTCAGCGGAAGGGAAGCTTCTTCATGGGTGGCTCAGATGGTGGCTACAACATCTGGTGAAGAACCAAGGCCATCTCTATGCCGGGAAAGACATCACATACCTTCAGCACTTCTCACAATATAACTGCTTTAGTCATATTAACCTGAAGTTGCAGTTTAGACACATGTTGCTGGGGTGTCTTTCTGGTGCCCAAACTTTCAGGCACTTTTCAAACTTAGTAAGGAACCCTGTAATGGTAGCTGCTGCTGCTGCTGCTGCTAAGTCACTTCAGTCTTGTCCGACTCTTTGTGACCCCATAGACGGAAGCCCACCAGGCTCCCCCTTCCCTGGGATTCTCCAGGCAAGAACACTGGAGTGGGTTGCCATTTCCTTCTCCAATGTGTGAAAGTGAAAAGTGAAAGTGAAGTCGCTCAGTCGTGTCCGACCCTTAGCGACCCCACAGACTGCAGCCTACTAGGCTGCTCCATCCATGGGATTTTCTAGGCAAGAGTACTGGAGTGGCTTGCCATTGCCTTCTCCGTAATGGTAGCAGTACCTCTCTAAAGCATTTTGAGGTAGGGGAGGTATCCATTCATAAAATGAATGTGGGTGAAGCAGCCCTAAGGATCTTCCTTTAATTCCTCTGGAGTAATACTGTACCATACTGTTCTTTGCTTTTAGTAATAAAACATCAAATTAGGTTTGGAGGGAACTTTGATCTTCCTAAGAATTAAAGTTGCCAAATTATCCTGATTGGTCTTTAATCTCCTTAAGTCTTTGATTTCTATTACTTGTTATAAATGAACTGCATTAGTTGTCTGCCTTTTCCTTCCATCCTTAGCCTCTGGTCCTACCCTCAACCCTTGTCTCCCACCAGTCTCCATTGAATCAATGGTGCAGGACAGAAAGCCAGTCAGACTAATTTCCTTCTCTCCTTGCACTTCCCCCCACTTGTCATCTTTTAACTAGTCTTTCACAAAGGATCCTCTGAAACCCTCTCCGTGCCCCAAATACAGGAACCATTGCTTCTGCTTTTGCAGCTCCTCGGGCAAAAGCGGAGGGTGCCTTTTGGACCCTCCTCATAGGTTTTCTCTTCAGACATGAACCAAGCCCAAATTTGTTTTGGTGCCAGAAAAACTGAACCTTGTTTTAACAAAGGATATCAGTGCAAACTGTACCGTAAACAGCAGTCTATTTATAATTTTGAGGGGCAAGGAGGAGGATGCATTTAAAAGCCTGATTACTCTGGAGCCAAATTAAGGGGAGTTTGCAGATCAGAAATTGGTTGCCATTTCTTGTCAGTGTCTGATGTAGCCATTTATGGCTCCCAAGAATTCCTTAGCTGGGTTAATGGGGTCATATTGTGAATGCCTCACTACTAAATGACTTGAGTCCAGTGAAATCTCATTAGGGTTAAGAATATTTCAGAGATCCTTAATATTTTGATTTTTGTTTTCCAAAATTGGATTTTATTTTATTTTATCTTATACTTTCAGTTCATCTAAATTTGTGTTCTGTACATGTGATGTTTGATTGTACCATTGATTGTTATGGAAGTTCAGCATTGTATGTCTCTTTCTACACTGTGGTGCACTTAACTTGTGGATTTTTTATACTAAAAATGTAGAAGATTTGAATAAAGTGATGAAGTTGCATTAAAAAAAAAAAAGGAGTTCATGATCTGAGCCACAGTCAGCTCCCAGTCTTGTTTTTGCTGACTGCATAGAGCTTCTCCCTCTTTGGCTGGAAAGAATATAAACAATCTGACTTCGGTATTGACCACATGTTGATGCCAAGGCTGTGACTATGTGGATCACAACGTACTGTGGAAAATTCTGAAAGAGATGGGAATACCACGCCACCTGACCTGCCTTTTGAGAAATCTGTATACAGGTCAGGAAGCAACAGTTAGAACTGGACATAGATCAGCAGACTGGTTCCAAATAGGGAAAAGAAAGTACATCAAGGCTGTATATTGTCACCCTGCTTATTTAAATTACATGCATAGTACATCATGAGAAATGCTGGACTGGATGAAGCACAAGTTGGAATCAAGATTGCCAGGAGAAATATTAATATTCTCAGAAATGAAGATGACACCGCACTTATGACAGAAAGCAAAGAAGAACTAAAGAGCCTCTTGATGAAAGTGAAAGAGGAGAGTGGAAAAAGTTGCTTTAAAGTTCCACATTCAGAAGACTAAGATCATGGCATCCGGTCCCATCACTTCATGGCAAATAGATGAGGAAACAGTGGAAATAGTGATAGACTTTATTTTCAGGGGAATCCCAAATCACTGCCAATGGTGACTGAAGCCATGAAATTAAAAGATGCTAACTCCTTGAAAGGAAAGTTTTGACCAACCTAGACAGCATATTAAAAAGCAGAGTCATTACTTTGCCAACAAAGTCCCATCTAGTCCAAGCTATGGTTTTTCCAGTTGTCACGTACAGAAGTGAGAGTTGGACTGTAAAGAAAGCTGAGTACCAAAGAATCGATGCTTTTGAACTGTGGTGTTGGAGAAGACTCTTGAGAGTCCTTTGGACTGCAAAGAGATCCAACCAGTCCATCCTAAAGGAAATCAGTCCTGAATATTCATTGGAAGGACTGATGCTGAAGCTGAAGTTCCAGTACTTTTTTCACTTTATGTGAAGAACTGACTCATTTGAAAAGACCCTGATGGTGAGAAAGATTGATGATGGGAGGAGAAGGGGACAACAGAGGATGAGATGGTTGGATGGCATCACTGACTCAAAGGACATGAGTTTGAGTAAACTTTGGGAGTTGGTGATGGACAGGGTGGCCTGGTGTGCTGCAGGCCATGGGATTGCAAACAGTCAGACATGACTGAGTGACTAAACTGAACTGAATTGAACTGAACCAGCTTCTCAGGTGGCTCAAAGGTAAATAATCTGCCTGCAAACGCAGGAGATGTGGGTTATATGCCTGTGTTGGGAAGGAGGAAAGGGCAATCCACTCCAGTATTCTTGCCTGGGAAATGGACAGAGAAGCTTGGTGGGCTACAGTCCTTGGGGTCCCAAAAAGCTGTACATGCCTCAATGACTGAGCACACACACAGTATCCTTCATGCATTGGTACCCTTTAATGGAAGCTATCATTATACAACCTTTTACCATTTTAAAATCATCCACTTAAATTTTTCCAATACACATATCTGCAAGAGGAAATTTTTTCTGGTCACTTTTGTTAAGTTAAAACAAAGCGCCAGGTACTATTCTAGCAAAATGGATTTATTCAAGATCAGCAGAGAATTCCAATTCCAGAGTCTGCAACTATGGCCACCGACTTGCAAGTCCCCACATAGCAAGGGAAAGAGGGTTTTATAGAGAGGAAAAGGAAGTTGGGAGAGATGTGGTAGACAGAGTCCATGCTTTTCATTGGCTGAATCCTTGCTAAGAAAGAAGATGGATCTTGGTTTTCTCATTGGACTCTGCTGTGGTCACTGGGTGTGAGAATTTACCCTTCTGATCTCCCAACTCTATTTAATGTGCCCTATTTATTATTATCTTTTTGTTTTTAAAGTTTTCTTGATAGATCAATATCTTTCTCTATCAGCATCACTGATCAAGAGTCTGGTTTTCGAGTTTCATCAACTCTTTGCTCCTCAATATTAGGAAGGGGTTTACTTGTTTGTAGTGTCTCATGTGGGAGGAAAGCTGCACAGATTAGAAAGTTATTCAAGTCTTATTCAAGTAACAAGGAGAGGTAGGTAGGAGAATTCTCAGGCCTATTTTAAAATCCTAAGACCATATTTTATTCAGATTGTAGACATTTGCAGATCATCTGAAGGGTTATGTTATCATCAAATATTTGACAAACTCCAAACAGGCCTGGTCCAGATATCTTGGGAAAGCTGTCTCATTAGATGTCTTCTGCTTCAGCTCCAGGAAATCTTTACTTTGGGGTCACAGGATGATGTAGAGTAAAGGTCAAGCCCTTTCTCTTGGTTCATCACATGAATCCAACAGTATTCCTTAGAGGCTGACAGTACAAGGGTTGTTTAGCAGTTTCTGATACACATGTCTCCAGTAAGCGTAGTTCTGAAGATGTCTTTTCCAACAGACTGAATCTCCAGGTTGCAAGGGGGTGATGCTTCATCTCCCAAGGACACACTATGAATATATTGCTATATAGAAGCATGGCCATTTTTTGGGTTTTTTTGTATTTTTTACTTTTTTTCTCTTTTTTTAAATTTTAATTGGAGGCTAATTACTTTACAATATTGTATTGGTTTTGCCATACATTGACATGAAGCCGCCCCGGGTGTACATATGTTCCCCATCTTGGAATAAATGGAAGATGGAAGAAATCCATCATCCTTCTATGGAAGAAATTTGGCCTCTGTACTTTTGGAGTATTTCTCCTTTTATCAGTTTAAAGTCAAAAGAAGCAGGAGCCAGTTTCATTGGACATCCTGTGATTATCTCAAAGGGTGTGTTTATGTTTTCCAAAAGAGTGAATCTAAGATTAAGAACCAATGACAATGCTTTTGGTTAAGGTGTTTGGAGAAACTCTAAAAATATTTATAGCTGAGTGTTTAAAATGCCCTTAGTGTGTTCCATGAAACCAGAGGATTGAGGGTGGTAAGTACACTGAAACTGTTATAAAACCAGTCAAAGAGTTCAGATATGTTAAAGTTCCTTGACAGTAAAATGGGTTCCTTGATCACTATGAAGTTTGAGAGGAGTTCTCTAGGTAGGGATTGTCTTTTCTAAAAGGATTTTAGTCACAGAGAAACAATAGCCTCTCTGCCAATGAAGGCTTCAGTACAATGTGAAAACATACAGACTATAACTAAAATATATTTATATCCATGAGTTGGAGGTAGTGGTATAAATTGCATTTGCCAGACCTCAAATGGTCCATTAGGTGATTGTAAACGTCCAGAAGCAGTACCAATAGGCTTCCCTGGGTTGTACTTCAGATAAGTGGGATAAGTGATATGGGTACATTTTGTGGCCTTCTTAATGTCTCCCCACCACTACTGATTCATGAAGGCATCTTTTGGTCACTAGACCAAAGGATTAATGCATATATAGTCATAAAGAATGAGAATTTTATAGTTTCCAGTAGGACTAAGTTTTCATTTGGTTCAAATCAGAGCTTTGCCTATTTACAAACAAAGAATTGCTGAATTTTGGGTTTATCTTTATTTTCTGAGGCCAACTGTGGCTTTCTCTAGCCAGTTTTTCAAAATTATCATTGGGGAAACTATCCCTTTGGACCATAACACTAATTTGGCTGTTGTTGGTCCCTGCAAGAGCAACGTTTCTGTGGAAATATCAGTAAGGTGATTTTTCTTAGCCTCCAAGTAGTCAAGTTTAGAACCCCCAGGAATATTAATAATAGCTAAAATGGAAAGTTAAATTATTGAGTTTAATAATTCCTGAATATCAGGACCATATTAAATTTTATTTCCACTGGAAGTAAGAAAGACATGTTGCCTCCACAACATTTCAAAATTGTTAGCTACTCAAATTTATTTACTATCAGGAAAATACTGGCAGTTTTGTCCTTAGTTAAAGTACTGTAAGAACATATAATTTAGCTTTTTAGGCCAAAGTAGCCATAAGTAAAGATACTGTCTCAACAACATCAAAAGGAGTTGTAAAGGCATTCCCAGGAAACATTTGCCATTGTCATCTTTTAAATATAAACTGTTCATGTGCATATGTTCCCCATGTACAGCCGGGGTGGATTCATGTCAATGTATGGCAAAATCAATACAATATTCCAAAGTAAATAATAATAATAAAATTTTTTAATTAAAAAAAAAGAAAAAAATATATAAGCTGTTAGTGAACCATAATAAGTCAGTGTTACTCAATGGGATTTCCTGTAGATC
Organism: Moschus berezovskii; assembly: GCF_049115385.1. Taxonomy (NCBI): domain Eukaryota; kingdom Metazoa; phylum Chordata; class Mammalia; order Artiodactyla; family Moschidae; genus Moschus; species Moschus berezovskii. Next base: position 47,407,977 of record NC_142460.1, on the reverse strand, counting down.
ATCAGAAGTCAGGACGTGGTTCATCACTGTCAAGCTGTCATAAGGGACTTTGTCAGTGATGAAGAGAAGAGTAGTGGGTCAAGGTTCAGTTCAGTTCAGTCTCTCAGTCGTGTCCGACTCTTTGCGACCCCATGAATCACAGCACACCAGGCCTCCCTGTCCATCACCAACTCCCGGAGTTCACTCAAACTCATGTCCATTGAGTCGGTGATGCCATCCAGCTATCTCATTCTCTGTCATCCCCTTCTCCTCCCGCCCCCAACCCTTCCCAGCATCAGAGTCTTTTCCAGTGAGTCAACTCGTCACATGAGGTGGCCAAAGTATTGGAGTTTCAGCTTTAGCATCAGTCCTTCCAATGAACACCCAGGATTGATTTCCTTTAGAATGGACTGGTTGGATCTCCTTGCAGTCCAAGGGACTCTCAAGGTTATTATAGTATAAAAGAGTTATGTGAGAAGAGTTAACAAAGGAACTTCATAGTAGGTTTGGGGACTGACTAAGAAATGTTGATAGGTTTAGAGATTAAGAAATGTTGATGTGATAAGAATTCAGGGGTGTTTCAACTGAATAAGGTAAAAAAAATAAACCAAGAGCATCCCACAAGGATTTTCTCAGTGGCCTTAACAGAAAGGGCAGTCACCATAACCTATCTAAGGCAGGCAGTGTATCACCAAGCCACAGGATCCAATTGCTAGCTATCAGATGCTATGGTTTGATGGTGGGCCCAGTGTTTTGAGTGAGTACTTTAAAGGCATTCCCTTTCTCTTCATATACGGAAAGGAAATCTGATAATTGGGATGCCTAGGGTAAGGTCAGTCCATTAAGCTCTCCTTTAAAGCCTTGACTTATATCACTGAGTTTGTTTGTTTGTTTTTCCATAAAATTGGGTAGCATTGTTGTTGAGTACAACATATGAAAGTTTGGCCGTAAGAGAGAAATTTGGAATCTAATTTTGTCAATAACTAACTAGCCCAAGTCTATGGTTAATTTTCGGAGAAGGCAATGGCAACCCACTCCAATACTCTTGCCTGGAAAATCCCATGGACAGAGGAGTCTGGTAGGCTGCAGTCCATGGGGTCGCACAGAGTCGGACATGACTGAAGTGACTTAGCAGCAGCAGCAGCAGCAGCATGGTTAATTTTGGATTTTGAGAAATGTGAGACACTATAAAATCCATCCAGAATTAGGTGTAACCATCATTCTGATATCAGATGCCCTAAATATCAAACGTGGTTTTGGGCAAATTGTTATTTTTCTTTGGATTTTTAAAATTTCTTTGATACTAAAAACTTTAGCAAGTAGATGCTGTTCTCCTGTGTAGAGGCTTCAGAAGGAGAACAAAAAAGCAAATGATTTGCATGCATATTACAATGAAGTAGAACCTCCAGGGAACTTTATATCATCCAGATCAGCCTTTAAAATTTGTGAGAAAGAAGACTCTCAGTAAAATCCTGAGGCATTACTTTCCAGGTGAATCATTTCTTTTACCAAGTGAAGACAAAAATGTATTGTCTCCCTTCATCAACTGGAATATTAAAGAATACATTGTATTCTTTTTTTTAAAAAATTTTTATTGGAGGCTAATTATTTTACAATATTATATTGGTTGGTTTTGCCATACGTTGACATGAATCCACCCCGGGTGTACATGAGTTCCCCCTCCCAAATCCCCCTCCCACCTCCCTCCTCCCCTTATCCTCCCTCTGGGTCATCCCCGCATACCAGCCCCGAGCATCCTGTAACATGCATCGACCCTGAACTGGCGATTCGTTTCACATATAATATACATGTTTCAATGCCATTCTCCCAAACCATCCCACCCTCACCCTCTCCCACAGAGTCCCAAATCAATTATGGTAAAGAATTTTGGAGAGAATGGATTTTACAAATAATGATCAGTAACAATAGGGTAACCAGGGATAACCTTGTTTATTTCTCAGAGGTTCTGTATAGACCTCTATTTTTGGCAGTTAGGTTTCCTTGCCAGTAAAATGAGAGCGTTACAGGGGCTAGTACAAGGGATAATGAAGCCTTAGGTCCTGAAATCTATTGGATTTTGTGCCTTGAGGGGCTTCTTATGGAGTATTGATCCATTCTGGGGAGAGGTTTTGAGGGTTCTATTTGTATCTTGATAGCAAGTATACTGTGAATTTTGCCAATATCAGTTGGAGATTTTGCCCATAAGGAAAATGGTAGCAGATTCAATGTGAGGGAGAAAGAAAACAATTACTATTTCCAGAATTAGCTCTAAAACTATTAAGAATGGAATAAATAAAATATATCAATTAGTGATTTTTAATTTACCTGGTGGGCTTTTTTATGACTACTCTCAATTCTAGAATCATTTTTCCCTTTGGGGAGAAATAAATTTCAATATGATACTTCTGTAAGAAGTCTCCTCCTAATGGGTAGGGGCAAAAGAACTAAAGAGAAAAGGGTGTGTGTTTCTCAAAAAGGCCTGAACAAAAGGAAATATGTTCAGATCAGGAACTTTTCAGGTTTATTAGAGATCCCACAACTGAATTATTTTAGTACTCTGAGATAGGGGCTGTTTTACAGTAGTGGAGCTGAGTATCAAGAATGCAGCTCTGTTTTCAAATAGAACTGGAAGATATTCAACCCAATATAGAGAAATTTTTCTCCGAGATGATTAAGAAGGAGTATTGGGAAAAGCCCCTACAGCTCCTCAGAGCACAGCATTGAGAATTGGGAGGATGTTGGAAAGGCTGGTTAGAGGGCTGAAAGCCTCTAAAGTGCTTAAATTTACAATAATCTGTTATCCAACATCATAACTCTTTGAAATATTAATAATAATAGAAGCTAGGAGAGTTTTATTGAAAAGCCTTTGTTTGTTCGTGTTGAATGAATTTTTCAGTCTTCCATTTAAACGGCACATCTAGAGTGGAAGAAACAGGTTTGCAAGATTAACTAAATCTGGGAATGAACATATTTTCTCATTTCATTCTAGTCCTTATTACTAGAAGAAAAAGATCCTAATTCAGCTCATTAATACAAATCAAATTATAAACTACCTGAGTGGATCACACAATGCTGTAATCACTCACCTAGAGCCAGACATCCTGGAGTATGAAGTCAAGCAGGCCTTAGGAAGCAGTGCTACAAACAAGGCTGATGGAGGTGATGGAATCCCAGTTGAGATATTTCAAATCCTAAAAGATGCTGCTGCTAAAGTGTTGTACTCAATATGCCAGCAAATTTGGAAAACTCAGCAGTGGCCTCAGGACTGGAAATGGTCAATTGTCATTCCAATCCCAAAGAAAGGCAATGGCAAAGAATGTTCAAACTATTATGAAACTGCACTCATCTCACACACTAACAAAGTATTGCTCAAAATTCTCCAGGTTAGGTTTCAAGAGTGTATGTACTGAGAACCTCCAGATGTTCAAGGTGGGTTTGGAAAAGCCAGAGGAACAAATGATCAAATTGCCAACATCTGTTGGATCATAGAAAAAGCAAGAGAATTCCAGATAAACATCTACTCCTGCTTCATTGACTAGCTAAACCTTTGACTGTATGGATAACAACAAATGGAAAAATTCTTCGAGATGGGAATACCAGACTACTTTACCTGCCTCATGAGAAATCTGAATGCGGGTCAAGAAGCAACAGTTAGACCTGGACATGGAACAATGGACTGGTTCCAAATTGGGAAAGGAGTACCTCAAGGCTGTATATTGTCACCCTGCTTATTTAACTTAAATGAAGAGTACATCATATGAAATGCCAGGTGGGATGAAGTCCAAGCTGGAATCAATCAAGATTTCAGGGAGAAATATCAATAACCTCATATATGCAGATGACACCACCCTTACGGCAGAAAGTGAAGAAGAGCTAAAGAGCTTCTTGATCAAAGTGAAAGAAAAGAGTGAAAAAGCTGACTTAAAACTCAACATTCAAAAAACAAAGATTATAACATCTGGTCCCATCACTTCATGTAAAATAGATGGGAAAACAATGGAAACAGTGAGAGACGTTTTTTTATTCCCTTGGGCTCCAAAATCACTGCAGATGTTGAGTGCAAGCATGAATTTAAAGGACCCTTTCTCCTTGGAAGAAAAGCTATGACCAACAGAGACAGCATATTAAAAAGCAGAGGCATTACTTGGCCAACAAAGGTCCATCCAGTCAAAGCTATAGCTTTTCTAGTAGTCATGTATGGATGTGAGAGTTGGACCATAAAGAAAGCTGAACGCTGAAAGAATTGATGCTTTTGAACTGTGGTCTTGGAGAAGATGCTTGAGAGTCCCTTGGACTTCAAGATCAACCCAGTCAATCCTAAAGGAAATCAGTCCTGAATATTCATTGGAAGGACTGATGATGAAGCTGAAGCTCCAATACTTTGGATACCTGATGCAAAAAACTGACTCAATGGAAAAAACCCCAATGCTGGGAAAGATTACAGGCAGGAGGAGAAGGGGACGACAAAGCATGAGATGCTTGCATGGCATCACCAACTTGATGGACATGAGTTTGAGCAAGCTCCAGGAATTGATGATGGACATAGAAGCGTGGCATGCTGCAGTCCATGGGTCACAGTTGGGCATGACTCAGCAAGTGAAATTAACTGAACTGAGAGGAATCAATAACTGAACGAAGGCCAGAATTTTCTTTAAAAACAACTTGAAGCAAATTATAATAGTTATGAAGAAATTTTGGGCTTCCCAGGTGGCTCAGATGGTAAAAAATCTGCCTGCAAAGCAGGAGACCTGGATTCAGCCACAGGTTTGGGAAGATCCCCTGTAGAAGGGAATGGCTACCCACCCCAGTATTCTAGCCTGCAGAATTCCATGGACAGAGGAGCCTGATGGGCTACAGTCATGGGGTTGCTAAGAGTCACACTTGACTGAGCAACTAACACTTTCACTTTTCACTTCATGAAAATGTTTATAAGGTATTTGCATGCAAACTTAAATTTTGTTTCTATTAACAGACTTTGAAAAAGCCTTAGGAATTGTGCAAGGAAGACACCTAGTCATTTCCTGAGACTAATCATCTGATAAATTAGCAGCCTGGTCTCCCAGCTGTAAGTCTAGAGACCTTTCAGGATTTTTCCAGTTAGTAGCTTTCATACAATGCTGGGCCCATTCTTCACTGGCAATCATATAAACTAGCTGATAGAAGTCAGGGAAACCAGGTTGATGAGTTTGAATAACTATATGAAATTCCTCCTTCAATCTGTGAGGATCTTTGTTTATTTTGGGAAAATATTTGACTATGACTTGAAGTGCAGCCTTAGTCCCGGGAATGTATGAAATTAACAGTTTTGTCTCTGAATCCTCAGAAAGCTTGATTTTAAAGGGACAGGTTCTGAGATGTTCAGAGGAAAAGGGAGTAGGGAGGGTTTCTGAGTAAAGAGGAAGTTTGGCTAGGGAACTAGTATGGGGAGACGGAGGGTGTAAAAGAGTCAGAGAGGTCATAGAAGAGAGGGAGGAAGAGGGCAACCTGCAGAGTCTGTCCATCCAGGAGAAGCAAGGAAGAGAGATAATATGGTGCCAGAGGTGGAGCTGGAGACAAGCTGAGGAAGAGCATTTTATCTTTCTTTTATCCTTTGTTTCAACATGGGGAAACCTGTTTCCCTGGTAACTCAGATAGTAAAGAATCAGCCTGCAATGCAGGAAATGGGGGCTCAATCACTGGGTCAGGAAGATCCCCTGGAGAAGGAACAGTTATCCACTCCAGTATTCTTGCCTGGAGAATTCCATGGGCAGAGAATCCTGGCAGACTACAATCCATGGGGTCACAAAGAGTTGAACATGACTGAGCAACTAACACTAACATTGGGAAGCTGCAAATTACCAATTGAAATAAGCATTCCACTCCATTCTGCAAATTTTTGAGTTATTGTTATCCAATTTGGCTTTAAGAAAATTAAGTTTGGGGATTTCAAAATTTCCCCATAATGGTGATGGATATTCTAAATTTCCTTTGATTAAGACAGTTCATTTAGTTAAAAATTAGCAGCAAGAAGAACCATAGGTCAGGGGTGCCCACAAAATATTTAGATAACTGGGGTTCCATTTCTCAGAGATTTTTCTCTAGAGTAAACAAAACTCTAGCAGTATACAATGCAAACAGCTCAGTTCAAACAGTTTGGAAGCTAACCCTAGCCTATTCTGAGGAGAGAGCATGATCCTAGCAGAGCCAGGCCAGTCCAGAGAACAGCCCTTTATGAAAGAACATGTCATAGGTTGAAAAACCAGCCACATTTCAGAAAAATAACCTATATTCCAAAAGGAATGAGTTGAAGATGTCAAACAGTTTCAATTGAAAGAGTCTGATATCAAAATCAGGCCTAAATGCCAATCGAGACTTATATACAAAACAAGGCCTTAACCCAGATTATAAAAATAGGTTCTGAATAAAACTTGGAAAGCTTCAAATACAAACAGGGCATGAACTTGGATCCAAAAAGAAAAAAAATGCATACCTTCAAACTTCAGACTGATAATAAATCAATGAGTCACAATGAACTCAGAGGTGGGTTTTAGTTGTTTTCCAGTTGCTCACTCTTGTCCGACTCTGAAAACCCAAGGAGTCCAGCACAACAGACTTCCTTGTCCTTTGCCATCTCCCTACATTTGCTCAAACTCAAGCCCATTGAGACAGTGATGCCATTCAGCCATCTCCTTCTCTGTTATCCCCTTATCCTCCTGCCTTCAATCTTTCCCAGCATCAGGGTCTTTTCCAGTGAATCTACTCTTCACATCAGGTGGCCAAAGTATTGGTGATTCAGTTTCAACATCAGTTCTTCTAATGAATATTCAGGACTGATTTCCTTTAAGATGGATTGATTGGATCTCCTTGCAGTCCAAGGGACTCTCAAGAGTCTTTTGCAACACCACAGTTCATAAGCATCAATTCTTTGGCACTCAGCATTCTTTATGGTCCAACTCTCACATTCACACTTGACTACATGAAAAATCATAGTTTAACAAGACAGAACTTTGTTGGCAAAGTGATGTCTCTGGTTTTTAATATGTTGTCTAGGTTTGTCATAGCTTTTCTTCCAAGGAGCATGTGTCTGTAATTTCAAGGCTATAGTCACTGGCTACAGAGATTTTGGAACCCAAGAAAATAAAGTCTGTCACTATTTTTATTGTTTCCCCATCTAATTGCCATGAAGTGATGGGACCAGAGGCCAAGATCTTAGTTTTTGAATGCTGAGTTTTAAGCCAGCTTTTTTACTCTCTCACTTTCATCAAAAGGCTCTTTAGTTCTTCTTCACTTTCTGCCATGAGGATGGCATCATCTGCACATCTGAGGTTATTGATATTTCTCCTGGCAATCTTGATTCCAGCTTGTGCTCCATCCATCCTGCATTTTTCATGATGTACTCTCTCTATGAGTTAAATAAACAGGGTAACAATATAAAACCTTTACATACTCCATTTTCAATTTTGAACCAGGCCCTTGTTCCATATCTTCTTCTAACTGTTGCTTCTTGACTTGCATGTAAGTTTCTCATGAGGAAGATAAGGTGGTCTGGTATTCCCATCTCTTGAAGAATTTTTCAGTTTTGTTGCCATCCACACAGTCAAAGATTTTAGTGTAGTCAATGAAGCAGAAGTAGATATTTTTCTGGAATTCTCTTGTTTTATGATCCAACAGATGTTGGCAATTTGATCTCTGGTTCCTCTAGCTTTTCTAAATCCAGCTTGTACACCTGGAAACTCTCAGTTCACATGCTATTGAAGCCTATCTTGAAGGATTTGAGCATTACCTTGCTAGAATGTGAAATAAGCACAATTAGGTGGTAATTTGCACATTCTTTGGCATTTCCTTTCTTTGAGCTTGGAGTGAAAACTGACCTTTTCCAGTCCTGTGGCCACTGTTGAGTTTTCCAAATTTGCTGGCATATTGAAAGCAGCACTTTCATAGCATCATCTTTTAAGACTGAAGTAGCTCAACTGGAATTCCATCACCCCCACTAGCTTTGTTCATAGTGATGCTTGACTTCACACTCCAGGATATTTGGCCCTAGGAGAGTGATCACACCATCATGGTTATCTGGATCATTACAAACCTTTTTCTTTTTAAATAATTTTTCTGTGTATTCTTGCCACCTCTTTTAAATCTCTTTTGCTTCTGTTAGGTCCCTACATTTCTTTCCTTTATTGTGCTCATCTTTGCATGAAATGTTTTCTGGGTATCTCCAGTTTTCTTGAAGAGATCTCTTTCCCATTCTATTATTTTTTTCTATTTCTATTCTATTCTCTATTTCTTTGCATTGATCACTTAGGAAGGCTTTCTTGCCAGTCTCTGGAACTCTGCATTCAGTTGAGTTTATCTTCCTCTTTTCCTTTCATTTATTTTCTCAGCTATTTGTCAGGCCTCCTCAGACAACCATTTTGGCTTCTTGCTTTACTTTTCCTTGGAGATGGTTTTGGCCACTGTCTCCAATAGAATGTTACAAACCTGTGTCCATATTTCTTTAGGCACTCTGTCAGATCTAATCCTTTGAGTCTATTTGTCACTTCCACTGTATAATCATATTTGATTTTGGTCATCCCTGCATGACCAAGTGGTTTTTCCTACTTTCTTTAATTTAAGCTTGAATTTTGAAATAAGGAGGTGATGATCTGAGCCACAGTAAGCTCCAGGTTTTTTTTGTTGTTGTTGTTGCTGATTGTATAAAGCTTCTCCATCTTTAGCTGCAAAGAAGATAATCAATCTGTTTTCTGTATTGACTGTTCGATGGTGTCCATGTGTAGAGTCATCTCTTGTATTATTGGAAGAATGTATTTCCTATGACAAGTGCATTCTCTTGTTCTTCCTGTTGGGCACTACGGGCACTACCAAGCCTCAGGGTTGAGATCCTCCTTTCTAATCTCCCAAGTCTGTTTAGTGGAAGTTTCTATTACTAATTTTTTACACCTTTATATAGAGGAAGAATATATATTGGAAATATATTCAGGATGAGAAGTAATTTTTATTCCTCAAGGAAGATGTTAGTGGCACCTTCAGAAGAGACTGAGTGTAAGAACATGTATTTTCCTTGACCAATTAGATAATTTATAGATTGTGTTTATCTGTAGATTTGAACTATTTTTTTCATATAATTAAACTAGATACCACTCGTCTAACAAATGGGTGATTTGGGGGATTTTAAGCGCTCTTTCATACTCATACTCATAGAGTTGTTAAAAATATAAATAGGTATGCCTTTCCAGAAGGAAATTTGGCGTAATGTATGCTTTAGGGAATCTTTTAAGAGACTATATGCAGTATCAAAAGTTCATTTGGGTAGAGCACAAATATAGCAGGATATATCAAAACTGTAATACAGGCAGACCTCACTTTTCATGATCTTGATGCATGCGGATCTCTATTATCATGGTTTAGTGGTTTAAATAACTCCAGTCTCCCAACAAAAAGATTCAAATGTCTGTTACCATAGTGTATTAACTGTAATACCATGAAGAACAAATTTTGCTGTGAGCTATTCAGTCCAAACGTCATTATGTCAAAGCAGTTATGACAGACGTGTCACTTCTTTCAAAGTCTGCACATCTGTCCCTTAGTTTACACATAAACATAAAGCGTTCAGTTGTGTTGCTTTCTTATCTCTCAGCAATAAACTCACATGATATTATATAAAACTGAATAGTCAAGAGAGGACACTGGCCAAGAAAAATAAAAGAGGACCAAGAAACAAACAATGATGGCTCTGGTAGGAAAATTTGAGTCACATGTGAATGGGGTTCAGTTCAGTTCAGTCACTCAGTCGTGTCTGACTCTTTGTGACCCCATGAATCACAGCACGCCAGGCCTCCCTGTCCATCAACAACTCCCGGAGTTCACTCAGACTCATGCCCATCAAGTCAGTGATGCCATCCAGCCATCTCATTCTCTGTCGTCCCCTTCTCCTCCCACCCCCAATCCCTCCCAGCATCAGAGTCTTTTCCAGTGAGTCAACTCGTCGCATGAGGTGGCCAAAGTATTGGAGCTTCAGCTTTAGCATCAGTCCCTCCAATGAACACCCAGGACTAATCTCCTTTAGAATGGACTGGTTGGATCTCCTTGAAGAAATAACTAAACATTGGGCTGTCGACACTGCTGTCATTCAGGGAATTCCAACCATGGATACAGAGAATCTTACTGAAGGTGAACTTACATAGGTAAACAAAGAAAGTAGTTTGAAGAACAGGATAAAGATATTCTAGAGGAGATGACTAGAAAACAAATCAATCAAAAAACAAAAAACTTCACATTAAAGGCACTTACAGAGACACTGCACAACATTGAAATACAAAAGTCAAAGCTGGAAGCTGACCCAAATTTAGAAAGAGTATGATAATTGTCAGAGACTTAGGAATGTTCTTCGCTCCGTGTCTTCTACGTATCAAATAGTGAAGGCAAACATCGTTCAATCTACTCTTGAGCTTTTACTTGCAAAAAATAAAAAGGTTTTCAATGTCACTGCTGCTGCTGCTGCTAAGTCGCTTCAGTGGTGTCCGACTCTGTGCGACCCCATAGACGGCAGTCCATGAGGCTTCCCCGTCCCTGGGATTCTCCAGGCAAGAACACTGGAGTGGGTTGCCATTTTCTTCTCCGATGCATGAAAGTGAAAAGTGAAAGTGAAGATGCTCAGTCGTGTCCGACTCTTAGTGACCCCTGGACTGCAGTCTACCAGGCTCCTCCATCTATGGGATTTTCCAGGCAAGAGTACTGGAGTGGGTTACCATTGCCTTCTCCTTTCAATGTCACTAAAGTTTTAAAATAACAGTGTATTGAATAAATAATAGTTTTGCTATTTTTAGTCCATTTTTTATAATTTTAATGAATTTTAATGTTCTAAGTAGAATTTGTAAAGGTCATGTATGGATTGAGAGTAAGACTATAAAATAAGCTGAGTGCAGAAGAATTGATACTTTTGAACTGTGTTGGAGAAGACTCTTGAGAGTCCCTTGGACTGCAAGGATGTCCTGCCAGTCCATCCTAAGGAAAATCAGCCCTGGGTGTTCATTGGAGGGACTGATGTTAAAGCTGAAACTCCAATACTTTGGCCACCTGATGCAAAGAGCTGACTCATTTGAAAAGACCCTGATGTTGGGAAAGATTGAAAGCAAGAGGAGAAGGGGACGACAGAGGATGAGATGGTTGGATGGCATCACCAACTCAATGGACATGGGTTTGGGTAAACTCTGGGAGTTGGTGATGGACAGGGAGGCCTGGCGTGCTGTGGTTCATGGGGTTGCAAAGAGTCAGACATGCCTGAGCGACTGAACTGAACTGAAATAATCATATTTTTTTCCTATTAAAATAACTTTTTATGCTTTCAGCCTACATGGTCTTTTTAGGATTATTGCAACACCAGAGAAAGTGGGAATTGCCTACTTCATGTTGAGCATTTACAAGTGAAGAATTAGTGTGTAATTTTCATTAATTATAATGAATGAGCATTACTTTATTGAATATATGCATGTTAATAATATAATGCAACCGTATGGACTATAATCCACCAAGCTCCTCTGTCCATGATATTCTCCAGGCAAGAATACTGGAGTGGGTTACCATTTCCTTCTCCAGGAGATCTTCCTGACCCAGGGATTGAACTTGGGTCTCCCAAATTGAAGGCAGATTCTTTACCATCTGAGCCACCAGGGAAGCCCAATAATATAATATGCAATATAAATGTTTATATACATATAAAAACTGAGTTGAATTTTTTGAACTCATAATTTAGATAGAAGTTGCCATCCTATTTTTGATAGTACTGGTGATAAAAGTGTTAAACTTAAATGGACTATTATCATTAACACCAATCAAAGAAATGCCACGACAAAAGTAAAATAAATAATATGTCAAAGCTAAAACTATATACAGGAAAAAAAAGGTGAAACTATATCAGAGATTACCACAAAAGTTGTGTTCAAATATATCACAGTGATTATATGGCACGCATTGTACCAAATCAGAGTGGAAATTCACTTGAATTTATACAACAATTTTCCAATGAGTTCATATCCAGTGAATTATTAATGTATGACAAATGACACAGAAATGTTATAAATCTTTATTTATTTCACTAACAGAATGATCCCCTCAAATACCTTATAAAGTATAAGAAATACAGGATAATAAACATTAGTTTCTCATCCACATCAAAAGTAAAAGCTTTTTTAAAAATATCCACAACCACAATATTTTGGAAATGTTTACAAGCTAGATGTTTACCTAAAAAGCAAGCCTTTGTGATGAAAGCAAAAGTACCTGAAGTGGAATTAGAGAGACAGAGACAGAAAGAGAAATTTTATCACAAACTGGATGTAAGTCCATCAGTTCATTTCAGTTCAGGAGCTCAGTCGTGTCCCACTCTTTGCAACCCCATGAATCACAGCACACCAGGCCTCCCTGTCCAATACCAACTCCCGGAGCTCACTCAAACTCATGTCCATCAAGTCGGTGATGCCCTATAGGGATCTCATTCTCTGTTGTCCCCTTCTCCTCCTGCCCCCAATCCCTCCCAGCATCAGAGTCTTTTCCAGGGAGTCAACTCATCCTGTGAGGTGGCCAAAGTATTGGAGTTTCAGCTTCAACATCAGTAGTTCCAATGAACACCCAGTACTGATCTTTAGGATGGACTGGTTGGATCTCCTTGCAGTCCAAGGGACTCTTAAGAGCCTTCTCCAACACCACAGTTCAAAAGCATCAATTCTTTGGCAATCAGCTTTCTTCACAGTCCAACTCTCACATCCGTACATGACCACTGGGAAAACAATAGCCTTGACTAGACGGACCTTGGTTGGCAAAGTAATGTCTCTGCTTTTTAATATGCTATCTAGGTTGGTCATAACTTTCCTTCCAAGGAGTAAGCGTCTTTTAATTTCATGGCCGCAATCAGCCTCTGCAGTGATTTTGAAGCCCAAAAAATAAAGTCTGACACTGTTTCCACTGTTTCCCCATCTATTTCCCATGAAGTGATGGGACCATAATCTTTGTTTTCTGAATGTTGAGCTTCAAGCCAACTTTTCACTCTCTTTCACTTTCATTAAGAGGCTTTTGAGTTCCTCTTCACTTTCTGCCATAAGGGTGGTGTCATCTGCATATCTGAGGTTATTGAGATTTCTCCCAGCAATCTTGATTCTAGCTTGTACTTCTTCCAGCCCAGCATTCATCATGATGTACTCTGTATAAAAGGTAAATAAGCAGGGTGACAATATACAACCTTGACCGTAGTCCTTTCCTATTTGGAACCTGTCTGTTGTTTCATGTCCAGTTCTAACTGTTGCTTCCTGACCTGCATACAGGTTTCTCAAGAGGCAGGTCAGGTGGTCTGGTATTCCCATCTCTTTCAGAATGTTCCACAGTTTATTGTGATCCACACAGAAAGGCTTTGGCATAGTCGATGAAGCAGAAATAGATGTTTTTCTGGAACTCTCTTGCTTTCTCCATGATCCAGCGGATGTTGGCAAGTTTATCTGTGGTTTCTCTGCCTTTTCTAAAACCTACTTGAACATCAGGAAGTTCATGGTTCACATATTGCTGAAGCCTTGCTTGGAGAATTTTGAGCATGACTTTACTAGCGTGTGAGATGAGTACAATTGTATGGTAGTTTGAGCATTCTTTGGCATTGCCTTTCTTTGGGGTTGTAATAGCCACATCAAATATTTTTGCATGCTCAGTCCTTAGGTTTGTCTGACTCTGTTCAACCCTATGGGCTGCAGCCTGCCAGGCTCCTCTTCCATGGGATTTCCCTGGCTAGAATATTGGAGTGGGTAGCCGTTTTCTACTCCCAATATATGAAATAATTTACAAGCTTCGAAGTGTTATACAAAAGTAAATTATTATAACTGACTCATTTCTTTCATCTAACCAAATAAGACATTGGATACTAACTTTATGAGTAATGTCAAGCCTGAAATACACTATGTAGACCCTTTTCAGAGAACTGCTTTAAATATGCAGTTTTGGAAAGAAAATACATCAACCTCTCTTTATAGTTTCATTTTACTTTGCATTTTCAATGTTAATTTAGATCTTAAGGGATCAGAGAATATGTAGACTCAACAAGAGATGATTCTAACATGGATTAAATATATTAATCCTGTACTTGATATTATTAAAATATAATGGATTGGATATTGTCTAGCCAGATGGAAGACAATATAAAAGAGTTTTAATTTCATCTTACTGCATACTAATCTGATGTGATTGCACCTCAGTTTTATTTAACAAACGATGGCAAAGCGCTATTCGTGACTGCATACATGCCACAAAAGCATCCTAAAACTCTTGTCATTCTCAAACCAGTGCTTGTTTTATAATTTATGAAACATTGCATCTCATTATTTTCTGATAAGAAATGTGAAGGAACCAAGTCCCCTGAATCCATTCTGTTGTTAGAATAAAATATTTATTTCCTAGTGGATATCCTGACCTGCTAATTGCTTTAAAATCTGGATTCATACTTGTTATCATATTCTCTAAGTTTATGCACATGCTAAGATCTTTTCTCTTTCTAATGTCTTCCATTATGTTAAGTGATACATGAGGTACTTCCAGGACAAAGTTTTGATAAGACATTATGCAATAGAATATTTCTATATAAATTATTCATTGTATTTTTGAGAAGACACTGATAAAAGAATAAGAGAGAAAGAAGAAAGGGCATTTTAGATACATAGTTCAAATGCAAAGGGCATAAAATAGTAAATTGACAACTGGAATCATAGTTCTTATATTTGAGATTAAATACAAATTCTCAAGATAATGCAGTGATTAAGCACAAATATACTAGACCTCAACTAACCATGCAAACTTGACCTAGATATGATTGAGCTCTCTATTCTCTGTTTCCTTATCTGTAGAATGGTGATGAAAATGGCATTGATCTAATTAGGACAAAGGCATTAGCCTAGAAGAGCACAGAGCATGAGTAAGATGCATAAGATGTTAATGTTTTTATCACAGCCCACAAAGCAGCATGGAAAGAAGTGTCTAAACAATCGTGACAAAGGAAGTGCTCAAGAGAATAAAAAAAGGCTCTGACTTTCTTCCTGGCAGGTGGAAATTTGAACAGATGTTGATATTAGAGCAATTAATATCTTAATTCATTTGGCTGTTATAACAAAATGGCATAGATTGGGTGGCTTAGAGCAACACAATTATTTCTCACAGCCCTGGTGGCTGGGAAGTCCAAGATCAGTGTACTGACAGAGGGCTCACTTGCTGGTTCATAGACTTCTGTCTTCTTGCTTATGTTTTCACAAGGCAGAATGTGTATGAGATATCTATGCGGCTTCTTTTATGAAAACTGTAATCCCAATCATGATGGCTTAACCTTGATGACTTAATCACCTGCCAAACACCCTGTCTTCTAATATCATCACTGTGGAGGTAATGGTTTCCACATAAGAGTTTTGGCAGGACATAGACATTCAGACCACAGCAAGAGGATTTCCAGATTTGGGGAGCACAAGGACTATGTTTTGGGGTCCTTCCTTTAATAAGTTAAATACAGCATTTAACATACACAATTAATTACATGGTGGAATGATTAATTTGGAATGAGAAATAATCACCATAAATTAGATTTTAAATATATTCTAAAACCCATAAATGCTAATTTTATTGACAACCTGACACTTCTATTGTAATCTTCAACAGACTTACTTCATTGCAAATAGATGGGGAAACAGTGGAAACAGTGGCTGACTTTATTTTTCTGGACTCCAAGATCACTGCAGATGGTGATTGCAGCCATGAAATTAAAAGACGCTTACTCCTTGGAAGGAAAGTTATGACCAACCTAGACAGCAGAGACATCACTTTGTCAACAAAGGTCCATCTAGTCAAGGTTATGGTTTTTCCAGTAGTCATGTATGGATGTGAGAGTTGGACAATAAAGAAAGCTGAGCAGAGAAGAATTGATGCTTTTTTTTATTATTATGGCTTAGCATTTTTATTTATTTTTTTTACTTATAAAATTTAATAAATGGTACAAAGCACAATGCCATCAACATTAACGGTTAAAATATCACCAAATGAAAAAAATACTATAGAATACACAGTTGCAAAAAGCTTCATTAAGTTATTTTACAACTGCTTCAAGCTGCAAAAAGAAAAAAAAACCAATGACTTACCTAAGTTATCTCTCTTTCAAAATAATGCCATTTATATTATAAACCACGAACTCCCCATCAAAAGACGGGAACTGCTTTTGTTAATTCATATATATATATAATTCATATATATATATATGACTGTATCAATTTGCTATACACCTGAAACAAACACAACACTATAAATAAAATATAGTACAATATAAAATAAAAATAAGTAACAGATCTTTGGGGCTTTACACTGAGTTAGAGTTCCTATCAGAGGGATGACAACATCACAGCCTCACTGAATCCTCATAAAGGAGGCACACGAATGATTGGGTTACAAGAGTTACAGGAATGAGAGCTGCTCATTTC
Source organism: Moschus berezovskii (assembly GCF_049115385.1). Lineage (NCBI taxonomy): Eukaryota > Metazoa > Chordata > Mammalia > Artiodactyla > Moschidae > Moschus > Moschus berezovskii. Next base: position 47,391,535 of record NC_142460.1, on the reverse strand, counting down.
CCAGAATCTACAGCTCACAGAAAACCAACAAAGGCATGAGATACAGACCATTCACTTATGAATGTGTAAAACTCAAGAAAGTCCACATCACTCCTACAACATGTCGAAAGTGCCTCAGAATTCACACAATACCAACTTTCTCATGATTCTGGTTAAATTACATATACCAGTTTACAACAAATGGAAAAATCTGTAACTCTGTTCAAAGTTTTAAAAGATTACTTAAGAATAATTTCTTGTATTTCTATGCCACCTTTATAGTTCTGGTTTCTCATTTCTTAATTAGTAAATTCAACCTGCAGGTTCTATCCCAGGCGAATTTATATACTTCCAGAAGAAACAGCCTCTTAAATACACAGTGTTGAGGTGGGGAGCCCCCAACCATGTCAGATTTGTTTCACATATGATAATATACATGATTTAATCCATTCTCCCAAATTATCCCACCTTCGCCCTCTCCCACAGAGTCCAAAAGACTGCTCCACACATCCAATTCTCTCCTGTTGTCTCATATACAGGGTTATCGTTATCCTCGTGCTATATTTCATATATACGTGTTAATATACTGTATTGGTGTTTTTGTTTCTGGCTTACTTCACTTTGTATAATTGGCTCCAGTTTCGGCCACCTCATTAGAACTAACTCAAATGTATTATTTTTAATCACTAGGTAGTACTCCATTGTGTAAATGTACCAAAGCTTTTTTATCCATTCTTCTGCAGATGGACATCTAGGTTGCTTCCATGTCCTGGCTATTATAAACAGTGCTGCGATGAACACTGGGGTACATGTGTCTCTTTCAATTCTGGATTCCTCGGTGTGTATGCCCAGGAGTGGGATTGCTGGGTCTTATGGCAGTTCTATTTCCATTTTTTAAAGGAATCTCCACACTGTTCTCCATAGTGGCTGTACTAGTTTGCATTCCCACCAACAGTGTAAGAGGGTTCCCTTTTCTCCACACCCTCTCCAGTATTTATTGCTTGTAGACTTTTGGATAGCAGCCATTCTGACTGGCGTGAAATGATACCTCATTGTGGTTTTAATTTGCATTTCTCTAATTATGAGTGATGTTGAGCATCTTTTCACGTGTTTGATAGCCATCTGTATGTCTTCTTTGGAGAAATGTCTGTTTAGGTCTTTAGCCCATTTTTTGATTGGGTCGTTTATTTTTCTGGAATTGAGCTGCAGGAGTTGCTTGTATATTTTTGAGATTAATCCTTTATCAATTGCTTCATTTGCTATTATTTTCTCCCATTCTGAAGGCTGTCTTTTCACCTTGTTTATAGTTTCCTTTGCTGTGCAGAAGCTTTTAATTTTAATTAGGTCCCATTGGCTTATTTTTTCTTTTATTTCCAGTATTCTGGGAGGTAGGTCATGGAGGATCCTGCTGTGACTTATGTCGGAGATGGTTTTGCCTATGTTCTCCTCTAGGAGTTTTATAGTTTCTGGTCTTACATTTAGATCTTTAATCCATTTTGAGTTTATTTTTGTGTATGGTGTTAGGGAGTGTTCTAGTTTCATTCTTTTACAAGTGGTTGACCAGTTTTCCAGCACCACTTGTTAAAGAGACTGTCTTTTCTCCATTGAATATTCTTGCCTGCCTTGTCAAAAATAAGGTGTCCATAGGTGCATGGATTTATCTCTGGGCTTTCTATTTTGTTCCATTGATCTATATTTCTGTCTTTATGCCAGTACCATACTGACTTGATGACTGTGGCTTTGTTGTAGAGTCTGAAGTCCGACAGGTTGATTCCCCCAGTTCCATTCTTCTTTCTCAAGATTGCTTTGGCTATGCGAGGCTTTTTGTATTTCCATACAAATTGTGAAATTATTTGTTCTAGCTCTGTGAAAAACACCGTTGATAGGGTGAAAGTGATTGCATTGAATTTATAAATTACTTTAGGTAATATATTCATTTTCACAATATTTATTCTTCCAATCCATGAACATGGTATGTTTCTCCATCTATTAGTGTCCTCTCTGATTTCTTTCACCAGTGTTTTATAGATTTCGATATATAGGTCTTTTGTTTCTTTAGGTAGATATATTCCTAAGTATTTTATTCTTTTCGTTGCAACAGTGAATGGACTTATTTCCTTTATTTCTCTATTTTCTCCTTATTAGTGTATAGGAATGCAAGGGATTTCTGTGTGTTGATTTATATCCTGCAACTTTACTGTATTCATTGATTAGCTCTAGTAATTTTCTGGTAGAGTCTTTAGGGTTTTCTGTGTAGAGGATCATGTCATCTGCAAACAGTGAGAATTTTACTCCTTCTTTTCCTATTTGAATTCCTTTTATGTCTTTTTCTGCTCTGATTGCTGTGGCCAATACTTCCAAATCTATGTTGAATAGTAGTGGTGAGAGTGGGAATCCTTGTCTTGTTCCTGACTTTAGGGGAAATGCTTTCAGTTTTTCACTGTTGAGGATAATGTTTGCTGTGGGTTTGTCATATATAGCTTTTATTACGTTGAGGAATGTTCCTTCTATTCCCGCCTTCTGGAGGGTTTTGATCATAAATGGATGTTGAATTTTGTCAAAGGCTTTCTCTGCATCTATTGAGATAATCATATGGTTTTTATTTTTCAATTTGTTAATATGGTGTATTACATTGACTGATTTGTGGATATTGAAGAATCCTTGCATTCCTGGGATAAAGCCCACTTGGTCATGATGTATGATCTTTTTAATGTGTTGTTGGATTCTGATTGCTAGAATTTTGTTAAGGATTTTTGCATCTATGTTCATCAGTGATATTGGCCTGTAGTTCTCTTTTTTTGTAGCATCTTTGTCAGGTTTTGGGATTAGGGTGATGGTGGCCTCATAGAATGAGTTAGGAAGTTTACCTTCCTCAGCAATTTTCTGGAAGAGTTTGAGTAGGATAGGTCTTAGCTCTTCTCTAAATTTTTGGTAGAATTCACCTGTGAAGCTGTCTGGACCTGGACTTTTGTTTGCTGGAAGATTTCTGATTACAGTTTCAATTTCCATGCTTGTGATGGGTCTGTTAAGATTTTCTATATCTTCCTGGTTAAGTTTTGGAAAGTTATACTTATCTAAGAATTTGTCCATTTCTTGCAAGTTGTCCATTTTATTGACATATAATTGCTGATAATAGTCTCTTATGATTCTTTGTATTTCTGTATTGTCTGTTGTGATCTCTCCCTTTTCATTTCTAATTTTATTGATTTGGCTTTTCTCGCTTTGTTTCTTGATGAGTCTGGCTAGTGGTTTGTCAATTTTATTTACCCTCTCAAAGAACCAGCTTTTGGCTTTGTTGATTTTTGCTATGGTCTCTTTTGTTTCTTTTGTATTTATTTCTGCCCTAATTTTTATAATCTCTTTCCTTCTACTGACCCTAGGGTTCTTCATTTCTTCCTTTTCTAGTTGCTTTAGGTGTAGAATTAGGTTATTTAGTTGGCTTTTTTCTTGTTTCTTGAGGTATGCCTGTATTGCTATGAACCTTCCCCTTAGCACTGCTTTTAAAGTGTCCCACAGGTTTTGGGTTGTTGTGTTTTCATTTTCATTCATTTCTATGCATATTTTGATTTCTTTTTTGATTTCGTCAATGATTTGTTCGTTATTCAGCAGCGTGTTTTTCAGTCTCCATATGTCGGACTTTTTAATAGTTTTTCTCCTGTAATTGAGATCCAGTCTTACTGCATTGTGGTCAGAAAAGATGCTGGGAATGATTTCAATGTTTTTTAATTTACCAAGGCTAGATTTATGGCCCAGGATGTGATCTATCCTGGAGAAGGTTCTGTGTGCACTTGAGAAGAAGGTGAAATTCATTATTTTGGGGTGAAATGTCCTATAGATATCTATTAGGTCTAACTGGTCTATTGTATCATTTAACTTTTGTGTTTCCTTGTTAATTTTCTGTTTAGTTGATCTATCCATAGGTGTGAGTGGGGTATTAAAGTCTCCCACTATTATTGTGTTATTGTTGATTTCCCCTTTCATACTTGTTAGTATTAGTCTCACATATTGTGGTACTCCTATGTTGGGTGCATATATATTTATAATTGTTATATCTTCTTCTTAGATTGAGCCTTTGATCATTATATAGTGTCCTTCTTTGTCTCTTTTCACAGCCTTTATCTTAAAGTCTATTTTATCTGATATGAGTATTGCTACTCCTGCTTTCTTTTGATCTCTATTTGCGTGGAATATCTTTTTCCAGCCCTTTTCTTTCAATTTGTATGTGTCCCTTGTTTTGAGGTGGGTCTCTTGTAGACAACAAATATAGGGGTTTTGTTTTTGTATCCAACAGCCAGTCTTTGTCTTTTGGTTGGGGCATTCAACCCATTTACATTTAAGGTAATTATGGATAAGTATGATCCTGTTGCCATTTTCTTTATTGTTTTGGGTTCGAGTTTATACACTCATTCTGTGTTTCCTGTCTAGAGAAGGTCCTTTAGCATTTGTTGGAGAGCTGGTTTGGTAATGTTGAATTCTCTCAGCTTTTGCCTGTCTGTAAAGCTTTTGATTTCTCCTTCATACTTGAATGAGATCCTAGCTGGGTATAGTAATCTGGGCTGTAGGTTACTTTCTTTCATCACTTTAAGTATGTCTTGCCATTCCCTCCTGGCCTGAAGAGTTTCTGTTGAAAGATCAGCTGTTATCCTTATGAGAATCCCCTTGTGTGTTATTTGTTGCTTTTCCCTTGCTGCTTTTAATATTTGCTCATATTTGATCTTTGTTAACTTGATGAATATGTGTCTTGGGGTATTTCGCCTTGGGTTTATCCTGTTAGGAACTCTCTGGGTTTCTTGGACTTGGGTGATTATTTCATTCCCCATTTTAGGGAAATTTTCAACTATTATCTCCTCAAGTATTCTCTCATGGTCTTTCTTTTTGTTTTCTTCTTCTGGGACTCCTATGATTCGAATGTTGGAGCATTTAACATTGTCCCAAAGGTCTCTAATATTGTCCTCATTTCTTTTAATTCGTTTTTTTTTTTCTGTCTCTGTTTCATTTATTTCTACAATTCTATCTTCTAGCTCGCTTATCCTGTCTTCTGCCTCCATTATTCTACTGTTTTTTCTCTCCAGAGTGTTTCTGATCTCATCTATTGCATTTTTCATTGTATATTGACTCTTTTTTATTTCCTCTAATTCTTTATTAAACATTTCTTGCATCTTCTCAATCCTTTTCTCCACTTTATTTATCTGTAACTCTATTTTGCTTTCCAGATTTTGAATCATTTTCACAATTAAAATTCTAAATTCTTTATCAGGTAAGTTCCATATATCTTCCTCTTTTGTTTGTGTTGGTGGGCCTTTATCCTGTTCCTTTACTTGATGGTTATTTCTCTGCCTCTTCATCTTGCTTATATTGCTGTGCTTGGGGTGGCCTTTCCCTCTTCTGGCAGTTTGTGGAGTTCTCTTTATTATGTAGTTACCTCATTGTGTGTGGGGTTGGACGGGTGACTTGTCAATGTTCCCTGGTTAGGGAAGCTTGTGTTGGTGTTCTGGTGGGTGTAGCTGGATTTCTTCTCTCTGGAGTGCAATGACGTGTCCAGTAATGAGTTTGAGATGTCAGTGCGTTTAGAGTGGCTTTGGGCAGCCTGTATATTGAAGCTCAGGGCTATTCTCCTGTGTTGCTGGAGAATTTGCGTGGTATGTGTTTCACTGAAACTTGTTGACCCTTGGGTGGTACCTGGTTTCAGTGTATGTATGGAGGCATTTGATGAGTACCTATCAATTAATGTTCCCTGGAACAGGAGATCTCTGGTTTTCAGTCTTATTCTTGCAATAGGCTCAAGACTTCTCCCTCTGTTACTTCCAAGGCAGTTCCTTCCGTTAAAGCTCTTCTGTTTGCTGGTCTCTTCAGTGTCTAATTCCTGTCCTGCCACGAGGGGGCGATGGTGGACACATTTTTGAGACTCACCTGTTCAGTCCTGCTGTGGGGAGGGAGGAACGTTGCTAATAAATGTCACTGGCGTCTGTGGGGAGTGCTCGCAGTGTCTCAACTACACTGGGAATGCTCCCGCTCGTGGCATGTGTGCTTTCCCTGTTTATGCTGCTCAGGTTCTAAGTTGCTCTGCCAGGAGTTGTCCGTGGCCGGCGCTGGGTTGCATGCACTTCCCAGGTCTGAGCGCCTCAGGTTCAGGTCCTCAGGTACTCCACAAAGGCGCAGACTTGGTTGGGCCTGCGTTTTGTGCCTTCCCCATCCAAGCAGCTCAGGTGACCAGGCGTTTGGCGAACGTGGTCGCTGCGACTTATCACCTCCCCAGCCCCTCCCACTCAGTTTTCTGTGTATACAACCAGCGCAACTTCTCAGGCAGATGTTAACCAGCCAGAAACCCAAAAAGTCTTGGTTAACACTAAAGCCTGCCTGCAGATTGGTATTGGATGCCTCTCTGGGAATGCAATTGCCCCCTTCTGGCTCTGACTGCCCTCCCCCACCTGTCTGGGCGGCGGATGGGCCGTCCACAGCTGGCTAGCTCTGCTCAGTCTTTTGTTCTGTGAGTGGGGCTGGCAGAGTCTTAAGTTAGGGCTTTTCGCCTTTTCGCTGGGTAGCTACCCCACAGTCTGCTCTGCTATCTCCAGTCAGCTCCCCCAGACTGCCCTCACGGCATTCAGGCCCAATCCTCTCTCTAAGCAGTTCAGCTGGCTCCTCCCTGCCCAGGCCCTGCTTGTTAATGGTGGATGTGGGCATCTGCTCTGCTTCTCTGCTGGGAGTTACCTTTGGACTCGTAAGCTGTGAGGTTTAATTATTTATTTCTTTTTCTCCCATTTGGTTGTGTTGTCCTCTGAGGTTCCAAGGCTCGCCACCGCCTGTAAGAGTGTTTCCTGGTTTCAGAAACTTTTTTTTTTATGCCTCCCTTCCTGGGATGGACTCCGTCCCTACTTCTTTTGTCTCTCTTTTTATCGTTTATGTTTTTTCCTACCTTCTTTTGAAGACAATGGGCTGCTTTTCTGGATGCCTGATGTCCTCTGCCAGCATTCAGAAGTTGTTTTATGGACTTTACTCAGTGTTCAATTGTTCTTTTGATGAATTTGTGGGGGAGAAAGTGGTCTCTCTATCCTATTCCTCCGCCATCTTGTTTCAGCTCCCAGAATTGATGCTTTTAAACTGTGGTGTTGGAGAAGACTGTTGAGAGTCCCTTGGACTGCAAGGAGATCCAAACAGTCCATCCTAAAGAAGATCAGTCCTGGGTGTTCATTGGAATGACTGATGTTGAAGCTGAAACTCTGATACTTTGGCCACCTGATGCAAAGAGCTGACTCATTTGAAAAGACCCTGATTCTGGGAAAGACTGAGGACAGGAGGAGAAGGGGACGACAGAGGATGAGATGGTTGGATGGCATCACCGACTCAATGGACATGAGTTTGGGTGGATGCTGGGAGTTGGTGATGGACAGGGAGGCCTGGCATGCTGCAGTTCATGGGGTCACAAAGAGTCGGACACAACTGAGCGACTGAATTGACCTCCTTCTGGATCCTGACAATCAAAGTGCTTCCCCTCTAATATTTGCGTTCTTTACAATGTCATTTGCAACTGAACACCTTGCTGTGGCTGTTCTACTCTCAGCCTCCACATTTGTTTCACAATATTGGATAAGTGTACCTACTAGCAGATAAGAATAGTTCTCAAGACCAGCTTTCACTGGGACAACTGGGAAAACCTTAACAGTTCATGAACTTGCTTTCAATATTTCTAAATAAATATACTAAATGCATATATAAATCATTTTCTTTATTGGTCAATCAAAAAAAAAAGAAAGAGACAAGTCACTCAAATACTGCATGAAGGGAGGCATTTTTCTGACTCACCTTTCACAAGTGAAGGGCTAATAAGTCAGGATTGAAGAGAATGTTCATGTGAAATAGGAAGGAAATAAATATAAGAGTTTAATATCTTTTTTAATACCCTTTATTGCCACAAAGGTCATATTTGTGACAGATTTCAGAGTTAAAGACTAATACAGAGTTGTAGGTGTGACAGTGACAGCATATCACCAATGGGTATAAAGACCGTTGAAAGGTGATAATCCCCCAAAATATCATATTTTCTACCTCATGGGTTAAAAATAGGAGAAACAAAGAAGAAAGAAGCTATTTGAGGAGAATAATAAAATAGATTTTAGAATTTAGAGAGGATACTTTGACCTTAGTAATTTTAAAATCACAAAATAATATTCCTATGTGAAACTCTATTTCAATTAGTGAGACACCTTAAACTGCCCATGCAAGGGGTGATAAAACTCTTCTACCTTGATTAGCACAAACTGGAATCTTAAGATGCCTGGAGAAATGTCAATAACCTCAGATATGCAGATGACACCACCCTTATGGCAGAAAGTGAAGAATTAAAGAGCCTCTTGATGAAAGTGAAAGAGGAGGGTGAAAAAGTTGGCTTAAAGATCAACAGTCAGAAAACTAAGATCACAGCATCTGGTCCCATCACTTCATGGCAAATAGATGGAGAAACAATGGCAGACTATTTTTTTGGAAGGCTCCAAAATCACTGCAGATGGTGACTGCAGCCATGAAATTAAAAAACACTCACTCCTTGGAAGAAAAGTTATGATCGACCTAGACAGCATATTGAAAAGCAGAGACATTACTTTGCCAACAAAGGTCCGTCTAGTCAAGGCTATGGATGGATAGTCATGTATGGATGTGAGAGTTGGACTCTAAAGAAAGCTGAGTGCCAAAGAATTGATACTTTTGAACTGTGGTGTTGGAGAAGATTCTTGAGAGTCCTTTGGACTGCAAGGAGATCCAATCAGTCCATCCTAAAGGAGATTAGTCCTGAATATTCATTGGAAGTACTGATGTTGAAGCTGAAACTCCAATACTTTGGCCTTGATGTGAAGGACTGACTCATTTGAAAAGACCCTGATGCTGGGAAAGGCAGGAGTAGAAGGGAATGACAGAGGAAGAGACGGTTGGATGTCATCACCAACTCAATGGACATGAGTTTGAGTGAACTCCAGGAGTTGCTGATGGACAGGGAGGCCTGGCGTGCTGCAGTCCATGGGGTTGCAAAGAGTTGTACACGACTGAGTGACTGAACTGTACTGAACTGACCTTGATTGTAGTAGTTCCATGTTTGTATGCATTTACCAAAATTTATAGATTCTTTTCTCTAAAAAGTGCTAATTTAATTATATGTAAATATTTTTAGAACCTCTTTGGTAATACCAATAATGAAGTAAATGAAAACAGATGGAAATGCAGTTGCAAATGAAATCACAAAGGGCTGAGTTCCGTAACTGAAAGTGCTCATAAAATTTGAAAAAAAATCTGATAAGAATTATACAAAATCTATGGACAGACATTTCATGGAAAACAGAAGTACAAAATGTGCTTCAGTATATAAAAGATCTTTAATATTACTTATAAAAGGAATACAACTTTGAACTGATTGTGTCTAATCAATTAGTTTATTAAATCCAAAGTGTGATGAGCCTCTTTAATAGGAAAACCATGTGGACATAGGCACTCTCATAAGTCACTGATGTATATGTATATTATAAAATACTATAAAGAAACTGTGGCACCGGACATAAAATGTCAGTCAGCACATGAGACATGGTTGTCAGATTCACCAGGCAGTGCTCATTGAAGTGCAAAATTCAAGAACTCAAAAAAGACCATATAAAGATTTTAATACAGAGAAGGTGATCAGGACTTCTAGCATTATAATGCTTTTATTTTTGAAAAAATCAGTATTATGTCTCATCCAATACGATATTCTTAGAAAAAGATATTAAGAATAGACACCCTCCTTCCCCACCCCACAAAAAATGCACAGTAACCAATCTGCTGAGATATTTCCCACAATTAAGTTTATGTATACAGGTTAACTCATGGATTCTAGGCAAGTTAAAAAGATAGCTCAGCAATTAAGGTTAGACCTGGATTATGGTTAAAACTGAGTTTTGAGGACATAATGTTTTCTGAGATATGTACTCTAGAATCTGAAGATTGTTTCCTAAATGTGGGTACGAAGATCTAGGTTTTATGTTGTGTGTCTGAGTAACTCATAATCCTCAACAACAAGATTCACTGGAGATTTGGTATTGAGATAATGGAGTTTCTGAAAATCGGAGAAATGATTGTTCTTCATGTTATTCTCTATCTTTAACTGCTTAAAGACCCTACTCTACTCATACACCAAGAGGTCCTCTGGCTCAGACTCAAAATTATAAGTGAATAAATGAAGATGCATTTTATAATTTAATTAATTTAGAATACAATGAACTCATGGTCAAATATTTTTATTTTGGAGTTTAATTCTTTTAAAAATTAGCATTATTGGACTCGCACTTGCAATGGCATTTGATTTCTTCTTGAAGATATGATTAAAGGAGAGTTTGTACTGAGTAATGAACACATGGTTGAATTTTTAGGCTTGGGTGCAAAGAGACATTTGATTTAGTTCAGTTAACACACTTATGAAGGGGGAATAAAATTATTGTTATAGATAGTTCAGGTCAGTTCAGTTGCTCAGTCGTGTCCAACTCTTTGTGACCCCATGAATTACAGCATGCCAGGCCTCCCTGTCCATCACCAACTCCTGGAGTTCACTCAAACTCATATCCATCGAGTCGGTGATGCCATCCAGCCATCTCATTCTCTGTCGTCCCCTCCTCCCGCCCCCAATCCTTCCCAGCATCAGAGTCTTTTCCAGTGAGTCAACTCGTCGCATGAGGTAGCCAAAGTATTGCAGCTTCAGCTTTAGCGTCAGTCCTTCCAATGAACACCCAAGATTGATCTCCTTTAGAATGGACTGGTTGGATCTCCTTGCAGTCCAAGGGACTCTCAAGAGTCTTCTCCAGCACCACAGTTCAAAAGCATCAATTCTTTGGCCATCAGCTTTCTTCACAGTCCAAGTATCACATCCATACATGAGCGTGGGAAAAACCATAGCCTTGACTTGACAAACCTTGGTTAGCAAAGTAATGTCTCTGCTTTTTAATATACTATCTAGGTTGGTCATAACTTTCCTTCCATGAAGTAAGGGTCTTTTAATTTCATGGCTGCAATCAGCATCCGTAGTGATTTTAGCATCACCCCAATGCTATTTGACAGCAAACTATATATTTCCAAGAGAAAATAACTGACTAGTGTGAAGGGGATCTCTTCTCCTTAAGCCTGATTTTATTTTTATGTAGGAGATGAGATCAAATAGCCCCTTTCTTACCTGGAGTATTTTAAATGGCATCTGATTTTGCTATTTAAGGGAATAGATTGAGCATTCTTTGTTCAGATTCTGCATTTTATTATTGGAAGCAACTAGCTACCGGGAGGAGGGATTCTCTTCTGTTATTTTGGACCACAAATCTTACTCAACAAAATACTGCATGCAGCATGTGCATGTGTGTTTGTACGTATGTTTGTGTGTGTGCTGAGTATGCAGGATTGTAGCAATATTTTTGTATAAAAAGATAGTTTTTAGTTTGGGGAAAAAGGCAGAAATTATATATTCCAGAGCTGGGGAAATGAAGGAGGAATGTATCCCAGAAATGTAAGATTCTAAATTTAAGTGGTGCTATGAAGGATGGCATCACCGACTCTATGCACATGAGTTTGAGTGAACTCCAGGAGTTGGTGATGGACAGGGAGGCCTGGCATGCTGTGATTCATGGGGTCGCAAAGAGTAGGACACGACTGAGTGACTGAACTGAACTGAACTGAACTGATGAAGGTGCAGAAAGACAAACGAATTGGGGACATTTCAGACATAAAATGGAAAGGTTATAATAGTTTATTGAACTGATTAAAGAGTTGTACTCCAGAATGTAAATTTTGAAGATGAAGATGTCTTCACATAAATACACTAATTCATGACATGTGAGTGTAACCAGGGTTATTTCCCAAGCATCAGGAAAATAAGTCAAAATAACTACAAAGCGTTCCATTTCAAGAGCAGTGAGTAAAAAGAGAGTGACATGATTACTAATGGTAACCATTAGGTCCTGCCTGTTGAGATAGTTGATAAAATTATGGAAAAAATATGTTTACTCATGCATTTATTTAATGAAATAATGCTGAGCATAGTATCTTGTTATTAATTTTTCACAATGTCGAAATGGATTAAATATGTTCCTTAAAATATTTATCAACTAAAAATCTTGGAGGTGAACTGACATAATCATAGAATCATGTAGAATCAGATGGATGCTCTTTATAGAAGTTTGTGTGTTTGTGATATATGAAGAGAAACATCTTAACTAGAAATAAATTATCATTGGAACTTGTACAGTGATGGTTTGGTCAGTTTGTTTTATGATGTTTTAAAAATACAGGTTTCTTTCTAGCTCATTTTAAATTTATTTTGCAATATTGACTTTAGAAAAATAATTTTGGATAATTTATAATAGTCCACTTAGGGTTTAGAAAATACGCTTTTAATATACAGCTGAACATCAAGAGCAAGAGAAAATTTCATTTTATAAATGAAGTTTAGGAAAATGCATTTGTGTTCTAAATGGACATTCCAATATTTCTGTTGAAGTCAGAAAATCTATACCCTCATCAACAGAGATTTTTTTTTCAAAAGATGCTACTTTAAAATGCTTCTCTTTCATTGAAATGAACACTTCTACCAAAACAACAGATTGTTTCTTTATGGTTCTCAGCATTTAATTTTTTTTTTCTGACAATGTAACTGAAAACTTTTACCGAATTTATATCTTCTCAAGCCACAAAAACATAGTCATCTGTTACATGTCTGTAGGTCAAACTTTGCATACAGAGAGTCTTTCTGGAAAGGAGCAACTAATTCTCATTTGTACTTTTTTTAAATTGTATTCGATTTACAATGCTGTGCTAGTTTCAGGTGTACAGAACAGTGATTCGGTTTTATGTATATACACTTTTAAAAATTATTTTCCTGTATAGATTACTCCAAAATATTGAGTATAGTTCCCTGTGCTTTATACTACATCCTTGTTGGTTATCTATTTTATTTTTCAGTTCAATTCAGTTCAGTTCAGCCGCTCATTTGTGTCCGACACTTTGCGACCCATGAACCACAGCACGCTAGGCCTCCCTGTCCATCCCCAGCTCCCAGAGTCCACCCAAACTCATGTCCATTGTGTAAGCGATGTCATCCAACCATCTTATCCTAGCCGTCCCCTTCTCCTCCTGCCCTCAATCATTCCCCAGCATCAGGGTCTTTTCGAATGAGTCAGCTCTCCGCATCAGGTGGCCAAAGTATTGGAGTTTCAGCTTCAACATCAGTCATTCCAATGAACACCCAGGACTGATCTTTAGGATGGACTGGTTGGATCTCCTTGCAGTCCGAGGGACTCTCAAGAGTTTTCTCCAACACCATAGTTCAAAAGCATCAATTCTTCTGTGCTCAGTTTTCTTTACAGTCCAACTCTCACATCCGTATATGACTACTGGAAAAACCATAAACTTGACTAGATGGACCGGTATTGGCAAAGTAATATCTTTGCTTTTTAATATACTGTCTAGGTTGATCATAAGTTTCCTTCTAAGGAGCAAGTGTCTTTTAATTTCATGGTTGCAGTCACCATCCGCAGTGATTTTGGAGCCCAGAAAAACAAAGTCAGCCATCTATTTGCCATGAAATGATAGGACCAGATGCCATGACCTTAGTTTTCTGAACATTGAGTTTAAAGCCTACTTTTTCACTCTTTTCTTTCACTTTCATCAAGAAGCTCCTCAATTTCTCTTCCCTTTCTGCCATAAAGGTGGTGTCATCTGCGTATCTGAGGTAATTGATATTTCTCCTGGCAATCTTCATTGCAGCTTGTGCTTCCTCCAGGCCAGAGTTTCTCATGATGTACCCTGCATATAAGTTAAACAAGCAGGGTGACAATATACAGCCTTGATGTACTCCTTCTCCTATTTGGATCCAGTCTGTTGTTCCATGTCCAGTTCTAACTGTTGCTTCCTGACCTGTATACAGGTATCTCAAGAGGTAGGTTAGGAGGTCTGGTATTCACATCTCTTTCAGGATTTTCCACAGTTTATTGTGATCCAAGCAGTCAAAGGCTTTGGCATAGTCAATAAAGCAGAAATAGATGTTTTTCTGGAACTCTCTTGCTTTTTCCATGATACAGAGGATGTTGGCAATTTGATGTCTCATTCATCTGCCTTTTCTAAAACCAGCTTGAATATCTGGAAGTTCATGGTTCACATATTCCTGAAGCCTGACTTGGAGAATTTTGAGCATTACTTTACTAGTGTGTGAGATGAGTGCAATTGTCCAGTAGTTTGAGCATCCTTTGGCATTACCTTTCTTTGTGATTGGAATGAAAACTGATCTTTTCCAGTCCTGTGGCCACTGCTGAGTTTTCCAAATTTGCCTACATATTGAGTACAGCACTTTCAAAGCATCATCTTTTAGAATTTGAAATAGCTCAACTGGAATTCTATTGCCTCCACTAGCTTTTTTCGTAGTTATGCTTCCTAAGGCCCACCTGGCTTCACATTCCAGAATGTCCAGCTCTAGGTGAGTGTGAGTGATCACACCTTCATGATTATCTGGGTCGTGAAAATCATTTTTTTACAGTTCTTCTGTGTATTTTATGTATAGTCTTGTATATATGTTAATATGAAATTACTATTTGTCCCTCTTCTCCCTTTCCCCTTTGGTAGCCATAAGTTTTTCTCAATGTGTGGGTTTATTATTTTCTTTTTTGTAAATAACTTCATTTGTATTATTTTTGTCAATTCTATTTATAAGCAATATCATATTATATTTGTCTTTGTCTGGCTTGCTTCACTTAGTATGATAATCTCTAGGTTCATCCATGTTGCTGCAAATGGCATTATTTCCTTCTTTTATGGCTGAGTAATATTCCATTGTAAATATGCACCACGTCATCTTTATCCATTCATCTGTCAATGAACATTTAAGCTGCTTCCACATCTTGGCTATTGCAAATATTGTTGCAGTGAACAGGGGTATGTGTATCTTTTCAAATTACAGTTTTCTCTAGATATATGCTCAGAATTAGGATTGCCAAGTCATATGGTAATTCTATTTAGTTTTTCAGGAACCTCCATACTGTTCTCCACAGTAGCTGCACCAGTTTATATTCCTAATATTTGTATTTTTCTCTACCATTTGTATTTCATAACAAGCTCACTTCATCTAGCACATAACGACCAAGTCATGTTTTTTAAAAAATTATCTATTTGTGCATTAAAATCTCAGAAAATAATTAAGGTATCATAAGAAACATTGTTTTATGGTCTTTTTAAATTTAATTTTTAAACAATGCTTCTCAAGGGGAAGAATATGTCTTGAAAATGTTTGACAATAAATGTTAATCCATCTACAAAATAGCTTCACAGAAACATCTAGACTAGTGTTTGACCAAAATACTAAGTAAGGCTACCTCACCAATTGGCACACAAAATTACCATCAAAACCATTAAAGGAAAAAATGCAAAATATTTATAACATCAAGCAAAGCCAGATGCTCAGTTAAATTCAGTGAAATTATCTTCTGATTGTTTATTAAGGCCTGCAACATTTGTGAGTATCCAGTTTGAATTATTTTCCATCAAAAGATGAAGGAGAACTTCCACAAGAGTGACTATTATTTTCTATGTAAAAGTACCATTAATGTTATTTTTCCATCAAGTCAACTATAATTTACTAATGGATTGAATAAAGAAAGTATAAACTCCAGACCAAGAGGTAAAAGACACACAAGAAATGACTACCAGGCTGACTGTGTGCATATTACAAGTTGAGAATCATACCTTTGTTAAAGCTATGGTGTAGTGAGGTTTCCCTGGGGGCTCACATGGTAAAGAATCTGCCTGCTATGAGGGAGATCTGGCTTTGATCCCTGGGTCAGGAAGATCCTCTGGATAAGAGCATGGCAACACACTCTAAGACCCTGGTCTGGAGAATCTCATGGACAGAGGAGCCTAGAGGGCTTGAGTCCATAAGGTAACAAAGAGTCAGATATGACTGAAGTGACTTAGTATGAGGGGTTAAAACAAAATAACTCAAACTGGACTTTGTAGCATTAAATACTAATTTTATCTTTTAGTGGTTCTTTTAATTTGGGAAAATATAAAACTTTTTGATATAACAGTATTTTCATCTGCAAAATGCCATTCCTTGCTAAAATATTTGTGGTTAGAATTCAATGAAATAATCTTTATAAAGGCTTCCCAGGTGGCGCTAGGGATAAAGAAGAGGTAAGAGATGTGGGTTCACTCCCTGGGGTTGGGAAGATTCCCTGAAGGAGGTCATGACAACTCACTTTAATATTCATGCCTGGAGAATTCCATGAACAGAGAAGTCTGGCGGGCTATGTGCAAAATGTTGCAAAGAATTGGACATGACTTAAGCAACTTAGCACACAAGGAAACCTTACAAAGTCTTTAACCCTTTCTCTGATATTTAGTAAATATTCAGAAAATGCTTTAGCTAAAACTAGTACAAGATTTGTTTTTTGCATTCCGTTTTCTGCACGGTATCAAAATTGGCCTCATTTTATAGATGACAAAATTGAGAGATAGTAGATTGGTAACTTGGAAGAAACTACAAAATCAAAGAGATTTTGATATTCAGATCAGTACATAGGAGATGAAATATTTCATGGTCAGATTGTAGACTGTCTAACAATATCTGTGACTTGGAAAAATATTGCTACATAATAGAAAATAATCTGTAATGGAGTCAGCTTTTTGGTGACATGAAGCGATGATACAAAATGGCAGTAGTCTTAGAATAATACATTAAAAAGGCTTTCATGTGTGTAATATGAAAGGGAAATAGCTGTTAAAATAAGTGATAGAATTTTGTTTTTTATTTCAGTACAACATATGTTCTTTAAAAACTTGACAAAAAATAATAAAAACATGCTAAGAAAGTGACAAAATCAGTGCTCTCATCAATCAGAGATTGCCATGCGTAATATTCTTACACATATAAACATTTTGTTCCCTTTTTCTATTAAACAATAATAACATTTTTAGCAAATGATTTTTGTTTTTCTAACCACATAAGAACCATAATGAGAAGGCTTATAAAAATCACAGAAATAACAATCATAACAAAAAGTTGCATTTATTTTATTTTTATCAACTTGATAAGTTAAAATGGTAGCTCATTGTTATTTCATCTAATTTTGTGCCTCTTAGATTATTAGAGAGACTGAACATTTTTCTTGTTTATTGGCCATTTATATCCC